>NW_027362904.1:1715848-3179196 GCF_046119375.1 Phyllobates terribilis | reverse complement strand
AAATTAATAATAATATATTGTGTTGTGTGTTTTATTTGTGTGGACTTCACCCTACAGAAACAATGATGAGAGTGAACGCTGACGCTCAATATTCCAGAACTAGAACCAGACTTGGCTGATCCGGCATATAATAAAGTGTCTGTCTCATCTGCTGTATACATGATGGCAGCTGCTGCAGGACCAGGGAGTATAGAGGGTGCTACATACAGGAGCATCTCACAAAATTAGAATATCATCAAAAAGTTAATTTCAGTTCTTCAATATAAAATGTCAAAGTCATATATTATATAGAGTCATTACAAACAGAGTGATCTATTTCAAGTGTTTATTTCTGTTAATGTTGATGGTTATGGCTTACAGCCAATGAAAACACAACAGTCATTATCTCAGTAAACTTAAATAATTAACAAAAAACACCTGCAAAGGCTTCCTAAGCATTTAAAAAGTCCCTTAGTCTGTTTCAGTAGGCTCCGCAATCATGGGGAAGACTGTTGACTTGACAGATGTCCAGAAGGCAGTCATTGACACACTCCACAAGGTCCCAGAGTTCCAATTTTAATTTGTTTCATTTCATTTGTTTAGCTGCTGGAGGTCTAGTGTGAAGTTTCCACCATCAGTGATGGTTTGGGGAGCCATGTCATCTTCTGGTGTAGGTCCACTGTGTTTTATCAAGACCAAACTCAGCGCAGCCGCCTACCAGGATATTTTAGAGCACTTCATGCTTCCCTCTGCAGACAAACTTTTGGAGATGGAAATTTCATTCTCCAGCAGGACTTGGCCCCTGTCCACACGGCCAAAAGTACCAATACCTGGTTTACACACAACAGTATCACTGTGCTTGATTGGCAGCAAACTCGCCTGACCTTAACCCCATAGAGCAGAGGTCCCCAACCGCCGGTCCGCGGACCAGGACCGGGCCGTTGGGGTTTTTCAGCCGGTCCGCGGGGAGAGGGGGCCCCTCCAGCCTCCAGCAGGGCCGCCATCAGGGCATGAGTGCCCTGACTCCAGTATGGGGCCCGGCCGGTAGGAGCCCCCTCGGAGCCCCCCTCTTGTGCGTCTCTCTCCTCATGGGGCCCCCGGCCGCATGCTAAGCGCCGGGTCCGGGACATCTTAGCGCTGCGCTGCTGCGGCAGCACCTTCATGATTCCCCTGATTTCCGGTCATGTGACGGCGCCGTCACATGGCCGGAAGTCAGGAGAACCTGGTGTCAGCGATTTGGACGAGCGCCAGGATTCTGCAGGGATCGCATGGGGGTAAGTATAACAAGTTTTATTTTTTTTTAAATACAATTAACTAGGAGTGGGGGGAATGGGAGATGCACATGGGGGGAGGGGAGAGATGAGAGATGCACATGGGGGAGGGGAGAGATGAGAGATGCACATGGGGGGGGAGGGGAGAGATGAGAGATGCACATGGGGGAGGGGAGAGATGAGAGATCCACATGGGGGGGAGGGGAGAGATGAGAGATGCACATGGGGGAGGGGAGAGATGAGAGATCCACATGGGGGGGAGGGGAGAGATTAGAGATGCACATGGGAGGGAGGGGAGAGATGAGAGATGCACATGGGGGGGAGGGGAGAGATGAGAGATGCACATGGGGGGAGGGGAGAGATGAGAGATGCACATGGGGGGAGGGGAGAGATGAGAGATGCACATGGGAGGGAGGGGAGAGATAAGAGATCCACATGGGGGGGAGGGGAGAGATGAGAGATCCACATGGGGGGGAGGGGAGAGATGAGAGATGCACATGGGGGGGAGGGGAGAGATGAGAGATGCACATGGGGGGAGGGGAGAGATGAGAGATGCACATGGGGGGAGGGGAGAGATGAGAGATGCACATGGGAGGGAGGGGAGAGATGAGAGATGCACGGGGGGGTGAGAGATGCACAGGGGAGTGAGAGATGCACGGGGGGGATGAGAGATGCACGGGGGGGTGAGAGATGCACGGGGGGGATGAGAGATGCACGGGGGGTGGATGAGAGATGCACGGGGGGTGGATGAGAGATGCACGGGGGGTGGATGAGAGATGCACGGGGGGTGGATGAGAGATGCACGGGGGGGTGAGAGATGCACGGGGGGATGAGAGATGCACGGGGGGTGGATGAGAGATGCACGGGGGGGTGAGAGATGCACGGGGGGGATGAGAGATGCACGGAGGGGATGAGAGATGCACGGAGGGGATGAGAGATGCACGGGGGGTGGATGAGAGATGCACGGAGGGGGATGAGAGATGCACGGGGGTGAGCTGCACATGGGGGGGTGAGAGATGCACATGGGGGGGTTATGTTTACATAACTTTGTTGCCTTATGAAGGACGGGGGGGGCCCCCAAAAATTTCTTGCACAGGGGCCCACTACAGTCTGTGTCCGCCCCTGGGATAAAGTAAATGCAGCTGAACAGCAGCTGTCAGGACAGCTGCCCTGTCCTGCTGCAGGGCGTGATGGGGCCTCAGTGATGCGGCTCCTGGCACAGCACATTATGTGGGGCTCCTGGCATAGCTCCTGGCGGGGACCTGGTCTACACTATATGATAAGTATGCACTAAACTCCAAATCCCTCCATTACCCCGCCCCCATATGACCAAAGCCCCGCCCACCCCACCCCCTCCTTGCTGGGCCATGGAAAAATGATCTTGCTTCAAGCCGGTCCCTGGTGCAAAAAAGGTTGGGGACCACTGCCATAGAGAATCTATTATAGAGAATCTATGGGGTATTGTCAAGAGGAAGATGAGAGACCCCAGACACAACAATGCAGACGAGCTGAAGGCTGCTATCAAAGCCACCTGGGCTTCCATAACACCTCAGCAGGGCCACAGGCTGATCGCCTCCATGCCACATTGCCGCATTGATGCAGTAATTGATGCAAAAGGAGCCCCGACCAAGTATTGAGGGCATTTACTGAATATACATTTCAATAGGCCAATATTTCGGATTTTAAAATAATTTTTCAAGCTGTTATAAAGTATTCTAATTTACTGAGATAATGACTGTTGTGTTTCCATTGGCTGTAAGCCATAATCATCAACATTAACAGAAATAAACACGTGAAATAGATCCCTCTGTGTGTAATGACTCTATATAATATAGGAGTTTCACTTTTTGTATTGAAGAACTGAAATAAAGTAACTTTTTGATGATATTCTAGTTCTGTGAGATGCACCTGTACATAGAGCAGGTCACATATAACTCCAGCCCAAGTTACATCACCAGTGTTTTGGGGGTCGGTCTCTGTGATGGGGGCACTTATATTGTATTGATCCTATAAAACACACTACCTGAAAGACTGATGACCAGATCACAGCAAAGCAGAATGCAGGAAACCCAGGAAAATGGCTAAATAGGTGTCACAGGGTGCAATAAGTAGCCATGGGCCCCAAGACAAAACTAGGGCCTCACTCAGAAATGAACACAATAGCCCATTTACCAAGGCTGGCTATAGGTAGTAAAGCAGATACTTGGAGGGATTTGTGCCAAATTTTCCACCTATTTATTAGAACGAAGAAAATAGTGTTACAGGGTCAGGATAGGGTTAAAAATCTTGTGAGTTTATTTGTAGTAAAAAATATATAAAAACATCACCATAGGTCGCGATCCTAACCAGAATAATGTTTAACCGCAAATGCGTTTCCGACTTGCATCTATAGTTATTGCAATAGGATAGGACAGATACACAATTCCAGTTAAAGGGAATCTGTCAGAAGGTTTTGCTACGTAATCCGAGATCAGCATGATGTAGGGGCAGAGAGCCTGATTCCAGCGATGCATCACTTACTAGACTGCTTGGTGCAGTTTTGATAGAATCCCTGCTTTCTCTGTTGTAAATGAAGCAGTGCTCAGAATGTTAAGCCCTGTGTAACCCCGCCCACGCTGGCAGATTCCTGTGTACAAACTGCAAATCAGTGGTGAGGGCGGGGTTACACAGATGAGCCTGACTGGCCTGTACCTGAGACCTAGTCAGGCAGTGATCATCTCCTGTTGATAAAACATGGATTGTATTGAAACTACAACACACAGCCTAATAAGTGACACATCCCTGGAATCAGGATATCTTGCTCTACATCATGCTGCTCTCAGATTAAGTAGCAAAAATCTGCTGACAGATTCCCTTTAATAAAGTACATGTCCTGTTTTGTATCTCCCAGAGCAATGTCATCAGTGTCGCTCACCACCAATGCAGATGTGAGTGGTGCCGGACAACCTCTTTATGTCAAATAATTCCCTGCAGAGCTGGCATCCATCTGAGGAGATGTACACAGATCTGCCTGACAGGTGGGTGGAGATGAATTGGTTGATATATCCCACTCTTAGTCCACTTGGCTAAAAAGATGATTTACATCCAGGGAAGAGGGACAGAGGGGCAGGAACACAAGAAAAGCAACGCCGTATTCAGAACAGGGGCATTTACACCAGGTAAAAAATTACATCGTTATGGAAAGTGACAGGTTCTCTTTAAAGGGATTTCAGAAGACTGAGAACACCTACAACACCTGAAATGGATGACCCACATCTCTGGTTTACTCTAATATGACCGGCTATTAATGGAAAAAGTATGGAAATGGGACCAGTCGTGTGCAGGGTCCTCACATACAAAGGTTGAAAAAAAAAGATGATGGGGCTGGTATCTACTATAGACAAGTTGTGGGGCCGCACATCAACTAGTCCATAAACCTCCTGCAATCAGCAGCAAACCAAAGACAAGTGCGAAGCATCATGCTCCGTGTGCATTACCTAATTCCCTATTAGTTATTCATTTGTGGGGATCATTTGGGACATTAATTTGACTGCTGGTTCTATTAGCTCAATAGGTCCACAGGAATCCTTGATTAGTTTAGGAATGGGCATCCACTATGGTTACTGGACACATGAAGTCCCCCACAACCACCATACCCATACACAATAGATACAAGGTAGAAAGTCTTGCCCTGTTGAACACTACACCTGACTTGAGGCCACCACCTCTTGGTTGTCCAATGTTCTTGCTTCTCTAGGGCTCTTCTCAGATATTCATTATACCAGCTCCCCAGAATACCAAAGCTAGGGTGGGTGACCGCAAGCCCTGGTGGTGGTCATAACTGCGGCCACCTAGGGGCAATACTCTATAACAACAATCCCCTGAGGTGGTGTAGGATGTAAGGACCTATTCACACTACATTCAGCGCTGCATTCAGGTCTTTACACAAGGCTTACAACTGAATCCCTGAAATTCAGGATTGTGCTGTCTGAAATGAGACATCTGAAAGCAGAGCAAATGGAGCCTAAAGATTCATACTTTAGACTCGGTTTGCCTTTGTTCAAATCAATGGAAAAAATCCCCATCTCTACATGTCTGACAGCCATTCCATTCCAGCGTCAGCTGAATTCCAACCACAGTCCACCTCATTTTACTTAATGTGCTTCTGATTAGGTGATCACCTGAACCAAATCTTATGTAACGAGGGAAAGGATAAAAAACACTGCTGTGGGCTTCACAGTCCTCTTGCAATAGGGCAAGCTGGATGGCAAAACAAGTGCTAGGAATAGCACAAAAGTAATATGAATGAAAAACTAACTTTTAACCATGCCAAAGGAGTTGAAAAGAAGTCTTGAGTGAGGAAAAGAAGGGCTCAATTCTGGCTTCTCTAGCAGAGGGATACAGTGAGCGTCATGTTGCCTCCATCCATAAAATTTCAAAGACGGCAGTCCATTACAACAAGGTCAAGCAGCAGACATTGGGGACAACAAAGCTACAGACCGGCAGAGGGCGAAAGCGACTCTCCACTGACCGGGATGACCGTCATCTTATTCTAATGTCACTCAGCAACCGCAGGATGACATCAAGTGACCTACAGAAGGAATGGCAAATGGCAGCTGAGGTGAAGTGCACGGCAAGAACAGTTCATAACGGGCTCCTAGAGACCTCAAGTCATGTAAAGCTAGAAAGAAGCCTTTCATCAATGAGAAGCAAAGGAGAACCAGCCTGAAGTTTGCCAAAGACCATAAGGATTGGACCATAGAGGACTGGAGTAAGGTAATCTTCTCTGATGAGTCTAATTTTCAGCTTTGCCCAACACCTGGTCATCTAATGGTTAGACGGAGACCTGGAGAGGCATACAAGTCACAGTGTCTTGCACCCACTGTGAAATTTGGTGGAGGATCGGTGATGATCTGGGGATGCTTCAGCAAGGCTGGAATTGGGCAGGTTAATCTTTGCGAAGGACGTATGAATCAAGCCGCATACAAGGTTATCCTTGAAAAAACACTTGCTTCCTTCTGCTCAGGCAATGTTCCCCAACTCTGAGGACTGGTTTTTCCAGCAGGACAATGCCCCATGCCACACAGCTAGGTCAATCAATGTGTGGATGAAGGAGCTCCACATCAAGACCCTGTCATGGCCAGCCCAATCTCCAGACCTGAACCCTATTGAAAACCTCTGGAATGTAATCAAGAGGTAGATGGATAGTCACAAGCCATCAAACAAAGATGAACTGCTTACATTTTTGTGCCAGGAGTGGCGTAAGGTCACCCAAAAGCAGCGTGAAAGACTGGTAGAAAGCAGCCAAGACGCATGAAAGCTGTGATTAAAAATCATGGTTATTCCACCAAATATTGATTTCTGAACTCTTCCTGAGTTAAAACATGAGTATTGTTGTTTCTAAATGAATAAGAGCTTGTTTTCTTTGCAGTATTTGAGGTCTGACAGCACTGGTTCTCTGGTTCTTTTTTATTATTTTGACGATTTCTCATTTGCTGCAAATAAATACAAAGTTTTTAGCTTTGATTTTTAGAGACAAGTTGTCAGTAGTTTATAGAATAAAACAACAATGTACATTTTACTCAAAAATAGACCTAGAAAGAGAAAAATCAGAGAAAATGAAAATGAGCTGTGTATATATAGATATATATAGATATATACACACACACATTACATACATACACACATATTATATACACACACACATATATATGTGGCGCCCCTGAGGGTTCGGTCGCCACAGAGGTACTGCATCTCACCCAGAGCTGTGGTATCTCACTCTCAGGTAAGGAAGGAGTACAGCTCAGGACCCTAACACCTGCATTCATTACACCACACTTCAGAGGGCGGGGCGAGATTGCTCCTACGGGAGAGCACAGTCCCTGGTCCAAGGCTGGGGTGGGGGGAACCTAGTAAAGGGGTGTGGGTGGAGGACGTAGTTAAGAGGAGCACATAGAAGGAAGATATAAAAAGAGAAACCATCTTAGAAAGACAGATTAGTCTGAGGAGGAAAGTGCCAGGAGCAGAGGCTCTGTAGGAGCTCTTTTCCAGAGGCGGGCCTAGCCAGTGAGGCCCAAGGCTGAGAGGAAGAAGAGAAGGAGAGGAGAGGGAGCAGGAAGGCTCCAGGAACCAGAAGAAAGGATCCCAGGGGTACAGGCAGTGCGAGAGGCCACCCGTACGCCCAAATATGGTGGAGGGGTCAGGCTGCATACAGGGAACTGGTCCCTCAACTAGTAGAAGATTGCACGTCTTAACTAGAAACCGGAGGCTGCAGTATTTCATGTCCAGTAGCCAACATTCCAAATCAGTCTCACCAGGAAGGTAGCTATATAGGACCCAGGGGACGGAACAGACGTCGCCCGCCAAGGCCCGCAGGTACTGGACTGGGACACTTGGTATGAGGTTCAGGGAGACAGCCAGAGAGAGGACACAGAAGGGGGTCCTGCTATGTACTCCGGAGTTACCTGGGGGTGGACTGAACCCCTCACTGAGTAAATGCTGCACGGCACGGGAAGTTACCTTGACGTCTGTAACTTGGACTGCAATAACCGTGAGTAAAGATCCAGAGGACTGCACCACCTTGTCTGTGTTTCTGGCAGCGCCATCACTCCCTGCACTACAATGCCCAGCGCAACCTACAACAACATCTACACTGCCCTGGAGCTAGCTCTTCCTGTGGAGAGCCACACCATCCCTGCTGCAGTAACATCAGCTTCAGAGGACGGCTCCGCAGCGGCCGCTCCCTTTAGCCGCATTCCACAGGTGGCGTCACAAACTTTAACATCCTACTAATATTATAAATGCGAAAGTTTGTGAGTATGTATGTTTGTTACTCTTTCACGAAAAAACTACTGGACGGATTTGCATGAAACTTTACAGTAATATAGATTATACATCGGAATAACATATAGGCTACAATTTGTAATGATTTTATGTAATTTTGGTCGTAATATAACGATACATGTCAATTAAGTCGGAAAAAAATCTGGCCTCTGAGAGTTATCTTGGCGTACGCTGCCTAAACCGTTGGAGTTACACAAAGATGATGTACCGTAGAATTGTTTGTCTTGAATAGTTCTAAATAAAAGTCCGCGACAGCATATATCTACCTTTTATGTGGAAGCCACTATGACCAAAATTGTGAACCATAAATTTAATTAAATTAGATACTATTTTACAATGCACATTTTAGTATATTTATCAAACTTTTTAGTATATTTATCAAACTCTTATATACACACATACACAGGTGATATTTAAATGGCTGATTTACAGCAGTCAGAAGAGATTGATAATACAATAATTTGCCCATAGTGGATCATTGTATAGTGAGGTCACAGTCAGGGCCGGCCTTTGGGGCGTGCCAGCTGTGCAACTGCACAGGGCGCCTCAAACTTGAGAGTGAAGGGGGGCGCTGCGCTGGCTCCCTCCCCGTCGGTATTTTTCTTATGGAAGAGCAGAGAGGGAGCGCCCAGCGTTTCTTCTGTGCTCAGGCGCCGGCGCCCCCTCTCTGCTCTGAAATGTCCGGCCGGGACCCGGGCGCGCTGCACTCTCTCCTCCTCACACACAGGGGCGGAACTACCGCCCGTGCAGCCGGTTCATTGAACGGGGGCCCCGAGGGAGAGGGGGCCCCTTCAGCCTCCAGCAGGGCCGCCATCAGGGCATGACTGCCCTGACTCCAGTATGGGGCCCGGCCGGTAGGGGCCCCCTTGGGGGCCCCCCTCTTGTGTGTCTCTCTCCTCATGGGGCCCCCGGCCCCATGCTAAGCGCCGGGGCCGGAACATCTCTGTCATGATTTCTCTGACTTCCGGTCATGTGACGGCACCGTCACATGACCGGAAGTCAGGAGAACCTGGTGTCATCGATTTGGACGAGGATTCTGCAGGGATCGCATGGGGGTAAGTATAACAAGTTTTTTTTTTTTTTTAAATACAATTTACTAGGAGTGGGGGGAATGGGAGGTGCACATGTGGGGGAGGGGAATGAGAGAGGTGCACATGTGGGGGAGGGGGATGAGAGAGGTGCACATGTGGGGGAGGGGGATGAGAGGTGTGCACATGTGGGGGAGGGGGATGAGAGAGGTGCACATGTGGGGGAGGGGGATGAGAGAGGTGCACATGTGGGGGAGGGGGATGAGAGATGTGCACATGGGGGGGATGAGAGAGGTGCACATGTGGGGGAGGGGGATGAGAGAGGTGCACATGTGGGGGAGGGGGATGAGAGAGGTGCACATGTGGGGGAGTGGGATGAGAGAGGTGCACATGTGGGGGAGGGGGATGAGAGAGGGGCACATGTGGGGGAGGGGGATGAGAGAGGGGCACATGTGGGGGAGGGGGATGAGAGATGTGCACATGGGGGGGTGAGAGCTGCACATGGGGGAATTGGGAGAAAATGAGCTGCACATGGGGGAATTGGGAGTAGGGGGATAATGAGCTGCACATAATGAATGTGGGGTGGGGGACAGTAAATGATGATGGGGTGGGGAGAGCAGGACATGATATAATGAATTGGGGCAGGGGGTGCATGTAAATAATGAATGCGGGGAGCAGGAAGTATAGAGTAGGGGGCGTTGCGGATGCAGGAGTGTAACTGGTAACAAATTGGCGGAAAGAGTAGAGGTTCTAATTAAATTATATATTAAGTGCCTATTTACAGTTAATGGGGGCACCGTGGTGGATTACAATTTATATTTGGAATGGTAGGTTGTATAATAACTAACCATATATTGATGGTGGATACACGTCTGTATTCAGCTGCGTAATGTAGAAGTTGGGGAATGTGCTCTAGATAACTGTGTTATTTTATGCAGAGACGAGTCCTGGCTGGAAGACGTAATGGCGGTCTGTGCTGGATGAAGGAGAAAAGCGTAGCTGAAGGACTTCACCTAGAGACGTCACCAGTGAGTCAGTGTATTACATGTACACTTACACTATATACTATGTACCGGGCTCCTGTGTATAATGTCACTGGTGATCACTGTATTACCTGTACACTGACACTATATACAGAGCTCCTGTGTATAATGTCACTGATGATCACTGTATTACCTGTACACTGACACTATATACAGAGCTCCTGTGTATAATGTCACTGGTGATCACTAGATTACCTGGACACTTACATTATACATACCATGTATAGAGCTCCCGTGCATAATGACACTTATGGTAATATTAGTAATGTGGTGGTAATATTAGTAATGTGGTGGTAATATGTGGTCTGGTCATGGTGTGGCAGTTTTTCCCCCTTCTGTGTGGTATTATTCGGTCACTATGTTGTGGTAATATGTGGTCTGGTCATGGTGTGGCAGTATTCCCTGTATGTGGTATTATTGGTCATTTTTAAAAAAAAATGTATATGACACATTCCCTTAAAGAAAACTAAATAAAAATATATCTAAAAAGAGTATTGGATATTTTAAGAAAATTTTAATAGGTTAGAGTAGGGCCCTGCCAGAAGAGTCTACCTTATCGTGGTGGCGGCTTTAAAACTTTTCAACTTTTGTTGCTTGTTATTACTTGATCATTTGATTAATAAAAAATGCACTTGTTGTTTTCACCTACATGAGTTTAATTTTTTTTCTTTGGGGGGGGGCGCCAAGAGGGATTTCGCACAGGGCGCCATATACCCTAAGGCCGGCCCTGGTCACAGTTGCCGCCTGTGCACAGTCAGAATACAGGGGTGATCATATACCGTGGCCAGGTACAAGTGTGGCACAGGGGGTTCACACACGACCCCCAGGGACTGACATTTCCTAGAAACTTTGGCAGCTGTCAGTCATGAGCTCACCCTGATACATTACACTCTGGAAACAGCTGAAGGGAGAAGGATAATTTATGACATTTTCTCAGACTTAAAAAAAAAAAAAAATAGCCCAGAAAACAGCCCATATGTCAGGAACAGGTTACTAGGGAGCTACACGTCCCAGCACGGCCTGCCCGCGCCCACAACCCGGGGGGAGTGTGAGGCTTCCTCCTGCAGGTTGCCCGGGGGCACCGGGCCGTCATTGTCCTCACACAGGGGGTCCCCGCCGCCATTGTCCCTCCACATAACACCGTATAATAAAACATGCGCTCACCTGCGCCAGCTGCTGCAGCCGGGAAAGTTCCGAGCGCCTCACCTGGGCGGAGGGGAAGTGACTCACACACGGGGAGGGGCAGTAACCTGAGCGCGGCTCCATGGAGGATGCACACACTGCAGCCTGACAGCACCGGCAGCAGCGCTACACAAATGGCGTCCTCCCCTCCTGTGTGCAGCACAGCCCTGTGTGTGTGCAGCGCAGCATGTCACCCACAGCACCAGCAGGCTGCTCTCAGCTCCCACAGAACACTGGGAATGGTTGCTATGGGTAACCGCGCCACAGCTGCTCCTCATAGACCAGTCATATACAACTGATATCGCCTGTACAGCGATCGTAATATAACTAATTAGATTGTTTTAGTATTTTGTTTGAACTTTACTAAGTATCTATTTTGTAATTAGCACTTATAAAAATGCCGCGAAAGCGTAAGTCTAACATTTCCCAAAGCTCTAATAAAGCCCGAGCTCTGAAAATAATTAGACGTGATGAGACGTCTCAACAAGCCGAGCAACGAAGGGGGATGAGAGATGCACGGAGGGGGATGAGAGATGCACGGAGGGGGATGAGAGATGCACGGAGGGGGATGAGAGATGCACGGGGGGTGGATGAGAGATGCACGGAGGGGATGAGAGATGCACGGGGGGTGGATGAGAGATGCACGGAGGGGGATGAGAGATGCACGGAGGGGGATGAGAGATGCACGGGGGGGATGAGAGATGCACGGAGGGGGATGAGAGATGCACGGAGGGGGATGAGAGATGCACGGAGGGGGATGAGAGATGCACGGAGGGGGATGAGAGATGCACGGGGGTGAGCTGCACATGGGGGGGTGAGAGATGCACATGGGGGGGTTATGTTTACATAACTTTGTTGCCTTATGAAGGACGGGGGGGGCCCCCAAAAATTTCTTGCACAGGGGCCCACTACAGTCTGTGTCCACCCCTGGGATAAAGTAAATGCAGCTGAACAGCAGCTGTCAGGACAGCTGCCCTGTCCTGCTGCAGGGCGTGATGGGGCCTCAGTGATGCGGCTCCTGGCACAGCACATTATGTGGGGCTCCTGGCATAGCTCCTGGCGGGGACCTGGTCTACACTATATGATAAGTATGCACTAAACTCCAAATCCCTCCATTACCCCGCCCCCATATGACCAAAGCCCCGCCCACCCCACCCCCTCCTTGCTGGGCCATGGAAAAATGATCTTGCTTCAAGCCGGTCCCTGGTGCAAAAAAGGTTGGGGACCACTGCCATAGAGAATCTATTATAGAGAATCTATGGGGTATTGTCAAGAGGAAGATGAGAGACCCCAGACACAACAATGCAGACGAGCTGAAGGCTGCTATCAAAGCCACCTGGGCTTCCATAACCCCTCAGCAGGGCCACAGGCTGATCGCCTCCATGCCACATTGCCGCATTGATGCAGTAATTGATGCAAAAGGAGCCCCGACCAAGTATTGAGGGCATTTACTGAATATACATTTCAATAGGCCAATATTTCGGATTTTAAAATAATTTTTCAAGCTGTTATAAAGTATTCTAATTTACTGAGATAATGACTGTTGTGTTTCCATTGGCTGTAAGCCATAATCATCAACATTAACAGAAATAAACACGTGAAATAGATCCCTCTGTGTGTAATGACTCTATATAATATAGGAGTTTCACTTTTTGTATTGAAGAACTGAAATAAAGTAACTTTTTGATGATATTCTAGTTCTGTGAGATGCACCTGTACATAGAGCAGGTCACATATAACTCCAGCCCAAGTTACATCACCAGTGTTTTGGGGGTCGGTCTCTGTGATGGGGGCACTTATATTGTATTGGTCCTATAAAACACACGACCTGAAAGACTGATGACCAGATCACAGCAAAGCAGAATGCAGGAAACCCAGGAAAATGGCTAAATAGGTGTCACAGGGTGAAATAAGTAGCCATGGGCCCCAAGACAAAACTAGGGCCTCACTCAGAAATGAACACAATAGCCCATTTACCAAGGCTGGCTATAGGTAGTAAAGCAGATACTTGGAGGGATTTGTGCCAAATTTTCCACCTATTTATTAGAACGAAGAAAATAGTGTTACAGGGTCAGGATAGGGTTAAAAATCTTGTGAGTTTATTTGTAGTAAAAAATATATAAAAACATCACCATAGGTCGCGATCCTAACCAGAATAATGTTTAACCGCAAATGCGTTTCCGACTTGCATCTATAGTTATTGCAATAGGATAGGACAGATACACAATTCCAGTTAAAGGGAATCTGTCAGAAGGTTTTGCTACGTAATCCGAGATCAGCATGATGTAGGGGCAGAGAGCCTGATTCCAGCGATGCATCACTTACTAGACTGCTTGGTGCAGTTTTGATAGAATCCCTGCTTTCTCTGTTGTAAATGAAGCAGTGCTCAGAATGTTAAGCCCTGTGTAACCCCGCCCACGCTGGCAGATTCCTGTGTACAAACTGCAAATCAGTGGTGAGGGCGGGGTTACACAGATGAGCCTGACTGGCCTGTACCTGAGACCTAGTCAGGCAGTGATCATCTCCTGTTGATAAAACATGGATTGTATTGAAACTACAACACACAGCCTAATAAGTGACACATCCCTGGAATCAGGATATCTTGCTCTACATCATGCTGCTCTCAGATTAAGTAGCAAAAATCTGCTGACAGATTCCCTTTAATAAAGTACATGTCCTGTTTTGTATCTCCCAGAGCAATGTCATCAGTGTCGCTCACCACCAATGCAGATGTGAGTGGTGCCGGACAACCTCTTTATGTCAAATAATTCCCTGCAGAGCTGGCATCCATCTGAGGAGATGGACACACATCTGCCTGACAGGTGGGTGGAGATGAATTGGTTGATATATCCCACTCTTAGTCCACTTGGCTAAAAAGATGATTTACATCCAGGGAAGAGGGACAGAGGGGCAGGAACACAAGAAAAGCAACGCCGTATTCAGAACAGGGGCATTTACACCAGGTAAAAAATTACATCGTTATGGAAAGTGACAGGTTCTCTTTAAAGGGATTTCAGAAGACTGAGAACACCTACAACACCTGAAATGGATGACCCACATCTCTGGTTTACTCTATTATGACCGGCTATTAATGGAAAAAGTATGGAAATGGGACCAGTCGTGTGCAGGGTCCTCACATACAAAGGTTGAAAAAAAAAGATGATGGGGCTGGTATCTACTATAGACAAGTTGTGGGGCCGCACATCAACTAGTCCATAAACCTCCTGCAATCAGCAGCAAACCAAAGACAAGTGCGAAGCATCATGCTCCGTGTGCATTACCTAATTCCCTATTAGTTATTCATTTGTGGGGATCATTTGGGACATTAATTTGACTGCTGGTTCTATTAGCTCAATAGGTCCACAGGAATCCTTGATTAGTTTAGGAATGGGCATCCACTATGGTTACTGGACACATGAAGTCCCCCACAACCACCATACCCATACACAATAGATACAAGTTAGAAAGTCTTGCCCTGTTGAACACTACACCTGACTTGAGGCCACCACCTCTTGGTTGTCCAATGTTCTTGCTTCTCTAGGGCTCTTCTCAGATATTCATTATACCAGCTCCCCAGAATACCAAAGCTAGGGTGGATGACCGCGAGTCCTGGTGGATGTCATAACTGCGGCCACCCAGGGGCAATACTCCATAACAACAATCCCCTGAGGTGGTGTAGGATGTAAGGACCTATTCACACTACATTCAGCGCTGCATTCAGGTCTTTACACAAGGCTTACAACTGAATCCCTGAAATTCAGGATTGTGCTGTCTGAAATGAGACATCTGAAAGCAGAGCAAATGGAGCCTAAAGATTCATACTTTAGACTCGGTTTGCCTTTGTTCAAATCAATGGAAAAAATCCCCATCTCTACATGTCTGACAGCCATTCTATTCCAGCGTCAGCTGAATTCCAACCACAGTCCACCTCATTCTACTTAATGTGCTGCTGATTAGGTGATCACCTGAACCAAATCTTATGTAACGAGGGAAAGGATAAAAAACACTGCTGTGGGCTTCACAGTCCTCTTGCAATAGGGCAAGCTGGATGGCAAAACAAGTGCTAGGAATAGCACAAAAGTAATATGAATGAAAAACTAACTTTTAACCATGCCAAAGGAGTTGAAAAGAAGTCTTGAGTGAGGAAAAGAAGGGCTCAATTCTGGCTTCTCTAGCAGAGGGATACAGTGAGCGTCATGTTGCCTCCATCCTTAAAATATTGAAGACGGCAGTCCATTACAACAAGGTCAAGCAGCAGACATTGGGGACAACAAAGCTACAGACCGGCAGAGGGCGAAAGCGACTCTCCACTGACCGGGATGACCGTCATCTTATTCTAATGTCACTCAGCAACCGCAGGATGACATCAAGTGACCTACAGAAGGAATGGCAAATGGCAGCTGAGGTGAAGTGCACGGCAAGAACAGTTCATAACGGGCTCCTAGAGACCTCAAGTCATGTAAAGCTAGAAAAAAGCCTTTCATCAATGAGAAGCAAAGGAGAGCCAGCCTGAAGTTTGCCAAAGACCATAAGGATTGGACCATAGAGGACTGGAGTAAGGTAATCTTCTCTGATGAGTCTAATTTTCAGCTTTGCCCAACACCTGGTCATCTAATGGTTAGACGGAGACCTGGAGAGGCATACAAGTCACAGTGTCTTGCACCCACTGTGAAATTTGGTGGAGGATCGGTGATGATCTGGGGATGCTTCAGCAAGGCTGGAATTGGGCAGGTTAATCTTTGCGAAGGACGTATGAATCAAGCCGCATACAAGGTTATCCTTGAAAAAACACTTGCTTCCTTCTGCTCAGGCAATGTTCCCCAACTCTGAGGACTGGTTTTTCCAGCAGGACAATGCCCCATGCCACACAGCTAGGTCAATCAATGTGTGGATGAAGGAGCTCCACATCAAGACCCTGTCATGGCCAGCCCAATCTCCAGACCTGAACCCTATTGAAAACCTCTGGAATGTAATCAAGAGGTAGATGGATAGTCACAAGCCATCAAACAAAGATGAACTGCTTACATTTTTGTGCCAGGAGTGGCGTAAGGTCACCCAAAAGCAGCGTGAAAGACTGGTAGAAAGCAGCCAAGACGCATGAAAGCTGAGATTAAAAATCATGGTTATTCCACCAAATATTGATTTCTGAACTCTTCCTGAGTTAAAACATGAGTATTGTTGTTTCTAAATGAATAAGAGCTTGTTTTCTTTGCAGTATTTGAGGTCTGACAGCACTGGTTCTCTGGTTCTTTTTTATTATTTTGACGATTTCTCATTTGCTGCAAATAAATACAAAGTTTTTAGCTTTGATTTTTAGAGACAAGTTGTCAGTAGTTTATAGAATAAAACAACAATGTACATTTTACTCAAAAATAGACCTAGAAAGAGAAAAATCAGAGAAAATGAAAATGAGCTGTGTATATATAGATATATATAGATATATACACACACACATTACATACATACACACATATTATATACACACACACATATATATGTGGCGCCCCTGAGGGTTCGGTCGCCACAGAGGTACTGCATCTCACCCAGAGCTGTGGTATCTCACTCTCAGGTAAGGAAGGAGTACAGCTCAGGACCCTAACACCTGCATTCATTACACCACACTTCAGAGGGCGGGGCGAGATTGCTCCTACGGGAGAGCACAGTCCCTGGTCCAAGGCTGGGGTGGGGGGAACCTAGTAAAGGGGTGTGGGTGGAGGACGTAGTTAAGAGGAGCACATAGAAGGAAGATATAAAAAGAGAAACCATCTTAGAAAGACAGATTAGTCTGAGGAGGAAAGTGCCAGGAGCAGAGGCTCTGTAGGAGCTCTTTTCCAGAGGCGGGCCTAGCCAGTGAGGCCCAAGGCTGAGAGGAAGAAGAGAAGGAGAGGAGAGGGAGCAGGAAGGCTCCAGGAACCAGAAGAAAGGATCCCAGGGGTACAGGCAGTGCGAGAGGCCACCCGTACGCCCAAATATGGTGGAGGGGTCAGGCTGCATACAGGGAACTGGTCCCTCAACTAGTAGAAGATTGCACGTCTTAACTAGAAACCGGAGGCTGCAGTATTTCATGTCCAGTAGCCAACATTCCAAATCAGTCTCACCAGGAAGGTAGCTATATAGGACCCAGGGGACGGAACAGACGTCGCCCGCCAAGGCCCGCAGGTACTGGACTGGGACACTTGGTATGAGGTTCAGGGAGACAGCCAGAGAGAGGACACAGAAGGGGGTCCTGCTATGTACTCCGGAGTTACCTGGGGGTGGACTGAACCCCTCACTGAGTAAATGCTGCACGGCACGGGAAGTTACCTTGACGTCTGTAACTTGGACTGCAATAACCGTGAGTAAAGATCCAGAGGACTGCACCACCTTGTCTGTGTTTCTGGCAGCGCCATCACTCCCTGCACTACAATGCCCAGCGCAACCTACAACAACATCTACACTGCCCTGGAGCTAGCTCTTCCTGTGGAGAGCCACACCATCCCTGCTGCAGTAACATCAGCTTCAGAGGACGGCTCCGCAGCGGCCGCTCCCTTTAGCCGCATTCCACAGGTGGCGTCACAAACTTTAACATCCTACTAATATTATAAATGCGAAAGTTTGTGAGTATGTATGTTTGTTACTCTTTCACGAAAAAACTACTGGACGGATTTGCATGAAACTTTACAGTAATATAGATTATACATCGGAATAACATATAGGCTACAATTTGTAATGATTTTATGTAATTTTGGTCGTAATATAACGATACATGTCAATTAAGTCGGAAAAAAATCTGGCCTCTGAGAGTTATCTTGGCGTACGCTGCCTAAACCGTTGGAGTTACACAAAGATGATGTACCGTAGAATTGTTTGTCTTGAATAGTTCTAAATAAAAGTCTGCGACAGCATATATCTACCTTTTATGTGGAAGCCACTATGACCAAAATTGTGAACCATAAATTTAATTAAATTAGATACTATTTTACAATGCACATTTTAGTATATTTATCAAACTTTTTAGTATATTTATCAAACTCTTATATACACACATACACAGGTGATATTTAAATGGCTGATTTACAGCAGTCAGAAGAGATTGATAATACAATAATTTGCCCATAGTGGATCATTGTATAGTGAGGTCACAGTTGCCGCCTGTGCACAGTCAGAATACAGGGGTGATCATATACCGTGGCCAGGTACAAGTGTGGCACAGGGGGTTCACACACGACCCCCAGGGACTGACATTTCCTAGAAACTTTGGCAGCTGTCAGTCATGAGCTCACCCTGATACATTACACTCTGGAAACAGCTGAAGGGAGAAGGATAATTTATGACATTTTCTCAGACTTAAAAAAAAAAAAAAATAGCCCAGAAAACAGCCCATATGTCAGGAACAGGTTACTAGGGAGCTACACGTCCCAGCACGGCCTGCCCGCGCCCACAACCCGGGGGGAGTGTGAGGCTTCCTCCTGCAGGTTGCCCGGGGGCACCGGGCCGTCATTGTCCTCACACAGGGGGTCCCCGCCGCCATTGTCCCTCCACATAACACCGTATAATAAAACATGCGCTCACCTGCGCCAGCTGCTGCAGCCGGGAAAGTTCCGAGCGCCTCACCTGGGCGGAGGGGAAGTGACTCACACACGGGGAGGGGCAGTAACCTGAGCGCGGCTCCATGGAGGATGCACACACTGCAGCCTGACAGCACCGGCAGCAGCGCTACACAAATGGCGTCCTCCCCTCCTGTGTGCAGCACAGCCCTGTGTGTGTGCAGCGCAGCATGTCACCCACAGCACCAGCAGGCTGCTCTCAGCTCCCACAGAGCACTGGGAATGGTTGCTATGGGTAACCGCGCCACAGCTGCTCCTCATAGACCAGTCATATACAACTGATATCGTCTGTACAGCGATCGTAATATAACTAATTAGATTGTTTTAGTATTTTGTTTGAACTTTACTAAGTATCTATTTTGTAATTAGCACTTATAAAAATGCCGCGAAAGCGTAAGTCTAACATTTCCCAAAGCTCTAATAAAGCCCGAGCTCTGAAAATAATTAGACGTGATGAGACGTCTCAACAAGCCGAGCAACGAAGGCTTGAGCAGGCGGTGCGTTGTGCGGCACATAGAGCTGCAGAGACTCCAGAACAATCCCAATCCCGACGTGAACAGCATGCGGAGTTTTTGGCATCTCAACGGGCTGCTGAAACTTAAGAACAGATCCAAGCCCGACGTGAACAGCATGCGGAGTATCTGGCGTCTCAACGGGCTGCTGAAACTCCAGAACAGTCCCAAGCCCGACGTGAACAGCATGCGGAGTATCTGGCGTCTCAACGGGCTGCTGAAACTCCAGAACAGTCCCAAGCTCAACGTGAACAGCATGAGGAGTATCTGGCGTCTCAACGGGCTGCAGAAACTCCAGAACAGTCCCAAGCCCGACGTGAACAGCATGCGGAGTATCTGGCGTCTCAACGGGCTGCTGAAACTCCAGAACAGTCCCAAGCTCAACGTGAACAGCATGAGGAGTATCTGGCGTCTCAACGGGCTGCTGAAACTCCAGAACAGTCCCAAGCCCGACGTGAACAGCATGCGGAGTATCTGGCGTCTCAACGGGCTGCTGAAACTCCAGAACAGTCCCAAGCCCGACGTGAACAGCATGCGGAGTATCTGGCGTCTCAACGGGCTGCTGAAACTCCAGAACAGTCCCAAGCTCAACGTGAACAGCATGAGGAGTATCTGGCGTCTCAACGGGCTGCAGAAACTCCAGAACAGTCCCAAGCCCGACGTGAACAGCATGCGGAGTATCTGGCGTCTCAACGGGCTGCTGAAACTCCAGAACAGTCCCAAGCTCAACGTGAACAGCATGAGGAGTATCTGGCGTCTCAACGGGCTGCTGAAACTCCAGAACAGTCCCAAGCCCGACGTGAACAGCATGCGGAGTATCTGGCGTCTCAACGGGCTGCTGAAACTCCAGAACAGTCCCAAGCTCGACGTCAGCAGCAAGCGACTTACATGGCGTCCCAAAGAGCCACTGAAACTTATGAAATGGCCGAATCTCGCAGACGCACTGTTGCTAAAAGGGCAGCACAGCGACGTCAAACATTTACAAGAAATACATGGATATTGTTTAATAAAGCTGCATTTGAGTATGACAAGACTCTTGATTATGAAACTCACAAGCTTATAAAAATAGAAGCAATGACCATAGATTGCAAATATTGCGGAGCTCTTAAGTGGAAAGAGGAAGCAGCAGGTATGTGTTGTTTGGGCGGGAAAGTAGCTCTTCCTTATATAGACGAGCCAGTTCAACCTTTAAAAGAGCTTTTATCTAATGAAACTGATGAATCTCGCCTTTTTCTAAATAATATAAGAAAATACAACATGTGCTTTCATATTACGTCTTTTGGAGCAGATCAAATTGTCTCAATGCCAGGGTTTTGCCCGACCTTTACAACACAAGGACAAGTATACCACCGTATTGGTTCTTTAATTCCTACGTCCATTTCGCAACCACAATTTTTACAAGTTTATTTCATAGGTGACGAAGAAGAACAAATCAACAGGCATACTGAGTGCGTGCAAAGCGTAGATAGAAACATAGTTAAAAAATTACAACGAGTACTTCACGACCACAACATTTTGGTGCATGAATTTAAAACGGCTAGAGACAGAATGATCAATGACGATCATTTCAAAGTAGTGATTCACCCAGACCGTGTACCACGTGGTCAACATGAGAGACGATTCAATGCCCCTACTACAAATGAAATAGCTGCTGTAATAGTTAGTAGCGAACAAACTATGTCTCGGGACATTGTTGTGCAGCCGCGCGATGGCATGCTCACTAGGGTTCCCGATACACATAGATTCTATGACGCTCTCAAGTACCCAATATTTTTTTGGAAAGGACAAGAGGGGTTTAGCATTGATATTCCTCAGATAAATCCAATTACCAAACAAGCAATACCAAGCAAAGAGGTGTCCTGCAAAGATTTTTATGCCTTTCACTTGATGGTCCGTCGCAGCAATTTTAATTTGATGCTTAAGTGTAGGCTCCTACTTCATCAGTTTCTGGTCGACATGTATGTAAAGATGGAAAGTGAGCGCTTAAGGTTCATTTCTTTAAATAAAAAAAAACTGCGCGCAGAAAATTATATTCACTTGCAAGATGCAATAAGAAATGATGCGGATTTGGATCCAAATAACTTAGGTCAGATGGTGATTCTCCCGTCATCATTTGTAAATAGCCCGAGATACCTACACGAATACACACAAGATGCGTTCACATACGTACGTAATTATGGGAGGCCTGATTTATTTATTACAATGACTTGCAACCCCGCTTTGCCAGAAATCACCAAAGAGCTTATGGCTGGTCAAAATTCAACGGACAGACATGACTTAACAGCCCGAGTATTTAGAATAAAAGTACAGAAGTTGGTAGCTCTAATTACAAAAGGTAACATATTTGGTGATATGCAATGCTTCATGTACTCGATCGAGTGGCAAAAGCGAGGTTTGCCTCATGTGCACTTACTGCTGTGGTTAAAGGAAAAATTGCATCCGAACCAAATTGACGAAATCATATGTGCTGAGATACCAAACCCAGAAACCGATCAAAAGCTCTATGATACAGTGACAAAGAATATGATTCACGGGCCATATGGTACATTCAATTCTTCATCGCCATGCATGAAGGAAGGAAAATGTACAAAAAAATATCCGAGGAAGCTTTTAAAAGATACTCAAACCAATGACAAAGGTTATCCTTTGTACAGGCGCAGAGCACCAGAGAATGGTGGACGCACGACGATTATAAAAAGCCGTAGAGGAACACAGGAAATATTGGTGGACAATAGCTGGGTGGTCCCATATTCTCCACTCTTATCAAAATTTTTTAATTCTCATTTAAATGCAGAGTTCTGTAATACGGTACAGACGATAAAATATATTTGTAAATATATTAATAAGGGTAGCGACCAGGCTATTTTTAACATCCGCCAGCAAGGGAATGTTAACATTGACCCAAGAGATGAGGTGCAGACCTTTAGAACCGGCCGATATGTTAGTAGTAACGAAGCAGCGTGGCGGATCTTAGGTCTGCCTCTGCACGAGAGACACCCAACCGTCACTCATCTCGCGATTCATTTACCCAATAGCGAGAGGGTTTACTTTACGGAAAATAATTTTAGAGAGAGATTAGAAGCACCACCTAAAACTACACTAACTGCATTTTTCCTGTTGTGCCAAAGTGATACGTTTGCAAAAACATTACTTTACATTGACGTGCCTCGCTACTATACTTGGAATGTGGCACGGAAGCAATGGAAACGTCGTTTACAAGGAACACCTGTCGATGACTGGCCAGGTGTGAAGGCAGGAGATGCTCTAGGTCGCATTTACACGGTGCACGTTAGCAATTTTGAATGTTATTGCTTGCGTATGCTGCTGAATGTAATAAGGGGTCCAACCAACTTCTCGGATTTAAAAACATTTGAAGGTCAAGAATTTGCAACTTTTCGGCAGGTGTGTGAGAAGATGGGGTTGTTGGAATATGATAACCACTGGGATACCACCTTAGAAGAGGCCGTGCTATGTCGCTCCCCGGCGCAAATAAGAGAGCTGTTTGCCATATTGATATGCACTTGCGGTTTATCCAATCCTCTACAACTCTGGCACAAGTATAAAACTGCGTTATCAGAGGATATCATGCACAGATTTGAAAGAATGGATCACGTTAACGATGATCTCTGTTTCAATGAGGCGTTGGGGCTTATTGAGGACAAAATATTAATAATTTCTGGAAAGAAATTGTCCGATTTTGGTCTACCCTCACCGCGGCGTAGAGGAGAGCTGTCGAACGAGTTGATAAAAGAGCTAAGCTATGATACCAACCAGTTAGACGCTCACATTTGCGAAATTGAGCCACGTTTGCTACCTGATCAAAGAGAGATTTATCACAAAATAGTAGGACGAGTTGAGAATGGTGAAGGCGGACTTTTTTTCCTTGATGCCCCGGGTGGTACAGGAAAAACTTTCTTGCTTAATTTACTTTTAGCAAAAATTCGTAGCAGTCATAACGTTGCATTAGCTGTGGCTTCCTCTGGAATTGCTGCAACATTGCTAAGCGGTGGACGGACGGCACATTCAGTCTTTAAATTACCTCTTAATCTGGTGAACGAAGAAACCCCATCGTGTAATATCAGCAAGAGCAGCGTCCGTGGCCTCCTGTTGCAACAGTGCAAACTAATCGTGTGGGACGAGTGCACAATGTCACACAAACGTGCCATCGAAGCTCTTGATCGTTGTCTACAAGACTTACACAGTAAACAAACAATAATGGGTGGTGTGGTTGTTTTATTGGCTGGGGACTTTAGGCAAACTTTGCCTGTCATCGAGCGAGGCACTGCAGCAGACGAAATTAACGCATGTCTGAAATCCTCATATTTATGGACCAAAGTTGAAAAGCTGCACCTCACCACCAACATGCGTGTCCAGTTATTCAGTGATCTAGAGTTGGGCGCGTACGCTGAGAAACTGCTCGAGATCGGTGAAGGTCGAATCGAAACTGACGAAGAAGGTATGGTTCTATTCACTAACTAATTTTGTCATGTTGTGGATTCGGAAGACGCACTTATTGCTCAAGTTTTTCCAAATTTGCAACAAAACATCCACGATGAAAATTGGCTATGTGAAAGAACTATACTAGCACCAAGAAATGAAACAGTTGCGAAAATCAATAAAATTATCTTGGACCAAGTAACCAGCGATGCAACAACCTACAACTCCATCGACACAGTCATGTCATCTGAAGACTGTACGAGCTACCCAGTGGAGTTTCTTAACTCTTTGGAGCTATCCGGGGTCCCATCTCATAAGCTCGAATTAAAGGTCGGTATACCCGTTTTGTTAATGCGCAACTTGGACGCCCCGAGATTATGTAATGGCACAAGATTGCGAGATACTGAACTAGGCGGGCACATTGTAAAGGCCACAATTTTAACTGGAGAAGCTAAGGGTGAAAATATTCTTATACCACGCATCCCAATAATACCCAATAACTTACCCTTTAATTTTAAACGTTTGCAGTTCCCACTTAAAGTTGCATTTTCAATGACCATCAATAAATCGCAAGGGCAAACTTTGAAGGTAGCAGGGATACATTTAGGCACGCCCTGTTTTTCCCACGGTCAGCTATACGTAGCTTGCTCACGTGTTTCTAAATCGCAAAATCTACATATTTTCGCTGAACGAAAGAAATCAAATAACATAGTTTACAGGAGTATATTGCAGTAAAAACACATAGATAAATTACCTGCAGATGTCCATTATTCCAATTACATACTAATTCTTTACTAACACGAACAATATTAAACGCAAGTAACTTCAGTCCGTCCTGTTTATTAATCAGTGTTTAGTAATCCGCTTGTGATGAAATTTGATATGGATAATTTCAAGCCTGGGGAAGGACATAGGGCTACTTTATATAAACACACCATACAGGCGAAGATTATATAAAACTGTAAACCTGATTGACTGACACACCTAGCGGTCAACGCACAGCCGAAACCACTGAACTTAGCATCTTGAAATTTGCAGATAGGTTCTATTATAGCTTAAATGAGCACTAAGAAAGGAATTTTGATAATTCCACCCTCAAGAGTTTCCCTCTTAATATTATAGGGGTTCAAAGATTGTATGGAATCCGTCAGTTTTGGAGTCAGACATCTGAAATTTTGGATGTACGAGTAACTAAATAAGATTATTTTTTTTTACTATTAAGATTATTTTTTTTACTATTAAAATGATCTGTCACGAAACTTAATGTGGCAGACCAAATTCCACGGGAGCGAAGCCGCGGGTAAAAAAGTAAATTATAATGCACAATCTATAGTAATTCATAACGTATAATGCACATCCCATAGTCATCCATGTACTATAATGCACCCCCATAGTCATCCATAAAATATAATGCACCCCATAGTCATCCATAAAACCTAATGCACCCAATAGTCATCCATAAATTATAATGCACAGCCCATAATCATCCATGTACTATAATGCAGCCCCATAGTCATCCATAAAGTATAATGCATCTCCATAGTCATCCATGTAGTAGTGTGGCGCCCCTGAGGGTTCGGTCGCCACAGGGGTACTGCACCTCACCCAGAGGTGTCGTGTCTCCCTTCTCTCAGGTAAGGAGGGAGTGCTGCACGGAACCCCAACACCTACATCCAACACCACACTACCCCAGGCCAGCAGGAGGGGCAAGAAACAATGTAGTTTTCTGCTGACCCCTGACCCTGGCTGGGGTGGGGGGAACCAAAAGATAGGGGGAACCAGAAGTGGGTGTGGGTGGAGGAAGTAGTTTATGGGAGCACTCATACAGTAGATATATAAAAAGGTAGACATCTTAACAAGAGCAGGGAGTTGAGGAGTGTGGTTCAGAGGAACAGTCTGGGAGCAGAGTCTCTGTAGGAGCTCTGCTCCACTACAAGGCCCAGGACTGAGGCCCAGGAGGGGAGCAGGGAGTAAGCTCTGTTCTGTAGAATGGATCCTAGGGGAGTATGGCGAGTGCAAGCGGCACCCGTACACCCCGAACGTGCCAAGTGTCAGGAGGATCTAGGCCGCAAGAAGGGGACCGGCCCCTGGCCCAGTCGTGCAGCTTCAGGCCTCGGCTGGAAAAACCGGAGGCTTCTGACTTCTATAGCCAGGAGCCAAACCCCCACTTCAATCCAAGTAAGGCCAAGCAGGTCTGTGCAAATCCGACGGACAGGGGAGACCTCGCAGCCACCCGAACAGGATTCACAGTGGGAAGCGCAGGGCAGGATGGAGTAAGACCCAGCGTGAAGTCGGTCTAGAGAGGTACATAAGAAAGTGGGGTTCTGCCAGGTACACCCGAACTGCCTGAGGAAGGATGGAACCCCTGACCGGTGAACGTGGCGCGACGCGGGAGGCTTGCACCAGTACAGTGCACCTGTGGACTGTCTAAGAACTGTGAGTAAATATTGGATGACTGCACTGAGCAGCCTCCAAAACCAAATTTTATTTTACTCCTAAATCTCTAGCTATTTAATGTCATAATCTGATCTTTTTTTCTAATATACTTTAATTTAAAATTCCCTATCCTTCCCTCACTACTCTGATTTATTTATATTACTTTCTCTTTGATGATGAAACGAATCGTCATCAGGGGGCAGAGGCTACAGTCATTGCCACAGCCTTTGCCCCCTCCCTGAAATGAAGCGTCATTAGTGGCCTCCGTTTCGGGGGCTGGGCTAGTCCCTGCTTTACCGAGCATGTGTTGGTTGTCAATTCTGATATATGCTCAGTAGATTCCGGTCACTGTGCACTGTTCTTCTTCTCACCCATTAGTATGGGTGAAATCTGCAGCAAAAACTCTGAAAGAATTGACATGCTGCAGATTTAAATCTGTAAGGAAAAAATAAGCAACATGTGCATGAGACTTCAGGATTCTCTTTCACTCTGCTGACATCCGGAAACCCTTCAGGTTTTGTGACAAATCTGTGCAGAAAAATCTGCAACGTCTGCACAGGCCCTCACACATACAGGATAATATGTGATTTATATGACTGACTGATTTGATATACTGTTATACATTATACACATTGTATGTATATACAGATATATGACAGTGTGTATAATGTATAACAGCTGATGTCTGTATTATTCTTTATACTATAGTGTAAACACTAAGAGAGTACACATATGGATATTAATAAAAGAATTACGTTGTTATGTTATTATGTATTGTAAGATGGCTGCCGGACAGGTCCTTGAGGGGAGATATGCGTTACCAAGGTTAGTAGCTTCGGTGATATAAACCCAGAGAGAGTTAATTGGGCGTATCAGGGCTGGTTTTTACGAGCAGTCATTAGAGTTGGGAAGGATTGGCTGCTCACATATCCCCACCCAAGGGCCTGTGTATAAAATGGAGACAGAGTTTCTCATTCAGTGTCTGTGGCTGGAGGTGTGGAGACCTCCAGCGTGTCTGTGCTACAGGACACTGACCGTGAACAGGTGAACCTGCAGTATTGTATGGACTAGTTATTTTCTGTTTTGTTACTTTGTGCCGGACAAGGCTGTCTTTTGTTTACTTTCCAAGTGCGGTTTATGAGGTCTGAATAAACCTGCCTTGGACATTTTTAAAGAAACAGTATCCTGTGCCTACCTCTAACGCGGCTGAGTGAGTACAATTCTCTACAGTGTATATATGCATTAATATTATCTTTTTAGTTTTTCCTCACGTTCACCTTTTCCCCCTCCCCAACCCTCCCGTCCACACCTCTCCCCTCCTTTTTTTCCTTCCCTTCCCCTTTATTAATTGGTCACATGTCACTGAAATTTTATTATTTTATACATTTTTTTTCTTTTATATATATATTTTATATATTTTTCACCCTTTATTTATTGTTCACATGTCACTGCACTTTTATATATTTATATAAACATATTCACTATTGATTTTCACGATTTCGATATATGTATTAAAGGGGTTTTCCCACAAACAAAAGTAATTGTAATGAATGGCTGTGTCTGATGGTGTGCAGAACATGGTCTGATCATACCACATCTCCTGGGCAGGGGAGGAAGCAAAGGAGTATACAGCCATTACAGCAGGGAATAACAGAGGATTCATTTTGTGAGGGAAAATATAGTTTAAATCAGGCAGTGAAATGTTTTACCTCAGAAAATGAATCCTCTGCGATCCCCGGCTGTAATGTCTGTATTGTCTTTTGCTCCCCCCCTGCCCAGGAGCTGTGGTATGTTCCGTACAGGGTCAGACACAGACAATGATTCAAATGAACTTTTGTTTGTGGGAAAACCCCTTTAATAATGACTTCGTATTTATTCCCCCTTTTTCTCCATCTATTATAATGGTTATTTTTAGTCTAATTCATTAATCTTTGTATTGTATATGGGGACTAATATCCGTATAATATACAGTATATATTATTTATCACCTGATCACACATAATAATTTATGATATGCTTTATATTCTTATATACGTGTAACACTCACTACCCCCTATTCCTGTGTATTGCTGTAATATATAACCTATACTCGTTATCCATCATTATAAATTAAGAAGATTTTCCACTTTATCCGATATATCCACACTCAATCAGTAGATTAGATGTCTGCTGAAGAGGCGATACGCATGAACGTCTCCACGTCATCCTCCCCGACTGTGTCTATATGTGCCCCGTGACCCCCGATCATGTGTCTCCATCACGTGATCGCAGCGTCACAGGTCACATGTCGCCGTAGTTTCCTCGTAGCGTTGGTGCGCGTTGTGTATCGCGCCACGCCTCCTCAGCACCCATTGGTTGGTGGAGACATACCTCCATCCTGATTGGCTATAGTTGGCCATTTAACTCTTAGCTCTTTCCAAATGATGCCACCCCCTGACGAAGACAAGAAGCCGAAACATATGTCGGGTGGACGCCATTCAGGAGTGGGATCTGCATCTGCTATAGCGTGAGTACAATGCACATGTGGTCACCTTTTTTAAAAAAGCTTAAAGTGGATACAAATACAGATCTGTCAACAGCACATATGCCCAAGTCAGTGCACTACTCTCTACAGCAGAGGTCCCCAACCGCCGGTCCGCGGACCAGGACCGGGCCGTTGGGGTTTTTCAGCCGGTCCGTGGGGAGAGGGGGCCCCTCCAGCCTCCAGCAGGGCCGCCATCAGGGCATGACTGCCCTGACTCCAGTATGGGGCCCGGCCGGTAGGAGCCCCCTCGGAGCCCCCCTCTTGTGCGTCTCTCTCCTCATGGGGCCCCCGGCCGCATGCTAAGCGCCGGGTCCGGGACATCTTAGCGCTGCGCTGCTGCGGCAGCACCTTCATGATTCCCCTGACTTCCGGTCATGTGACGGCGCCGTCACATGGCCGGAAGTCAGGAGAACCTGGTGTCAGCGATTTGGACGAGCTCCAGGATTCTGCAGGGATCGCATGGGGGTAAGTATAACAAGTTTTATTTTTTTTTAAATACAATTAACTAGGAGTGGGGGGAATGGGAGATGCACATGGGGGGAGGGGAGAGATGAGAGATGCACATGGGGGAGGGGAGAGATGAGAGATCCACATGGGGGGGAGGGGAGAGATGCACATGGGGGAGGGGAGAGATGAGAGATCCACATGGGGGGGAGGGGAGAGATGAGAGATGCACATGGGGGAGGGGAGAGATGAGAGATCCACATGGGGGGAGGGGAGAGATGAGAGATGCACATGGGGGGAGGGGAGAGATGAGAGATGCACATGGGGGGGAGGGGAGAGATGAGAGATGCACGGGGGGTGAGAGATGCACGGGGGGGATGAGAGATGCACGGGGGGTGGATGAGAGATGCACGGGGGGGTGAGAGATGCACGGGGGGTGGATGAGAGATGCACGGGGGGGTGAGAGATGCACGGGGGGGATGAGAGATGCACGGAGGGGATGAGAGATGCACGGGGGGTGGATGAGAGATGCACGGAGGGGATGAGAGATGCACGGGGGGTGGATGAGAGATGCACGGAGGGGGATGAGAGATGCACGGAGGGGGATGAGAGATGCACGGGGGGGATGAGAGATGCACGGAGGGGATGAGAGATGCACGGGGGGTGGATGAGAGATGCACGGAGGGGGATGAGAGATGCACGGAGGGGGATGAGAGATGCACGGGGGTGAGCTGCACATGGGGGGATGAGAGATGCACATGGGGGGGTTATGTTTACATAACTTTGTTGCCTTATGAAGGGCGGGGGGGGCCCCCAAAAATTTCTTGCACAGGGGCCCACTACAGTCTGTGTCCGCCCCTGGGATGAAGTAAATGCAGCTGAACAGCAGCTGTCAGGACAGCTGCCCTGTCCTGCTGGAGGGCGTGATGGGGCCTCAGTGATGCGGCTCCTGGCACAGCACATTATGTGGGGCTCCTGGCATAGCTCCTGGCGGGGACCTGGTCTACACTATATGATAAGTATGCACTAAACTCCAAATCCCTCCATTACCCCGCCCCCATATGACCAAAGCCCCGCCCACCCCACCCCCTCCTTGCTGGGCCATGGAAAAATGATCTTGCTTCAAGCCGGTCCCTGGTGCAAAAAAAGGTTGGGGACCACTGCTCTACAGGATTCACACCCACATACAAATAATAAGGGATCAGCCCTTGTATATATACATATACAGGTGCATCTCACTAAATTAGAATATCATCAAAAAGTTAATTTAGTTCAGTTCTTCAATACAAAAAAGTGAAACTCGTATAGCCATAATCATCAGCATTAACAGAAATAAACAATAGATCATTCTGTAATGACTCTATATAATATATGAGGTTCACATTTTGCATTGAAGAACTGAAATAAATAAATTTTTGATGATATTCTAATTTAGTGAAAAACACCTGTATTTGTTCACATATGAGATATATAATTTATGTATATTTATACTTTGGAAGCACTTGTGTGGCGCCCCTGAGGGTTCGACCGCCACAGGAATGCTGCATTTCTTTAGTGGAGTGTAGTGTTCCTCCTCCGAGGTAAGGCCAGTGTGATAGTTGTGACCTAACCTTTTGCATCCAACACCACACTTCTCCACCAGAGGGAGCTAGTATGTACTAGGTGCTGCTCCCCTGGTTACAGGGAGACTGGGGAACACAAAGTGGTAGGAACCAGTTAGTGGGTGAGGGTGGAGACCTTACAAGTTAGTGACACTTTAGATCTAATATTTAATGAAAAGCCATTTTTGATCTTAGTCCTTTTCTGCTAGTCGTTCATTGGTCCTAATTAGTCAAGTCCTAGTGGTCGTACTGTGCTGTCAAACTACTACGTGTTAATGTGACTTCACTCCGGGAGCGCAGATCCTGTGTGGGCCTGCACCGGTAAGGGACACAGCCCTCGTACCCTGGCCTTGGGACGAGAGGTAGGTTGCAGACAAGGAATGTCTCAACCCGGCCAAGGACCAGGATCAAGAAGGCCCGGGAGCTTTAGATTGTGGCTCCCTAGCAAATGGGTCCCAGGGAGGATGCAGACGGAGCGGAGTACACCACCTGTCCTCGCCTACCTGATCTATTCAGAGGGATTCTGGCTGCATGAGGGGTACCGGCCCCCGACCTTGTACCTTATGTCTTGGATGGGAAAGCCCGGTTAGGCCCTGAGGATCCCACCGGGCATCGGATGGAGAGGAATTGCCACCCGTGCCTTAGTCCTGAGAGGAGCTCAGAGGGAGACCCGGCCTAGCTACACACGCACAGACGGGAAAGGGTGAAGTCTGTAGTGCAGGAACACTCTGGTGTAGGGTCGCTACAGAACACTGGACTTTCTCGGAGGTAGTCGGACCCCCGTCCCTGGTGGCCGCAGGACTCGGCGGGAAGCAGGGAGTCGCCTTCCCGCTGTCATCTCTAAGTGAGTAAAGCCTTGGAAGTTCACCCCTATGGCCTCCAGACTGTTCATTATGCGCCATACCATGCGACGCGGTGCCCGTACTCCTCGCACTACTACCCCCCTTCCATCCTGTCTGCCTGCCCTGAGGCCCTGCTCCGCCTGTGGGGAGCAGTGAGAACTTTGGCCGCCATAACACCATGCCTCAGCGGACTGTAGCGGTGCAGGTGACCCTTCACCAGGCACCACAGGTGGCGTAGTCGTTAATCAGCCACTCAAGCCGGACTAGCCCACACCATCTCTTTCTAATGTGACAGCCCTGAGCACGGGTCGGGCCCGGGCCACGGCTGCATCCCACCTCTCCATCACAGGGCCCGACACCGAGTCCCCCAACACCCAGGGTAAAACACGGGCTTCTCTGAGCAGAGGCGTCACACTTGCACTTTATGTAAAGTTTATGATAATTAAACAATCATATGTACAGATATATCTAACTAATGATATGTATATATATTTTTATATACTGGATTAATTTGTGGCTTGATTCTCTGTATTATCCCTTTGCTGTTCTAATCATGATCCAGTCCCACTGGTTTTAATTGTAATTCCTGTCTCGACGTCCCCTTTGCGTATAGTTTTTAATTCCCCCCCTTTTTTTGCATTTCCTCCTCTTCCACCTGGTTATCAATATAATAATTATTAGCATCACCCACATTCCTGGACTCTTCTGGTCGATGTCTCCTTTCTGCTATATACTAGAGTGGTATACTATGTGCACAGATACATGGAGTGCCATATACTTCTCAGGAGGTGCGCAGCGTCCACCTCCTCACCGCACAGGCCCACAAGCTCCTCTCCGGCAGGAAGAAGATGCATTCAGGCGGCTCCTACCACTGCAGCAGACGGCAGTGCACAAGTATACAGGGAGCAGTGTGGATGTGTCTGCACCACTGGGATGTGGCCGACCTGCATGTATACATATGCCCCTCTGCAGGGGCGGACTGGCCGACCGGAGGATCGGGAAAACCCCCGGGTCCCGATGGCCCCGCCCCCTACCCCCCTGGGCCCTGTACAGAGAACAGAGGCCCCCCCCCGGTTCGCAGCACTGCCGATATGATTAGCGATGGGCCCTCTGCCTCCTCTGCGCAGCGACACTGCCGGCGCGTGCGCAGGAGGTCAGTCTCAGGGTGATGACGTCATTGCCCTGGGACTGCTTCCTGTGCGCGCTGTGGAGTGCGGACCCTGCGTCGCTCCAGGCAGCGGCTGCAGCTCATCTCTACGCGTCAGTATGAAAAGCAGGAAGCAGGGAGGGGTGACTGGGAGGACCCCTGGCCGGGGCTGGCAGTAAACACTACTGGACAATGGGCATGATTATCATCATACCCATTGCCTAGCATGACCTGCTGCCAGCCTCTGGTTACTGGTACTATGCCCAGCAGCATGTACTACCACCAGGAGCTGGCAGGACATAGTGGGTGGGCATGATATTACCAAGGAGGCTGGCAGTACATACTAGGCATGATTCATGCCCAGCATGTCCTGCCAGCGTCTGGTTACTGGTACTATGCCCAGCAGCATGTACTATTACCAGGGGCTGGCAGGACATAGTGGGTGGGCATGATTGTACCACAGAGGCTGGCAAGACATACAAGGCATGAATCATGCCCAGCATGTCCTGCCAGCCACTGTTGGTATCATCATGCATGCCCATTGCCCAGCCACTGGTGGTGTGGTACTATCATGCTAGTACTAACACCAGTGGCTGGCTGGCAGGACATGCCATGTGAGCTTGAATGCTAATACCACAGAGGCTGGCAGTACATACTGGGCAATGGGCATGATAGTACCACCAGTAGACTGACTAGGCGGTCTCCAGGGCTCCGTCTCCCCTTCTCGCTGCTGTTAGGCTGGGTTAACATTGCGTTTATGCTGTGCGTTACAACGGATCCGTTGTAAATCAGCGCAGACGTAATGTACCGTAGACTTGCATTGCAAAAATAGGCATGTGTTTGAAAGTATGCATTATTTGCAACGCACAGGAAAACATGGTCGGCGGCTGGAGGCCAGCTGAGCACTTCTCTGACAACTGTGTTCTAGTGTCATTCTGTGCCTGCTCATCTCTGTCAGCAGGCATATTTGTCTGATGGCAAAGATGTAGCTGAGCTGGAGACAGAAGATCCGTGGATTACGTCAGAGCAAGGGTTTTGTTTTTTTATTAAAGATGGAGTCCCTACATGTGTTTTGTGTTTTATTTTTATTAAAAAAAAAATTCTGTGTTGTGTTTTTTTCTGTTTACTGGAAATTCATGGTGGCCATGTCTAGTTTGGCGTGACTCCATGAATTTCAGGCTTAGTGCCAGCTGATAATACAAAGCTGGTATTAACCCCATTATTACCCAGCGTGCCACCCCCCACCAGGGCCGTTGGAAGAGCCGGATAAAGTGCCTGGAAATGGTGCTACGATGAATGCGCCAATTCCAGGGGTGGCTGCAGGCTGCCATTTTCAGCGTGGGGGGCCCAGAATGCTTGGGCCTTACCATGCTGAGAATCCCAGCCCCCAGCCCCAACGATCAAAATATGGCGGGAGCCCACGCATTTTTTTTTTTTAATTATTTTTTTAAATAATTAAAAAAAAACATTGGGCTTTCCTGACTTTTGATCGCCAGTCAAGGTAAAACCAGGCAGATAAAGCAGACAGGTACGGGCTGCCACCTCTATCTGCGCTGAGAATCAAAATTTCTGCAGAGCGCTATGTCATTTTTGTTTTATTATTTATTTATTTTCACACTTCTATATGTGTGACAGTCCCAACAGCCAATCACAGAGGCTGACACAGAGAATGGGCGTCTGTGACTGGCTGCTTGAGTAACCTGAAAGCAGCCCATACATAGTACCATACTAGAATGTATGGGCTGATTGTACATTACTCAAACAGCCAATCACAGAAGCCCATCCTCTTTGACAGCATCTGCGATTGACTGTTGGGTCTGTGACGCGCCCCCTGGGACATATTCCTTTTTGAGGGGAATACCCGGCACCGGATCAGATGGGGGGGTTGTAGTCTCCGAGCGGCTGTGACCCGGTCCCGTGCCCAGGGCGTCAAGCTAAGTGTTATGTGGCAGCTTTACAGATGTTACTAAAGTTCTTTTGTGTTGACTACGCCACCCGTTGTGATGCGGTCACTGTGGCCGCCGCTGCTGCAGGGTCCGCTGAGGCTGATGGTGGGTGCGCAGCTTGGTGAGATAACCCCCAACGGGAGGGGTATAGCCTCAGAGGGGACAGGCGCAGAGGATGGGGGTTGTGGTGGTGCGATGCAGCCGGCAATGAAGACAGACTCGGGTTGTGCAGTTAAGGGTGTTTACTTACTGCTGATGTTGTACTGGTCACTCCAGCTGCTAGTGACCACCCGAGCCGTGCTGCGTCCACCAGGTCCTGGATCCGGTCAACCCCCAAACAAGTCCAGAGCGTGGCCCTGAGCTCTCCCTCTGTCCTTTCTTCAGCCGTCCCCACCAGTGATTCACCTAGGTCCAGCTCCCTCGGGCCTTCTTTTGGGACACCCTTGGCCCTGGGTTCCCTGACCCTTCATGTGGTGTGCCTTCGGGGTGAATGTGGTGGGTGACCGTGACAGACACTGCCCACGGTCTCCGGTCTCTGGCTGGGGAATGTCTTTGCCCCCACCAGCTTGGGTTCCGGTACCCTCTTGCTGACTCCTCACCCGGTGCTCTAATTTGGGTTCTTGGGTCCCTTCAGTCTTCCCCCTCTGGGTCTTTCTCTGCTCCACTCTCTCTCTCTCCAGGGCTGCTGTTTCCTTCTCTCTCCTCTCCAACTGACTTGTTCTCAGCGTCTGACCCTGATCTAAGTTGGTGCCCTCCTTATATATCCCTCTATGTGTGAGCTCAGGTGACCAGCACCCAATGAGCTCCTATCACTACCCAGACTGCTCCCCCTATCTGCCCCTACACTACATGGGATGTACCACCCCCCCTCCCACTCCAGCCAGGAACAGGCTCGGTTGTACCTGCACATTTCTAAGTGGGAGTACCGTCGGCCTGCTCCTCTGGAATGGGATGTATGTAGTGCATGCAGTCTATCTGAGCTCAGTTCCACACTCCTTCCTTACCCGGGAGTGGAATATCACACCTCTGGGTTGAGGTGCAATACCCCTGTAGCAGCCGAATCCTCAGGGTGCTACATTCCCCCCTGGTAAATCACAGCACGTCCTCGGGCTGTAAGACATAAAACACCAAAACATACAAAATTTTTATATGAACATATAAAACATATAAACATTATATATATATAAAACTTTTTATATAAACATTCTCGTAGACTTCTCTTGTCTCTGGTTCCTCCTCCGGACACTGTGCAACGTGTGTCCGGGAAAAGTGCGACAGTCTCTTAGAAAAACTGGTTTTCTATAAAACCGGTAGGGGGCGCTTTAGGAAGCGCAACTATATACAGGGGAAGTTGAAAGTTGGCCGCTCTCAGTCCTCGGCCAGGTAGAGGGTAGGGAATGGCTGCTCACAGTCCTCAGCCTGTAGGATGAAGGGGTTAACGGGTAAACAGTTCCCTGGTCCCAACGGGGACTATTTTAGCAGCAACAGTTTCAGTTTCTATATACCCCGATTGGGTAACTATTTACAGCTCCTGCTCTGCCGCACTCAACGGCGTCTTCCTCCTGCTCTTTCTTGATATGATGTTTCTTCAGACCCGTCCGGGTCCTCTGACTCCTCCTCCCCGTACCGCAACTCCTCCTCCGTCAAGCGGTGTACGTGGAGGGCGTAAGGTCCTTTGGCACACTTGTGCCGGGTGAAAGTGACCTCGTCTCCGACGTAGAGGTCACGGCCTTTGTGACCTTCCGGCAGGTGGGACTCGACGTCTCTGCGGGTCACAAAAACGTCACCGCGGTTGTTACGGTCCCGAATAAAGCCCCACCCATGCTGCGGGTTGAACTTTATCACTGTCCCGATGGTGCGGGGACAATGCGCTGCACGGGGGTTCCTCCTAGTCCGGCTCTTCTGCTCCGCGCTCTGGATTTGGGCCTGTTGTTCTCTGACCCGCCTCTCCTCCCGTTCTCTCTTAAACTCTGCCAGCTGTTGACGGCAACACTCTGTACGTTCAGCTGCGGCTGCCCGAGTTTCTCCGGTGAACCCCATCAAATCTTCTCCCGTGGGGTCCCACACGAATTGGGCTTCTGCTAGAGGAGGCGAGACCCGAGCCACGGGCTTCGGAGCCGGGATTAGGGGCTCACACAAGGGCCCTAGTCTTTGCTGCCGCTCCAGCTCAGGGTACCCTTCGGGCCAGATGAAGGGCCGCCCGTCCGGCCATGTGAGCTGGCCGAAGAGGTCCTCCCCCAGGTGTGGCACCCTAGGTATTGCGGGCGCGGGCGCGGTGGTGGTGGCGCCCGGGTTGCCCAGGCCTTGCGGCCAGGCCTGGGGCACCTGGAAGGTGAAGGGCACCGTTAGGACGGCGGCGCCCTGGGCTACCTGGCCTTGCGGCCAGGCCGGAGGCTCCGCGGAGGTAGGGGGCGCTGTTGGTGGTGCGGCGCCCGGGGGTACTAGGCCTTGCGACCAGGCTGGTGGTAATTCCTGCTTTGTCACGCTCCGGGTCGGGGCGCGTGACGTCACAGGGGTCGCTGCGGCGGCTTCCGGTCGGGGCCTAGTCCATAGCGGTGACGTGGCGGCTACGGGCACAGCAGGGGGACTTTCGGGCTCTGCGACGGGGAGCTGGGGCAGGTAAGCGGTGTCACGGCTTGGGGTATAGGCGTCCCCTTTACCTGCCTCCATGCGTTCGGCTCCCTCCTCGGCGCCGTCTCCGGCCTTGGGTCCTCCTGCGCCATCCTCAGAGGCGGTCTGCTTCCTCTTCCAGGGTAGCGTGCTCCGTTGACTGGTCTCTGCTTGCTGGGTCATCTCCCGGCCCCACTCCGCCAGTATCTCGCGCTGTACCCGGGCCATCCTCCTTGCGAGGCCCTCCAGGGCAGTTTGTGCACACTCCCGGTCTCGGGGGAGCTGCGCTAGGATCTCCGCTAGACCTAGCGGGGTTGTGGACTCTAGCAGGCTCCTGACCATCGGGTCGGTGCTGCTCTGCTCGGCTTCCGGCAGGCTCCTGGCCAGCGGGCCGGTGCTGCTCTGCCCTCCTTCCTCGGTCTCTAGCAGACTCCTGGCCAGCGGGCCGGTGCTGTTCTGCTTTCTTTCCATCTCCGGGTGAGCTTCTCCGCTACTCCTTGTTAGACCTCTTGCCTCCGGGTGCGCTCGCTCCAGACTGCTCCAAGCGACACCCATTTTTTCTCTTCTCTTTCGTCTCCTCCCACTTCGAGGGCGGTCCCGGGGCAACTCGGTGACTGTCAGCTCCAGGGGTAGTTCTTTCACGCTGACAGACACCTCCAGCATCACAGTCTCTGTTGGTGGGGGCGGTTTCCACTTTTGGCGCCATTTTCTGTCCTGGCCCACGATGGGAGGTGGCCTCTTGCCCTCCTTTGGCACGCCCATAATGGCGTCCGCTGCTCTTCCAAGGCGGGAAATCTGCGGTTTTGGCGGGAAGCGTCGCCCAGTGGCGGGAAACTCTGCAGATGGCGGGAACAAGTTGGAAATGGCGGACAATCGGCGGGAAACGACTGGTGATGGAGTCCGATGGCGTGGACCCCCCGGAACCGGCGGGAGACTTCTTTCTGAGGTAAACTTGCACTTTTCTTCAGGCACGCAGTACCCGGGTGTTGCGGGCACGTAATCCTGCCGACTACGCCAAAATTGACGCGCCCCCTGGGACATATTCCTTTTTGAGGGGAATACCCGGCACCGGATCAGATGGGGGGGTTGTAGTCTCCGAGCGGCTGTGACCCGGTCCCGTGCCCAGGGCGTCAAGCTAAGTGTTATGTGGCAGCTTTACAGATGTTACTAAAGTTCTTTTGTGTCGACTACGCCACCCGTTGTGATGCGGTCACTGTGGCCGCCGCTGCTGCAGGGTCCGCTGAGGCTGATGGTGGGTGCGCAGCTTGGTGAGATAACCCCCAACGGGAGGGGTATAGCCTCAGAGGGGACAGGCGCAGAGGATGGGGGTTGTGGTGGTGCGATGCAGCCGGCAATGAAGACAGACTCGGGTTGTGCAGTTAAGGGTGTTTACTTACTGCTGATGTTGTACTGGTCACTCCAGCTGCTAGTGACCACCCGAGCCGTGCTGCGTCCACCAGGTCCTGGATCCGGTCAACCCCCAAACAAGTCCAGAGCGTGGCCCTGAGCTCTCCCTCTGTCCTTTCTTCAGCCGTCCCCACCAGTGATTCACCTAGGTCCAGCTCCCTCGGGCCTTCTTTTGGGACACCCTTGGCCCTGGGTTCCCTGACCCTTCATGTGGTGTGCCTTCGGGGTGAATGTGGTGGGTGACCGTGACAGACACTGCCCACGGTCTCCGGTCTCTGGCTGGGGAATGTCTTTGCCCCCACCAGCTTGGGTTCCGGTACCCTCTTGCTGACTCCTCACCCGGTGCTCTAATTTGGGTTCTTGGGTCCCTTCAGTCTTCCCCCTCTGGGTCTTTCTCTGCTCCACTCTCTCTCTCTCCAGGGCTGCTGTTTCCTTCTCTCTCCTCTCCAACTGACTTGTTCTCAGCGTCTGACCCTGATCTAAGTTGGTGCCCTCCTTATATATCCCTCTATGTGTGAGCTCAGGTGACCAGCACCCAATGAGCTCCTATCACTACCCAGACTGCTCCCCCTATCTGCCCCTACACTACATGGGATGTACCACCCCCCCTCCCACTCCAGCCAGGAACAGGCTCGGTTGTACCTGCACATTTCTAAGTGGGAGTACCGTCGGCCTGCTCCTCTGGAATGGGATGTATGTAGTGCATGCAGTCTATCTGAGCTCAGTTCCACACTCCTTCCTTACCCGGGAGTGGAATATCACACCTCTGGGTTGAGGTGCAATACCCCTGTAGCAGCCGAATCCTCAGGGTGCTACATCTGTCACATATAGAAGTGTGAAAAGAAAATTTTAAAAATGAATTTTTGATTCTCACCGCAGATAAAGCAGACAGCTACGTACTGCCACCCCCAGCTGCCTGGTTTTACCTTGGCTGGCGATCAAAAGACAGAGAAGCCGAATATTTGTTTTAAACTTAACTTTTTTTTTCCCGCCATATGTTGATCGCCAGCCAGATAAAACCAGGCTGCTGGGGGCTGGGATTCGCAGCATAGTAAGGCCCAAGCGTTCTTGGCCCTCCACGCTGAAAATCGCAGCCCACAGCCACCCCTGAAAATGGCGCATTCATCATAGCACCATTTCCAGGTGCTTTACCCGGCTCTTCCAGCGGCCCTGGTGGTGAGTGGCACCCTGGGTAATAATAGGGTTAGTACCAGGCCATCTTTGCCTTATCAGCTGGTACTAAGCCCGAAATTCATGGTTTCACGCCAAATTAGACATAGCCACCATCAATTTCTAGTAAACAGAAAAAAAAAAGATAGAATTTTTTTTTTTATTATTAAAAATAAAACACATTTAGGGACTCCATCTTTAATAAAGAAAAATCCTCACTCCCAACGTAATCCATAGGTCTTCTGTCTTCATCTCTCTTAGATCTTTGCCATCAGACAAATATGTCTGCTGACAGATGAGCAGGCACAGAATGATACTGGAGCACTGTTACTGTGTAGTACAGTGCTATGTTTCTTTTTTTGTCATTTCATGCAGTGTAGAAATCTTGGGAAAAGTGTGGATTGTGCTCTGGAAGTGATCAGTTATAGCTAACTATGTTATTTTCTGCAGAGATAAGTACTGTATAGAAGATGTGATATATCGGTCTGCAGTTAAAGAACTTCACCTAGAGACATCACTGGTGAGTATGTGTATTACCTATACACACACAATGACACTATATACAGAGCTCCTGTGTATAATGTCACTGGTGATCACTGTATTACCTGTACACTGACACTATATACTGAGCTCCTATGCATAATGTCACTGGTGAACACTGTATTACCTGTACACTGACACCAAACACAGAGCTCCTGTGTATAATGTCACTGATGATCCCTGTATTACCTGTACACTGACACTATATACAGAGCTTCTGTGTATAATGTCACTGGTGATCACTGTATTACCTCTACACTGACACTATACACAGAGCTCCTGTGTATAATGTCACTGATAATCTCTACATTATCTGTACACTGACTCTATATACAGAGCTCCTGTGTATAATGTCACTGGTGATCACTATATTACCTGTACACTGACACTATATACAGAGCTCCTGTGTATAATGTCACTGATGATCACTGTATTACCTCTACACTGACACTATACACAGAGCTCCTGTGTATAATGTCACTGGTAATCTCTACATTATCTGTACACTGACTATATACAGAGCTTTTTTACATTTTCATTATCAGTCACTATCTGGTGCCATTATGTGCCATGGTCATGGCGTGGCGGTATTTGTCCCTTGTATGTGTTATTATTCAGACAGTCACTATGTGGTGGTAATATGTGGTCTTCTCATGGTGTGGCAGTATATATACCTTGTACTTGGTAGTATTTGATCACTATGTGGTGGTATGTGTTCTGGTCATGGTGTGGCGGTATTTCTCTCTTCTATATGGTATTATTAGTCTAGGTAAAGTGGATGGTTGTCAGTCATTTGTTTTTTCGGATATTAAGAATGGGAACATTCTTTATTTGCAATACATATTAAATACTTGGATGTTTAACCTCTCCCTGTGTTGTGACTACTACACAGCAGCAGAGATTTATTGGTTAATAAAGTTGATTCATTTTGAAAGAGTTTGTGGACTTATGTTATTCCTATATACGGTAACTGCATGGTGCTGGTGGGCCCCAAGATTGATTTTTTCCTGGTGGGCCCCAGGTACTCCAGTCCGGCGCTGGTCCCAGTTACCTCCTCATCTGTCCTGCTGCCGGCTGGGAGTCCTGTACAGCGCAGCATGTAGTGTGATGTGAATGCCACACTATGGAGATGCTGCTCCTACTACTGCCAAGTGAGGATCTCACCTCGCCAGTATGGTGCCCTCAGGAGCTCCCACAGGGCATCACAGGCCTTAGTATGAAGCAATTCCACAAGTCTTCTAGTATTGCTTCATACTAAGGCCTGTGATGCCCTGTGAGAGCTCCCTGAGGAGGTGAGAGCCTCACCTCATAGGGCCCCATGATCTCTATGTACGATCCCTGACTGGGCCCCATGATCTCTATGTACGCCGCTGACTGGGCCCCATGATCTCTATGTACGCCGCTGACTGGGCCCCATGATCTCTATGTACACCGCTGACTGGGCTCCATGATCTCTATGTACGCCGCTGACTGGGCCCCATGATCTCTATGTACTCCGCTGACTGGGCCCCATGATCTCTATGTACGCCGCTGAGGGGGCCCCATGATCTCTATGTACACCCCTAACCTGATTGGCCCCATGATCTCTATGTACGCCTCTGACTCGGCCCCATGATCTTTATGTACGCCGCTGACTGGGCCCCATGATCTCTATGTACACCGCTGACTGGGCCCCATGATCTCTATGTACGCCGCTGACTGGGCCCCATGATCTCTATGTACTCCGCTGACTGGGCCCCATGATCTCTATGTACGCCGCTGAGGGGGCCCCATGATCTCTATGTACACCCCTAACCTGATTGGCCCCATGATCTCTATGTACGCCGCTGACTGGGCCCCATGATCTCTATGTACGCCGCTGACTGGGCCCCATGATCTCTATGTACGATCCCTGACTGGGCCCCATAATCTCTATGTACGCCGCTGACTGGGCCCCATGATCTCTATGTACTCCGCTGACTGGGCCCCATGATCTCTATGTACGCCGCTGAGGGGGCCCCATGATCTCTATGTACACCCCTAACCTGATTGGCCCCATGATCTCTATGTACGCCGCTGACTGGGCCCCATGATCTCTATGTACACCCCTAACCTGATTGGCCCCATGATTTCTGTATACGCCCCTGACTGAGCCACATGATTTCTATGTACGATCCCTGACTGGGCCCCATAATCTCTGATCTCTCATGATGTTTTTTTTTTATTAAAGATGGAGTCCCTAAATGTATTTTTTGTTTTATTTTACTGTGTAGTGCGGCACTATGTTGCATTTTGTCATTTCATGCAGTGTAGAAATCTTGGGAAAAGTGTGGCTTGTGCTCTGGAAGTGATCAGTTATAGCTAACTATGTTATTTTCTGCAGAGATAAGTCCTGCATAGAAGATGTGATATATCGGTCTGCAGATAAAGAACTTCACCTAGAGACATCACTGGTGAGTATGTGTATTACCTATACACACACACACTGACACTATATACAGAGCTCCTGTGCATAATGTCACTGGTGATCACTGTATTACCTGTACACTGACACTATATACAGAGCTCCTGTGTATAATGTCACTGGTGATCACTGTATTACCTGTACACTATATACAGAGCTCCTGTGTATAATATCAATGGTGATCATTGCATTACCTGTACACTGACACTATATACAGAGCTTCTGTGTATAATGTCACTGGTGATGACTGTATAACCTGTACACTATATACAGAGCTCCTGTGCATAATGTCACTGGTGATCACTGTATAACCTGTACACTGACCCAATATACTGAGCTTTTTTACATTTTTATTATTTTAGCATTATTTGTCACTATGTGGTGGCATTATGTGCTTTGGTCATGACATGACGATATTTGTCCCTTCTATGTGGTATTATTCAGTCACTATGTGGTGGTAATATGTGGTCTCATGGTGTGTCAGTATTTATACCTTGTATCTGGTAGCATTTGATCACTATGTGGTGATATTATGTGCTTTGGTCATGGTGTGGCGGTATTTGTGCCTTGTATGTGGCATTATTTGGGCACTATGTGGTGGTAATATGTGATCTGGTCACGGTGTGGTGGTATTTCTGCCTTCTATCTGGTAATATTGGTCTTGGTAGAGTGGATTGTGGTTGGTCATTTGTTTTATCTGATATCAATAAGGGGAAACCTCTTTATTTCCAATAGATATTAAATACTTGGATGTTTAACCCCTCCCTGCCCTGTGACTATTACACAGCAGCAGAGATGCAGTTACAGAGGTTCACCAGAGAAAGCAAGTTGGCATTTGGTGAGATTTTCACCTCTGTATTTATAAGAGAAAACCAGGAGTGGGTGAGAAATGCATAAAACATTACCTCGGATTGCTCCACTCCTGGTTTTGTCTTATAAATACTGAGGTAAAAATCTCACCAAATACTCAAAGTGCCACAATCTTCTGACAGTGCGGATTCCACCAATAAATAAGTGATCACCTTCCCAACCTGTGCATCGCTGAGAACTTGTTTTCACCAATAAAAACCCTTTAATGCAAACTACAGTAATTGTACATCGCAGTTCTGGTGAGCGCACAGTGATGGGCAGGAGCCGCCAATATAATGGGTATAACGGCTAACAGGTATTTGCAAATAGCTGAAGGGTGGGTGGGCCCCTGGAGTCAATGTCCCTGGTGGGCCCCAGACACCCCAGTCCGGCTCTGCCCCCGACCCAGTCACGCACGGACCCGAAGCGACTGTGCCCTGCGATACACACATCCTGTTGAAATTTCTGCTGGTGTTTACAAGCCCCAACCCCCCCTGGGCCCGGTCGCAGTGACTGCCACTGCGACCGCGGACATTACGCCCCTGGCTACGTGAATCACATGTCCCATTTTGGTGCTCCTCACCATTTGCATGGCACAGTCATGCATGCTTCTCTATCACCATAGCATGCTGCAAACAATCAGGATGGCTTCTGCTACATCTCTATATAAAAAGATAGTATATCTGTATTTCTATGAAACGTAGAGTGGATGGAAATCATACATCTTGCTAATATTTATTATATTACATTCATCTGATGCTCTGTAGTAACAATGTAAATTAAATTGGCGACTTAGTGCAGTTCTATTACTATTAGTAAATGTGGCACCTTGTGTTCCACAGAATATCTGAATATTACCTGAATATTTAATCTCAGCTAATGTTCATTTATCTCTTAAATATCATTGGTCAGATGCTGATCACATGACCAGTGGTGGTGCATGCATGATGATTCCATATGAAATGTACTGAGTGACAGTTGGAAGTGACAGTTGGAATTGACCAACAACAGTGGAGGAGATGTCGGCTAACTCTAAGCAAAGCAATAATATGGGTATAAAAGAGGAGGAGATTGTGGTGAGCAGAGAAAGAGTGAAGACACGAAGACCTTCCCATGACACATCTGATGATGAGAGGAAGTCTTCAGTCAACAGGACAAAACCACCAGTCCAGAAGAAAGAAGTAGAGGAGAACGTGGTGAGGAGAGAAGGCGCGAAGAGACTAAGACCTTCCCATGACACATCTGATGATGAGAGGAAGTCTTCAGTCAACAGGACAAAACAACCAGTCCAGAAGAAAGAAGAAGTGGAAGAAAAGGAGAAGGTAGAAAGTCAGAAGATGGGAGCCAAGAAGAGAGGAGCCATCTTCATCTCATCAGGGGACAAAAAGGAGAAGAAAAGAAGAAGGATTACATTAGGACAGAAACCCATGGATCTAAAGCAGAAGGCTGAAGAAGCTGAAGGAAGCAGCGGTGTTCGGCCAACCGGCTCCAAAAGCACAGTCTCTGATACCATCAAGAGGAGATTATTATTCCATCAAGTGCTTGGCCGGGGATGCTATGGAACGGTCCTGCTGGCGGAAGATTCATCTACCCGCAAACATTTTGCTGTTAAGATCATCGGCAAAAGAGCCCTGCTTGCTGACGGTGATGAGCGTGTGATGGTGGAGCGACGGGTTTTACAGCTGGCATCTGGGAGCCCCTTCCTTGTCCACGCAGACTTTGCATTCCAGACCAAGGTACAGTATTGATTGCTCGATATTAGGAAATGTCACACGTACCACACACTGCTCTGCCTCATGGACCCCACTGATATCATCTTACATTTCAATATAGCATGTCCCAAGGTAACCGCTGACAATAAGATGAATGTGATGACTTTACACATGGGATATTGTGGCCCCTACTGTAATCAATAACATTTATGGCGGGGCTTGGTACATTGGGAATCATTTATTAAAACAGCCTTTTTACTTATCCCAGCCAATCACAGAACAGCTTTTACTTTTCCAGGTCAGTTAAAACAACCTTAGCTGAGCTGTAATTGGTTAGTATGGGCAACTAGTTTTCTAGTGAGCAGATTTATTAATGAGGCCCAATGTACCCCGCTCTATAAATGATTAAAAATATTAGATGTCATCATAGAGGTCAATGAACTGTAGAAAATCACTTGCCCGGACCTCATGTGTCTAATTGGGTGACTGGTAATATTTGTATCATTTACAGCATTAGCTGGGCATTATCTTGTGTGTAGGCATCATCGCCATGTAGTAGTCTCTAGCTCATTTCTTTGACACTGTAGAATTTTACATATTATTATCTTGTATAGACATGGGATTTCAGAATAGATTAAATGTATTTGTTATTTTTTATTTCCTGGATGACATTGTATTTTGTGTATACCATGTGGGGGACGGGACCCTGTGTACACTATATGTCAGGGCTATTGACTTTTGTGCACTTTATATACAATTTGAGAATGTGTTAATATTTTTGTATACAAGTATTATCTGTATCTTAAAGGTTTTTTTTTAATTAATGTTGGGACATTTTTATGCACGTGCATCTACTTGTTTTTCATTGCCATGTTTTCTATGTATAAATATACTGGAATAAAGTACAAAATCCACTGTCTTGGAGTGAAATTTCTTCTAACCTCACCAACTAATGAAAAAGATGGTATCATATTGACCAGGGGCGAGGTGGGCCAGAGGGGCACATGCCCTCCAGGCCGGTGGCCAAGCAGCTGCTTCTTTACAGACTGCAGGGCGGCCCTGTATCTTTCATTGTGTACATGTGCCAGCTGGGCATCTGCAGCCCAGAACAGCCGGCACAGGCCACGTTCTTATGCCTGCCGGAGAGAAGCTTCAGCCGCTGAGCAGTACGAGAGGGCAGACATCTTTGATTCTTGTAAGGCCACGACCCCACTATCAGTATTTGGTCAGTATTCCATCAGTATTTTTTCACAGGAGTGGGAGACAAAACCAGGAGTTGGTGATAAATGCAGAATTGGTGACTTGTTTCTATTATACCTTTTCTCTGATTTGTTACTGACCTGGTTTTGGCTCCCACTCCTGAGAAAATATACTGACCAAATACTGATAGTGGGGCCGTGGCCTTAGCCTGAGCTCCGGATAGTGGTCAGGACAGGAGATTTATACTTTTTGTAGAGTGTGGAAGTGGCAGGACGCTGCTCACCTCCTGACAAGTCCAGGGCCAGATCCTGAATGTTATCTATGGTCGCTCTGCTGAGGATCAGAAAGATTTATTGTAGCAGATGGACCCTTCAAGCAGGTTGGGGTCTTGCTGTCAGTGTGAGATCATCGGCTCTCGATCTGTATGAATGTTCAAATCACATCGGACCTGAGATCGAGACACTTCAGACCTTACTATACAGACCCCTGCCCCAGACTGATCCTGCACCAGCTACAGGGCCAGAGCCGGCATAACCACCCATTGCACCAGGGCAAGTGCCAGGGCCCTGGGCAAGAGGGGGGGGCCCACTCACAGTTGGGGACACTGGAACGCTATTGGGCCTGTGAGTTGGGGGGGGCGGGAAACCCCCCCCCCCCGTGCTTTACGGTGTTTGAAATACTCACCTCTCGTCATACCCTGCTGGCCGCAGGTCCAGTCTCCTCTGCGTCTTCTGACTCTGTGACGTCTCAGTGTTGAAGAGACAGGACCTGTAGCCAGCAGGGTATGAGGAGAGGTGAGTATTTTATTTATTTTTTTATGTATGGAGCCCATTCTCTATGGAGCATTATATGGGGCCCATTCTCTATGGAGCATTATATGGGGCCCATTATTCTGCATGGAGTAATATATGGGGTCAATTATGGTGTAATGAGCATTATATGGGGTTCATTATTGTGTATAGAGCATTATATGGGGCCTATTATTCTTTATGGAACATTATATGGGGTCCATTATTCAGTATGGAGCCCATTCTGTATAGAGGACTATGTGGTGCCCATAATACTGTATGGAGTACTATGTAGTGCCCATAATACTGTATGGAGGACTATGTGGTGTCCATAATACTGTATGGAGGACTATGTGGTGCCCATAATACTGTATGGAGGACTATGTGGTGTCCATAATACTGTATGGAGGACTATGTGGTGGACTATGTGGTGCCCATAATACTGTATGGAATACTATGTAGTGCCCATAATACTGTATGGAGGACTATGTGGTGTCCATAATACTGTATGGAGGACTATGTGGTCCCCATAATACTGTATGGAGGACTATGTGGTGCTCATACTACTGTATGGAGGACTATTATGTACAGTCTAAAATGAAAACTTTTGAATCCCCCCTTGACACGCCCCATGCACTGTGAGGATTCGCCGGTTTCTGAGCTATTATAGAATTTACAATAGATATCACTCATGTAATGTAAGAAGTACCGTATTTTTCGGACTATAAGATGCACCGGACCATAAGACGCACCTAGGTTTTAGAGGAGGAAAAAAAAAAAAAAAAAAAATGTAAGCCAAAAATGTGTTCATGATGCACTTTTAAGGGGGAGGGGGTCTTCTGCTGACACTGGTATAGGGGTAATGTCCCCCAATTCTGACAATATCCCCCATCCTGGTATATATGCCCCCCCCCTTCCTTTTATACGTGGTCCCCATCCTGGTATGCATGGAACCCCTCATCTCTATCCCGGTATGCATGGCACTCCTCATCCCTATCCCGGTATGCATGGTACCCCTCATCCCTGTCCCGATATGCATGGCACCCCTCATCCCTGTCCCGGTATGCATGGCACCCCTCATCCCTGTCCCGGTATGCATGGCTCCCCTCATCCCTGTCCCGGTATGCATGGCACCCCTCATCCCTGTCCCGGTATGCATGGCACCCCTCATCCCTGTCCCTGTATGCATGGCACCCCTCATCCCTGTCCCGGTATACATGGCACCCCTCATCCTTATCCTGGTATAGTGGTATGCATGGCACCCCTCATCGCTGTCCTGGTATGTATGGCACCTCTAATCCCCATCATGCTGCATATGGCCCCCTCAGCGTTACCCTGGTATGCATGGCACCCCTCATCCCTGTCCCGGTATGCATGGCACCCCTCATCCCTGTCCCAGTATGCATGGCACCCCTCATCCCTGTCCCAGTATGCATGGCACCCCTCATCCCTGTCCCAGTATGCATGGCACCCCTCATCCCTGTCCCGGTATGCATGGCACCCCTCATCCCTGTCCCGGTATGCATGGCACCCCTCATCCTTATCCTGGTATAGTGGTATGCATGGCACCCCTCATCGTTGTCCTGGTATGTATGGCACCTCTAATCCCCATCATGCTGCACATGGCCCCCTCAGCGTTACCCTGGTATGTATGGCCCCCTCAGCATTACCCTGGTATGTATGGCCCCCTCAGCGTTACCCTGGTATGTATGGCCCCCTCAGCGTTACCCTGGTATGTATTGCCCCTCTTCCTTATCCTGGTATGCATGGTCCCCCTAATCCCCATCATGCTGCACATAAAAGAAAATAAACACTGATACTCACCTTTCTTCTCTCCTCCAGCGCCGCGTCCTGTCTGCCCGCACTGATCCCTCCATGTGAGCCTCGCATGACATCACTGCCATGCGTGGCTCACAAGGAGAGATCAGCTGCCAAAAGTCACTGCTCCCCATGCCGGGACTGTGTGCGCTGGGAGCAGTGACTTCACTCTCCTTCATAGCCGGCACACACCGTAGCCGTAGCGTGTGCCCGCTTATTAAAGGGCATGAATATTCACCCCCTCACCATGCCCATGGGCGTGGAGAGAGGTTGAATATTCCTGCCCTTTAACAGCGGGCACAGGCGATTCTGGCAGGAGCCACAGCGCGGCTGCACTGTGTGCTGCTAATAAGGAGCATGAATATTCATTTTCTTTAGCAGCGGGGACAGTGTAGGCTGCAGCGGGCGGCTGCTGCCTCCTGTGCCCCGCTCCTCTACCGCTCCCCCCACACACCACACATATATACCCCCCCCCCCCCCCCAACATTTGGACTATAAAACGCACCCCCCATTTTCCTCCAAAATTTTGGAGGGAAAAAAGTGCGTCTTATAGTCCGAAAAATACTGTAAGTGAAATCTTTGGCATTGTACTATATCTATATTTCTCCGCCTTATCTGTGCATCATGAATTGTGGTATGTGTTAAAGGGGCCACTGAGACTCTTTTGAGCCTACGAAAACCTGGAGCCGGCCCTGTACAGGACATCACAGATTATATATATACTGCCATCTATACAATGTGATGTCTGGTAGTCGGTGCAGGATCAGTCCAGGGCATATATGATCTAATGTCAGTGCACAATAAAGTACATACTGTACATTGCTGACATACTGTGACTACAGACATCAGATCTTATACAGTATATATATGCTGTATGTATATACATATATATGACTGTAGATACCACCAAAATGAAACAATAGGTGCTTATTGACGCTAAAATAAATATTGCAAAAATTAAAAGACAATTCTACAGAGTATAATAATGGAGGACCCCAAGTCACCAACACATGAGTATCACATATATAGAGACAGTAGTGAATATATATATACTAGATGGTGGCCCGATTCAAACGCATCGGGTATTCTAGAATATGTATGCGGTACCCCGGCGCAATCAGCACAGCGGTGTTTAAATTTGGCGCCAATATCGCTTATTGGTCCCGGCCGCGACCAATCAGCGAATTGTATTAGTGAGGACCGGGGAGCGGCGCAGCGGGAGATGACCGGCTGCTCGCAGCAGAAGTATCCCGACCGGCGGCGCCGCTCCCCGGTCCTCCCTTCACACTTGCCGTCGGGAGATCAGCGGCCCTAGCCGCTGATCTCCTGACGGTAGCCGCATGGAGGTCAGCGGCGCTGCTGGTTGGGGTACTTCGGCTGCATCGCCGCTGACCTCTGTGAAGAGCGGTGTTTAAATTTGGCGCCAATATCGCTGATTGGTCGCTGCCGACGGCCGCGAACAATCAGCGATATTGTCGCCAAGTTTAAACACCGTTGTGCTGATTGGTCTCGGCCGCCGGCCCCGACCAATCAGCGATATTGGCCCAATTTAAACACCGCTGCGCTGGTTGGCGCAGAGCAGTGTTTAGACTTGGCGCCAATATAGCTGATTGGTCGCGGCCGTCGGCAGCGACCAATCAGCGTCGTATTAGTGTGGGCCTGGGAGCGGCGCTGCTTATGCGGGTACTTCCGCTGCTAGCAGCTGGGAGATGACCGGCTGCTCGCAGCAGAAGCATCCCGACCGGCGGCGCCGCTGCTCCCCGGTCCTCCCTTCACACTTACTGTCGGGAGATCAGCGGTCCTAGCCGCTGATCTCCTGACGGTAGCCGCATGGAGGTCAGCGGCGCCGCCGGTCAGGGTAGTTCTGCTGCGATCAGCCGGGAGATGACCGGCTAGCGCCGGTCATCTCCCGGCTGCATCGCTGCTGACCTTCGTGCGGCAGATGAGCCGCTAACGGCCGCCATCTTTTTTCTGAAATCCCGCGTCGCTGATTGGCCGCGGCCGAACCAATCAGCGACGCGGGATTTTCTAGACAGACAGACGGGATAAGACAATTATATATATTAGATATATGCCTATAACATGGTTGCCCAAAAAAATCCTAATGATTGCACATATATAGCACAATGTGAATGTTAATCTATATATATAATCGTCTTATCCCGTCTGTCTGTCTGTCTGTCCAGGAAATCCCGCGTCGCTCATTGGTCCGCCAGCGGCCAATCAGCGTCGCGGGATTTCTGAAAAAAGATGGCGGCCATTGGCGGCTCATTTGCGGGACGGAGCTCAGCGGCGATGCAGCCGGGAGATGACCGGCGCGAGGCGCTCATCTCCCGGCCGGTATCAGCGGAAGGACCGCCAGCGCCACTGACCTCCATGCGGAAGGGAGGACCGGGGAGCGGCGCTGCGGGTCGGGATACTTCTCCTGCAAGCGCCCGCTATGTCCCGGGTTCTCGCAGCATAAGTAGCCGCACAGGCAGCGCCGCTCCCCGGTCCTCACCAAGACGATTCGATGATTGGTCGCGGTCTTCGGACTCGACCAATCACTGATCTTAGCGCAAAACTTAAACACCGCTGTGCTGATTGGTCGCCGACGCTGCCCGCGACCAATCACCGATTTGGGCACCAAATTTAAATATCGGCCGCGACCAATCAGCACAGCGGTGTTTAAATGTGGAGCCAAGATCGGTGATTGGTCGCGGCCGATATTTAAATTTGGCGCCCAAATCGGTGATTGGTCGCGGGCCAAGACAGCGACCAATCACCGATTTGTGCACCAGATTTAAATAGCGGCCGCGACCAATTGGATGTCAGCGGCGCTGCCTGTGCGGGTACTTCCGCTCCGAGAACCCGGGACATGAGCGGGCGCTCGGAGCAGAAGTATCCGGACCCGCAGCGCCGCTCCCCGGTCCTCCCTTCACACCCTAGCCGCTGATGTCCCCACAGTATCCGCATGGTGTTACAAAGGTCCGGACATTTGTGTTAAAAATCGCTGATTGGTCGCCGGCGCTGCCCGCGACCAATCACCGATTTGGGCGCCAAATTTAAATATCGGCCTCGACCAATCAGCACAGCGGTGTTTAAATGTGGAGCCAAGATCGGTGATTGGTCGCGGCCGATATTTAAATTTGGCGCCCAAATCGGTGATTGGTCGCGGGCAGCGCCAGCGACCAATCACCGAATTTTAACACAAATGTCCGGATCTTTGTAACACCATGCGGATACTGTGGGGACATCAGCGGCTAGGGTGTGAAGGGAGGACCGGGGAGCGGCACTGACATCCAATTGGTCTCGGCCGCTATTTAAAAGTGCCGCATAAATCGGTGATTGGTCGCTGTCTTGGCCCGCGACCAATCAAGGTTCTTGCCCCAAAAGTTAAACACTACGGTGCTGATTGGTCTCGGGCAGCGTCCGCGACCAATCACCGATCTTGGCTCCACATTTAAACACCGCTGTGCTGATTGGTCGCGGACGCTATTTAAATGTGGCGCCAAAATCGGTGATTGGTCGCGCCCTACGTCGGCGACCAATCAGCACAGCGGTCTTTAAATGTGGAGCCAAGATCGGTGATTGGTCGCGGCCGATATTTAAATTTGGCGCCCAAATCGGTGATTGGTCGCGGGCAGCGCCAGCGACCAATCAGCGATTTTTAACATAAATGTCCGGACCTTTGTAACACCATGCGGATACTGTGGTGACATCAGCGGCTAGGGTGTGAAGGGAGGACCGGGGAGCGGCGCTGCGGGTCGGGATACTTCTGCTGCGAGCAGTCGCTCATGTCCCGGGTTCTCGCAGCGGAAGTACCCGCACAGGCTGCGGCGCTCCCCGGTCCTCACTAATACAATTCCGCTCCCCGCTCCTCACCAATACGATTAGCTGATTGGTCGCGTGCGGAGAGCGTGACCAATCAGTGATCTTGGCGCTAAAGTTAAACACCGCTCTGCTGATTGGTCGCGGCCGCTGCCCGCGACCAATCACCGATTTGGCCGCCACATTTAAATAGCGGCCGCGACCAATCACTGATCTTGCCGCCACATTTAAACACTGCTGTGCTAATTGGTCGCGGACGCCAGCCGCAACCAATCAGCGACCTTGGCGCCAAATTTAAACAACGCTCTGCTGATTGGTCGCGGATGCCGGACGCGTCCAATCAGCGAGATTGGCGCCAAATTTAAACAACGCTCTGCTGATTGGTCGCGGAGTCCAGCCGCAACCAATCAGCGAGATTGGTGCCAAATTTAAACAACGCTCTGCTGATTGGTCGCGGAGTCCAGCCGCGACCAATCAACGAGATTGGCGCCAAATTTAATCAACGCTCTGCTGATTGGTCGCGGTCGCTTGCCGCGACCCATTAGCAGTATTGGGGCCAAATTTAAACCCCGCTCTGCTGATTGGTCGCGGTCGCCGGCCGCGAACAATCAGCGATTTTGGCGCCAAATTTAAACAACGCTCTGCTGATTGGTCGCGGCCGTCAGCCGCGACTAATCAGCGATTTTGGCGCCAAATTTAAACACCGCTCTGCTGATTGGACGCGTCCGGCATCTGCGACCAATCAGCAAGATTGGCGCCAAATTTAATCAACGCTCTGCTGATTCATCGCGGTCGCTGGCCGAGATCAATCAGCAGTATTGGCGCAAAATTTAAACACCGCTCTGCTGATTGGTTGCGGTTGTTGGCCGTGACCAGTCAGCAGTATTGGCGCCAAATTTAAACCTCACTCTGCTGATTGGTCGCAACCACCGGCCGCGACCAATCTTCGTTTTTTGTGCCAAATTTAAACAACGCTCTGCTGATTGGTCGCGGTCGCTTGCCGCGACCAATTAGCAGTATTGGGGCCAAATTTAAACACCTCCCTCTTTGCTGATTGGTCGCGACTAATCAGCGATTTTGGTGCCAAATTTAAACACGCTCTCCAGTCCTCACTACCACGGTTCGCCGATTGGTCGCGACCGCCGCCCGCGACCAATCAGCGCTTTTGGCCCAAAATTTAAACACCGCTTTGCTGATTGGTCGCGGCCGCCATCCGCGACCAATCAGCGACTTTGGCGCCAAATTTAAACAACGCTCTGCATCGCTCTGCTGATTGGTCGCGACCGCCGACCGCGACCAATCAGCAGTATGGGCGCCAAATTTAAAAACCGGTCTGCTGATTGGTCGCGACTAATCAGCGATTTTGATGCCAAATTTAAACACGCTCTCCAGTTCTCACTAACACGGTTCGCTGATTGGTCGCGGTCGCCGCCCGTGACCAATCTCCGATATTGCCGCCAAATTTAAACACCGCTCTGCTAATTGCGCCCGGTCGGCCGCATACATATTCTAGAATACCCGATGCGTTAGAATCGGGCCACCATCTAGTTTATATATAGTTGACAATAACCAAGGGGAAATGTAAGTGTTTTTAGAACTACTAAGAAGATAGCTTCTTACACTCACAAGCCCAAGTGAGTACACATATATAGTATATAATATTAAGCTCTATAAAGAATCTCCTATAAAATAATACATTCAAAATGGAGGAGCAGTAGTTACAAGGCAACTTAAATGTCCAAGTGAGTAAATGTGGGATGTGGTCCTATGTGCACCAATGTACCTTTCGTTCTTGCTTCATCAGGGGCCCCCAAAACATTCATTTTGGATGTTTTATTTTATAGGAGATTCCTTATAGAGCTTAATATTATATACTATATATGTGTACCCACTTGGGCTTGTGAGTCTATTGTGGTATAGCGACAAGCTCGGCTGTATGCGTAGGTAAAACACAAGATACTGTCTCTTTAAATTCTCAGGTTAGTTTATTTAGCAGTCATAAACTACCCTTGAGTCCATAAATAAAAACACAGCCCATTCAGCTAAAGAGACAAAACAAAATGCAAAACTTTCAGAACTTTCAGCAGAGTCCTTATCTCGGCCAAAGTCTGGCCACTCACAATTAGCTACACACAGGTTGATCACAGCATGTGCTAGCTCCTCCCTGGAACAAAGTTTCCCCAGGTACTGAACACACCTGAGTGTCAGGGCTGACTATTTAAAGCCCAGACACTCCCCTGATTGGAAGGATGGTGGATAACGTTCCACCCTACACTTTCGTTATCCACTGAAAACATTCCCTTGTAAATATCGTTCTATTAACTTTCTCTGCACCTACTTGTGCATGAGAACTTGCATGTTTTAACATCACTGAGTCTAAGAGTCTCAGCGACACATACCTCCCTTCTGACACACTACCAGTGACTTTGTCACACTATGAAGATATCCTTTTAGTAGTTCTACAGACGCTTACATTTCCCCTTAGTTAATGTCAATTATATAGATTAACATTCACATTGTGCTACGTATCTGTGCAATCAATAGGATTTTTTATTTTTGGCAACCATATTATAAATATATATATAATATATATATACAGTACAGACCAAAAGTTTGGACACACCTTCTCATTTAAAGATTTTCTGTATTTTCATGACTATAAAAATTGTGCATTCACATTGCAGGCTTCAAAACTATGAATTAACACGTGTGGAATTATATACTTAACAAAAAAAGTGTGAAACAACTGAAAATATGTCTTATATTCTAGGTTCTTCAAAGTAGCCACCTTTTCCTTTGATGACTGCTTTGCACACTCTTGGCATTCTCTTGATGAGCTTCAAGAGGTAGTCACCGGAAATGGTTTTCACTTCACAGGTGTGCCCTGTCAGGTTTAATAAGTGGGATTTCTTGCCTTATAAATGGGGTTGGGACCATCAGTTGTGTTGTGCAGAAGTCAGGTGGATACACAGCTGATAGTCCTACTGAATAGACTGTTAGAATTTGTATTATGGCAAGAAAAAAGCAGCTAAGTAAAGAAAAACGAGTGGCCATCATTATTTAAAACAGGTTTTTGCTTCGGAGTGGTGGATCCTAGTTCTACAGTGGCCCTTGTGGCATCTGTGTGGATCGAGCTGAGGACAAAAATATCCCTCTTATCCCTATACTTCAGGGCAAGCAGCTCTCCATTGCGTACAGCCCCTGACTGCCCCTTTTGGAACTTTTGGTTGACCAATGGTTGTGGAAACCCCTGACGGTTTTTACGGATGGTCCCACAAGCTCCGATGTTGTGTTCAACCAGACTTTTAAGGGTATGCTGGTGTAATAATTGTCCACATATAGATTGTAGCCTTTTTGAAAAAATGGACTTATGAGCATTTCATAACGGGTCCTAGGCAGAACGACTGAAAACATAGGGGTGGCTTGAACAGGGTGGTTGGATCAGTAGGATCGAATGCTCGGTTTTTTAACAAGCCCCATGGCAAATGTAAGTCCTAAATTTTTTTTTTATTTCCGGGACATTAGTTGGTGTCCACAAATTTGCCCTAGCATAGTAAGATCGGGGATTCTGGCTTATGAATTGGGATGCGTATAAATTTGTTTGCATGACAATATGCTCTAGCAAGCTGTCTGTAAAAAACAAATTAAAAAAATGAATTGGTCCAAAATCTTCCACCTCCACATTTATACCAGGAATGGCGTTGAAATCAGGGCTGAATGGAGCAGCCAAATCCGAAGCCTCCCATCTGGGAAATGCTATATCACGTGGCAAAGCCCCTTGTACACTGCCGTGCGCCAATTCACTAGTAGCAGGGACAGCGCTTGTACTGGGCAGTGTTCCCTGATTTGGAGACGTTTCTCCTGTAGCGCTATTTGCCCCTATTGTTGTACTGGTCCTTGGGCTTGAGGATGGACCAGAATCACTGCTCATTTCTGAGCTCTCAGTGTCGCCGCTACTAAAGCCCTCAAAATCCACATCTCCATCTGAGATTGCACTGTCATCAGTATCAAAACACAGCAGGGCATACACCTCCTCTGCGGTATAAGTCTGACGGGCCATTTTATTTGTTTTTATATTTTTTGACTGGACTGGACTGACCGGACTGGACTGACCGGACTGGACTGACCGGACTGGACTTACCGGACTGGACTGACTGGACTGGACTGACCGGACTGGACTGACTGGACTGGACTGACCGGACTGACTGGACTGGACTGACTGGACTGGACTGACCGGACTGGACTGACCGGACTGGACTGACCGGACGGGACTGGACTGACCGGACGGGACTGGACCGGACTGACTGGACTGGACTGACCTGACAGGACTGATTGACCTGACCTGACAGGACTGACTGACTGACAGGATTGACTAACCCTAACCTAACTCTTACTTTCTTTTTTTCTACTTTCACAGTGGCAAGGCTGACACAGCTCTTGTCACACTGTTTCTCCTCTGCTCTCTCACTGAGATCGGAGGGGAAACAGTGTATTTATCAGGCAGATCGCCCTCTCTGATTGGCTGGTGTGATGCTGACATCATCGAGACCTGAGCCAATCAGGTCTCAATGAGGTCAGAGGTCACAGCATTAGGATCCCCTCGCTGCTAAGGTATGTGGGGGTCTGGATCACCGACCACCGGCTGTCACTATCTTTTAAATGCCGCGATCGCTATGGATCGCTTCATCTAGAAGATAGGAACAGGTTAACATCATGGGGACCTGATCCAATCAGGTCCCCATGATCTCACATGTCAGAGCTATCGCTCTGCACCGGAACCGCAGCGCTTGCAGGACCCTGGGGGTCCTGAGCGCTGCTGGACCACCCACCGTTTTTAAACGTCAGCGCTGCACAGAGCCCAGGCAGCGCTGACGTTTATGTACAGTGGGCGGTCCTGAACCAGTTAACAGATGGAGCATCATGTCCTCCAGACCACCACTTTTATGGCCTGGTATTATTGTAGCTTGGATTAGGGTATACAACAACCATGCTTTGTGCACTGCAGTCTACAGTCGTCCAGTCCAGTCGGGCCTCCCTGACTGTTGGTCAGTAAGATATGTGTAAGTATTTTCTGTATGATATATTATTCTGCTGATACAACTAGTGAGAACTCTGGGCACAAAGATTTCATTCTTTTGTCTGAGTTAAATGCTTTTAAAAACATGATTCAATCCGAGCACCATATCTAAGGAGTCTCGCCACGTGAAGCTAGTTTCATGAAAACGTGCCTCCATTTTTTACTTATTAAAGTGTTGTACAAGGTCTGACCTCGTGTTTTTACCATAAACCAGAATCATTTTATAATAAATCTGCCAGATGCTGCGGGGGAAGAGATACTGGCACCATGCCTGCCCTGTGCATCAGTAATCACAGGACACCCCTATAAATATCTGACATAAAAGGACATTGAACATTAACCGAACAAAATGTACAGCAATTCTTTCTATCTCTGTATGCCCCTGAAGAAAATCATTCTACATATCCGCATATTTAAGTGACCCTCCACAGGAGCATCACTATGAACCCTAAGGTGTCATTACAGGGGTCTCATGGTCATCAGCTAGAACATTGAAACAAATGATGGGACATGTGAAATGTAATCCTTCTTACATGGGACATGTAGACCACCTTCCATTTATCCTGCGGCCTATAGTTATACGGAGCTATTCTGTAGTAGGTGTGTAGATATTGTGATCTTTTGGCCACTTTACCTGCATACAAATCTACTTCTGTATTTCTGTGCTCCAGCTCTGTGTGCTGCTTGGTCTGGAATACGTGAGCTGCGGGGACTTTAACACCTTCCTTCTGGAGAAGGGGCGGCTTGACATCCCCAGCGCAAGGTACATTTTATGTTACCTACAAACCTGATCATAACTGTATAGAAATTTCTAGCATTGATCCGTTCACTTCCGTGCTGTATTATCTGCCTTTGGGTTCTGGTGTTTTTAATATAAAAATATTGTAGATTGCAGCGAAATTAACCAGAACATTGACAGAAATCTGAGTGGCCTCATTATTCTTCAGTGGGATCTGGCAGGATTTGTTGTATGTTCTGCATATGGTCATCTTGTTCTAATCGTCCAGTCAATGTAGATAATATTGGCTGGAAGCAATATCTTTGTGTTTCTTGTCTTCTCCTCGGAAAGTTACACTCATTCATGTCTTTCTGTCAGATTCTATGCCGCTGAACTGGTCTGTGGAATCCAGTACCTCCACTCCAAGGGCGTCATCCACAGAGACCTCAAGCCCGAGAACATCTTGGTGGCTGAAACGGGCCATATTAAGATCACAGATTTCGGTCTCGCAATTGACAACATGCATGGAGACCGAACAGCCACCGAATACGCTGGGACTGCAGGTTACATGGCTCCTGAGGTGGGATAATAGTGCTTTCCTATTTAGTTTTCGCTAAAATTAAAGTCCATGGGAATGTTAACATTTTGACCTTTTTGTTCTTACTTCCATGATAGATTTTTGCTGGCGAGGAGTATAACGCCGGAGTAGACTGGTATTCTCTTGGTGTCATCTTAAAAGATATGGTTACCAGTGAGTGTACGTTCCATCTGACACTCGATGAGGCATCCTCCGGCATTGATGACATCATTAAACAGGTCAGTATAATTCCAGGTTATTAGTACTATGGGTTGTACAATATTCATTTAAATGGTGAAGTTGTGAGAATGTTTTATTGCCTCTACCGCTTACCTTCATGGGTTTTACTTTATTGTTTTTAGCTCCTACAGAAAGATCCAGCCAGACGCTTAGGAGTCCATGGTAACATCCGAGAGCACGTGTTTTTCCAGTGTATTGATTGGGTCTCTGTGGAAGCCCTGAAAGTGCCTCCACCTCACATCCCTGTAGTAAGTATATGGCCAGATCACATTGCACCTCTGTTAAGTATTAGTTAGCGCTGACACTTAGGCTATGTGCCCACGATGCAGAAATGCTCAGGATTTTTTCCTGAGCGTTTCTGCATCTCCCTGGCAGAAAAAAACACATGCGGATTGTACATGCGGATTGTACATGCGGATCGTACATGCGGATCGTGCATGCGGATCGTACATGCGGATTGTACATGCGGATCGTACATGCGGATTGTACATGCGGATTGTACATGCGGATCGTACATGCGGATTGTACATGCGGATTGTACATGCGGATCGTACATGCGGATTGTACATGCGGATTGTACATGCGTTTTTCCTGCTGGGGACATGCGGAAATGGAGCGTTATTCACTGACATTTCCGCATGCGGATTGTACATGCGGATCGTACATGCGGATTGTACATGCGGATTGTACATGCGGATTGTACATGCGGATTGTACATGTGGATCGTACATGCGGATCGTACATGCGGATTGTACATGTGGATTGTACATGCGGATTGTACATGCGGATTGTACATGCGTTTTTCCTGCCAGGGACATGCGGATGTGAAGCTTTCTTCACATGCATTTCCGCATGCGGATTGACAAGCGCTTTCCAAGCGATTTTAGCATCACTTGGAAAGTGCTTGTGACAACTAGGTCACACTATATAAATCCATGCAAACTGCATGGATTTATATAGTGTGACCCGAGAGAGTGGTTAAAAATAAAAAAAACAAATGTATACTTACCCTCCGATGGCCCGCGCTGGCTTGCTTCGCTCGGTGCTGGCACTTTGCAGTGGATTGAAAGACCTGCCGATGTCAGCATCGCATGACCCGTCACATGTCTCTGACGTCAGCGCAGGTCCTTCAATCCACTGCAAAGTGCAGGGAAGCAAGTAGGAGCGCAGCGCGGGCCGCCGGAAGGTAAATATACATTTATTTTTTATTTTATTCTTTTTTTACAGATTTTTTAATGGTGCCTGGGTCTGGAGGAGAGTCTCCTCTCCTCTAGTCCTGGGTACCATCCACACATTAGAACGCACCAATTACGCAAGTACAGATGCAGTCTTGCGGAATTGGCACGTTCTAATGCAAGTCAATGGCGGCGATAAATGCAGCATTTCCGCAAAATAATTGGTAGTGCTGCGTTTTTTTCCGTAATGATAATCCTCAGCGGATATTTCCACAGCATGTGCATAGCACATGCGGATTATCATTGCTGCCCTTCTACCATGCGTTTTTAGTGCGTTTCCGCGCTGCAAAAACGCTGCAGAAACGCATTAAAAACGCATCGTGGGCACACAGCCTAACATTGGAAAATCAACATCATCCAGAGCTGCTGGTCCTGGTCTGATGGTCCAGATCATTTCATATCATCCTTCTCCAGAACGTTTGAGATTTTGGTAATAATTATTTTTTGGTTTGTTTTATAGCCATCTAAAGCTCATCACAGTTCTCGACCACACCATCTGGAGAAATTAGAAGCAGCAGAGGCCAAAAAGTCACCTCTATCAGCAAAGGACCAGGCCATGTTCAAGGGATTTTCTTTTGTCAACTTGGAAACCCTTGACAAGACACCAGCTCCATAGTCATCAGAGCCAGCTGTCTTCCTCAGCCTCCAGAAGACCTTGAAGAACTGAAGATTGGACATCACTTTGATGATCATCTGAAAGCACTGCTGGAATGAAGATGACCATGGATACGACACTGAGGGACCCAAAACACAGACCCCAAAGATGAAGAAGCCAGACAATGTAATCATGCGCTGGCAGTAAGTATAAGCGCCACAACATCTGCGCTTCACTATACTCATAGGCATGTGCAGAACATTTTACACTAACCGGTAATTGGATTTCCTCTTGCTCATGACAGCTCCATCTTTCGGTGCTGTCTTGGGCTAAGAAGAAATAACATGGTGTGCGATGGCCGGCTATTAAGGGGAGGAAGGAGGCTGGATTTTTTTTTTTTTAAAACAAACATCATTGCACATGTCTATGATCATTTTTACCATTACCGGTAGTAAGATTTCCTCACACTCATGAAAGTGCTGTCATGGGTGTCGGGAAGAGGTGTGTGATGGCCGGCTATTAAGGGGAGGAAGGAGGCCGGATTTTTTTTTTTTTAAAACAAACATCATTGCACATGTCTATGATCATTTTTACCATTACCGGTAGTAAGATTTCCTCACACTCATGAAAGTGCTGTCATGGGTGTCGGGAAGAGGTGTGTGATGGCCGGCTATTAAGGGGAGGAAGGAGGCCGGATTTTTATTTTTTAACTAACATTGCACATGTCTATGATCATTTTTACCATTACCAGTAGTAAGATTTCCTCACACTCATGAAAGTGCTGTCATGGGTGTCGGGAAGAGGTGTGTGATGGCCGGCTATTAAGGGGAGGAAGGAGGCCGGATTTTTTTTTTTTAAATTAGCAGTTAATAATGAAGATAAGCATAGCAATGACAGAGGATCCCAATATATGACACCAAAGACAGAGATGCCAGCAGATCTACTCATACGCTGGCAGTAAGTATAAGCGCCACAACATCTGCGCTTCATTATACTTATAGGCATGTGCAGAACATTTTACCTTAACTGGTAATTGGATTTCCTCTTGCTCATAACAGCTCCAGTCTTTGGTGCTGTCTTGGGCTAAGAAGAAATAACATGGTGTGCGATGGCCGGCTATTAAGGGGAGGAGGAGGCCAGATTTTTTTTTAACCAACATTGCACATGTCTATGATCATTTTTACCTGTAACAGTAGTAAGATGACTCCTGAGACCCAGCAACAAAATTTCCCCAAAAAGTCCCATGTAATAACGACAACATACAGAATTTAACCAAAACTCCTTTTAATGGTTAGAGGTCGTTCACAGCCAAAAAGGATGTGCTCAGCGCGTAACTGGTATAAAACCCGGTTAAGGCACTATTGGCCAGCTGAAACGGGTACAAATCCATATTCCACTGCCGGACTCCCGGCGCATATCATACTTCGTACTGGAGAAAAACATCAAGATAGAGCAAATGACTGCTGCTGTGACTTAAATACAGAACAACCAAATAATACCAACAAAACACACTGTACATGGGAAAAAAGGGGAGGGGTGGTGGGAAACGCAGACTGCGGGTCCCATGCTTGTGTGGAGAGAGGCAGGAAGAGGCAGGTGACTAGCCCAGGGGATGGGGGAAGACTCGGTTACCCGGGCCTTTAGCCTTAAGGAGGTCGCGGTGGTCGGCTCCCGGGCCCGTACTCTGGGGTCTCTCTTTAAAAAGGCGTTGATAGATGTTAAGTTTATAAAAGTTCGTGACGCCACCTGTGGCTTCTGGTGAGGATCACCAGCGCTGCGCAGTCCACTGAGGCCGATGATAAGGCAGCTGGATGGTATAGCTCCCCACAGGTGGAGCTAGGCCTCAGGGCAGTGTATGACGGGGTATGCAGGACAGAGAGACTCAGCCGCATCAGAGCCAGAACAGGGACAGACACAATAGTCACTTCAGTACCTTTTACTGATGGAAATTCAGGCACTCCCCGGAGCACTGTAGGGTGAAGGGTGTATGTCCGGATCCTCCCCAATGAGCGGGTTTTGGGCCTCCTGTTCCTTGCCTCTACGTAGTAAGTTTCTGACCTGCCTGGAGCTAGGCCTAACTTTGTCTCTGTCCTGCGCTGGCTGACCTTGTGGTAGGGCCTTCTCTTGGAGTGCATGCTCCCAACCTACGGGGCCTATGTGTCTCCTGGCTCTGGTAGGTATCAGCACTTTAGCGATCCTGGGACTTGTAGTTCTCCAGGGATTCCGGTTATATCTTACTGGGTCGTGGATATCCCGGTAAGCTTCGGACCCGGTGTCCGGTAAATTCTTCTTCGGGGTGAGCTAGTTAAGCTCCTCTGCCCCCTATGTACTAACTCTCTCTACTCGCCTTCGGCCTACTCGGGCCCTCAATAGGCTACTCACACTAATGGCAGCTTGCCGCGCTTCACCGATCTTATGGCGCCGGCACACCTAAGCTCACTATTCTGAGCTACGACTCAACCGGGCTCAACTCTGTATTCAGGCTTGCACTAACTGAACTCTCCAGAGGAATTGCTGAGTCACTGAGCTCCACTGCAGACTGACCTGTTTCTGTGTCTCACTCTGCAGGAACTGACTGCCTGGCTCCACCTTCCCTTCTTTATATATCCCTAACGGCTCCCTCTGGTCGTCTGAGGTGGAAGGTGGAGATGTGTGAATGGTTATGGGGGCCTCTTGTGGAGGAATCCGTCAATACACCCTTCTAGGATCTGTCATACCAAGCACAGCTGGGCTTCACACAGGGTCTGGACTTATAAAGAGGGGAAGAGGGAGGAAGAAGAGGATTATTGGGTGAAAGCCAGGAGGAGAGGAGAAAAAGAACATGGGACACACAATTTAACCCCTTCAGCAGGGCACAGCAGTCAAGGGGCATTCAATTAAAGATTGACGTGCCCTGCAGACTGCTGAGACCCAACAACAATATTTCCTCAAAAAGTCCCATGGAATAACGACAACACACAGATCTTAACCAAAACTCCTTTTAATGGGTAGAAGTCGGTCACAGCCAAAAAGGACGTGCTCAGTACGTAACTGGTATAAAACTCAGTTAAGGCACTATTAGCCAGCTGAAACGGGTGCAAATCCATATGCCGCAGCTGGACTCCCAGCGCAAGTCAGACTTCGTACCGGAAAAAAACATCAAGATGGAGCAAATGACCGCTAAGGAGGAGCGGAGTATTTATACTGCGCTCCGCCCCCACCCATTTGGTAAAAAGCTTGTTCTATGCTATCCTGGAGACCGGAGTGAAAAGTATCCAGCCCTATTTCCGTCAGATGGACTCCATCGGGTAGCATAAGACTGGAATTGTCTCCCTCAAGTTGGTGATGCCTCATGACCACTCCGGCCTTAAAACGGATAAAGCGGGACAAGCGGGCATTAAGCGTGCGCACAGAACGTTCAACTGCCGCCGCATCTCTCGCGCCCTGCCATGCAACACGTGACATGACCTCTGACCAAATCAGAGTAAGCTCTGGAAAAAGTCTGTGGAATTTATCCACGTCGGAGCGCATGATTGTGAGGAGCTCCGCTAGGTGAAAGGAACAGAGATCATTCCCGCCCGCATGCAGGACTAGAATTAAGGGAGAGGAAGCAGTCTCAGCTATCCGCACCACCTCGGGAAGAACCTGAGGCCAGGTCAAGCCTCTTATTCCTCTCCAAAAAACGTTGATGCCGTGGAACCCAAGACCTCTGCCACCTGGTCGACGTTCTGCTCTTTGGGATGCCCAGAAGATGTAGGAGTGGCCCAGTATCCTCACTGTGTGTTTTACACCAACTATGAAGAGATAATAAAGTTAGTGAAGCAATAAATTCGGTCTGATGTATCTTGTAAAACAGGAGGAACGCCATCTACCAATGCGCTGGATCTCGGAGTTAGGCAAACCAGCACGGGCTGCTTCGGTAGCAGCTGCTATCCTAAAGGAGTACGTACCAAATACCTTGAGAGGAAGGCCTACGAAAGCTAAACATTTCCAAAAAAGGGATTGAAATTGAAAAACCGTAAGAGGAGAACCATCCTCATGTGAGAAAAAGGAGTCACCAGATCGCCAGAACGATAAGTAATTATTAACAAGCGTTAAAGGACAAATAGGACTGGGGATGGTAAGAAGGGGAACCCATGAACAAATACCGGACGGGTCAATTTTCGATTTCCGAAAGTGGATACGGAGACCTCGGTCACAGGGAGTGACACCATCATACTGGAGTCCTCCTGAAGTGCGCTTGGATGGGGACACCAATTCACTAATGCGCAAAGCACCAATCCAAAAAACGCGAGTCAAAAAGCGGCAGAGAGTAGAGCAGACTTGAAAGGAGAAGAGCGGACAGCGGGAGTGGGTTGATTAGGCGGGTAAGTAAACTGAAAGAAATGGGCCGTCTGTTCCCCTGACGAGTGTGCTCCCTCCTCCAACCCATAATAGCCTGCCGAATGATGAAAACCTTAGTAACATCGTTCCAACCTAAGAGGTGAAAATAAACACCGAGATCAGATAGGCGGTTCTGTGCAACGGCTCCTGAAACACCCATGCTACGCAAGTAAAGTAAATATTCGATTGTGACCTCCAGACGGACAGCGTCGGATGCTGCTGCTGATCTATCCCCAAATAGGTTATGCCACTCATTCCATGCCTTACCGTAAGAACGCCATGTAGACGAGGCCACTGAAGATCTCACCAACTCCATCAATCTTTCTCTACCACCTCCCACATGAGGGATGGGCATGGATGCCCCTCTGGTTTGGCCGCGGGGAAACATTCCCGGAATTTCTGCCAATCGAAACGAGAAAGAGAATCAGCAATGACATTATTTGTACCCGGAACATGGCGGGCTTAAAACCAGATGTTTAAACTTAAGCATTTTAATACCAGAAATCTGAGTAATTTGATAACCAGGGGAGATGAGGATGACAAGTGATTTATGGCGTGTACAATACTCATATTGTCAGTCCAATAACAGATCCGTTTATCCCTGAGGGATGGGCCCCATAAAGAAATGGCTGTGATGATAGGAAATAACTCTAACCAAGTAAGGTTTTTAACCCAGCCCTCAGTGCGCCAAGATTCCGGCCAAGGTTCGGCACACCATTGGTCTCCAAAAATGACACTGAAACCAGTAGATCCAGCGGCATCGGAAAAAAGGGAGAGATCCTCATTAGTCAATTCCGATAACTAAAAGCATGTATATCCATTATAGGACAAGAGGAACTCCTTCCCAACCAGCAAGTCTGCTTTCAAAGGAGGTTTTATCCGAATTCTTTGATGGGGAAGCTTGATGCTTTTGGTCGAGAGGGATAAACGTCTGGAAAAAATTCTCCCCATAGGCATTACTGTGCAAGCAAAGTTAAGGAGGCCTAGCATGGACTGCATTTGACATAGTGTTACTTTGAGAACAGAACAAAATCCTTCAATCTGGGACAGCAATTTTGAATTTTTTTCTGAGGGAAGGTGAAAAACCATGGCAACGGAATCAATCTCAATTCCTAAAAAGGATAGCGAAGTAGTAGCAAAAGTTTTTCCACTGGATAAGGGAACGCCAAAATACGACGCGAAAAAAATAAAATTGTCCAGCAAAAATTGACAGGACCTGGAATCTGGTGGTCCCACAAAAAGAAAATCGTCAAGATAATGGATTATAGCGGAGGAACCTGTTTCATACTTAACCACCCATTCTAGGAAAGAACCAAATAATTCAAAATAATAGCAAGAGATGGAACAACCCATGGGAAGGCAGGTAGATCTCACATCACCGTTACTTTCTGAGTAGCAACGTCTTCGGAAAGTTTATGAAGCTACATTTACAGAAAACATGGGTCCACTGGCTTTACTAAACGCCATCTACAAATTCGAGCTTCAAGATTTGGAGAGGTGTGTATTGTAAGAATTTTTATCACCCAACCACTTTGAGTAGCAGAAGGAGAGATAGCATTAGCAAACTCTCAAGAACTATCTGCATTCTACAATGACGGAACAACGGTTAAACAGCCGAGCCCTTCTGTCAATTGAGCATGAGCTCGCCAGACACCTGAATATTAAAGACCTGATTAAGGATTTTTCTAACCAGCAGGTAAAACGACTGCTTGTTCCATACATGTAAATTTGCATCTTCACATCTTCTACATGTAGCCAGTTTTACATTAGTGTGTTATTGCCATGTATGTTCCCCTGTATTATGGATGAGTGTCCTAGCCTGACTGCGGGATTACTGACCCAAAGTCCTAGCATTAGACAGATGTAACAGATCGGATAGTAATGTTTCAGTTCTGAGACCTGCACCTGACTGACCCTGCGATGCACTATCCGTACCCCAGATGGGAATACCCATTTAATATTAGGGCTCAGTTTTTAGGATAGAGCGCACTATTGTTTGTTGCTCTTGAATTTATGGAAATACGTCTTTATTATTATGGTTCATTTCCTTAGATCGTTGTTTTAATATGTTTTCTGACCTCACAAAATGACCTTATTTTCATTGTATTAATTGGTTATACGTTTTGTCTTTGTTTTGTTACATTATAATTTTGCACTTTACATAATTGACCAAAGGATTTAACTAAATGACTCTTATGAAAAATAGATTTAATTAGCGAAATGTTTAGTGGGAATGTTTTACAAAACTTTTATGTTAAGGGCATTGACCATGCTCTGGTTATTCTTAACCAATGTGTGTGTGAGATGAATAAAAGGCCCTTAATGCAGAAATTCAACATAGAAATATAGTCTATTTCCCATATTTCGTATTTAGTGCCGAAGTTCAAGAAAGACCATAATACTAAGTGCCTTATCATCATCTCAAACACATTGGTCAAGAATAACCAGAAAATTGCCAATCCTTTTAATCATAGTTTAACTTTTTGGAAGAATTTACTTTAAAGTTTGTCACCCCTTATATCATAAATAATAAATAAACAGAAATTGCTTTTCTAATAGAATAACACGTCCAGAAGAGATTCCTTTTCAGCAGTCACCTCATTATCATAGCCAGCAGGATTACAATGAGAGATAACAGAATCCACCATTCACATTAGGTCGTGTCACAGCTCACCTCTTCCCCTTTCCTGCACAATGACATCTGCATGTCACTAAACATGAGAACATGTATAGAAAACTCTCCCTAGGAATTAGAGTCCCCTGTTTTGTCTTGTGATATATATACATCCATATGTCTATTGTTCATATCTCCAAACAGGCAAGACAGCAGATTTCCATAAATGTACAGAAAACAGGATACAATAATCTGAAGTCAGAAATACAGATTATAAAAAAATTATCACAATCTGGTTTCAATTAGTTTCAAAAATGTACGTCACTCATTCCCTTAAAGAAAAATAAGCAAAATATACCTAAAAAGAATATTGGATAGTTTAAGAAATGTTTAATAGGTTAGAGTAGAGTAGGGCCCTGCCAAAAGAGTCTACCTTGTCGTGGTGGCAGGTTTAAAAAATCTTTTGGCCAAAACAAAAGCTGATGGCTGTGTATGTGATATGGTGTTCAATGGGAACTGTTTATGTGTGATTGGTGAAACCGAGGTGCAGAAGCAGAGTTTTTCCAAGAGTGGGAGGTGGGACGGTGGAAAGTTTGAGGGGTGGAGGCGGGGCTGGTGTGGAGTCTCAAGGGTGCCCGGAAATGTTGCCAGTATGGGGTGCTGAAATTCCTGGTGGCAGCCCTGCTTCAGTATGTAGCAAAAATCACAGTCTCCTACTCTCCACAGGCATGTGTTCAAAGGAGTATGTTACGGATCCGGGTGGTGGAACCTCTGCGCTGCGGTGCAAGGAGGGACCAGAGGGGCGTAAGTAGCTGTCAACTCGGACTGACCAAGGTCATACGGCGGCTCAATCGACTCCGTGACCAGGGAAGGACCGAGCAGAGGGACCAGGTGCTACTCTGGGACCGACCTTGTATGAGAGCAGGTGACTCCCACGGGTCAGAAGGCAGGGACTGACCGGTACAGCAGATGAGCACGGCAGGCAGGCTGACGGGTGATCCGGGTAGGCGGACTGGCAGACACAGCAGGTAACAAGCAGGAGCCTCCAGATAGGCTGGCTGGTAGGCACGGCAGGTAACAGGCAGGTGCTTCCAGGTAAGCAGGCGGGCAAGGCCCATAGACAGACTGGCGGACTTGACTGTAGACAGACTGGCGGGCTGCAGAGTAGACAAGCTGGCAGACTGGACTAGTAGTCAGGCTGGCGGGCTGGACTTGTAGTCAGGCTGGCGGGCTGGACTTGTAGTCAGGCTGGCGGGCTGGACTTGTAGTCAGGCTGGTGGGCTGGACTTGTAGTCAGGCTGGCAGCGGGACCTGAGGGCTGAAGCAGAGTTTAACACACAAAGCTACAACCTTGCATGGGCACCTCCATCTTGGAGGAGGTGCCTTTTATATGAGAGGTCCTCCGGTCATTGGCCGGGGACTCTTTAGGACGGCGTGCGCGGCCCCTTTAAGAGGGAGGGAGCGCGCGCGTGCCCTAAGCACAATGCCCGGGAAGTTGCGCGCCGGAGGACGCCGGGAGGGGAGCGCGGCGGTAAGAGGGACGGCGTCTCTGCCTGTCAAGGCGCAGAGACACCGATACTACAGAGTATTGTCATGACAAGCACTGGGGTGTTCAGAAAACCTCAAGCTGTCATGACAACCCATTGGCACCCCACAATCATGATGCAGGGACAGTTAGAACAGTGTGCCCCACCTGGACCAGTCACTGTAAATTCTGCCATCACAGATTGTTAGCGGCATATAACAGGTTAACGGCCGCTTCCGTCCACTCGCATCTGTTAGAGGCAGATGATGGCTGAATAATGCAGCCATCATTTGTCGGCTCAGTTCCCAAGTCCACATCAAAGAACGGGACCTGGGATTTGTATTATTTTTTTCTATGAACCGTTTTGGTTTTTACTTTTTTTACTTTAGTCCCTTTACAGAACGTGAACCTGGTTGAGCTTTATTGCACGATGCTGCGAGGCATGATTTACAATTACAGCTGTGGGGGCCATTGTGTAGAGTTGGTTGACTAAAAGAGCCCCCTACCTTTATTTGACAACCTAGATGCCACTGATACTATAGGTTGCGGCATCAAAGGCGTTAATTAAAGATAACAGCTAGGATCACAGACATTGACTGCTCAGTTCCTGCGGGAGCCCCTCAGTGATCCAGCTGGAATAGTGCCAGCACCGGAGGTGAGTATAGCTCCTATTATTTTACTTTGTGGAAACATAGTGATTGAGAAGGGTTGGTCCTAGTAGTGAACATCAGAGAGAGACTTGCGGCCTAGCCGGAAAACCCAGTGATCCCCGCTAGGGCCAGAGCTTCATAGAGAACTTACATGGAAACTCACACGACTGGGCACACCACCTTTGTGAAGAGAACATTAACGTTAAATAGTGAAAGACTTTCTCTGCTATCCCAAGCTTACTGTTATTAGTTCTACTGTTGATTTGCCTTGTTACTAACACTTTACAGTTTAAAGTATATACCGTATATACTCGAGGATAAGCCAACTGTTTCAGCACACTGAGCTCATCATCTTTCCTTCATCTCGCATATCTTCCCCACCTGATCTTTCTATCACAATAAATGACATCACACTTTCCCCTGTCCCCGGAGTAACCCTTGACTCTGCCCTGTCCTTCAAACCCCACATCCAAGCTCTTGCCACCTCCTGTGGCCTCCAGCTCAAAAATATTCCCAGAATCCATCCTTTCCTCAACCCTCAATCTATTAAACTGCTTGTTCATGCCCTCATCATCTCCCGCCTCGACTACTGCAACACCCTCCTCTGTGGCCTACCTGCTAACACTCTCGCACCCCTCCAGTCCATCCTCAACTCTGCTGCTCGACTAGTTCATCTCTCGCCTCACTATTCCTCTGCTACCCCCCTTTGCAAATACCTTCACATGCTAATAATAATAAAAAGTAATTTTTCATTTAACTTTGCATGAAGCCCTATGGGTTATACAAAATTTCTGAATACGGTTTTGAATATTTTGAGGTGTATACATGACAAATAGATCCCTCAAAATCTTTTCAAATGTGTAGATGGTCCTGAAAAACTGAGGGATGGGACATTTCATTGGCATACAAAATTCAAAGTTCAAAAATGAGACATTTTTTCTAAATATTTATCAAATTTCCGATATTTTTTATATAAATGTCTATCATATTGACCTAAATTTACCACGAACATAAACTACAATGTGTTAAAAAAAAAAATTATTACCACATAAAATGGCACATATTAGTTTAAAAAATTTGGCTTGGTCAGGAAAGTAAAAAGTACCTTAAGTGGGAAGGGGTTAAAGAGTTATTCCCAATATATGTAATAACTCTGAAGTGGAGCAGACTCCACAATACAAACTGTTTATTTTATTAAAATAAATACATTTCTTAGACCTGATGAGGCTTGTTTGGTTGCATTAAAAATCCACTTGCTTTTGAGCCGAAACATTGGCACCTGTTCACACGGGCCAATAAATATACAATTTTTTATGTAATTTTCTATTAAGTGCTACCATCTTTTTTGCTTACTTATATGCCGACACTGAGGTATCGTGTGCCGGGACCCTTGGAGCTCTCACAGCCATAAAAACTGAACGGCCGTGCATTCCCTCCGCCTCTTGTGGGACGTGCTGGTGAAGGTGCGTACGCAGTGACATCATCGCGTACACGTCTGCATAGAGGGCCAAGATGCCAGTACGGAAGTGCAGCTGCAGGGGATTATATGAAAGGTATCAAATTTTTTTTTTTTTAATAGAATTAATTAAATGGTCTTGGGGGAGAGCACATGATGAACTGGGAGTGGAGGTTGGGGAAAGCACTTAGAGAATAGGGAGTGGGGGAAGGGGAGAGCACATGATGAATTGGGAGTGGGGGGGGAGAGAGCACATGGTGAATTGGGGGTGGGGAGAGCAAATGATGATTTTGGAGTGGGGGTGGGGAGAGCTCATGATGAACTGAGAGTCGGGGGTGGGGAGAGCACATGGAGAATTGGAAGTGGGGGGTGAGGAGAGCACATGGTGAACTGGAATTAAGGGGTGGGGAGAGCACATGGTGAACTGGGAGTGGGGGGTGGGGAGAGCACATGGTGAATTGGGAGTGAGGAGTGGATAGAGCACATTATTAATTGGGGGTGGGGAGAGCACATGGTGGGTGGGGAGAGCAAATTATGAATTGAAGGTGGGGGGTGGAGAGAGCAAATAGTGAATTGCGAGTGGGGGGGTGGGGAGAGCACATGGTGAATTGGGGGTGGGGAGAGCAGATAACGATCTGTGGGGTGGGGAGAGTACATGGTGAATTGGAAGTGAGGGGGTGGGGAGAGCATATGCTGAATGGGGGGGTGAGGAGAGCAAATGATGAATTGGGAGTGGTTGGGGAGAGCAAATGATGAATTGGGAGTGGGTGGGGAGAGCAAATGATTAATTGAGAGAGGTGAGTGGGGAGAGCAAATTGTGAATTGGGAGTGTGGAAAGCACATAGTGAATTGGGGGTGGGGAGAGCAAATGATGAAGTTGGGGTGGGGAGAGCAAATGGTGAATTGGGGGTGGGGAGAGCAAATGGTGAATTGGGAGTGGGGGGTGGGGAGAGCAAATGGTGCATTGGGAGTGGGGGTGGGGAGAGCTAATGGTAAATTGGGAGTGGGGAGAGCAAATTGTCAATTGGGAGGGAGCGGTAGTGAGAGCTAATGGTGAATTGGGAGTGTGGAGAGCACATGATGAATTGGGGGTGGGAAGAGCAAATGGTGAATTGGGAAAAGGGGGTGGGGAGAACTAATGGTGAATGGAGCAAATAGTGAGTGGGGGGTGGGGAGAGCAAACGTTGAATTGGAAGTGGGGGGTAGAGAGCAGATGGTGAATTAGGAGTGCGGGTGGGGAGAGCAAATGGTGAATTGGGAGTGGAGGGTGGAGAGAACAAATGGTGAATTGGGAGTGGGGAGAGCAAATGAGTTGGGAGTGGGGAGAGCAAATGGTGAATGGGGAGTGGGGATGGGGGGAGCAAAAGGTGAATTGGGAGTGGGGGGTGGGGAGAGCTAGTGGTGAATTTGGAGTCGGGAGAGCAAATGTTGAATAGGGGGTGGGGAGAGCTAATGGTGAATTGGGAGTGGGGGAGAGCAAATAATGAATTGGGAGTGGGGGAGAATAAATGATTATGAATACAGGTTGGGAGAGTGCACGAACATGACATAATGAATTGGAGTGGAGGGGTTCATGTAAATATAATGAATTGGGGGAGCGGGAGGTACAGAGTGGGGGGTGTTGAGGATGCAGGAGTGTGACTGGTAATGAATTGGGAAAGAGTACAGGTGCTATTTAATTTATATATTTATTGGGTGGAGAAGGTGGCTATTTACAGTTAGTGGGGGGGCCGTGGTGGATTACAATTTGTATTTGGAATGGTGGGTTGCATAATAACTAATTATATATTAATGGTGGGTGCACATCTGTATTCAGCTGCGTAATGTAGAAATTGGGGAATGTGCTCTAGATAACTATGTGCTATTTTATGCAGAGATGAGTCCTGGCTGGAAGAAGTGAGGTTGGTCTGCGCTGGATGAAAGTGAAAAAAAGCAAAGATGAAGGACTTCTAGAGACGTCACTTGTGAGTCAGTGTGTTCTCTGTACAATGACACTATATACTAATGTACAGAGCTCCTGTGTATGTCACTGGTGATCACTGTATTACCTGTACACTATACACTATATGCAGAGCTCCGGTGTATAATGTCACTGGTGATCACTGTATTACCTGTACACTATATACACAGCTCCTATGTATAATGTCACTGGTGATCATTGTATTACCTATACACTGACACTATATACAGAGCTCCTGTGTATAATGTCACTGGTGATCACTGTACACCGTCTACTATGTAGAGAGCTCCTGTGTATAATGGCACTTATGGTAATATTAGTATTTTTTTTTTTTTTATTAATGATCAGTATTGTATTATTTGGTCACTATGTGGTGGTAATATGTGGTCCGGTCATGGTGTGGCGGTATTTGTCCCTTACACTGTGTGCAGAATTATTAGGCAAGTTGTATTTTAGAGGATTATTTTTATTATTGATCAACAACTATGTTCTCAATCAACTCAAAAGACTCATAAATATCCAAGCTTAATATTTTTGGAAGTTGGAGTGTTTTTTTTTAGATTTGGCTATCTTAGGAGGATATCTGTGTGTGCAGGTAACTGTTACTGTGCAGAATTATTAGGCAACTTAATAAAAACCAAATATAATTCTATCTCACTTGTTTATTTTCACCAGGTAAACCAATATCAGTGCACAAAATTTAGAAATAAACATTTCTGACATGCAAAAACAAAAACCCAAAAAATTAGTGATCATTATAGCCACCTTTCTTTATGATGACACTCAACAGCCTTCCATCCATAGATTCTGTCAGTTGCTTGATCTGTTTTCGATCAACATTGCGTGCAGCAGCCACCACAGCCTCCCAGACACTATTCCGAGAGGTGTACTGTTTTCACTCCCTGTAGATCTCACATTTTATGATGGACCACAGGTTCTCTATGGGGTTCAGATCAGATGAACAAGGGGGCCATGTCATTATTTTTTCTTCTTTTAGACCTTTACTGGCCAGCCACGCTGTGGAGTAGTTGGATGCATGTGATGGAGCATTGTCCTGCATTTAAATCATGTTTTTTTTTAACGATACCGACTTCTTCCTGTACAACTGCTTGAAGAAGTTGTCTTCCTGAAACTGGCAGTAGGTCTGGGAGTTGAGCTTCACTCCATCCTCAACCCGAAAAGGTCCCATAAGTTCATCTTTGATTATACCAGCCCATACCAGTACCCCACCTCCACCTTGCTGGCGTGAGTCGAAGTGGAGCTCTCTGCCCTTTACTGATCCAGCCTCTGGTCCATCCATCTGGCCCATCAAGAGTCACTCTCATTTCATCAGTCCATAAAACCTTTGAAAAATCAGTCTTAAGATATTTCTTGGCCCATTCTTGACATTTTATCTTATGTTTCTTGTTCAAAGGTGGTCGTTTTTCAGCCTTCCTTACCTTGGCCATGTCCCTGAGTATCGCACACCTTGTGCTTTTTGATACTCGAGTAATGTTGCAGCTCTGAAATATGGCAAAGCTGGTGGCGAATGGCATCTTGGCAGCTTCACGCTTGATTTTCCTCAATTCATGGGCAGTTATTTTGCGCCTTTTTTGGCCAACACGCTTCTTGCGACCCTGTTGGCTATTTGCCATGAAATGCTTGATTGTTCGGTGATCACGCTTCAAAAGTTTGGAAATTTCAAGATTGCTGCATCCCTCTGCAAAACATCTCACAATTTTGGACTTTTCAGAGCCCGTCAAATCTCTCTTCTGACCCATTTTGCCAAAGGAAAGGAAGTTGCCTACTAATTAAGCACACCTTATATAGGGTGTTGATGTCATTAGTCAACACCTCTCCTCATTACAGAGATGCACATCACCAGATTTACTTAATTGGTAGTTGGCTCTCAAACTTATGCAGCTTGGAATAGGACAACATGTATAAAAAAGTATCATGTGATCAAAATACTTATTTGCCTAATAATTCTGCACACAGTGTATATGTGGTATTATTTGGTGACCATTTGGTGGTAATATGTGGTCTGGTCATGGTGTGGTGGTATTTGTTCCTTGCTTGTGGTATTATTCGGTCACTATGTGGTGGTAATATGTGGTCTGGCCATGGTGTGGCGGTATTTTTTCCTTGTATGTGGTATTATTTGATCACTATGTGGTAGTAATATGTGGTCTGGTCATGGTGTGGCAGTATACCTTGTATGTGGTATTATTTGGTGACTATGTGATGGTAAATTGTGGTCCGGCTATGGTGTGATGGTTTTTGTTCCTTGAATGTGATATTATTAGTCATTTTAAAAAATTTATGTGACACATTCCTTTAAAGAAAAAGAAATAAAAATATACCTAAAAAGAGTATTGGATATTTTAAGAAAGGTTTAATAGGTTAGAGTAAAGTAGGGTCCAGCCAAAAGAGTCTAACTTGTCGTGGTGGTTGATTGAAAAAATCTTTTGGCCAAAACAAAAGTTGCTGGCTATGTATATGATATATGGTTGAGTGGAAACTGTAAATCTGTGATTGGTGAGGGCGTGGTGCAGAAGTGGAGTTTTTCCAAGATTGGGTGGTGGGACTGTGGAAGTTTCGAGGGGTGGAGGTGGAGCTGGGGTGGAGCCTGGGCGGAGTCTCAAGGGAGCTTGAAAATGTTGCCAATATTGGGCCCTGAAATTCCTGGTGGCAGCCCTCTATCTATCTATCTGTCTATCCAAATAACAAAGTAAGGCTATGTGTGTTGTGATCTGCAAGAAGAAATAAGGGAAGATAGGGGAAAGCTGTCCCTACAGTAAGACTAAGCTGAATCCCTACGATGTAGCGGGCTGCCTGTTCCTAGTGAACAGACCCACCTTTTTCTTCGGCTAGTCTGAACGAAGACCTATAGAATTAAGGAAGGACTCCTAAAGAACTAAGGACTGGGACAAAAATGGGACACTTCCTAAACAGAAATTGTTGTAGAACACAAAAGACAAATTGACAAAAAGTACTAGAGGTCCAAGAGGACCAAGCAAACTGACAGAGCTAGGCACCGAAGCACCAGGCTAGCAAAACAGTCAAACAACACTGAAGTCCAGCAAAGCCAGAAGGGCAGAGCTGGAATATATAGGCAGATGGTCACGTGACCGCAAAACACAAGATAGCAAAAACAAACAGGAGGGTTCTAACAGTTCCCCCTCTTCTATGAGGATCCTCCGGATCCTCCAGGCCCAGGCCTATCAGGAAAGCTCCTGTGGAAAGCTTTAACAAGCCTAGGAGCAGAGACATCATCCGTCTTTACCCAGGCGTAGTCTTTGGGACCGAAACCCTTCCAGGAGACAAGATACTGTAATTTCCCTCTATGCCATCTAGAATTCAAAATACGAGAAATTTCATATTCGCCGTCTTCCACCACAGGAGGAACTGTGACAGTGGCGTCCCTATTAGATACGTCAGCCTTTTTCAAGAAGGAAATATGAAACACAGGATTAATCTTCCAGGAAGTAGGGACATCCAACCTAACAGCAGACGGGTTAACAACCTGAAGCACTTTAAATGGACCCACAAACTTAGGACCCAGTTTTTTAGAGGGAATCCTCAAACGCAGGTTCTTCAAGGACAATCAAACCATGTCACCCACAGTAAACAAAACCTCTTTACGTTTCCTGTCAAAATACTTCTTGGACTTTTAGTTAGCCTCTTGAAGGTTACAACGTACATTAGTCCAAACTCTCTCTAAATCACCGGAAAAATTCTCCTCCTCCGGCACCGCCGACCCCAATTTGGAGAAAGAACCAAAACACGGATGTCTCCCAGTACAACAAAAAAAAAGGAGAACACCCAGCAGAGGAGGATGTATGACTGTTAAGAGCAAATTCTGCGAGAGGCAGAAACTCCGACCACACCTCTTGATTGTCCGCCACAAAGCAACGCAAAAACTGTTCAACATCCTGGTTCTTTCTTTCAGTCTGTCCATTAGACTCAGGTTGGGAGTCCATTTGTCATTTTCGTCTGGTTATCATCCTGTCACAAAAAGCACGCCAAAAGCGAGCCACAAACTGAGGTCCTCTATCAGAAACAATATCCGTGGGAACGCCATGGAGCTTGACAATCTCCTTAACAAATGCCTTAGCGAGAGTCTTGGCGCAGGGCAACTTAATGAATGGAACCAAATGACACATCTTACTAAGACGGTCCACGACCACCCAGATGACAGTAAAACCCTCGGACACAGGAAGATCAGTAATAAAATCCATAGTGAGATGCATCCAAGGCACACTAGCAACCTCCAGAAGGCAAAGCAACCCCGCAGCAGGAGTATGTGAAGCCTTTGACCTAGCGCACACAGTACACTGACGCACCCACTTGATGACTTCCTTCTGCCATCCAGGCCACCAAAAACTGCGACTGATCAGTCTCTTAGTCTCCGAAATTCCTGGATGACCTGCCAACAGAGACTCATGACACTCCACAAACAAATCTCTCCTAAAGGCTCCAGGCACGAACAACCTGGAGTGTTAGATGGAGCATCTTCTTGAGCTTTCAGAATCCCATTCTCCAAAACGGAGTCCAAAGCCGCCACCACAATCCCTTTCTGTAAAATGCTCTCCTCCTCCTCGGCACCGACCGTAGGAGAGAAGCTGCAAGATAAAACATTGGCTTTAACATTCTTAGTACCAGGGAAATAGGTAACAGAAAAATGAAACCGAGAAAAAAAAAGTGCCCACCTAGCTTGACGGGCATTCAAGCGCTTGGCAGCATCCAGATAAATCAAATTCTTATGATCTGTGAAAACCTGAATAGGAAATCTAGCGCCTTCCAAAAAATGACGCCAATGTTCAAACGCGAGTTTAATAGCCAGCAGCTCCCGATTTCCAACATCATAATTCAGTTCGTTTTCCGAAAATTTTTTCGAAAAGAAGGCACAAGGATGTACTCCACCCTTGTTCTCCTGAGACAAAACTGCTCCGACCCCCACCGATGAAGCATCGACCTCGACCAAAAAAGGCTTGGTCTCATCAGGCTGCATAAGGATAGGGGCAGAACTGAACCTCTCTTTGAGATACTCAAAAACTTCAATGGCCTCAGTAGTCCACTGGGCCGTATTCGCACCTTTCCTGGTGAGATCGGTTAGAGGTTTAACAATTACAGAAAAATTCTTAATGAATTTCCTGTAATAATTGGCAAAACCCAAAAATCTCTGTATAGATTTCAAACCAATAGGCCTAGGCCATTCCTGCACAGCCTGAACCTTCACAGGGTCCATCTCAAAGCCATCGCTGGAGACAATGTAGCCCAAAAAACTAATTTTCTGCACAGCGAACTAACATTTCTCCAGATTAGCAAAGAGTGAAATATCACCCAATAACTGCAAAACTTCACGTACACTCTGCTAATGGGACTCCAGATCTGGTGAATAAATCAAAATGTCATCCAAATACACAACCACATTCTTACCAATCAGAGGTCTCAGGATGTCATTAATAGGGTTCTGAAAAAATGCAGGTGCATTGGTAAGACCAAAAGGCATCACCAGATTCTCAAAATGACCTACCGGAGTGTTAAAAGCAGTTTTCCATTCATCACCCTCCTTCACATGTAACAAATTGTATGCCCCCCGGAGATCAATTTTGGAGAACCACTTGTCTCCCACTAACTGGTTAAACAAGTCAGGAATTAACGGTAATGGGTAGGAATTGCGTACGGTAATCTTATTAATTTCACGAAAATCTAGACATGGACATAAACCGCCGTCCTTTTTTTTAACAAAGAAGAATCCGACTGCCACAGGCGACTTAGAAGGTCTAATGTGACCAGCAACCAGGCTAGTCTCTTTGTACTCCTCCAAGGCCTTTCTTTCAGGGATAGTCAGATTAAACAAGCGACTTTTGGGAAGAGTAGTTCCAGGAACAAACTCAATGGTGCAATCATAATCCCTATGAGGAGGTAAAACTTGTGATTCCTCAAAAAAAAGCCTCCAAAAATCTTGAATAGGTACAGGTAATTCCACTTTTTCCACAGCCGCAGAGCGACCATTACAACATTTATCATAGCACTTCGGACTCCAAAACTTAATCACATTAGTAGACCAGTCCAATAAAGGATTGTGCAGTTTTAACCAAGGCAATCCTAGAACAACTGGAGAGGGTAAATTATCCAAAACAACCAAGTCCAAAATTTCTTGGTGAACTCCATTGATAGTGAGAGAAAATGCAGCAACCTTGTGAGTAATACATTTCAAAGGAGTGTTATCAATTGCAACCACAGAAATAAGTGATGACAAAGGTTTGGATTTCAATTTAAGGTTTTCCAAAAACCCTTTATCAATCACATTAAGTGCTGAACCACAATCCACAAATACCTGAAATTCAATCAAATCTCCCTGCAGAGTAGTACTCCCAGAAAGAAATACTCCTGCAGAGCATAAACAAGCTATACGGGCGTAACTGACCTTTTTTTTTTCTTTACTTAAACGACGCTCACAATACTTAATCAAATGGTCACCTTTACCACAATAAAGACACAATCCCTCGGCGAATCTCCGGTCTTTTTCCTGAGAGTGGAGTGACATCTCCCCAACCTCCATCGGTTCCCCGCCGTCAGTGCAGATTTTCTGGGGACTAGGACCTGACATTACAGGAGTCTTTACGTCATTGAGCCTGCACCTCAGTCTCCTGTCTATACGAACAGCTAACTGCATAGCCCCCTGCAGAGTCTCAGGTGCAAGGAATGCAATTAGCAAATCCTTAACCCTTTCACTCAGACCAGCAAGAAATAAACATCTAAGCGCCGAATCATTCCACTTAACTTCTGAAGCCCATCTCCTGATGTGTGTGCAATAATTTTCAACATCATCAGACCCCTGATTCAAACGTCTAAGTTCTGATTCAGCAGATGAGCTTCGATCAGGATCGTCATATAATAGCCCCATAGCAGAAAAAAATTCTTCAACAGAACTTAAACATGGATCATTAGACTGGAGAGAAAAGGCCCAACCCTGTGGTTCTTTGCGCAAAAGTGACATAATAAAACCAATGCGCTGTGATTCATTCCCAGAGGATCTTGGTCTCAAACGAAAATATAACAAATAAGCATTTTTAAAGGAAAAAAATCTTGCTGTTTACCATGAAAAACATCAGGCAGTCCTACCTTCGGTTCCACAAAATGTGCTCCAGGACAGCTACTCACGTGTTGCTGAAGCTCGGCCACCTCCAGAGACCATCCTTGCAGGCGTTGAGCCAACTTCTGGACAGAAACCATACTGATCCCTGAATTTCTTTCCTTTTAGTTTTTTTTGGGGGCTGGACTTACTGTTGTGATCTGCAACAAGAACTAAGGAAAGATAGGGGAAAGCTGTCCCTACAGTAAGACTAAGCTGAATCCCTACGATGTAGCGGGCTGCCTGTTCCTAGTGAACAGACCCACCTTCGTCCTCGGCTAGTCTGAACGAAGACCTATAGAATTAAGGGAGGGGTCCCTAAAGCACTAAGGGCTGGGACAAAAATGGGACACCTCCTAAACAGAAATTGTTGTAAAACACAAAAGACAAACTGACAAAAAGTACTAGACGTCCAAGAGTAAAATGACAGAGATAGGCACCGAAGCACCAGGCTAGCAAAACAGTCAAACAACACTGAAGTCCAGCAAAGCCAGAAGGGCGGAGCTGGAATATATAGGCAGATCGTCACGTGACCGCAAAACACTAGATAGCAAAAACTAACAGGAGGGTTATAACAATGTGCCCACGATGCAGAAATGCTCCGGATTTTTCCTGAGCATTTCTGCATCTCCCCTGGAGAAAAAACGCATGCGGATTGTACATGTGGATTGTCCATGCGGATTGTACATGCGTTTTTCCTGCCAGGGACATGCGGATGTGAAGCGTTCTTCACATGCATTTCCGCATGCGGGTTGACAAGTCCTTTCCAAGCGATTTTAGCATCACTTGGAAAGTGCTTGACAACTTGGTCACACTATATAAATCCATGCAAACAGCATGGATTTATATAGTGTGACCCAAGAGAATAAATATATACTTACCTTCCGATGGCCCCCGGTGTCTAGCTTCACCGTCCCGGCTGCCGGCAGATCATGTTACACTGAAGGACCTGCCGACGTCAGTGTCGCGTGACCCGTCACATGACTATGACGTCAGCGCAGGTGCTTCAGTCCATCGAACTGCCGGCATGAGAGGAGGAGCGCATCGGGGGCCGCCAGAAGGTAAAAAATAAATATATACTTATTTTATTCATTTTTTTTTACAGTTTTCTATGGTACCCGGGTCCGGAGGAGAGTCTCCTCTTCTCTAGACCTGGGTACGATCCACACATTAGAACGCATGGAATGCGCATCTACATATACAGTGATGCGTAAATCCATGCGATCTAATGCAAGTAAATGGCGGCGAAAACGCAGCACTTCCGCAAAATAATTGGTAGTGCTGCGTTTTTTTCCGCAATGATAATCCGCAGCGGAAATTTCCGCAGCATGTGCACAGCACATGCGGATTATCATTGGGGAACATGGCAGGCCTTCTACCATGTGTTTTTTAAGCGTTTCTGCAGCGTTTTTTCCGCAGCGGAAAAGTTTAAAAATGCATCGTGGGCACACATCCTTATGGAGACCAATCTCTGTGATGGGGGAAGGGCACTAAAATAGTGTATGTCCTACACAACAAACTACCTGCTTGAAGACTGAAGACCGGGACACAGAGCCACCGAATACAAGAGACACAAGCAGTGTCTGACTGGTGCCAGAGACCCCCACTGTCCAACTTTAGGGCCCCACTTCTCAACTACATGCAAATGTGACATTATCCTCAATCACAAATGTATATAACAATGAACTGGGTAGATTGGTAAATGAATAAGATGCTACCTTTGTCTGCACATAGTGAGTAAAGTTTATTGTGCCAAGTACTGCTCATATAAGAGGGTGGTGGCCACTCTGCACAGGGGCCCACTGGAGGATTCTCCTGTTCTCCTGTCGGCCAGTCCAAGCCTGAGCACAGAGCTGGCACAAAAATGCTCCCATCCCATCCAAAGTTCTGGCCAGAAGTGGTCTTCAAGGAAGAATTGTAATCAAAAACAATATCTTAGTCATAGAAACAAGAGTGCAGAAAAATGTCAGCCTTGGCTATGGACTAATGAGCAAAAATGTGAAATATTTGCCGGTCACAGAAGACAGTTAGTTTGTCAAAGGGCTGGAGAGTGGAACAATATAGAGGGTCTGCAAGCAACAATGAAGTATGGTGAAGGTGTAAGGGACGAGACAAGGGGTTCCTCGTTGTGTGCACATATTACTGATTCAGCTGATGGCACCTTCAGACTATGTTCTGCCACAGTTAGTGAGACACTGGGACTCTTTAACTCCGCAAAGAAGAAGACAGACATGTTTACGAAAATAAACTCTCATTTACTAGGTCTGGAAAAAATGTACAATGGGTAGCAGGAATAATGCTTTAAACTTTCATCTGTATAGTATGACAGAGGTTCACACTTGATGGTTGAGGACGGTGGCGCAATACTTGTGTAGAACTTTGCAAATGAACAGCAAGCTCCACCGAGGGCCTTCATATTCCCAGTACAGGGCTACATGGGTCGATGTATTGCGCTGTGACCATTGTACCAGCCTGGCTGATCCCATATTTCTTCACAAAGACTTCCAGGTCTGGCTAACACTGAGACTAGCTTTAAAATGATTTATTTTTCAGTGGGTGCCCCAACTTGCCTTTGGTATGGAGTACTGCTGCCACTGTTACTTGAATGCTGAAATGTATTCCCTAGTATGTCTGCTCTTCGCACACGCAAAATTATGGCTAGATCCGATTGAAGTTGTCCTTTCTTCTCTGCAGCTCTACTCAGACTCTCTATTAAAACAGGAACTAACTCCTGGTGCCCACTTACTCCTCCCCAAACTATGGGCTGGCCCTACAGTTAACCATGTCCACCCCTGTACAGAGGAAAACTGGAGCCTACATAAGGATAAAACACATAAAACCACAGGTCACACTAACTATACAGTCAGGAGTCGTCAGAGAGGGTGTTCAGACGTCTTCTACACTATTACAGAGGGACCTGGCATATTTGGAACTCCAGTTCAACAAATGGAGTTGGGGATTTGGTCATCATTAATGGTGTCTTCAATGCAGAGAAATATAGCAGATAATTATTAGTGTTGAGCGAGTATGTCCTGTTAACACTTTTGGCGAGTATGACAACTTTAATACATGTGAGGAATGTGTAATAAATAGACATTCCTTACATGTACTAAAGCTGTCAAACAGTCGCAAATCATGCACACGGGAGTGATTCAAACATAACACCGAGCAGCTGTAACTACTCGGTGCTCGGCCCAAGCATACTCGCCGAAAGGGTTAACAGAACATACTCGCTCAACACTAATAATTATCCATCATGCAATACCATCAGTTAAGCATCTGACTGGCTCTAAATTTATTATTCAGCAGTGTAATGCGCTAACGCAGAAAGACCCAGCAAGACTGGCACCAAACCAGCAAATCCGCAGGGACAGACGCACTTGGCGCAAGCTGCCCAGCTAGGTGAGCTCTTTAGGACCGGGAACACTTTTTACTCAGCTCCCAGTGATGGAAGGGGGACTTTGGCAGAGCCTTCCCAGGCCCACTGTCGCCAGCCAGCTGGCGTCTGGTGACATGGCTGGTGCCTAGTCAAGAACCAGGTGGGTACCTCTGTAAGAACACCTAGGAAAAATTAAAAGGGAAAGAGAAGACTCCTAAGACAAAACGCTGGAAAGATAACAACTAATAATGATAGCACCCCTCACCACCACAGCACATTGAAACTGTAATAAACAGCAAATGACTGAGCAGGGAACAGGGTTAAATAGCCCACCTAATGATCAGGTGTTGAATACCTCTCAATCATCCCAAGACAACCACTCCCTGCTAACTTGCACAGCAGCTTGGACCCAATCCCACCACTGCCTAGTGCCAGACACAGCAGTATCGTGTGTTGCCTGGAAACCAGGGGAACACAGCATCCCATGTTAACCGGGCATTATATCAGTGGGAGATACGGCGTCCCGCATCCTCACAAATCCTACTACTCCAGAGCGCGATGCTCCATAAGATTGAGACGGTTTTCCTGCATGCGTAGTAGCTTTGCCTGCAGTCAGGACAATGGTGGCCCCTGCGACCGGAGTAGCGTAGCACTGGACTTGATCCATTCCCAGGTGGGAGCACAGAACCACAATACCTAACAAGTAGGACAATGACCCCAAACATAAATCCAATTTGACTAAGTACTATCAGTATAAAAAAGAACAACGAACCTGGAAGTGATGATATGGCCCGAACAGAACACTGATCTCGAAATCATCAAGTCTATCTTGGATTACATAGAGAGACAAAAGTATTTTTGTCAAAGCCTACATCCACAGAAGATCTGTGGTTATTTTTTAGTGAGCCAAGATATTGGGAACAGTCTCCTTGTTGAGGTCCTTCACAAAACTGTATGCAAGTGTACCTGATGCTTTGATGCTGTTTTGCAGCATTTTTCCATACCTGTTTAAAAATATTGCACAGTACTGTATGTACCCATTTGACTGACTGGTTATAGCTGCATGTAGTGGCGTAACTAGAGTCTTATGGGCCCAAGTGCAAGATCTGGACCGGGTCCCCTTTCCATCTTGAATAAATTATTATATTATATTATATATATATGTATATATATGCGCGTCCTCCATCCTGGTATATACCGTATATCACTCATTCTGGTATATATGTCCCTCATCCTGGCCCCATCCTGGTATTTATATCTCCCATTCTGGTATATGTCCCTTATCCCGGGCCCATTCTGGTATATACAGTATATCCCTCATCCTGGTATATTTTTCCCATTCTGCTACTGTTCTTTAATGTATAGAAGAAAATAAACTATGCTCATAAGGGGCGTACGTAAAAGTCACGGGGCTCCATAAAAGAAGTATAATGGACATCTCATAGTCCTTTATATTGTATAATGCATCCCATAGTCCTCCATATTATACACTGCACAGCCCATAGTCATCCATATTAGCATAATACACAGCCCATATCCTTCATATAATATAATACACAGGCATTAGTTCTCCATAAAGTATAATGTACAGCCCATAGTCATCCATGTAGTATAGTGCACCCCATAGTCATCCATAAATTATAATGCACAATCCATAGTCATTCATAACGTATAATGCACAGCCCATAGTCATCCATGTACTAAAATGCACCCCCATAGTCATCCATAAAATATAATGCACCCCATAGTCATCCATAAAACATAATGCACCCTATAGTCATCCATAAATTATAATGCACAGCCCATAATCATCCATGTACTATAATGCAACCCCATAGTCATCCATAAAGTATTATGCATCTCCATAGTCATACATGTAGTAGTGTGGCGCCCCTGAGGGTTCGGTAGCCACAGAGGTACTGCACCTCACCCAGAGGTGTGGTGTCTCCCTTCTCTCAGGTAAGGAGGGAGTGCTGCACGGAACCTCAACACCTACATCCAACACTACACTACCCCAGGCCAGCAGGAGGGGCAAGAGGCAATGTCGTTTTCTGCTGAGCCCTGACCCTGGCTGGGGTGGGGGGAACCCAAAGTTAGGGGGAACCAGTAGTGGGTGTGGGTGGAGGAAGTAGTTTATGGGAGCACTCATACAGTAGATATATAAAAAGGTAGACATCTTAACAAGAGCAGGGAGTTGAGGAGTGTGGTTCAGAGGAACAGTCTGGGAGCAGAGTCTCTGTAGGTGCTCTGCTCCACTACAAGGGCCCAGGACTGAGGCCCAGGAGGGGAGCAGGGAGTAAGCTCTGTTCTGTAGAAGGGATCCTAGGGGAGTACGGCGATTGCAGGCGGCACCCGTACACCACGAACCTGCCAAGTGTCAGGAGGATCTAGGCCGCAAGAAGGGGACCGGCCCCTGGCCCAGTCGTGCAGCTACAGGCCTCGGCTGGAAAAACCAGAGGCTTCTGACTTCTATAGCCAGGAGCCAAACCCCCACTTCAATCCAAGTAAGGTCAAGCAGGTCTGTGCAACTCCGACAGACAGAGGGGACCTCGCAGCCACCCGAACAGGATTCACAGTGGGAAGCGCAGGGCAGGAGGGAGTAAGACCCAGCGTGAAGTCGGTCTAGAGAGGTACATAAGAAAGTGGGGTTCTGCCAGGTTCACCCGAACTGCCTGAGGAAGGATGGAACCCCTGCCCGGTGAACGTGGCGCAACGCGGGAGGCTTGTACCAGTACAGTGCACCTGCGGACTGTCTAAGAACTGTGAGTAAATCTTGGATGACTGCACTGAGCTGCCTCTGCTCCTTTCTTTCGCCGGTGCCATTTCCCTCCCTGCACTACAATGCCCAGCGCACCTCCATTTATTCTACACTGCCCTGAGGCCTGCTCCACCTGTGGGGAGCCATTCCATCTCAAGCAGCCCCATCATCTGCCTCAGAGGACTGTCGTAGCGCTGGTCATCCTCACCAGACACCACAGGTGGCGTCACGACAAATCCCCTATAAATATCCCCTTTTTGCACTGACCGCCCTGGGTCACGGCAACGGGCCAGCCACCGTGATCTCTCCCCCGAAAGCAGCCATAAGGCCCGGCTGCCGAGTACCCCACGGCCCTGGGGGCGAGTCACTAGCATGACCACTGATTTAAAATAAATAAATACCTGCCCCTCGCTTTCCCGCCGTGCAGCGTCCTCTTGTAAAGCCGGCAGCTGACTTTGGCAGGTGACAGGAGTGTATGACGTCACTGCCATGCTCGCCTTCACATGCATGCCGACGTCAGCTGCTGGCCTCTGATAGGCCATCAGCATGTATTGTCGCCAGGGGCTCTCTGGCACAAAGAATTGGCCCATGATTGGCAATCTATATTGGCTCTGATTCATTAACCCCTTTACAGCCCATGACGTACTAATACGCGTCTGTGCCCTGGGCTTTAAAAGCCTGACCCGTATTAGTACATCATGGCGATCACGCGCGCACACAGGCTGGGCGGGCGCGATCGCCGCCGGGTGTCAGCTGATTGTCACAGCTGACACCTGGTACTATGTGCAGGGAGCGGTCCCGCACCTCTCCCGGCACATTAACCCCCGCAATGCTGCGATCGAAGTCGATCGCAGCATTGCGGTGGCAAGAGGAGGTGATCGCAATACTCACCTCCTCTTCCGGCCTCCAGCGCTGTCTGCCGGGGCTTCCCGGGTGTTGCCATGACGACTCGATGTCATGACAACATCCGGGTCACCATGCAGCAGGAACATTGTTTGGTCATGCGCAGTGCACGACCAAACAATCTCACTATGCAGCGCTGACTGCCTGCATGGCACAGGGATGGTGCTCCATCCCTATGCTATGCAGGCGATCAGAATAAAAAAAGTGAAAGTCCCACAGTGGGACAAAGTAAAAAAGTGTAAAAACTGTCAGAAAGTGAAAAAAAAAATTGTAAAAATATTTAAAAAAAATAATCCACCAAAAATAAAAATATAATGTACCCATCAATAAATATTATTATGAAAAAAAAGCAAACAAACAATAAAAGTACACATATTTGGTATCGCCGCGTCCAGAATGACCTGACCTATAAAACTGTCCCACTAGTTAACCCCTTCAGTGAACACGGTAAAAATAATAAATAAAAAACGAAGCAAAAAACAATGCTTTATCTTCATACTGCCAAACAAAAAATGGAATAACACGCAATCAAAAAGATGAATATAAATAAAAATGGTACCACTGAAAACGTCATCTTGTCCTGCAAAAAACAAGCTGCCATACAGCTCCATCATCCGAAAAATCAAAAAGTTATAGCTCTCAGAATAAAGCGATGCAAAAAAATATTTTTTTCTATAAAATATCTTTTATTGTGTAAAAGCGCCAAAACATAGAAAAACGATATAAATGTGGTACCGCTGTAAACGTACTGACCCAAAGAATAAAGCTGCCTTATCAATTTTACCACACGCGGAACAGAATAAAAAAAAAAAAATCCTGAATTGGTGGTTTTTGTTTATTCTGCCTCCCAAAAATCGGAATAGAAAGCGATCAAAAAATCGCACGTGCCTGAAAAATGGCACCAATAAAAACGTCAACTTGTCCCCCAAAAAACAAGCCATCACATGACTCTATCAGCCAAAATATGGAAAAATTATAGCTCTCAAAATATGGCGATGCAAAAACTAGATTTTACAAAAAATGCGTCTTTTAGTGTGTGACAGCTGTCCATCATAAAAACCCCATATGATTCTGGTATCGCTGTAATAGCACCGACCCAAAGAATAAAGTCATCTAATCACTTATACCGCACAAGGGACGGCGTAAAAAATAAACTCTCGGGTTAGGGTTGTGCTAGGGTTAGGGTTGTGCTAGGGTTAGGGCTGGGGTTGGGGTTAGGGTTGAGTTTAGGGTTGTGATGGGGTTGGGATTTTTTTCAAAAGTAAGAAAAAAAGATGACGATATGGCGACTAGTGTTGAGCGCAAGTGCTCGCTATTTGAGTTTGCATCGGGTGCTCTGGTATGCATTGAGTATCATGGGTATTTGAGTGACATGCTCGAGTCTCCGCCCCATATGCTTCGCGGCCAAAAAAACTTTGCGGGGATTGCCTGCCATGCACGAGCGATCCCCGCATGTTTTTTTGGGGGTGTCTAATAACCGTGAAACATGCGGGGCAGGGACTCGAGCATGTCACTCGAGCACACGCAGTACATGGTGCATACCTGAGTACCCGATGCAGACTCAAGTAGCGAGCAATTGCGCTCAAGACTGACAACTTATTCAATATGATGACCTAATGTTATCAAATTCTGTGTCGTACCTCTGGGTTCAAAATGTTCACTATACCCCTTGATAAAATCCTTGAGGGGTCTAGTTTCCAAAATGGGGTCACTTGTGGGGGGTTTTCACTGTTTAGGCACAAAGCGGCTCTCCAAACGCGACATGGTGTCCGCTAACAAATTGAATGGAAAATCGGCTCAAATTGTTAGCGGACACCATGTTGCGTTTGGAGGGCCCCTGTGTGCCTAAACATTGGAGCTCCCCCACAAGTGACCCCATTTTGGAAACTAGACCCCCCAAGGCACCTATCTAGATGGATAGTGAGCACTTGGAACCCCCAGGTGCTTCACAAATTGAGTCGTAAAAATGAAAAAGTGGAAAAAAAAATACTTTTTCATGTTTAGACACACAGGGGCTCTCCAAACGCGACATGGTTCCAATTTGTTAGCGGACACCATGTCGCATTTGGAGATATAAGATATATGTATTAAAGGGGTTTTCACACAACCAAAAGTAATTTTAATGAATGGCTGTGTCTGATGGTGTACAGAACATGGTCTGATCATATCACGTCTCCTGAGCAGGGGAGGAAGCAAAGGAGTATACAGGCATTACAGCAGGGAATAACAGAGGATTCATTTTGTGAGGAAAAATATAGTTTAAATCAGGCAGTGAAATGTTTTACCTCAGAAAATGAGTTCTCTTCGATCCCCGGCTGTAATGTCTGTATTGTCTTTTGCTCCCCCCCTGCCCAGGAGCTGTGGTATGTTCTGTACAGGGTCAGACACAGACAATGATTCAAATGAACTTTTGTTTCTGGGAAAACCCCTTTAATAATGACTTAGTATTTATTCCCCCTTTTTCTCCAACTATTATAATGGTTATTTTTAGTCTAATTCATTATTCTTTGTATTGTATATGGGGACTAATATCCGTATAATATACAGTATATATTTAATATTTATTTATCACCTGATCACACATAATAATTTATGATATTCTTTATATTCTTATATACATGTAACACTCACTATCCCCTATTCCTGTGTATTGCTGTAATATGTAACCTATACTCGTTATCCATCATTATAAATTAAGAAGATTTTCCACTTTATCCGATATATCCACACTCAATCAGTAGATTAGATGTCTGCTGAAGAGGCGATACGCATGAACGTCTCCACATCATCCTCCCCGACTGTATCTATATGTGCCCCGTGACCCCGATCATGTGTCTTCATCACGTGCTCGCAGCATCACAGGTCACATGTCGCCGTAGTTTCCTCGTAGCGTTGGTGCGCGTTGTGTATCGCGCCACGCCTCCTCAGCACCCATTGGTTGGTGGAGACATACCTCCATCCTGATTGGCTATAGTTGGCCATTTAACTCTTAGCTCTTTCCGAATGATGCCACCCCCTGACGAAGACAAGAAGCCGAAACATACGTCGGGTGGACGCCATTCAGGAGTGGGATCTGCATCTGCTATAGCGTGAGTACAATGCACATGTGGTCACCTTTTTTAAAAATGCTTAAAGTGGATACAAATACATATCTGTCAACAGCACATATGCCCAAGTCAGTGCACTACTCTCTACAGGATTCACACCGACCTCCAAATAATAAGGGACCAGCCCTTGTATATATACATATACAGGTGCATCTTACTAAAATAGAATATCATCAAAAAGTTAATTTATTTCAGTTCTTCAATACAAAAAAGTGAAACTCGTATAGCCATAATCATCAGCATTAACAGAAATAAACAATAACTGTTTGATTATATTCTAATTTAGTGAGAAACACCTGTATTTGTTCACATATGAGATATATAATTTATGTATATTTATACTTTGGAGGCCTTGCACTTTATGTAAAGTTTATGATAATTAAACAATCATATGTACAGATATATCTAACTAATGATATGTATATATATTTTTATATACTGGATTAATTTGTGGCTTTATTCTCTGTATTACCCATTTGCTGTTCTAATCATGATCCATTCCCACTGGTTTTAATTGTAATTCCTGTCTCGACGTCCCCTTTGCGTATAGTTTTTAATTTTCCCCCCTTTTTTGCATTTCCTCCTCTTCCACCTGGTTATCAATAAAATAATTCTTTGCATCACCCACATGCCTGGACTCTTTTGGTCGATGTTTCCTTTCTGCTATATACTAGAGTGGTATACTATGTGCAGAGATATATGGAGTGCCATATACTTATCAGGAGGTAAGCAGCGTCCACCTCCTCACCGCACAGGCCCACAAGCTCCTCTCCGGCAGGAAGAAGATGCATTCAGGCGGCTCCTACCACTTCAGCAGACAGCAGTACACAAGTATACAGGGTGCAGTGTGGATGTTTCTGCACCACTGTGATGTGGCCGACCTGCATATATACATATGCCCCTCTGCAGGGGGGACTGGCCCACCGGAGGATCGGGAAAACCCCCGGTGGGCCGCGATGGCCACTCCCCCAAGCCCCGCCCCTCTACACCCCCTGGGCCCTGTACAGAGAACAGAGGGCCCCCCCGGTTCGCAGCACTGCCGATATGATTAGTGATGGGCCCTCTGCAGCAGCAAAGCAGGCAGAACGGTCTCCCTGCTCTGCCTGCTGCCGCAGTGCCCCTCTGCCTCCTCTGCGCAGCGCGACACTGCCAGTGCGTGCGCAGGAGGTCAGTCTCAGGGTGATGACGTTATCGCCCTGGGACTGCTTCCTGTGCGCGCTGTGGAGTACGGACACGGCATCGCTCCAGGCAGCGGCTGCAGGCCTGCAGCTCATCTCCACGCGTGAGTATGAAAAGCAGGGGCCGGGAGGGGAGGAAGGGATAGGGGGGAGAGGTGACTGGGAGGACCCCTGGCCGAGGCTGGCAGTAAATACTACTGGGCAATGGGCATCATGAATCGTGGTATGTGTTAAAAGGGGCCCACTGAGACTCTTTCGCCCGAGGCCCAGAAAAACCTGGAGCCGGCTCTTTGTGGTACTATCATGCTAGTACTACTACCACCAGTGGCTGGCTGGCAGGATATGCCGGTTGGGCATGATAGTACCACAGAGGCTGGCAAGACATACAAGGCATGAATCATGCCCAGCATGTCCTGCCAGCCACTGGTGGTACCATCATGCATGCCCATTGCCCAGCCACTGGTGGTGTGGTACTATCATGCTAGTACTAACACCAGTGGCTGGCTGGCAGGACATGCCATGTGAGCTTGAATGCTAGTACCACAGAGGCTGGCAGTACATACTGGGCAATGGGCATGATAGTACCACCAGTAGACTGACTAGGCGGTCTCCAGGGCTCCGTCTCCCCTTCTCGCTGCTGTTAGGCTGGGTTAACATTGCGTTTATGCTGTGCGTTACAACGCATCCGTTGTAAATCAGCGCAGACGCAATGTACCGTAGACTTGCATTGCAAAAATAGGCATGCGTTTGAAAGTATGCATTATTTGCAACGTACAGGAAAACATGGTCGGCGGCTGGAGGCCAGCTGAGCACTTCTCTGACAACTGTGTTCTAGTGTTATTCTGTGCCTGCTCATCTCTGTCAGCAGGGGTATTTGTCTGATGGCAAAGATGTAGCAGAGCTGGAGACAGAAGATCCGTAGATTACGTCAGAGCGAGGATTTTGTTTTTTATTAAAGATGGAGTCCCTACATGTGTTTTGTGTTTTATTTTTATTAAAAAAAAAATTCTGTGTTGTGTTTTTCTTTTTTTCTGTTTACTAGAAATTCATGGTGGCCATGTCTAGTTTGGCGTGACGCCATGAATTTCAGGCTTAGTGCCAGCTGATAATACAAAGCTGGTACTAACCCCATTATTACCCAGCGTGCCACCCCCCACCAGGACCATTGGAAGAGCCGGATAAAGTGCCTGGAAATGGCGCTACAATGAATGTGCCAATTCCAGGGGTGGCTGCGGGCTGTCGTTTTCAGCGTGGGGGGCCCAGTATGCTTGGGCCTTACCATGCTGAGAATCCCAGCCCCCAGCCTCCCCGATCAAAATATGGCGGGAGCCCACGCATTTTTTTTTTAATTATTTTTTTAAATACTTAAAAAAAAACATTGGGCTTTCCTGACTTTTGATCGCCAGCCAAGGTAAAACCAGGCAGATAAAGCAGACAGCTACGTACTGCCACCCCCAGCTGCCTGGCTTTACCTTGGCTGGCGACCAAAAGACAGAGAAGCCGAATATTTGTTTTAAACTTAACTTTTTTTTTTTCCCGCCATATGTTGATCGCCAGCCAGATAAAACAAGACAGCTGGGGGCTGGGATTCACAGCTTGGTAAGGAGCAAGCGTTCTTGGCCCCCCACGCTGAAAATCGCAGCCCACAGCCACCTCTGAAAATGGCGCATTCATCATGGCACCATTTCCAGGTGCTTTACCCGGCTCTTCCAGCTGCCCTGGTGGTGAGTGGCACCCTGGGTAATAATAGGGTTAGTACCAGGCCAGCTTTGTATTATCAGCTGGTTCTAAGCCAGAGATTCATGGTTTCACGCCAAATTAGTCATAGCCACCATCAATTTCTAGTAAACAGAAAAAAAAAAGACAGAATTTTTTTTTTTTATTATTAAAAATTAAACACATTTAGGGACTCCATCTTTAATAAAGAAAAATCCTCACTCCCAACGGAATCCATAGGTCTTCTGTCTTCAGCTCTGCTACATCTTTGCCATCAGCCAAATATGTCTGCTGACAGATGAGCAGGCACAGAATGACACTGGAGCACTGTTACTGTGTAGTGCAGTTCTATGTTTCCTTTTTTGTCATTTCATGCAGTGTAGAAATCTTGGGAAAAGTGTGGATTGGGCTCTGGAAGTGATCAGTTATAGCTAACTATGTTATTTTCTGCAGAGATAAGTCCTGTATAGAAGATGTGATATATCGGTCTGCGGCAGATAAAGAACTTGTGAGTATGTGTATTACCTATACACGCACACTGACACTATATACAGAGCTCCTGTGTATAATAGCAATGGTGATCATTGCATTACCTGTACACTGACACTATATACAGAGCTTCTGTGTATAATATCAATGGTGATCATTGCATTACCTGTACACTGACACTATATACAGAGCTCCTGACTATAATGTCACTGGTGATGACTGTATAACCTGTACACTATATACAGAGCTCCTGTGTATAATGTCACTGGTGATCACTGTATAACCTGTACACTGACCCAATATACAGAGCTTTTTTACATTTTTATTATGTTAGTATTATTTGTCAGTATGTGGTGGCATTATGTGCTTTGGTCATGACATGACGATATTTGTCCCTTGTATGTGGTATTATTCGGTCATTATGTGGTGGTAATATGTGGTCTCATGGTGTGTCAGTATTTATACCTTGTATCTGGTAGCATTTGATCACTATGTGGTGGTATTATGTGCTTTGGTCATGGTGTGGCGGTATTTGTGCCTTGTATGTGGCATTATTTGGGCACTATGTGGTGGTAATATGTGATCTGGTCACGGTGTGGTGGTATTTCTGCCTTCTATCTGGTAATATTGGTCTTGGTAGAGTGGATTGTGGTTGGTCATTTGTTTTATCTGATATCAATAAGGGGAAACCTCTTTATTTCCAATAGATATTAAATACTTGGATGTGTCTGTGACCCAGGGCGGTCAGCAAAAAGGGGAAATATATAGGGGATTTGGAAAGTTCGTGGAACGCGGCAAAAGGGTGCCGCCGCTGCGGAGCAGGCCTCTGGAGCTGGTGTTACGGCAGCAGGGATGGTGTGGCTCTCCACAGGTAGAGCTAGCTCCAGGGCAGTGTAGGTAGTGTAAGTTGCGCTGGGCGTTGTAGTGCAGGGAGGGAAAGATGGCGCAGATGAAAGGAATGGACGGAGGCAGTGCGGTGCTGTCATCCGAGTCTTTACTCACAGTTCTTATGACAGTTCCACTCGTGCACTGTACAGGTGTCAGCCTCCCACGTCGCGCTGCATTCACCAGGCAGGGGTTCAGCACTTCCTCAGGCAGATTAGTAGTACCTGACAGAACCCCACTTTCTTGTGTTCCTAGCTAGACCATCTTCACGCTGGGTCTTTCTCCCTCCTGCCCTGCGCTTCCCACTCTCAATCCCGCTCGGGTGCTCTGAAGTCCCTCCTGTCTCGTCGGAGTTCCCGGACCTGCTTGACCCTCACGGGGATTAGAATGAGGCTTCGGCAACTGACTATATAAGCCAGAAGCCTCCGGTTTTCCCAGCCGAGACTTAGAGTAACACGGCTGGACCAGGGACCGGTCCTCTTCTTGCGGCCTACGATCCCTCTGTCTTCTGGCAGATTCGGGGCGTACGGGTGCCGTCCTGCACTCGCCGTACCCCCTGGGATCCCTTCCTTAGAACGGAGCCTTCTCCCCTGCTCCCCACCTGGGCCTCTAGGACTGGGCCCTACTTGTGGAGCAGAGCTCCTAAAGAGCCTCTGCTCCCAGACTGTCCTCACTCACTCACTCCTCTTACTCCACTGCCACCCTAAGATGGCTTCCCTTTATATACCTACTGTCAAAGTGCTCACTCTAACTACTTCCTCCACCCACACCCACTACTGGTTTCCCCTACCTTTAGGTTCCCCCCACTCCAGCCAGGGACAGGGCTCAGCAGGAAAACACATTGCATCTTGCCCTTCCAGCCGGCCTGGAGTAGTGTAGTGTTGGATGCAGGTTTTGGGGTTCCGGGCAGCACTCCCTCCTTACCTGAGAGAAGGGGATACCACACCTCTGGGTGAGGTACCTCTGTGGCGACTGAACCCTCAGGGGCGCCACATAATCTCTTTACCAATTACTCACATGTACCAGGGTCTGCTCTGCAGGGGCATCTGATCGACCAGAATCCAAAAGGAGGAGACAGTTAAGCAAAAGGCATCAATAGGTGGGAAATACAGCTGGGAAGAGCAGAGGCATTGGAAGTGCTTCCACACACCCAAAGTACTTCAGCCTCGTTTGCTTATCCATTCAAATGAAGCTTTCTCTGTAACGGAGGAATAGACTCTAGCAAAAGGAATGACGGTACTTGTATTTGCAAGAGTTACATGTGCATATAAATAGTTTGAGGCGTGTAATCCTTCTGACAGATTCCTTTTAAAGGGTACCTGTCCTTTCAGGTGACTAGTCAGAACAGGCTGTCACAATTTCTGGTTATTATATGACTTGAATCGTGTGTTTTCATCAGTTTCCCCTCTGCAGGCTCTATCTCTGATTTTCAGTCGTCTCTGAGCTAGTGGGTGGAGATTAGCTACTATGATGTCTATACCGTACACGGACATGATGGATTCTTGCTGCTCTTGCTCTAAGCACAAAGACAGTAGCAACAGAAGCAATGTGGACATTATACAGCATTACTGTGCTGCGGCTGTAAATCCATCAAAGAGAAATACATTACCTATAAGCTGTGGCTCCATCCGCCTGTGTCTTTTTGTCTCTGCCCCCTCCTCTCCCTTCCCTCTCCTTGCAGTATAAATGCAGGTGTAACCTGACACCTCACTGTTCTGGCAGTCTATCTTGTTTTGTCCAAGACAGATTTGAGTTTGTTTTTGTTCCTGAGCAGGGCAGTATTAGCCGCTAGGCACTGGAGGGCGGGTGCCTAGGGTGGCAGGTTGCTGGGGCGCACTAATCAGCTTCTTGTCCAAATGGAAGAAAACACATCTGAGTAGTAAGGGGTGTGGGATAAAGGGGTGCAGGGTGTGTGGTATAGTAGGTCGACTCACTCAGCTTCTTAGAGGTAGATACAGGAACATTTTCTGTTTAAGTTTTCAACTGATTTATTAAAATTGTACTGCATAAACCAGTCCAAAATTAGGAAAACAAACACGGCCCTTCTGGCTCAATGGAAAACAAAAATAGGTTCAGTTCTTTTTAACATGAGCACAGCTCTGGTGCTCTCATCTCCAGACACACCAAACACTGAATGAGTCCAAAAGCTTCATATTTACCTTCTGGCCCATACCCTGGGGTGGAGATATGGTGAACAACCCACTCTTTAGCTGTTCACTAAACCCAGCCCTTAGCATGGTCGATTAACCCCTCTCAGCACTTAGTATGCTGGAGCATTTTTCCGGGTTCATATCACTGATGGTAACATCCTGATTGACACATATTTCCCCTCCAGTATTTTACCAGTGAACTTCGCACAGTTGATAAGTGTGCATGGATGTGCAGGGTGTGTGGGATAGAGGGATGCAAGGGGGTGCTGTGTGCGTGAGCTAGCGGGGTGCGAGGCGGTGCAGGTTGCTTGAGTTAGTGAGCGAGAGCGGTGCAGACTTTGAGAGGGATGTTCTGCCGATATATATGACGCGCCCGCTGGGCCGTGGGGTACCCGGTGCCGGGCCGGTAGATGCTGGGGGATGTCACAGTGGCGGTGACCCGGTTCGTGATCCAGGGCGGTCAATAAAAGGGGATATATTTACAGGGGATTTTTATAGTTTATGTTAAAGTTTGTGACGCCACCTGTGGAATGCGGCTAAAGGGAGCGGCTGCTGTGGAGCCGTCCTCTGAAGCTGATGTTACTGCAGCAGGGATGGTGTGGCTCTCCACAGGAAGAGATAGCTCCAGGGCAGTGTAGATGTTGTTGTAGGTTGCGCTGGGCGTTGTAGTGCAGGGAGTGATGGCGCTGCAAGAAACACAGACAAGGTGGTGCAGTGCTCTGGATCTTTACTCACGGTTATTGCAGTCCAAGTTACAGACGTCAAGGTAACTTCCCGTGCCGTGCTGCATTTACTCAGTGAGGGGTTCAGTCCACCCCCAGGTAACTCTGGAGTACATAGCAGGACCCCCTTCTGTGTCCTCTCTCTGGCTGTCTCCCTGAACCTCATACCAAGTGTCCCAGTCCAGTACCTGCGGGCCTTGGCGGGCGACGTCTGTTCCGTCCCCTGGGTCCTATATAGCTACCTTCCTGGTGAGACTGGTATGGAATGTTGGCTACTGGACATGAAATACTGCAGCCTCCGGTTTCTAGCTAAGACGTGCAATCTTCTACTAGTTGAGGGACCAGTTCCCTGTATGCAGCCTGACCCCTCCACCTCCCGGCAGATTCGGGCGTACGGGTGGCCTCTCGCACTGCCTGTACCCCTGGGATCCTTTCTTCTGGTTCCTGGAGCCTTCCTGCTCCCTCTCCTCTCCTTCTCTTCTTCCTCTCAGCCTTGGGCCTCACTGGCTAGGCCCGCCTCTGGAAAAGAGCTCCTACAGAGCCTCTGCTCCTGGCACTTTCCTCCTCAGACTAATCTGTCTTTCTAAGATGGTTTCTCTTTTTATATCTTCCTTCTATGTGCTCCCCTTAACTACGTCCTCCACCCACACCCCTTTACTAGGTTCCCCCCACTCCAGCCAGGGACCAGGGACTGTGCTCTCCCGTAGGAGCAATCTCGCCCCGCCCTCTGAAGTGTGGTGTAATGAATGCAGGTGTTAGGGTCCTGAGCTGTACTCCTTCCTTACCTGAGAGTGAGATACCACAGCTCTGGGTGAGATGCAGTACCTCTGTGGTGACCGAACCCTCAGGGGCGCCACATATATATGTGTGTGTATATAATATAATGTGTGTATGTATATAATGTGTGTGTGTATATATCTATATATATCTATATATACACAGCTCATTTTCATTTTCTCTGATTTTTCTCTTTATAGGTCTATTTTTGAGTAAAATGTACATTGTTGTTTTATTCTATAAGCTACTGACAACTTGTCTCCGAAATTCAAAGCTAAACATTTTGTATTTATTTGCAGCAAATGAGAAATCGTCAAAATAATAAAAAAGAAACAGAGAACCAGAGAACCAGTGCTGTCAGACCTCAAATACTGCAAAGAAAACAAGTTCTTATTCATTTAGAAACAACAATACTCATGTTTTAACTCAGGAAGAGTTCAGAAATCAATATTTGGTGGAATAATCATGATTTTTAATCCCAGCTTTCATGCGTCTTGGCTGCTTTCCACCAGTCTTTCACGCTGCTTTTGGGTGACCTTATGCCACTCCTGGCACAAAAATGTAAGCAGTTCTTCTTTGTTTGATGGCTTGTGACTATCCATCTTCCTCTTGATTACATTCCAGAGGTTTTCAATGGGGTTCAGGTCTGGAGATTGGGCTGGCCATGACAGGGTCTTGATGTGGTGCTCCTTCATCCACACATTGATTGACCTAGCTGTGTGGCATGGGGCATTGTCCTGCTGGAAAAACCAGTCCTCAGAGTTGGGGAACATTGCCTGAGCAGAAGGAAGCCAGTGTTTTTTCAAGAATAACCTTGTATGCGGCTTGATTCATACGTCCTTCGTAAAGATTAACCTGCCCAATTCCAGCCTTGCTGAAGCATCCCCAGATCATCACCGATCCTCCACCAAATTTCACAGTGGTGCAAGACACTGTGACTTGTATGCCTCTCCAGGTCTCCGTCTAACCATTAGACGACCAGGTGTTGGGCAAAGCTGAAAATTAGACTCATCAGAGAAGATTACCTTACTCCAGTCCTCTATGGTCCAATCCTTATGGTCTTTGGCAAACTTCAGCCTGGCTCTCCTTTGCTTCTCATTGATGAAAGGCTTTTTTCTAGCTTTACATGACTTGAGGTCTCTAGGAGCCAGTTATGAACTGTTCTTGCCGTGCACTTCACCTCAGCTGCCATTTGCCATTCCTTCTGTAGGTCACTTGATGTCATCCTGCGGTTGCTGAGTGACATTGGAATAAGATGACGGTCATCCCGGTCAGTGGAGAGTCGCTTTCGCCCTCTGCCGGTCTGTAGCTTTGTTGTCCCCAATGTCTGCTGCTTGACCTTGTTGTAATGGACTGCCGTCTTTGAAATTTTAAGGATGGAGGCAACATGACGCTCACTGTATCCCTCTGCTAGAGAAGCCAGAATTGAGCCCTTCTTTTCCTCACTCAAGACTTCTTTTCAACTCCTTTGGCATGGTTAAAAGTTAGTTTTTCATTCATATTACTTTTGTGCTATTCCTAGCACTTGTTTTGCCATCCAGCTTGTCCTATTGCAAGAGGACTGTGAAGCCCACAGCAGTGTTTTTTATCCTTTCCCTCGTTACATAAGATTTGGTTCAGGTGATCACCTAATCAGAAGCACATTAAGTAGAATGAGGTGGACTGTGGTTGGAATTCAACTGACGCTGGAATAGAATGGCTGTCAGACATGTAGAGATGGGGATTTTTTTCCATTGATTTGAACAAAGGCAAATTGAGCCTAAAGTATGAATCTTTAGGCTCCATTTGCTCTGCTTTCAGATGTCTCATTTCAGACAGCACAATCCTGAATTTCAGGGATTCAGTTGTAAGCCTTGTGTAAAGACCTGAATGCAGCGCTGAATGTAGTGTGAATAGGTCCTTACATCCTACACCACCTCAGGGGATTGTTGTTATGGAGTATTGCCCCTGGGTGGTCGCAGTTATGACATCCACCAGGGCTCGCGGTCACCCACCCTAGCTTTGGTATTCTGGGGAGCTGGTATAATGAATATCTGAGAAGAGCCCTAGAGAAGCAAGAACATTGGACAACCAAGACGTGGTGGCCTCAAGTCAGGTGTAGTGTTCAACAGGGCAAGACTTTCTACCTTGTATCTATTGTGTATGGGTATCGTGGTTGTGGGGGACTTCATGTGTCCAGTAACCATAGTGGATGCCCTTTCCTAAACTAATCAAGGATTCCTGTGGACCTATTGAGCTAATAGAACCAGCAGTCAAATTAATGTCCCAAATGATCCCCACAAATGAATAACTAATAGGGAATTAGGTAATGCACACGGAGCATGATGCTTCGCACTTGTCTTTGGTTTGCTGCTGATTGCAGGAGGTTTATGGACTAGTTGATGTGCGGCCCCACAACTTGTCTATAGTAGATACCAGCCCCATCATCTTTTTTTTTCAACCTTTGTATGTGAGGACCCTGCACACGACTGGTCCCATTTCCATACTTTTTCCATTAATAGCCGGTCATAATAGAGTAAACCAGAGATGTGGGTCATCCATTTCAGGTGTTGTAGGTGTTCTCAGTCTTCTGAAATCCCTTTAAAGAGAACCTGTCACTTTCCATAACGATGTAATTTTTTACCTGGTGTAAATGCCCCTGTTCTGAATACGGCGTTGCTTTTCTTGTGTTGCTGCCCCTCTGTCCCTCTTCCCTGGATGCAAATCATCTTTTTAGCCAAGTGGACTAAGAGTGGGATATATCAACCAATTCATCTCCACCCACCTGTCAGGCAGATCTGTGTACATCTCCTCAGATGGATGCCAGCTCTGCAGGGAATTATTTGACATAAAGAGGTTGTCCGGCACCACTCACATCTGCATTGGTGGTGAGCGACACTGATGACATTGCTCTGGGAGATACAAAACAGGACATGTACTTTATTAAAGGGAATCTGTCAGCAGATTTTTGCTACTTAATCTGAGAGCAGCATGATGTAGAGCAAGATATCCTGATTCCAGGGATGTGTCACTTATTAGGCTGTGTGTTGTAGTTTCAATACAATCCATGTTTTATCAACAGGAGATGATCACTGCCTGACTAGGTCTCAGGTACAGGCCAGTCAGGCTCATCTGTGTAACCCCGCCCTCACCACTGATTTGCAGTTTGTACACAGGAATCTGCCAGCGTGGGCGGGGTTACACAGGGCTTAACATTCTGAGCACTGCTTCATTTACAACAGAGAAAACAGGGATTCTATCAAAACTGCACCAAGCAGTCTAGTAAGTGATACATCGCTGGAATCAGGCTCTCTGCCCCTACATCATGCTGATCTCGGATTACGTAGCAAAACCTTCTGACAGATTCCCTTTAACTGGAATTGTGTATCTATCCTATCCTATTGCAATAACTAAAGATGCAAGTCGGAAACGCATTTGCGGTTAAACATTATTCTGGTTAGGATCGCGACCTATGGTGATGTTTTTATATATTTTTTGCTACAAATAAACTCACAAGATTTTTAACCCTATCCTGACCCTGTAACACTATTTTCTTCGTTCTAATAAATAGGTGGAAAATTTGGCACAAATCCCTCCAAGTATCGGCTTTACTACCTATAGCCAGCCTTGGTAAATGGGCTATTGTGTTCATTTCTGAGTGAGGCCCTAGTTTTGTCTTGGGGCCCATGGCTACTTATTGCACCCTGTGACACCTATTTAGCCATTTTCCTGGGTTTCCTGCATTCTGCTTTGCTGTGATCTGGTCATCAGTCTTTCAGGTAGTGTGTTTTATAGGACCAATACAATATAAGTGCCCCCATCACAGAGACCGACCCCCAAAACACTGGTGATGTAACTTGGGCTGGAGTTATATGTGACCTGCTCTATGTACAGGTACATCTCACAAAACTAGAATATCATCAAAAAGTTACTTTATTTCAGTTCCTCAATACAAAAAGTGAAACTCCTATATTATATAGAGTCATTACACACAGAGGGATCTATTTCAAGTGTTTATTCTTGTTAATGTTGATTATGGCTTACAGCCTATGAAAACACAAAAGTTATTATCTCAGTAAATTAGAATACTTTATAACAGCTTGAAAAATTATTTTAAAATCCGAAATATTGGCCTATTGAAATGTATATTCAGTAAATGCACTCAATACCTGGTATGGGCTCCTTTTGCATCAATTACTGCATCAATGCGGCAATGTGGCATGGAGGCGATCAGCCTGTGGCCCTGCTGAGGTGTTATGGAAGCCCAGGTGGCTTTGATAGCAGCCTTCAGCTCGTCTGCATTGTTGGGTCTGATGTCTCTCATCTTCCTCTTGACAATACCCCATAGATTCTCTATAATAGATTCTCTATGGGGTTAAGGTCAGGCGAGTTTGCTGCCAATCAAGCTCAGTGATACTGTTGTGTGTAAACCAGGTATTGGTACTTTTGGCAGTGTGGACAGGGGCCAAGTCCTGCTGGAGACTGAAATTTCCATCTCCAAAAGTTTGTCTGCAGAGGGAAGCATGAAGTGCTCTAAAATTTCCTGGTAGGCGGCTGCGCTGACTTTGGTCTTGATAAAACACAGTGGACCTACACCAGAAGATGACATGGCTCCCCAAACCATCACTGATGGTGGAAACTTCACACTAGACCTCCAGCAGCTAAACAAATGAAATGAAACAAATTAAAATTGGAACTCTGGGACCTTGTGGAGTGTGTCAATGACGGCCTTCTGGACATCTGTCAAGTCAACAGTCTTCCCCATGATTGCGGAGCCTACTGAAACAGACTAAGGGACTTTTTAAATGCTTAGGAAGCCTTTGCAGGTGTTTTTTGTTAATTATTTAAGTTTACTGAGATAATGACTGTTGTGTTTTCATTGGCTGTAAGCCATAACCATCAACATTAACAGAAATAAACACTTGAAATAGATCACTCTGTTTGTAATGACTCTATATAATATATGACTTTGACTTTTTATATTGAAGAACTGAAATTAACTTTTTGATGATATTCTAATTTTGTGAGATGCTCCTGTATGTAGCACCCTCTATACTCCCTGGTCCTGCAGCAGCTGCCATCATGTATACAGCAGATGAGACAGACACTTTATTATATGCCAGATGAGCCAAGTCTGGTTCTAGTTCTGGAATATTGAGCGTCAGCGTTCACTCTCATCATTGTTTCTGTAGGGTGAAGTCCACACAAATAAAACACGCAACACAATATATTATTAATTTTTTTATTGGAATAGCAATAAGCCACATTGTAATAAAAATATTACTGGCCCTTTAATAAATTAAAGTTCACAATGACTCTCAGGTCAGGCCCGATAGAGACTACAGAACTTGCTGCGGATAGTGCAGACCTGATGAGAGCCACTGGAACCAAAGATCCAGAAGAAGGCGAAGAAAACCCCCTAGGGGGGAAAAAAATTCCTTCCTGACCCCAGTTCTGGCGATCGGATATCTCCCTGGATCTTGTCTCTCCTGCTGCATATTGCTGTATATCTGTACGTCAGGGGCGGACACAGCCAGAAGAGGGCCCCTCTATCAGAACAGTATATCTAGCCCCGTGTCTGAACTATTGGGCGGGCCGCCTCGGGCATGGCCCCGTGTCTGCACTGTTGGGCCGCCCACCTCGGGCCTGGCTTCGTGTCTGGACTGTGGGACTTCCCGCCTTGAGTCTGGACTGTTGGACCTCCTACTTCGGGTCTGGACAGTTGGGCCGCCCGCCTCGGGTCTGGACAGTTCCCCTCTATCAGTATATTGGCATAGCTTATCATAATGCACAATTCACCTGATTAGGAGGTGGTGGTGGCCCCTTTACATCTTGGGTCCCTGTGGAACTGCACATGTTGCACCAATTGGCCACCCTCCTCGGGTCTGGCCCCATGTCTGGACTGTTGGGCCGCCCGACTCGGGTCTGGACTGTTGGGCCGCCCGCCCTGGGTCTGGACTGTTGGGCCGCCCGCCCTGGGTCTGGACTGTTGGGCCGCCCGCCCTGGGTCTGGACTGTGGGGCCCGTCCGCCCTGTGTCTGGACTTTGGGGCCGCCTGCCCTGGGTCTAACCCCAGGTCTGGACTGTGGGGCCGCCTGCCCCGGGACTATCCCCGTGTCTGGACTGTGGGGCCCGTCCGCTCCGAGCCTTGACTGTGGGGCCCGTCCACCCCAAGCCTTGACTGTGGGGCCCGTCCACCCCAAGCCTGGACTGTGGGGCCCGTCCACCCCAAGCCTGGACTGTGGGGCCCGTCCACCCCAAGCCTGGACTGTGGGGCTCGTCCGCCCCGAGCCTGGAGTTTGGGGCCCGTCTGCCCCGAGCCTGGACTGTGGGGCCCGAGCGTGAACTGTGGGGCCCATCCGCCCCGAGCGTGGATTGTGGGGCAAGAACGTGGACTGTGGGGCCCGTCCGCCCCGAGCCTGGACGGTGGGGCCCATCCGCCCCGAGCCTGGACAGTGGGGCCCGTCCGCCCTCTGTCCGTACTGTGGCCGCCCCATGTCCGGACTGTGAGGTTGCCTGCCCCGGGTCTAGCCCCAGGTCTGGATTGTGGGGCATGCCCACCCCGTGTCAGGACTGTGGGGCCCGTCCGCCCCTTGCCCTAACTATGGGCCCGCCCGCCCCGTGTCCTGACTGTGAGGCCCGCCCACCCCGTATACAGACTGTTGGGCCTGCCCGCCCAGTGTCCTGACTGTGGAGCCCGCCCGCCCCGTGTCCTGACTTTGGGGCTCGCCCGCCCCAACTCCAGACTGTGGGGCCCATCCGCCCCGAGTCCGGACTTTGGGGCCGCCTGCCCCGGGTCTAGCCCCAGGTCTGGACTGTGGGGCCACCAGTCCCGGGACTAGCCCCGTGTCCGGACTGTGGGGCACGCGCGCCCCGAGCCTGGACTGTGGGGCACGCCCGACCCGAGCGGGAAAGGGGGGCCCGTCCGCCCCGAGCCTGGACTGTGGGGACCATCCGCCCCGAGCCTGGACTGTGGGGCCCGTCCACCCCGAGATTGGACTGTGGGGCCCGAGCGTGGACTGTGGGGCCTGTCCGCCCGAGCCTGGACTGTGGGGCCCCCCGTCCGCCCAGGGTCTGGACTGTGGGGCCGGCTGCCCCCGGGTCTAGCCCCGAGCCTAGACTGTGGGGCCCGCCGGCCCTATGTCCGTACTGTGGCCGCCCCGTGGCTGGACTGTGGGGCCGCCTGCCCCAGGTCTAGCCCCAGGTATGGACTGTGGGGCATGCCCACCCCGTGTCAGGACTGTGGGGCCCGTCCGCCCCGTGTCCGGACTGTGGGGCCCGTCCGCCCCGTGTCCGGACTGTGGGGCCGCCTGCCCCGGGACAAGCCCAGTCCCCAGACTGTGGGGCCCGCCCCATGTCCTAACTATAGGCCCGCCCACACTGTGTCCTGACTGTGGGGCCTGTCCGCTCCGAGCCTGGACTGTGGGGCCGGTTGCCCCCGGGTCTAGCCCCGAGCCTGGACTGTGGGGACCGCCTGCCCTATGTCCGGACTGTGGCCGCCTCGTGTCCGTACTGTGGGGCCCGTCCACCCCGTGTCCGGACTGTGGGGCTGCCTGCCCCGGGTCTAGCTCCAACTCTGGACTGTGGGGCATGCCCGCCCCGTGTCAGGACTGTGGGGCCCGTCCGACCCGTGTTCGGACTTTGCGGCCACCAGCCCCGGGTCTAGCCGCAGGTCTGGACTGTTGGGCTGCCTGCCCCAGGACTAGCACCGTGTCCTAACTATACCCCGTGTCCTGACTGTGGGGCCCGTTCGCCCCGTGTCCTTACTGTGGGGCTAGCCCGCAGAGTGTCCCGACTGTGGGGCCAGCCCGCCCTGTGTCCTGACTGTGGGGCCCCCCGCCCCGGGTCTGAACTGTGGGGCCGACTGCCCCCGGGTCTAGCCCCGAGCCTGGACTGTGGGGCCCCCCCGTGTCCGGACTGTGGGACCATCCACCCCGTGTCTGGACTGTGGGCCGCCTGCTCCGGGTCTAGCCCCAGGTCTGGACTGTGGGGCATGCCCGCCCCGTGTCCGGACTGTGGGGCCCGTCCACCCCGTGTCCGGACAGTGGGCCGCCTGCCCGGACTGTGGGCCGCCTGCCCCGGGTCTAGCCCCAGGTCTAGACTGTGGGGCCGCCTGCCCCGGGATTAGCTCCGTGTCCGGACTGTGGGGCCCGCCCGCCCGCCCGCCCCGTGTCCTGACTGTGGAGCCCGCCCGTCCCGTGTCCTGACTGTGGGCACCGCACGCCCCGAGCCTGGACTGTGTGGCACACCCGCCCCGAGCGGGAAAGGGGGGCCCATCCGCCCCGAGCCTGGACTGAGGGGCCCGTCCGCCCCGAGCCTGGACTGTGGGGCCCGTCCGCCCCGAGCCTGGACTGTGGGGCCCGTCCGCCCCGAGCCTGGACTGTGGGGCCCGTCCGCCCCGAGCCTGGACTGTGGGGCCCGTCCGCCCCGAGCCTGGACTGTGGGGCCCGTCCGCCCCGAGCCTGGACTGTGGGGCCCGCCCTATGTACGGACTGTGGCCGCACTGCATCTGGACTGTGGGGCCCGTCCACCCCGTGTCCGGACTGTGGGGCCGCCTGCATCGGGTCTAGCCCCTGGACTGGACTGTGGGGCCCCCCACCCCAGGTCCGGATGGTGGGGCCCCCCGCCCGCCCCGAGTCTAGCCCCAGGTCTGGACTGTGGGCCCCCTCGTCAGCCCCGGGCACGGACTGTGGGGCCCCCCACCCGCCCCGGGTCTGAACTGTGGGGCCGGCTGCCCCGGGTCTAGCCCCGAGCCTGGACTGTGGGGCCCACCCTATGTCCGGACTGTGGCCGCCCCGTGTCCGGACTGTGGGGCTCGTCCACCCCGTGTCCGGACTTTGGGGCTGCCTGCCCCGGGTCTAGCTCCAGGTCTGGACTGTGGGGCATGTCAACCCCGTGTCAGGACTGTGGGGCCCATCCTCCCCGTGTCTTGACTGTGGGGCCAACTGCCCCTGGTCTAGCCTCAGGTCTGGACTGTGGGGCCGCCAGCCCTGGTACTAGCCCCGTGTCCGGACTGTGGGGCCCGTCCGCTCCGAGCCTGGACTGTGGTGCCCGTCCGCTCCGAGCCTAGACTGCGGGGCCCGTCCGCTCCGAGCCTGGATTGTGGGGCCCGCCTGTCCTGGGTCTAGCCCCGAGCCTGGACTGTGGGGCCCGCCCTATATCCGGACTGCGGCCGCCCCGTGTCCGGACTGTGGGGCCGGTTGCCCCGGGTCTAGCCCCGAACCTGGAATGTGCGGCCCGCCCACCCTATGTCCGGACTGTGGCCGCCCCGTGTCCGGACTGTAGGGCTCGTCCACCCCGTGTCCGGACTGTGGGGCATGTCCGCCCCATGTCAGGACTGTGGGGCCGGTTGCCCCGGGTCTAGCCCCGAACCTGGAATGTGCGGCCCGCCCACCCTATGTCCGGACTGTGGCCGCCCCGTGTCCGGACTGTAGGGCTCGTCCGCCCCGTGTCCGGACTGTGGGGCCCGTCCGCCCCGAGCCCGGACTGTGGGGCCCGTCCACCCCGGGCCCGGACTGTGGGGCCCGTCCGCCCCGAGCCCGGACTGTGGGGCCCGTCCGCCCCGAGCCTGGAATGTGGGGCCCCTCCGCCCCGAGCCTGGACTGTGGGACCCCTCCGCCCCGAGCCTGGACTGTGGGGCCCCTCCGCCCCGAGCCTGGACTGTGGGGCCCCTCCGCCCCGAGCCTGGACTGTGGGGCCCGTCCGACCTGAGCCTGGACTGCGGGGCCCGTCCGCAGTGAGGATGGACTGTGGGGCCTGTCCGCCCTGAGCCTGGACTGTGGGGCCCATCCGTCCCGGGTCTAGCCCCGAGCCTGGACTGTGGGGCCCGCCCTATATCCGGACTGCGGCCGCCCCGTGTCCGGACTGTGGGGCCGCCTGCCCCGGGTCTAGCCCCAGGTCCGGACTGTGGGGCCCCCCGCCCGCCCCGATTCCAGACTGTGGGGCCCCTCGCCTGCCCCGGGTCCAGACTGTGGGATCCCCCGCTTGCCCCGGGTCTGGACTGTGGGGCCGACTGCCCCCGGGTCTAGCCCCGAGCTTGGACTGTGGGGCCCGCCAACCTTATGTCCAGACTGTGCCCCCCCCGTGTCTGGAATGTGGGGACCGTCCACCCCGTGTCCGGACTGTGGGCCGCCTGCTCCGGGTCTAGCCCTAGGTCTGGACTGTGGGGCATGCCCGCCCCGCATCCGGACTGTGGGGCCCGTCCACCCCTTGTCCGGACTGTGGGCCGCCTGCCCCGGGTCTAGCCCCAGGTCTGGACTGTGAAGCCGCCTGTCCCGGGATTAGCCCCGTGTCCGGCCTGTGGGTGTCCTGACTGTAGGGCTCGCCCGCCCCGAGTCCAGACTGTGGGGACCATCCGCACCGTGTCCTGACTTGGGGCCGCCTGCCCCGGGTCTAGCCCCAGGTCTCGACTGTGGGGCCACCTGCCCCGGGACTAGCCCCGAGCCTGGACTGTGGGGCACGCCCACCCCGAGCGGGAAAGGGAGGCCCATCCGCTCCGAGCCTGGACTGTGGGGCCCGTCCGCCCCGTGTCCGGACTGTGGGGCCGCCTGCCCCGGGACAAGCCCAGTCCCCGGACTGTGGGGCCCGCCCCATGTCCTAACTATGGGCCCGCCCACACTGTGTCCTGACTGTGGGGCCTGTCCGCCCCGAGCCTGGACTGTGGGGCCGGTTGCCCCCGGGTCTAGCCCCGAGCCTGGACTGTGGGGACCGCCCGCCCTATGTCCGGACTGTGGCCGCCTCGTGTCCGTACTGTGGGGCCCGTCCGCCCCGTGTCCGGACTGTGGGGCTGCCTGCCCCGGGTCTAGCCCCAACTCTGGACTGTGGGGCATGCCCGCCCCGTGTCAGGACTGTGGGGCCCGTCCGACCCGTGTTCGGACTTTGCGGCCGCCAGCCCCGGGTCTAGCCGCAGGTCTGGACTGTTGGGCCGCCTGCCCCAGGACTAGCACCGTGTCCTAACTATGGGCCCGCCCACCCCGTGTCCTGACTGTGGGGCCCGTTCGCCCCGTGTCCTTACTGTGGGGCTCGCCCGCAGAGTGTCCCGACTGTGGGGCCAGCCCGCCCTGTGTCCTGACTGTGGGGCCCCCTGCCCCGGGTCTGAACTGTGGGGCCGACTGCCCCCGGGTCTAGCCCCGAGCCTGGACTGTGGGGCCCGCCCGCCTTATATCCGGACTGTGGTCCCCCCCCGTGTCCGGACTGTGGGACCGTCCACCCCGTGTCCGGACTGTGGGCCGCCTGCTCCGGGTCTAGCCCCAGGTCTGGACTGTGGGGCATGCCCGCCCCATGTCCGGACTGTGGGGCCCGTCCACCCCGTGTCCGGACAGTGGGCCGCCTGCCCGGACTGTGGGCCGCCTGCCCCGGGTCTAGCCCCAGGTCTAGACTGTGGGGCCGCCTGCCCCGGGATTAGCTCCGTGTCCGGACTGTGGGGCCCGCCCGCCCGGGGCCCGCCCGCCCCGTGTCCTGACTGTGGAGCCCGCCCGTCCCGTGTCCTGACTGTGGGCACCGCACGCCCCGAGCCTGGACTGTGTGGCACGCCCGCCCCGAGCGGGAAAGGGGGGCCCGTCCGCCCCGAGCCTGGACTGAGGGGCCCGTCCGCCCCGAGCCTGGACTGTGGGGCCCGTTCGCCCCGAGCCTGGACTGTGGGGCCCGTCCGCCCCGAGCCTGGACTGTGGGGCCCATCCGCCCCGAGCCTGGACTGTGGGGCCCGTACGCCCCGAGCCTGGAGTGTGGGGCCCGTACACCCCGAGCCTGGATTGTGGGGCCCGCCCTATGTACGGACTGTGGCCGCACTGCATCTGGACTGTGGGGCCCGTCCACCCCGTGTCCGGACTGTGGGGCCGCCTGCATCAGGTCTAGCCCCTGGACTGGACTGTGGGGCCCCCCACCCCAGGTCCGGATGGTGGGGCCCCCCGCCCGCCCCGAGTCTAGCCCCAGGTCTGGACTGTGGGCCCCCGCGTAAGCCCCGAGCATGGACTGTGGGGCCCTCCACCCGCCCCGGGTCTGAACTGTGGGGCCGGCTGCCCCGGGTCTAGCCCCAAGCCTGGACTGTGGGGCCCACCCTATGTCCGGACTGTGGCCGCCCCGTGTCCGGACTGTGGGGCTCGTCCACCCCGTGTCCGGACTTTGGGGCTGCCTGCCCCGGGTCTAGCTCCAGGTCTGGACTGTGGGGCATGTCAAGCCCGTGTCAGGACTGTGGGGCCCATCCTCCCCGTGTCTTGACTGTGGGGCCACCTGTCCCTGGTCTAGCCTCAGGTCTGGACTGTGGGGCCGCCAGCCCTGGTACTAGCCCCGTGTCCGGACTGTGGGGCCCGTCCGCTCCGAGCCTGGACTGTGGTGCCCGTCCGCTCCGAGCCTAGACTGCGGGGCCCATCCGCCCCGTGTCCGGACTATGGGGCCGGTTGCCCCGGGTCTAGCCCCGAACCTGGAATGTGCGGCCCGCCCACCCTATGTCCGGACTGTGGCCGCCCCGTGTCCGGACTGTAGGGCTCGTCCATCCCGTGTCCGGACGGTGGGGCATGTCCGCTCCGAGCCTGGACTGTGGTGCCCGTCCGCTCCGAGCCTAGACTGCGGGGCCCGTCCGCTCCGAGCCTGGATTGTGGGGCCCGCCTGTCCTGGGTCTAGCCCCGAGCCTGGACTGTGGGGCCCGCCCTATATCCGGACTGCGGCCGCCCCGTGTCCGGACTGTGGGGCCGGTTGCCCCGGGTCTAGCCCCGAACCTGGAATGTGCGGCCCGCCCACCCTATGTCCGGACTGTGGCCGCCCCGTGTCCGGACTGTAGGGCTCGTCCACCCCGTGTCCGGACTGTGGGGCATGTCCGCCCCATGTCAGGACTGTGGGGCCGGTTGCCCCGGGTCTAGCCCCGAACCTGGAATGTGCGGCCCGCCCACCCTATGTCCGGACTGTGGCCGCCCCGTGTCCGGACTGTAGGGCTCGTCCGCCCCGTGTCCGGACTGTGGGGCCCGTCCGCCCCGAGCCCGGACTGTGGGGCCCGTCCACCCCGGGCCCGGACTGTGGGGCCCGTCCGCCCCGAGCCCGGACTGTGGGGCCCCTCCGCCCCGAGCCTGGAATGTGGGGCCCCTCCGCCCCGAGCCTGGACTGTGGGACCCCTCCGCCCCGAGCCTGGACTGTGGGGCCCCTCCGCCCCGAGCCTGGACTGTGGGGCCCCTCCGCCCCGAGCCTGGACTGTGGGGCCCGTCCGACCTGAGCCTGGACTGCGGGGCCCGTCCGCAGTGAGGATGGACTGTGGGGCCTGTCCGCCCTGAGCCTGGACTGTGGGGCCCATCCGTCCCGGGTCTAGCCCCGAGCCTGGACTGTGGGGCCCGCCCTATATCCGGACTGCGGCCGCCCCGTGTCCGGACTGTGGGGCCGCCTGCCCCGGGTCTAGCCCCAGGTCCGGACTGTGGGGCCCCCCGCCCGCCCCGATTCCAGACTGTGGGGCCCCTCGCCTGCCCCGGGTCCAGACTGTGGGATCCCCCGCTTGCCCCGGGTCTGGACTGTGGGGCCGACTGCCCCCGGGTCTAGCCCCGAGCCTGGACTGTGGGGCCCGCCAACCTTATGTCCAGACTGTGCCCCCCCCGTGTCTGGAATGTGGGGACCGTCCACCCCGTGTCCGGACTGTGGGCCGCCTGCTCCGGGTCTAGCCCTAGGTCTGGACTGTGGGGCATGCCCGCCCCGCATCCGGACTGTGGGGCCCGTCCACCCCTTGTCCGGACTGTGGGCCGCCTGCCCCGGGTCTAGCCCCAGGTCTGGACTGTGAAGCCGCCTGTCCCGGGATTAGCCCCGTGTCCGGCCTGTGGGTGTCCTGACTGTAGGGCTCGCCCGCCCCGAGTCCAGACTGTGGGGCCCATCCGCACCGTGTCCTGACTTGGGGCCGCCTGCCCCGGGTCTAGCCCCAGGTCTCGACTGTGGGGCCACCTGCCCCGGGACTAGCCCCGAGCCTGGACTGTGGGGCACGCCCACCCCGAGCGGGAAAGGGAGGCCCATCCGCTCCGAGCCTGGACTGTGGGGCCCGTCCGCCCCGTGTCCGGACTGTGGGGCCGCCTGCCCCGGGACAAGCCCAGTCCCCGGACTGTGGGGCCCGCCCCATGTCCTAACTATGGGCCCGCCCACACTGTGTCCTGACTGTGGGGCCTGTCCGCCCCGAGCCTGGACTGTGGGGCCGGTTGCCCCCGGGTCTAGCCCCGAGCCTGGACTGTGGGGACCGCCCGCCCTATGTCCGGACTGTGGCCGCCTCGTGTCCGTACTGTGGGGCCCGTCCGCCCCGTGTCCGGACTGTGGGGCTGCCTGCCCCGGGTCTAGCCCCAACTCTGGACTGTGGGGCATGCCCGCCCCGTGTCAGGACTGTGGGGCCCGTCCGACCCGTGTTCGGACTTTGCGGCCGCCAGCCCCGGGTCTAGCCGCAGGTCTGGACTGTTGGGCCGCCTGCCCCAGGACTAGCACCGTGTCCTAACTATGGGCCCGCCCACCCCGTGTCCTGACTGTGGGGCCCGTTCGCCCCGTGTCCTTACTGTGGGGCTCGCCCGCAGAGTGTCCCGACTGTGGGGCCAGCCCGCCCTGTGTCCTGACTGTGGGGCCCCCTGCCCCGGGTCTGAACTGTGGGGCCGACTGCCCCCGGGTCTAGCCCCGAGCCTGGACTGTGGGGCCCGCCCGCCTTATATCCGGACTGTGGTCCCCCCCCGTGTCCGGACTGTGGGACCGTCCACCCCGTGTCCGGACTGTGGGCCGCCTGCTCCGGGTCTAGCCCCAGGTCTGGACTGTGGGGCATGCCCGCCCCATGTCCGGACTGTGGGGCCCGTCCACCCCGTGTCCGGACAGTGGGCCGCCTGCCCGGACTGTGGGCCGCCTGCCCCGGGTCTAGCCCCAGGTCTAGACTGTGGGGCCGCCTGCCCCGGGATTAGCTCCGTGTCCGGACTGTGGGGCCCGCCCGCCCGGGGCCCGCCCGCCCCGTGTCCTGACTGTGGAGCCCGCCCGTCCCGTGTCCTGACTGTGGGCACCGCACGCCCCGAGCCTGGACTGTGTGGCACGCCCGCCCCGAGCGGGAAAGGGGGGCCCGTCCGCCCCGAGCCTGGACTGAGGGGCCCGTCCGCCCCGAGCCTGGACTGTGGGGCCCGTTCGCCCCGAGCCTGGACTGTGGGGCCCATCCGCCCCGAGCCTGGACTGTGGGGCCCATCCGCCCCGAGCCTGGACTGTGGGGCCCGTACGCCCCGAGCCTGGAGTGTGGGGCCCGTACACCCCGAGCCTGGACTGTGGGGCCCGCCCTATGTACGGACTGTGGCCGCACTGCATCTGGACTGTGGGGCCCGTCCACCCCGTGTCCGGACTGTGGGGCCGCCTGCATCAGGTCTAGCCCCTGGACTGGACTGTGGGGCCCCCCACCCCAGGTCCGGATGGTGGGGCCCCCCGCCCGCTCCGAGTCTAGCCCCAGGTCTGGACTGTGGGCCCCCGCGTAAGCCCCGAGCATGGACTGTGGGGCCCTCCACCCGCCCCGGGTCTGAACTGTGGGGCCGGCTGCCCCGGGTCTAGCCCCAAGCCTGGACTGTGGGGCCCACCCTATGTCCGGACTGTGGCCGCCCCGTGTCCGGACTGTGGGGCTCGTCCACCCCGTGTCCGGACTTTGGGGCTGCCTGCCCCGGGTCTAGCTCCAGGTCTGGACTGTGGGGCATGTCAAGCCCGTGTCAGGACTGTGGGGCCCATCCTCCCCGTGTCTTGACTGTGGGGCCACCTGTCCCTGGTCTAGCCTCAGGTCTGGACTGTGGGGCCGCCAGCCCTGGTACTAGCCCCGTGTCCGGACTGTGGGGCCCGTCCGCTCCGAGCCTGGACTGTGGTGCCCGTCCGCTCCGAGCCTAGACTGCGGGGCCCATCCGCCCCGTGTCCGGACTATGGGGCCGGTTGCCCCGGGTCTAGCCCCGAACCTGGAATGTGCGGCCCGCCCACCCTATGTCCGGACTGTGGCCGCCCCGTGTCCGGACTGTAGGGCTCGTCCATCCCGTGTCCGGACGGTGGGGCATGTCCGCTCCGAGCCTGGACTGTGGTGCCCGTCCGCTCCGAGCCTAGACTGCGGGGCCCATCCGCCCCGTGTCCGGACTATGGGGCCGGTTGCCCCGGGTCTAGCCCCAAACCTGGAATGTGCGGCCTGCCCACCCTATGTCCGGACTGTGGCCGCCCCGTGTCTGGACTGTGGGGCCCGTCCGCCCCGAGCCCGGACTGTGGGGCCCGTCCACCCCGAGCCCGGACTGTGGGGCCCGTCCGCCCCGAGCCCGGACTGTGGGGCCCGTCCGCCCCGAGCCCGGACTGTGGGGCCCGTCCGCCCCGAGCCCGGACTGTGGGGCCCGTCCGCCCCGAGCCCGGACTGTGGGGCCCGTCCGCCCCGAGCCCGGACTGTGGGGCCCGTCCGCCCCGAGCCCGGACTGTGGGGCCCGTCCGCCCCGAGCCCGGACTGTGGGGCCTGTCCGCCCCGAGCCTGGACTGTGGGGCCCGTACGCCCCGAGCCTGGACTGTGGGGCCCGTACGCCCCGAGCCTGGACTGTGGGGCCCGCCCTATGTACGGACTGTGGCCGCACTGCATCTGGACTGTGGGGCCCGTCCACCCCGTGTCCGGACTGTGGGACCGCCTGCATCAGGTCTAGCCCCTGGACTGGACTGTGGGGCCCCCCACCCCAGGTCCGGATGGTGGGGCCCCCCGCCCGCCCCGAGTCTAGCCCCAGGTCTGGACTGTGGGCCCCCGCGTAAGCCCCGGGCACGGACTGTGGGGCCCCCCACCCGCCCCGGGTCTGAACTGTGGGGCCGGCTGCCCCGGGTCTAGCCCCAAGCCTGGACTGTGGGGCCCACCCTATGTCCGGACTGTGGCCGCCCCGTGTCCGGACTGTGGGGCTCGTCCACCCCGTGTCCGGACTTTGGGGCTGCCTGCCCCGGGTCTAGCTCCAGGTCTGGACTGTGGGGCATGTCAAGCCCGTGTCAGGACTGTGGGGCCCATCCTCCCCGTGTCTTGACTGTGGGGCCACCTGTCCCTGGTCTAGCCTCAGGTCTGGACTGTGGGGCCGCCAGCCCTGGTACTAGCCCCGTGTCCGGACTGTGGGGCCCGTCCGCTCCGAGCCTGGACTGTGGTGCCCGTCCGCTCTGAGCCTAGACTGCGGGGCCCATCCGCCCCGTGTCCGGACTATGGGGCCGGTTGCCCCGGGTCTAGCCCCGAACCTGGAATGTGCGGCCCGCCCACCCTATGTCCGGACTGTGGCCGCCCCGTGTCCGGACTGTAGGGCTCGTCCACCCCGTGTCCGGACGGTGGGGCATGTCCGCTCCGAGCCTGGACTGTGGTGCCCGTCCGCTCCGAGCCTAGACTGCGGGGCCCATCCGCCCCGTGTCCGGACTATGGGGCCGGTTGCCCCGGGTCTAGCCCCGAACCTAGAATGTGCGGCCCGCCCACCCTATGTCCGGACTGTGGCCGCCCCGTGTCCGGACTGTGGGGCCCGTCCGCCCCGAGCCCGGACTGTGGGGCCCGTCCGCCCCGAGCCCGGACTGTGGGGCCCGTCCGCCCCGAGCCCGGACTGTGGGGCCCGTCCGCCCCGAGCCCGGACTGTGGGGCCCGCCCGCCCCGAGCCCGGACTGTGGGGCCCGTCCGCCCCGAGCCCGGACTGTGGGGCCCGTCCGCCCCGAGCCCGGACTGTGGGGCCCGTCCGCCCCGAGCCTGGACTGTGGGGCCCCTCTGCCCCGAGCCTAGACTGTGGGGCCCCTCTGCCCCGAGCCTAGACTGTGGGGCCCGTCCGCTCCGAGCCTGGACTGTGGTGCCCGTCCGCTCTGAGCCTAGACTGCGGGGCCCATCCGCCCCGTGTCTGGACTATGGGGCCGGTTGCCCCGGGTCTAGCCCCGAACCTGGAATGTGCGGCCCGCCCACCCTATGTCCGGACTGTGGCCGCCCCGTGTCCGGACTGTAGGGCTCGTCCACCCCGTGTCCGGACGGTGGGGCATGTCCGCTCCGAGCCTGGACTGTGGTGCCCGTCCGCTCCGAGCCTAGACTGCGGGGCCCATCCGCCCCGTGTCCGGACTATGGGGCCGGTTGCCCCGGGTCTAGCCCCGAACCTAGAATGTGCGGCCCGCCCACCCTATGTCCGGACTGTGGCCGCCCCGTGTCCGGACTGTGGGGCCCGTCCGCCCCGAGCCCGGACTGTGGGGCCCGTCCGCCCCGAGCCCGGACTGTGGGGCCCGTCCGCCCCGAGCCCGGACTGTGGGGCCCGTCCGCCCCGAGCCCGGACTGTGGGGCCCGTCCGCCCCGAGCCCGGACTGTGGGGCCCGTCCGCCCCGAGCCCGGACTGTGGGGCCCGTCCGCCCCGAGCCTGGACTGTGGGGCCCCTCTGCCCCGAGCCTACACTGTGGGGCCCCTCTGCCCCGAGCCTAGACTGTGGGGCCCCTCCGCCCCGAGCCTGGACTGTGGGGCCCCTCCGCCCCGAGCCTGGACTGTGGGGCCCCTCCGCCCCGAGCCTGGACTGTGGGGCCCCTCCGCCCCGAGCCTGGACTGTGGGGTCCCTCCGCCCCGAGCCTGGACTGTGGGGCCCGTCCGACCTGAGCCTGAACTGCGGGGCCCGTCCGCAGCGAGGATGGACTGTGGGGCCTGTCCGCCCTGAGCCTGGACTGTGGGGCCCATCCGTCCCGGGTCTAGCCCCGAGCCTGGACTGTGGGGCCCGCCCTATATCCGGACTGCGGCCGCCCCGTGTCCGGACTGTGGGGCCGCCTGCCCCGGGTCTAGCCCCAGGTCTGGACTGTGGGGCCCCCCGCCCGCCCCGATTCCAGACTGTGGGGCCCCTCGCCCGCCCCGGGTCCAGACTGTGGGATCTCCCGCTTGCCCCGGGTCTGGACTGTGGGGCCGATTGCCCCCGGGTCTAGCCCCGAGCCTGGACTGTGGGGCCCGCCAACCTTATGTCCGGACTGTGCCCCCCCCGTGTCTGGAATGTGTGGACCGTCCACCCCGTGTCCGGACTGTGGGCCGCCTGCTCCGGGTCTAGCCCTAGGTCTGGAATGTGGGGCATGCCCGCCCCGCATCCGGACTGTGGGGCCCGTCCACCCCTTGTCCGGACTGTGGGCCGCCTGCCTCGGGTCTAGCCCCAGGTCTGGACTGTGAAGCCGCCTGTCCTGGGATTAGCCCCGTGTCCGGCCTGTGGGTGTCCTGACTGTAGGGCTCGCCCGCCCCGAGTCCAGACTGTGCGGCCCATCCGCACCGTGCCCTGACTTGGGGCCGCCTGCCCCGGGTCTAGCTCCAGGTCTCGACTGTGGGGCCACCTGCCCCGGGACTAGCCCCGAGCCTGGACTGTGGGGCACGCCCGCCCCGAGCGGGAAAGGGAGGCCCATCCGCTCCGAGCCTGGACTGTGGGGCCCGTCCGCCCCGAGCCTGGACTGTGGGGCCAGTCCACCCTGAGCATGGACTGTGGGGCCAGTCCACCCCGAGCATGGACTGTGGGGCCCGCCCGCCCCGAGCCTGGACTGTGGGGCCCGCCCGCCCCGAGCCTGGACTGTGGGGCCCGCCCGCCCCGAGCCTGGACTGTGGGGCCCGCCCGCCCCGAGCCTGGACTGTGGGGCCCGTCAGCCCCGAGCCTGGACTGTGGGGCCCGTCAGCCCCGAGCCTGGACTGTGGGGCCCGTCAGCCCCGAGCCTGGACTGTGGGGCCCGTCAGCCCCGAGCCTGGACTGTGGGGCCCGTCAGCCCCGAGCCTGGACTGTGGGGCCCGTCCGCCCCGAGCCTGGACTGTGGGGCCCGTCCGCCCCGAGCCTGGACTGTGGGGCCCGTCCGCCCCGAGCCTGGACTGTGGGGCCCCTCGCCCGCCCCAGGTCTGGACTTTGGGGCCAGCTGCCCCCGGGTCTAGCCCCGAGCCTGGACTGGCCCGCCCTATGTCCGGACTGTGGGGCCCGTCCACCCCGTGTCCGGACTGTGCGGCCGCCTGCCCCGGCTCTAGCCCCAGGTCAGGACTGGCCCGCCCCTAGCCTGGACTGTGGGGCCCGTCCGCTCCAAGCGTGGACTGTGGGGCCCGTCCATCCAGAGCATGGACAGTGGGGCCCGAGCGTGGACTGTGGGGCCCGAGCGTGGACTGTGGGGCCCGAGCCTGGACTGTGGGGCCCGTCCGCTCCAAGCGTGGACTGTGGGGCCCGTCCATCCAGAGCATGGACAGTGGGGCCCGAGCGTGGACTGTGGGGCCTGAGCCTGGACTGTGGGGCCCGAGCCTGGACTGTGGGGCCCGTCCGCTCTGAGCCTGGACTGTGGAGCCCGTCCGCCCCGAGCCTGGACTGTGGGGCCCGTCCGCCCCGAGCCTGGACTGTGGGGCCCCCCGCCCGGCCCGGGTCTGGACTGTGGGGCCCCCCGCCCGCCCCGATTCCAGACTGTGGGGCCCCTCGCCCGCCCCGGGTCCAGACTGTGGGATCCCCCGCTTGCCCCGGGTTTGGACTGTGGGGCCGATTGCCCCCGGGTCTAGCCCCGAGCCTGGACTGTGGGGCCCGCCAACCTTATGTCCGGACTGTGCCCCCCCCGTGTCTGGAATGTGGGGACCGTCCACCCCGTGTCCGGACTGTGGGCCGCCTGCTCCGGGTCTAGCCCTAGGTCTGGACTGTGGGGCATGCCCGCACCGCATCTGGACTGTGGGGCCCGTCCACCCCTTGTTCGGACTGTGGGCCGCCTGCCCCGGGTCTAGCCCCAGGTCTGGACTGTGAAGCCGCCTGTCCCGGGATTAGCCCCGTGTCCGGCCTGTGGGTGTCCTGACTGTAGGGCTCGCCCGCCCCGAGTCCAGACTGTGCGGCCCATCCGCACCGTGTTCTGACTTGGGGCCGCCTGCCCCGGGTCTAGCCCCAGGTCTCGACTGTGGGGCCACCTGCCCCGGGACTAGTCCCGAGCCTGGACTGTGGGGCACGCCCGCCCCGAGCGGGAAAGGGAGGCCCATCCGCTCCGAGCCTGGACTGTGGGGCCCATCCCCCCCGAGCCTGGACTGTGGGGCCAGTCCACCACGAGCATGGACTGTGGGGCCAGTCCACCCCGAGCATGGACTGTGGGGCCCGCCCGCCCCGAGCCTGGACTGTGGGGCCCGCCCGCCCCGAGCCTGGACTGTGGGGCCCGCCCGCCCCTGGACTGTGGGGCCCGTCAGCCCCGAGCCTGGACTGTGGGGCCCGTCAGCCCCGAGCCTGGACTGTGGGGCCCGTCAGCCCCGAGCCTGGACTGTGGGGCCCGTCAGCCCCGAGCCTGGACTGTGGGGCCCGTCAGCCCCGAGCCTGGACTGTGGGGCCCGTCAGCCCCGAGCCTGGACTGTGGGGCCCGTCCGCCCCGAGCCTGGACTGTGGGGCCCGTCCGCCCCGAGCCTGGACTGTGGGGCCCGTCCGCCCCGAGCCTGGACTGTGGGGCCCGTCCGCTCAGAGCCTGGACTGTGGGGCCCGTCCGCCCCGAGCCTGGACTGTGGGGCCCCCCCGCCCGCCCCGGGTCTGGACTGTGGGGCCCATCCGCTCCGAGCCTGGACTGTGGGGCCCGTCCGCCCCGAGCCTGGACTGTGGGGCCAGTCCACCCCGAGCATGGACTGTGGGGCCCGAGAGTGGACTGTGGGGCCCGCCCACCCCAAGCCTGGACTGTGGGGTCCGCCCGCCCCGAGCCTGGACTGTGGGGCCCGTCAGCCCCGAGCCTGGACTGTGGGGCCCGTCCGCCCCGAGCCTGGACTGTGGGGCCCGTCCGCCCCGAGGCTGGACTGTGGGGCCCGTCCGCCCCGAGCCTGGACTGTGGGGCCCGTCCGCCCCGAGCCTGGACTGTGGGGCCCGTCCGCCCCGAGCCTGGACTGTGGGGCCCCCCGCCCGCCCCGGGTCTGGACTTTGGGGCCAGCTGCCCCCGGGTCTAGCCCCGAGCCTGGACTGGCCCGCCCTATGTCCGGACTGTGGGGCCCGTCCACCCCGTGTCCGGACTGTGCGGCCGCCTGCCCCGGCTCTAGCCCCAGGTCAGGACTGTGGGGCATGCCCGCCCCATGTCAGGACTGTGGGGCCCGTCTGCCCCGTGTCCGGATTGTGGGGCCGCCTGCCCTGGGACTAGCCCCGTGTCCGGACTGTAGGGCCCGCCCACAGGGCCCGCCCACCCCGTGTCGTAACTATGGGCCCGCCCGCCCCTAGCCTGGACTGTGGGGCCCGTCCGCTCCAAGCGTGGACTGTGGGGCCCGTCCATCCAGAGCATGGACAGTGGGGCCCGAGCGTGGACTGTGGGGCCCGTTCGCCCCGAGCCAGTACTGTGGGGCACACCCGCCCCGAGCCTGGACTGTGGGGCCCGTCCGCCCCAAGCCTGGACTGTGTGGCTCCCCGCCCCAGGTCAGAAATGTGGGGCCGGCTACCCCGGGTCTAGCCCCGAGCCTGGACTGTGGGGGGTGGGTGGGGGGCCCACCCGGGGGGCCCACCCACCCGGGGGCCCACCCACCCTATGTCTGGACTGTGGCCTCCCCGTGTCCGGACTGTGGGGCTCGTCCACCCCGTGTCCGGACTTTGGGGCTGCCAACCCCGGGTCTAGCCCCAGGTCTGGACTGTGGGGCCCGTCCACCCCGTATCTGGACTGTGGGGCCGCCTACCCCAGGTCTAGCCTCAGGTCTGGACTGGGGGGCCTGTCCGCCCCGAGCCTGGACTGTGGGGCCCGTCCGCCCCGAGCCTGGACTGTGGGGCCCGTCCGCCCCGAGCCTGGGCTGTGGGGCCCGTCCGCCCCGAGCCTGGGCTGTGGGGCCCGTCCGCCCCGAGCCTGGGCTGTGGGGCCCGTCCGCCCCGAGCCTGGGCTGTGGGGCCCGTCCGCCCCGAGCCTGGGCTGTGGGGCCCGTCCGCCCCGGGTCTAGCCCCGAGCCTGGACTGTGCGGCCCGTCCGCCCTATATCCGGACTGCGGCCGCCCCGTGTCTGGAGTGTGGGCCCGTCCGCCCCGTGTACGGACTGTGGGGCCGTCTGCTTCGGATCTAGCCCCAGGTCTGGACGGTGGGGCCGCCCGCCCCGAGTCTAGCCCCAGGTCTGGACTGTGGAGCCCCCCGCCAGCCCCGGGTACGGACTGTGGGGCCCGTCCGCCCCGAGCCTGGACTGTGGGGCCCGTCCGCCCCGAGCCTGGACTGTGGGGCCCGTCCGCCCCGAGCCTGGACTGTGGGGCCCCTCGCCCGCCCCAGGTCTGGACTTTGGGGCCAGCTGCCCCCGGGTCTAGCCCCGAGCCTGGACTGGCCCGCCCTATGTCCGGACTGTGGGGCCCGTCCACCCCGTGTCCGGACTGTGCGGCCGCCTGCCCCGGCTCTAGCCCCAGGTCAGGACTGGCCCGCCCCTAGCCTGGACTGTGGGGCCCGTCCGCTCCAAGCGTGGACTGTGGGGCCCGTCCATCCAGAGCATGGACAGTGGGGCCCGAGCGTGGACTGTGGGGCCCGAGCGTGGACTGTGGGGCCCGAGCCTGGACTGTGGGGCCCGTCCGCTCCAAGCGTGGACTGTGGGGCCCGTCCATCCAGAGCATGGACAGTGGGGCCCGAGCGTGGACTGTGGGGCCTGAGCCTGGACTGTGGGGCCCGAGCCTGGACTGTGGGGCCCGTCCGCTCTGAGCCTGGACTGTGGAGCCCGTCCGCCCCGAGCCTGGACTGTGGGGCCCGTCCGCCCCGAGCCTGGACTGTGGGGCCCCCCGCCCGGCCCGGGTCTGGACTGTGGGGCCCCCCGCCCGCCCCGATTCCAGACTGTGGGGCCCCTCGCCCGCCCCGGGTCCAGACTGTGGGATCCCCCGCTTGCCCCGGGTTTGGACTGTGGGGCCGATTGCCCCCGGGTCTAGCCCCGAGCCTGGACTGTGGGGCCCGCCAACCTTATGTCCGGACTGTGCCCCCCCCGTGTCTGGAATGTGGGGACCGTCCACCCCGTGTCCGGACTGTGGGCCGCCTGCTCCGGGTCTAGCCCTAGGTCTGGACTGTGGGGCATGCCCGCACCGCATCTGGACTGTGGGGCCCGTCCACCCCTTGTTCGGACTGTGGGCCGCCTGCCCCGGGTCTAGCCCCAGGTCTGGACTGTGAAGCCGCCTGTCCCGGGATTAGCCCCGTGTCCGGCCTGTGGGTGTCCTGACTGTAGGGCTCGCCCGCCCCGAGTCCAGACTGTGCGGCCCATCCGCACCGTGTTCTGACTTGGGGCCGCCTGCCCCGGGTCTAGCCCCAGGTCTCGACTGTGGGGCCACCTGCCCCGGGACTAGTCCCGAGCCTGGACTGTGGGGCACGCCCGCCCCGAGCGGGAAAGGGAGGCCCATCCGCTCCGAGCCTGGACTGTGGGGCCCATCCCCCCCGAGCCTGGACTGTGGGGCCAGTCCACCACGAGCATGGACTGTGGGGCCAGTCCACCCCGAGCATGGACTGTGGGGCCCGCCCGCCCCGAGCCTGGACTGTGGGGCCCGCCCGCCCCGAGCCTGGACTGTGGGGCCCGCCCGCCCCTGGACTGTGGGGCCCGTCAGCCCCGAGCCTGGACTGTGGGGCCCGTCAGCCCCGAGCCTGGACTGTGGGGCCCGTCAGCCCCGAGCCTGGACTGTGGGGCCCGTCAGCCCCGAGCCTGGACTGTGGGGCCCGTCAGCCCCGAGCCTGGACTGTGGGGCCCGTCCGCCCCGAGCCTGGACTGTGGGGCCCGTCCGCCCCGAGCCTGGACTGTGGGGCCCGTCCGCCCCGAGCCTGGACTGTGGGGCCCGTCCGCTCAGAGCCTGGACTGTGGGGCCCGTCCGCCCCGAGCCTGGACTGTGGGGCCCCCCCGCCCGCCCCGGGTCTGGACTGTGGGGCCCATCCGCTCCGAGCCTGGACTGTGGGGCCCGTCCGCCCCGAGCCTGGACTGTGGGGCCAGTCCACCCCGAGCATGGACTGTGGGGCCCGAGAGTGGACTGTGGGGCCCGCCCACCCCAAGCCTGGACTGTGGGGTCCGCCCGCCCCGAGCCTGGACTGTGGGGCCCGTCAGCCCCGAGCCTGGACTGTGGGGCCCGTCCGCCCCGAGCCTGGACTGTGGGGCCCGTCCGCCCCGAGGCTGGACTGTGGGGCCCGTCCGCCCCGAGCCTGGACTGTGGGGCCCGTCCGCCCCGAGCCTGGACTGTGGGGCCCGTCCGCCCCGAGCCTGGACTGTGGGGCCCCCCGCCCGCCCCGGGTCTGGACTTTGGGGCCAGCTGCCCCCGGGTCTAGCCCCGAGCCTGGACTGGCCCGCCCTATGTCCGGACTGTGGGGCCCGTCCACCCCGTGTCCGGACTGTGCGGCCGCCTGCCCCGGCTCTAGCCCCAGGTCAGGACTGTGGGGCATGCCCGCCCCATGTCAGGACTGTGGGGCCCGTCTGCCCCGTGTCCGGATTGTGGGGCCGCCTGCCCTGGGACTAGCCCCGTGTCCGGACTGTAGGGCCCGCCCACAGGGCCCGCCCACCCCGTGTCGTAACTATGGGCCCGCCCGCCCCTAGCCTGGACTGTGGGGCCCGTCCGCTCCAAGCGTGGACTGTGGGGCCCGTCCATCCAGAGCATGGACAGTGGGGCCCGAGCGTGGACTGTGGGGCCCGTTCGCCCCGAGCCAGTACTGTGGGGCACACCCGCCCCGAGCCTGGACTGTGGGGCCCGTCCGCCCCAAGCCTGGACTGTGTGGCTCCCCGCCCCAGGTCAGAAATGTGGGGCCGGCTACCCCGGGTCTAGCCCCGAGCCTGGACTGTGGGGGGTGGGTGGGGGGCCCACCCGGGGGGCCCACCCACCCTATGTCTGGACTGTGGCCTCCCCGTGTCCGGACTGTGGGGCTCGTCCACCCCGTGTCCGGACTTTGGGGCTGCCAACCCCGGGTCTAGCCCCAGGTCTGGACTGTGGGGCCCGTCCACCCCGTATCTGGACTGTGGGGCCGCCTACCCCAGGTCTAGCCTCAGGTCTGGACTGGGGGGCCTGTCCGCCCCGAGCCTGGACTGTGGGGCCCGTCCGCCCCGAGCCTGGACTGTGGGGCCCGTCCGCCCCGAGCCTGGGCTGTGGGGCCCGTCCGCCCCGAGCCTGGGCTGTGGGGCCCGTCCGCCCCGAGCCTGGGCTGTGGGGCCCGTCCGCCCCGAGCCTGGGCTGTGGGGCCCGTCCGCCCCGAGCCTGGGCTGTGGGGCCCGTCCGCCCCGGGTCTAGCCCCGAGCCTGGACTGTGCGGCCCGTCCGCCCTATATCCGGACTGCGGCCGCCCCGTGTCTGGAGTGTGGGCCCGTCCGCCCCGTGTACGGACTGTGGGGCCGTCTGCTTCGGATCTAGCCCCAGGTCTGGACGGTGGGGCCGCCCGCCCCGAGTCTAGCCCCAGGTCTGGACTGTGGAGCCCCCCGCCAGCCCCGGGTACGGACTGTGGGGCCCGCCCGCCCCGTGTCCGGACTGTGGGGCCCCCCGCCCGCCCCGAGTCTGGACTGTGGGGCCGGTTGCCCCGGGTCTGGCCCCCAGCCTGAACTGTGCGGCCAGCACACCCTATGTCCGGACTGCGGCTACCCCGTGTCCGGACTGTAGGGCTCGTCCACCCTGTGTCCGGACTGTGGGGCCGCCTTCCCCGGGTCTGGACTGTGGGGCATATCCGCCCCATGTCAGGACTGTGGGGCCGCCTGCACCGGGACTAGCCCCGTGTCCGGACTGTGGGGCCCGTCCGCCCCGAGCCTGGACTGTGGGGCCCCCCGCCCCTGGTCTGAAATGTGGGGCCGGCTGCCCCGGGTCTAGCCCCGAGCCTGGACTTTGGGGCCCGCCCACCCTATGTCTGGACTGTGGCCACCCCGAGTCCAGACTGTGGGCCTCGCCCTATATCCGGACTGCGGCCGCCCCGTGTCCGGACTGTGGGGCCGCCTGCCCCGGGTCTAGCCCCAGGCCCGGACTGTGGGGCCCGACGTCCGCCCCGATTCCAGACTGTGGGGCCCCTCGCCCGCCCCTGGTCCGGACTGTGGGATCCTCTGCTTGCCCCGGGTCCGGACTGTGGGGCCACCCGCCCTGGGACTGGACTGTGGGGCCGACTGCCCCCGGGTTTAGCCCCGAGCCTGGACTGTGGGGCCCGCCCGCCTTATGTCCGGACTGTGGCCCCCCCCAGGTCTGGACTGTGGGCCGCCTGCTCCGGGTCTAGCCCCAGGTCTGGACTGTGGGGCATGCCCGCCCCGTGTCTGGACTGTGGGGCCCATCCACCCCGTGTCCGGACTGTGGGCCGCCTGCCCCTGGTCTAGCCCCAGGTCTGGACTGTGGGGCCACCTGCCCCGGGATTAGCCCCGTGTCCGGACTGTGGGGCCCACGGGGCCCGCCCGCCCCATGTCCTGACTGTGGGGGCGGGCGACATGTGGGCCCGCCCGCCCCGTGTCCTGACTGTGGGGCCCGCCCTGTGTCCTGACTGTGACCCTGTGTCCTGACTTTGGGGCCCGCTCGCCCTGTGTCCTGACTTTGGGGCCCGCTCGCCCTGTGTCCTGACTTTGGGGCCCGCCAGCCCCGTGTCCAGACTGTGGGCCGCCTGCCCCGGGTCTAGCCTCAGGTCTGAACTGTGGGGCCGCCTGCCCCGGGTCTAGCCCCAGGTCTGGACTATGGGGCATGCCCGCCCCGCGTCCGGACTGTGGGGCCCGTCCACCCCGTGTCTGGACTGTGGGCCGCCTGCCCCTGGTCTAGCCCCAGGTCTGGACTGTGGGGCCACCTGCCCCGGGATTAGCCCCGTGTCCGGACTGTGGGGCCCGCCCGCCCCATGTCCTGACTGTGGGGCCCGCCCTGTGTCCTGACTGTGGGGCCCGCCCTGTGTCCTGACTGTGGGGCCCGCCCTGTGTCCTGACTTTGGGGCCCGCCCGCCCTGTGTCCTGACTTTGGGGCCCGCCAGCCCTGTGTCCTGACTGTGGGGCCCACCCACCGCCAGCCCTGTGTCCTGACTGGGGCCCACCCACCCCGTGTCCGGACTGTGGGCCGCCTGCCCCTGCCTGCCCCTGTGTCCTCACTGTGGGGCCCGCCCACCCTGTGTCCTGACTTTGGGGCCCGCCCGCCCTGTGTCCTGACTTTGGGGCCCGCCAGCCCTGTGTCCTGACTGTGAGGCCCAGGGGCCCACCCACCCCGTGTCCGGACTGTGGGCCGTCTGCCCCCGCCTGCCCCTGTGTCCTGACTGTGGGGCCCGCCCACCCTGTGTCCTGACTGTGGGGCCCGCCCGCCCTGTGTCCTGACTTTGGGGCCCGCCCGCCCTGTGTCCTGACTTTGGGGCCCGCCAGCTCTGTGTCCTGACTTTGGGGCCCGCCAGCCCTGTGTCCTGACTGTGGGGCGCACCCACCGCCAGCCCTGTGTCCTGACTGTGGGTGGGCGCCAGCCCTGTGTCCTGACTGTGGGGCTCGCCCGCCCCGAGCTTGGACTGTGGGGTCCGTCTGCCCCGAGCTTGGACTGTGGGGCCCGTCCGTGCCGGGTCTAGCCCCGAGCCTGGACTGTGGGGCCCGGCCGCCCTATATCCGGACTGCGGCGGCCCCGTGTCCGGACTGTGGGCCCGTCCGCCCCGTGTCCGGACTGTGGGGCTGCCTGCATCGGGTCTAGCCCCAGGTCTGGACTGTGGGGCCCCCCGCCCCGAGTCTAGCCCCAGGTCTGGACTGTGGGACCCCCCGCCTGCCCCGGGTACGGACTGTGGGGCCCCCCGCCCGCCCCGAGTCTGGACTGTGGGGCCGGTTGCCCCGGGTCTGGCCCAGGGTCTGGCCCCGAGCCTGGACTGTGCGGCCCGCCCACCCTATGTCCGGACTGCGGACGCCCTGTGTCCGGACTGTAGGGTTCGCCCACCCCGTGTCCGGACTGTGGGGCCGCCTGCCCCGTGTCTGGACTGTGGGGCATGTCCGCCCCATGTCAGGACTGTGGGGCATGTCCGCCCCATGTCAGGACTGTGGGGCTTGTCCACCCCGTGTCTGGACTGTGGGGCTGCCTGCCCCGAGTCGAGCCTCAGGTCTGGACTGTGGGGCCGCCTGCCCCGGGACTAGCCCCATGTCTGGACTGTGGGGCCCGTCCGCCCCGAGCCTGGACTGTGGGGCCCGTCCGCCCCGAGCCTGGACTGTGGGGCCCGTCCGACCCGGGTCTGAAATGTGGGGCCGGATTCCCCGGGTCTAGCCCCGAGCCTGGACTGTGTGTTCCCCCCCCACGGGTCTAGCCCCCCGGACTGTGGGCCCGCCCACCCGGGGCCCGCCCACCCGGGGCCCGCCCACCCTATGTCTGGACTGTGGCCACCCCGAGTCCAGACTGTGGGGCTCGCCCTATATCCGGACTGCGGCCGCCACGTGTCCGGACTGTGGGGCCGCCTGCCCCGGGTCTAACCCCAGGTCCGGACTGTGGGGCCCCCCGCCCGCCCTGATTCCAGACTGTGGGGCCCCTCGCCCACCCCGGGTCCGGACTGTGGGATCCCCCGCTTGCCCCGGGTCCAGACAGTGGGGCCCCCTGCCCCGGGTCTGGACTGTGGGGCCGACTGCCCCCGGGTCTAGCCCCGAACCTGGACTGTGGGGCCCGCCCGCCTTATGTCCCCACTGTGGCCCCCCCCGTGTCCGGACTGTGGGGACAGTCCACCCCGTGTCCAGACTGTGGGCCGCCTGCTCCGGGTCTAGCCCCAGGTCTGGACTGTGGGGCTCGCCCGCCCCGTGTCCAGACTGTGGGGCTCATCCGCCCCGTGTCCAGACTGTGGGGCCGCCTGCCCCGGGACTAGCCCCGTGTCCGGACTGTGGGGCCCGTCCACCCCGTGTCCGGACTGTGGGGCCCGTCCACCCCGTGTCCGGACTGTGGGGCCCGTCCACCCCGTGTCCGGACTGTGGGGCCCGTCCACCCCGTGTCCGGACTGTGGGTCGCCTGCCCCGGATCTAGTCCCAGGTCTGGACTGTGGGGCATGTCCACCCCGTGTCAGGTCTGTGAGGCCCATCCACCCCATGTCTAGAATATGGGACCGCCTGCCCCGGGTCTAGCCTCAGGTCTGGACTGTGGGGCCGCCTGCCCCGGGTCTAGCCCCAGGTCTGGACTATGGGTCATGCCCGCCCCGTGTCCGGACTGTGGGGCCCGTCCACGCCGTGTCTGGACTGTGGGCCGCCTGCCCCGGGTCTAGCCCCAGTCTGGACTGTGGGGCCCGCCCGCCCCGTGTCCTGACTGTGGGGCTCGCCCGCCCCGTGTCCTGACTGTGGGGCTCGCCCGCCCCGTGTCCTGACTGTGGGGCTCGCCCGCCCCGTGTCCTGACTGTGGGGCCCGCCCGCCCCGTGTCCTGACTGTGGAGCCCGCACGCCCCGTGTCCTGACTGTGGAGCCTGCCCGCCCCGTGTCCTGACTGTGGGGCCCGCCCGCCCTATGTGCGTACTATGGCCGCCCCGTGTCCGGACTGTGGGGCCCGTCCACCCCGTGTCCGGACTGTGGGGCCGCCTGCCCCGGCTCTAGCCCCAGGTCAGGACTGTGGGGCATGCCCGCCCCGTGTCAGAACTGTGGGGCCCGTCCGCCCCGTGTCCGGACTGTGGGGCCGCCTGCCCCGGGACTAGCCCCGTGTACGGACTGTGGGGCCCGCCCGCCCCGAGCCTGGACTGTGGGGCCCGTCCGCCCCGAGTCTGGACTGTGGGGCCTGTCCGCTCCAAGCGTGGACTGTGGGGCCCGTCCGCCCCGAGCGTGGACTGTGGGGCCAGAGCGTGGACTGTGGGGCCCGTTCGCTCCGAGCCAATACTGTGGGGCCCATCCGCCCCGAGTCTGGACTGTGGGGCCCATCCGCCCCGAGCCTGGACTGTGTGGCCGCCAGCCCCGGGCCGAGCCTCAGGTCTGGACTGTGGAGCCCGTCCGCCCCGAGCCTGGACTGTGGGGCCCGTTCGCCCCGAGCCAATACTGTGGGGCCCATCCGCCCCGAGCCTGGACTGTGGGGCCCATCCGCCCCGAGCCTGGACTGTGTGGCCCCCCGCCCCGGGTCTGAAATGTGGGGCCGGCTTCCCCGGGTTTAGCCCCGAGCCTGGACTGTGGGGCCCGCCCACCCTATGTCTGGGCTGTGGCCGCCCCGTGTCCAGACTGTGGGGCTCGTACACCCCGTGTCCGGACTTTGGGGCAGCCTACCCCGGGTCTAGCCCCAGGTCTGGACTGTGGGGCATGTCCGCCCCGTGTCAGGACTGTGGGGCCCGTCCACCCTGTATCTAGAATGTGGGGCCGCCTGCCCCGGGTCTAGCCTCAGGTCTGGACTGTAGGGCCGCCTGCCCCGGGTCTAGCCCCAGGTCTTGACTATGGGTCATGCCCGCCCCGTATCCGGACTGTGGGGCCCGTCCACCCCGTGTCTAGAATGTGGGGCCGCCTGCCCCGGGTCTAGCCTCAGGTCTGGACTGTGGGGCCGCCAGCCCCGGGTTTAGCACCAGGTCTTGACTATGGGGCATGCCCGCCCCGTATCCGGACTGTGGGGCCCGTCCACCCCGTGTCTGGACTGTGGGCCGCCTGCCCCGGGTCTAGCCCCAGGTCTGGACTGTGGGGCCACCTGCCCCGGGATTAGCCCCGTGTCCGGACTGTGGGGCCTGCCCGCCCTGTATCCTGACTGTGGAGCCTGCCCGCCCAATGTCCTGACTGTGGGGCCCGCCCTGTGTCCTGACTGTGGGGCCCGCCCGCCCCGTGTCCTGACTGTGGGTCCCGCCCGCCCCGTGTCCTGACTGTGGGTCCCGCCCGCCCCGTGTCCAGACTGTGGGTCCCGCTCGCCCCGTGTCCAGACTGTGGGTCCCGCCCGCCCCGTGTCCTGACTGTGGGTCCCGCCCGCCCCGTGTCCAGAATGTGGGGCTCGCCCGCCCCGTGTCCAGACTGTGGGGCTCGCCCGCCCCGTGTCCAGACTGTGGGGCTCGCCCGCCCCGTGTCCAGACTGTGGGGCTCGCCCGCCCCGTATCCAGACTGTGGGGCTCGCCCGCCCCGTGTCCAGACTGTGGGGCTCGCCCGCCAAGTGTCCAGACTGTGGGGCTCGCCCGCCCCGTGTCCAGACTGTGGGGCTCGCCCGCCCCGTGTCCAGACTGTGGGGCTCGCCCGCCCCGTGTCCAGACTGTGGGGCTCGCCCGCCCCGTGTCCAGACTGTGGGGCTCGCCCGCCCCGTGTCCAGACTGTGGGGCTCGCCCGCCCCGTGTCCGGACTGTGGGGCTCATCCGCCCCGTGTCCGGACTTTGGGGCCGCCTGCCACGGGACTAGCCCCATGTCCGGACTGTGGGGCCCGTCCACCTCGTGTCCGGACTGTGGGGCCCGTCCACCCCGTGTCCGGACTGTGGGGCCCGTCCACCCCGTGTCCGGACTGTGGGGCCCGTCCACCCCGTGTCCGGACTGTGGGGCCCGTCCACCCCGTGTCCGGACTGTGGGGCCCGTCCACCCCGTGTCCGGACTGTGGGTCGCCTGCCCCGGGTCTAGCCCCAGGTCTGGACTGTGGGGCATGTCCACCCCGTGTCCGGACTGTGGGGCTCGTCCACCCCGTGTCCAGACTTTGGGGCTCCTCCGCCCTGTGTCCAGACTTTGGGGCCGCCTGCCCCGGGACTAGCCCCATGTCCGTACTGTGAGGCCCGTCCGCCCCGAGCCTGGACTGTGGGGCCCGTCCGCCCCGTGTCCTGACTGTGGGTCCCGCCCGCCCCGTGTCCTGACTGTGGGGCTCCCCTGCCCCGTGTCCAGACTGTGGGGCTCGCCCGCCCCGTGTCCAGACTGTGGGGCTCATCCGCCCCGTGTCCGGACTTTGGGGCCGCCTGCCCCGGGACTAGCCCCGTGTCCGGACTGTGGGGCCCGTCCACCTCGTGTCCGGACTGTGGGGCCCGTCCACCCCGTGTCCGGACTGTGGGGCCCGTCCACCCCTTGTCCGGACTGTGGGGCCCGTCCACCCCGTGTCCGGACTGTGGGGCCCGTCCACCCCGTGTCCGGACTGTGGGGCCCGTCCACCCCGTGTCCGGACTGTGGGGCCCGTCCACCCCGTGTCCGGACTGTGGGGCCCGTCCACCCCGTGTCCGGACTGTGGGGCCCGTCCACCCCGTGTCCGGACTGTGGGGCCCGTCCACCCCGTGTCCGGACTGTGGGGCCGCCTACCCCGGGTCTAGCCCCAGGTCTGGACTGTGGGGCATGTCCGCCCCGTGTCAGGACTGTGGGGCCCGTCCACCCTGTGTCTAGAATGTGGGGCCTCCTGCCCCGGGTCTAGCCTCAGGTCTGGACTGTGGGGCCGCCTGCCCCGGGTCTAGCCCCAGGTCTTGACTATGGGTCATGCCCGCCCCGTCCCCGGACTGTGGGGCCCGTCCACCCCGTGTCTAGAATGTGGGGCCGCCTGCCCCGGGTCTAGCCTCAGGTCTGGACTGTGGGGCCGCCAGCCCCGGGTTTAGCCCCAGGTCTTGACTATGGGGCATGCCCGCCCCGTATCTGGACTGTGGGGCCCGTCCACCCCGTGTCTGGACTGTGCGCCGCCTGCCCCGGGTCTAGCCCCAGGTCTGGACTGTGGGGCCACCTGCCCCGGGATTAGCCCTGTGTCCGGACTGTGGGGCCTGCCCGCCCTGTATCCTGACTGTGGAGCCCGCCCGCCCAATGTCCTGACTGTGGGGCCCGCCCCGTGTCCTGACTGTGGGGCCCGCCCGCCCCGTGTCCTGACTGTGGGTCCCGCCCGCCCCGTGTCCTGACTGTGGGGCCCGCCCGCCCCGTGTCCTGACTGTGGGGCCCGTCCACCCCGTGTCCGGACTGTGGGGCCCGTCCACCCCGTGTCCGGACTGTGGGGCCCGTCCACCCCGTGTCCGGACTGTGGGGCCCGTCCACCCCGTGTCCGGACTGTGGGGCCCGTCCACCCCGTGTCCGGACTGTGGGGCCCGTCCGCCCCGTGTCCAGACTGTGGGGCTCGCCCGCCCCGTGTCCAGACTGTGGGGCTCGCCCGCCCCGTGTCCGGACTGTGGGGCTCATCCGCCCCGTGTCCGGACTTTGGGGCCGCCTGCCACGGGACTAGCCCCATGTCCGGACTGTGGGGCCCGTCCACCTCGTGTCCGGACTGTGGGGCCCGTCCACCCCGTGTCCGGACTGTGGGGCCCGTCCACCCCGTGTCCGGACTGTGGGGCCCGTCCACCCCGTGTCCGGACTGTGGGGCCCGTCCACCCCGTGTCCGGACTGTGGGGCCCGTCCACCCCGTGTCCGGACTGTGGGTCGCCTGCCCCGGGTCTAGCCCCAGGTCTGGACTGTGGGGCATGTCCACCCCGTGTCCGGACTGTGGGGCTCGTCCACCCCGTGTCCAGACTTTGGGGCTCCTCCGCCCTGTGTCCAGACTTTGGGGCCGCCTGCCCCGGGACTAGCCCCATGTCCGTACTGTGAGGCCCGTCCGCCCCGAGCCTGGACTGTGGGGCCCGTCCGCCCCGTGTCCTGACTGTGGGTCCCGCCCGCCCCGTGTCCTGACTGTGGGGCTCCCCTGCCCCGTGTCCAGACTGTGGGGCTCGCCCGCCCCGTGTCCAGACTGTGGGGCTCATCCGCCCCGTGTCCGGACTTTGGGGCCGCCTGCCCCGGGACTAGCCCCGTGTCCGGACTGTGGGGCCCGTCCACCTCGTGTCCGGACTGTGGGGCCCGTCCACCCCGTGTCCGGACTGTGGGGCCCGTCCACCCCTTGTCCGGACTGTGGGGCCCGTCCACCCCGTGTCCGGACTGTGGGGCCCGTCCACCCCGTGTCCGGACTGTGGGGCCCGTCCACCCCGTGTCCGGACTGTGGGGCCCGTCCACCCCGTGTCCGGACTGTGGGGCCCGTCCACCCCGTGTCCGGACTGTGGGGCCCGTCCACCCCGTGTCCGGACTGTGGGGCCCGTCCACCCCGTGTCCGGACTGTGGGGCCGCCTACCCCGGGTCTAGCCCCAGGTCTGGACTGTGGGGCATGTCCGCCCCGTGTCAGGACTGTGGGGCCCGTCCACCCTGTGTCTAGAATGTGGGGCCTCCTGCCCCGGGTCTAGCCTCAGGTCTGGACTGTGGGGCCGCCTGCCCCGGGTCTAGCCCCAGGTCTTGACTATGGGTCATGCCCGCCCCGTCCCCGGACTGTGGGGCCCGTCCACCCCGTGTCTAGAATGTGGGGCCGCCTGCCCCGGGTCTAGCCTCAGGTCTGGACTGTGGGGCCGCCAGCCCCGGGTTTAGCCCCAGGTCTTGACTATGGGGCATGCCCGCCCCGTATCTGGACTGTGGGGCCCGTCCACCCCGTGTCTGGACTGTGCGCCGCCTGCCCCGGGTCTAGCCCCAGGTCTGGACTGTGGGGCCACCTGCCCCGGGATTAGCCCTGTGTCCGGACTGTGGGGCCTGCCCGCCCTGTATCCTGACTGTGGAGCCCGCCCGCCCAATGTCCTGACTGTGGGGCCCGCCCCGTGTCCTGACTGTGGGGCCCGCCCGCCCCGTGTCCTGACTGTGGGTCCCGCCCGCCCCGTGTCCTGACTGTGGGGCCCGCCCGCCCCGTGTCCTGACTGTGGGGCCCGTCCACCCCGTGTCCGGACTGTGGGGCCCGTCCACCCCGTGTCCGGACTGTGGGGCCCGTCCACCCCGTGTCCGGACTGTGGGGCCCGTCCACCCCGTGTCCGGACTGTGGGGCCCGTCCACCCCGTGTCCGGACTGTGGGGCCCGTCCACCCCGTGTCCGGACTGTGGGGCCCGTCCACCCCGTGTCCGGACTGTGGGGCCCGTCCACCTCGTGTCCGGACTGTGGGTCGCCTGCCCCGGGTCTAGCCCCAGGTCTGGACTGTGCGGCATGTCTGCCCCATGTCAGGTCTGTGAGGCCCGTCCACCCCGTGTCTAGAATATGGGACCGCCTGCCCCGGGTCTAGCCTCAGTTCTGGACTGTGGGGCCGCCTGCCCCGGGTCTAGCCCCAGGTCTGGACTATGGGGCATGCCCGCCCCGTGTCCGGACTGTGGGGCCCGTCCACCCCGTGTCCTGACTGTGGGGCCCGCCCGCCCCATGTCCTGACTGTGGAGCCCGCCCGCCCCCTGTCCTGACTGTGGGGCCCGCCCGCCCTGTGTCCTGACTGTGGGGCCCGCCCGCCCCGTGTCCTGACTGTGGGGCTCGCCCGCCCTGTGTCCTGACTGTGGGGCTCATCCGCCCCGTGTCTGGACTTTGGGGCCCCCTGCCCCGGGTCTAGCCCCGTTTCCGGTCTGTGGGGCACGCCTGCCCCAAGCTTGGACTGTGGGGCCCGTCCGTCCCAGGTCTAGCCCCGAGCCTGGACTGTGGGGCCCGGCGCCCTATATCCGGACTGCGGCCGCCCAGTGTCCGGACTATGGGCCCGTCCGCCCCGTGTCCGGACTGTGGGGCCGCCTGCATCGGTTCTAGCCCCAGATCTGGACTGTGGGGCCCCCTGCCCGCCCCAAGTCCGGACGGTGGGGCCGCCCGCCCCGAGTCTAGCCCCAGGTCTGGACTGTGGGGCCCCGCGCCAGCCCCGGGTACGGACTGTGGGGCCCCCCACCCACCCCGGGTACAGACTGTGGGGCCCCCCGCTCGCCCCGAGTCTGGACTGTGGGGAAGCCTGCCCCGGGTCTGGACTGTGGGGCATGTCCGCCCCATGTCAGGACTGTGGGGCCCGTCCACCCCGTGTCTGGACTGTGGGGCTGCCTGCCCCTGGTCTAGCCTCAGGTCTGGACTGTGGGGCCGCCTGCCCTGGGACTAGCCCCGTGTCCTGACTGTGGGGCCCGCCCACCCCGTGTCCTGACTGTGGGGCCCGTCCACCCCGTGTCCTGACTGTGGGGCCCGTCCACCCCGTGTCCTGACTGTGGGGCCCGTCCACCCCGTGTCCGGACTGTGGGGCCCGTCCACCCCGTGTCCGGACTGTGGGGCCCGTCCACCCCGTGTCCGGACTGTGGGGCCCGTCCACCCCGTGTCCGGACTGTGGGGCCCGTCCACCCCGTGTCCGGACTGTGGGGCCCGTCCACCCCGTGTCCGGACTGTGGGGCCCGTCCACCCCGTGTCCGGACTGTGGGGCCCGTCCACCTCGTGTCCGGACTGTGGGTCGCCTGCCCCGGGTCTAGCCCCAGGTCTGGACTGTGCGGCATGTCTGCCCCATGTCAGGTCTGTGAGGCCCGTCCACCCCGTGTCTAGAATATGGGACCGCCTGCCCCGGGTCTAGCCTCAGTTCTGGACTGTGGGGCCGCCTGCCCCGGGTCTAGCCCCAGGTCTGGACTATGGGGCATGCCCGCCCCGTGTCCAGACTGTGGGGCCCGTCCACCCCGTTTCTGGACTGTGGGCCGCCTGCCCCGGGTCTAGCCCCAGGTCTGGACTGTGGGGCCCGCCCACCTCGTGTCCTGACTGTGGGGCCCGCCCGCCCCATGTCCTGACTGTGGAGCCCGCCCGCCCCCTGTCCTGACTGTGGGGCCCGCCCGCCCCGTGTCCTGACTGTGGGGCCCGCCTGCCCCGTGTCCTGACTGTGGGGCTCGCCCGCCCCGTGTCCTGACTGTGGGGCTCATCCGCCCCGTGTCTGGACTTTGGGGCCCCCTGCCCCGGGTCTAGCCCCGTTTCCGGTCTGTGGGGCACGCCTGCCCCAAGCTTGGACTGTGGGGCCCGTCCGTCCCAGGTCTAGCCCCGAGCCTGGACTGTGGGGCCCGGCCGCCCTATATCCGGACTGCGGCCGCCCAGTGTCCGGACTATGGGCCCGTCCGCCCCGTGTCCGGACTGTGGGGCCGCCTGCATCGGTTCTAGCCCCAGGTCTGGACTGTGGGGCCCCCTGCCCGCCCCAGGTCCGGACGGTGGGGCCGCCCGCCCCGAGTCTAGCCCCAGGTCTGGACTGTGGGGCCCCGCGCCAGCCCCGGGTACGGACTGTGGGGCCCCCCACCCACCCCGGGTACAGACTGTGGGGCCCCCCGCTCGCCCCGAGTCTGGACTGTGGGGAAGCCTGCCCCGGGTCTGGACTGTGGGGCATGTCCGCCCCATGTCAGGACTGTGGGGCCCGTCCACCCCGTGTCTGGACTGTGGGGCTGCCTGCCCCTGGTCTAGCCTCAGGTCTGGACTGTGGGGCCGCCTGCCCTGGGACTAGCCCCGTGTCCGGACTGTGGGGCCCGTCCGCCCCGAGCCTGGACTGTGGGGCCCCCCGCCCGCCCCGGGTACGGACTGTGGGGCCCCCCGGTCGCCCCGAGTCTGGACTGTGGGGCCGCCTGCCCCGGGTCTGGACTGTGGGGCATGTCCGCCCCATGTCAGGACTGTGGGGCCCGTCCACCCCGTGTCTGAACTGTGGGGCCGCCTGCCCCTGGTCTAGCCTCAGGTCTGGACTGTGGGGCCGCCTGCCCCGGGACTAGCCCCGCGTCCGGACTGTGGGGCCCGTCCGCCCCGAGCCTGGACTGTGGGGCCCGTCCGCCATATGTCCGGACTGTGGCTCCCCCCGTGTCCGGACTGTGGGGCCCCCCGCCCGCCCCGTGTCCTGACTGTGGGGCCCCCCGCCCGCCCCGTGTCCTGACTGTGGGGCCCATCGGCCCCGTGTCCTGACTGTGGGGCCCATCGGCCCCATGTCCGGCCTTTGCGGCCGCCTGCCCCGGGTCTAGCTCCAGGTCTGGACAGTGGGGACCCACGCCTGCCCGGGTCCGGACTGTGGGGCCCCCCACCTGCCCCGACTCCGGACTGTGGGGCCCCCCGTCCGCCCCGATCCTGGACTTTGGGGCCTGTTCGCTCGAGCCTGGACCGTGCGGCCCGTCCTCCCCGAGCCTGGACCGAGGGACCCGTCCTCCCCGAGCCTGGACCGAGGGGCCCGTCCGCCCCGAGCCTGGACCGAGGGGCCCGTCCGCCCCGAGCCTGGACCGAGGGGCCCGTCCGCCCCGAGCCTGGACCGTGGGGCCCGTCCAACCCGAGCCTGGAATGTGGGGCCCGTCCAACCCGAGCCTGGACTGTGGGGCCCGTCCGCCCTGTGTCTGGATTGTTAGGTCGCCTGTCCCGGATCTAGCCTCGGGTCCGGACTGTGGGGGCCGCCCGCCCCGGGTCCGGACTGTGGGGCCCGCCCGCCCCGGGTCCGGACTGTGGGGCCCGCCCGCCCCGGGTCCGGACTGTGGGGCCCGCCCGCCCCGGGCTACTTTCAGTGGTATGTCAGCCGATTGTGGTTTGTAGGGTTCTTTTCTTTACTGTCTCAATGCTTCATTAACTAGCAATTCTGCTGATATTGGTAAGAATGACTTCCGGGTGATAACGGCTGATCCTATCAAACAACAAGGAGGTGCCTTAATAAAGTACAGTCCTGAGGGTAGCTGGTGAGGCCAACAAATTTCCAGTCCATCCCTCATACTTAGATGTTAAAGGCAGACCTGTTCAATATGCTATCCATGTCCCAGTTTGGCCTCTTGTTGGTAGGAGGTGTAAATGGTTGCTTTAAACAGAATGAAGCTATTTTAAGTCTGATGTCGGGAGTCTCAGAATGGACTGGTCGACATTTTACTTAGCAAAATATTTATGTCCCAGTTATCCTTCTAGTTGAAGTTGGTCATGGTTGTGATTAGTAGGGGAGTAACGACTGCGGTCGCAGCAAGTCACAAAGGCCCGGAGGATCAGGGGCCCGCCGACACCAGCAGAACCTTTAATTAGATGTGTGTCCTCCTACGCACATCCAGTTGAAGTGTATTGCTGTGGACATACCTATTGGGTCCTTTAGCGACAATGCATTCTGTCGGCCAATCATAGGCCAGCACATGACGGGGCGCATCGCAGTAACGTCATGCACTCCCGTCACAGGCCGAAGTCAGCTGCCTGCTTCACAACAGGACTTGCGGAGCGGGAGTGAAGGGAAGGTGGGTAGAGTATTTAAATATTTATTTTAAATAAGTTGCCATACTACTATATGTAGCATCGGCGTCTCTGCCCCCTGCTAGGCAGAGACGCCGTCCCATTCACCTCCTCGCTCCCCGCTCTGCGTTCACCAGCGCTCCTCTTCCTGCAGCCGGCGCGCGCAGCTCCCCGGGCACTGTGCTTAGGGCGCGCTCGCTCCCTCCCTCTTAAAGGGGCCGCATGCGCCGTCCTAAGGAGTCCTCGGCCAATAGCCGAGGGTCCTCCCATATATAAGGCACCTCCTCCAAAATGGAGGTGCCCGAGCAAAAGTTGTTGCACAGTGTTTCTGACTTCTGCTTCAGCCCTCAGGTCCCGCTGCTAGCCTGACTACCAGTCTTGCCCACCAGCCTGTTACCTGCCGTGCCTGCCAGCCCGCTCACCTGGGAGCACTTGCCTGTTGCCTGCCTGGTACCTGCCGTGCCTGTCAGCCCGCTCACCTGGGAGCACTTGCCTGTGACCTGCCTGTTACCTGCCGTGCCTTCCTGGAGGCTCCTGCCTTCACTTGCCGTGACCACTTGCCAGCCCACCTAGAGACTCCTGCCGTCACTTGCCGTGACCACCTAGAGACTCCTGCCGTCACTTGCCGTGACCACCTGCCAGCCCACCTAGAGACTCCTGCTCGCCAGCCTGCCTGCTGAGCCTACCTGCTATTCCGGTCAGTCCCTGCCATCTGTACCGTGAAGGTCACCTGCTCCCTTACAAGGTCATCCCCAGAGTAGCACCTGGTCCCTCGGCTCGGTCCCTCCCTGGTCACGGAGTCGTTAGCCGCCGTACGACCAGGGTCGGTCCGGGTTGATACTTAGTTACGCCCCTCTGGGTCCCTCCTTGCACCATAGCACAGAGGTTCTACCCCCCGGACCCATAACACTATATATGACTATGAGGTGCTTTATACTACTATATATGACTACGGGGTGCATTATACTGCTATATGACTATGGAGTACATTATACTACTATATATGAATATGAGGGTGCATTATACTGCTATATATGACTATGATGTACATTATACTGCTATATATGACTATGGGGGTACATTATACTGCTATATATGACTGAAGTGCAATATAGTGCTATATATGACTATAGGGTGCATTTTACTACTATTTATGACTATGGTGGTGCATTATACTACTATTTATGACTATGGAGGTGCATTACACTACTATATATGACTATGGGGGTTGTATTATACTACTACGGATGACTATTGGGGTTGTATTATACTACTACGGATGACTATAGGGGTGCATTATACTTCTGTATATGACTATGAAGGTGTATTATACTACTATATATGACTATGTGGGTGCATTATACTACTATATATGACTATGGGGGTGCATTATACTGATATGACAGTGGGGTGCATTATACTACTATATATGACTATGGGGGTACATTATACTACTATAAATGACTATGGGGTGCTTTATACTACTATATATGACTATGGGGTGCTTTATACTACTATATATGACTATGGGATGCTTTATACTAGTGTATATGACTATGGGGGTGCAGTATACTATTATATATGACTATGGGGGTACATTATACAACTATATATGACCAGGAGGTGCAATATACTGCTACATATGACTATGGGGTGCATTATTCTACTATATAAACTATATGGGGTACATTATACTGCCTTATATGACTATGGAGTGCATTATACTGCTTTATGTGACGATGGGGGTGCATTATACTTCTATGGATGACTATGAAGTGTATTATACTACTATATATGACTATGAGGATGCATTATACTACTGTACATGTCTATGGGGTGCATTATACTACTATATATGACTGGGGGTGCATTATACTGCTATATAGGACTATGGCTTGCATTATACTGCTATATATGACGATGGGGTGCATTATACTGCTATATATGACGATGGGGGTGCATTATACTGCTATATATGACTATGGAGGTGCATTATACTACTATATATGACTATGGGGTGCATTACACTACTTTATATGACTATGGAGGTACAATATATTACCATATATGACTATGGGGGTGAATTATACTGCTATATATTATGATGTGGTGCATTATACTACTATGTATGACTGTGGAGGTGCTTTATACTTTATTGAAAACTATGGGGTGCATTATACTACATGTATGACTAGGAGCTGTGCATTATACTTTATGGACAACTATGGGCTGTACAGTATATTATATAGAGGAGAATGGGATGCATTATACTATATGGAGGACTATGGGATGCATTATACTATATGAAGGACTATGGGAAGTGCGTTATACTTAAGCTCTGGAGCCCCATGACTCGAATGTACACCCCTGGTGAGTATAATGGCTTAGTTTTTTTTTTATACAATAAAGAACAGCGGCAGAATGGGGGACATATTCGGGATATATATATTCAGACTCTAGTTACGCCACTGGTCATAAGACACATGAAATCATTGTAAGTTCAATTAATATTCGGGGTCTGGAGTCATAAATTGGACTGGTTGGCGTTTAAGTTGGTTAACCATTTAGTTTCCAGGTTATCCTTTAAGTTGGATTTGTAAGTTGGGTATGGCTGAGCTGAGCAAAACCAGCGTAAGTCCAGCTGCTCCTCCTGGTCCGGTGTCATAGGATGGACTGCTCAGCATTTAAGCTGATAAACATCTACATTTCAGTTTACTCTCCTTGTTGGAGGTGCAAGCTGGACATGGCTGCAATAAGCTGAATAAAACCACTGTAAGTCCAGTTAAGGCTCCTAGTTGGAAGAGATGGCCTTGTGGACACAAAGTGATTAAACTGTTAATGCCCCAATCTACCCTCCTGGTATGGAGTGGTAAGATGAGCTTGATGGTGTCATGTTGGACAGCACTACAGTGGAGAAAATAAGTATTTGATACACTGCCGATTTTGCAAGTTTTCCTACCTACAAAGAGTGTAGAGGTCTGTCATTTTTATCGTAGGTCACTTCATCTGTGAGAGACAAAATCTAAAAATCAGAAAATCACATTATATGATTTTTAAATAATTAAATTGCATTTTATTGCATGAAATAAGTATTTGATCACCTACCAACCAGCAAGAATTCTGGCTCTCACATACTTGTTAGCTTTTCTTTAAGAAGCCCTCCTACTCTGCACTCATTACCTGTATTAATTGCACTTGTTTGAACTTATTACCTGTATAAAAGACACAAGGCTGGGATGGGCTACAGGACAATAAGCAAGCAGCTTCACGAGACGGCAACAACTGTTGGCGCAATTATTAGAAAATGGAAGAAACACAAGATGATTAAGTCTTCCTCGGTCTGGGGCTCCATGCAAGATCTCGCCTCGTGGGGTAAGGATGATTCTGAGAAACGTCAGGAATCAGCCCAGAACTACATGGGAGGACCTGGTCAATGACCTAAATAGAGCTGGCACCACAGTCTCAAACATTACCATTAGTTACACACTACGCTATCATGGATTAAAATCCTGCAGGGCACACAAGGTCCAGTGCTCACCCCAGCACATATCCAGGCCTGTTTGAAGTTGCCAATAACCATCTGGATGATCCAGAGGAGGCATGGGAGAAGGTCATGTGGTCAGATGAGATCAAAATAGAACTTTTTGGTGTCCACTCCACTCACCTTGTTTGGAGAAAGAAGAAGGATGAGTACAACCCCAAGAACACTCTCCCAACCATGAAGCATTGCGGGGGAAACCTCATACTTCGGAGGTGCTTTTTTTTGCAAATGGGACAGGACTGCAATGTATTGAAGGGAGGATGGATGGGGTCATGTATCTTCCTTCCCTCAGTAAGCACATTGAAGATGGGTTGTGGTTGGGTCTTCCAGCATGACAATGATCCGAAACACACAGCCAGGGCAACCTAAGGCGTGGCTCCATAAGAAGCATTTCAAGGTCCTGTAGTGGTCTAGCCAGTCTCCAGACCTGATCCCAGTAGAAAAGCTTTGGAGGGAGCTGAAACTCAATATTGCCCAGAGACAGCCCCGAAACCTGAAAGATCTGGAGAAGATCCGTATGGAGGAGAGGGCCAAAATCTCTGCTTTATTATGTGCAAACCTGGTCAAGAACTACAGGAAATATCTGACCTCTGTAATTGCAAACAAAGGTTTCTGTACCAAATATTAAGTTCTATTTTTCTATTGTATCAAATACTTATTTCATGCAATAAAATGCAAATGAATTATGTAATGTTAATCATACAATGTGATTTTTCTGGATTTTATTTTTAAACTCGGTCTCTCACAGGTGAAGTGACCTACGATAAAAATTACAGACCTCTACATTCATTGTAGGTGGGAAAACTTGCAAAATCGGCAGTGTATTAAATATTTATTTTCCCCACCGTATAGCAGTCTGCCCTCCTAATGGAAGTTGGATCTGGATTCGCCAGTGTGGGGCTGATAAACCATCAATATCCCAGTCTATCCTCCTAACTGGAGGAGCATGATGGACGTAGTTATACCGGTTCTAGTGAAAATATTCCAAGACCAGCATATCCTCTTGGTTGAAGTTGGAAAATGGACATATTAGAAATTAAGTCAGTGAAGCCATTATACCCAATAAGTATTTCAGGATTGAAGTCCTAAAATTGCTAGATTGAACTAAGTGGTGAGTTGGTTAAATATCCGGTCAATGCGCTTTTTGGGTGATTAAAATGGCAATTCTGCAATAAATCTACAAGGGGAGGAATTGATGGATGAGATAAAATGTCCACTTACCTGTCAGACTCCTGTAGCAAAGGAGTAACCTCTCCGCTAGTCAAGACGAATGCCTTCTCACTGCGTTTCTTCAGACGATTTAACGTTCCGCCCTATGGGACAAACCAAAAAAAAAAGATTGGTGAAGTCTGATTGAAATAAGGTATTAAATATTCTGGTTTCTGGATCCCCTTTGGCATTCTGGGATGCTCAATCTACACTTTATAGCAAAAAGTGGGGTAGATATTTTTGAACCATTAGGTGGTCATTGACACTGGAAGGGTTTCTTACTGTCCAGACCTTCGCCTTATGGGGGCCTTACTTCAATGGAAAATATCAATAATATTGTGTTTGTGATCCAATTCTCTCGCATGCGAGATTCGGATCACAGGTGTGGAGAAGATGGAGCATTTAATTTCTCCATCTTCTCAATTGTGTGAGTCAGCCGGTGTATATTGGACTGTACTCGGATGACATCTGAGTGCAGTCCGATGTTTTTCACGTATCCATAGACTTGTATGGGCGCGTCGTCTGATATACTCTGCCAATTGCAGCATGCAGCAATTTTTTTCTCATGCCGACTTGGCATGAGAAAATAAACACTAGTTGGCACTGCCCCATAGTATAACATTGGAGTGAGTGCTATACTCATCCGAGTTATATGCCGGCTACTCAGCAGTGTCAGCGATCCCTAAAGGCATCACCTTGACAATCACAGCAATAAGCACATGACACAGATGTGTTGGCTCTGATTTTTTGGGGGGCAAAATGGTGCAGTGCTGAACTTCACCACAAACACCCCCAGCTACATGATGTGTAAACAGGACCCCAAGATTGTGTGAAGAGACGCTTACCTGGACCAGTCTCCTTCAAGCTGTCCGGGGTTAAAGACATAAAATGATTCCGGTTTAGAAATGTGCACATTCTATTTCATCTGTGATGTCATGGGATGTCGATGACGTCACGCGCCCGGTGTTGTCATTAACACTGTCACTGCTTTTTATGGATCCAGTTTACAACATCAACAAAAAATTAATTCAATAAAAAGACAAAACCCCGACCTCATTTTATAATTCTATGAGGCACATTTAAAAGGAGCCTTTTATTTTATCTATATTACCTACTGCTCTATGTACTAAAATACCACCCAGGACCCCATACTGCCATTCCTGACCCCAGTAACCTACAACTCCAATGTCCCCCCGAATTCAACAGGAACAAAAGAGCTGACAACAGAGAATGATGGCATACGCTACTAAATTTCTGTTACAAAGTGCTGTAATTCTACCACGTCAATGGCAAAACGATCCAAAAATGGAGCCCCATAAAGATGTCCCAACTTGAGCCCCCCCTATCTCCATGCCTTACTAGAGCATAGGGGTGACATAGGGGGCGAGCTCCATTGTAGTCTGCCATAGTGGGGAGCCAGTGCAAAGAGCTGGAAGACCCCCAACAAATATGTATCATCACATTGTCATCCTCCTGCTATAGGGGGCATGGAAAACGCTGCTTCCCCAGCAATATAGCAGCTCATTGCTGGGGGTTTAGCTGCCATACTTGTTCATATCAACAGATCATCAGTGACTCCTCATTTAGGTAAGGGGTGGTCCTGAAAATGTCTTATTACAGAGTGTTTCTGGAGATCCATGATAAATCCGGGGGATACGCTATAAGTATACCAAAGCTTAAAAGTAATGTGCTCCCTACCTGGACTCGTCCCCTTCCAGCTGTCAGATCCTAGTGACACAAGATGGCTCTGGTGCAGAGCTTCATACATTCTACTCCAGCTGTCATGTCTATGATGTCATGTGCATTGTGATGTCATCATGGCTCTCACTGTTATTTCACATTTACAACCACAAGAAAAAGTTGATTTTAATTGTTTAAAAAAACAAAACTAAAAAACATTGTGGGTAATTGCAGCCTGTGATTATTTTACACACTATCATTAATATTTGGGGGGATTAGTCAGGTCCTTCGCCTTCCCCTCCTGCACTGCACTTTATATGTTGTATATTAGAATAATGGACAATCCACAAGCCCTGCTTGTAGAATATGTAATATATATACAGTACAGACCAAAAGTTTGGACACACCTTCTCATTTAAAGATTTTTCTGTATTTTCATGACTATGAAAATTGTACATTCACACTGAGGGCATCAAAACTATGAATTAACACATGTGGAATTATATACTTAACAAAAAAGTGTGAAACAACTGAAAATATGTCTTATATTCTAGGTTCTTCAAAGTAGCCACCTTTTGCTTTGATGACTGCTTTGCACACTCTTGGCCTTCTCTTGATGAGCTTCAAGAGGTAGTCACCGGAAATGGTTTTCACTACACAGGTGTGCCCTGTCAGGTTTAATAAGTGGGATTTCTTGCCTTATAAATGGAGTTGGGACCATCAGTTGTGTTGTGCAGAAGCCTGGTGGATACACAGCTGATAGTCCTACTGAATAGACTGTTAGAATTTGTATTATGGCAAGAAAAAAGTAGCTAAGTAAAGAAAAACGAGTGGCCATCATTACATTAAGAAATGAAGGTCAGTCAGTCTGAAAAATTGGGAAAACTTTGAATGTATCCCCAAGTGCAGTTGCAAAAACCATCAAGCGCTACAAAGAAACTGTCTCACATGAGGACCGCCCCAGGAAAGGAAGACCAAGAGTCATCTCTGCTTCTGAGGATAAGTTTATCTGAGTCACCCGCCTCAGAAATCGCAGGTTAACAGCAGATCAGATTAGAGACCAGGTCAATGCCACACAGAGTTCTAGCAGCAGACACATCTCTTCAACAACTGTTAAGAGGAAACTTTGTGCAGCAGGCCTTCATGGTAAAATAGCTGCTAGAAAACCACTGCTAAGGACAGGCAACAAGCAGAAGAGACTTGTTTGGGCTAAAGAACACAAGGAATGGACATTAGACCAGTGGAAATCTGTGCTTTGGTCTGATGAGTCCAAATTTGAGATCTTTGGTTCCAACCACCGTGTCTTTCTGCGACGCAGAAAAGGTGAACGGATGGACTCTACATGCCTGGTTCCCACCGTGAAGCATGGAGGAGGAGGTGTGATGGTGTGGAGGTGCTTTGCTGGTGACACTGTTGGGGATTTATGCAAAATTGAAGGTATACTGAACCAGCATGGCTACCATGGCATCTTGCAGCGGCATGCTATTCCATCCGGTTTGCGTTTAGTTGGACCATCATTTATTTTCCAACAGGACAATGACCTCAAACACACCTCCAGGCTGTGTAAGGGCTATTTGACTAAGAAGGAGAGTGATGGGGTGCTACGCCAGATGACCTGGCCTCCACAGTCACCAGACCTGAACCCAATCGAGATGGTTTGGGGTGAGCTGGACCGCAGAGTGAAGGCAAAAGGGCCAACAAGTGCTAAGCATCCCTGGGAACTGCTTCAAGATTGTTGGAAGACCATTTCCGGTGACTACCTCTTGAAGCTCATCAAGAGAATGCCAGGAGTGTGCAAAGCAGTCATCAAAGCAAAAGGTGGCTACTTTGAAGAACCTAGAATATAAGACATATTTTCAGTTGTTTCACACTTTTTTGTTAAGTATATAATTCCACATGTGTTAATTCATAGTTTTGATGCCTTCAGTGTGAATGTACAATTTTCATAGTCATGAAAATACAGAAAAATCTTTAAATGAGAAGGTGTGTCCAAACTTTTGGTCTGTACTGTATATACTAGATGGAGGCCCGATGCTATCGCATCGGGAGGGCAGTAATGTCACGATGGGGGCAGGCTTTGCAGCGCTGAGAATCTCTCCCCCCCATGTGCTCACCCACCTATCCACTCTCTCTTTCCCCCATGTGCTGACTTCTCCCGTCTGTGATCTCTTCTTTGACCTGTCTACCCCATGTGCTCTTCCCCTTGTCTGCTGTCTCTCTCCTTCCTGTGCTGTGTTCTCCCCTAATGTGCTGTCCCGTTTGAGCTGTCTCCCCCCTGTGCTCTGTCTCTTTCCCCTCTGTGCGCTTTCTCTCTCCCCCATCTGCTGTCTTCTCCTCTCATGTGATCTCTTCTTTGACCTGTCTACCCCATGTGCTCTCCCCCTTGTCTGCTGTCTCTCTCCTTCCTGTGCTGTGTTCTCCCCTCATGTGCTGTCCCGTTTGAGCTGTCTCCCCCCTGTGCTCTGTCTCTTTCCCCTCTGTGCGCTTTCTCTCTCCCCATCTGCTGTCTTCTCCTCTCATGTGATCTCTTCTTTGACCTGTCTACCCCATGTACTCTCCCCCTTGTCTGCGGTCTCTCTCCTTCCTGTGCTGTGTTCTCCCCTCATGTGCTGTCCCGTTTGAGCTGTCTCCCCCCTGTGCTCTGTCTCTCTCCCTCTGTGCACTTTCTCTCTCCCCCATCTGCTGTCTTCTCCTCTTATGTGATCTCTTCTTTGACCTGTGTACCCCATGTGCTCTCCCCCTTGTCTGCTGTCTCTCTCCTTCATGTGCTGTGTTCTCCCCTCATGTGCTGTCCCGTTTGAGCTGTCTCCCCCCTGTGCTCTGTCTCTCTCCCCCTGTGCGCTTTCTCTCTCCCCCATCTGCTGTCTTCTCCTCTCATGTGCTCTCTTCTTTGACCTGTGTACCCCATGTGCTATCCCCCTTGTCTGCGGTCTCTCTCCTTCCTGTGCTGTGTTCTCCCTTCATGTGCTGTCCCGTTTGAGCTGTCTCCCCCCTGTGCTCTGTCTCTCTCCCCCTGTGCACTTTCTCTCTCCCCCATCTGCTGTCTTCTCCTCTTATGTGATCTCTTCTTTGACCTGTGTACCCCATTTGCTCTCCCCACCCCTGTGCTGTCTTCTTCCCTCATGTGTTCTCTCGTTTGAGCTATCTCCCCGCGCAGTAAATCAGACTGCCGCCATCTTTGTGCAGGCAGATAGCGGCGGTCACATTAAAACTGCGCATGCGCTCCTCCTGTACAAAGATGGCGGCAGTCAGTGAATCATTCGGCTGATCCCGGCGGCGGCGTGTTTGCGACAGTGTTCCGCTGGTGTTACCACGCAAGAGGCTGCGTACGGCGTATACCGTGTGTGTGGTGCTAACGGCGCATACAGAGAGTGTGTGTGTGTGTGTGTGTGGTGGTGCGTACGCCGTATTCAGTGTGTGTGTGTGGTGCGTACGGCGTATACAGCGTGTGTGTGGGGGGTGCGTACGGCGTATACAGTGTATGTGGTGCGTACGCCGTATTCAGTGTGTGTGTGTTGCGTATGGAGTATACAGTGTGTGTGTGTGGTGCGTACGCCGTATACAGTGTGTGTGGTGCGTACGCCATATACAGTGTATGTGTGGTGCGTACGGAGTATACAGTGTGTGTGTGTGGTGCGTACGGAGTATACAGTGTGTATGTGTGGTGCGTACGCCGTATACAGTGTGTGTGGTGCGTACGGAGTATACAGTGTGTGTGGTGCGTACGGAGTATACAGTGTGTGTGGTGCGTACGGAGTATACAGTGTGTGTGGTGCGTACGGAGTATACAGTGTGCGTGTGTGTGTGTGTAAGTAAATTAACCTTAAAGAGTAAATCAACTTTTGGGACGTTTTTAATGTGGTTTAGGGTCATTAATTCTGAGCAGATTTGTGGGGACCCCAATCCTTTGCTCCTTTGCTTAAAAGACCTCCTAGAAGAGCGCAGCTCAGTAGATAGGAGAGTACACTGAGCGGAGCAAATGCAGCAGAAAGTCACAGTCATGTCTCCTCACCTCTTCACTTCTAAGAGATCTTCTGAGTGATCAGGGTCTCAGATTCGCACTAATCTGCTCAAAATTATTGGACCTAAATCATGTAATATATATCCCAAAATGTAAGTTACTTTTTAAACGTTTAATAGTTCCACTGCTTGCATCTAATCAGTACATTGGTTCCTATATGGTCCACAGTCTGATGATGACTGGTAACAACTCCCAGTATCTCCTTACCATTGCTAAGGACATACTGGGAGTTGTAGTTAAGTCCTCCATTCTCTGGAATTCCTATTGTTACCAATTGCAAATACAAAGGATCCATCCATGGGGTGAGATCTTGGGAATAATTGAATTGTACCTACATTTAAAAAAAAAATAAAAAATCTCCTATTCTTAATAATTACAGTATTTTTCGGACTATAAGATGCACTTTTTTCCTCCAAAATTTTGGAGGAAAGTGGGGGGTGCGTCTTATAGTCCGAATACTATATTATTGTATGGCCGCATGGTGGTGGGTGTGGGGGAGCCGCAGGGGTGGATTAAGAGTAGCAAGTGCCCCGGGCAGTTTAGAAGGCGCGGCCCCTCCCCCCCCCACACACACATGCACATATACCTGTATGTATGACATGTCACATGATCCCCTGTGATAGATCATGTGATGGTTCACGTGAAATTAATTTGGCACAATATTAATTATAATAATTTTTTTTATGCTGTGTGCCCACTACGCATTTTTTAAGCTTTTCCGCAGCGGCAATTCCGCTGCAGAAACGCTTAAAAAACGCTTGATAGAAGGTCTGCCATGTTCCCCAATGATAATCCGCATGTGCTGTGCACATGCTGCGGAAATTTCCGCTGCGGATTATCATTGAGGAAAAATCCGCAGCAATAACAATTATTTTGCGGAAGCGTGGCGCTTTCGCCGCCATTGACTTGCATTGGAACACATGGAATCCGCATCACTGCATCTGTACATGCAGATTCCATGCGTTTCAATGTGCGGATGGTACCCGGGTTTGGAGAAAAGGAGACTCTCATCCGGACCAGGGTACCATAGAACCTGTAAAAAAAGAATAAAATAAAATATAAAATATTATACTTACCTTCTGATGGCCCCCGGTGTCTTTATCCGATGCGTCCTGGCTTGCCGGCAGCTCACGATGGTCTGAAAAGGACCTGCCGTGACGTCATTTAGTCATGTGACAGGTCACGCGACCGCTGACGTCGGCAGGCCATCAGAAGGTAATTATAGATTTATTTTTTACCATTCTTTTACGGTCACACTATATAAATCCATGCCGGTTGCATGGATTTATATAGTGTGACCAAGCTGTCAAGTACTTTCCAAGTGATGCTAAAATCGCTTGGAAAGCGCTTGTCAACCCGCATGCGGAAATGCATGTGAAGAACGCTTCACATCCGCATGTCCCTAGCAGGTAATTTTATGACTCAATACTGAGGACACGTAACCATCTATACACAGCAGGAGGCCGCACTGCGCCATCTATACACAGCGGGAGGCCGCACTGCGCCATCTATACACAGCGGGAGGCCGCACGTAGCCATCTATACACAGCGGGAGGCCGCACGTAGCCATCTATACACGGCAGGAGGCCGCACGTAGCCATCTATACACAGCGGGAGGCCACACGTAGCCATCTATACACAACGGGAGGCTGCATGTAGCCATCTATACACAGCGGGAGGCCACACGTAGCCATCTATACACAGCAGGGAGCTGCACAGTGCCATCTATACACAGCGGGAGGCCGCATGTAGCCATCTATACACAGCGGGAGGCCGCACGTAGCCATCTATACACAGCGGGAGGCCGCACGTAGCCATCTATACACAGCGGGAGGCCGCACGTAGCTATCTATACACAGCAGGAGGCCGCACGGTGCCATCTATACACAGCGGGAGGCCGCACGGTGCCATCTATACACAGCGGGAGGCCACACGGTGCCATCTATACACAGCGGGAGGCCGCACGGAGCCATCTATACACAGCACGGAGCCATCTATACACAGCGTGAGGCAGCATGGAGCCATCTATAAACAGCAGGAGGCCGCATGGTGCCATCTATACACAGCGGGAGGCCGCATGGTGCCATCTATACACAGCGGGAGGCCGCACGGCGCCACCTATACACAGCAGGAGGCCGCACGGAGACATCTATACACAGCGGGAGGCCACACGGCGCCCCCTCCCAGAGACAGCAGGAGGCCGCACGGTGCCATCTATACACAGCGGGAGGCCGCACGGAGCCATCCATACACAGCATGAGGCAGCACGGCGCCCCCCCCCAGAGACAGCAGGAGGCCACACGGCGCCATCTATACTCAGCAGGAGGCCGCACGCAGTCACGCACACACACAAACATATACCCACATATACATACACGCATAAACACATTTGAAACACAAAAATACATATAAACCGACATCACACAATGATATCTGCCTGCACACACATACATACACACAGACAGACTCACACTCACACACACACAGACAGACACACTCACCATCCCCCGGCTCGGCTCCAGTCCTCCTGGCTCCTGCTCCTCTCCGGTGGTAAGTAGCAGTGCAGGCCGGGCGCGCACTGCGTGACGTCACAGCTAGGAGACACGGCCGCGCACAGGGCCGTGTCTCCTAGCAGTGACGCGGCCGGGCCAGCACAGGGAAGTTAACTGCTGCAGTGCTGGCCCGGCCGAAGAAGAAGCAGCGGTTCTGCACCGCTGCTGGGGGAGTGGTCCGGGGCCCCCCCCCCCGCCACTGTCTGCCGGTATGTGCCGCGGGGCTGCACATATAATGAGGGCAATCCGGCCATAGAGACCGGAGGCCCCGGGCGGTAGCCCGGATTGCCCTCATTATAATCCACCTATGGGGAGCCGCAGCGGGGGATCAGCGGGGCGCAGGATTTTACAAATCGCAGAAAACCCTTTTGATGTTAATTGTTTGGGCTTTTCTCATGCGCCGAGCATCACTTACGAGGAAAACAAGCTTCAAAGAACAAATGAGAGGAGACAGTCCATGCATTATGTATCACGGTGGCGTGTCATTACCAACCCCCTTGCTGCAGCGCTCCCTAAATTCCTGACAATGTAGAAAAACCTTGTCCACACGTCACGGCTCTGAGCTGACTAGTCCTGGAGGATCGTGAGGTTCCTTCCTTACATCTCTCCTCAATTATCTCGGCTTCGGTAAAATAGGCCGAGTCTAATGGGATGAAAAATGCGGCTGCAGAGTAAAGGTTCTCTGGCATTTATCTACTCTGTGATCACCGTTCCTAATCCAATCATGGAGGCGTTCCTGGCTGTTACAAGGAATTAGTAGGATTACTAAAGTGTGACAGGCGAGGGTACAGCGCCTGTGTCTGTCATGGATTCTCAATAGAGGTGGCTGGGAATGGTCGCTCTCCACTGAAATGATCGGGGGGTGCACATACTTCCCACAAGAAAGCACTTGAATTGTCAAGGTCAATCTATTCTATAGCTGTAACTTTAGCCTTAAAGGAATTGATACAGTGGGGTACATCTGGTGCCCGGGGGGCAGTGTTTGGTATACTGTGTCCCTCTGAAGAAGCTAAAAAAGTGAAACGCGTGTTTAGGAGAGTGGCAGGCACATAATGGGTAAGGATCTCCTCATTACTGGTACTCAGGCGCAAAATATGTAGAATTTACACTACACTAGGGATGAGCGAACCCCGTGGATGTTCGGTTTCGACCAAACTTTAGTCCAAAGTTTGGTTCGGGTACCAGAACTTGAACCCAAACCCCATAGAAGTCAATGCAGACACAAACTTTGATGCTGTAAAATGGTTGTAGTAAGGGCTAGGAGGTCTCTCACTCTTAAAACGGACTTGTCAGTGTTCGGAGTTCAGCATTGGACACTAGGTGTCCGGTATGAACCCCAAACTTTACAGTTCGGGTTCGCTGATCTCTACACAACACTCGTTATACTGTTGTACTGATACATTACACGTCTAGTCCCTGTGATTGACTATATATTCATTGTTGAGGACGCTCTTGCAGATGTGTCTAATCTCTGATGTCACGCCATCTGGAGGCTGAATCTTGAACTAAGTGCTCTTGTAATACAGGTTTTAATATTACGCTAATAAAATATATACTGTATACTGTACAATAGCTTTCTGACCCCGTTACACAGTTTTTGAGCACTTGAGCTGAAGTTGTTAAAGCTCAATTGGTGTTTTGCATAGTCTGAGGGGGCTATAGGTGTAATTCTGCTGAGATTTTGACTTCTATGCGTGTTGCAGTTACATTGGTATAATACCCTGTTCCATGTGCAATATTATGTAGAACAGAGTTTTGATTCTAAATGGACTGTAGATAAAACAGTATGTCCTGGAACAGTACCAATACACATGCTCTGTAACTTGCCATCCACTCTTTTGGAGTGGACGATTGCTCTTTATCAGCATTCTGTCAGCACTATAGGTCCTGGGACATCCCTTCTCTCATTACTCAGCACGTATTGCTTCCGCCATTGCTTAATGAAATGTCTGCAATTAACTGAAAGACTGAATCTCTGTTAAGCCTGCATATACAGTTTGACAGGCAGGAGCAGAGAGACGAAGGCCAAGCCCCACTTCCGGTAATCCATATAGGGGGGTTTCTGCTGCTAGAGACAAATTACACTTAGACAGAAGGGAGACCCTACTGGCCGACACTTTTAGATTATCTAACCCCTGAAAAGTAACTCCAACTTAATTGAACTTTATAAAGGGATTTTGCACATTATCTATCGAATGAGATCAAGTACAGCGACCATTTAATTTGTATTAGGGTTCAACTCACCTGCAAACACCATGGGTTTCGCAGGCTTAAAGCCGGGCAGAGCCACTGGCTGCTTCAGTAAATGCAGAGTGTCTCCTATTTGTGCTTCCTGTGCGTCCTTCATCCCAGCGATTAGATAACCTACTTGCCCAGCATATCTTAGAAGCAATGAGAATAATATATATTCACAATTAGTGCAGATTCATCAAATTCTACATTGAATATCAGGTACAAATCTACCATAAAAGAAGGTAGCAACGGCTCTGAGACCCAGCACTGCATGAGTTCACTACAGCTATATACAGCTGGCACTAGAGGGCGCTCACTGGAGACAGACTTCTACTGCTGCGGTTGGGTCCAATACTAGCTGTACATAATCACAAGTCAACAGCTCCCCCTGGTGGTGGCTACATGCAGCAAAAATAGTATTTCATCTAGTTACATTCATTTAAGTTAGAAATGCTGTGACATTAGTCAGCACTGAATTTTGGATGTAAAACTATTTTGGATCTATCAACATATATGTTATAACTTCCCAGAGCCTAAATACCACATCAGAGAGCTCTGCTAATCGCACTGTAACAAGCTGAGAACCATCATACGGCCACAGCAGATTAGTATTGAATGGCAATAAAAACACAAAATTGTATTTTAATTTGCAGAACTTTCCATAACACAGTATTGGCATTTTATTTGCTTTAATAACAGAATCCCCTTTCAGCTCTGCTCTCTCCTGGGCACCAAACATCCATGTATATTCATAGAAAGCAGCACCAACAGGAGCATCACTACTGCATGCAGGATTAGAGCGCCATCTAGTGGCACTATAAGAATATTCCTAGTGTGATAAAATGTCGCTCTATTATATCCTGCACGGGGTCGTACACAATTTTAAATGCTTTGGATATCGGAAAAAATTACTTTAAAAAAAATGATGGAAAAACCCTTTTAAAAAGACACAGAAAGCAATAAGGAAAAAGCACAAACAAAAGAAGTGGTGCTGAGATGGGCCGGCTGCAGTTTATGCAGATCCTTGGGTGACAAAGTGCATGTGGGATAATCTTCACTTTTACAATTTGTTTTTTATCCTTGCCTTCTAAAAGCTATAAAACTTTTTTTCCAGTAGATTCGTTGTATCTGGGCTTTTTTCCAGTAGATTCGTTGTATCTGGGCTTTTTTTTCAGTAGATTCGTTGTATCTGGGCTTTTTTCCCAGTAGATTCGTTGTATCTGGGCTTTTTTTCCAGTAGATTCGTTGTATCTGGGCTTTTTTTTCCAGTAGATTCGTTGTATCTGGGCTTTTTTTTCCAGTAGATTCGTTGTATCTGGGCTTTTTTCCAGTAGATTCGTTGTATCTGGGCTTTTTTCTCAGTAGATTCGTTGTATCTGGGCTTTTTTCCCAGTAGATTCGTTGTATCTGGGCTTTTTTCCCAGTAGATTCGTTGTATCTGGGCTTTTTTTTCCCAGTAGATTCGTTGTATCTGGGCTTTTTTTCCAGTAGATTCGTTGTATCTGGGCTTTTCTTCCAGTAGATTCGTTGTATCTGGGCTTTTTTTCAGTAGATTCGTTGTATCTGGGCTTTTTTCCCAGTAGATTCGTTGTATCTGGGCTTTTTTTCCCAGTAGATTCGTTGTATCTGGGCTTTTTTTCCAGTAGATTCGTTGTATCTGGGCTTTTTTTCCCAGTAGATTCGTTGTATCTGGGCTTTTTCCCAGTAGATTCGTTGTATCTGGGCTTTTTTTCCAGTAGATTCGTTGTATCTGGGCTTTTTTTCCCAGTAGATTCGTTGTATCTGGGCTTTTTTCCCAGTAGATTCGTTGTATCTGGGCTTTTTTTCCAGTAGATTCGTTGTATCTGGGCTTTTTTTCCCAGTAGATTCGTTGTATCTGGGCTTTTTTCCAGTAGATTCGTTGTATCTGGGCTTTTTTTCAGTAGATTCGTTGTATCTGGGCTTTTTTTCAGTAGATTCGTTGTATCTGGGCTTTTTTCCCAGTAGATTCGTTGTATCTGGGCTTTTTTTCCAGTAGATTCGTTGTATCTGGGCTTTTTTTCCAGTAGATTCGTTGTATCTGGGCTTTTTTCCCAGTAGATTCGTTGTATCTGGGCTTTTTTCCCAGTAGATTCGTTGTATCTGGGCTTTTTTCCCAGTAGATTCGTTGTATCTGGGCTTTTTTTCCAGTAGATTCGTTGTATCTGGGCTTTTTTTCCAGTAGATTCGTTGTATCTGGGCTTTTTTTCCAGTAGATTCGTTGTATCTGGGCTTTTTTCCAGTAGATTCGTTGTATCTGGGCTTTTTTCCCAGTAGATTCGTTGTATCTGGGCTTTTTTCCCAGTAGATTCGTTGTATCTGGGCTTTTTTTCCAGTAGATTCGTTGTATCTGGGCTTTTTTTCCCAGTAGATTCGTTGTATCTGGGCTTTTTTTCCCAGTAGATTCGTTGTATCTGGGCTTTTTTCCAGTAGATTCGTTGTATCTGGGCTTTTTTTCCAGTAGATTCGTTGTATCTGGGCTTTTTTCCCAGTAGATTCGTTGTATCTGGGCTTTTTTTCCAGTAGATTCGTTGTATCTGGGCTTTTTTTCCAGTAGATTCGTTGTATCTGGGCTTTTTTCCAGTAGATTCGTTGTATCTGGGCTTTTTTCCCAGTAGATTCGTTGTATCTGGGCTTTTTTCCCAGTAGATTCGTTGTATCTGGGCTTTTTTCCCAGTAGATTCGTTGTATCTGGGCTTTTTTTCCAGTAGATTCGTTGTATCTGGGCTTTTTTCCCAGTAGATTCGTTGTATCTGGGCTTTTTTTCCAGTAGATTCGTTGTATCTGGGCTTTTTTTCCAGTAGATTCGTTGTATCTGGGCTTTTTTTTCCAGTAGATTCGTTGTATCTGGGCTTTTTTTGCAGTTAGAGCTGTAGTTTTTATAAATATTTTCTGATCTTTTTATTACTTTTCTTGGTGAGGCAAAGTGAACAAAATAAACTCCAGAGATTCTGCCGCTTCATCTTTTTTCTTCTTTTTCATTCCATCATCCACTCGATAGGATTTCTAGAAGATATTTTTTTTAGTTTTAACACGAACAGATGTGGTGAAGCCAAAAATGATGTAACGGGAGAATTTAACTTTGCAGGCTCAGGTCACCGAAAACATCCAATGGCTTTACCGCTACAGTGTAGAGTAATATGACCAATCTCATATTAATCCCAGTTATGGGACGGGCTTCATAGTTGTACAATCATGGAAGACATGGAGGCCTTCAGTAGGATCCTTGGCTGTCAAGACAATGCCATTGCCACATAACACTCATATGACTGATGATATGACATGGCTTTATAACTGATGGGGGGCCGTACCCCTTCAAGCCCCACTGATTCTCAGAAAGAGGGGGATGCAGTCTTTGCCTGCACAGCGGCACTCTAAGGCTATGTGCCCACGATGCAGAAATGCTCCGGTTTTTTCCTGAATGTTTCTGTATCTCCCTGGCATGCGGATTTTACATGCGTTTTTTTCAGCCAGGGACAAGCGTTTGTCACGCGTTTTGCACATGCGATTTCGCATGCGGGTTGTCAAGCGCTTTCCAAACGATTTTAGCATCACTTGGAAAAGTGCTTGACAACTTGGTCACACTATATAAATCCATGCAACCGGCATGGATTTTATATAGTGTGACCAAGTTAGTTAAAAAAAAGAATAAAAAAGGTAAAAAATAAAAAACATTATACTCACCTTCCAATGCCCCCCGGTCTCCTTATCCGATGCGACCCGTCACATGACTAAATGACGTCATGAAAGGTCCTTTTAGACCATCGCGAGCCGCCAGGGAGCCAGGACGCATCACTAAGGAGACCGGGGGCCATCAGAAGGTGAGTATAAGGTTTATTTTTTATTTTAAATTCTTTGTTTTTTAACAGGAACTATGGTACCCGGGGCTGGAGGAGAGTCTCCTCTTCTCCAGACCCGGGTACCATCCGCACATTGAATCGCTTAATATCCGCATGTGTACATGTAGTCATGCAGATATTAAGCGATTCAATGCAAGTCAATGGCGGCAAAAACGCTGCGCTTACGCAAAATAATTGGTAGTGCTGCGGATTTTTCCGCAATGATAATCCGCAGTGGAAATTTCCGCAGCATGTACACAGCACATGCGGATTATCATTGGGGAACATTGCAGGCCTTCTACCAAGCGTTTAAGCGTTCCTGCGGCGCAATTGCCGCTGCGGAAACGCTTAAAAAACGCATAGTGGGCGCATAGTGGGCACACAGCCTTACGCGGTGAAATGAGCTGCATCTGGATCTCGTCCACCTAAAGGGACTGTCAGCACAGAATGACTGTTCAAACTAAGTCGCAACTCTCGGTGCTTCATGACGGGGCCAATCATTTATATACACCTTCCCACCTGCTTGTTTGCCCTCTATCCACACCCTCCTCTTCTTTGATTGACAGCTCTGGCTTCATAGAACCAGAGAAGGAAGGAGACAGAGGTAAAACAAGCAGGTGGGAAGGTGTATATAAAGGATCGGCCCACGCCGTGATCCACGGAGTGCTTGTGACGCGCCCCCTGGGCCTGTGCGCTGCTGCTGTGCAGGGGGAATACCCGGAGCCGGATCGCTGGGGGTTGTAGTCTCCGTGTGGCGGTGACCCGGTCCGTGCCCAGGGTGGTCAAACCAGTGGCAGTCTTAATGTTGTAACAAATGTCCGACTACGCCACCCGTGGATTGCAGTCAGTGGGGACCGCCGCTGCGCTGCAGACCGCTGAGGCTGATGTTGTTTGTGCAGCTGAGTATGGGATGACTCCCCACGGGAGGAGTATTGCCTCAGGGCAGCTAGTGTGGATAATGATGGGAGTAATGGTGTGAGCGTCCCAGTACTAATGGTGCTGGTGCAGCGATGAAACACAGAGACTTGTAATTGCAGTTTCCAAAGCTTTACTCACGGTTGTTATTCAGGTCAATGCTGCAGGCGATGACTGCCCAAGCCGTGCTGCGTCCACCAGGTGAGGGACTCTGTCAACTCCCAGGCAATTCCAGAGCGTGGTTCAGAGCTCCCCTCTCTTCCTTTCTACTGGCCGTCCCCACCAGTGACCCACCTTTGTCCAGCTTCCTCGGGCCTTCTGTTGGCGAAACCTCTCTCCGGTTTCCCTGACCCTATGCGGTATGCCTTTCTGGTGGATGTAGTGAGGGGTCGCACCAAGATGTGGTGACAACCTCCGGTTTTGGCTGAGGATTAGTCGCCTCCACCAATTTGGGTTCCGGTACCCTATTCTGCCAACCCTTCACCCAGTATCTCCTCTGGGCATATGGGGTTCCTTCTGCCTTCGTGTCTCTGGACCTTTCTCTCTGTTCTTTGCTTCCTTTCTCCTCTGTTCCAGTTCCTTTCTTACTTTCCTTTCTGTTCCTCCTCCTCTCTCTCTCTGTTGCTTCTGGCCTCCATTCCAGGCTTGCCTCTGGAGCTGGGCCCAGACTGAGCCACAGCTCCCTGTCAGCCCTCTCTGGCTGAGCTCCTCTCCTCTTCTCCTCCTGCCTGAACTGAACACTGATCTAAGATGGTGCCCACCTTATATACCTCCCTCTATGTGTGAGCACAGGTGACTAGCAACCAATGGGCTCCTACCTATGCCCAGAGACCCACCCCTATCTGCTCCTACATCACTGGGTGTGCTTCCCCCTCCCCACTCCAGCCAGGAACAGAAGCTGTCGTGCCTGCACTCTGTCTAGTGGGAGCACCGTTGGTCTGTTCCTCGGAAATGGGGTGTGTGTGGTGCATGCAGTTTACTGAGTCCTGGTCCACACTCCATCCTTACCCGGGAGTGGAATATCACACCTCTGGTTTGAGGTGCAATACCCCTGTAGCAGCCGAACCCTCGGGGTGCTACACTTGTACTTAGTTTCAACAGTCATTCTGTGCTGACTAGTGTTGAGCATTCCGATACTGAAATATCGGGTATCGGCCGATATTCGCGGTATCGGAATTCCGATACTTAATTCCGATAGTTTTACAATATCGAATACCGGAATCGGAAGTTCCCATAATGCCTGCTCTCTGCAGTGTCTCTGAAGGATGACAAGCTGGATGGCAGCGCTCAGCTGCGATCCAGCCTGTCATCAGAATGCCATCCCAGCGTGAGAGAATTCTCCTGATTGTTTAAAAGCCGGCGCGCGGTAAAAAGCCGCTGGCTTTTAAACAATCACACAGCCCCATACTGCTTCCCCGCAGCCTCCCACCCCGATCCTCCGCTCCCCTCGCCACCTCCCATCCTGATCGTAAGTTAGGACCGGGCGGGGAGCAAAGCACCAAGGAGCGGGGAGCGAAGGACCCGGGCGGGAAAGCCGGCAGTGAAAAGACTTCACCGCCGGCTTTCCCGTTCTGTGCTGCGCTTTCCCGCCGGTTATTTCAAATGAACAGCTGAGGTATCAGGTGATGCCGATCAGCTGTTCATTTGAAGTCGCCGCGGTGCCCTCAGAGGGTTCATGTGAGTTCATGCTTGACTGCATGAACTCACATGAACTTTCCCACGGCCGCTCAGGTCAGCCACACCTCGCAGACCATCAGACCCGTCATGATTGGTGTGTGCGGGTGTCTGTGCGATGTCTGCAGGGGTGTGCGCGGTGTCTGTGCGATGTCTGCGAGTGTGTGCGCGGTGTCTGTGCGATGTCTGCGGGTGTGTGCGGTGTCTGTGCGATGTCTGCGGGTGTGTGCGGTGTCTGTGCGATGTCTGCGGGTGTGTGCGGTGTCTGTGCGATGTCTGCGGGTGTGTGCGTGCAGGCAGACATAGGCCGATGTGACACTACTACTCCCATCGGCCTATGTCTGTCCCCCGTCCACTCGTCCCAGCAGGATCAGCTCGATGGGAGCAATAGTTCCCATCAGCCTGATCCTGCTATTTAAACTGCCCCATGGTCCCCAATAAATTTTAAATACATGTCATTGGTGGCCAGTGGTTACCTACAATAAATTAGTTCATACATTACCTGTCTCCGCCGATCGCCACCTAAAATAAAGTAAAAAATAAAAAACTACACCTATACTCACCTAGACACCTAATTCCCCGAAGCCATCGATCTCCTGTAATAAAATATAAAATAATAAACCACAACCTTATCCTTACCCCTCCGTAGTAGTCCACGAGTGTCCCATGATGATCTCCAGTTTAGAGCAGCCACATAGAATGTGACCGCTCTGAACCGCTGCCGCCGCTAGAATGATGGGGCCGTAAAGCAGCCCCGTCATTGCATAAGCGCTTTCGCCGGAGTTCAGGCAGCGCTGCTCCGGTTAGCTCCTTTACGGCCCTGCTGTATCGTGAGAAATTCCCACGGAACAGCACTGCCGTAAAGGAGGTCTCCGGAGCTGCGCTGACTGAATGCACTCCGGTGACCTCAGTCAGTGGCTCCCGCTGCCGGGAGCGGACGTGTTCCCGGCAGCGTGAGCTTACACGCGTGGATCCATTCCGCACACCTCATACACGCGTGTCTCCGCTCCATACATCTCGTACACGCGAGGTTCCGCTCCAGCTCCGCACACTCGTACACGCGCTGCTCTGCTCTGTACACTTCGTACACGCGCGGCTCCGCTCTGCACATCTCGTACACGCGCGGCTCCACTCTGCACATCTCGTACACGCGCGGCTCCGCTCTGCACATCTCGTACATGGGCGGCTCCGCTCCGCATACTCGTACACGCGCGTCTCTGCTCCGCACACATCGTACACACACGACGCTGCTCCGTACGTCTTGTACACACGCGGCTCAGCTTCGTACAAATCGTACATGCGCGGCACCACTCTGTACACCTAGTACACACGCGGCTCCGCTCCGTACACCTCCTACACGCGTGGCTCCGCTCCGTACACCTCGTACACGTCCGACTCTGCTCCGCACACTCGGACACGCGCGGCTCCGCTCTGTACACCTCGTACACGCGTGGCTCCTCTCCGTACACCTCGTAAACGCGTGGCTTCGCTCCGTACATCTCGTACACGTGCGGCTCCGCTCCAGCTCTGCACACTCGTACACGCGCGGCTATGCTCTGCACACATCATACAAGCGCGACTCAGCTCCGTACACCTCGTACACACTCGGCTCCACTCTGTACACCTCGTACACACGCAGCTCCGTTTCGCACACTCGTACACGCGCGACTCTGCTCCATACACTTCGTACACGCGCGACTCTGCTCCGCACACTCGTACAAGCGCGACTCAGCTCCGTACACCTCGTACACACGCAGCTCCGCTTCAAACACTCGTACATGTGCGACTCCGCTCCGTACAACTCGTACACGCTCGACTCCGCTCCGTGCAGCTCGTACACGCGCGGATCTGCTCTGTACACCTCGTACATGCGCGGCTCCGCTCTGCACACTTCGTACACGCGCGACTATGCTCCTTACACGTAGTACACGTGCGGCTCCGCTACGTACACCTCATACACTCGTGGCTCCGCTCCGTACACCTCGCACACGCACGGCTCCGCTCCGCCCACCTCGTCCACGAGCGGCTCCGCTCCGCACACCTCGTACACGTGTGTTTCTGCTCCACAACCTCATACACGCTGAGCTCCGCTCTGCACACCTCGTACACGCACGGCTCCGCTCTGCACACTCGTACACGTGCGGCTCTGCTCCGTACACCTCGTACATGCACAGCTATGCTCCGTACAGCTAGTACACGTGCGGCTCCGCGCCGTACACCTAGTACAAGCGCGGATCTGCTCCGCACACTCGTACACTCACTGCTCTGCTCTGTACACCTAGTACACATGTGGCTCCGCTCCGTACACCTCGTACACGCGTTGCTTCGCTCCGTACATATCGTACACGCGCGGCTCCTCTCCAGCTCTGCACACTCGTACACATGCTGCTCTGCTCTGTACACCTCGTACATGGGTGGCTCTGCTCCGCACACATCGTACACACGCGACGCTGCTCTGTACGCCTTGTACATGTGCGACTCAACTCCGTACAACTCGTAGAAGCGCGGCTCCGCTCTATACACCTCGTACACGCGCGGCTCTGCTCCGTACACCTCATAGACGCGCAATACCCCTCTGTACACCGCGTACACGCGTGGCTCTGCTCCGTACACCTCATACACGCGCGACTCCGCTCCGCACACTCGTACACGCGCTGCTCTGCTCTGTACACCTCGTACACGCGTGGCTCCGCTCCGCACACCTCGTACAAGCGCAGCTCTGCTCCGCACACCTCGTACATGCAAGGTTCCGCTCCGTACAGCTCGTACACGCGTGGCTCCGCTCCGTACACTTTGTACACGCGCAGCTCCGTTCTGCACATCGTACATGCGCGGCTCCGCTCCGTACAGCTCGTACATGCGCGGCTCCGCTCCGTACAGCTCGTACATGCGCGGCTCCGCTCCGTACAGCTCGTACATGCGCGGCTCCGCTCCGTACACCTTGTACACGTGCGGATCTGCTCCACACACCTCATACACGCTTGTCTCCACTCTGCACACCTCGTACACGCGCGGCTCCGCTCCGCACACCTCGTACACGTGCGGCTCAGCTCCACACACCTCGTACATGCGTGTCTCCGCTCCACACACCTCGTACATGCGCGGCTCCGCTCTGCACATTTCGTACACGCGCAGCTCCGCTCGTACATGCGCGGATCCGCTCCACACACTCGTACACGCGCTGCTCTGCTGTGTACACCTCATACACACACGGCTCCGCTCCACACACCTCGTACATTCGCGGCTCCGCTCCGCACACCTTGTACACGCGCAACTCCGCTTTGCACACCTCGTACACGCGTGACTCCGCACACTCGTACATGCGCAGCTCTGCTCCGCACATCTCGTACATGCACGGTTCCGCTCCATACACTTTGTACACGCGCAGCTCCATTCTGCACATCGTACATGCACGGCTCCGCTCCGTACAGCTCGTACACGCACGGCTCCGCTCCGTACAGCTCCTACACGCGCGGCTCCACTCCGTACACCTTGTACACACACGGATCCGCTCCACACACCACATACACACGCGGCTCTGCTCCGTACACCTTGTACACGAGCGGCTAAGCTCCGCACACTCGTACACTTGCGGCTCTGCTCCGCAAACCTCGTACACGCGTGGGTCCGCTTAGCACACCTCGTACACGCATGTCTGCGCTCTGCACACCTTGTACATGCACGGCTCCGCTCTGTACAGCTCGTACACGTGCGGCTCCGCTCCGTACAGCTCGTCCACGCGCGGCTCCGCTCCGTACACTTTGTACACTCGCGGATCCGCTCCGCACACCTCGTACACGCGCGGCTCCGCTCCATACACTTTGTACACGCGCAGCTCTGCTCTGCACACCTCGCACATGCACGGCTCCGCTCCGTACAGCTCATACACGCGCGGCTCCGCTCCATACACTTTGTACACGCGCGGATCCGCTCCGCACACCTCGTACACGATTGGCTCCGCTCCGCACACTCGTACATGTGCGGCTCTGCTCTGCACACCTCGTACACGCGCGACTCCGCTCCGCACACTTCGTACACGCGCGGCTGTACTCCACACACCTCGTACACGCGTGTCTCCTCTCCACACCTTGTACTTGCGCGGCTCTGCTCCACATACCTCGTACACGCACGGCTCCGCTCTGCACACCTCGTACACGCTAAGCTCCGCTCCGTACACCCTGTACACGCGTGGATCCGCTCCGCACACTCGTACATGCGCTGCTCTGCTCCGTACACCTCGTACACGCGCGGCTTTTCTCTGTACACTTTGTACACACGCGGATCCGCTCCGCACACCTCGTACACATGCGGCTCCGCTCCGTACAACTCATACACGATTGGCTCTGCTCCGTACACCTTGTACACGCATGGTTCCGCTCCATACACTTTGTACACGTGCAGCTCCGCTCTGCACACCTCGTACATGCACGGCTCCGCTCTGTACAGCTCATACACGCGCGGCTCCGCTCCGTACACTTTGTACACGTGTGGATCCGCTCCACTCCGCACACTTTGTACACCAATGGCTCCCCTCCGCACACTCGTACATGTGCGGCTCTGCTCCGCACACCTTGTACACGCACGGCTCCGCTCCGCACACCTCTTACACACGCGGCTCTGCTCCACACACCTCGTACACGCACGGCTCTGCTCCACACACCTCGTACACGTACGGCTCTGCTCTGCACACCTTGTACACGCGTGTCTCCGCTCCATACACCTCGTACACACGCGGCTCCGCTCCGCACACCTCGTACACGCGCAGCTCCACTCTGCACACCTTGTACACGCGCAGCTCCACTCCACACACCTAGTACACGCGCGGCTCTGCTCTGCACACCTCATACATGCTCGGCTCCGCACACTCTTACACGCGCGGCTCCGCTCCGCACACTTGTACACGCGCTGCTCTGCTCCGTACAGCTCGTACACGCGCAGCTTTTCTCTGTACACTTTGTACACGCGCGGCTCCGCACAACTCGTACACGCACAGTTCCGCTCTATACACCTCATACACGCGTGCCTCCGCTCTGCACACCTCGTACACGCACAGCTCCGCTCAGTATACCTTGTACAAGCGCGGATCCGCTCCGCACACTCGTAAATGCGCAGCTCTGCTCCATACACCTCGTACACGCGCGGCTCCGTTTCGCACACATCATACACGCTCGGCTCCGCTCCGTACAACTCGTACATGCGCGTCTCCATTCCGTAAAACTCGTGCACGCGCGGCCCCTCTCCGCACACCTCGTGCACGCGCGGCTCCGCGCTGTACACCTCGTACTTGCGCAGCCTCGCTCCGTACACATTGTACACGTGCGGCTCCACTCCGCTCCGCACACCTCGGACACGTGTGGCTCCGCTCCGTACACCTCGTACATTCACGGCTCTGCTCTGCACACCTCGTACACGCGCGTCTCCGCTCCTTACACGTCGTACATGCGCTGCTCTGCACACCTCGTAAATGCACGACTCTGCTCCGCACACCTCGTACACGCGCGTCTCCGCTCCTTACACCTCGTACATGCGCTGCTCCGCTCTGCACACCTCGTACACGCGCGGCTCCGCTCCGCACACCTCGTACACGTGTGGCTCTGCTCCGCACACCTCGTACACGCTCGACTCCGCTCCGCATACCTCATACATGCGCGGCTCTGCTCTGTACACCTCGTACACCCGCGGCTCCGCTCCGCACATCTAGTACACGAGCGGCTCCGCTCCATACACCTAGTACACGCGGGGCTCTGCTCCGTACACCTAGTACACGCGCGGCTCCGCTCCGTACACCTCGTACACGTGCGGCTCTGCTCCGCACACCTCGTACACGTGCGGCTCTGCTCCGCACACCTCGTACACGCGGGGCTCTGCTCCGCACACCTCGTACACGCGCGGCTCCACTCACCTCGTACATGCGCGGCTCCGCTCCACACACCTCGTACACGCGCAGCTCCGCACACCTTGTCCTCGCGCGGCTCCGCTTCATATACCTCGTACATTATTGAGTTGATCAAAAATGTTGTGACGTTTGGTGTTTTCACGTCAGTTTTGCCCAGCTTCACCAAAATGGGCAGAGTTGGGGCAGGATGGAAGTGTGGCACCACAGCTTGTCTAATTCATAGCGAACTGTGGCTTTCCTTACACCAGAAATCTTACTCCAGTCCGTGACTGGAGTAAGATTTGTGGCAAGGTGCACACACCACTTGTCAGAAGCGCATAATTCATGCGCCACTTAATGAATCTGGACCGTCTGACTCCAGCACGCTCCCTCATCAAGAGCAGCTTGAATATGGCCAGTCTTAATGAATCCGTGTCCTAAGTGCTTTATTAGTTAAAGAATAACCGTTGTTTTAATTTTTGTTTTGTAAATTAATATTACACATGAAAATAAGTAATTTTATAATCTTATCAGAGAAGTCTTCTTTTTCCTGCTGGATTGATCTTTCAGTCTCAATTCGCGGTAACATCTGTAAAATCTGTATTCAGTGAAGACAAACTTTCCTATTAGTGAGATAGATGACAGTTAGTGCTATTATACTCTTTACAGAAGGAAGGGGAGGAGCTAGCGGAAGGGGGAGGAGCTAGCGGAAGGCACAGACCTTCTGCTGCAAGTTCTCCTGAAACCACAGTTACTTCTCCATGGAAGATTGCAGCTGGTGTTTATACATAGAATCCTAGAACATTAGAATTGGAGGAACCTCCAGGGTCCTAGTGTCCAACCCCTGCTCAATGCAGGATTCACTAAACCATCTCAGACAAATGTCTGTCCAGCCTCTGTTTGAAGACTTCCATTGAAGGAGAATTCACCACCTCTCGTGGCAGCCTGTTCCATTGAAAAACGCACCAAATCTGCAGCGTGTGCACACAGCCTTGTTGTTCTTTTGGTCACAGGCAGGTCTTTGCACAGTCCTGAATGATAAGTACAGCACATACACGCTAAGGCTATGTGCACACGTAGCAGATTTGATGCAGAGCGTTTTTGCCTCTCTCTGGCAGAAAAAAACATATGCAGATTTACATGCAGATTTTCTGCCAGAGAGAAGTGTTTTTTTCAGCATTTTTTCAGCGTTTTTTCAAGCACTTTTCCAAGTGATTTTGAGCATCACTTGGAAAAGTGCTTGACAAGTTGGTCACACAATATAAATCCATGCAACCGGTATGGATTTATATTGTGTGACCAACTTAGATGCTTTAAATGCTGCATCTATAGTAAAAAAAAAAAGAATTAAAAAGTTAAAAATAAAATAAACCCTGTATACTCATCTCTCCAGTCTCCTCCCGGCGGCGTTCTCGCTCTTCAGCGTCCCGCGGTATACTGGCAGGACCTGCGGTGACGTCATCTAGTCAGCTGATGGTCACGCGACCATCACCTGACCTCTGACGTCAGCGGTCGCGTGACCATCAGCTGACTAGATGACGTCACCGCAGGTCCTGCCAGTACACCGCTGGACGCCGAGGAGAGAGGATCGCCGCCGGGAGCAGACCGGAGAGGGGAGTATACAGGGTTTTTTATTTTTAACTTATTTATTTCTTTTTTTCACCGCTTGGTAGCCGGGATGAAGAGGAGTTGTAGTCTCTTCTTCATCCTGGGTACCACACGCACCCCGATTACGCTGCAAATTCTCGGCCATTGAATTTAATTGAAACGCAGCAAATCCACATATACCTGCGGATTTGCTGCTTTTCAATGGCCGCGTAATCGCGGTAGAAATGGTCATGCTGCGTGTTACAACGCAATGCAATTTCGGCGCGCTAATTAGCGCATCATGTGCACAGCACATCCCAATTCACATTGCTTTGCATGGCAGACGGTTTTACATGGGCACATAGCCTAAGAGCGGGGAGCGGCTCTAGTGTCACCTGCTGGGATGGCACAATCACTGTCAGCAGGATACAGGGGACATTATCAGAAAGGAGGAGATGACGTCTCTTCCCTCTCGCCTAGCAGAGAATAGATGGCTGTATACGGGGGGCCTTATCCTCCTCTATTACACAGCACTCAGTTCCTAAAGGGAATGATTTGACCACAATACAATATATTTGAGTGGGACCAGTGCTCCAGTTTTACGTTCATAATGTTGAATGGAGATTGATCAGTTCCAGTGTGTCTGAACAGGGTCCGAGCCCACATCTCCTGAGCTCAGGCTTTACACTGAGCATCACTGTCACGGAGGTCAGATTAGAAGGGCATGGAGCATGATGTGGATGGTTGCCTCCGTATCCGCCATTACCTGGACTGCTAGCTTTCCCTGGACACTCTGGATCAGCTCCTCCGTCTTGTCGAGACCTCTAAGGGCCTGTTCACACAAGCAGATAAAATATCATTCAGAGTTTCATCCAGAAAAGTGGGAGAATTCTTTTCTCACTTGTCGTCCATGTGCAGTCCAGATCTAATCTGGCTTTTTAACCATTTACAGTTTCCAGGGCTACAGGATTGCAATGTATCTGTATAAAGCAGATTTTTTTCTGTACCCATAGACTTGAATGGGTGAATCTTGTCTGACGGATGAAACGAGGACATGCTGCCATTTTCTTTCTTTATTTTTTGCTCACACACAGATTCGATCAGTGACAAAAAAGAAAAATGACTCCTCTGCACTTTCCCATTGAATACCATTGGTCTGAGTGCCGTCCATTTGTTCCACAGACAACTTTCCTACTGAAAATACATTCGTGTGAACGAGTCCTAAGAAAGACATTGTAATTGGTTATTAGATGTTGACTGAAGTTTGGCTCTGAAAATGCCGGGCTCTTAAAGACGTTCTCTAATACTTTAATGCAGATGATTTATGCATAAAATAGGTGGTCTATATCAGATCGTTGTAGGTCCGACTCTTGGCTCCGCACCAATAAGCTGTTTATAGCTCTGGCAACGGCCGGATGTAACTTGTGAACAGAGCGCACCCCAGTGGCCACTGCCTGGTGCTGCAGATCACCTCCGGTACTCCTCAATAGCTGGTCTGCACCCGGCAGCGGCCGCAGTGTACGGAGCGGTTTTGTTCCACTTTGAACATTGCCTGCATCTTGCCAGAGGTGATGACAGCTGATCATCGGGGGGCCGATGGTTGGACCCCCACCTATCTTATATTAATGACCTATCCAGTGGAGTATAAAAGTGTTTGATAACTCCTTTTAAAATCTTGTTTCCATCCCATTGTCTTATACAGCGTGTATCTGTGTTCTTTCTGTAACCAGATGGGCCTGACCTCTGATGGTTCTTCTAGGCTTCTATTACAGCTCTTACAGCCCCAGCATGCATCATTTGTGCTGGAGAGGAATATGAAGACGCAGGAGCAAATGGAAGAACAATTAGGAAAGCTTGGATTATTAGAAGAGCAAAAAATGCTCATAGTGGAGGTGAGACTATTATTATTTTTATTTTTTTTTTTCTTAACTTTCATTTTTATATTTTTTTATTTTTAGGACATTTGTTTCCTCTCTTCAGAAAATAACAGTAGATAAGATTGATTAAAGCTTCTGGAAAGGTGTTCAATAACGTCTGATCAGGTGGCTGGTTTGTAATGGTTGTCCCATCTTACCAATCCCTCTCTTCTACCATGAATGTCACATTGTGGGATGAATATATATATATATGTATATGTGTATGTGTGAAAAGTTGTTTGCCCCTTCCTGATTTCTCATTCTTTTGCATGTTTGTCATACTTAAATATTTCAGATCTCAAAACAAATTTTAATATTAGACAAAGATAACACAAGTAACCACAAAATGCAGTTTTTAAATGAAGATCCTAATTATTAAGGGAAAAAGAAATCCAAACCTACAGGGCCCTGTGTGAAAAAGTGATTGCCCTCTAAACCTAATAACTGGTTGAAGCACCCTCAGCAACAACTACAATCAAGTGTTTGGGATAATTGTCAATGAGTCTTTTACAACACTCTGGAGGAATTTTTGCCCACTCATCTTTGCAAAATTGTTGTAATTTAGCCACATTGGAGGGTTTCCGAGCATGAACCTCTTTCTTAAGGTCAGGACTTTGACTAAGCCACTGCAAAGTCTTAATTTTGTTTTCCTTAAGCCACTCAGAGGTGGACTTAATAGTGTGTTTTGGATCATTGTCCTGCTGCATAACCCAAGTGCACTTCAGCTTGAGGTCATGAACAGATGGCCGGACATTCTCTTTCAGGATTTTTTGGTTAACCAGCAGAATTCATGGTTCCATTTACCACAGCAAGTCTTCCAGGTCCTGAAGCAGCATAACAGTCCCAGACCATCACGCTACCGCCACCATATTTTACTGTTGGTATGATGTTCCTTTTTTGAAACGCAGTGTTACTTCTACGCCTGATGTAATGGAACACACACCTTCCAAAAAGTTCAACTTTTGTCTTGCCAGTCCACAGAGTATTCTCCCAAAAGTCTTGGCGATCATCAAGATGTTTTCTGCCAAAACTGAGATGAGCCTTTGTTCTTATTGCTCAGCAGTGGTTTTCGTCTTGGAACTCTGCTATGCGTGTCGTTTTTGCCCAGTCTCTTTCTTATGGTGTAGTCATGAACACTGTCCTTAACTGAGGCAATTGACACCTGCAGTTCTCTGGATGTTGTTGTGGAGTCTTTTGTGACCTCTTGGATGAGTCGTTGCTCCGCTCTTGGGGTAATTTTGATCAGCTGGCCACGCCTAGGAAAGTTCACCATTGTTCCATATTTTCGCCTATTGTGGATAATGACTTCCACTGTGGTTCGCTGGAGTCCCAAATCTTTAGAAATGGCTTTAGAACTTTTTCCAGACTGATAGATCTCAATTACTTTGTTTCTCATTTGGTCCTGAATTTCTTTGGATCGCAGCATGATGTCTAGCTTTAGAGGATCTTTTGTTCTACTTCACTTTGTCAGGCATGTCCTATTTAAGTGATTTCTTGATTGAGAACACGTGTGGCAGTAAACAGGGCTGTGTGGGGCTACGGAAATTGAACTCAGCTTCCCAAAGATGTGACAAATCACAGTTAATTTATATTTTAAGGAGGGAGGGGCATCACTTTTTCACACACACAGGGCCCTGTAGGTTTGGATTTCCTTTTCCCTTAATCATAAAATACTTCCTTTTAAAAACTGCATTTTGTGTATACTTGTGCTATCTTTGTCTAATAGGAGTCTGCTGCTGACATTGGTATTGCGGTAATGTCCCCCAATTCTGTTAATATCCTCCATCCTGGTATGTATGGTCCCTCCTTCCTGGTATATGTGGCCCCCATCCCATCTTGGTATACGTGGCCCTCATCCCAATCCTGGAATGCATGGCACCCCTTGATCCCCATCCTAGTTTTCATGGCACCCCTTGATCCCCCATCCTGGTATACATGGCACCCCTTGATCCCCCATCCTGGTATGCATGGCATCCCTTGATCACCCATCCTGGTATGCATGACACCCCTTGATCCCCCATTCTGGTATGTATGGCAACCCTTGATCACACATCCTGGATATATACAGTAACAGACCAAAAGTTTGGACACACCTTCTCATATAAAGATTTTTCTGTATTTTCAATGACTATGAAAATTGTACATTCACACTGAAGGCATCAAAACTATGAATTAACACATGTGGAATTATATACGTAACAAAAAAGTGTGAAACAACTGAAAATATGTCTTATATTCTAGGTTCTTCAAAGTAGCCACCTTTTGCTTTGATGACTGCTTTGCATACTCTTGGCATTCTCTTGATGAGCTTCAAGAGGTAGTCACCAGAAATGGTTTTCACTTCATAGGTGTGCCCTGTCAGGTTTAATAAGTGGGATTTCTTGCCTTATAAATGGGGTTGGGACCATCAGTTGTGTTGTGCAGAAGTCTGGTGGATACACAGCTGATAGTACAAATTCTATTCAGTAGGACTATGGCAAGAAAAAAAGCAGAAAAACACGTCCCCAGCATGAGACACCCATTCAGGGCCGGCGTAAGGGCAGGCAGACTAGGCATCTTCCTGGGGCCTCCAGCCCGTGGCGTGCCGCTATAGGGCCTGTGAGTTCGTCCCCCCGCATCGCGCATTGAACTGTATCGGTAGCGGGGGAATGACTGTGCCTGCAGAGTGGAGCTGCTGAGACGCTCTGCAGAGCATGGAGCAGCTGGAGAACGAGGAGAGGTGAGTATTGTATGTATTTGTTTTTTATATGTGGTGACCATAATACTGCAGAACTGGGGGGCTGCATTATACTGTATGGAGTGGCTGTATTATACTTTATCGAGGACTATGGGTTGCATTATATTATATGTACTATATGTTTGGCTGCATTATACTATAGGGAGGCTGCATTATACTCTATTAAGGACTGAGGAGAATGCATTATACTATATGAAGGACTATGGGGAGTGCATTATACACTATAAAGGACTATGGGGAGTGCATTATACTATAGGGAGGGCTATGGGGAGTGCATTATACTATAGGGAGGGCTATAGGGAGTGCATTATACTATATGGAGGGCTATGGGGAGTGCATTATACTATATGGAGGACTATGAGGTGCATTCCATTATATGGAGGACTATGGGGAGTATATTATACTATATGGAGGGCTATGGGGAGTGTATTATACTATTTGGAGGAATATGGACCACATTATACAATATGGAGGGCTGTGGGGCACATTATACAATATGGAGGACTATGGGGAGTATATTATACTATATAGAGGGTTATGGGGAGTGCATTATACAATATGGAGGGCTATGGGGAGTGCATTATACAATATGGAGGGCTATGGGGAGTGCATTATACAATATGGAGGGCTGTGGGGCACATTATACAATATGGAGGACTATGGGGAGTATATTATACTATATAGAGGGTTATGGGGAGTGCATTATACTATATGGAGGGCTATCGGGAGTGTATTATACTATATGGAGGACTATGGGCCTCATTATACAATATGGGGGGTTGTGGGGCACATTATAAAATATGGAGGACTATGGCATGTATTGTACTAAACAAGCAAAATGCTGCCTATTCATCGAGTAATTGGATTGTTTATGCCAGAACAAAAATCCTTGTTCTCAGCAGCACATCGGCCGGTGTAACCTGCAGATGTGCTGCTGATAACATGATGCTGTATGGGGACAGATTGATCTATTAGTGATTGTTCTGTATCCATCATTCTTCCTCAGCTGGTGTAAAGAGGCCGGGAAACAAGCGTCGAACGGCTTCAGTATTGTGGATTGCGCTCGTTTAGCGGCCTGATCTCAGCGCATGTACATACAAGCTAAATGTTTGTGTGGTGCTGTATGTCAGCATTTGGGACCCCACTTTAAACTTTTCCCCAGGGCCCCACTGTATCTAAAATCGGCCCTGCACCCATTTAAATGGTTCCCGTCCGCTGCACAGACTGGGAGAGAGAGGGGAGACTATTTGTGGCTTATGTAGTGGCGCTCAGTTTTGTGGACATCGGAGGGAAAGTTTTTTCTTTTAATTTATGAAATTCAATTCATGTGCTAAATTTACAAAAATATTAGTAACAATTCAACTTTATTTTAGTCCTTGGGTTATGGGTGAGGATCTTTTGGCAGAAAGAACAGAGGAAGGACAAATGGACACAAAAACCGCTCAGACATTGGCCTCTTACATAATGCCGTCTGACGCCGAGTTCAGAGTCAAATGGTTTCAGAAAGCGACCACTTTCCTAATGAGCAGCGAGTAAAGATGGTCAGCTCTCCGCCATCACTGACTGTCTGCCAACTGGAGCTTGTCCATCTCTAATCATTCCTGCTCAATGGGGGCACAATATTTTGACTTCACAGTAATCACTGACATCTTTTCGGAGTATATTGTATACATAGTGATCTTTATACGGCTGGAGCACTTACAGTAGCCAATCAGATGGCATGCAGGTAGCGTTGTGCGAGATCCAGTATGCCGTCCTGCTTCTATCATTAGAGGGTCCTGCTAGAGAACAGCGGCCACACTATTATACTGTGTCCAGAGTTACAGGACTCTGTCAGATGTGGACTGCTACGTTGCAAAAAATGCTTAATAAGTTATTTTTTTTCAAACTGGATTGATATGCAAAATATTTTTAATAAAATCATTTTCTTATACTTGCAGGGTTTCTGCTTATTCAGTAATGTTGTAGCTGTTTTCTCTCACGCTGTGGATGATTGTAAATGAATACAGTTTCCTACATAATCATTGCAGCGGATCAGTTAAAAACGGGTGCTGTATGTGTTGTACCCAGGGCCGGCATCACCACCCGGGCAAGTGCCTGGGCCCTGAGCGAGCAGGGGGCCCACTCACCCTCTGGGACACCAGCGCGCTATGGGGCCCATGAGTCAGCGGGGCCTGATGCCAGCGAATGGGCACTTGCACTGGGCCTTCCCCAGTGCTTTAAACTGTTTTCAATACTTACCTCTCCCTGTTCCTCTGCTGCTCCTCTGTCTTCTGCGTCTTCTTACTCTGTGACATCTCAGGGCAGAGGGTACGATGATGTCACTACAGAGCGCCATCTGCTGAGCAGTCCCAGTGCAGAGAGTCGGAAGACGCTGATGAGACAGGCCTGCTTCCAGCAAGGAGCGGTATTTGATTTTTTTTTTTATGTAAGGAGTATTATATGGGGCTCATTATGTATGGAGTATTATATGGGGCTCATTATCTATTGAACAATATAAGGGGCTCATTATGTATGGAGTATTATATGGGGCTCATTATCTATTGAACAATATAAGGGGCTCATTATGTATGGAGTATTATATGGGGCTCATTATCTATTGAACAATATATGGGGCCCATTATGTAAGGAGTATTATATGTGGCTCATTATCTGTTGAACAATATATGGGGCCCATTATGTATGGAGTATTATATAGGGCCCATTATCTATGGAGCATTATATGGGGCCTATTCTTTATGGAGCAATATATTGGGCCCACTATTTATGGAGCAATATATAGGGCCCACTATTTATGGAGCAATATATAGGGCCCATACTGTATGGAGCAATATATGGGGCCCATACTGTATGGAGCAATATTTGGGCTCCATTATTCTGTATGGAGCAATATATGGGGCTCATTTTACTTTATGGAGCAATATATGGGGTCCATTATACTGAATGGAGCAATATATGGGGATCATACTGTATGGAGCATTATATGCGGTCCATTATTCTGTATGGAGCAATATATGGTGCCCATAGTACTGGATGCAGGACCATGTGCTGCCCATAATACTGTATGGAGGACCATGTGGTGTCCATAATACTGTATGGAGGACCATGTGGTATCCATAATACTGTATGGAGGACCATGTGGTGTCCATAATACTGTATGGAGGACCATGTGGTGTCCATAATACTGTATTGAGGACCATGTGGTGCCCATAATACTGTGTGGAGGACCATGTGGTGCCCATAATACTGTGTGGAGGACCATGTGGTGCCCACAATACTGTATATGGAGGACCATGTGGTGTCCATAATACTGTATGGAGGACCATGTGGTGTCCATAATACTGTATGGAGGACCATGTGGTGCCCATAATACTGTATAGAGGACCATGTGGTGCCCATAATACTGTATGGAAGACCATGTGGTGCCCATAATACTGTGTGGAGGACCATGTGGTGCCCATAATACTGTATATGGAGGACCACGTGGTGCCCATAATACTGTATATGGAGGACCACGTGGTGTCCATAATACTGTATGGAGGACCACGTGGTGCCCATAATACTGTACATGGAGGACTACGTGGGGCCCATAATACTGTATATGGAGGACCACGTGGTGCCCATAATACTGTATGTGGAGGACCACGTGGTGCCCATAATACTGTATGTGGAGGACCACGTGGTGCCCATAATACTGTATGTGGAGGACCACGTGGTGCCCATAATACTGTATGTGGAGGACCACGTGGTGCCCATAATACTGTATGTGGAGGACCACGTGGTGCCCATAATACTGTATGTGGAGGACCACGTGGTGCCCATAATACTGTATGTGGAGGACCACGTGGTGCCCATAATACTGTATGTGGAGGACCACGTGGTGCCCATAATACTGTATGTGGAGGACCACGTGGTGCCCATAATACTGTATGTGGAGGACCACGTGGTGCCCATAATACTGTATGCGGAGGACCATGTGCTGCCCATAATACTGTATATGGAGGACCATGTGCTGCCCATAATACTGTATATGGAGGACCATGTGCTGCCCATAATACTGTATATGGAGGACCATGTGGTGCCCATAATACTGTATATGGAGGACCACGTTGTGCCCATAATACTGTATATGGAGGACCACGTGGTGCCCATAATACTGTATAGAGGACTATATTGTCTGGTCTGAACTGTGCGCTGGGAGGATTCGCCGGGTTCTGAGCTGTTGTAGACTTTACAATAGATATCACTCATGTAATGTGAGAAGTAAGTGAAATCTTTAGCATTGTACTATACCTATATTCCTGTGCATCATGAATCGTGGTAGGTGTGAATGGGGCCCACTGAGACTTTTGCCCGGGGCCCATGAAATCCTGGAGCCGGCCCTGGTTGTGGCATCTATTTCTTTTTGTACTGTATGCATGAGTTTTAATGGCGAATTTCTTTCAAAAAACAGTGGGATAAACAGTCATCTGAACTTGTCCCTTAACTTACATTGGTCTGTGAGGTGATCTGAAAGCAGAAAATCCAATGCTGACTTCTAGAACATTTGGGGTAACTTTCCCGCATTGGTCTCTACATAATCTGTGAATTCAGGGAACTGCTAGATCTGCAGCAGATAAAAGAGGGATTATATCAAAATGCCATCATGCAGACCAGCAAGTGACACATCGCTGGGATAAGGTCCTCTGCCCCGACTTGTTGCTTTTAGATTACATAGCATAAACCTGATGACAGTTTCCCTGTAATAAAATCCCAGAGCTTCTCCCATGGGAAATCCAGCGGGTGGCAGATACTGGCCTGGAATACTGCAGATACACAGCACTGCCGTCACCTATACAGTGCATTGTGAAAGGATTTGGCCCCCTTGAACTTTTCTACCTTTTGCCACATTTCTGGCTTTAAACATAAAGATATAAAATTCTATTTTTTGGGGGAAGAATCAACAACAAGTGGGGCACAATCGTGAAGTGGAATGAAATTTATTTGCTATTTTAAACTTTTTTAACAAATTAAAAACTGAAAAGTGGGGCGTGCAATATTATTCGGCCCCCTTGAGTTAATACTTTGTAGCGCCACCTTTTGCTGCGATTACAGCTGCAAGTCGCTTGGGGTATGCCTCTATCAGTTTTGCACATCGAGTGGCTGAAATTCTTGCCCATTCTTCCTTGCACACAGCTCGAGCTCAGTGAGGTTGGACGGAGGGCGTTTGTGAACAGCAGTTTTCAGCTCTTTCCACAGATTCTCGATTGGATTCAGGTCTGGACTTTGACTTGGCCATTCTAACACCTGGATATGTTTATTTTTGAACCATTCCATTGTAGATTTTGCTTTATGTTTGGGATCATTGTCTTGTTGGAAGATAAATCTCCGTCCCAGTCTCAGGTCTTTTGCAGACTCCAACAGGTTTTCTTCCAGAATGGTCCTGTATTTGGCTCCATCCATCTTCCCATCAATTTTAACCATCTTCTCTGTCCCTGCTGAAGAAAAGCAGGCCCAAACCATGATGCTGCCACCACCATGTTCGACAGTGGGGATGGTGTTTTGAGGGTGATGAGCTGTGTTGCTTTTACGCCAAACATATCGTTTTGCATTGTGGCCAAAAAGTTTGATTTTGGTTTCATCTGACCAGAGCACCTTATTCCACATGTTTGGTGTGTCTACCAGATGGCTTGTGGCAAACTTCAAACGAGACTTTTTATAGATATCTTTGAGAAATGGCTTTCTTCTTGCCATTCTTCCATAAAGCCCAGATTTGTGCAGTGTATAACTGATTGTTGTCCTATGGACAGACTAACCCACCTCAGCTCTAGATCTCTGCAGTTCATCCAGAGTGATCATCGGCCTTTTGGCGGCATCTCTGATCAGTCTTCTCCTTGTTCGAGATGAAAGTTTAGAGCAGTGTTTCCCATACTCCAGTCCTCACAGACCCCACAGGTCATGTTTTCAGGATTTCCATAGTATTGCACAGGTGAGAAAATTCCTGATGCCTTGATGATACTTCCATCATCTATGCAATACTAAGGAAATCCTGAAAACATGACCTGTGGTGGTCCGTGAGGACTGGAGTTTGGGAAACACTGGTTTAGAGGGACGGCCGGGTCTTGGTAGATTAGCATTGGTCTGATACTCCTTCCATTTCAATATGATCGCTTGCACAGTGCTCCTTGAGATGTTTAAAACTTGGGAAATCTTTTTGTATCCAAATCCGGCTTTGAACTTCGCCACAACAGTATCTCGGACCTGCCTGGTGTGTTCCTTGGTCTTCATGGTGCTCTCTGCACTTGAAACAGAACCCTGAGACTATCACAGAGCAGGTGCATTTATACAGAGACTTGATTACACACAGGTGGATTCTAGTTATCGTTACCAGTCATTTAGGACAACATTGGATCAGTGGATTCTAGTTATCGTTACCAGTCATTTAGGACAACATTGGATCATTCAGAGATCCTCACTGAACTTCTGGAGTGAGTTTGCTGCACTGAAAGTAAAGGGGCCGAATAATATTGCACGCCCCACTTTTCATTTTTTATTTTTAAGTTTAAAATATCCAATAAATTTCATTCCCACTTGTTGATTCTTCCCAAAAATGTGAATTTTATATCTTTATGTTTGAAGCCAGAAATGTGGCAAAAGGTGGAAAAGTTCAATGGGGCCAAATCCTTTCACAATGCAGTGTATCTACCACTCGCCGACCTCCCTCTGTGAGAAGCTGATGGTTATTAATGATGGAATACAATGTTTTATTATAGCGGTGAGTGCTGCATTCACTTCTTACACTCATTCATGTGGATTTGTCTGATTAGTGACCTGCACCAGCTTATATCATGGGGCTGCTCAAAGTATAAACATTTACCAAAAAGGTGTGGTCTGTTTATTTTCTTTTGGTTTCCATTTTGTTTTACTTTTTTTTTTTCCTTTACGTGGATCTTTCTGTAAAAAATAAATAAATAAAATATAGTCAACCTCTGGTATGCTCTACTACCATGAGATCCCCATAATAAAGGCAGAATTTAATAAAGGGTTACACATTTATCCAAGACATTGAAAGTTATGGCTAAAAAGGTAAAAAGACTTTTCTTTTTTTGCAGCAAAATTGGCTACAATTGCCCAGACAGGTTATATTTGCCCACAGCGTGGGACTGGGGAGACTGGGGCCCACCCTACAGCTAGATGCAGATACCTGTTAGCCTTTATCCCCGTTATAGTGGGACCTCGACTGTAAAACACAGGCGGCTCCTGCACATCTACTGTGCGCACAGCACAACTGGGATGGACAATTACGGTCGTTTGCATTAAAGGGCTTCTTTGGTGAAAACAAGTTATCACAGAACCATGGGCTCCTCAGGATTGGTGATAACTTAATGATCGTTTGGGTCCGACCATTGGAAACCGCACTGATCAGAATTGGGAAGTTTTATCCCTGACAGGACACTTTTATCCCCATTTTAAAATGCAGTGGCAGGTGGGATGTCTGACCGCAGATCCATTCATTCTCTTTGGGGCTTCCAGAAAAAAACAAGAGCAGCGCTCGCAGCCATTGAGGGAATGAATGGATCAGTGGTGAAGTCGCACATGCTGCTCCAGTCTAGTGGGGATAAAAGCTCCACATTCTACCAATCGGTGCGGGTCCCAGCAGTCAGACCCCCACCAATCAATACCTCATCACTTATCCTTTGGAAAGGTGATTACCTGTTTTCACAGTAGAATTCCTGTAAGTGCATCTTGTTCCAAGTATTTAATCAGAAATCTAAATAAAGATTATTCTCCTAATTAATATCAGAGAGAACAATTGACTGCTATACACAACACAATCCACTTTTTCAAGACCAATAATACCACATTCAAGGGAGAACTAACGTGACACTGTGACCAGACCACATATTACCAGCATAAAGCGACCGAATAATCCCACGTAGAAGGGAGAAATACAGCCACACCGTGACCAGACCACATATTACCACCACATAGTGACCGAATAATACCACATATTGTATAAGGGACAAATATCGCCACACCATGATCAGACCAGATTTTAGCAGCATATAGCGACCAAATTATTCCACATAGAAGGGAGAACTACCGTCACACCGTGAGCAGACCACATGACCACCACATAGTGACCGAACAATACCTCATACTGTAAAAGGGACAAATATCGCCACACCATGACCAGACCAGATTTTAGCAGCATATAGCGACCAAATTATTCCACATAGAAGGGAGAACTACCGTCACACCGTGAGCAGACCACATATGACCACCACATAGTCACCGAACAATACCTCATACTGTAAAAGGGACAAATATCGCCACACCATGACCAGACCAGATTTTAGCAGCATATAGCGACCAAATTATTCCACATAGAAGGGAGAACTACCGTCACACCGTGAGCAGACCATATATGACCACCACATAGTGACCGAACAATACCTCATACTGTAAAAGGGAGAAATATCGCCACACCATGACCAGACCAGATATTACCAACATATAGCGACCAAATAATTCCACATACAAGGGAGAAATACCACCACACCATGTCCACACCACATAGTGACCAAATAATAACACATACAGGGATAAATACCACACCATGACCGGACCAGATATTACAACATAGTGACCGAATATTACAATACTGATCATTAATGAAATGTCCTCGGACGCACATTCAGTTGAAACCAGTGGGCCCCCTCTACGTCCTGCTCAAGGTCCTGCCAAGGACCCTGGCCCACCGGATAATCGTCCAGTGTCCCGGTGCTCCAGTCAGACCCTGTATGCCCACCAAACTCATCCATTTAAATGTCTGATTTTAGAGTTTGCATTGTGTTCCTTTTCTTTGCTTATAAAAACATAATAATTATAGTCTATGGACCTTTTCTGATGCTGATGGTTCACAAAAGAAATTTGAGACATGTTTGATTGTAATCTGATTTGCAGATAAAACTGGCCCATTCAAATGATTGGATTGACAAAAAAAGATCCATTTGCATCCTTGTTCTGTATGTTTTTCACTGACTAATGTTAGAAGTTTGTAAATCTTCATCACTTTTTTTCTCTCATCAATAGGTGGCAGAAAATGTCATTTTTCAACAGGAGAGAAAACGTCATTCCATCACTTTACCTGATGGGCCCATGCAGTGTAGGACTGGCCTGGTGTGATAGCGGGAAAAATTCCCGGTGGGCCCCGATGAGAGAGTGAGAGAATTGGTAGCGGGGGCTCTCAAAAAGTGCGGACCCTTTAAAAGCGCAGCAGAAGGAAATGTAGCGTCGCGTGCGGCGCTCCTACTATTCAGTGGCGACAGCGGGTGACGCGCATAGTCACATGACAGGAGGACGTGATCTTGGTGGGCGGTGACACGCACCGCGCTCTGCTTTCCCGCTGGTGGCTGGCAGTTGTGTGGTGTCAGGTGACACGCTGACGTCACGCTCTCCTCTCTCTGCTCCCCTGCCGGCTTTTGATACGCCGACGCCGCGCTCTGCTCTCCAGTCCCGGCTCCTGCTCCCTTGGAATTGGCCTTGTAACACCGGCTCCCGTCCGGGTATGTAACACCGCACCAGCACCGCGCACCGCCCTCTTCTCTCCTGCTCTCTTGGCCTTTTAAGCCGGCTCCTGGGCTGAGTATACGGTGACCTGCACTCTGCTCTCTCACCATCACCCTGGAAACAAGGCTGCAGGCCTGGCTACAGCTCTCCCTGCTTCACCTTCAAGTCAAGTGCAATAGCCACGTTTTTCTGGGTGAGTGTTCCCAGCATTGGTCATCATCCATATATGGAGGGGTCGCAGGCTGGTCACATGGGGACATGGGGCTGAAGGGGGGGCTGGATGGACCCATGGGGACATGGATGGGGACATGGGGCTGAAGGGGGGGCTGGATGGACCCATGGGGACATGGATGGGGACATGGGGCTGAAGGGGGGGCTGGATGGACCCATGGGGACATGGATGGGGACATGGGGCTGAAGGGGGGGCTGGATGGACCCATGGGGACATGGATGGGGACATGGGGCTGAAGGGGGGGCTGGATGGACCCATGGGGACATGGATGGGGACATGGGGCTGAAGGGGGGGCTGGATGGACCCATGGGGACATGGATGGGGACATGGGGCTGAATGGGGGGGCTGGATGGACCCATGGGGACATGGATGGGGACATGGGGCTGAATGGGGGGGCTGGATGGACCCATGGGGACATGGATGGGGACATGGGGCTGAATGGGGGGGCTGGATGGACCCATGGGGACATGGGGCTGAATGGGGGGGCTGGATGGACCTATGGGGACATGGATGGGGACATGGGGCTGGATGGACCCATGGGGACATGGATGGGGACATGGGGCTGGATGGACCCATGGGGACATGGATGGGGACATGGGGCTGGATGGACCCATGGGGACATGGATGGGGACATGGGGCTGGATGGACCCATGGGGACATGGATGGGGACATGGGGCTGGATGGACCCATGGGGACATGGATGGGGACATGGGGCTGGATGGACCCATGGGGACATGGATGGGGACATGGGGCTGGATGGACCCATGGGGACATGGATGGGGACATGGGGCTGGATGGACCCATGGGGACATGGATGGGGACATGGGGCTGGATGGACCCATGGGGACATGGATGGGGACATGGGGCTGGATGGACCCATGGGGACATGGATGGGGACATGGGGCTGGATGGACCCATGGGGACATGGATGGGGACATGGGGCTGGATGGACCCATGGGGACATGGATGGGGACATGGGGCTGGATGGACCCATGGGGACATGGATGGGGACATGGGGCTGGATGGACCCATGGGGACATGGATGGGGACATGGGGCTGGATGGACCCATGGGGACATGGATGGGGACATGGGGCTGGATGGACCCATGGGGACATGGATGGGGACATGGGGCTGGATGGACCCATGGGGACATGGATGGGGACATGGGGCTGGATGGACCCATGGGGACATGGATGGGGACATGGGGACATGGATGGGGACATGGGGCTGGATGGACCCATGGGGACATGGATGGGGACATGGGGCTGGATGGACCCATGGGGACATGGATGGGGACATGGGGCTGGATGGACCCATGGGGACATGGATGGGGACATGGGGCTGGATGGACCCATGGGGACATGGATGGGGACATGGGGACATGGATGGGGACATGGGGCTGAAGGGGGGGCTGGATGGACCCATGGGGACATGGGGCTGAAGGGGGGGCTGGATGGACCCATGGGGGGCTGGATGGACCCATGGGGACATGGGGCTGAAGGGGGGGCTGGATGGACCCATGGGGACATGGGGCTGAAGGGGGGGCTGGATGGACCCATGGGGACATGGATGGGGACATGGGGCTGAAGGGGGGGCTGGATGGACCCATGGGGACATGGATGGGGACATGGGGCTGAAGGGGGGGCTGGATGGACCCATGGGGACATGGATGGGGACATGGGGCTGAAGGGGGGGCTGGATGGACCCATGGGGACATGGATGGGGACATGGGGCTGAAGGGGGGGCTGGATGGACCCATGGGGACATGGATGGGGACATGGGGCTGAAGGGGGGGCTGGATGGACCCATGGGGACATGGATGGGGACATGGGGCTGAAGGGGGGGCTGGATGGACCCATGGGGACATGGATGGGGACATGGGGCTGAAGGGGGGGCTGGATGGACCCATGGGGACATGGATGGGGACATGGGGCTGAAGGGGGGGCTGGATGGACCCATGGGGACATGGATGGGGACATGGGGCTGAAGGGGGGGCTGGATGGACCCATGGGGACATGGATGGGGACATGGGGCTGAAGGGGGGGCTGGATGGACCCATGGGGACATGGATGGGGACATGGGGCTGAAGGGGGGGCTGGATGGACCCATGGGGACATGGATGGGGACATGGGGCTGAAGGGGGGGCTGGATGGACCCATGGGGACATGGATGGGGACATGGGGCTGGATGGACCCATGGGGACATGGATGGGGGCTGGATGGACCCATGGGGACATGGATGGGGACATGGGGCTGAAGGGGGGGCTGGATGGACCCATGGGGACATGGATGGGGACATGGGGCTGAAGGGGGGGCTGGATGGACCCATGGGGACATGGATGGGGACATGGGGCTGAAGGGGGGGCTGGATGGACCCATGGGGACATGGATGGGGACATGGGGCTGAAGGGGGGGCTGGATGGACCCATGGGGACATGGATGGGGACATGGGGCTGAAGGGGGGGCTGGATGGACCCATGGGGACATGGATGGGGACATGGGGCTGAATGGGGGGGCTGGATGGACCCATGGGGACATGGATGGGGACATGGGGCTGAATGGGGGGGCTGGATGGACCCATGGGGACATGGATGGGGACATGGGGCTGAATGGGGGGGCTGGATGGACCCATGGGGACATGGGGCTGAATGGAGGGGCTGGATGGACCCATGGGGACATGGGGCTGAATGGGGGGGCTGGATGGACCCATGGGGACATGGATGGGGACATGGGGCTGAATGGGGGGGCTGGATGGACCCATGGGGACATGGATGGGGACATGGGGCTGAATGGGGGGGCTGGATGGACCCATGGGGACATGGGGCTGAATGGGGGGGGCTGGATGGACCCATGGGGACATGGGGCTGAATGGGGGGGCTGGATGGACCCATGGGGACATGGATGGGGACATGGTGCTGAATGGGGGGGCTGGATGGACCCATGGGGACATGGATGGGGACATGGGGCTGAATGGGGGGGCTGGATGGACCCATGGGGACATGGATGGGGACATGGGGCTGAATGGGGGGGCTGGATGGACCCATGGGGACATGGATGGGGACATGGGGCTGAATGGGGGGGCTGGATGGACCCATGGGGACATGGATGGGGACATGGGGCTGAATGGGGGGGCTGGATGGACCCATGGGGACATGGGGCTGAATGGGGGGGCTGGATGGACCTATGGGGACATGGATGGGGACATGGGGCTGGATGGACCCATGGGGACATGGATGGGGACATGGGGCTGGATGGACCCATGGGGACATGGATGGGGACATGGGGCTGGATGGACCCATGGGGACATGGATTTGGACATGGGGCTGAATGGGGGGGCTGGATGGACCCATGGGGACATGGATGGGGACATGGGGCTGAATGGGGGGGCTGGATGGACCCATGGGGACATGGATGGGGACATGGGGCTGAATGGGGGGGCTGGATGGACCCATGGGGACATGGGGCTGGATGGACCCATGGGGACATGGGGCTGAAGGGGGGGCTGGATCGACCCATGGGGACATGGATGGGGACATGGGGCTGGATGTACCCATGGGGACATGGATGGGGACATGGGGCTGAAGGGGGGGCTGGATGGACCCATGGGGACATGGGGCTGAAGGGGGGGCTGGATGGACCCATGGGGACATGGGGCTGAAGGGGGGGCTGGATGGACCCATGGGGACATGGGGCTGAAGGGGGGGCTGGATGGACCCATGGGGACATGGGGCTGAAGGGGGGGCTGGATGGACCCATGGGGACATGGGGCTGAAGGGGGGGCTGGATGGACCCATGGGGACATGGGGCTGAAGGGGGGGCTGGATGGACCCATGGGGACATGGATGGGGACATGGGGCTGGATGGACCCATGGGGACATGGATGGGGACATGGGGCTGGATGGACCCATGGGGACATGGATGGGGACATGGGGCTGGATGGACCCATGGGGACATGGATGGGGACATGGGGCTGGATGGACCCATGGGGACATGGATGGGGACATGGGGCTGGATGGACCCATGGGGACATGGATGGGGACATGGGGCTGGATGGACCCATGGGGACATGGGGCTGGATGGACCCATGAGGACATGGATGGGGACATGGGGCTGAAGGGGGGGCTGGATGGACCCATGGGGACATGGATGGGGACATGGGGCTGGATTGGGACATGGGGCTGAAGGGGGGGCTGGATGGACCCATGGGGACATGGATGGGGACATGGGGCTGAAGGGGGGGCTGGATGGACCCATGGGGACATGGATGGGGACATGGGGCTGAAGGGGGGGCTGGATGGACCCATGGGGACATGGATGGGGACATGGGGCTGAAAGGGGGGCTGGATGGACCCATGGGGACATGGATGGGGACATGGGGCTGAAGGGGGGCTGGATGGACCCATGGGGACATGGATGGGGACATGGGGCTGAAGGGGGGGCTGGATGGACCCATGGGGACATGGATGGGGACATGGGGCTGAAGGGGGGGCTGGATGGACCCATGGGGACATGGATGGGGACATGGGGCTGAAGGGGGGGCTGGATGGACCCATGGGGACATGGATGGGGACATGGGGCTGAAGGGGGGGCTGGATGGACCCATGGGGACATGGATGGGGACATGGGGCTGAAGGGGGGGCTGGATGGACCCATGGGGACATGGATGGGGACATGGGGCTGAAGGGGGGGCTGGATGGACCCATGGGGACATGGATGGGGACATGGGGCTGACGGGGGTGCTGGATGGACCCATGGGGACATGGATGGGGACATGGGGCTGAAGGGGGGGCTGGATGGACCCATGGGGACATGGGGCTGAAGGGGGGGCTGGATGGACCCATGGGGACATGGGGCTGAAGGGGGGGCTGGATGGACCCATGGGGACATGGGGCTGAAGGGGGGGCTGGATGGACCCATGGGGACATGGGGCTGAAGGGGGGGCTGGATGGACCCATGGGGACATGGGGCTGAAGGGGGGGCTGGATGGACCCATGGGGACATGGATGGGGACATGGGGCTGAATGGGGGGGCTGGATGGACCCATGGGGACATGGATGGGGACATGGGGCTGAATGGGGTGGCTGGATGGACCCATGGGGACATGGATGGGGACATGGGGCTGAATGGGGGGGCTGGATGGACCCATGGGGACATGGATGGGGACATGGGGCTGAATGGGGGGGCTGGATGGACCCATGGGGACATGGATGGGGACATGGGGCTGAATGGGGGGGCTGGATGGACCCATGGGGACATGGATGGGGACATGGGGCTGAATGGGGGGGCTGGATGGACCCATGGGGACATGGATGGGGACATGGGGCTGAATGGGGGTGCTGGATGGACCCATGGGGACATGGATGGGGACATGGGGCTGAATGGGGGGGCTGGATGGACCCATGGGGACATGGATGGGGACATGGGGCTGAATGGGGGGGCTGGATGGACCCATGGGGACATGGATGGGGACATGGGGCTGAATGGGGGGGCTGGATGGACCCATGGGGACATGGATGGGGACATGGGGCTGAATGGGGGGGCTGGATGGACCCATGGGGACATGGATGGGGACATGGGGCTGAATGGGGGGGCTGGATGGACCCATGGGGACATGGGGCTGAATGGGGGGGCTGGATGGACCCATGGGGACATGGGGCTGAATGGGGGGGCTGGATGGACCCATGGGGACATGGATGGGGACATGGGGCTGAATGGGGGGGCTGGATGGACCCATGGGGACATGGATGGGGACATGGGGCTGAATGGGGGGGCTGGATGGACCCATGGGGACATGGATGGGGACATGGGGCTGAATGGGGGGGCTGGATGGACCCATGGGGACATGGATGGGGACATGGGGCTGAATGGGGGGACTGGATGGACCCATGGGGACATGGATGGGGACATGGGGCTGAATGGGGGGGCTGGATGGACCCATGGGGACATGGATGGGGACATGGGGCTGAATGGGGGGGCTGGATGGACCCATGGGGACATGGATGGGGACATGGGGCTGAATGGGGGGGCTGGATGGACCCATGGGGACATGGATGGGGACATGGGGCTGAATGGGGGGGCTGGATGGACCCATGGGGACATGGGGCTGAATGGAGGGGCTGGATGGACCCATGGGGACATGGGGCTGAATGGGGGGGCTGGATGGACCCATGGGGACATGGATGGGGACATGGGGCTGAATGGGGGGGCTGGATGGACCCATGGGGACATGGATGGGGACATGGGGCTGAATGGGGGGGCTGGATGGACCCATGGGGACATGGATGGGGACATGGGGCTGAATGGGGGGGCTGGATGGACCCATGGGGACATGGATGGGGACATGGGGCTGAATGGGGGGGCTGGATGGACCTATGGGGACATGGATGGGGACATGGGGCTGGATGGACCCATGGGGACATGGATGGGGACATGGGGCTGGATGGGGACATGGGGCTGGATGGACCCATGGGGACATGGATGGGGACATGGGGCTAAATGGGGGGGCTGGATGGACCCATGGGGACATGGGGCTGAATGGGGGGGCTGGATGGACCCATGGGGACATGGGGCTGAATGGGGGGGCTGGATGGACCCATGGGGACATGGATGGGGACATGGGGCTGAATGGGGGGGCTGGATGGACCCATGGGGACATGGGGCTGGATGTACCCATGGGGACATGGGGCTGAAGGGGGGGCTGGATCGACCCATGGGGACATGGATGGGGACATGGGGCTGGATGTACCCATGGGGACATGGATGGGGACATGGGGCTGAAGGGGGGGCTGGATGGACCCATGGGGACATGGGGCTGAAGGGGGGGCTGGATGGACCCATGGGGACATGGATGGGGACATGGGGCTGGATGGACCCATGGGGACATGGATGGGGACATGGGGACATGGATGCGGACATGGGGCTGGATGGACCCATGGGGACATGGATGGGGACATGGGGCTGGATGGACCCATGGGGACATGGATGGGGACATGGGGCTGGATGGACCCATGGGGACATGGATGGGGACATGGGGCTGGATGGACCCATGGGGACATGGATGGGGACATGGGGCTGGATGGACCCATGGGGACATGGATGGGGACATGGGGCTGGATGGACCCATGGGGACATGGATGGGGACATGGGGCTGAAGGGGGGGCTGGATGGACCCATGGGGACATGGGGCTGGATGGACCCATGAGGACATGGATGGGGACATGGGGCTGAAGGGGGGGCTGGATGGACCCATGGGGACATGGATGGGGACATGGGGCTGGATGGGGACATGGGGCTGAAGGGGGGGCTGGATGGACCCATGGGGACATGGATGGGGACATGGGGCTGAAGGGGGGGCTGGATGGACCCATGGGGACATGGATGGGGACATGGGGCTGAAGGGGGGGCTGGATGGACCCATGGGGACATGGGGCTGAAGGGGGGGCTGGATGGACCCATGGGGACATGGGGCTGAAGGGGGGGCTGGATGGACCCATGGGGACATGGGGCTGAAGGGGGGGCTGGATGGACCCATGGGGACATGGGGCTGAAGGGGGGGCTGGATGGACCCATGGGGACATGGGGCTGAAGGGGGGGCTGGATGGACCCATGGGGACATGGGGCTGAAGGGGGGGCTGGATGAACCCATGGGGACATGGGGCTGAAGGGGGGGCTGGATGGACCCATGGGGACATGGGGCTGAAGGGGGGGCTGGATGGACCCATGGGGACATGGGGCTGAAGGGGGGGCTGGATGGACTCATGGGGACATGGGGCTGAAGGGGGGGCTGGATGGACCCATGGGGCTGAACGGGGGGGCTGGATGGACCCATGGGGACATGGAGCTGAAGGGGGGGCTGGATGGACCCATGGGGACATGGATGGGGACATGGAGCTGAAGGGGGGGCTGGATGGACCCATGGGGCTGAAGGGGGGGCTGGATGGACCCATGGGGCTGAAGGGGGGGCTGGATGGACCCATGGGGACATGGATGGGGACGTGGGGCTGAAGGGGGGGCTGGATGGACCCATGGGGACATGGATGGGGACATGGGGCTGAAGGGGGGGCTGGATGGACCCATGGGGACATGGATGGGGAAATGGGGCTGAAGGGGGGGCTGGATGGACCCATGGGGACATGGGGCTGAAGGGGGGGCTGGATGGACCCATGGGGACATGGGGCTGAAGGGGGGGCTGGATGGACCCATGGGGACATGGGGCTGAAGGGGGGGCTGGATGGACCCATGGGGACATGGGGCTGAAGGGGGGGCTGGATGGACCCATGGGGACATGGGGCTGAAGGGGGGGCTGGATGGACCCATGGGGACATGGATAGGGACATGGGGCTGAAGGGGGGGCTGGATGGACCCATGGGGACATGGATGGGGACATGGGGCTGAAGGGGGGGCTGGATGGACCCATGGGGACATGGATGGGGACATGGGGCTGAAGGGGGGGCTGGATGGACCCATGGGGACATGGATGGGGACATGGGGCTGAAGGGGGGGCTGGATGGACCCATGGGGACATGGATGGGGACATGGGGCTGAAGGGGGGGCTGGATGGACCCATTGGGACATGGGGCTGAAGGGGGGGCTGGATGGACCCATTGGGACATGGGGCTGAAGGGGGGGCTGGATGGACCCATGGGGACATGGGGCTGAAGGGGGGGCTGGATGGACCCATGGGGACATGGGGCTGAAGGGGGGGCTGGATGGACCCATGGGGCTGAAGGGGGGGCTGGATGGACCCATGGGGCTGAAGGGGGGGCTGGATGGACCCATGGGGACATGGGGCTGAAGGGGGGGCTGGATGGACCCATGGGGACATGGGGCTGAAGGGGGGGCTGGATGGACCCATGGGGACATGGGGCTGAAGGGGGGGCTGGATGGACCCATGGGGACATGGGGCTTAAGGGGGGGCTGGATGGACCCATGGGGACATGGGGCTGAAGGGGGGGCTGGATGGACCCATGGGGCATGGATGGGGACATGGGGCTGAAGGGGGGGCTGGATGGACCCATGGGGACATGGGGCTGAAGGGGGGGCTGGATGGACCCATGGGGACATGGGGCTGAAGGGGGGGCTGGATGGACCCATGGGGACATGGGGCTGAAGGGGGGGCTGGATGGACCCATGGGGACATGGGGCTGAAGGGGGGGCTGGATGGACCCATGGGGACATGGGGCTGAAGGGGGGGCTGGATGGACCCATGGGGACATGGATGGGGACATGGGTCTGAAGGGGGGGCTGAATGGACCCATGGGGACATGGGGTTGAATGGACCCATGGGGACATGGATGGGGACATGGGGCTGAATGGGGGGGCTGGATGGACATGGATGGGGACATGGATGGGGACATGGGGCTGAATGGGGGGGCTGGATGGACCCATGGGGACATGGATGGGGACATGGGGCTGAATGGGGGGGCTGGATGGACCCATGGGGACATGGATGGGGACATGGGGCTGAATGGGGGGGCTGGATGGACCCATGGGGACATGGGGCTGAATGGGGGGGCTTGCTGGACCCATGGGGACATGGATAGGGACATGGGGCTGAATGGGGGGGCTGGCTGGACCCATGGGGACATGGATGGGGACATGGGGCTGAATGGGGGGGCTGGCTGGACCCATGGGGACATGGATGGGGGGGCTGGCTGGACCCATGGGGACATGGATGGGGACATGGGGCTGAATGGGGGGGCTGGCTGGACCCATGGGGACATGGATGGGGACATGGGGATGAATGGGGGGGCTGGCTGGACCCATGGGGACATGGATGGGGACATGGATGGGGACATGGGGCTGAATGGGGGGGCTGGCTGGACCCATGGGGACATGGATGGGGACATGGGGCTGAATGGGGGGGCTGGCTGGACCCATGGGGACATGGATGGGGACATGGGGCTGAATGGGGGGGCTGGTAGGACCCATGGGGACATGGGGCTGAATGGGGGGGCTGGCTGGACCCACGGGGACATGGATGGGGACATGGGGCTGAATGGGGGGGCTGGATGGACCCACGGGGACATGGATGGGGACATGGGGCTGAATGGGGGGGCTGGTGGACCCACGGGGACATGGATTGGGACATGGGGCTGAATTGGGGGGCTGGCTGGACCCACGGGGACATGGATGGGGACATGGGGCTGAATGGGGGGGCTGGCTGGACCCACGGGGACATGGATGGGGACATGGGGCTGAATGGGGGGGCTGGCTGGACCCACGGGGACATGGATGGGGACATGGGGCTGAATGGGGGGGCTGGCTGGACCCACGGGGACATGGATGGGGACATGGGGCTGAATGGGGGGGCTGGCTGGACCCACGGGGACATGGATGGGGACATGGGGCTGAATGGGGGGGCTGGCTGGACCCACGGGGACATGGATGGGGACATGGGGCTGAATGGGGGGGCTGGCTGGACCCACGGGGACATGGGGCTGAATGGGGGGGCTGGCTGGACCCACGGGGACATGGATGGGGACATGGGGCTGAATGGGGGGGCTGGCTGGACCCACGGGGACATGGGGCTGAATGGGGGGGCTGGCTGGACCCACGGGGACATGGATGGGGACATGGGGCTGAATGGGGGGGCTGGCTGGACCCACGGGGACATGGATGGGGACATGGGGCTGAATGGGGGGGCTGGCTGGACCCACGGGGACATGGATGGGGACATGGGGCTGAATGGGGGGGCTGGCTGGACCCACGGGGACATGGATGGGGACATGGGGCTGAATGGGGGGGCTGGCTGGACCCACGGGGACATGGGGCTGAATGGGGGGGCTGGCTGGACCCACGGGGACATGGATGGGGACATGGGGCTGAATGGGGGGGCTGGCTGGACCCACGGGGACATGGATGGGGACATGGGGCTGAATGGGGGGGCTGGCTGGACCCACGGGGACATGGATGGGGACATGGGGCTGAATGGGGGGGCTGGCTGGACCCACGGGGACATGGATGGGGACATGGGGCTGAATGGGGGGGCTGGCTGGACCCACGGGGACATGGATGGGGACATGGGGCTGAATGGGGGGGCTGGCCGGACCCACGGGGACATGGATGGGGACATGGGGCTGAATGGGGGGGCTGGCTGGACCCACGGGGACATGGATGGGGACATGGGGCTGAATGGGGGGGCTGGCTGGACCCACGGGGACATGGATGGGGACATGGGGCTGAATGGGGGGGCTGGCTGGACCCACGGGGACATGGATGGGGACATGGGGCTGAATGGGGGGCTGGCTGGACCCACGGGGACATGGATGGGGACATGGGGCTGAATGGGGGGGCTGGCTGGACCCACGGGGACATGGATGGGGACATGGGGCTGAATGGGGGGGCTGGCTGGACCCACGGGGACATGGATGGGGACATGGGGCTGAATGGGGGGGCTGGCTGGACCCACGGGGACATGGATGGGGACATGGGGCTGAATGGGGGGGCTGGCTGGACCCACGGGGACATGGATGGGGACATGGGGCTGAATGGGGGGGCTGGCTGGACCCACGGGGACATGGATGGGGACATGGGGCTGAATGGGGGGGCTGGCTGGACCCACGGGGACATGGATGGGGACATGGGGCTGAATGGGGGGGCTGGCTGGACCCACGGGGACATGGATGGGGACATGGGGCTGAATGGGGGGGCTGGCTGGACCCACGGGGACATGGATGGGGACATGGGGCTGAATGGGGGGGCTGGCTGGACCCACGGGGACATGGATGGGGACATGGGGCTGAATGGGGGGGCTGGCTGGAACCACGGGGACATGGATGGGGACATGGGGCTGAATGGGGGGGCTGGCTGGACCCACGGGGACATGGATGGGGACATGGGGCTGAATGGGGGGGCTGGCTGGACCCACGGGGACATGGATGGGGACATGGGGCTGAATGGGGGGGCTGGCTGGACCCACGGGGACATGGATGGGGACATGGGGCTGAATGGGGGGGCTGGTTGGACCCACGGGGACATGGATGGGGACATGGGGCTGAATGGGGGGGCTGGCTGGACCCACGGGGACATGGATGGGGACATGGGGCTGAATGGGGGGGGCTGGCTGGACCCACGGGGACATGGATGGGGACATGGGGCTGAATGGGGGGGCTGGCTGGACCCACGGGGACATGGATGGGGACATGGGGCTGAATGGGGGGGCTGGCTGGACCCACGGGGACATGGATGGGGACATGGGGCTGAATGGGGGGGCTGGCTGGACCCACGGGGACATGGATGGGGACATGGGGCTGAATGGGGGGGCTGGCTGGACCCACGGGGACATGGATGGGGACATGGGGCTGAATGGGGGGGCTGGCTGGACCCACGGGGACATGGATGGGGACATGGGGCTGAATGGGGGGGCTGGCTGGACTCACGGGGACATGGATGGGGACATGGGGCTGAATGGGGGGGCTGGCTGGACCCACGGGGACATGGATGGGGACATGGGGCTGAATGGGGGGGCTGGCTGGACCCACGGGGACATGGATGGGGACATGGGGCTGAATGGGGGGGCTGGCTGGACCCACGGGGACATGGATGGGGACATGGGGCTGAATGGGGGGGCTGGCTGGACCCATGGGGACATGGATGGGGACATGGGGCTGAATGGGGGGGCTGGCTGGACCCATGGGGACATGGATGGGGACATGGGGCTGAATGGGGGGGCTGGCTGGACCCATGGGGACATGGATGGGGACATGGGGCTGAATGGGGGGGCTGGCTGGACCCATGGGGACATGGGGCTGAATGGGGGGGCTGGCTGGACCCATGGGGACATGGGGCTGGATGGGGGGGCTGGCTGGACCCATGGGGACATGGGGCTAATGGGGGGGCTGGCTGGACCCATGGGGACATGGGGCTAATGGGGGGGCTGGCTGGACCCATGGGGACATGGGGCTGAATGGGGGGGCTGGCTGGACCCATGGGGACATGGGGCTAATGGGGGGGCTGGCTGGACCCATGGGGACATGGGGCTGAATGGGGGGGCTGGCTGGACCCATGGGGACATGGGGCTGAATGGGGGGGCTGGCTGGACCCATGGGGCTGAATGGGGGGGCTGGCTGGACCCATGGGGCTGAATGGGGGGGCTGGCTGGACCCATGGGGCTGAATGGGGGGGCTGGCTGGACCCATGGGGCTGAATGGGGGGGCTGGCTGGACCCATGGGGCTGAATGGGGGGGCTGGCTGGACCCATGGGGCTGAATGGGGGGGCTGGCTGGACCCATGGGGCTGAATGGGGGGGCTGGCTGGACCCATGGGGCTGAATGGGGGGGCTGGCTGGACCCATGGGGACATGGGGCTGAATGGGGGGGCTGGCTGGACCCATGGGGACATGGGGCTGAATGGGGGGGCTGGCTGGACCCATGGGGACATGGATGGGGACATGGGGCTGAATGGGGGGCTGGCTGGACCCATGGGGACATGGGGCTGAAGGAGGGGCTGACTGGACCCATGGGGACATGGATGGGGACATGGGGCTGATGGGGGGGGCTGGCTGGACCCATGGGGACATGGAGGGGGACATGGGGCGGAAAGGGGAGCTGGATGGACCCATGGGGACATGGAGGGCGACATGGGGCGGAAAGGGGGGCTGGATGGACCCATGGGGACATGGGGCTGAAGGGGGGGGGGGGCTGGCTGGACCCATGGTGACATGGATGGGGACATGGGGCTGAAGGGGGGCTGGGTGGACGCATGGGGTGACATATGGATGGAGGCAGGGGGCTGAAGGGGGGGCTGGCTGGACACATGGGGAGACATGGATGGAGGCATGGGGCTGAAGGGGGGGGCTGGCTGGACGCATGGGGAGACTTATGGATGGAGGCACGGGGCTGAAGGGGGGGGCTGGCTGGACGCATGATCGGACACATGGAGGTGAAGGTGGCCAAGTTGGGGACCTGGATGGACACATGGAGGTGAAGGGCGGCAAGCTGGACACATGGGGACCTGGATAGATATATGGGGTGGGGTGGGATGCATATATGAGGGGGACAGGATGGATATATGAAGGGGGGCGGGCTGGACACATGGAGGCCCGGATGGTTATATGGGAGGGGCAGGCTGGACACATGGAGACCAGAATGGATATATGGGGGGGGGGGGGTCAGGTTGGATAGCTGGGTGGCCACGCTGGACAAGGGACTTTATTACTGTTTAGGGGCCAGATTGAGGAACTTTATTAGTTTATGATGGCGAATGGGGAACATTATTACTTTAGAGTCCAATTAGGGACATTATTACTTCTGTAATATAATTTACTTTTTAGGAAACTGTTTTCCATAAGAGGGGACAAAAGGGGGGTCCTGTTACTGTGCAGGGCGCCACTATGTCGCTTTATTTCTTCAACTGGTGTAGTGTAGAATCCTGGGGAAAAGTGGGAATGTGCTCTAAAAGAGATCAGTTATTGATAACTGTGTGTTATTTTCTGCAGAGATGATTCCTGGCTGGAAGAAGTGATGGCGGACTGTGCCAGATGAAGAAAAGCGAAGATGAAGAACTTCACCTAGAGACATCACTGGTGAGTCAGTGTATTACTGTACACTTACACTATATAGTATATACTGAGCTCCTGTGTATGTCACTCGTGATAACTGTATTACCTGTACACTGACACTATATACAGAGCTCCTGTGTATAATGTCACTGGTGATCACTGTATTACCTGTACACTATATACAGAGCTCCTGTGTATAATGTCACTGGTGATCACTGTATTACCTGTACACTGACACTATATACAGAGCTCATATGTATAGTGACAGTGTTGTTAGTATTGTGGTTTGTATTCCTGATCAGTATTGTAGTATTTGGTCACTATGTGGTGGTAATATGTGGTCTGGTCATGGTGTGGTGATATTTGTCCCTTTTGTATGTGGTATTATTGGTGTTGTTATAGTGGATTATGTTGTGTATGGCGGTCATTTGTTCTCGCTGAGATTAACTAGGAAAAGATTTTTTTCAATGAGGCCACGGCTTCACTATCCGTATTTGGTCAGTATTTTTTCTCAGTAGTGAGAGGCAAAAGCAGGAGTGGGTGATAAATGCAGAATTGGTGACTTGTTTCTATTATACCTTTTCTCTGATTGTTCCTCACCTGGTTTTGGCTCCCACTCCTGAGAATAATCCTGACTGAATACTGATAGTGGGGCTGTGGCCTTAGAGATGAAATACTTGGAGCAGAGCGTCAGAGATGCACTTACAGGGGTTCTCCGGGGAAAACAAGTAATCACCTCTCCACAGGATCAGTGATAACTTATTGATTGGTGGGGGTCTGACTACTGGGACCTGCACCGATCGGCAGAATGTGGAGCTTTTCTCCCCATTAGACTGGAGCTCATGTGCGACTCGACCACTGATCCATTCTTCCAATCGGTGCAGTTTCCAATCAATAAGTGATCACCTATCCTGTGTAGCCCATGAATCTGTGATCACTTGTTTTAACCGCAGAAGCTCTTTCATGCAAACTCCAGAAATTGTCCATCCCTGTTCTAGTCTGTGCACAGTAGATGTGAGGAGCCGCCGGTCACTGCTCCACTATAACAGGGAGATAATATAAGAGAACCACCGAATGATAGGTCCAGTACAACAAAAGCAATTCAAAAATACCTTTATTCAAGTTATGGTTAAAGTGACACTACATACACAAGGAAAGCCGCATTATAATAGTCATACAGCAATGTTATAATATATACTGGACTCTAAGATATATAGATGAATAAGAATAGATAAACATCAAGCAGGTTAATACATGGAAGGAAGGGGACAAACGGAAAGGGGTTATATCACCGAAATGGCAACTAAGAAAACATGTGAATGGCCAAATCATAAATATATATATATGTACATGGCAGTGTGGAGAGGAAAATTCCCGTGTGCTCCATGTCATTTAATAGTACATATACCCCATGCTTATCCATACAGTCCAGAGTAATCAGTGTGTAAGCCCAAATATAGAGTGTATCTACCTGCACAGAAGTCCAGTGTGTATAAATGGCATCAAGCGGCGCAGCCCCGACGCGCGTTTCGGACACACGTCCTTCGTCAGGGGGTAGCGTCCATATGAACCAGCACGTATAAAAATACTAATGTGACCAATCGGTAAGCACCGGGTGTCCTACATAATTAGGATCGCCCGCAATTAAGCTCCAAATTGAGGCGGGCGCATACAGCTGGTTATCCGCCGGTGTATACAGGCAGCGCTTGATGTGCACGCATGCGGCGGCCGGAGGGACCGGAAGTCGCGGGCATCGCGTCATGCATCAGCCGACGACGGGAACACACGTGACCCGGGTCACCTGATGCATAGAGACACGTGACCGCAGCCTCACGGAGCACAGACGGCGCATGCGCGCAGCGCTTACCCGTAGAATGGGCATCAAATTGTCCTCTGTATCCAAGCAACCATGGGAGATCAGGAAGCCAGAATGGAGAAAGGAACACAAGAGGAATAAAGATCACGCAGATAGAGACAACTCGGGGAATCAGAGTGACAATAAGTAAGTGTGAGACTAGTGAAGTGACTGTGCAAATCATACAAATATAATCATATGTTATGTATATACACATCGACCACAATGGGAGATATGCATAGAGAGGAAGAGGGATAAAGTGAACATGTGCTATATATCAAAGACCTATAATGGCCAGTTAAAACATTAAGGTGTGTGTATATAGAGTATAACACAGTGTATATATCCATATTTGAATATATTTGCGTATACATACATATCAAATATAAAGTGTTTACGTGCAATAAATAGAGTAACATGAAAAAAAGGGGGGGGGGGGAGAAAAAAAGAGAAGAGAAAAAAATATATATATAAAAGATATATATAAAAAATAAAATAAAAATTTTTTTTTACATATAAATATATAGATAGATAGTAAAAACAATCAGATAATACATCATCATACGTATGGAAATAATATACAGGTGAGACATTCTATCCCATCAAGAAAAAATTATATTTTTATATATAAAATATATAAAGAAAGAAAAAAGGGGGAGAAAGAGAAGAACAATATAATAACGGCTTCCAATCTTCAATCCCGAAATATGTCATAACACTAGGATCCCACTCCGATGCTAGATCAAAGGCCACATCAGAAATAAACTATAAGAGGGGAGAGAGAGTTAAAATTACTATCATATAGAAAATAAATAAAAACATGTTAAAAACAAATTAAAAACAAACAGGCAGGTTCAAGGACTAGATTGGTCACAGAAATGGAACGTAACTCATGTCAATACCGGTAGGCCAATTCCTTAGATTAAGGAGAATCTGCTCCAGTGATGCGGATTTTATACAACAGGCCGATATATTAAAGATGCGATTCTTGGAGAGAGGCTACAGCCGTCGCTCCGTCAAAAGAGCATTTAATAGGGCTAAACATACCTCTAGACACAATGAATTATATTCAAATAAGACACAGCCAACGAACAGAACTGTTAGATTCATCACACAGTATCATGGTCAAACTAATCTGATGCGCTATTTTCTAAACAAATCTTGGCCCATCCTACAATCTGACCCTGTGCGCTCGAGATATTTGAGCCCGAAACCCAATATCACTTTTCGTCGGTCACGTAATTTACGGGACGATCTAGTGAAAAGTCACTATACCAATGAAAGAACAACTTTTATGTCTAAAGTGAAACCACTCAAAGGCTGTAGACCCTGTGGTAAATGTGTGGCATGTTCAAATGTGGTGCGATCCGACACATTTCAAAGCTCGGACGGACTTACAATATATAATATCCAACACCTCATTACATGTACCACAACTGCAGTGATCTATTATGCCACTTGCCCATGCTCATTAATCTATGTGGGATTAACTACCCGCCAATTAAAGGTTAGGATACGCGAGCATGTTCTTGGTATTATAGCAGCAAAAGAAATCAATGATCCATCGCTCTTGAAGACAATACCGAGACACTTCAAGACATTTCACGGATGTGACGCCTCATTACTTAGAGTAATTGGGATTGATATGGTTCCACCTAACATTAGAGGAGGTAAGATAAGTAAACGTCTGGCCCAATTAGAAACAAGATGGATCTGGACATTGAAAACTGTCTGTCCTTTGGGACTCAATGAGAACATGAGTTACGTTCCATTTCTGTGACCAATCTAGTCCTTGAACCTGCCTGTTTGTTTTTAATTTGTTTTTAACATGTTTTTATTTATTTTCTATATGATAGTAATTTTAACTCTCTCTCCCCTCTTATAGTTTATTTCTGATGTGGCCTTTGATCTAGCATCGGAGTGGGATCCTAGTGTTATGACATATTTCGGGATTGAAGATTGGAAGCCGTTATTATATTGTTCTTCTCTTTCTCCCCCTTTTTTCTTTCTTTATATATTTTATATATAAAAATGTAATTTTTTCTTGATGGGATAGAATGTCTCACCTGTATATTATTTCCATACGTATGATGATGTATTATCTGATTGTTTTTACTATCTATCTATATATTTATATGTAAAAAAAATTTTTTATTTTATTTTTTATATATATCTTTTATATATATTTTTTTTTCTCTTCTCTTTTTTTCTCCCCCCCCCCCCTTTTTTTCATGTTACTCTATTTATTGCACGTAAACACTTTATATTTGATATGTATGTATACGCAAATATATTCAAATATGGATATATACACTGTGTTATACTCTATATACACACACCTTAATGTTTTAACTGGCCATTATAGGTCTTTGATATATAGCACATGTTCACTTTATCCCTCTTCCTCTCTATGCATATCTCCCATTGTGGTCGATGTGTATATACATAACATATGATTATATTTGTATGATTTGCACAGTCACTTCACTAGTCTCACACTTACTTATTGTCACTCTGATTCCCCGAGTTGTCTCTATCTGCGTGATCCTTATTCCTCTTGTGTTCCTTTCTCCATTCTGGCTTCCTGATCTCCCGTGGTTGCTTGGATACAGAGGACAATTTGATGCCCATTCTACGGGTAAGCGCTGCGCGCATGCGCCGTCTGTGCTCCGTGAGGCTGCGGTCACGTGTCTCTATGCATCAGGTGACCCGGGTCACGTGTGTTCCCGTCGTCTGCTGATGCATGACGCGATGCCCGCGACTTCCGGTCCCTCCGGCCGCCGCATGCGTGCACATCAAGCGCTGCCTGTATACACCGGCGGATAACCAGCTGTATGCGCCCGCCTCAATTTGGAGCTTAATTGCGGGCGATCCTAATTATGTAGGACACCCGGTGCTTACCGATTGGTCACATTAGTATTTTTATACGTGCTGGTTCATATGGACGCTACCCCCTGACGAAGGACGTGTGTCCGAAACGCACGTCGGGGCTGCGCCGCTTGATGCCATTTATACACACTGGACTTCTGTGCAGGTAGATACACTCTATATTTGGGCTTACACACTGATTACTCTGGACTGTATGGATAAGCATGGGGTATATGTACTATTAAATGACATGGAGCACACGGGAATTTTCCTCTCCACACTGCCATGTACATATATATATATTTATGATTTGGCCATTCACATGTTTTCTTAGTTGCCATTTCGGTGATATAACCCCTTTCCGTTTGTCCCCTTCCTTCCATGTATTAACCTGCTTGATGTTTATCTATTCTTATTCATCTATATATCTTAGAGTCCAGTATATATTATAACATTGCTGTATGACTATTATAATGCGGCTTTCCTTGTGTATGTAGTGTCACTTTAACCATAACTTGAATAAAGGTATTTTTGAATTGCTTTTGTTGTATTGGACCTATCATTCGGTGGTTCTCTTATATTATGTGTCTTACCGAATGGTCTGCCATTTCACGTTGGTCCATATAATAAGTACACGATTACTTACCGGCCCGTTGATTTGCGGGTCTGAATATGATCAGTGTCTTATACTGTTATAACAGGGAGAGCAGAGAAAAGAGATCTGCATATTGCTGTAGGTGGCCCCTAGAGTCAATGTCCCCTGTGGGCCCCAGACACCCCAGTCCGACCCTGCTGACATCTGATTAAGGCCTAAGGCCCCGTTCACATGTCAGGTTTTAATCAGTGTTTTTTTCTCATTTTCATCTGATTTTGGTCAGGTTGTCAGTTTTTCTCCTCAGTGGGGCATATTTTTTATATGTAAAGTAAAAAGCTAAAGGTTTCCTAGCCTCGCTTGCCCGGCCTATAGACCCTGGAAAACAAGCAGTACAGGCAACATGGTTGGTTCTGGCCATTTTTCTGACAGACTCATTGACTTCAATAGATGATCTTTATCTACAAATCGGATGGAAATCGGACCGGTCTCAGTTCTGATTTACAGATCAATCGTCCACAAAAAATAGAGCTGTAAACCTGTCCCCGGTCTATAACGGAGCATATTCTACCTGTTAGAGAAATAACCAGACGTGAAAAGAGTCGTGTGCTATTCTTACAGGGAAGGGGCCACCATTTTATGTTTTGTATTAATAATTATGTAATCAATTATTTTTAATACAAAATTAAATGTCCCACTTTATTAGTTTTTTAGCTATTTATGTTGACATTGGCCACTGGGGGCTGCCATTTTTATTTGGGGGGTGTGTAAGAAGCGCTCTTACACACCTCATTTACGGCAGCCCTGGCCATAAGAGAGAGTAGTCTGTCACCGACCCTATCTCTAACATTAGAGGCAGCTCCTCCTGCCTCTAGCTGTGACCTGGGCACGCCCCCTTGGCTGTTCAGGTCGCAGCCGTGGGAGGAGATTGCAGCCATCTTTGTGGAGCCTGCAGTGTAAGCTGTACATTCCCCCTGTCGTCGCACGCACTGCTCAGTCAGAGCGTGCCATGACAGGAGCTGCCGGGGAGGAAATGCCTGGGAGTGGACGTCCCGAATGAGTATGTGTGGCGGCTCCGTGCGGTGATCTCAGCTTCTCTGCTGTTATCACCGCCGACATCTTCAGGCAACACAGACACAGCGCTGCGTGGGAACGTGGAAGGTGAGTAGAAGTGTTTATTGTTTTTTGTTTTTTTTTCCTTTGCAGTGAATATATGGGGGCATAAACCCACCAGGATGGAGGAGGAGGCATAAACCCACCAGGATGGATGGAAGAGGCATATACCCACCAGGATGGAGGGAGTGTGCATATACCCACCAATGAAGGGGGGCTTTTACCCACCAGGATGGATGAAGGGGGCATATATCCACCAGGATGGATGGAGGGGGGGCATATACCCACCAGGATGGATGGAGGGGGGGCATATACCCACCAGGATGGAGAGGTGGCATATACCCACCAGGATGGAGAGGTGGCATATACTCACCAGAATAGAGAGAGGGGGCATATACACCTACCCAGGATGGATGAAGGGGCATATACACCTACCCAGGATGGATGGATGGAGGGGCATATACACCTACCCAGGATGGATGGATGGATGGAGGGGCATATACACCTACCCAGGATGGATGGATGGATGGAGGGGCATATACACCTACCCAGGATGGATGGATGGATGGAGGGGCATATACACCTACCCAGGATGGATGGATGGATGGAGGGGCATATACACCTACCCAGGATGGATGGATGGATGGAGGGGCATATACACCTACCCAGGATGGATGGATGGAGGGGCATATACACCTACCCAGGATGGATGGATGGAGGGGCATATACACTTAGGATGGATGGAGGGGCATACACACCTTCCCAGGATGGATGGATGGAGGGGCATATACACCTACCCAGGATGGATGGATGGAGGGGCATATACACCTACCCAGGATGGATAGATGGAGGGGCACATACACCTACCCAGGATGGATGGATGGAGGGGCATATTCTCCTACCTAGGATGGATGGAGGGGCATATTCTCCTACCAAGGATGGATGGAGGGGCATATACTCCTACCCAGGATGGATGGATTGATAAAGGGGCATCTACACCTAACCAGGATGGATAGATGATGGAGCATATATACTTATCCAGGATGGATGGAGGGGCATATACACCTACCCAGGATGGATGGAGGGGCATATACACCTACCCAGGATGGATGGAGGGGCATATACACCTACCCAGGATAGATGGAGGGGCCGATACACCTACCCAGGATGGATTTATGGATGGAGGGGCATCTACACCTACCCAGGATGGATGGATGGAGAAGCATCTACACCTACCCAGGATGGATGGATGGGGAAGCATATACACCTACCCAGGATGGATGGATGGAGGGGCATATACACCTACCCAGGATGGATGGAGGGGCATATACACCTACCCAGGATGGTTGGAGGGGAATATACACCTACTCAGGATGGATGGATGGAGGGGAATATACACCTACCCAGGATGGATGGATGGAGGGGAATATACACCTACCCAGGATGGATGGATGGAGGGGCATCTACACCTACCGAGGGTGGATGGATGGAGGGGCATCTATACCTAACCAGGATGGATGGAGGGGCATATACACCTACCAGAATAGACTACCCAGGATGGATGGAGGGGCATCTACGCCTACCCAGAATGGATGGATGAAGGGGCATATACACCTACCCAGGATGGATGGATGGAGAAGCATATACACCTACCCAGGATGGATGGATGGAGGGGCATATACACCTACCCAGGATGGATGGATGGAGGGGAATATACACCTACCTAGGATGGGTGGAGGGAAATATACACCTACCTAGGATGGATGGGTGGAGGGGAATATACACCTACCCAGGATGGATGGATGGAGGGGCATCTACACGTACCCAGGGTGGATGGATGGAGGGGCATCTATACCTAACCAGGGTGGATGGATGGAGGGGCATTTTCACCTAACCAGGATGGATGGAGGGGCATATGCACCTACCAGAATAGACTACCTAGGATGGATGGATGGATGGAGGGGCATCTACACCTACCCAGGATGGATGGATGAAGGGACATATACACCTACCTAGGATGGATGGATGGAGGGGCATATACACCTACCTAGGATGGATGGATGGAGGGGGATATACACCTACCTAGGATGGATGGATGGATGGAGGGGGATATACACCTACCCAGGATGGATGGATGGAGGGGGATATACACCTACCCAGGATGGATGGATGGAGGGGGATATACACCTACCCAGGATGGATGGATGGAGGGGCATATACACCTACCCAGGATGGATGGATGGAGGGGCATATACACCTACCCAGGATGGATGGATGGAGGGGGATATACACCTACCCAGGATGGATGGATGGAGGGGGATATACACCTACCCTGGATGGAGGGGGATATACACCTACCCTGGATGGATGGATGGATGGAGGGGGATATACACCTACCCAGGATGGATGTATGGAAGGGGATATACACCTACCCAGGATGGATGGATGGAGGGGCATATACACCTGCCCAGGATGGATGGAGGGGCATATACACCTACCCTGGATGGATGGATGGATGGAGGGGCATCTACACCTACCCAGGATGGGGACCATATTCCATATACCAGGATGGGGCATATAGAAGGATGAGGGGCATATACTGTAGGGCGTATATGGTGTCATTACGCTTTGGCTCTTTTGATACCTGTGATACGTCTGACCTCATAGTATGTCCCCCCTTTTTACTCTTTTGAAGGAGGCTGTTTTACACTTGAAGCATATATGTGTTACAATCCATAACTAAATCGTGTATATTTTTTATTTTTCCTCTTTATTGGTTAACTCCGGAATGAAGCACCGCTTTGTATTCATTTATATGAGATATTTTCATGTGCTGAGTGTCGACTTATTTGTTACCCCCCCTCTTTTTCTCAGATATGATTGTAATTTGATTTATCATGAGACGATGGATTTTCGTTTTTTATACAGTTCTTCCCATTTTTGTATTGTTTTAGATAAACCTTGATAAAGGCTGAGGCCGAAGTGTTGGTCATACATCTGTCTCATGAACAATTTATTGTCTGAATAAATTCCTTGATTTGCATCAATATCCATTGTGCCTAAAGGTTTTTATATATATATATATATATATATATATATATATATATATATATATATGTATATATATATATATGTATTTTTCCATGTGAGTTTTCTTATAATGTTTTTAAATAGAAGACCGTATTGCGATATCATTGAGATACAAATGTTTCTGTTGCGATCCTCAGCTCTACCTGAGAACACAATCTGCGTGGGACTGGGTCGAGTGGGGGGCATCTGGCCAACATATAGCGGTGGGCACTCTGCAGCAACTCAGCACTGTTGACTTTGGAGGTCCTCTTCATTACCTGGTGATCAGCGGCTGCATGCATCCCCTAGAACTAGATATGCTAAGATTGTTTGCTGTGGAGCCCTTTAGTTTCTATCAGATAAATGTGGAGGACAACTCAACATATCTGTCATCATAGACAATCTGTGCCGAATCCGCACCCCTCACTGCTGAGCAGCTACCCTGTCTAGGTGGCAGCACACAGTGCTTTGTGTGTGTCCCATTGTGTTACTAGTGATATAGCAGTATACTAGGGATGCACCAACTCCACATTTTTATTAATATTACTCCAGATATGGACGAAACCCTCCAAGATGCAGGCTTTATTATACTACAGAATTTTGGTGCATTCATAATATATGCTCAAGCACTTTAATAGAAACCTGTTCCACCATGTCCATCCTTCACTGCGTTACTGGTATTTATTTGGAAACACAGGGATATTCCAGGAAAACGTGTTTTATGCTTAATAAAAATAAACTGATCACATTTTCAGAAAATTTCCATTGGTATTTATCTCCTTTTTTGTAATTTACCTGTCTGGTTAATTCACACTTTTCATGTTTTTTGTACAACCAGTTAATGGGGTGGTCTCAGTTTCTTAAAGGGAGTCTGTCACCCCAATACTCAAATCATTTATGGATTTGTATAGGAATCTTGGCCCCTATAAAAAAAATATACTTTAGGTATAGATATTTTTATGCAAAAACAGCATTTACACCCCACGCTTAATTACCATCCTCTGCCCCTCCCCTTACGATGATTGACAGCACTGCCTATATTGAATCCTCAGCCCTGCACACACTGACACTGCAGGAGCTGAAAACTCAGTGTCCGAGCTTGCGGGCATCCTCTGATCCCCTTGTCCAGTCTACAGTTGTCTCGTTCAGTGGGCAGAAAAAAGCTTTTACTTAAAAATTGTAAGTCTCGATTTGAGTTTGCCAAAAGACATGTGGGAGACTCCCAAAATATATGGAGGAATGTGCTGTGGTCAGATGAGACCAAAATTGAAGTTTTTGGCCACCAAGGTAAATGCTATGTCTGGCACCAAACCAACAGCTCATCACCCCAAGAACACCATCCCCACAGTGAAACATGGTGGTTGCAGTATCATGCTGTGGGTATGTTTTTCTGCAGCAGCCACCTCCATTATCTGAATGCAAGGAAGATTGTGAACTTGTGCTACTTGTGCAGTAACACTTTGTCATTTCTGCTCCATTCTGTCTTCAAGCACAGGGTTAACAATGCTCTGACTCCATATCCGGCTTCATGGCTTGATCATAGATGCTGGATCCTGATTCCCAAGAAAATCCCACCAACCCAAGATTGTGAAAGAAATGCACAAAACACTTTTAGTGAATGTTAAATAGACCAAATTTTATTACAAATCATATTATTTCATTCAGTGTCTGAAATTTAGAATCAGCCAATTGCTATGAAAAAGACACTGAAAATGGCAAACCTCCGACTCACGAAGAATCATCCGTCAGCACTCAGGAGAGGAAAACCCCCTGTGGAGGAAACCTCTAGGGAACCATGGCTGGAGGACTTGCCCATCCCTCGGGCTTAGAAGGATAGTGCCAACAAGTAACAGCAAATTGTACTAGAATTTGTACATTCTATCATATTTACAGTGAGACATAATATACATCCACTATAGATATGATAGCAGTGACATCACATAGTCACACAAGTTACACATTACATCATCAGAAAACAGACAGTAATGGAGAAGGTCAAAGTAGGTGCCCTGTGCGAGCACCATATGGAGAAGTCTAATGCGACATCTCCAGGCCGTACACATAAAGGTGAAGGCAACTAGTACCGGACGTGAGGGAGATCTGGCTGCAACATCTGTCACCCCATTGATCGCTAGGGTTAGGCTGATCTGGCTGGCTAGGCGATATGGCTGATCTGGCTGGCTAGGCGGTATGGCTGATCTGGCTGGCTAGGCGGTATGGCTGATCTGGCTGGCTAGGCCGTATCCCCTTCCTCCCTTACAGGTTATGGAGTGATGAAGCTCCAGGTCTCCAGACACATCAAGTACGGCGCTTCATACGGCTGAATGACCTGTGGTTCCGGAATCATCTTCTATATCATAGATGTATGTGTTTATGACATCAGCACAGTTGCCGTAGTTACCACAGGTGTTCATTACTGGTGCTTCACTGGCTAGAAAGTCTCTCTCAGTGTTCCAAAGAATTAACCCTTGAATGACTGGCATTGTACATTTGTCCAGAATCCTGTAACATAATCTTGTCACTATGCAGGACCGTTATCAATATTATACTTTAAAATTGCCCTAAACAAAGTCTAATTAGTGAGCGCATCTACAGATTTGATGGGTAACAAGCACAATAATCCCCTTAAGCCCTACTAAATGCATAAATGTCCAATATGAGTACAGGGCAGTCCATACAGAATGGATGATATAGAGGGCAATACAGTTAGATAAAGAAGTAGAAAGCCAAACCAAGTAAATGTCTCCTGAGATCTCGGCTACTGAGGTCTCAATTGCGCATCTGCTGCCTCAGGCGGCCATTTGTGTAACACAAGCGATCGGAAGATCACAGCTTCTAGTCTGCTAAGGAGACTATTGAAGCATGTAAAAAGTAAAAAAAAATATTTAAAAGTTCAAATCACCCCCCTTTTACCCCATTCAAAATAAAACAATCAAAAATCCACGTTTGGTATCGCTGCATTTAGAATCGCCCGATCTATCAATATATAAAAAGAATGACTTCCATCAGTAAACCGTATAACGAGAAAAAAAACAAAACTCCAAAATTAAGTTGTTTTGGTCACCGCAACATTGCATTAAAATGTAATAACAGGCGATCATAACATCATATCTACACCAAAACGCTATCAATAAAAATGTCAGCTCAGTGCGCAAAAAATAACCCCTGACCCGGCTCTAGATCACGAAAAATGGAGACGCTACGGGTCTCGGAAAAATGATTATTTTTTTTTACAAGCTTTGAATTTTGATTTCACCACTTAAATAAAGTAGAAGCTCCACATGTTTGGTAACTACGAACTCGTAATGACCTGGAGAATCATAATGGCCGGTCAGTGTTAGCATTTACTGAACATGGTAAAAAAAAACTTTTGTGGAATTGCACTTTTTTTGCCATTTCACTGCACTTGGATATTTTTCCCATTTTCCAGTGCACAATATGGTAAAATCAATGGTGGTGTTCAAAAGAATAACTCATCCCACAATAAAACAAGCCCTCACATGGCCATATTGACGGAAAAATAAAAAAGTTATGGCTCTGGGAAGAAGGGGAGCAAAAAATGAAAGCGCAAAAACGGAAAAACCTGAGGTGATAAAGGGGTTAACTGGAATTTTCTGCCATGGACTCATTGGCAAATCTGAAATAGATATTTCTCGCTCCCTTATCAGGGTGGAAACATTTATCTTTGGCCTCATTCAGACGCCTGTTTTTCATGTTTGTGTCCTCTCCATATTTGTTACGGATAGATCACATACACAATATAATCTGTGGAGTCGTCCACATGTCATTTTTTTGTTGAAAACCGCGTAGTGTCCGTTTTTTATCCTAGTGGTTGATGAAAATTCTCCAGTCAGATCTATGGGTCCATGACATCGCTGACAGCTGGCATTGCCATCCATGTGCTGTCTGTGATAACACTGTCACCAGAGGAGAAGCTTCTCAATTTATGGATTTATTTTGCATACAAGAAAAGCTGATGAAACGCTGAAGATAAAAACTGACCACTTTCAGACATTTTTTGCATATACGATAAGTCACTGACATCTGATTAAGGCCTAAGGCCCCGTTCACATGTCAGGTTTTAATCAGTGTTTTTTTCTCATTTTCATCTGATTTTGGTCAGTGTGGCAGTTTTTCTCCTCAGTGGGGCATATTTTTTTTATATGTAAAGTAAAAAGCTAAAGGTTTCCTAGCCTCGCTTGCCCGGCCTATAGACCCTGGAGAACAAGCAGTACAGGCAACATGGTTGGTTCTGGCCATTTTTCTGACAGACTCATTGACTTCAATAGATGATCTTTATCTACAAATCGGATGAAAATCGGACCGGTCTCAGTTCTGATTTACAGATCAATCGTCCACAAAAAATAGATCTGTAAACCTGTCCCCGGTCTATAACGGAGCATATTCTACCTGTTAGAGAAATAACCAGACGTGAAAAGAGCCGTGTGCTATTCTTACAGGGAAGGGGCCACCATTTTATGTTTTGTATTATTAATTATGTAATCAATTATTTTTAATACAAAATTAAATGTACCACTTTATTAGTTTTTTAGTTATTTATGTTGACATTGGCCACTAGGCGCTGCCATTTTTATTTGGGGGGTGTAAGAAGCGCTCTTACACACCTCATTTACGGCAGCCCTGGCCATAAGAGACAGTAGTCTGTCACCGACCCTATCTCTAACATTAGAGGCCGCTCCTCCTGCCTCTAGCTGTGACCTGGGCACGCCCCCTTGGCTGTTCAGGTCGCAGCCGTGGGAGAAGATTGCAGCCATCTTTGTGGAGCCTGCAGTGTAAGCTGTACATTCCCCCTGTTGTCGCACGCACTGCTCAGTCAGAGCGTGCCATGACAGGAGCTGCCGGGGAGGAAATGCCTGGGAGTGGAGGCCCCGAGTGAGTATCTGCGGCGGCGCCGTGCGGTGATCTCAGCTTCTCTGCTGTTATCACTGCCGACATCTTCAGGCAACACAGACACAGCGCTGCGTGGGAACGTGGAAGGTGAGTAGAAGCGTTTATTGTTTTGCTTTTTTTTCCTTTGCATTTAATATATGGGAGCATAAACCCACCAGGATGGAGGAGGAGTCATAAACTCACCAGGATGGAGGGGGCATATACCCACCAGGATGGAGGAAGGGCATATACCCACCAGGATGCATGGAGGGGGGGCATATACCCACCAGTATGGAGGGGGGTATATACCCACCAGGATGGAGGTGGAGTCATAAACCCACCAGGATGGAGGCGGAGGCATATACCCACCAGGATAGAGGGGGCATATACCCACCAGGATGGAGGATGGGTGTATACCAACCAGGATGGATGGGGGGGGGCATAAGCCCACCAGTATGGAGGGGGGCATATACCCACCAGGATGGAGGAGGAGGCATATACCCACCAGGATGGAGGGGACATATACCCACCAGGATGGAGGAAGGGCATATACCCACCAGGATGGATGGGGGGGGCATATACCCACTAGTATGGGGGGGCATATACCCACCAGGATGGAGGGAGGGGGGGCATATACCCACCATGATGGATGTAGGGGGACCATATACAAGCCAGTATGGAGGGGGGGCATATACCCACCAGGATGGATGGAGGGGGGCATATACCCACCAGTATGGATTGGGGGATATACCCACCAGGATGGATGGATGGAGGGGGGCATATACTGACCGGGATGGATGGAAGGGCATATACACCTAACCAGGATGGATGGAGGTACATATACACCTACTCAGGATGGATGGATGGAGGGGCATATACACTTACCCAGGATGGATGGATGGAGGGGGATATACACCTACCCAGACTGGATGGATGGAGAGGCATATACACCTAACCAGGATGGATTGAGGGGCATATACACATACCCAGGATGGATGGATGGAGGGGCATTTACACCTACGAAGGATGGATGGATGGAGGGGCATTTACACCTACCCAGGATGGATGGGCATTTACACCTACCCAGGATGGATGGAGGGATGGAGGGGCATTTACACCTACCCAGGATGGATGGATGGAGGGGCATATACACCTACCCAGGAAAGATGGAGGGGCAGATAATCCTACCCAGGATGGATGGAGGGGCATATACACCTATCCAGGATGGATGGAGGGGCATATACACCTACCCAGAATGGATGTATGGAGAGGCATATACACCTACCCAGGATAGATGGATGGAGGAGGGGCATGTACACCTACCCAGGATGGATGGATGGAGGGGCGTATACACCTACCCAGGATGGATGGATGGAGGGGCATATACACCTACCCAGGATGGATGGATGGAGGGGCATTTACACCTACCCAGGATGGATGGATGGAGGGGCATTTACACCTACCCAGGATGGATGGATGGATGGAGGGCATTTACACCTACCATGGATGGATGGATGAATGGAGGGGCATTTACACCTACCCAGGATGGATGGATGGAGGGGCATTTACACCTACCCAGGAGGGATGGATGGATGGAGGGGCATTTACACCTACCCAGGATGGATGGATGGATGGAGGCGCATTTACTCCTACCCAGGAGGGATGGATGGATGGAGGAGCATTTACACCTACCCAGGATGGATGGATGGATGGAGGGGCATTTACACCTACCCTGGATGGATGGATGGATGGATGGATGGAGTGGCATATACACCTACCCAGGATGGATGGATGGATGGAGGGGCATTTACACCTACCCAGGATGGATGGATGGAGGGGCATTTACACCTACCCAGGATGGATGGATGGATGGAGGGACATTTACACCTACCCAGGATGGATGGATGGAGGGGCATTTACACCTACCCAGGATGGATGGATGGATGGATGGAGGGGCATTTACACCTACCCAGGATGGATGGAGGGGCATTTACACCTACCCAGGAGGGATGGATGGATGGAGAGGCATTTACACCTACCCAGGATGGATGGATGGATGGATAGAGGGGCATTTACTCCTACCCAGGATGGATGGATGGATGAAGGGGCATATGCATTTACCCAGGATGGATGGATGGAGGGGCATATGTGGCACCCCAGGGGTCTGGTTCCCACAGTAATGTAATGTTATGTCTGAGAGCAGGTGGGAGGTCCTTTGGTCAGGGATCCTGTGCATGCCACACCTCCTGCCCAGTCTTGGGAGGGGAAGAACTTCCCCTATATAAACCCGGGGCTGAAGCAGGGTTAGTCAGTCAAGGAGAGTAGAGACAAGAAGCAGCATAGGAAGAAACAGCAGAAGCTCAGTGGGAGCAATATTACTAAGAGTCAGGGGCTGGCAGCTGCAGAGCTCGCCCTGACTGAGAAGATTTCTTACCGGACCCGGCGTCCGAGGCTGTGGGGACTAACTCTTACCCAGCAGCTGAAGCCGACCGCCAGGGGATTTCAGGTCCCCAGGCCCAGAAACCCGAAGGCACGGTCACACGCGTGGGACCAGGACCGCCATCGTGGGGCGGAAGCCATTAGAAGGCCCCGAGTCACCGGCCATACGGGTGAGCACCACACGGTACACTCAGGGACGTGGGCTACTTATATCCGCTTCTAGCAAGGTAGCCAGAAGAGTACAGTCAGTTTGGGAGGCCTACAACTCCGCCTGGCCAGGGGAGATCCCATCTGCTCAAGGACTGACCAGGCCCCGTTCGCTAGCAAGTACTCCGGGAGGGTCTATCGTTGTTACCAGTAAAGACCCTGAATTACACCGCACCATCTCTGAGTGGTTCCTGCTACCCCCATCATCCACGTCGGCTGCCCTGAGGCCATACCCCTCCCGTTGGGGGTTATACCATCTACGCTGCACTATCCTACCACCGGCCTCAGCGGTCTGCCCTGCAGCGGCAGCTCCATAGCTGCATTCAACGGGTGGCGTAGTCGTCCTACATCTACTGCTAAAACAGCGCCGCTCAGTTTGACTCCCTGGGCACGGACCGGATCACCGCCACGAGACTACAACCCTCAAGAGATCCGGCTCCGGGTAAGCTCCCGCGTGCGCAACGCAGCGCGACACAGGCCCAGGGGCGCGTCAACTTTGGCGTAGTCGGCAGGATCTCGTGCCCGCAACCACTGGGTACTGCGTGCCTGAAAAAGAGACTTTCCAAACTTACCTGTGGTGAAGATTCCCGCCATCCGGCGCCATATTCAGCCTTCTTCCCGCCATCGGTGAAGTTTCCCGCCATCCGGCGCCATCTTCTGCCTTCTTCCCGCCATCCGTGGAGTTTTCCCGCCATTGGACGCCATCTTGAGCACGCCACGCGGGTAGAAGAGGGGCGTGGACTCCGAAAGCGCGCGAGAACTGAAGCCCCGCCTCACGTCCGGACGTTGCGTAAGGTCCTGGAAGGAGCCCAGCAGACGCCGACGTCACAGGAGCACGACGGAAGGTCCTCAACCCTGACGATCCACTGCGGAGCCGCGGCCTACGGAAGAGGATCATCGCAAGGTAGGCCACGGTCCACTAGGGGGGAGGAAGATGTCGGATACGGAGGAGAGCTTCACCGCTTCAACCCCCGCCAGCGCTACCGCTGCTGCAGTTATGCCCTTCACCATGCCCTATATCCCGGGAGCAGCTTGGCTACCCCAGTACTCAGGGGAGTCACATACCCTGCATGACTTTAGAGAAAAGCTGGATAGCCTCTTCCAGGTGTACCCCCTCACAGAGGAGCAAAAAGTGAGCATCCTGGTGGCCCAACTAACCGGGGCAGCCAAAAGGGAAGTAAAATCCTGGCCACCTGGGAGGAAGACTGTCGCAGGGATACTAACCCGGCTGAAGGACACCTTTGATACCCGCACCTCAGCCGAGATTAAGCTTAGATTCTACGGGTGCAAGCAGCGAGCGCATGAGAGTATAAGGGACTATGCACTAAACCTACAAGAGGCCCTGAGGGCCATTAAGCAGACCGACCCTGATGGAGTGGGAAACGAGGACAGGCTGTTGACCGAACAGTTTATAGAGGGACTGTATTGTAATACCCACCGAACCCAGTTGCGGGCAATGGCCTTACAGGATCCCCATCTGGGCTTTGCACAGTTCAAGGACAGAGCCATCCGGGTGCTCCGAGAACCGGCACCGGGTGGCGTTGTGACCCACAAGCGCCCTGCTATCACTTACCACCAGGAGGCGGCGCCCTTGTCGGCAGGGCCTGTGGGAGCTGATGCGCAGGCTTTGGACAATGACCCGGCTCCAGACCTACACCATCAGGTCCAAGAGCTAGCTAAGAGCATTGCTGCGCTAACCCGAACTGTGCAGTCTTTACAGGCTTCCACCCCAGGGAAGATCCAGCTGGCATCCGGACCGGAGGACATCCCGTGGCGTCGACCAAGGAGGACCCCACCGGCCAGAGGAAGACCCAGTGACCGATACAGCGAGGACGGACGACCCATCTGCCGCCGCTGCAATCAACCCGGACATATGGCAAGGTACTGTTCTTTAAACGGGCACAACCTGGGGTAGAGGGCCAACCCCCAGGAAAAAGATCACCAGGCCCATCGAACTGGCGCGACAGATATGTGGGAGGATGTCCAGTCTTGCCTGTTGTACTGGATGGCATTCCCATGAGTGCCCTACTGGACACTGGGTCACAGGTCACCACCATCCCGTACGTGCTCTTTAAGCAGTACTGGAATGACTCGGATATTACCCGCTACCCTGACGACGACTTGAGTATCATCGCCAGCAATGGCCAGCCCGTGCCACAGATCGGATTTAAAGAGGTGACCATCAAAATCGGTAGAGTCGAACTGGCAGCACAGGGACTGATCATTGTAGATATTGACAAACATGAGAGTCACCCAAAAATAACTCTAGGAACTAATGTAATTGAAAATTGTCTTGCAGAGGTGATTTTCCTTTTACAGCAGGTTGCCAAGAACGCCAGCTCCGGCGAGCAGCGGGTGCTCCAGAAAGAGATCCGGGCACTGATGCGACGGCAACAGGTGGAACTCTCCGGCGGTGAGATTGGTAGCGTAAGAATGTGTGACCCTTTTCCTATTGCCATGCCCCCAAAAAGTGAAATGATGATTTGGTGCCGGGCAGCTATTGGTCTGAGAGGTAGAGATTACCAGGCAATGGTAGAACCAGTTTACTCAGACAGTAGGCCCACCATTTTGACAGCACGGGGGGTGGTCAATGTACGCCATGGGAGGGTGCCCGTTCGCATAATCAATATCGGGGAGAGGGAAGTGTACCTGCCCCGGTATGCCACGCTAGCCAAATTATATACCATCAACCAAAACTCTATACAGTCTGTGGAACCCTTGCCTCCATCTCACCCGGAGGAAGGTAACGGCTCTAAGAAAGTAATGGAGGATTGGTGTCAGCAACTACACTTGGGAACTGACTCCACTCCCTCCCACCAGAAACAGGGAGTCTACCGGGTGGTTCAAGAGTATGAGAGAGTGTTTAGTAAACACCCGTTAGACTTCGGGCGAGTCAAGGGGGTAGAACACCGCATCCCCACGGGAGATCATCCTCCCATAAAAGAGAGGTATCGACCCGTACCCCCTGCACATTACCAACACGCCAAGGGGATGCTTAGAGACATGAAGGAGGCTGGGGTAATCCGGGATAGCTGTAGCCCCTGGGCAGCCCCACTAGTTTTAGTCAAAAAGAAAGACAACACTATGAGGATGTGTGTAGATTACCGGAAAATCAACCGTATCACACACAAGGATGCGTACCCTTTACCAAGGATAGAGGAGTCTTTGGCTGCTTTAAGATCTGCTAACTTCTTCTCCACCTTGGATCTCACTAGCGGGTACTGGCAGGTTCCTGTAGCAGAGGCGGACCGGGAGAAGACCGCATTCACCACCCCGATGGGACTTAGTGAGTTTACCTGCATGCCGTTTGGACTTTGTAACGCACCAGGAACCTTCCAACGATTAATGGAGTGCTGTCTGGGACACAAAAACTTTGAGACGGTCCTGTTGTACCTGGACGATGTCATCGTATATTCCAAGACGTATGAGGACCACCTGAAACACCTGGCGGAAGTGTTCGAGGCTCTGGCGAGTTACGGCCTAAAGGTGAAACCCTCCAAGTGTCACCTCCTGAAACCAAAGGTGCAGTACCTGGGACACGTGGTGAGCGCTGACGGAGTGGCTCCCGACCCTGATAAGATCACCGCAATTAAGGAATGGCCAAGCCCCTCCAGCGTAAAAGAAGTGCGGCAGTTCCTCGGGTTGGTAGGCTACTACCGAAGGTTTATTCCCGGTTTCACCAAAAAGGCAGCACCTATGCAGGACCTCCTGATAGGCCAGTCCCGGAAGGCCAAGAACCAGAAGCCGCCCTTCAAATGGGAGGAGCTGGAAGAAGAGTCCTTCCGCCAGCTGAAGATGGCCCTCACGGGGGACGAAATCCTGGCGTACCCGGATTATAGCCAGCCCTTTATCCTCTACACCGACGCCAGTAACATCGGGCTAGGAGCCGTACTGTCCCAGATCCAGCAGGGGAAGGAACGAGTAATCGCCTACGCCAGCCGAAAACTGCGACCCACCGAAAGGAACCCCGAGAATTACAGCTCATTTAAGCTAGAGTTCCTGGCCGTAGTATGGGCAGTCACCGAGCGCTTTAAGCATTACCTCGCTTCTTCCCGGTTCACCGTGTACACGGATAACAACCCGTTGACACACCTGGACACGGCAAGACTCGGTGCCCTGGAGCAGAGGTGGATGGCCCGTCTGTCCAACTACGAGTTCACAATCAAATACCGGGCAGGACGTTCCAATACCAACGCGGACGCCCTGTCCAGGATGCCTAACCTGCCGGACGGAGGAGAAGATCTGGAGGGACTGGAAGAAGTTGAACTCCCTGCGTTCCACCGTCATGGGACTATCCAGTATTCCCACCGGGTAAGGAGTAAGCAGGCTGCTACGTTGAACCCCTTACCCCACTACAACTGGGCGGAAACGCAAGACAGCGACCCTGCCGTCCGACTGGTGAAGGAGATGCTGACTCGGCCGGAGGCTCGCCTTGAACCAGACGCTCCGGAGGAAGCCAAACAACTATGGGCAGAGGAGAGTCGACTGTTCCTTTACAAAGGAAAGTTGTGCCGCAGAATGGTTAACTCCCGGACGCATGAATTACTCTGGCAAGTAGTGGTGCCACGAAGGGACGCAGCCATGGTGATGGAGGCATACCACGACGGAGCTGGGCATTTCGGGTGGAAGAAGCTGGAGTTCCTGCTGCGCGAGCGGTTCCACTGGATAGGCATGAGGGGAACCATTGAGAAGTGGTGCAGAGACTGTGGCCCGTGCAACCTGAGAAGGAAGGACCGTGCCAGCCAGAAGACTCCCCTGCAGTCCATCGTCACCCGGCAACCGTTGGAACTGGTAGCCTTGGATCATGTAAAACTGACCCCAAGCAGAAGTGGCTACGTCTACGCGTTAACCATCGTGGATCATTACTCCCGGTTTCTGGTTGTCGTCCCCGTCAAGGACTTAACGGCTCAAACAGCAGCTAGAGCCTTCCAGCAGCACTTTTGCCGTCCACACGGGTACCCGGACCAAGTGCTGACGGACCAGGGACCTGCCTTTGAAGCGGAGGTCTTCCAGGAATTCTGCAACCTGTATGGCTGCCGGAAGATAAGGACGACACCCTACCATCCGCAAACTAATGGACTTTGTGAGAAAATGAACCAGGTGGTAATGGATCTTCTAAAAACGTTGCCCCTGGAAGAACGCAGTCTGTGGCCTGAGAAGTTGCCCGATCTGGTGGACCTATACAACCACATCCCGGTAGGTTCCACCAACTGTACCCCGGCTTACCTAATGAGGGCAAGACCTGGTAAGTTACCTGTTGACCTGGAAATGGGAGTCCTGACACCCGAGGACACTTCACCAGAAACAGACTGGGACACAGAGAGGCAGCAGCAGTACCGGAGAGTACAGGAGAGCGTGGAGCGAAGTCTCTGTCAGGCTAGGGAAAGACAAGAGAAAACTTACAACCAGTATGCTCCCGCTGTTCCCCTGGTACCCGGAGAGCAGGTCTTGAAGAGGAAGAGACGGCTCCACAAGTTGGACGACCAGTGGGAGAAGGACCCGTACACCGTACTGCCCTCAAGCCACGAGAACACGAAGGTTTGTACCATCAGTAAAGACGGAGGGGAAACCACAGCCATTGTATCCCGGGACCACCTGAAGAAGTGTCCCGAACAACTGAGGAACCCTGAAGAGGAACAAGAAGATCATCGACCCGTAGAGGAAAGGGAAGATATGGTTAGTACTGTGCTCGGGGACTTCCCTCGGTCTTGGACTCAAGTCAATGGTGCAGTTGTGGTACCCGTACTCACCTTCCTCCAACCAGCATCCCAAGCACCTACGGAGCAACAGGTAGAGCTGGAAGAACAGCCGGTCCAGGAGGCAGAAGACTCCACACAAGCAGAACAGGAGGATCAACCCTCTGCTTATAGTGAGCCTGCCGTACCCCTAGTGAGACAAAGAGCCGGTAGACAGCTGCCCAGTTTACCCTTGACAGCTCCTACACCCTGTAGTTCAGGGCCAGACAGTCAGCTCCGTAGGTCCACTAGGGCCACTAGAGGCCAGTTACCCGCACGCTGGAGGATTTAAAGTGTATAAATTGTTTTATTTATGTTTATCTGTGTATTGTTGCTTGTGTATAATTTTGTGTTTCCAGTTACTTTTAGGAATCCTTGGTGGATTACCGGGAATCCTTGTACATAGTTGGAGCGTAACCCAGGATGGACTAGAGACTGTTAAGGACTCGGGGTAGGACAGACCCCTACCTGGTTACGTCTCCCTGTTTTGGTGAAATGGACACCTTGCTTCCCTTCAAAGACTGCACCCGGTTACGGACATGCCGTGACCACCTTTATGTGTTTCTTTATTGTATTATTATTGTTTTTACCTTGTTATGTTTTTCTAAAATGTGTTTAGTCCCGGAGTACTAAATTTTACTAGGGGGGAATGTGGCACCCCAGGGGTCTGGTTCCCACAGTAATGTAATGTTATGTCTGAGAGCAGGTGGGAGGTCCTTTGGTCAGGGATCCTGTGCATGCCACACCTCCTGCCCAGTCTTGGGAGGGGAAGAACTTCCCCTATATAAACCCGGGGCTGAAGCAGGGTTAGTCAGTCAAGGAGAGTAGAGACAAGAAGCAGCATAGGAAGAAACAGCAGAAGCTCAGTGGGAGCAATATTACTAAGAGTCAGGGGCTGGCAGCTGCAGAGCTCGCCCTGACTGAGAAGATTTCTTACCGGACCCGGCGTCCGAGGCTGTGGGGACTAACTCTTACCCAGCAGCTGAAGCCGACCGCCAGGGGATTTCAGGTCCCCAGGCCCAGAAACCCGAAGGCACGGTCACACGCGTGGGACCAGGACCGCCATCGTGGGGCGGAAGCCATTAGAAGGCCCCGAGTCACCGGCCATACGGGTGAGCACCACACGGTACACTCAGGGACGTGGGCTACTTATATCCGCTTCTAGCAAGGTAGCCAGAAGAGTACAGTCAGTTTGGGAGGCCTACAACTCCGCCTGGCCAGGGGAGATCCCATCTGCTCAAGGACTGACCAGGCCCCGTTCGCTAGCAAGTACTCCGGGAGGGTCTATCGTTGTTACCAGTAAAGACCCTGAATTACACCGCACCCATCTCTGAGTGGTTCCTGCTACTCCCATCATCCACGTCGGCTGCCCTGAGGCCATACCCCTCCCGTTGGGGGTTATACCATCTACGCTGCACTATCCTACCACCGGCCTCAGCGGTCTGCCCTGCAGCGGCAGCTCCATAGCTGCATTCAACGGGTGGCGTAGTCGTCCTACATCTACTGCTAAAACAGCGCCGCTCAGTTTGACTCCCTGGGCACGGACCGGATCACCGCCACGAGACTACAACCCTCAAGAGATCCGGCTCCGGGTAAGCTCCCGCGTGCGCAACGCAGCGCGACACAGGCCCAGGGGCGCGTCACATATACACCTACCCAGGATGGATGGAGGGGCATCTACACCTGCCCAGGATGGATGGATGGGCATCTACGCCTACTCAGAATGGATGGATCGATGTTGGGGCATATACGCCTAATCAGAATGGATGGATTGATGGAGGGGCATATACATCTACCAAGGATGGATGGATGGGGGGACATATAAACCTACCCAGCATGGATGGATGGAGGGGCATTTACACCTACCCAGGATGGATGGATGGATGGAGGGGCATTTACACCTACCCAGGAGGGATGGATGGATGGAGGGGCATTTACACCTACCCAGGATGGATGGATGGATGGATAGAGGGGCATTTACTCCTACCCAGGATGGATGGCTGGATGAAGGGGCATATGCATTTACCCAGGATGGATGGATGGAGGGGCATATACACCTACCCAGGATGGATGGAGGGGCATCTACACCTGCCCAGGATGGATGGATGGGCATCTACGCCTACTCAGAATGGATGGATCGATGGTGGGGCATATACGCCTACTCAGAATGGATGGATTGATGGAGGGGCATATGCATCTACCAAGGATGGATGGATGGGGGGATATATAAACCTACCCAGCATGGATGGATGGAGGGGCATCTACACCTAACCAGGATGGATGGATGGAGGGGCATCTACACCTAACCAGGATGGATGGAGGGGCATATACACCTACCAGAATAGACTACCCATGATGGATGGATGGATGGAGGGGCATCTACACCTAACCAGGATGGATTAATGGAGGGGCATCTACACCTAACCAGGATGGATGGAGGGGCATATACACCTACCAGAATAGACTACCCAGGATGGATGGATGGATGGAGGGGCATATACACCTACCCAGAATGGATGTATGGAGAGGCATATACACCTACCCAGGATAGATGGATGGAGGAGGGGCATGTGCACCTACCCAGGATGGATGGATGGAGGGGCATATACACCTACCCAGGATGGATGGATGGAGGGGCATATACACCTACCCAGGATGGATGGATGGAGGGGCATTTACACCTACCCAGGATGGATGGATGGAGGGGCATTTACACCTACCCAGGATGGATGGATGGATGGAGGGCATTTACACCTACCATGGATGGATGGATGAATGGAGGGGCATTTACACCTACCCAGGATGGATGGATGGAGGGGCATTTACACCTACCCAGGAGGGATGGATGGATGGAGGGGCATTTACACCTACCCAGGATGGATGGATGGATGGAGGCGCATTTACTCCTACCCAGGAGGGATGGATGGATGGAGGAGCATTTACACCTACCCAGGATGGATGGATGGATGGAGGGGCATTTACACCTACCCTGGATGAATGGATGGAGGGGCATATACACCTACCCAGGATGGATGGATGGATGGAGGGGCATTCACACCTACCCTGTATGGATGGATGGAGGGGCATTTACACCTACCCAGGATGGATGGATGGAGGGGCATTTACACCTACCCAGGATGGATGGGTGGAGGGGCATTTACACCTACCATGGATGGATGGATGGATTTAGAGGCATGTACACCTACCCAGGATGGATGGATGGATGGAGGGGCATTTACACCTACCCAGGATGGATGGATGGAGGGGCATTTACACCTACCCAGGATGGATGGATGGATGGAGGGACATTTACACCTACCCAGGATGGATGGATGGAGGGGCATTTACACCTACCCAGGATGGATGGATGGATGGATGGAGGGGCATTTACACCTACCCAGGATGGATGGATGGATGGAGGGGCATTTACACCTACCCAGGAGGGATGGATGGATGGAGGGGCATTTACACCTACCCAGGATGGATGGATGGATGAATAGAGGGGCATTTACTCCTACCCAGGATGGATGGATGGATGAAGGGGCATATGCATTTACCCAGGATGGATGGATGGAGGGGCATATACACCTACCCAGGATGGATGGAGGGGCATCTACACCTGCCCAGGATGGATGGATGGGCATCTACGCCTACTCAGAATGGATGGATCGATGTTGGGGCATATACGCCTACTCAGAATGGATGGATTGATGGAGGGGCATATACATCTACCAAGGATGGATGGATGGGGGGACATATAAACCTACCCAGCATGGATGGATGGAGGGGCATTTACACCTACCCAGGATGGATGGATGGATGGAGGGGCATTTACACCTACCCAGGAGGGATGGATGGATGGAGGGGCATTTACACCTACCCAGGATGGATGGATGGATGGATAGAGGGGCATTTACTCCTACCCAGGATGGATGGATGGATGAAGGGGCATATGCATTTACCCAGGATGGATGGATGGAGGGGCATATACACCTACCCAGGATGGATGGAGGGGCATCTACACCTGCCCAGGATGGATGGATGGGCATCTACGCCTACTCAGAATGGATGGATCGATGGTGGGGCATATACGCCTACTCAGAATGGATGGATTGATGGTGGGGCATATACATCTACCAAGGATGGATGGATGGGGGGATATATAAACCTACCCAGCATGGATGGATGGAGGGGCATCTACACCTAACCAGGATGGATGGATGGAGGGGCATCTACACCTAACCAGGATGGATGGAGGGGCATATACACCTACCAGAATAGACTACCCATGATGGATGGATGGATGGAGGGGCATCTACACCTAACCAGGATGGATTAATGGAGGGGCATCTACACCTAACCAGGATGGATGGAGGGGCATATACACCTACCAGAATAGACTACCCAGGATGGATGGATGGATGGAGGGGCATCTACGCCTACCCAGAATGGATGAAGGGGCATATACACCTACCCAGGATGGATGGATGGCTGGATGGGTATATACAGCTACCCAGGATGGATGGATGGAGGGGCCGATACACCTACCTAGGATGGATGGAGGGGCATATACACCTACCTAGGATGGATGGAGGGGCATATACACCTACCCAGGATGGATGGAGGGGCATATACACCTACCCAGGATGGATGGAGGGGAATATACAACTACGCAGGATGGATGGAGGGGCACATACACCTACCCAGGATGGATGGAGGGGCACATACACCTACCCAGGATGGATGGAGGGGCACATACACCTACCCAGGATGGATGGAGGGGCACATACAACTACCCAGGATAGATGGAGGGGCATATACACCTACCCAGAATGGTTGGATGGAGGGAGGGGCATATACAACTATCCAGAATGGAAGGATGGATGGAGGGGTATCTACACCTACCAAGGATGGATGGATGGATGGGCATCTACACCTACCCAGGATGGATTGATGGATGGGCATCTACACCTACCCTGGATGGATGGAAGGAGGGGCACGTACACCTACCCAGGATGGATGAATGGAGGGGCACGTACACCTACCCAGGATAAACGGATGGAGGGGCACGTACACCTACCCAGGATGGATGGATGGAGGGGGATATACACCTACCCAGGATGGATGGATGGAGGGGGATATACACCTACCCAGGATGGATGGATGGAAGAGTATATACACCTACGCAGGATGGATGGATGGAGGGGCATATACACCTACTCAGAATGGATGGATGGAGGGTCATATACACCTACCCAGGATGGATGGATGGAGGGGAATATACACCTACCCAGGATCGATGGAGGGGAATATACACCTACCCAGGATGGATGGATGGAGGGGAATATACACCTACCCAGGATGGATGGATGGATGGAGGGGCATCTACACCTACCCAGGGTGGATGGATGGATGGATGCATTTTCACCTAACCAGGATGGATGGAGGGGCATATGCACCTACCAGAATAGACTACCCTGGATGGATGGATGGATGGAGGGGCATCTACGTCTACCCAGTATGGATGGATGAAGGGGCATATATACACCTACCCAGGATGGATGGATGGGCATATACAGCTATCCAGGATGGATGGATGAAGGGGCATATACAGCTACCCAGGATGGATGGAGGGGCATATACAGCTACCCAGGATGGATGGATGAAGGGGCATATACACCTGCCTAGGATGGATGAAGGGGCATATACACCTACCCAGGATGGATGGAGGAGCATATACACCTACCCAGGATGGATGGATGGAGGGGGATATACACCTACCCAGGATGGATGGATGGAGGGGGATATACACCTACCCAGGATGGATGTATGGAAGGGTATATACACCTACCCAGGATGGATGGATGGAAGGGTATATACACCTACCCAGGATGGATGGATGGAGGGGCATATACACCTGCCCAGGATGGATGGAGGGGTAAATACTGCTACCCAGGATGGATGGATGGATGGAGGGGCATATACACCTACCCATAATGGATGGAAGGATGGATGGAGGGGTATCCACATCCATCATGGATGGATGGAGGGGCATTTACACCTACCAAGGATGGATTGATGGATGGAGGGGCATCTACACCTACCCAGAATGGATGAATGGAGGGGCATCTACACCTACCTAGAATGGATGGATGGAGAGGCATATACACCTACCCAGGATGGATGGATGGAGGGGCATATACACCTACCCAGGATGGATGGATGGAGGGGCATTTACAACTACCCAGGATGGATGGATGGAGGCGCATATACACCTACTCAGGATGGAAGGATGGAGAGGCTTATACACCTACTCAGGATGGATGGATGGAGGGGCATATACACCTACTCAGGATGGATGGATGGAGGGGCATTTACAGCTACCCAGGATGGATGGAGGGGCATATACACCTACCCTGGATGGATGGGGGGGGGCGTATACACCTACCCAGGATGGATGTAGGGGAATAAACACATATCCAGGATGGATGGATGGATGGAGGGGCATATACACCTACCCAGGATGGATGGATGGAGGGGCATATACACCTACCCAGGATGGATGGATGGAGGGGCATATGCACCTACCCAGGATGGATGGATGGATGGAGGGGCATATACACCTACCCAATGTGGATGGATGGAGGGGCATATACACCTACCCAGGATGGATGGATGGAGGGGGATATACACCTACCCAGGATGGATGGATGGAAGAGTATATACACCTACGCAGGATGGATGGATGGAGGGGCATATACACCTACTCAGAATGGATGGATGGAGGGGAATATACACCTACCCAGGATCGATGGAGGGGAATATACAACTACCCAGGATGGATGGATGGAGGGGAATATACACCTACCCAGGATGGATGGATGGATGGAGGGGCATCTACACCTACCCAGGGTGGATGGATGGATGGAGGGGCATCTATACCTTACCAGGATGGATGGATGGAGGGGCATTTTCACCTGACCAGGATGGATGGAGGGGCATATACACCTACCAGAATAGACTACCCTGGATGGATGGATGGATGGATGGAGGGGCATATATACACCTACCCAGGATGGATGGATGGGCATATACAACTAACCAGGATGGATGGATGAAGGGGCATATACAGCTACCCAGGATGGATGGAGGGGCATATACAGTTACCCAGGATGGATGGATGAAGGGGCATATACACCTGCCTAGGATGGATGAAGGGGCATTTACACCTACCCAGTATGGATGGAGGAGCATATACACCTACCCAGGATGGATGGATGGAGGGGGATATACACCTACCCAGGATGGATGGATGGAGGGGGATATACACCTACCCAGGATGGATGGATGGAAGGGTATATACACCTACCCAGGATGAATGGATGGAAGGGTATATACAGCTACCCAGGATGGATGGATGGAGGGGCATATACACCTGCCCAGGATGGATGGAGGGGTAAATACTGCTACCCAGGATGGATGGATGGATGGAGGGGCATATACACCTACCCATAATGGATGGATGGAGGGGTATCCACATCCATCATGGATGGATGGAGGGGCATTTACACCTACCAAGGATGGATTGATGGATGGAGGGGCATCTACACCTACCCAGAATGGATGAATGGAGGGGCATCTACACCTACCTAGAATGGATGGATGGAGAGGCATATACACCTACCCAGGATGGATGGATGGAGGGGCATATACACCTACCCAGGATGGATGGATGGAGGGGCATTTACAACTACCCAGGATGGATGGATGGAGGCGCATATACACCTACTCAGGATGGAAGGATGGAGAGGCTTATACACCTACTCAGGATGGATGGATGGAGGGGCATATACACCTACTCAGGATGGATGGATGGAGGGGCATTTACAGCTACCCAGGATGGATGGAGGGGCATATACACCTACCCTGGATGGATGGGGGGGGCGTATACACCTACCCAGGATGGATGTAGGGGAATAAACACCTATCCAGGATGGATGGATGGATGGAGGGGCATATACACCTACCCAGGATGGATGGATGGAGGGGCATATACACCTACCCAGGATGGATGGATGGAGGGGCATATACACCTACCCAGGATGGATGGATGGATGGAGGGGCATATACACCTACCCAATGTGGATGGATGGAGGGGCATATACACCTACCCAGGATGGATGGATGGAGGGGGATATACACCTACCCAGGATGGATGGATGGAAGAGTATATACACCTACGCAGGATGGATGGATTGAGGGGCATATACACCTACTCAGAATGGATGGATGGAGGGGAATATACACCTACCCAGGATCGATGGAGGGGAATATACAACTACCCAGGATGGATGGATGGAGGGGAATATACACCTACCCAGGATGGATGGATGGATGGAGGGGCATCTACACCTACCCAGGGTGGATGGATGGATGGAGCGGCATCTATTCCTTACCAGGATGGATGGATGGAGGGGCATTTTCACCTGACCAGGATGGATGGAGGGGCATATACACCTACCAGAATAGACTACCCTGGATGGATGGATGGATGGAGGGGCATATATACACCTACCCAGGATGGATGGATGGGCATATACAACTAACCAGGATGGATGGATGAAGGGGCATATACAGCTACCCAGGATGGATGGAGGGGCATATACAGTTACCCAGGATGGATGAATGAAGGGGCATATACACCTGCCTAGGATGGATGAAGGGGCATTTACACCTACCCAGGATGGATGGAGGAGCATATACACCTACCCAGGATGGATGGATGGAGGGGGATATACACCTACCCAGGATGGATGGATGGAGGGGGATATACACCTACCCAGGATGGATGGATGGAAGGGTATATACACCTACCCAGGATGAATGGATGGAAGGGTATATACAGCTACCCAGGATGGATGGATGGAGGGGCATATACACCTGCCCAGGATTGATGGAGGGGCAAATACTGCTACCCAGGATGGATGGATGGATGGAGGGGCATATACACCTACCCATAATGGATGGAAGGAAGGATGGAGGGGTATCCACATCCATCATGGATGGATGGAGGGGCATTTACACCTACCAAGGATGGATTGATGGATGGAGGGGCATCTACACCTACCCAGAATGGATGAATGGAGGGGCATCTACACCTACCTAGAATGGATGGATGGAGAGGCATATACACCTACCCAGGATGGATGGATGGAGGGGCATATACACCTACCCAGGATGGATGGATGGAGGGGCATTTACACCTACCCAGGATGGATGGATGGAGGGGCATATACACCTACTCAGGATGGAAGGATGGAGAGGCTTATACACCTACTCAGGATGGATGGATGGAGGGGCATATACACCTACTCAGGATGGATGGATGGAGGGGCATTTACAGCTACCCAGGATGGATGGAGGGGCATATACACCTACCCTGGATGGATGGGGGGGGGGGCGTATACACCTACCCAGGATGGATGTAGGGGAATAAACACCTATCCAGGATGGATGGATGGAGGGGCATATACACCTACCCAGGATGGATGGATGGAGGGGCATATACACCTACCCAGGATGGATGGATGGAGGGGCATATACACCTACCCAGGATGGATGGAAGGTGGGGCATATACACCTACCCAGGTTGGATGAATGGAGGGGCATATTCTCCTACCAAGGATGGATGGAGAGGCATATACTTCTACCCTGCATGGATGCATGGAGGGGCATATACTCCTACCCAGCATAGATGTATGGAGGGTCATCTACACCTAACCAGGATGGATGGAGGGGCATAAACACATACTAGAATAAACTACCCAGGATGGATGGAGGGTCATCTACGCCTACCCAGAAAGGATGGATGGAGGGGCATATACACCTACCCAGGATGGATGGAGGGGCATATACACCTACCCAGGATGGATGGAGGGGCCGATACACCTACCCAGGATGGATTGATGGATGGAGGGGCATCTACAACTACCCAGAATTGATGGATGGAGAGGCATCTACACCTACCCAGGATGGATGGATGGAGAGGCATATACACCTACCCAGGATGGATGGATGGAGGGGCATATACACCTACCCAGGATGGATGGATGGAGGGGCATATACACCTACCCAGGATGGATGGATGGATGGATAGAGGGGAATATACACCTACCGAGGATGGATGGATGGATGAATGGAAAAGAATATACATCTATCCAGGATGCATGGCTGGAGGGGCATTTACACCTAGCTAGGATGCATGGATGGATGGATGGAGGTGCATATACACCCACCCAAGATGGAGACCATATTCCATATACCAGGATGGGGCATATACAAGGATGAGGGGCATATTCTGTAGGGCATATATTGGGCCATTACGCTGTAATGCAATATATAGGGCCATTGCGCTGTGGCTCACCATATGGTGTCATTACGCTTTGGCTCTTTTGATACCTGTGATACGTCTGACCTCATAGTATGTCCCCCCTTTTTACTCTTTTGAAGGAGGCTGTTTTACACTTGAAGCATATATGTGTTACAATCCATAACTAAATCGTGTATATTTTTTATTTTTCCTCTTTAGTGGTTAACTCTGGAATGAAGCACCGCTTTGTATTCATTTATATGAGATATTTTCATGTGCTGAGTGTCGACTTATTTGTTACCCCCCCTCTTTTTCTCAGATATGATTGTAATTTGATTTATCATGAGACGATGGATTTTCGTTTTTTATACAGTTCTTCCCATTTTTGTATTGTTTTAGATAAACCTTGATAAAGGCTGAGGCCGAAGTGTTGGTCATACATCTGTCTCATGAACAATTTATTGTCTGAATAAATACCTTGATTTGCATCAATATCCATTGTGCTTAAAGGTTTTCTTTACTTTTTTATATAGTGTATGTAAACTTCTGGTTTCAACTGTGTGTATATATATATATATATATTAAATATATATATATAAAATAAGTATTTTTGCATGTGAGTTTTCTTATAATGTTTTTAAATAGAAGACCGTATTGCGATATCATTGAGATACAAATGTTTCTGTTGCGATCCTCAGCTCTATCTGAGAACACAATCTGCGTGGGACTGGGCCGAGTGGGGGGCATCTGGCCAACATATAGCGGCGGGCACTCTGCAGCAACTCAGCACTGTTGACTTTGGAGGTCCTCTTCATTCCCTGGTGATCAGCGGCTGCATGCATCCCCTAGAACTGGATATGCTAAGACTGTTTGCTGTGGAGCCCTCTAGTTTCGATCAGATAAATGTGGAGGACAGCTCAACATATCTGTCATCATAGAGAATCTGTGCCGAATCCGCACCCCTCACTGCTGAGCAGCTACTCTGTCTAAGTGGCAGCACACAGTGCTTTGTGTGTGTCCCATTGTGTTACTAGTGATATAGCAGTATACTAGGGATGCACCAACTCCACATTTTTATTAATATTACTCCAGATATGAACGAAACCCTCCAAGATGCAGGCTTTATTATACTACAGAATTTTGGTGCATCCATAATATATGCTCAAGCACTTTAATAGAAACCTGTTCCACCATGTCCATCCTTCACTGCGCTACTGGTATTTATTTGGAAACACAGGGCTATTCCAGGAAAACGTGTTTTATGCTTAATAAAAATAAACTGATCACATTTTCAAAGAATTTCCATTGGTGTTTATCTCCTTTTTGTATTTTACCTGTCTGGTTAATTCACACCTTTCATGTTTTTTCTACAACCAGTTAATGGGGTGGTCTCAGTTTCTTAAAGGGAGTCTGTCACCCCCAATACTCAAATCATTTATGGATTTGTATAGGAATCTTGGCCCCTATAAAAAAAATTCTACTTTAGGTACAGATTATATTTTTATGCAAACAAACCATTTACACCCCTCCCTTACTTTCCATCCTCTGCCCTGCCCCTTACGATGATTGACAGCACTGCCTATATTGAATCCTCAGCCCTGCACACACTGACACTGCAGGAGCTGAAAACTCAGTGTCCGAGCTTGCGGGCATCCTCTGATCCCCTTTTCCAGTCTACAGTTGTCTCTTTCAGTGGGCAGAAAAAAAGCTTTTGCTTAAAAATTGTAAGGCTTGATTTGAGTTTGCCAAAAGACATGTTGGAGACTCCCAAAATATATGGAGGAATGTGCTGTGGTCAGATGAGACCAAAATTGAAGTTTTTGGCCACCAAGGTAAATGCTATGTCTGGCACCAAACCAACAGCTCATCACCCCAAGAACACCATCCCCACAGTGAAACATGGTGGTTGCAGTATCATGCTGTGGGTATGTTTTTCTGCAGCAGCCACCTCCATTATCTGAATGCAAGGAAGATTGTGAACTTGTGCTACTTGTGCAGTAACACTTTTTCATTTCTGCTCCATTCTGTCTTCAAGCACAGGGTTAACAAAGCTCTGACTCCATATCCTTCTTCATGGCTTGATCATAGATGCTGGATCCTGATTCCCAAGAAAATCCCACCAACCCAAGATTGTGAAAGAAATGCACAAAACACTTTTAGTGAATGTTAAGTAGACCAAATTTTATTACAAATCATATTATTTCATTCAGTGTCTGAAATTTAGAATAAGCCAATTGCTATGAAAAAGACACTGAAAATGGCAAACCTCCGACTCACGAAGAATCATCCGTCAGCACTCAGGAGAGGAAAACCCCCTGTGGAGGAAACCTCTAGGGAACCATGGCTGGAGGACTTGCCCATCCCTTGGGCTTAGAAGGATAGTGCCAACAAGTAACAGCAAATTGTACTAGAATTTGTACATTGTATCATATTTACAGTGAGACATAATATACATCCACTATAGATATGATAGCAGTGACATCACATAGTCACACAAGTTACACATTACATCATCAGAAAACAGACAGTAATGGAGAAGGTCAAAGTAGGTGCCCTGTGCGAGCACCATATGGAGAAGTCTAATGCGACATCTCCAGGCCGTACACATAAAGGTGAAGGCAACTAGTACCGGACGTGAGGGAGATCTGGCTGCAACATCTGTCACCCCATTGATCGCTAGGCTTAGTTTGATCTGGCTGGCTAGGAGATATGGCTGATCTGGCTGGCTAGGCGGTATGGCTGATCTGGCTGGCTAGGCGGTATGGCTGGTCTGGCTGGCTAGGCGGTATGGTTGATCTGGCTGGCTAGGCCGTATCCCCTTCCTCCCTTACAGGTTGTGGAGTGATGAAGCTCCAGGTCTCCAGACACATCAAGTACGGTGCTTCATACGGCTGAATGACCTGTGGTTCCGGAATCATCTTTTATATCATAGATGTATGTGTTTATGACATCAGCACAGTTGCCGTAGTTACCACAGGTTCATTACTGGTGTTTCACTGGCTAGAAAGTCTCTCTCAGTGTTCCAAAGAATTAACCCTTGAATGACTGGCACTGTACATTTGTCCAGAATCCTGTAACATAATCTTGTCACTGTGCAGGACCGTTATCAATATTATACTTTAAAATTGCCCTAAACAAAGTCTAATTAGTGAGCGCATCTACAGATTTGATGGGTAACAAGCACAATAATCCCCTTAAGCCCTACTAAATGCATAAATGTCCAATATGAGTACAGAGCAGTCCATACAGAATGGATGATATAGAGGGCAATACAGTTAGATAAAGAAGAAGAAAGCCAAACCAAGTAAATGTCTCCTGAGATCTCGACTACTGAGGTCTCAATTGCGCATCTGCTGCCTCAGGCGGCCATTTGTGTAACACAAGCGATCGGAAGATCACAGCTTCTAGTCTGCTAAGGAGACTATTGAAGCAGGTAAAAAGTAAAAAAAAAATATTTAAAAGTTCAAATCACCCCCCTTTTGCCCCATTCAAAATAAAACAATCAAAAATACACGTTTGGTATCGCCGCATTTAGAATCGCCCGATTTTTCAATATATAAAAAGAATGACTTCCATCAGTAAACCGTATAACGAGAAAAAAAACAAAACTCCAGAATTAAGTTGTTTTGGTCGCCGCAACATTGCATTAAAATGTAATAACAGGCGATCATAAAATCATATCTACACCAAAATGGTATCAATAAAAATGTCAGCTCAGTGCGCAAAAAATAACCCCTGACCCGGCTCTAGATCACGAAAAATGGAGACGCTACGGGTCTCGGAAAAATGATTATTTTTTTTAACAAGCTTTGAATTTTGATTTCACCACTTAAATAAAATAGAAGCTCCACATGTTTGGTAACTACGAACTCGTAATGACCTGGAGAATCATAATGGCCGGTCAGTGTTAGCATTTACTGAACATGGTAAAAAAAAACTTTTGTGGAATTGCACTTTTTTTGCCATTTCACTGCACTTGGATATTTTTCCCATTTTCCGGTACACAATATGGTAAAATCAATGGTGGTGTTCAAAAGAATAACTCATCCCACAATAAAACAAGCCCTCACATGGCCATATTGACGGAAAAATAAAAAAGTTATGGCTCTGGGAAGAAGGGGAGCAAAAAATGAAAGCGCAAAAACGGAAAACCCTGAGGTGATAAAGGGGTTAACTGGAATTTTCTGCCATGGACTCATTGGCAAATCTGAAATAGATATTTCTCGCTCCCTTATCAGGGTGGAAACATTTATCTTTGGCCTCATTCAGACGTCTGTTTTTCATGTTTGTGTCCTCTCCATATTTGTTACGGATAGATCACATACACAATATAATCTGTGGAGTCGTCCACATGTCATTTTTTTTTTGAAAACCGCGTAGTGTCCGTTTTTTATCCTAGTGGTTGATGAAAATTCTCCAGTCAGATCTATGGGTCCATGACATCGCTGACAGCTGGCATTGCCATCCATGTGCTGTCTGTGATAACACTGTCACCAGAGGAGAAGCTTCTCAATTTATGGATTTATTTTGCATACAAGAAAAGCTGATGAAACGCTGAAGATAAAAACTGACCACTTTCAGACATTTTTTGCATATACGATAAGTCACTGACATCTGATTAAGGCCTAAGGCCCCGTTCACATGTCAGGTTTTAATCAGTGTTTTTTTTCTCATTTTCATCTGATTTTGCTCAGTGTGGCAGTTTTTCTCCTCAGTGTGGCAATCGTCCACAAAAAATAGAGCTGTAAACCTGTCCCCGGTCTATAACGGAGCATATTCTACCTGTTAGAGAAATAACCAGACGTGAAAAGAGCCATGTGCTATTCTTACAGGGAAGGGGCCACCATTTTATGTTTTGTATTAATAAATATGTAATCAATTATTTTTAATACAAAATTAAATGTTCCACTTTATTAGTTTTTTAATTATTTATTTTTACATTGGCCACTGGGGGCTGCCATTTTTATTTGGGGTGTGTGTAAGAAGCGCTCTTACACACCTCATTTACGGCAGCCCTGGCCATAAGAAACAGTAGTCTGTCACCGACCCTATCTCTAATATTAGAGGCCGCTCCTCCTGCCTCTAGCTGTGACCTGGTCACGCCCCCTTGGCTGTTCAGGTCGCAGCCGTGGGAGGAGATTGCAGCCATCTTTGTGGAGCCTGCAGTGTAAGCTGTACATTCCCCCTGTCGTCACACGCACTGCTCAGTCAGAGCGTGCCATGACAGGAGCTGCCGGGGAGGAAATGCCTGGGAGTGGAGGCCTCGAGTGAGTATCTGCGGCGGCGCCGTGCGGTGATCTCAGCCTCTCAGCTGTTATCACCGCCGACATCTTCAGGCAACACAGACACAGCGCTGCGTGGGAACATGGAAGGTGAGTAGAAGCGTTTATTGTTTTGTTTTTTTCTTCCTTTGCATTGAATATATGGGGGCATAAACCCACCAGGATGGAGGAGGAGGCATATACCCACCAGGATGGAGGGGGCATATACCCACCAGGATGGAGGGGGCATATACCCACCAGGATTGAGGGGGCATAAACCCAACAGAATAGAGGAAGGGCATATACCCACCAGGATGGATGGAGGGGGGGGGCATATGAACCTACCCAGCATGGATGGATGGAGGGGCATATAAACCTACCCAGGATGGATGGATGAGGGGGCATATAAGCCTACCAAGTATGGATGGATGGATGGAGGGGCATATACACCTACCCAGGATGGATGGATGGAAGGGCATATATACCTACCCCGAATGGATGGATTGGGGGGCATATACATCTAACCAGGATGGGGACCATATACCAAGATGTGGCCATATACAAGTATGGGGAGGGCATATACTGTGGGGCATATATGGGGCCATTACGCTGTAGAGCACTATATGGGGACACTACACTGTGGCTCACCATAAATATGGGAACAGAACCGAACTTACTACATAAATATGGGAACAGAACCGAGCTTACTACATAAATATGGGAACAGAACCGAGATTACTACATAAATATGGGAACAGAACCGAGATTACTACACAAATATGGGAACAGAACCGAGCTTACTACATAAATATGGGAACAGAACCGAGCTTACTACATAAATATGGGAACAGGACCGAGCTTACTACATAAATATGGGAACAGAACCGAGATTACTACATAAATATGGGAACAGAACCGAGCTTACTACATAAATATGGGAACAGAACCGAGCTTACTACATAAATATGGGAACAGAACCGAGCTTACTACATAAATATGGAAACAGAACCGAACTTACTACATAAATATGGGAACAGAACCGAGCTTACTACATAATTATGGGAACAGAACTGAGCTTACTACATAATTATGGGAACAGAACCGAGCTTACTACATAAATATGGGAACAGAACCGAGCTTACTACATAAATATGGGAACAGAACCGAGCTTACTATACAAATATGGGAACAGAACCGAGCTTACTACATAAATATGGGAACAGAACCGATCTTACTACATAAATATGGAAACAGAACCGAGCTTACTACATAAATATGGGAACAGAACCGAGCTTACTACATAAATATGGGAACAGAACCGAGGTTACTACATAAATATGGGAACAGAACCGAGCTTACTACATAAATATGGGAACAGAACCGAGCTTACTACATAATTATGGGAACAGAACCGAGCTTACTACATAAATATGGGAACAGAACCGAGCTTACTACATAAATATGGGAACAGAACCGAGCATACTACATAATTATGGGAACAGAACCGAGCTTACTACATAAATATGGGAACAGAACCGAGCTTACTACATAAATATGGGAACAGAACCGAGCTTACTACATAAATATGGGAATAGAACCGAGCTTACTACATAATTATTGGAACAGAACCGAGCTCTCTACACAAATATGGGAACAGAACCGAGTTTACTACATAAATATGGGAACAGAACCGAGCTTATACATAAATATGGGAACAGAACCGAGCTTACTACATAAATATGGGAACAGAACCGAGATTACTACATAAATATGGGAACAGAACCGACATTACTACATAAATATGGGAACAGAACCGAGCTTGCTACATAAATATGGGAACAGAACCGAGATTACTACATAAATATGGGAACAGAACCGAGCTTACTGCATAAATATGGGAACAGAACCGAGCTTACTACATAAATATGGGAACAGAACCGAGCTTACTACATAAATATGGGAATAGAACCGAGCTTACTACATAATTATTGGAACAGAACCGAGCTTACTACACAAATATGAGAACAGAACCGAGCTTACTACATAAATATGGGAACAGAACCGAGATTACTACATAAATATGGGAACAGAACCGAGCTTACTACATAATTATGGGAACAGAACTGAGCTTACTACATAATTATGGGAACAGAACCGAGTTTACTACACAAATATGGGAACAGAACCGAGCTTACTACATAAATATGGGAACAGAACCGAGCTTACTACATAAATATGGGAACAGAACCGAGCTTACTACATAAATTTGGGAACAGAACCGAGCTTACTACATAAATATGGGAACAGAACCGAGCTTACTACATAAATATGGGAATAGAACCGAGCTTACTACATAAATATGGGAACAGAACCGAGCTTAATACACAAATATGGGAAAAGAACCGAACTTACTACATAAATATGGGAACAGAACCGAGCTTACTACACAAATATGGGAACAGAACCGAGCTTACTACATAAATATGGGAACAGAACCGAGCTTAATACACAAATATGGGAAAAGAACCGAACTTACTACATAAATATGGGAACAGAACCGAGCTTACTACATAAATATGGGAACAGAACCGAGCTTACTACATAAATATGGGAACAGAACCGAGCTTACTACATAAATATGGGAACAGAACCGAGCTTACTACATAAATATGGGAACAGAACCGAGCTTACTACACAAATATGGGAACAGAACCAAGCTTACTACATAAATATGGGAACAGAACCGAGATTACTACATAAATATGGGAACAGAACCGAGCTTACTACACAAATATGGGAACAGAACCGAGCTTACTACATAAATATGGGAACAGAACCGAGCTTACTACATAAATATGGGAACAGAACCGAGATTACTACATAAATATGGGAACAGAACCGAGCTTACTACATAAATATGGGAACAGAACCGAGCTTACTACATAAATATGGGAACAGAACCGAGCTTACTACACAAATATGGGAACAGAACCGAGCTTACTACATAAATATGGGAACAGAACCGAGATTACTACATAAATATGGGAACAGAACCGAGATTACTACATAAATATGGGAACAGAACCGAGCTTACTACATAAATATGGGAACAAAACCGAGCTTACTACATGAATATGGGAACAGAACCGAGATTACTACATAAATATGGGAACAGAACCGAGCTTACTACATAAATATGGGAACAGAACCGAGCTTACTACATAAATATGGGAACAGAACCGAGCTTACTACATAAATATGGGAACAGAACCGAGCTTGCTACATAAATATGGGAACAGAACCGAGCTTACTACATAAATATGGGAACAGAGCCGAGCTTACTACATAAATATGGGAACAGAACCGAGCTTAATACACAAATATGGGAAAAGAACCGAACTTACTACATAAATATGGGAACAGAACCGAGCTTACTACATAAATATGGGAACAGAACCGAGCTTACTACATAAATATGGGAATAGAACCGAGCTTACTACACAAATATGGGAACAGAACCGAGCTTACTACATAAATATGGGAACAGAACCGAGATTACTACATAAATATGGGAACAGAACCGAGCTTACTACACAAATATGGGAACAGAACCGAGCTTACTACATAAATATGGAAACAGAACCGAGATTACTACATAAATATGGGAACAGAACCGAGATTACTACATAAATATGGGAACAGAACCGAGCTTACTACATAAATATGGGAACAAAACCGAGCTTACTACATAAATATGGGAATAGAACCGAGCTTACTACATAAATATGGGAACAGAACCGAGCTTACTACATAAATATGGGAACAGAACCGAGCTTACTACATAAATATGGGAACAGAACCGAGCTTACTACATAAATATGGGAACAGAACCGAGCTTACTACACAAATATGGGAACAGAACCGAGCTTACTACATAAATATGGGAACAGAACCGAGCTTACTACATAAATATGGGAACAGAACCGAGCTTACTATACAAATATGGGAACAGGACCGAGCTTACTACATAAATATGGGAATAGAACCGAGATTACTACATAAATATGGGAACAGAACCGAGCTTACTACATAAATATGGGAACAGAACCGAGCTTACTACATAATTATGGGAACAGAACCGAGCTTACTACACAAATATGGGAACAGAACCGAGCTTACTACATAAATATGGGAACAGAACCGAGCTTACTACATAAATATGGGAACAGAACCGAGCTTACTACATAATTATTGGAACAGAACCGAGCTCTCTACACAAATATGGGAACAGAACCGAGCTTACTACATAAATATGGGAACAGAACCGAGCTTATACATAAATATGGGAACAGAACCGAGCTTACTACATAAATATGGGAACAGAACCGAGATTACTACATAAATATGGGAACAGAACCGACATTACTACATAAATATGGGAACAGAACCGAGCTTGCTACATAAATATGGGAACAGAACCGAGATTACTACATAAATATGGGAACAGAACCGAGCTTACTGCATAAATATGGGAACAGAACCGAGCTTACTACATAAATATGGGAACAGAACCGAGCTTACTACATAAATATGGGAATAGAACCGAGCTTACTACATAATTATTGGAACAGAACCGAGCTTACTACACAAATATGAGAACAGAACCGAGCTTACTACATAAATATGGGAACAGAACCGAGATTACTACATAAATATGGGAACAGAACCGAGCTTACTACATAATTATGGGAACAGAACTGAGCTTACTACATAATTATGGGAACAGAACCGAGTTTACTACACAAATATGGGAACAGAACCGAGCTTACTACATAAATATGGGAACAGAACCGAGCTTACTACATAAATATGGGAACAGAACCGAGCTTACTACATAAATTTGGGAACAGAACCGAGCTTACTACATAAATATGGGAACAGAACCGAGCTTACTACATAAATATGGGAATAGAACCGAGCTTACTACACAAATATGGGAACAGAACCGAGCTTACTACATAAATATGGGAACAGAACCGAGCTTAATACACAAATATGGGAAAAGAACCGAACTTACTACATAAATATGGGAACAGAACCGAGCTTACTACATAAATATGGGAACAGAACCGAGCTTACTACATAAATATGGGAATAGAACCGAGCTTACTACACAAATATGGGAACAGAACCGAGCTTACTACATAAATATGGGAACAGAACCGAGCTTACTACACAAATATGGAAACAGAACCGAGATTACTACATAAATATGGGAACAGAACCGAGATTACTACATAAATATGGGAACAGAACCGAGCTTACTACATAAATATGGAAACAGAACCGAGCTTACTACATAAATATGGGAACAGAACCGAGCTTACTACATAAATATGGGAACAAAACCGAGCTTACTACATAAATATGGGAACAGAACCGAGCTTACTACATAAATATGGGAACAGAACCGAGCTTACTACATAAATATGGGAACAGAACCGAGCTTACTACATAAATATGGGAACAGAACCGAGCTTACTACATAAATATGGGAACAGAACCGAGCTTACTACATGAATATGGGAACAGAACCGAGCTTACTACATAAATATGGGAACAGAACCGAGATTACTACATAAATATGGGAACAGAAGCGAGCTTACTACATAAATATGGGAACAGAACCGAGCTTACTACATAAATATGGGAACAGAACCGAGCTTACTACACAAATATGGGAACAGAACCGAGATTACTACATAAATATGGGAACAGAACCGAGATTACTACATAAATATGGGAACAGAGCCGAGCTTACCACATGAATATGGGAACAGAACCGAGCTTACTACATGAATATGGGAACAGAACCGAGCTTACTACATAAATATGGGAACAGAACCGAGCTTACTACATAAATATGGGAACAGAGCCGAGCTTACTACATAAATATGGGAACAGAACCGAGCTTACTACATAAATATGGGAACAGAACCGAGCTTACTACATAAATATGGGAACAGAACCGAGCTTACTACATAAATATGGGAACAGAACCGAGCTTACTACATAAATATGGGAACAGAACCGAGCTTACTACATAAATATGGGAACAGAACCGACATTACTACATAAATATGGGAACAGAACCAAGCTTGCTACATAAATATGGGAACAGAACCGAGATTACTACATAAATATGGGAACAGAACCGAGCTTACTGCATAAATATGGGAACAGAACCGAGCTTACTACATAAATATGGGAACAGAACCGAGCTTACTACATAAATATGGGAATAGAACCGAGCTTACTACATAATTATTGGAACAGAACCGAGCTTACTACACAAATATGAGAACAGAACCGAGCTTACTACATAAATATGGGAACAGAACCGAGATTACTACATAAATATGGGAACAGAACCGAGCTTACTACATAATTATGGGAACAGAACTGAGCTTACTACATAATTATGGGAACAGAACCGAGTTTACTACACAAATATGGGAACAGAACCGAGCTTACTACATAAATATGGGAACAGAACCGAGCTTACTACATAAATATGGGAACAGAACCGAGCTTACTACATAAATTTGGGAACAGAACCGAGCTTACTACATAAATATGGGAACAGAACCGAGCTTACTACATAAATATGGGAATAGAACCGAGCTTACTACACAAATATGGGAACAGAACCGAGCTTACTACATAAATATGGGAACAGAACCGAGCTTAATACACAAATATGGGAAAAGAACCGAACTTACTACATAAATATGGGAACAGAACCGAGCTTACTACATAAATATGGGAACAGAACCGAGCTTACTACATAAATATGGGAATAGAACCGAGCTTACTACACAAATATGGGAACAGAACCGAGATTACTACATAAATATGGGAACAGAACCGAGCTTACTACATAAATATGGGAACAGAGCCGAGCTTACTACATAAATATGGGAACAGAACCGAGCTTACTACACAAATATGGAAACAGAACCGAGATTACTACATAAATATGGGAACAGAACCGAGATTACTACATAAATATGGGAACAGAACCGAGCTTGCTACATAAATATGGAAACAGAACCGAGCTTACTACATAAATATGGGAACAGAACCGAGCTTACTACATAAATATGGGAACAAAACCGAGCTTACTACATAAATATGGGAACAGAACCGAGCTTACTACATAAATATGGGAACAGAACCGAGCTTACTACATAAATATGGGAACAGAACCGAGCTTACTACATAAATATGGGAACAGAACCGAGCTTACTACATAAATATGGGAACAGAACCGAGCTTACTACATGAATATGGGAACAGAACCGAGCTTACTACATAAATATGGGAACAGAACCGAGATTACTACATAAATATGGGAACAGAACCGAGCTTACTACATAAATATGGGAACAGAACCGAGCTTACTACATAAATATGGGAACAGAACCGAGCTTACTACATAAATATGGGAACAGAACCGAGCTTACTACATAAATATGGGAACAGAACCGAGCTTACTACACAAATATGGGAACAGAACCGAGATTACTACATAAATATGGGAACAGAACCGAGATTACTACATAAATATGGGAACAGAGCCGAGCTTACCACATGAATATGGGAACAGAACCGAGCTTACTACATGAATATGGGAACAGAACCGAGCTTACTACACAAATATGGGAACAGAACCGAGCTTACTACATAAATATGGGAACAGAACCGAGCTTACTACACAAATATGGGAACAGAACCGAGCTTACTACATAAATATGGGAACAGAACCGAGATTACTACATAAATATGGGAACAGAACCGAGCTTACTACATAAATATGGGAACAGAACCGAGCTTACTACATAAATATGGGAACAGAACCGAGCTTACTACACAAATATGGGAACAGAACCGAGATTACTACATAAATATGGGAACAGAACCGAGATTACTACATAAATATGGGAACAGAGCCGAGCTTACCACATGAATATGGGAACAGAACCGAGCTTACTACATGAATATGGGAACAGAACCGAGCTTACTACATAAATATGGGAACAGAACCGAGCTTACTACATAAATATGGGAACAGAACCGAGCTTACTACACAAATATGGGAACAGAACCGAGATTACTACACAAATATGGGAACAGAACCGAGATTACTACATAAATATGGGAACAGAACCGAGCTTACTACATAAATATGGGAACAGAACCGAGCTTACTACACAAATATGGGAAGAGAACCGAGATTACTACACAAATATGGGAACAGAACCGAGATTACTACATAAATATGGGAACAGAACCGAGATTACTACATAAATATGGGAACAGAACCGAGATTACTACATAAATATGGGAACAGAACCGAGATTACTACATAAATATGGGAACAGAACCGAGATTACTACATAAATATGGGAACAGAACCGAGCTTACTACATAAATATGGGAACAGAACCGAGCTTACTACATGAATATGGGAACAGAACCGAGCTTACTACATAAATATGGGAACAGAACCGAGCTTACTACACAAATATGGGAAGAGAACCGAGATTACTACACAAATATGGGAACAGAACCGAGATTACTACATAAATATGGGAACAGAACCGAGATTACTACATAAATATGGGAACAGAACCGAGATTACTACATAAATATGGGAACAGAACCGAGATTACTACACAAATATGGGAACAGAACCGAGATTACTACATAAATATGGGAACAGAACCGAGCTTACCACATGAATATGGGAACAGAACCGAGCTTACTACATGAATATGGGAACAGAACCGAGCTTACTACATAAATATGGGAACAGAACCGAGCTTACTACATAAATATGGGAACAGAACCGAGCTGTTTCATCCAGAAAAGTGGGACGATTTCTTTCTCACTTGGTTTGTGATGTTACATGATTGCAATGTATCCGTAAAAATCAGATTTTTTTTTTTGCAACCATAGACTTGAATGGGTGAGTCTCAACCGATATACTAAACTAGTGAACGCTGCCATTTTTTTCACATGCAGAATGTTAGTGAAAAAACATCGTTCATTTGCCCTGCCCCATTGAATAACATTGGTCGGAGCGTGATCTGCTTTTTCACGGACAGTACTCGGACAGAACATGCGTTGGTGTGCAGGACCCCTTAGAATCAGTGTCACATCTAATAAATGTCTCACACAACCAACCTCAGAGCCAACATTGCACAGTCAAGAGAAAAATATATCCACCACCATTGTAAAACATAAGAAAACAGTCCACTGAAACATCCTATCTATATATATAATCGTCTTATCCGTCTGTCTGTCTTTCTTTCTGTCTGTCCAGGAAATCCAGCGTTGCTGATTGGTCCGGCCGCGGCCAATCAGCGACGCGGGATTTCAGAAAAAGATGGCGGCCGTTAGCGGCTCATCTGACGGACTGAGGTCAGCGGCGATGCAGCAGGGAGATGAGGCGGCGCGAGGTGCTCATCTCCCCGCTGCTGGCAGCCCAAGTACCCCGACAGGCGGCGCCGCTCACCTCCATGCTGCTAACGTCGGGAGATCAGCGGCTTGGCCCGCTGATCTCCGGAGGGCAAGTGTGAACAGAGGACCGGGGAGTGGTGCCGCCGGTCGGGATGCTTCTGCTGCGAGTAGCCGCTCATCTCCCGGCTTCTCGCAGCAGAAGGAGCCGCACAAGCAGCGCCGCTCCCCGGTCCTCACTAATACGACGCTGATTGGTCGCGGTCGACGCCCGCGACCAATCAGCGGAAAATTAAAACGCCGCTCTGCTGATTGGTTGCAGTCGCTGGCCGCGACCAATCAGCATTATTGGCGCCAAATTTAAACCAAGCTCTGCTGATTGGTCGCGACCGCCAGCTGCGACCAATCAGCGATATTGGCGCCAAATTTAAACACCGCTCTGCTGATTGGTCGCGACCGCCAGCTTCAAACAATCAGCGATATTGGCGCCAAATTTAAACACCGCTCTGCTGATTGGTCGCGACCGCTATCTGCGACCAATCAGTGACATTGGCGCCAAATTTAAACACCGCTCTGCTGGTTGGTCGCGGTTGCCGGCCGCAACCAATCAGCATTATTGGCGCCAAATTTAAAATCCTGCTCTGCTGATTGGTCGCTAACACCGGCCGCGACCAATCGGCGATATTAGCGCCAAATTTAAATACCGTTTTGCGATTTTATCGCCAAATTTAAACAAGCTCTCCGGCCCTCACTAACACAGTTCGCTGGTTGGTCGCGGCCGCCACCCGTGACTAATCACCGATATTGCCGCCAAATTTAAACACCATTTTGCTGTTTGGTCGCGGTTGCCGGCCGCGACCAATCAGCGATTTTGGCGGCAAATTTAAACAACGTTCTACTGATTGTGCCCGGTCGGCCGCATACATATTCTAGAATACCCGATGCGTTAGAATCGGGCCACCATCTAGTGGTTTATATAAAGCGCAGATCCTTGTTTGTAAGGAACTTGGATATATTTTAAAATGTGGCAGGAATCTAGAATAAAGGATTCTCCACATTACAATCGTAGCATCAGCCAAGTGAAGACATTTAGAAAAATACACAAAAAAGTCTTCAAAGGTAGCGCTCCGCAGACTGACTCCATCACACCAATAATACTTACATGCAAACTATCAATCTATCATATTTGCCAGGTATACTGTACAGTATGTTTTGCTTCACTATACTTTTAAAAATAACCGTCTACCTGGCATGAATATGGTGAAACACAAGCAGGGCGTACTGTGCCCACCACAGTCCATGGCTCACCATCATGGCTCACCGCGCCTCTGATTACATCATTTGTCATTTTTCAAATGATCACGATCGGCCAAAGCCAGACCATAATGTCTGACCTTCTCATCTATTTTAGGAAGAGACGGGTGGAACTGATGTGCAAAACGCTGGACCCCTCTGCTTCTATTTGTGTCAGTAAGAGCTCATTCACACGTCAGTTTTTCACCTACGAGTGCTATCATTCTTCTTCACGGATATTACTCGTACCTGTGATAGTCTATGGCACTGTTCACATGTCAGTGATTTCTTGTGGACCGAGCAGTCTGTACAAAATCACAGAGACATGTCCGATATTGATCCAAGTGTCGGATTAAAATGGGCAAAATAAATCTGTGGGTCAGAGAAGAAAAGAAGAAAATGGGACGGCACTCGGATCCCATCACTGACTGATAGGAGAAGGTGGAGAAAACTGATGGAAATCACTGATGAAACGTGTAGGTTTTTCTAGTGTGTGAATAGAAACGTAGGCCTTGGTGTCATTCAGCACAGCTGCAAACACATTTATACAATGCAAGGTTGGAGTCCACCGCCTCTAGCACACAAACTCACAACAGTTCCCATACAATATCACCCTGGGGTGACACGAGCGTATGTCCTCTCCTGGGAGAGAATCGGGGCGATTATGCCAATGACAACTCTGCTGCGAGCGGGAGCCGAGCGTCAGTGCTCTGTGCTCCTATCGCTCGCATCAGAGGATCGCAGCACAGGTGCGGAGGAGAAGAAGAAAGTCATTCCTTCATCTCCTCCATTGCCTGTCTCGGCGTATATCGGACTGCACTGCGATGGCATCCGAGTGCAGTCCGATGTTTCACACGCACCCATAGACTTATATGTGTGCGTGATCCCATTCTCGGATGTACTCGCAGCATGGTGTGATTGTTTTCTCCTACTGAATCGGCGGCATGAGAAAATAATGGCTTATCTGCACTGCCCCATAGAATAACACTGGGCTGAGTGCTGTCTGATAACACATCACATAGCGCTCGGCCGTGTTATATGCTCGTGGGAGCGAGCCCTTTTACAAAGTGCGCTGCAAAAACATTTCTGTTTTACTTGGTTACTTATCAAGGCACAAAGAATTTTTTTAAAATTGAGAATGAATAGAGTGGAGGTGCGCGTGCTTGACCTCGGCTCCATTTGGATGGGACTCTTAATTAAATAAATTAATCAGATAGGTAAATGCCCAAAAAAGTTTTCATACAAATTTCACTTTTTTTTTCACCACTTTAATAAAAAATAAACTATACATGTTTGGTATCTGCATACTCGTACTGACCTGGGGAATCATATCGCCAGGTTAGTTTTACCATATAAAAAACATGGTAAATAAAAACCCCCAAAAATTGTGGAACTGCATTTTTTTTGCAATTTCACTGCACTTAGAATTTTTTTCCCGTTTTCCAGTACACTATGTCGTAAAATCAATGCTGCCATTCAAAAGTACAACTCGTCCCACAAAAAACAAGCCTTCATACGGCTATGGGGACGGAAAAATAAAAAAATAGGGCACTTGGAAGAAGGGGAGAAAAAAACGAAAACGGAAAAGGTCCATGGCGTGAAGGGGTTGAATTTCATCCTAAATGTCTATCTCTTTAATGTAATAATTGAATCACTTTTCTAACATACTTTCAATAAAAATGTCCTACTGCTCCTTCTCTACTGTTACTCCTGCTTTTTTAAAAAATTTTTTACTTCCATTCCAAAGTCCAAATCCCAAGTGCATGCTGGGATACTCAAACGGGACGTTATCAGGGGGCTTGGCTGCGGTCACTAGGGAATTTTTAATTCATGTATATTAGAAAAATGATTCTAATTATTAAATTAAAGGGGTTGTCCGGTCTTAGGCCACGGCCCCACTAAAAGTATTTGGTCAGTATTCGGTCAGTATTTTTTCTCAGGAGTGGGAGCCAAATCCAGGAGTGGGTGATAAATGCAGAATTGTTGCACTTGTTTCTATTATACCTTTTCTCTAAAAGATTAGCTGAATTTTTTCGTTTTTTCAAAATTTTTTACAAATCCTTTTTTTTTAGGGACCATTTCTCATTTTGAAGGTACTTTTAGGGGCTTTTATGTCAGAAAACGCCCAAAAGTGACCCCATTATAAAAACTGCACCCGTCAAGGTATTTACAAAGTTTAACTCTTTAGGTGACTCGCAGGAATTAACACAAATTGGAAGCCAAAAATTAAAAATTTGTATTTTCCCCACAAATGTTTTAGCCTCAAATTTTACATTTTCATAAGGTTAACAGGAAAAAATAGAGTCCATAATTTGTTGTGCAATTTCTCCTAAGCATGACAATACCCCATATGTGGTCAGAAACTACTATTTGGTCACACGACATGGCTAGGAAGGAAAGAAGCGCTATTTTAATTTTGGAACTCAATTTTGTCTGGAATAGATTGTAGATACCATATCACCTTTAAAGTGCCCCGGATATGCCAAAACAGCAGGAACCCCCTGACAAGTGTCCCCATTTTGCAATATAAACCAATCAAGGAATTCACCTAGGAATGTGGACAGCATATTGAACCCATAAGTGTTTCATAGAATTTTATAACATTAAAATGTGAAAATGAAAAATGACATTTTTTCTACAAAAATGTTGCTTTAGCCTCAAATTTTTCATTTTCACAAAGGTAACAGGAGAAAGTAGACTGTACAATTTGTTTTGCAATTTCTCCTGGGTACACAAATACCCCATATGTGGTGGAAAACTACTGTTTGCACGCATGGCAGGACTTGGAAGGGAAAGAGCACCATTTGACTTTTCTAGCACAAAATTGGCTGCAAAAGATAATGGATGCCATTTTGCATTTGCAAAGCCCCTGATGTGCCTAATCAGTGGAAACCGACCCACAAGTGAACCCATTTTGGAAACTACACCCTTCGAGAAACTTATCTAGAGGTGTGTTAAGCACCTTGAACCCGTAGGTGCTTCATTGAATTTTATAACGTTTAGCTGTGAAAAATAAAAAACACATTTTTCCCACAAAATTGTTGCTTTAGCCTAAAATTTTTCCTTTTCACATGGGTAACAGGAAAAAATGGCCCCCAAAATCTATTTTGCAATTTCTTTTGAGTACGTTCATACCCCATATGTGGTGGAAAATTACTATTTGGGCATACGACAGGGCTCAGAAGGGAAGGAGCACCAATTGTATTCTGGAGCACAATTTTGGCTGGAATAGATTGCAGATGCCATGTCACATTTGAAGACCCCAAACTTGCCAAAACAGAAACACCCCCCCCCCACAAAGTTACGTCATTGTGAAAACTACACTTCTTGTAGAATTCATCTAGGGGTGTAGTGAGAATTTTAACCCTCAGGTGATTCACAGAATTGTATAACATTTGGCTGAGTCATTGGAAAATTACCGTATATACTCGAGTATAAGCCGATCCGAGTATAAGCCGAAGTACCTAATTTTACCACAAAAAAACTGGGAAAACTTATTGACTCGAGTATAAGCCTAGGGAGGGAAATGCAGCAGCTACTGGTAAATTTCCCCATCCTGGTGCTCATTGCTCCCTCATCCCCAATCCTGGTATGCATGGCCCCCTCATCTCCAATCCTGGTACGCATGGCCCCATCATCCCCAATCCTGATATGCATGGCCCCCTAATCCCCAATCCTGGTATGCATAGTCCCTCATCCCCAATCCTGGTATGCATATCCCCCAATCCTGGTATGCATGGCCTCCTCATCCCCCAATCCTGGTTTGTATGGCCTCCTCATCCCCTAATCCTGGTATGTATAGGACCCCTCATCCCCCAATCCTGCTATGCATGGTCCCCTCATCCCCAATCCTGGTATGCATGGTCCCCTCATCCCCAATCCTGGTATGCATGGTCTCCTCATCCCCAATCCTGGTATGCATATCCCCCAATCCTGATATGCATGGCCTCCTCATACTCCAATCCTGGTATGCATGGCCCCTTCATCCCCCAATCCTGGTATGCATGGCCTCCTCATCCCCCAATCCTGGTATGTACAGGACCCCTCATCCCCCAATCCTGGTATGCATAGGACCCCTCATCCCCCAATCCTGGTATGCATGGCCCTCCTCATACCCCAATCCTGGTATGTATGGCACCCCTCATCCTCCAATTCTGGTATGTATAGGACCCCTCATTCCAAAATCCTGGTATGCATGGCCCCCTCATCCCCCAATCCTGGTATGTATGGCCTTCTCATCCCTCAATCCTGGCATGTATGGCACTCCTCATACCCAAATCCTGGTATGTATGGCCTCCTCATCCCCCAATCCTAGTATGTATGGCACCCCTCATCCTCCAATTCTGGTATGTATAGGACCCCTCATTCCAAAATCCTGGTATGCATGGCCCCCTCATCCCCCAATCCTGGTATGTATGGCCTTCTAATCCCTCAATCCTGGTATGTATGGCACCCCTCATACCCAAATCCTGGTATGTATGGCCTCCTCATCCCCCAATCCTGGTATGCATGGCCTCCTCATCCCCCAATCCTGGTATGTATAGGACCCCTCATCCCCCAATCCTGGTATGCATAGGACCCCTCATGCCCCAATCCTGGTATGCATGGCCTCCTCATCCCCCGATCTGGGTATGTATGGCACCCCTCATCCTCCAATTCTGGTATGTATAGGACCCCTCATTCCGAAATCCTGGTATGCATGTCCCCCTCATCCCCCAATACTGATATGCATGGCCTCCTCATCCCCCAATCCTTGTATGTATGGCCTCCTCATCCCTCAATCCTGGTATGTATGGCACCTCTCATACCCAAATCCTGGTATGTATGGCACCTCATATCCCCCAATCCTGGTATGTATAGGACCCCTCATTCACCAATTCTAGTATGTATGGCCTCCTCATCCCCCAATCCTAGTATGTATGGCCCTCTCATCCCCCAATCCTGGTATGTATGGCCTCCTCATCCCCAAATCCTGGTTTGTATGGCCTCCTCATCCCCCATTCCTGGTATGTATAGGACCCCTCATCCCCCAATCCTGGTATGCATGGTCCCCTCATCTCCAATTCTGGTATGCATGGTTCCCTCCTCCCCAATCCTGGTATGCATTGTCCACTCATCGCCAATCCTGGTATGCATATCCCCCAATCCTGATATGCATGGCCTACTCATCCCCCAATCCTGGTATGCATGGCCCCTTCATCCCCCAATCCTGGTATGCATGGCCTCCTCATCCCCCAATCCTGATATGTATAGGACCCCTCATCCCCCAATCCTGGTATGCATAGGACCCCTCATCCCCCAATCCTGGTATGCATGGCCCGCCTCATCCCCCGATCCCCCGATTCGGGTATATATGGCACCCCTCATCCTCCAATTCTGGTATGTATAGGACCCCTCATTCCCAAATCCTGGTATGTATGGCCCCCTCATCCCCCAATCCTGATATGCATGGCCTCCTCATCCCCCAATCCTGGTATGTATGGCCTCCTCATCCCTCAATCCTGGTATGTATGGCACCCCTCATACCCAAATCCTGGTATGTATGGCACCTCATATCCCCCAATCCTGGTATGTATAGGACCCCTCATCCCCCAATCCTAGTATGTATGGCCTCCTCATCCCCCAATCCTAGTATGTATGACCCCCTCATCCCCCAATCCTGGTATGTATGGCCCCCTCATCCCCCAATCCTTGTATGTATGGCCTCCTCATCCCTCAATCCTGGTATGTATGGCACCTCTCATACCCAAATCCTGGTATGTATGGCACCTCATATCCCCCAATCCTGGTATGTATAGGACCCCTCATTCACCAATTCTAGTATGTATGGCCTCCTCATCCCCCAATCCTAGTATGTATGGCCCTCTCATCCCCCAATCCTGGTATGTATGGCCTCCTCATCCCCAAATCCTGGTTTGTATGGCCTCCTCATCCCCCATTCCTGGTATGTATAGGACCCCTCATCCCCCAATCCTGGTATGCATGGTCCCCTCATCTCCAATTCTGGTATGCATGGTTCCCTCCTCCCCAATCCTGGTATGCATTGTCCACTCATCGCCAATCCTGGTATGCATATCCCCCAATCCTGATATGCATGGCCTACTCATCCCCCAATCCTGGTATGCATGGCCCCTTCATCCCCCAATCCTGGTATGCATGGCCTCCTCATCCCCCAATCCTGATATGTATAGGACCCCTCATCCCCCAATCCTGGTATGCATAGGACCCCTCATCCCCCAATCCTGGTATGCATGGCCCGCCTCATCCCCCGATCCCCCGATTCGGGTATATATGGCACCCCTCATCCTCCAATTCTGGTATGTATAGGACCCCTCATTCCCAAATCCTGGTATGTATGGCCCCCTCATCCCCCAATCCTGATATGCATGGCCTCCTCATCCCCCAATCCTGGTATGTATGGCCTCCTCATCCCTCAATCCTGGTATGTATGGCACCCCTCATACCCAAATCCTGGTATGTATGGCACCTCATATCCCCCAATCCTGGTATGTATAGGACCCCTCATCCCCCAATCCTAGTATGTATGGCCTCCTCATCCCCCAATCCTAGTATGTATGACCCCCTCATCCCCCAATCCTGGTATGTATGGCCCCCTCATCCCCCAATCCTTGTATGTATGGCCCCATAACCGCACACATAAAAAAAATAAACACTTATACTCACCTCCCTTCCTCACCTCTGCTCCAGTGCTGCGTCCTGTTCTCCTGCTTCAGCTCATGTCAGCATCTGAGAGGGCATGGCATCACAGCCATGCACTCTCAGACGCTGATGTGAGCTGATGCCGGCATACTCACTCCTCTCCACGCCGGGACTATAGGCGTGGAGAAGAATGAATATGCATTCTCTTCAGTAGCGAGCACTGTCAGCAGGAGCCATGGCTCAGCGCTCCTCTGTGCCCGCTACTAAAGAGAATGAATATTCCCTCTTCTATTCATTTCCCTTCAGCAGCAGCCACACGTGGTAGCTGCAGCAGACGGCTACTGCATGTGCCCCACTCCGCCACCGCAACAATTTTTCGCACTAAAATGTTGCTTTGGTCCCAAGTTTTCAATTTTCATCAGGGATAATAGGAGAAAAAGCACCATACAATTTGTTGCTCAATTTCTCCTGAGTACCCCAATAAACCATATGTGATCAAAAACCACTTTTGAGGCACAGTGAAAAGCTCAGAAGGGAAGAAGTACCATTTTACTGGACTGGTTTGAGGGTGCCGTGTCACATTGGCAGAGCCCCTAAGGTGCCAGAACCCCTCCATAAGTGACTTCATTGTACAAACTACATCTCTCAATTAAGTCATCTAGGGGTGCAGAGATCATATTGACAAGACAGATGTATCACTGAATTTTGTACCATTGGGTGGTGAACAAAAAATATTCAATTTTTACCACAAAAATGTTGTTTTAGCTCCAGATTTTACATTTTCACATGGGAAAATGGGTAAAAACGGCACCAAAATTTGTCAATCAATTTCTGCTGAACGTGGAAATACCCCATATGCGGCTGTACAGTACTGCTCAGCCACACGGTGAGACTCAGTATTGAAGGAGCACTATTTGACTCTTGGAGAACAAATTATCATAGAATAGTTTGCAGACTACATATACAGAGACCCTAAGTGCCAAAAGAGCAGAATCCCTCCTCAAGTGACCCCATTTTGGAAATTGCACCCCTTTGGGAATTTATCTACAGGTGTAGTGAAGATTTTGGCTCTATGAAAGTTTTTCAGAAAGCAGCAATGATTGTCGCTGAGTGAAAATTGCAAATTTTCCATTGTAGTGACCAGTATGTTGCAGTGCCCATACATTGTATTGCACATACATTGTGCACAGCTCGTGCTTCTGGAGACATGGACCCCATAAATTATGCAGGCTCTCATTGCTACAGAAATGCCAAAAATGTGGATGCTAAATGTGGTTTAGGTACACTGGGGCTCAGAAGGGAGAGGGACATTTAGGTTTGGGAGCGTCGAATTCGATGGATTTCTTTTGGAGGGCAAGGAGCCATAGCACTTTTCCAGAGCCTGTGCGCTACTAGTAACATGGAAGCCCCTATATTTTCATTGACAGATGATGAACCTGAATGGGGGCTTTTTTGTGGATGGAGTTGAAGCTTTTTTTGGGAACCTTTTTTCATAATATGTTGGACCACATTTATCCTGTGCTCTACGTTGAGCACTAACATCAGAGTTTCCATCTAAATCTCCAAATGACATGATGCAAATGCAGACTATAATGAGGCAGGAGAGTTACTCTGGACTTAGTCTTGCCTCTGTTCAGCAGTGTCCTTTTCAGAGGTGCACAAATCTGTGGCCGTCTTCACTTTAATTCTTAAAAATATGGACACCACCGGATCATAGGCCAGACGGCATCCACAGTGTCTCCATCTGCCTCATTACAGGGAATCTTCTGCCAGAGGCTCCGTCTGAGTCATGTACTTCAGAGATTTACATGGAAACCCCGGTGTAAGCGCTCAGCATAGAGCGCAGGATAAGGGCTCTTTCACACGTCAGTATGCCTGGTAAGAATGGTAACATTTTCCACACGTACCGGAGACACTGACACACTGTGCACACATCAGTGTGTTTTCATGGACCGTGTGTTCGTGTGCTCTACATGGAGACAAGTCTGTTACTTTGCGGATACACGGTCCGCAAAAAGTACCACACGGATGACATCCGTGTGTCATCCGTGTGACACGTACTGGCGCCTGGGAATCAGCACTGCAGTTAGCGCTGTTCCCAAGCGCCGGTGCTGAACACTGCCCTCATCATGGTTCCCTGCCAGTGCTGCGATCAGCACCAGCAAGGGCAGTGATGAGGGTAGTGGTAGTCTTCTCCCTGTGTCCACCTGTGTAAAAATAAGAATAAAATAATAAAATCCATGTACTCACCTCTCCTTTGTGTCCCCACTGTAATTCATGTGACCGCTGCTGCAGAGGAGCCGGGGAGAATGAGCGGCTCCGGAGCTGCGCTCAGTGAGTGACAGAACACCGCTCCTGAATTGCAGCTCCGGAGCGGCTCATTCTCCCCGGATCCTCTGCAGCAGCAGTCGCTTGGATACAGCGGGGTACACCTAGGAGAGGTGAGTACATGGATTTTATTATTTTATTCTTATTTTTACACAGGTGGACACCAGGAGCAGACTAACACTAACCTCATCATAGTCCCTGCTGGTGCTGATTGCAGCGCCGGCAGGTATCCATGATGAGGGCAGTGTTCAGCACTGTCGCTTGGGAATAGCGCTACCTTTAGCGCTGATTTCCAGGCGCCTGTCTATGTGAACGTGATGCGGCACACGTGTGACACACGAATATCTCCGGTACCGTTTTTCCGGTACCAGAGACATGCGGACATGTGAAACCGGCCTTAATGTGAGCTGAGCCATAGTGTGATCTTTGGGAGGCAGAATAAACAAATAAACAGCAATTCAATAATTCTTTTTATCTATTTTTACGCTGTTCCTCGTGCGGTATAAGTGTTTAGACGGATTTTTTCTTCGGGTCGGTGTGATTACAGCGATTGAACAGTTTTCTATTGGAAAGCATGTAAAGACTGGTGGAAAGCATGGCAAGAAGCATGAAAGCTGTGATTAAAAATCATGGTTAGTCCACCAAATATTGATTTCTGAACTGTTCCTCAGTTAAAACATGAGTAATTTGAGGTCTGAAAGCACTGTTTCTTTTTTAGTATTTTGACGCTTTATCATTTTCTGCAAATAAATACTAACATTTTTAGCTTTGAATTTCGGAGACATGTTGTCAGTTGTTTATAGCAGTGGTCCCCAACCTTTTTTGCACCAGGGACCGGCTCGAAGCAAGATCATTTTTCCATGGCCCAGCAAGGAGGGGGTGGGGTGGGCGGGGCTTTGGTCATATGGGGGCGGGGTAATGGAGGGATTTGGAGTTTAGTGCATACTTATCATATAGTGTAGACCAGGTCCCCGCCAGGAGCTATGCCAGGAGCCCCACATAATGTGCTGTGCCAGGAGCCGCATCACTGAGGTCCCATCACGCCCTGCAGCAGGACAGGGCAGCTGTCCTGACAGCTGCTGTTCAGCTGCATTTACTTCATCACAGACTGTAGTGGGCCCCTGTGCAAGAAATTTTTGGGGGCCCCCCACCGCCCTTCATAAGGCAACAAAGTTATGTAGACATAACCCCCCCCATGTGCATCTCTCACCCCCCAATGTGCAGCTCACCCCCCGTGCATCTCTCATCCCCCTCCGTGCATCTCTCACCCCCCCGTGCATCTCTCATCCACCCCCCGTGCATCTCTCATCCACCCCCCGTGCATCTCTCATCCACCCCCCGTGCATCTCTCATCCCCCCCGTGCATCTCTCATCCACCCCCCGTGCATCTCTCATCCCCCCCGTGCATCTCTCATCCCCCCCGTGCATCTCTCATCCACCCCCCGTGCATCTCTCATCCCCCCCGTGCATCTCTCATCCACCCCCCGTGCATCTCTCATCCCCTCCGTGCATCTCTCATCCCCCCCATGAATCTCTCATCCCCTCCGTGCATCTCTCATCCCCCTCCGTGCATCTCTCATCCACCCCCCGTGCATCTCTCATCCCCCCCGTGCATCTCTCATCCCCCCCGTGCATCTCTCATCCACCCCCCGTGCATCTCTCATCCCCTCCGTGCATCTCTCATCCCCCCCATGAATCTCTCATCCCCTCCGTGCATCTCTCATCCACCCCCCGTGCATCTCTCATCCCCTCCGTGCATCTCTCATCCACCCCCCGTGCATCTCTCATCCCCTCCGTGCATCTCTCATCCCCTCCGTGCATCTCTCATCCCCCTCGTTCATCTCTCATCCCCCCCGTGCATCTCTCACCCCCCCGTGCATCTCTCATCTCTCCCCTCCCCCCATGTGCATCTCTCATCTCTCCCCTCCCCCCATGTGCATCTCTAATCTCTCCCCTCCCCCCATGTGCATCTCTCATATCTCCCCTCCCCCCCATGTGCATCTCTCATCTCTCCCCTCCCCCCCATGTGGATCTCTCATCTCTCCCCTCCCCCATGTGCATCTCTCATCTCTCCCCTCCCCCCATGTGCATCTCCCATTCCCCCCACTCCTAGTTAATTGTATTTAAAAAAAAATAAAACTTGTTATACTTACCCCCATGCGATCCCTGCAGAATCCTGGCGCTCGTCCAAATCGCTGACACCAGGTTCTCCTGCCTTCCGGTCATGTGACGGCGCCGGAAGTCAGAGGAATTATGAGATGTCCTGGACCCGGCGCTTTGCATGGGGCCTGGGGCCCCATGAGGAGAGAGACGCACAAGAGGGGGGCTCCGAGGGGGCTCCTACCGGCCGGGCCCCATACTGGAGTCAGGGCAGTCATGCCCTGATGGCGGCCCTGCTGGAGGGGGCCCCTCTCCCTCGGGGCCCCCGTTCAATGAACCGGCTGCACGGGCGGTAGTTCCGCCCCTGCTTCATCCTGCTTCAGGACCTGTGGTGACATCACAGTTATGTACCTTGATGTCATCACAGGTCCTCTACAGGTCTACCCTGCGGGAGTCTAGAACAGCGGACAGCATCCACCCCACACAGTGTGCTCTGAGCCACCGCAGACCAGAGCACACTGTCAATGTTTAGTGATTGTCTGTGGCGGTGCCGCGGACCGGCTGAAAAACCCCAACGGCCCGGTCCTGGTCCGCGGATCGGTGGTTGGGGACCCCTGGTTTATAGACTAAAACAACAATGTACATTTTACTCAAAAATATACCTATAAAGAGAAAAATCAGAGAAACTGAAAATTTTGCAGTGGCCTCTTAATTTTTGCCAGAGCTGTATATATATCTATCTGAACTAACAGTCCTTCTGAGGACTAATCCAGCTGCATATTTTCAGTGGTGAAGGTGATAGCAGGAGTTAGGCAGGAGGCAGACAGTGTATGTGGCAGACTGCAGTGCATATAGTGCAAGAGGGTCCATTGAACATCCTGTTAGTATAGGTATTACTCAACATATATATACAGTACAGACCAAAAGTTTGGACACACCTTCTCATTTAAAGATTTTTCTGTATTTTCATGACTTTGAAAATTGTACATTCACACTGAAGGCATCAAAACTATGAATTAACACATGTGGAATTATATACTTAACAAAAAAGTGTGAAACAACTGAAAATGTGTCTTATATTCTAGGTTCTTCAAAGTAGCCACCTTTTGCTTTGATGACTGCTTTGCACACTCTTGGTATTCTCTTGATGAGCTTCAAGAGGTAGTCACCGGAAATGGTTTTCACTTCACAGGTGTGTCCTGTCAGGTTTAATAAGTGGGATTTCTTGCCTTATAAATGGGCTTGGGATCATCAGTTGTGTTGTGCAGAAGTCTGGTGGATACACAGCTGATAGTCCTACTGAATAGACTGTTAGCTGCTTTTTTCTTGCCTTAATACAAATTCTAAGTAAAGAAAAACAAGTGGTCATCATTACTTTAAGAAATGAAGGTTAGTCAGTCCGAAAAATTGGGAAAACTTTGAAAGTGTCCCCAAGTGCAGTTGCAAAAACCATCAAGTGCTACAAAGAAACTGGCTCACATGAGGACCGCCCCAGGAAAGGAAGACCAAGAGTCACCTCTGCTTCTGAGGATAAGTTTATCCGAGTCACCAGTCTCAGAAATCGCAGGTTAACAGCAGCTCAGATTAGAGACCAGGTCAATGCCACACAGAGTTCTAGCAGCAGACACATCTCTACAACAACTGTTAAAAGGAGACTTTGTGCAGCAGGCCTTCATGGTAAAATAGCTGCTAGGAAACCACTGTTAAGGACAGGCAACAAGCAGAAGAGACTTGTTTGGGCTAAAGAACACAAGCAATGGACATTAGACCAGTGGAAATCTGTGCTTTGGTCTGATGAGTCCAAATTTGAGATCTTTGGTTCCAACCACCGTGTCTTTGTGCGACGCAGAAAAGGTGAACGGATGGACTCTACATGCCTAGTTCCCACCGTAAAGTATAGAGGAGGAGGTGTGATGGTGTGGGGGTGCTTTGCTGGTGACACTGTTGGGGATTTATTCAAAATTGAAGGCATACTGAACCAGCATGGCTACCACAGCATCTTGCAGCGGCATGCTATTCCATCCGGTTTGCGTTTAGTTGGACCATCATTTAGTTTTCAACAGGACAATGATCCCAAACACACATCCAGGCTGTGTAAGGGCTATTTGACCAAGAAGGAGAGTGATGGGGTGCTACGCCAGATGACCTGGCCTCCACAGTCACCAGACCTGAACCCAATCGAGATGGTTTGGAGTGAGGAGGACTGCAGAGTGAAGGCAAAAGGGCCAACAAGTGCTAAGCATCTCTGGGAACTCCTTCAAGATTGTTGGAAGACCATTTCCGGTGACTACCTCTTGAAGCTCATCTAGAGAATGCCAAGAGTGTGCAAAGCAGTCATCAAAGCAAAAGGTGGCTATTTTGAAGAACCTAGAATATAAGACATATTTTCAGTTGTTTCACACTTTTTTGTTAAGTATATAATTCCACGTGTTAATTCATAGTTTTGATGCCTTCGGTGTGAATGTACAATTTTCATAGTCAAGTAAATACAGAAAAATCTTTAAATGAGAAGGTGTGTCCAAACTTTTGGTCTGTACTGTACATATCCACCTAAACTAACAGTCCTTCTGAGGACTAATCCAGCTGCATATAATCAGTGCTAGACAGGAGTTAGGCAGGCAGGCAGTGTATGTGGCAGACTGCAGAGCATATAGCGCAAGAGGGTCTATTGAACGTCCTGTCTGCTGCTGCTGTAATAATTACAGATATTTGTAGACATTGCCCCAGATATCAGGGGCCAGGGCTATTTTTTTTTTTATCTTAATCCTGGTTATTTGCTTAAAAAGCAATCCAGAGTACACTATTTTTCTGCTCCATTTGCTTGTTAGCCCTGCAGAATACAGCCAGATCCGTTCCATATTTCAGCGATAAAAATCCAGAAATTTGAACTGAACATGGAAAATATCGGCCTCCTTTTACATTCTGTTGCAGTGTTTCAGTCAAGATATTCACAGTAGGTGTCTGTGAAGAATAGTATTAGTAAATTACAGGCCTGCTATTTAAAACCGTGGTTTTCTGTCAGACATATCATCTATAACAGTGTTCCAAAATCAGCCATTTCTTCCATTTTCATTTTGCTGCAGTGTGTCGGTCAAGCTATTCACACTAGGTCTCTGTGTAGAATAATATTAGTAAATTACAGGCCTATTATTTAAAACCGTGGTTCTCTGTCAGACGTATCACCTATAACAGTGTTCCAAAATCAGCTATTTCTTCCATTTTCATTTCGTTGCAGTGTGTCGGTCAAGCTATTCACACTAGGTCTCTGTGTAGAATAATATTAGTAAATTACAGGCCTGCTATTTAAAACCGTGGTTCTCTGTCAGACATATCACCTATAACAGTGTTCCAAAATCAGCCATTTCTGCCTTCCATTTCGTTGCCGTGTGTTGGTCAAGCTATTCACACTAGGTCTCTGTGTAGAATAATATTAGTAAATTACAGGCCTGCTATTTAAAACCGTGGTTCTTTATCAGACATATCATGTATAACTGCGTTCCTAAATCAGCCATTTCTCGTGAACGTGGAAAATATTGTCCTCCATTTAAAATGGGCAAGGTGCGTGGCAAGGGATGGGGAAGTGGACGTGATGGTGATGGTGCATGCACAGGCCGAGGACGTGGCCGTGGGAAGCTGAAATTGTGCCACAACAAACACCCACATCTTGTCGCTCCACCTTCCTGTCCCAATTGCTAAGGGACCGCAGAACACCACTATTGAACCCAGAGCAGTGTCAAAAGGTTGTTGGTTGGATAGCAGATAATGCTTCCAGTCACTTTGCCACCACCACCATCCTGTCTTCCACACAGTCAAGTCTCAGTAGCCGTAAGTCTGGAACGCATATTCCTCATCCTGATCCTCCTTCCTTCCTCCATGCCGAATGGATCCCACACTTGGACACTCAGAAGAGTTGTTCACTTTTCCATTTGCAGATTCGGGCCTATCGCTTGGCCAGCTTCAAGCGAGTCAAGAGGAGAAGGGTGTAGTAATACCCAAATATTGGAGCAGCCACGGTCAAACACAGGCAATGGTGGGAAAGTGCAATTACTGTCGCAAGAGGTGGATGATGATGATGATGAGACACAATTGCCAGAAAGTCAGGAGGAGGACCAGGGTGCGGAAGTGGAAGACAAGGTGGTTGATGATATAGTAACTGACCCAATCTGGCAGGGGGACATACAGAGCGAGGACAGCAGCACACAGGGGGAGGGAGGAGTAGCACGACAACAGACAGAAAGAAGCAGTGTGGTGGCCGCAGACACAAGGCGGGAGAGAACTCCTCGTAACGCCAGCATGACGGAAGTTGCCAGTACAACTGTTAGGTCTTCCTGAGTTTGGTTGTTTTTTAAAGACTCTGCAGATAACTCCAAAAAAGCCATTTGCACCACCTGCCAGACCAGCATCAACAGGGATAGCAAAACTAGCAACCTGACCACCACCAGCATGATCAGGCACATGACAGCAAAGCACACGACTAAGTGGGCCGAACCCCAGGGTCCAGAAACAGTGTCTACGGGTGACACCACTGCTTCTTCCGCTGTTGTGCGTGCACGCCAATCCCCTGTCCATGGGGCATGCGATGATGCCTCCCGCCCTGCACGTGTAGGTGCACACTCTCAACTAGCACCATCAGCAAGCATGTCCACTTCCTTGTCCCAGCGCAGCGTTCAGTTGTCCCTACCCCAATCCATGGAATGCAAGCACAAATAAGCAGCGTACGCCCCATAGGCCACACTGCTAAATTCACACATTTCACGAATGCTTACTCTAGAAATGTTGCCTTTTAAGCTCGTGTAGATGGAAGCTTTCCGCAACCTGATGGTGGCGGCCATCCCTTGGTACTCGGTCCCCAGCCGCCGCTATTTCTCCTGGTGTGCCGTCCCCACATTACATGAGCATGTGTCCCACAACATTAGCCGTGCCCTCAGCAACGCAGTTACTGGGAAAGTTCCCCTAACCACGAAGACTTGGACAAGTGCTTGTGGGCAAGGATGGTACATCTCACTGACAGTACACTGGGTTAATATAGTGGAAGCCGGGACCCAGTTGACCCTTTGTACAGAACACATCTTCCCGATGCCGAGGATTGCGGGATCTGGGTCAATCAGGGTTGCCCCCACATTCTACAGCTCCTGCGCCACCTCCTCCTTCTCCTCTTCAGCCTCCATCTCTGAAATGACCACATCAGTCTCAAGCTGGAAACACTGCAGTACTGCCTCGGCCAAGCGGCAACAGGCTGTGCTGAAGCTAATATGCGTAGGTGACAAACCGCAAAACGCTGAAGAGTTGTGGACAGCTCTGAAAGAGCAGGCAGATCTGTGGCTGACACCGCTGGCCCTACAGCCAGGCATGGTCGTGTGTGACAATGGTCGGAACCTGGTGGCAGCTCTGAGGCGAGGCGAGCTCACACACGCGTACCATGCTTGGCCTATGTGCTTAACCTCGTGGTTCAGCGGTTTCTCAAAACGTACCCAAATATGCCGGATCTGCTTTTTAAAATGCGTCACCCATGTGCCAGTTTTAGAAAGTCAGCTACAGCTTCCACCGCCCTTGCCGTACTTCAGCAGCGTTTGCAGCTTCCTGCTCACCTACTGATCTGTGATGTCCCCACACGTTGGAACTCTACATTGCAGATGTTGGGAAGTATTTGTGAGCAGACGAGGGCAGTTGTTAACTACCAGCATCAACAAGGCCGTCAGTATTCAGTTCAGACTCCACACATAAGACCTCAGGAGTGGACATGGATGTCAGACATATGTACCATCCTCCAAAACTTTGAGGACTCCACCAAGATGGTGAGCGGCGATGACGCCATAATTGGTCAGTCATCCTCTTGGTGAGGACATGGAAGTCTTGCCTGTTAGCAATCTGGCACACATGGCTGAGTTTATGCTACGCTGCCTTTCCCGTGATCCTTGCGTTGTCCAAATTTTGAGTGACAGTCCTTACTGGTTGGTGACACTTCTAGACCCACGCTACAAGGAGAACTTTCTGTCTCTTATTCCCTTGCAGGACAGGCCTAATGAAATGGTGCAGTCCGAGAAGGCTCTTGTTGCGGAATTATTTAAAAAATTCCCATCTGAAAACGCTGGCGGCAGAGGTCACAGTTCGTTGGACAGCCAAGGAGTACAAGCGAGAGAGAAACAAATTCAATCCAGCAGAGGCAGGGGAACACTGTCAAAGTTCTGGGACAGTTTTCCCAGACCCTCCCATCTCACAGGTCCTGAGGCGCGGGGTACTCTCCCAAAGAGGGAAAAGTTTCGGAAGATGGTGAGGGAGTACCTTGCCGACCGTGCCAACGTAGTCCTTGATTCCTCTGTGCCTTATAATTATTGGGTATCCAAGCTGGACACGTGGCATGAACTGACTCTCTACTCCTTGGAGGTCCTGGCCTGCCCTGCCGCTGTCAACTGAAAATGCTGACAGGCTGACTCTTCTAAAAATGATCAAAGGCTGGTTTGGGCCAGACGTCTCAACACCACTGAATGATAGCAGCGTAACATAAACTCAAATACAGTGTCTTTTTTTTGGGAGGTCTAACTGTATTCCCATGCACCTCTGTCTTCACACCCAGACATGGGTATACGCTTCTTGATTTTGTCTATTTGCTCTTGTCCTCCTCCTTCTCCTCATCCTTCACATCCTCCTCCATATCACTACCATATCACCATATCTACGTCTCTTGCAAGGGGCATTGGAGTTCCTCCAAATTTTTGGCAGATGTTGCATTCACTGCATAGGCAAACAGTATGGGAGACCCAATTCCTAATAATGGGAACATTGTTTTCAGGAGGCCCTCCGACCTCTACGTCTCTTGCAAGGGGCATTGGAGTGCCTCCAAATTTTTGGCAGCCGTTGCATTCACTGCGTAGGCTTTCAGTATGGGAGACCCACTTCCTAATAATGGGAACATTGTTTTCAGGAGGCCCTCCAACCTCTATGTCTCTTACAAAGGGACACTGGAGTTCCTCCACATTTTTGGCAGCCGTTGCATTCACTGCATAGGCAAACAGTATGGGAGACCCACTTCCTAATCATAGGAACATTGATTTCAGGAGGCCCTCCAACCTCTACATCTCTTGCAAGGGGCATTGGAGTGCCTCGTAATTTTTGGCAGCCGTTGCATTCACTGCATACCCTATAACTGGATAGCAGGCCCTCTCCTTTCTAATGGCAACATGTCGTTACTGTGCCCAGCTCTATGTGTCTTTAAATTGTTAGTGCGGTTTTTCCTAAATTTGGCAGCTGTTGGACTCACTGCATACCCTATAACTGTATAGCAGATCCTTATCCTTTCTAATGGGAACATGTCATTACTGTGGCCCAGCTCTATGTGTCTTTAAATTGTTAGTGGGGTTTTTCCCAAATTTTGCCAGCCCTGGCAGTCACAGCATGGGCATTACCACTATAGGAGACCCACTTCTTTATAATGGGAACATTTTTTTAACTGAGACCCTCCTCTATGTCTCTTCAAAGGGGTATTGGGTTGCGTACAAATTTTTGGCAGCCCTTGCAGTCACTGCATACGCAATAACAGTATAGGAGACCCACTCTTTAATAATGGGAACAACAAAGCATAGCCAACTGCTGGCCCTTTAAGAATAGTAAGGCAGTAAAAACAGTGTTTGTGACTTTCACAATCCCTCCTTCATAAATGAAACAGGATGTGTCTGATGATATTTCACACACCACATGGCCAGATAAGGTTGTAAAATGTTGAAATGCCATTTCCCGGTGAATGCATTTGTCACGGTTGAAAGCAATGCAAAAGTGCAAAATGTTCCTTAACATATTTCCCAGGAAAATCCATTTTGGTTTAGTTTTTGGATGTTTTATTGTGAGTCCGTAAAAGTAGCGTAATACCTCTGACAACATTGTTGACATCATTGACCTGGGAGTCAGAGATGCTTCGAGGAGTCTTCCCCATGCTGTTCCCATTGTCGTTTGAGTACTGTTCCCATCGATTTGGGCAATTTTTAGGCCTTCTGCAGACCGACGGGGGGGGACCGGAAAAATGCTCGAGTTTCCCATAGACTTACATTGGGCTCGTTACTTGGACCGAGCACCCGAGTATTCCAATTTGCTCGACTCGAGCAACGAGCACCCGAGCATTTTAGTGCTCGCTCGTCACTAGTTTTCAGCTATACCATTTTTAATTCCATTCGACTTTTTGATCGTGTTTTATTCCACTCTTTGTTTGGTGGTAAGATGAAAAAGAATAGTTTTATTTTACAGTGTTCACTGAAGGCGTTAACTAGTGTGACCGTTTTATAGGCCGTGGACGTGATGATAACAAATATGTGGACCTTTTTGGTTTATTTTAGTTTTCATATGAATATACCCATTTATTGATATAACATTATTTTAAGTTTTTTTCTGTTTATTTTTTGATTATTTTTTTTTTAAATATTTTTTCACATTCTTTTTTTTACTTTTTCATTTAGTCCCTCTATGGGACTAGCTTTTATTAGTATAATCGCTGTTATAAAGCATTGCAATGCACCAGCATTGCAATGAATTATACCTGTCAGTGTTACATTGATAGAAGCCTCTGAGACCATGCTCCTAGCTTGGTCTAAGCAGGCCACCGTCGCTGGGATACCTGGAGGCGCGGGTTGTCATGACAACAGGATCACTGACTAAGGGCGTAAGCCAGAAACGCGTCGAGATTGCATCTCCGCTATCATGGACTTTTATATATTCTAATATTTTGCACCAATAAAGTGAGAATTATTTTTTATTGGAGACTTTTCCCACTTTCTCCTTATGTACACTGGCCGTGAGTCACGGCATTGTGGGTCTGAGCCCAGAAGATATGAGCAGCAGGATGGATTAAATGCATGGTCAGGCATATATTGTTTTTTTCTAAAGAATTGTCAAATCAGTCAGTAAGGATTTAGGGCCCTTTTACATGGCGATATTTTGCATCAGTATTTGTTAACAGACGCCAGGAGTGGATCCAGGACACAGAAGAGGTGAGAGTGATTCAGTTATTATTTTTCTCTGTGTTTGTTCCTCTCTGGTTTTTAGCTTACAAATACTAATGTAAATTACTGCCCAAAATACTCACTGTGTGAATGAGGCGAGGAAGCTGCTTGTAATACTGTAATATAAGTCCTTATTCTGAGGATGAGCGCTCACTAGCAGGTGCTGTGCTGTAATGCTTATCTTCTCTGCTCCATCATACTCCCCAGAGCAGGGGCAACCCCTGGGGCTAAACTGCGGCCGGCAGATGTCAGACGTATCACTCAGTGATATGTGATGGAGCCCGACTCCCAAACAAAATGAATCAGACAGAAGCATACAAAATAAATACACAAAGCATTGCAATTAGGTGTCAAACGTTCTCAACTTTATTTAAATTTACATGACACCGAACCATCACCTATCAGGATAAAGAAGATTCTGTGTAGCCTCTGTTCCTATAGACCATCTTGCTCCTCCATCCATTGAAGACTACAGAAATTACAGGAATAGATGAGTAATCTGCTTATACTGCTGTAATACAATTCTTTTATCCAATGATGAGAGCATGCGTCCAGGAGTTGTGCTGTAATGTTTGTCTCCTCTTCACCATCATCATCAGAGCAGGGGCGACCCCTGGGGAAAAATGTGCTTACTGGGTTCTGTGTAGCTGGCAGATGTCCAGTCTTATGTGATAGACCCCGACCCCCAAACAAAGTTAATCAGACAGAAGCACACAAAATAAATGCACGAAGCATTGTAATTAGGTGTCAAATGGTCAAAATTTTATTTAAATTTACATGACACCGAAAATAGCACAACCCCCGACTCACGAAGAGTCACCCTCCAGCACTTAGGAGAGGAAAAACCCCCTGTGGAGGAAACCTCTTGGGAACCATGGCTGTAGGGCTGCCCATCCCTTGGGCTTAGAGAGTTAGTGCCAATATATAACAGATGTAACTGCAGAATTTTACAATTTGTACATTTTACCGGATTTATAGAGAACAACATGAATACAGACTATAAATGTGATAAACCGGATGTGGGAGAGATCTGGCTGCGATATCTGTCACCACATTGATTCATGGAGTGAATTTGATTGATCTGATTGGCCAGGTGGATGTATAATTTCTCCCTTACACATCCAGGTCCGCCTCTCAAAAAATTGGACATTTGGTTACAGTTCGTTATGCCTAATCCCTAATAGGATAAATAATCCCTCCCAATTTATCACCCATTAAAGTCATAGATCAGTCCATGAGCTCCCAAAGGAGAGCTGCTCTATATAGAGGGTAACAGAAGGGGATCCTGGTCTAGGGACCCCCTTTATTACCTTCCCATGCCCTAGGGGTGTCTAAAGCAGACAACCCCTTTCCCTGCTAGAACCTCCAAATTACACCAAGGTCGGCACATTACGTGGGATGGTCAAGCTCAAGGTCCTCAGGTGCATCAGTAATGGCACTGATCGTGGTAGCGCGGCATTCTTTTATGGAATCTTCTTTATGACACTTGTTTATGACCTCATAACAGTTGTCATGGTGACTACAGGGTCTATTACTAATGCAGGGCACAAGTATTAACCCTTTCATCATTTGGTAATTTGCTTTTGTTATAGAGGCAGATAACTGCACTTGTTACCAAGCAGGGGCCTTATCATTATGGCTTCCCTTAGGCACCATAAGAAATACAGATTACAAATTAAATGTGCAAGTTTGTCATGAGTGTTTTGCACTTTCTAGATCCATAGATTGGGCTTATAACTAGAACGTTACAAAGAAAAAAAAAGAGGAAATTACTTGTAAAATAATATTATTGGGAATTGCATTTCAAGCATTTTCCTAATGTGCATTCTACATAGTTACATAGGTTGAAAAAAGTTGGGGTGGACATTAACAGCTTGGGGCCCAAGTGCAAGAAATGTGTCCGAGCCCCCATCTTATTATGGCGACAAAGCTACAGATATACAGTATATATATATATATAAATATTTATATATATACAGTACAGACCAAATGTTTGGACACACCTTCTCATTTAAAGATTTTTTTGTATTTTCATAACTATGAAAATTGTACATTCACACTGAAGGCATCAAAACTATGAATTAACACATGTGGAATTATATACTTAACAAAAAAGTGTGAAACAACTGAAAATATGTCTTATATTCTAGGCTCTTCAAAGTAGCCACCTTTTGCTTTGATGACTGCTTTGCACACTCTTGGCATTCTCTTGATGAGCTTCAAGAGGTAGTCACCGGAAATGGTCTTCCAACAATCTTGAAGGAGTTCCCAGAGATGCTTAGCACTTGTTGGCCCTTTTGCTTTCACTCTGCGGTCCAGCTCACCCCAAACCATCTCGATTGGGACTGCGGAGGCCAGGTCATCTGGTGTAGCACTCCATCACTCTCCATCTTGGTCAAATAGCCCTTACACAGCCTGGAGGTGTGTTTGGGGTCATTGTCCTGTTGAAAAATAAATGATGGTCCAACTAAACGCAAACCGGATGGAAAAGCATGCCGCTGCAAGATGCTGTGGTAGCCATTCTGTTTCAGTATGCCTTCAGTTTTGAATAAATCCCCAACAGTGTCACCAGCAAAGCACCACCACTCCATCACACCTCCTCCTCCATGCTTCACGGTGGGAACCAGGCATGTAGAGTCCATCCGTTCACCTTTTCTGCGTCGCAGAAAGACACGGTGGTTGGAACCAAAGATCTCAAATTTGGACTCATTAGACCTAAACACAGATTTCCACTGGTCTAATGTCCATTCCTTGTGTTCTTTAGCCCAAACAAGTCTCTTCTGCTTGTTGCCTGTCCTTAGCAGTGGTTTCCTAGCAGCTATTTTACCATGAAGGCCTGCTGCACAAAGTGTCCTCTTAACAGTTGTTGTAGAGATGTGTCTGCTGCTAGAACTCTGTGTGGCATTGACCTGGTCTCTAATCTGAGCTGCTGTTAACCTGCGATTTCTGAGGGTGGTGACTCGAATAAACTTATCCTCAGAAGCAGAGGTGACTCTTGGTCTTCCTTTCCTGGGGCGGTCCTCATGTGAGCCAGTTTCTTTGTAGCGCTTGATGGTTTTTGCAACCGCACTTGGGGACACTATCAAAGTTCGCCCAATTTTTCGCACTGACTGACCTTCATTTCTTAAAAGTAATGATGGCCCCTTGTTTTTCTTTACTTAGCTGTTTTTTTCGTGCCATAATACAAATTCTAACAGTCTATTCAGTAGGACTATCAGCTGTGCATCCACCAGACTTCTGCACAACACAACTGATGGTCCCATCCCCATTTATAAGGCAAGAAATCCCACTTATTAAACCTGACAGGGCACACCTGTGAAGTGAAAACCATTTCCGGTGACTACCTCTTGAAGCTCATCAAGAGAATGCCAAGAGTGTGCAAAGCAGTCATCAAAGCAAAGGTGGCTGCTTTGAAGAACCTAGAATATAAGACATATTTTCAGTTGTTTCACACTTTTTTGTTAAGTATATAATTCCACATGTGTTAATTCATAGTTTTGATGCCTTCAGTGTGAATGTACAATTTTCATAGTCATGAAAATACAGAAAAATCTTTAAATGAGAAGGTGTGTCCAAACTTTTGGTCTGTACTGTATATATATATATATATATATATATAAATATATATATATATATACACATATATATATATATACTCACATACACAGTGGGGGAAATAAGTATTTGATCCCTTGCTGTTTTTGTAATTTTGCCCACTGACAAAGACATGTGACGCGCCCCTGGGCCTGTGTCTCGCTGCGTTGCGCACGCGGGAGCTTACCCGGAGCCGGATCTGTTTAGGGTTGTAGTCTTGTGGCGGTGACCCGGTCCGTGCCCAGGGAGTCAAACTGGACGGCAGTCTGTTAGCGGTAGAAAATGGTTGATGACTACGCCACCCGTTGAATGCAGCCAGGGGGCTGCTGCTGCAGGGCAGACCGCTGAGGCCGGTGGAAGGATGGTGCAGCGTGATAGTATAACCCCCAACGGGAGGGGTATGGCCTCAGGGCAGCCGACGTGGATGATGGGGGTAGCAGGAACCACTCAGAGACGGTATGGTAGCGTTCAGGGTCTTTACTGGTAACAACGATAGACCCTCCCGGAGTACTTGCTAGCGAACGGGGCCTGGTCAGTCCTTGAGCAGATGGGATCTCCCCTGGCCAGGCGTAGTTGTAGGCCTCCCAAGCTGACTGTACTCTTCTGGCTACCTTGCTAGAAGCTGATGTAAGTAGCCCACGTCCCTGAGTGTACCGTGTGGTGCTCACCCGTATGGCCGGTGACTCGGGGCCTTCTAATGGCTTCCGCTCCACGATGGCGGTGCTGGTCCCACGCGTGCGACCGGGCCTTCGGGCTTCTGGGCCAGGGGACCTGAAATCCCCTGCCTGACGGATTCTGCTGCTGGGTAGAAGTTAGTCCCCACAGCCTCGGACTCCGGGTCCGGTAAAGAATCTTCTTAGTCAGGGCGAGCTCTGCAGCTGCCAGCCCCTGACTCCTTGTGACTCTGCTGCTTCCTATGCTGCTCTTGTCTCTACTCTTCCTGGACTCACTAACTCTGCCTCAGCCCCGGGTTTATACAGGGGAAGTTCTTCCCCTCCCAAGGCTGGGCAGGAGGTGTGGCATGCACAGGATCCCTGACCAAAGGACCTCCCACCTGCTCTCAGACGTAATATCTCTATCACTGTGACAACCAGACCCCTGGGGTGTCACACTCCCCCCTAGTGAAATTTAGTACTCCGGGACTAAACACTTTTTAGAAAAATATAACAAGGTATATCAAAGAACAATAAAATACAATAAGGAAACACAATAAGATGGTCACGGATGTCCGCAACCGGGTGCAGTCTTTGAAGAAAAGCAAAGGTGTCCATTTCACCAACACAGGGAGACGTAACCAGGTAGGGGTCTGTCCTACCCCGAGTCCTTAACAGTCTCTAGTCCATCCTGGGTTACGCTCCAACTATATACAAAGGATTCCCGGTAAATCCACCGAAGACTCCTAAAAACAACTAGAAACACAAAATTACACACAAGCAACAATAAACAGGTAAACATTGTAAAACAACTTAAATATTTAGATCCTCCAACGTGCGGGTAACTGGCCTCTAGTGGCCCTAGTGGACCTACGGAGCTGACTGCCTGGCCCTGAACTACAGGGTGTAGGAGCTGTCAAGGGTAAACTGGGCAGCTGTCTACCGGCTCTTTGTCTCACTAGGGGTACGGCAGGCTCACTATAAGCAGAGGGTGGATTCTCCTGTTCCGCTTGGGTGGAGTCTTCTGCCTCCTGGACCGGCTGCTCTTCCAGCTCTACCCGTTGCTCCGTAGGTTCTTGGGATGATGGTTGGAGGAAGGTGAGTACGGGTACCACAACTGCACCATTGACTTGAGTCCAAGACCGAGGGAAGTCCCCGAGCACGGTACTAACCATATCTTCCCTTTCTTCCACGGGTCGATGGTCTTCCTGTTCCTCCTCAGGGTTCCTCAGTTGTTCGGGGCACTTCTTCAGGTGGTCCCGGGATACAATGGCTGTGGTTTCCCCTCCGTCTTTACTGATGGTACAGACCTTCGGGTTCTCGTGGCTTGAGGGCAGTACGGTGTACGGGTCCTTCTCCCACTGGTCGTCCAACTTGTGGAGCCGTCTCTTCCTCTTCAAGACCTGCTCTCCGGGTACCAGGGGAACAGCGGGAGCATACTGGTTGTAAGTCTTCTCTTGTCTTTCCCTAGCCTGACAGAGACTTCGCTCCACGCTCTCCTGTACTTTCCGGTACTGCTGCTGCCTCTCTGTGTCCCAGTCTGTTTCTGGTGAAGTGTCCTCGGGCGTCAGGACTCCCATTTCCAGGTCAACAGGTAACTTACCAGGTCTTGCCCTCATTAGGTAAGCCGGGGTACAGTTGGTGGAACCTACCGGGATGTGGTTGTATAGGTCCACCAGATCGGGCAACTTCTCAGGCCACAGACTGCGTTCTTCCAGGGGCAACGTTTTTAGAAGATCCATTACCACCTGGTTCATTTTCTCACAAAGTCCATTAGTTTGCGGATGGTAGGGTGTCGTCCTTATCTTCCGGCAGCCATACAGATTGCAGAATTCCTGGAAGACCTCCGCTTCAAAGGCAGGTCCCTGGTCCGTCAGCACTTGGTCCGGGTACCCGTGTGGACGGCAAAAGTGCTGCTGGAAGGCTCTAGCTGCTGTTCGAGCCGTTAAGTCCTTGACGGGGACGACAACCAGAAACCGGGAGTAATGATCCACGATGGTTAACGCGTAGACGTAGCCACTTCTGCTGGGGGTCAGTTTTACATGATCCAAGGCTACCAGTTCCAACGGTTGCCGGGTGACGATGGACTGCAGGGGAGTCTTCTGGCTGGCCCGGTCCTTCCTTCTCAGATTGCACGGGCCACAGTCTCTGCACCACTTCTCGATGGTTCCCCTCATGCCTACCCAGTGGAACCGCTCGCGCAGCAGGAACTCCAGCTTTTTCCACCCGAAGTGTCCAGCTCCGTCGTGGTATGCCTCCATCACCATGGCTGCGTCTCTTCGTGGCACCACTACTTGCCAGAGTAGTTCATGCGTCCTGGAGTTAACCATTCTGCGGCACAACTTCCCCTTGTAAAGGAACAGTCGACTCTTCTCTGCCCATAGTTGTTTGGCTTCCTCTGGAGCGTCTGATTCCAGGCTAGCCTCCGGGCGAGTCAGCATCTCCTTCACCAGTCGGACGGCAGGGTCGCTGTCTTGCGTTTCCGCCCAGTTGTAGTGAGGTAAGGGGTTCAACGTAGCAGCCTGCTTACTCCTTACCCGGTGGGAATACTGGATAGTCCCATGACGGTGGAACGCAGGGAGTTCAACTTCTTCCAGTCCCTCCGGATCTTCTCCTCCGTCCGGCAGGTTGGGCATCCTGGACAGGGCGTCCGCGTTGGTATTGGAGCGCCCTGCCCGGTATTTAATTGTGAACTCGTAGTTGGACAGACGGGCCATCCACCTCTGCTCCAGGGCACCGAGTCTTGCCGTGTCCAGGTGTGTCAGCGGGTTGTTATCCGTGTATACGGTGAACCGGGAAGAAGCGAGGTAATGCTTAAAGCGCTCGGTGACTGCCCATACCACGGCCAGGAACTCTAGCTTAAATGAGCTATAATTCTCGGGATTCCTTTCGGTGGGTCGCAGTTTTCGGCTGGCATAGGCGATTACTCGCTCTTTCCCCTGCTGAATCTGGGACAGTACGGCTCCTAGCCCGACGTTACTGGCGTCGGTGTAGAGGATGAAGGGCTGGCTATAGTCCGGATACGCCAAGATTTCATCCCCCGTGAGGGCCATCTTCAGCTGGCGGAAGGACTCTTCCTCTAGCTCTTCCCATTTGAAGGGCGGCTTCTGGTTCTTGGCCTTCCGGGACTGGCCTATCAGGAGGTCCTGCATAGGCGCCGCCTTTTTGGTGAAACCGGGAATAAACCTTCGGTAGTAGCCTACCAACCCTAGGAACTGCCGCACTTCTTTTACGCTGGAAGGGCTTGGCCATCCTTTGATTGCGGTGATCTTATCGGGGTCGGGAGCCACTCCGTCAGCGCTCACCACGTGTCCCAGGTATTGCACCTTTGGTTTCAGGAGGTGACACTTGGAGGGTTTCACCTTTAGGCCGTAACTCGCCAGAGCTTCGAACACCTCCGCCAGGTGTTTCAGGTGGTCCTCATACGTTTTGGAGTATACGATGACATCGTCCAGGTACAACAGGACCGTCTCGAAGTTTCTGTGGCCCAGACAGCACTCCATTAATCGTTGGAAGGTTCCTGGGGCGTTGCAGAGTCCGAACGGCATGCAGGTGAACTCGCTAAGTCCCATCGGGGTGGTGAATGCGGTCTTCTCCCGGTCCGCCTCTGCTACAGGAACCTGCCAGTACCCGCTAGTGAGATCCAAGGTAGAGAAGAAGTTAGCAGATCTTAAAGCAGCCAATGACTCCTCTATCCTTGGTAAGGGGTACGCATCCTTGTGTGTGATACGGTTGATTTTCCGGTAATCTACACACATCCTCATGGTGTTGTCTTTCTTTTTGACTAAAACTAGTGGGGCTGCCCAGGGGCTACAGCTATCCCGGATTACCCCAGCCTCCTTCATGTCTCTAAGCATCCCCTTGGCGTGTTGGTAATGTGCAGGGGGTACGGGTCGATACCTCTCTTTTATGGGAGGATGATCTCCCGTGGGGATGCGGTGTTCTACCCCCTTGACTCGCCCGAAGTCTAACGGGTGTTTACTAAACACTCTCTCATACTCTTGAACCACCCGATAGACTCCTTGTTTCTGGTGTGAGGGAGTGGAGTCAGTACCCAGATGTAGTTGCTGACACCAGTCCTCCATGTCTTTCTTAGAGCCGTTACCTTCCTCCGGGTGAGATGGAGGCAAGGGTTCCACAGATTGTATAGAATTTTGATTAGTGGTATATAATTTGGCTAGCGTGGCATACCGGGGCAGGTACACTTCCCTCTCCCCGATATTTATTATGCGAACGGGCACCCTCCCATGGCGTACATTGACCACCCCCCGTGCTGTCAAAATGGTGGGCCTACTGTCTGAGTAAACTGGTTCTACCATTGCCTGGTAATCTCTACCTCTCAGACCAATAGCTGCCCGGCACCAAATCATCATTTCACTTTTTGGGGGCATGGCAATAGGAAAAGGGTCACACATTCTTACGCTACCAATCTCACCGCCGGAGAGTTCCACTTGTTGCCGTTGCATCAGTGCCCGGATCTCTTTCTGGAGCACCCGCTGCTCGCCGGAGCTGGCATTCTTGGCAACCTGCTGTAAAAGGAAAATCACCTCTGCAAGACAATTTTCAATTACATTAGTTCCTAGAGTTATTTTTGGGTGACTCTCATGTTTGTCAATATCTACAATGATCAGTCCCTGTGCGGCCAGTTCGACTCTACCAATTTTGATGGTCACCTCTTTAAATCCGATCTGTGGCACGGGCTGACCATTGCTGGCGATGATACTCAAGTCGTCGTCAGAGTAGCGGGTAATATCCGAGTCATTCCAGTACTGCTTGAAGAGCACGTACGGGATGGTGGTGACCTGTGACCCGGTGTCCAGTAGGGCACTCATGGGAATGCCATCCAGTACCACAGGCAAGACTGGACGTCCTCCCACATACCTGTCGCGCCAGTTCGATGGGCCTGGTGATCTTTTTCCTGGGGGTTGGCCCTCTACCCCAGGTTGTGCCCGTTTAAAGAACAGTACCTTTCCATATGTCCGGGTTGATTGCAGCGGCGGCAGATGGGTCGTCCGTCCTCGCTGTATCGGTCACTGGGTCTTCCTCTGGCCGGTGGGGTCCTCCTTGGTCGACGCCACGGGATGTCCTCCGGTCCGGATGCCAGCTGGATCTTCCCTGGAGTGGAAACCTGTAAAGACTGCACAGTTCGGGTTAGCGCAGCAACGCTTTTAGCTAGCTCTTGGACCTGATGGTGTAGGTCTGGAGCCGGGTCATTGTCCAAAGCCTGCGCATCAGCTCCCACAGGCCCTGCTGACAAGGGCGCCGCCTCCTGGTAGTAAGTGGTAGTGGGGCGTCTGTGGGTCACAACGCCACCTGGTGCCGGTTCTCGGAGCACCCGGATGGCTCTGTCCTTGAACTGTGCAAATTCTAGATGAGGGTCCTGTAAGGCCATTGCCCGCAACTGGGTGCGGTGGGCATTGCAATATAAACCCTCTATAAATTGTTCGGTCAACAGCCTGTCCTCGTTTCCCACTCCATTAGGGTCGGTCTGCTTAATGGCCCTCAGGGCCTCTTGTAGGTTGAGTGCATAGTCCCTTATACTCTCATGCGCTCGCTGCTTGCACCCGTAGAATCTAAGTTTAATCTCGGCTGAGGTGCGGGTATCAAAGGTGTCCTTCAGCCGGGTTAGTATCCCTGCGACAGTCTTCCTCCCAGGTGGCCAGGATTTTACTTCCCTTTTGGCTGCCCCAGTTAGTTGGGCCACCAGGATGCTCACTTTTTGCTCTTCTGTGAGGGGGTACACCTGGAAGAGGCTATCCAGCTTTTCTCTAAAGTCATGCAGGGTATGTGACTCCCCTGAGTACTGGGGTAGCCAAGCTGCTCCCGGGATATAGGGCATGGTGAAGGGCATAACTGCAACAGCGGTAGCGCTGGCGGGGGTTGAGGCAGTGGAGCTCTCCTCCGTATCCGACATCTTCCTCCCCCCTAGTGGACCGTGGCCTACCTTGCGATGATCCTGTTCCGTAGGCCGCGGCTCCGCAGTGGATCGTCAGGGTTGAGGACCTTCCGTCGCGCTCCTGTGACGTCGGCGTCTGCTGGGCTCCTTCCAGGACCTTACGCAACGTCCGGACGTGAGGCGGGGCTTCAGTTCTCGCGCGCTTTCGGAGTCCACGCCCCTCTTCTTCCCGCGCGGCGTCCTCAAGATGGCGTCCAATGGCGGGAAAACTCCACGGATGGCGGGAATCTTCACCACTGGTAAGTTTGAACAGTCTTTGCTTTTCAGGCACGCAGTACCCGGTGGTTGCGGGCACGTGATCCTGCCGACTACGCCAAAGTTGACGCGCCCCTGGGCCTGTGTCGCGCTGCGTTGCGCACGCGGGAGCTTACCCGGAGCCGGATCTGTTTAGGGTTGTAGTCTTGTGGCGGTGACCCGGTCCGTGCCCAGGGAGTCAAACTGGACGGCAGTCTGTTAGCGGTAGAAAATGGTTGATGACTACGCCACCCGTTGAATGCAGCCAGGGGGCTGCTGCTGCAGGGCAGACCGCTGAGGCCGGTGGAAGGATGGTGCAGCGTGATAGTATAACCCCCAACGGGAGGGGTATGGCCTCAGGGCAGCCGACGTGGATGATGGGGGTAGCAGGAACCACTCAGAGACGGTATGGTAGCGTTCAGGGTCTTTACTGGTAACAACGATAGACCCTCCCGGAGTACTTGCTAGCGAACGGGGCCTGGTCAGTCCTTGAGCAGATGGGATCTCCCCTGGCCAGGCGTAGTTGTAGGCCTCCCAAGCTGACTGTACTCTTCTGGCTACCTTGCTAGAAGCTGATGTAAGTAGCCCACGTCCCTGAGTGTACCGTGTGGTGCTCACCCGTATGGCCGGTGACTCGGGGCCTTCTAATGGCTTCCGCTCCACGATGGCGGTGCTGGTCCCACGCGTGCGACCGGGCCTTCGGGCTTCTGGGCCAGGGGACCTGAAATCCCCTGCCTGACGGATTCTGCTGCTGGGTAGAAGTTAGTCCCCACAGCCTCGGACTCCGGGTCCGGTAAAGAATCTTCTTAGTCAGGGCGAGCTCTGCAGCTGCCAGCCCCTGACTCCTTGTGACTCTGCTGCTTCCTATGCTGCTCTTGTCTCTACTCTTCCTGGACTCACTAACTCTGCCTCAGCCCCGGGTTTATACAGGGGAAGTTCTTCCCCTCCCAAGGCTGGGCAGGAGGTGTGGCATGCACAGGATCCCTGACCAAAGGACCTCCCACCTGCTCTCAGACGTAATATCTCTATCACTGTGACAACCAGACCCCTGGGGTGTCACACATGAACAGTCTATAATTTTAAGGGTAGGTTAATTTTAACATTGAGAGATAGAATATCCCCCCCCAAAAAAAAAATCAAGAAAATCACATTGTATAAATTAGATAATTTTTTTTGCATTTTGCAGTGAGAAATAAGTATTTCATCCCCTACAAACCATTATGAGTTCTGGCTGCTACAGACCAGTTTGACGCTCCTAATCAACTCGTTACCTGCATTAAAGACAGCTGTCTTACATAGTCACCTGTATAAAAGACTCTTGTCCACAGACTCCATTAATCAGTCAGACTCTAACCTCTACAACATGGGCAAGACCAAAGAGATTTCTAAGGATGTAAGGGACAAGATCATAGACCTGCACAAAGCTGGAATGGGCTACAAAACCATAAGTAAAACGCTGGGTGAGAAGGAGAAAACTGTTGGTGCAATTGTAAGAAAATGAAAGAAATACAAAATGACTGTCAATCGACATCGATCTGGGGCACCATGCAAAATCTAACCTCGTGAGTTATCTTTGATCATGAGGAAGGTGAGAGATCAGCCTAAAACTACACGGGGGGAACTTGTTAATGATCTCCAGGCAGCTGGGACCACAGTCACCAAGGAAACCATTGGTAACACATTACGCCTTAAAGGTTTAAAATCCTGCAGTGCCCGCAAGGTCCCACTGCTCAAGAAGGCACATGTGCAGGCCCATCTGAAGTTTACCAATGAACACCTGGATGATTCTGTGAGTTATTGGGAGAAGGTGCTGTGGTCAGATGAGACAAAAATTGAGCTCTTTGGCATTAACTCAACTTGCCGTGTTTGGAGGAAGAAGAAGGAAGTACAACCCTAAGAACATCATTCCAACTGTGAAGCATGGTGGGGGAAACATACTTTGGGGGTGCTTTTCTGCAAAGGGGACATGACGACTGCACCGAATTGAAGGGAAGATGGCTGGCATCATGTATCGCGAGATTTTGGCCAACAACCTCCTTCCCTCAGTAAGAGCATTGAAGATGGGTCGTGGCTAGGTCTTCCGGCAAGGCAATGACCCAAAACATACAGCCAAAGCAACAAAGGAGTGGATCAAAAAGAAGCACAGTAAGGTCATGGAGTGGCCTAGCCAGTCTCCAGACCTTAATCCCATAGAAAACTTATGGAGGGAGTTAAAGCTCCGATTTGCCAAGCGACGACCTCAAAATCTTAATGATTTAGAGATGATCTGCAAAGAGGAGTGGACCAAAATTTCTCCCGACATGTGCGCAAACCTCATCATCAACTACAAAAACCGTCTGACTACTGTGCTTGCCAACATGTGTTTTACCACCAAGTATTAAGTGTGGTTTTCCAGAGGGAATGAAATACTTATTTCTCACAGCAAAATGCCAAAAAATTTATCTAATTTATAATATGGGATTTTATTGATTTTTTTTTGATATTCTATTTCTCAATGTTAAAATTAACCTACCCTTAAAATTATAGACTGTTCCTGTCTTTGTCAGTGGACAAATTAACAAAGACAGCAAGGGATCAAATAATTATTTCCCCCACCGTGTATATAACTTATATATATATATATATATATACTAGATGGTGGCCCGATTCTAACGCATCGGGTATTCTAGAATATGTATGCGGCCGACTGGGAGCAATCAGTCAGCAGAGCGGTGGGTACTGGCAAGTCTCTGTTGCTGAGGAAGACCAGGAGAAGACAGCCTTCACCACCCCGATGGGATTATGCGAATTCAACAGCATGCCATTTGGACTCTGCAACGCACCCAGAACGTTCCAGAGGTTGATGGAGTGTTGCTTGGGACACCGGAACTTTGAGACAGTGCTGCTATACGTGGATGACGTTATCGTGTACTCGAGGACGTATGAACACCATCTAAAGCACCTGGCGGAGGTATTTAAGGCATTGTCCCGGCATGGGATGAAACTAAAACCTTCTAAGTGCCACCTGCTCAAACAGAAGGTTCAGTGCCTGGGACACGTAGTCAGCTCAGAGGGAGTAGCATCAGACCCGGAAAAGGTCACTGCCATCCAGAAGTGGCCTGAACCAAGGAACATCAAAGAGGCAAGTCAATTTCTGGGACTGGTCGGGTACTACAGGAAGTTCATTAAGGACCATACCAAAAAGGCAGCACCTCTACAAGATCTCCTGGTAGGACAGTCCAAAATAGGTAAAAGTACACATTCCAGTGGGGCAAAGAGCAGACTGAGTCCTTTGCATCAATGAAGGAAGTCCTAACCGGTGAGGAAATCCTGGCTTTCCCTGACTACAGCCAAACTTTCCTGTTGTACACCGACACCAGCAACGAGGGACTGGGAGCTGTGTTGTCCCAGAAGTAAAACGGCAGAGAAAAGGTCATTGCCTATGCCAGTAGGAAGCTTCGCCCTACTGAGAATTACAGTTCCTTCAAGCTGGAGTTCCTGGCCTTGGTCTGGGAAATCACTGAAAGATTCAAGCATTACCTAGCCTCAACTAAATTCACAGCCTTTACCGACAATAACCCCTTGACACACCTGGAGACAGCCAGGTTGGGAGCCATGGAACAGCGTTGGGTAGCCAGGTTGTCGAATTAATAGTTCACAATCAATTACCGGGCAGGTCACAAGAACACCAATGCTGATGCCCTGTCAAGAATGTCCCACCAGTCGGACAGCGAGGATAAAGTGGATGACCTAGAAGAAATTGAATTACCTGCTTTCCACAGAAGCAGAATGGTCCACGAGCAACACGCCTCCAGAAGACGTCATGGTAAGACGCTAAATCCTTTACCTCATCACAGCTGGAAGGAGACCCAGGACAGTGACCCGGTTGTCAGCCTCATCAAAGGACTGACAATCCAAGAAGGTTCTCACCTGGAGAAGGATGCTCCTCTACAAGCCAAACATGTGTGGAATGAGAGAAGCCGGCTGTTCATCTACAGAGAAAAGCTGTGCAGAAGGTACAGTACAGACCAAAAGTTTGGACACACCTTCTCATTTAAAGATTTTTCTGTATTTTCATGAATATGAAAATTGTACATTCACACTGAAGGCATCAAAACTATGAATTAACACATGTGGAATTATATACTTAACAAAAAAGTGTGAAACAACTGAAAATATGTCTTATATTCTAGGTTCTTCAAAGTAGCCACCTTTTGCTTTGATGACTGCTTTGCACACTCCTGGCATTCGCTTGATGAGCTTCAAGAGGTAGTCACCGGAAATGGTTTTCACTTCACAGGTGTGCCCTGTCAGGTTTAATAAGTGGGATTTCTTGCCTTATAAATGGGGTTGGGACCATCAGTTGTGTTGTGCAGAAGTCTGGTGGATACACAGCTGATAGTCCTACTGAATAGACTGTTAGAATTTGTGCTACGGCAAGAAAAAAGCAGCTAAGTAAAGAAAAACTAGTGGCCTTCATTACTTTAAGAAATGAAGGTCAGTCAGTGCGAAAAATTGGGAAAACTTTGAAAGTGTCCCCAAGTGAAGTTGCAAAAACCATCAAGCGCTACAAAGAAACTGCCGCACATGAGGACTGCCCCAGAAAAGGAAGACCAAGAGTCACCTCTGCTTCTGAGGATAAGTTTATCCGAGTCACCTGCCTCAGAAATCGCAGGTTAACAGCAGCTCAGATTAGAGACCAGGTCAATGCCACACAAAGTTCTAGCAGCAGACACATCTCTACAACAACTGTTAAGAGGAGACTTTGTGCAGCAGGCCTTCATGGTAAAATAGCTGCTAGGAAACCACTGCTAAGGACAGGCAACAAGCAGAAGAGACTTGTTTGGGCTAAAGAACACACGGAATGGACATTAGACCAGTGGAAATCTGTGCTCTGGTCTGATGAGTCCAAATTTGAGATCTTTGGTTCCAACCACCGTGTCTTTGTGCGACGCAGAAAAGGTGAACGGATGGACTCTACATGCCTGGTTCCCACCGTGAAGCATGGAGGAGGAGGTGTGATGGTGTGGGGGTGCTTTGCTGGTGACACTGTTGGGGATTTATTCAAAATTGAAAGCATACTGACTAGTGTTGAGCATTTCGATACTGAAATATCGGGTATCGACCAATATTCGCGGTATCGGAATTCCGTTACTGAGTTCCGATACTTTTACAATATCGGATACCGGAATCGGAAGTTCCAATAATGCAATGAGCCAGTGTGATTTTATTCAGCCAATGAGGATCCTAAGAAGTGTGGGCTCATCCTGCGGCATGTTAGGCATGTTAACTAATGGCATGGCTGTGATTGGCTGCTGAAATGATGTCATGATGCACTATAAAAGCTGCCGCCGCTGTTTTGGGCTCACTCTGCTGTGAATTCAGTTAGGGATAGGACGCTGTTGTTCTGAGGGACAGTTTTAGCTACCTATTTACTCTATTGTGCTTTACCCAAGCTACTTTATAAATCGCTGTGCCTTGCAGCGCTAGTGCACAGTGCTCTGTACTGTTCACAGTGCTCTGTACTGTTCACGGCTGTCTGCAAGGTCTCTGTGTGTGAGTGCAGCTCACGCTGTAGTGTGTGCTGCAGCCACGTCCGGTTGTAGTCTGCTCAGCGTGCGTCACTGCCTCATACATTGTCCTTTTTTGCTAATTGCTAATTTTTCCTTATTTCTCCTATTAGTGTGGTGGTTCCATCCGTATTCAGCTAGATTGGTTCGAAACACAATATATAGGAGTAGATAGAGGAGTCTTTCTGCTGCCTTGTGCCCTGCAGCCCTAGCCAGATTAGCTAATACTAATACCTATTTTTTGTAGCCTCATCTATTGCATTGTAGGTTACCTTCCTGCATTGTAATAGCTACAAAAAGTTTGTGATACTATCGGTATTACATCTTTGGGCACATCCAGTGTCTTTTTGTGACAAAAAAACCTAAATAAAGTTCACCAAACACTCCACTTTACAGTTGTGTAGGCCACATTAGCTCATATTAAAGTCTAGTCCACACTTTATAAAATTAGTGTTTCTTATACCTGTTAGCAGCTGTTCAGAAATAAGCACACTAAGCCCTTAGTACTTTTCTGCCTATCTTTATCAGTCTACCAAGATGAAGAAGGCAGGGAGTAAGGCATGTGGTCGTGGGCGTGCAGTTTCTGCAGGGAGAGGACGTGAGGATTCTGTGCCTGCAGGGAGAGGACGTGGGGATTCTGTGACTGCTGCGGGCACCAGTGACTCAGCATCCCCCAGTTTTACCAGGCAACAGTCCTTTATGCGCAGCTTTGTAGGAGGTCGCTCTACTCCACTACTGCGGGAGGACCAAATTGAAGCAGTTTTCGGATGGATAGCAGCTAACGCATTGACTTCAATTAGTTCCAGATCCTCTCAGGTCCTGAGCACTGAAGAGCACCCATCTGTCTCTTCACCACCTGCCAAATTGCCCAGGCAGTCAGAGAGCCCTGGACAGGAGCCATCTCTACTTCTGTTCTCTGAATCTCTTGGCTTGGAAAGAGGGGGCCAGCCAAGCAGAATTCTAGAATTAGAAGAAGAGGTAGTATGAAGCTTTGTCTCTCTGAATCTGAAGAGGCGGGTAGGCCAGTGCCTATGGTCAGCACACCTCAGTACGCATCTGATGATGAGACTCAGGTGCCACTTTCTGGTGCGTACTGTGCTGTCGAGACTACCCATGAGAAGCAGTTGTCTGAAGAGGGTGGTGTAGATGATGAGGTCCTTGACCCATCATGGCGTGAGGGACAGGAAGGTGGTGGGAGCAATTAGAATCATAGAATCATAGAATGGTAGAGTTGGAAGGGACCTCCTGGGTCATCTGGTCCAACCCCCTGCTCAAAGCAGGATTCACTAAATCATCTCAGACAGATGTCTGTCCAGCCTCTGTTTGAAGACGTCCATTGAAGGGGAACTCACCACCTCTCGTGGCAGCCTGTTCCACTCATTAATCACCCTAACTGTCAAAAAGTTTTTTCTAATATCTAATCTGTGTCTCCTCCCATTTAGTTTCATCCCATTGCTTCTAGTCTTTCCTTGTGCAAATGAGAATAAAGATGATCCTTCTACAATGTGACAGCCCTTGACATATTTGTAGACAGCTATTAAGTCTCCTCTCAGTCTTCTTTTTTGCAAGCTAAACATTCCCAAATCCTGCAACCGTTCCTCATAGGACATGGTTTGCAGACCAGTCACCATTCTGGTCGCTCTTCTCTGAACTTGCTCCAGTTTGTCGATGTCTTTTTTAAAATGTGGTGCCCAAAACTGTACACAGTATTCCAGATGAGGTCTGACCAAAGAGGAGTAAAGACCGATAATGACTTCACGTGATCTAGACCAGAGGTCCCCAACCGCCGGTCCGCGGACCAGGACCGGACCGTTGGGGTTTTTCAGCCGGTCCGCGGCGCCGCTGACCAGGGCCGACGTCAGCACCCGGGCAAATGCCGGGGCTCTGAGCAGGCAGAGGGGCCCACTGGCGGTCGCGCACCCCGCTGGGCTATGGGCGGAGGAGAGTGGTGTCAGCGCCCGCCCTTCTCTGCCGCTTGCTCAGGGCCCCGGCAGCCCGATACTTACCTCTCCCCGTGCCTCCGCAGATCAGCTGTCTTCCTGCTCTGCGCTCCCTGTGACGTCTCAGGTCAGAGGGCGCGGTGACGTCTTTACACCGCGCCCTCCCCTGAGCCGTCACAGGGAGCGCTGAGCGGGAAGAAACGACAACGCTGGAGTTCGGAGCCGAGCAGCGGACAGCAGGTAGCAGGTGAGGAGAAGGGAGGTGAGTATTTGATTTTTTTTTTTTTTTTTTTTTAATGTATGGAGGCATGGGGCAGTATAAAGAGGGGAGGGGGGGCATCCTGCTTGGGGCATTATAAAGAGGAGGGGTGACAGCCTGCATGGGGCATTATAAAGAGGGGGGGATTCCTGCTTGGGGCATTATAAAGAGGAGGGGTGACAGCCTGCATGGGGCATTATAAGGTGGGGACCAGCCTGCATGGGGCATTATAAGGTGGGGAACAGCCTGCACGGGGCATTATAAAGAGAGGGGGGGACATCCTGCATGGGGCAGTATAAAGAGGAGGGGTGACAGCCTGCATGGGGCATTATAAAGAGGGGGGGTGACAGCCTGCATGGGGCATTATAAAGAGGGGGGGTGACAGCCTGCATGGGGCAGTATAAAGAGGAGGGGTGACAGCCTGCATGGGGCAGTATAAAGAGGAGGGGTGACAGCCTGCATGGGGCATTATAAAGAGGGGGGGGCAGCCTGTATGGGGCATTATGTGGGGGGTAACAGCCTGCATGGAGCATTAAAAGGGGGGGGCCTGTATGGAGCACTATGTGGGGGGGAACAGCCTGCATGGAGCATTATAAGGGGGGGGGCAGCCTGTATGGGGCATTATGTGGGGGTAACAGCCTGCATGGAGCATTAAAAGGGAGGGGCCTGTATGGGGCATTATGTGGAGGGTAACAGCCTGCATGGAGCATTATAAGGGGGGGACAGCCTGTATGGGGCATTATGTGGGGGGTAACAGCCTGCATGCAGCATTATAAGGGGACCGGTATCCTGTATGGAGCGTTATATGGGGGCCAGTATCCTGTATGGAGCGTTATATGGGGGCCAGTATTCTGTATGGAGCCTTATATGGGAGCCAGTATTCCGTATGGGGTCTTATATGGGGGCCAGTATTCCATATGGGGCCTTATATGGGGGCAAGTATTCCGTATGGAGCCTTATATGGGGGCCACTATTCTGTGTGGAGCGATTCACCGGTTTCTGAGCTATTGTAGAATTTACAATAGATATCACTCATGAAGTGAAATCTTTGCATTGTACTATATATATATATATTTCTCCGCCGTATCTCTGCATCATGAATCGTGGTATGTGTTAAAGGGGCCCACTGAGACTCTTTCGCCCGGGGCCCAGAAAAACCTGGAGCCGGCCCTGCCGCTGACAGCTAGCTCCGCGGCCCTGCGCCTGGTCAGAACTCGCTCTGTGTGGATTTATAATGTTTTCTGCCATAGCCGTGGCAGCTCGCAGCTCCCGGCAGAGAACATTATGCAGGACGGGGTGGGGCGTCGGGCGGGTCTTAGTGACGCAGCCCTCCACAGCACAGCATGGTACCTGTTGTACGTCACGGGGCGGGTCTTAGTGACGCGGCCCTCCTGCACAGCATGGTGTGTTCCTGACGGGGTGGGGCGGCAGGCTCTCCTCACTGACACGCCCCCGGCAGAACATGTTATGTGGGGCGTGCTGGGGCAGCAGACTGGCTTCAGTGACGCGGCTCCCGGTACCGGTGTTCAGTGTGTAGCGCTGCTAAGCAGCAGCGCTGTATACACTGACGCTCAATGTACAATGCTGCTACTTAGCAGCGCTGTACACCGAGGTCCCGCCAGAATCCTCCCCATACAGCTCCACCCCTCCATAACCCCACCCCCATATGACCAAAGCCCCGCCCCCACCCCCACCGGGCCATGGAAAACTGGTCTTGCTTAAAGCCGGTCCCTGATGCAAAAAAGGTTGGGGACCTCTGATCTAGACTGTATGCTTCTGTTAATACATCCCAGAATTGTATTTGCCTTTTTTGCTGCTGCATCACACTGTTGACTCATGTTCAGTCTATGATCTATTAGTATACCTAAGTCTTTTTCACATGTACTGTTGCTTAGCTCTATTCCTCCCATTCTGTATATGCTTTTTTCATTTTTATTGCCCAGATGTAGTACTTTGCATTTTTCCCTGTTAAAAAACATTCTGTTGGTTGCTGCCCACTGCTCCAGTTTATTTAGGTCTTTTTGAATCCTCTCTCTCTCTTCTCTAGTATTAGCTACCCCTCCTAGCTTTGTGTCATCAGCAAATTTAATCAGTTTACCCTCAATTCCTTCATCTAAATCATTGATGAAGATGTTGAACAATACAGGTCCCAGGACAGAGCCCTGTGGTACCCCACTTGAGACATTCATCCAGCTGGATGTGAAGCCATTTACAACCACCCTTTGAGTCCGATCACTAAGCCAGTTATGAATCCACCTAACAGTTGCCTGGTCCATTGCATACTTGGTCATTTTTTCAATAAGGATGGTGTGAGATACTTTGTCAAATGCTTTGCTGAAGTCAAGATATACTATATCTACAGCATTTCCCTGATCCACCCAGTCAGTGATTCTGTCATAGAAGGAAATTAAGTTAGTCTGACATGACTTGTTAGTTACAAACCCATGCTGACTCTGGTTAATCACTTCATTCTTATCCAGGTACTTACATACATGTTGTTTAATAATTTGTTCAAAGATCTTTCCTGGTATAGAAGTCAGACTCACCGGCCTATAGTTCCCTGGGTCCACCTTCTTCCCCTTTTTGAAGATAGGAACAACATTTGCTCTTCTCCAGTCTTCTGGGACTTCTCCTGTTCTCCAAGAATTTTCAAAGATTATGGAGAGTGGTTCTAAAATTTCTTCTACGATCTCCTTCAGTACTCTGGGGTGTAATTCATCTGGACCTGGAGACTTGAACTCATTTATGTTAGCTAAATATTCCTTCACAATCTTTCTGTTTACAGATAACTTGGATTCTTCTATTCCTTTAAAAGGACAGTGAAGATCAGTTGATGTTACATTTTCTTTCTGAGAGAAAACAGATGCAAAATAGGAATTAAAAAGTTCGGCCTTCTCAACATCCTGTCTTACCATTTCTCCATTTTCATCCTGTAAAAATCCTATAGCATCTTTGACTTTTCTTTTACTTTTGACATACCCCCAAAATCCTTTTTTATTGCTTTTGACATCTCTTGCAAGCCTTAATTCATTGTCAGCTTTAGCTAACCTGATACGTGCCCTGCAGGATCTGCAGACTGCATTATAATCTTCTTTAGATATGCCTCCCTCTTTCCATTTAATAAACATTTCTTTCTTTCTTTTTAGCATGTGTTTAAGTTCTGTGTTCATCCATCCTGGTTTCCTTAAATGCTTCCCATTCTTCCTACTTTTCGGGATTGTTAACAATTGTGCTTTGAGAATCTCATTTTTAAAAATTTCCCATCCTTCCTGGACATTTTTGTCCTTAAGGACATCCAGCCATTGGATCCCTCCTATTCTCTTTCTGAGTCTCTTAAAATCTGCCTTTCTAAAATCTAACCTTGAAGTTTGAGTCTTCACATGTCTTCCTCCTCTAGTTATCCAAAATTCTATAATAGCATGATCGCTGCCTCCTAGGGTCCCAGCCACCTTTACCTCCTCAACCATTTCCTCCCTGTTTATAAGGATTAGATCCAAAGTAGCAGATCCCCTTGTTTTCTCCCCTACCTTTTGGAAGATAAAGTTGTCAGCAAGAGAGGATAAGAATTTGCTTGACCTGTTAGTTTTACTTGAGAGAGATTCCCAACAAATGTCTGGATAGTTGAAATCTCCCATGAACACTACGTCATATTTTTTGGAGAACTTGGTCATTTGATACATAAAGAGTTCATCCATATCTTCAGCTTGCCCAGGTGGCCTGTAGTAAATGCCTACAATGGTGTCCTTTCCGTTGTTCTCTCCTTGTATTCTTACCCAAAATTCTGAGGAAGAGATTCCCCTAACGGCCCAAAAAGGAGGGAGAGGGAGGGGGCAGACTTGGTTGCCTGTAGCCTCCACTTCGGCACCCATTAGGAGCATGCCTCTTCCAAAATCCAAAATGGGCGCTCCCAAGACTTGCAGTGCCTGGTCCTTTTTTGACACAGTTGCAGATGACATTTGCTTTGTCAAATGCAAGCTGTGTAATCAGAAGGTGAAAAGAGGGAAAAGTGTCAGCAACCTCAATACCATAAATATGTGGAAACATGTGCGGACCAAGCACGTGGTGGAGTTACAAAAACACACTGAAGACCTAGGCCAACCTACAGCGCCACCTACTACCTCTTCAGCTCGTGTTGTAGCCTCTTCCTCCAGCTCACACACAGCTGGTTCGGCTTCCTCAAAGGGGCGCCATGGAAGAACCTCTGGCACTGTTGTACAGAGACACAGTGTCATTCCACCCACAGCACCACGTTCCCTGTCATCCTCACACTCCCAGGCCAGTCTACAGCCATCGTTAGCACAGGCATGGGAGAAAAGGCGCCCATACTCGGCAAACCACCCCCGAGCACAGGCTCTGAATGCTGGCATTGCAAAACTACTGGCCCTTGAAATGCTATCATTCAGGCTGGTGGAGACTGACACCTTCCGTAACTTCATGGCATTGGCAGTCCCACAATACAAAGTGCTCAGCCGCTTTTATTTCAGCAGGCAAGCCGTCCCTGCCCTGCAACAGAATGTGGAGGGAAAAATTAAACATGCGCTACAAAATGCCGTCAGTAGCAAGGTCCACCTGACCACCGATGCGTGGACCAGTAAGCATGGACAGGGACGATACCTTTCCCTCTCTGCCCATTGGGTAAATGTTGTGGAGCCGGGTACAGATCTTGAGAGTGGCGCTGTACGTGTTCTGCCAACTCCAAGGATTGCAGGAATCCAGTCTGTACACATTGACTCCTACTCATACTCCAGTTCCTCTGAATCAGCGCTGCAGGAGCCGTCACGGTCTACCTCCATATCGACCCATGAACGGTTGGCCAAACGTCAACAGGCCGTATTGAAATTAATTTCTTTGGGGAATCAAAGCCACACAGCACAGGAGCTCTGGAATGCCATCAAGCAGCAGAGCGACGTGTGGTTTGTGCCAGCGATTCTCCAGCCAGGCATGGTAGTGTGTGACAATGGCCGAAATCTGGTGGCAGCTCTGGGCCTAGGCAACCTCACTCACATCCCATGTGTGGCACATGTGCTCAACTTGGTCGTGCAGAGTTTTTTGAGGGACTATCCGGATCTTGATGCACTGCTGCACAAGCTCCGCATAGAGTGAGCTCACTTGCGGCGTTCCAGCAACGCAAGATCGCGCATTGCAGCTCTGCAGCGCCGATTACGCCTTCCGGAACATCGCATCATATGTGACCTACCCACCAGGTGGAATTCACATTACATATGTTGGAGAGGTTGTGTAAGCAGCAGGCATCAGTAATGGAGTACCAGTTGCAGCAGGCGCAAACAAGTCGCAGTGCGCGCCGTTCACACTTCACCACCACTGAGTGGGCCTCTATGAAGGACATCTGCCACGTTTTGCGTGCCTTCGATTATTCCACGCGGATGGCGAGTGCAGATGATGCACTAGTGAGCATGACTATCCCCATTATCTGCCTGCTTGAAAAAACACTGCAAGCAGTAAGGGAGGAGGTTTTGGAAGAGGTGGAGGATGAGGAGTCACAAATGCCATCTACTTCTGTACATTCTGCGCAACGTGATGCCTCACAAAGGCCTAGGCAGGGGACACTTTGTGAGGAGGATGAGGAGGAGTCAATGGAGGAAGAAGACATCTGTCCAGAGGAGAGAGGAACACAATGCTCTAGTAGTCAGTATCTAGAGCGAGGGTGGGGTGATGCAGAGCAGGCAGAGATCACGTCTCAAGCAGGGGACAGTGTTTCTTGGCCAGTTGGCAGTCTGCAGCACATGGTTGATTTCATGCTGCAGTGCCTGAGAAACAACCGAAGCATCGCCCATATTCTCAACACGGCTGATTATTGGGTGTCCACCCTCCTAGAACCTCGCTACCGGGAGAACTTACAAAGCCTCATAACACCGTTGAACCGGGACCGTAAAATGCGGGAGTACCAAGACACACTGGTGCATTCCATCATGTTCTCCATTCCAACCGAGAGCAGTGCTGCTAGTGCTTTACAAAGCAGCTCAGTGCGTCGAGGCAGTGGAGGAAGCTCTGCACAAAGAGGGAGCAGAAGCAGCGCCTCAGCACAAGGCAAGACCAGTATGGCCCAAATGTGGCAAAGTTTTGTGTCCCCGCCGCCACAAATGTCTACACCATCACAGACGGCTCCAGTCAGCAGGAGGCAACGTTTCCGTCAGATGGTGACAGACTACATGTCTTGCCCTCTCAGTGTACTCCCAGACGGCTCTTCCCCCTTCAAGTTTTGGGTCTCTAAGCTGGATACATGGCCAGAGCTTAGCCAGTATGCATTGGAGGTGCTGGCTTGCCCTGCTGCTAGTGTATTATCAGAACGCGTCTTTAGTGGTGTACTAACAGACCGTCACATGCGCCTATCCTCCGATAACGTTGACCGGCTTACTTTTCTGAAAATGAGCAAGGCCTGGATCTCGCATGAATTTGCCAGTCCCCTTCCAGAATAAATAATTGGTTGGCAACAGTATCCAGGTCATCTGTTGTGTTCATGTTTCTACCACCTGAACTGTAATCCCTGAGCTCCAACACCGCCTGTTGCTGCTCAGAAGTGCCGTCTGCACAGTCAATACTTGGTCCAGTGTTATTGGGGTTCAGTAACGTCAGCTGATCCCCTGCTGTGTGTCCGGCAAATTCTCCTGCTCTGTCCACATCCACTCTGCTACTAATTTAAAACTTGCTCCAATTACACCTCTGGCTCCTCTGTTTTCAGTATTATCCCTGAGCTCCAACACCGCCAGTTGCTGCTCAGAAGTGCCGTCTGCACAGTCAACGCTTGGTCCAGTGTTATTGGGGTTCAGTAACGTCGGCTGATCCCCTGCTGTGTGTCCGGCAAATTCTCCTGCTCTGTCCACATTGTCACTACTACTGATTTTAAAGTTGCTCCAATTAGGCCTCTGTCTGGCTCCTCTCTGTTTTCATTATTTACCCTGGGCTCCAATACCGCCAGTTGCTGCCCAGAAGTGCCGTCTGCACAGTCAACACTTGGTCCAGTGTTATTGGGGTTCAGTAACGTCAGCTGATCCCCTGCTGTGTGTCCGGCAATTTCTCCTGCTCTGTCCACATTGTCACTACTACTGATTTTAAAGTTGCTCCAATTAGGCCTCTTTCTGGCTCCTCTCTGTTTTCAGTATTTACCCTGGGCTCCAACACCGCCAGTTGCTGCTCAGAAGTGCCGTCTGCACAGTCAACGCTTGGTCCAGTGTTATTGGGGTTCAGTAACGTCAGATGATCCCCTGCTGTGTGTCCGGCAATTTCTCCTGCTCTGTCCACATCCACTCTGCTACTAATTTAAAACTTGCTCCAATTACACCTCTGGCTCCACTGTTTTCAGTATTTACCCTGGGCTCCAACACCGCCAGTTGCTGCTCAGAAGTGCCGTCTGCACAGTCAACGCTTGGTCCAGTGTTCTTGGGGTTCAGTAATGTCAGCTGATCCCCTGCTGTGTGTCCGGCAATTTATCCTGCTCTGTCCACATCCACTCTACTACTAATTTAAAACTTGCTCCAATTAGGCCTCTGGCTCCACTTTGTTTTTAGTATTTACCCTGGGTTCCAGCACCGCCAGCTGTTTCCCAGCAGTGTCTTTGGCACGGGTACTCCCTCCTGCCCAGCCTGTTTCCAGCACGCCATCTGTTTCCAGGTAGTGTCAACGTCACTTTGCCTCCAATACGTTGTCCTGTTGTGTTGCGGTCGGGTTAGCCGACTCTATGGTGCCTGCAGTTTAGGTGACTCCTATGTGGGTTGCGGGATCTAGCAATGAAGGCTGGTTCCATAATGCCAATAGGACAAGTACCCCCTGTAGGACTGTGGGTTTCGGTAACTCCGGCCGGCTCGCGGCCTTGCAACTTTTTTTTACATAGGTACCTTCTGCTACCCATCCGCTTTCCAGTACCGTCAGCTGGTTCTCGGCAGTGCCTTTGGCTTAGGTGCCTCCTTCGCGGTATCCAAGTTCCACCAACGTCTGCTGGTCCTTGGTAGTGCTTTCTGGCACAGGTACCTCCTGCTTAGTAACCGAGTTCCAGTACCGTCAGCTGGTCTTCGGTAGTTCCATTGGCTCTTGTACCTTCTGCTACCCATCCGGGTTCCAGTACCATCAGCTGGTTCTCGACAGTTCCTCAGCCTTCTTGTACCTTCTGCTACATTTCCAAGTTCAAGCTTTTTGAAATGGTTTTTGGTAATCACTCTGGATCTCGCTGACGACGACCCTGAAGACGACGACCCTGAAGACCACCTCGAAGAAGACAAGGACCCTGAAGACGACGACCGTGAAGACCACCCCAAAGAAGACGAGGACCCCGAAGACGATGACCCTGAAGATGACGACCCTGAAGACCACCCCGAAGAAGACGAGGACTCCGAAGACAACGACCCTGAAGACCACCCCGAAGAAGACGATGAGTCTGAAGACGACGACCCTGAAGACCACCCCGAAGAAGACGAGGACCCCGAAGACGACGACCCTGAAGACCACCCCGAAGAAGACAACGAGCCTGAAGACGACGACCCTGAAGACGACGACCCTGAAGACGACGACCCTGAAGACCACCCCGAAGAAGGCGAGGACCCCGAAGACAATGACCCTGAAGACGACGACCCTGAAGACCACCCCGAAGAAGATGAGGACCCCGAAGACGATGACCCTGAAGACCACCCCAAAGAAGACCAAGAAGATGACCCTGAAGAAGATGACCAAGACGACATAGAACAAGAAGACAACCACCAAGATACAGAAGAGCAAGAAACAGAAGACCAAGAAGCAGAAGAACAAGAAGATGCAGAACAAAAAGCAGAACATTAAGCATAAGACTAAAAATCAGAGCAAAATATATTATCTAAATTATAAGCAGGAGAAGACTAAGCAGTGTATGGGGGTGAGTCCGTTCCTCCTCGTGGTGCCCCTGGAAAAGACCTGCTGCTGCAGGCCAAACTGAACGCGGACAAGTCGGTGAGCAGGAAGCTGCAAACTCTGCTGAAGCACGGCAAGTGTGGCGGAAGCTGTAGCTGACTTTCTAAAATGAGCACACATGCGGCGCACTTTGACAAGCAGATGTGACAGATCTTGGTAGGTTTGAGAAACCGCTGAACCATGAGGTTAAGCACATGGGCCAGGCATGGTACGTGTGTGAGCTCGCCTTGCTTCAGAGCCACCACCAGGTTCCGGCCATTGTCACACATGACCATGCCTGGCTGTAGGTTCAGCGGTGTCAGCCACAGATATGCCTGCTCTTTCAGAGCTGTCCACAACTCTAAAGCGGTGTGCGGTTTGTCACCTAAGCATATTAGCTTCAGCACAACCTGTTGGCGCTTGACTGAGGCAGTGTTGCAGTGCTTCCAGCTTCTAACTGATGTGGTCATTTTGGAGATAGAGGCTGAAGAGGAGGAGGAGGTGCAGGAGCTGTAGAAAGTGGGAGCAACCCTGATTGACCCAGGGCCCGCAATCCTCAGCGTCAGGAGGACGTGCTCCGTCCCAAGGTCCGACTGGGTCCCGGCTTCCACTATATTAACCCAGTGTGCCGTCAGCGAGATGTACTGTCCCTGCCCACAAGCACTTGTCGACGTGTCCGTGGTTAGGTGGACTTTCCCTGTAACTGCGTTGTTGAGGGCATGGCCAATGTTGTGGGACACGTGCTCGTGTAATGCGGGGACGGCACACCTGGAGAAATAGTGGTGGCTGGGAACAGAGTAACGAGAGACAGCCGCCGCCATCAGGTTGCGGAAAGCTTCCGTCTCCACAAGCCTAAAAGGCAATATATTGAGTGCAAGCATTTGCAAAATGTGTGAATTTAGTACTGTGGCCTGTGGGGCGTTGACTGCATATTTGCGCTTGCATTCCAAGGACTGGAGTAGGGACAACTGAACACTGCGCTGGGACAAGGACGTGGATGTGCTTGCTGATGGTGCTAGTTGAGAGTGTGCAATGATACGTGCAGGGCGTGAGGCATCTCGCATTTGCCATGGTCAGGGGATTGGCGTGCACGAACAACAGCGGAAAAAGCAGTGGTGTCACCCACAGACACTGTTTATGGACCCTGGGGTTCGTCCCACTTAGTCGGGTGCTTTGCTGCCATGTGCTTGATCATTCTGGTGGTGGTCAGGCTGCTAGTTTTGCTACCCCTGCTGATACTGGCCTGGCAGGTGGTGCAAATGGCCTTTTGGGGTTATCCGCAGAGTCTTTAAAAACCAACTAGACTCGGGAAGACCTAACAGTTGTACTGGCAACTTTCGTCGTATTGGCGTTTGCGAGGAACGCTTTCTCGCCTTGTGTCTACGGCCACCACACTGCTTCTTCCTGCCTGTTGTGGTGCTATGCCTTCCTCCCCCTGTGTGCTTCTGTCCTTGCTCTGCATGTCCCTCTGCCAGGTTGGGTCAGTTACTATATCATCCACCACCTTTTCTTCCACTTCCCCTCCCTGGTCCTCCTCCTGACTTTCTGGCAATTGTGTCTCATCATCATTCACCTCTTGTGACAGTAATTGCACTTTCCCACCATTGCCTTTGTGGCACGCCAGGGGTCCGGTTGCATTGCCTCCCTCACAAGGGGTGATGCCATGCCTTGAAGCAAGGGGGGGTCCCCTAATCATGTTTACCGGCATACAACACTTTCCTGGCTCCAGACCAGGAAGGGGAGCTCTTCCCCTTAGCAACTGGAATCTGGAGGTGGGGTTAGTAGTAGTGAGTTGAGAGGAGTGGAAGACAGGACAGCGACGAGGAAGGACCTGGGGAGTGGAGCTGTAAACCAGCTCACCCCAGAGGGAAGCGCAGAAGAACCGGACACCGCAGTCAGAGGTTGTGGGGCACTGAAGGCCCAGCATCAGAAACCGGAGGGCAGGAGACTGCAGGTCTCCTGGCCCCATCAGACGCCCCGAGGCTCAGCAGGACCATAGGACCCAGCACCACCACATGGGAGTGACACTCCAAGAAGGCCCGAGCTGCCTGCCATACGGGTGAGGAACAGACGTTTTACTCAGGGACGAAGGCCGCAGCATATCTACAAGCAGCAGGGCCAAAGAGATTAGCGCAGAGGGAATGCCTACAACTTCACCTGGCGAGGTGGATTCCCAACTTGCTTCCAGGCCGCCCGGACCTCTACTACCAGCTAGTTCCCTTGTCCTGGTCTGCTTAACAAACGGCAAGTAAAGATAAGAGGAAACTGCCATTAAGCTATGGACTGGTCATTATCTGCGCCATCACCTGCATTACACTGCACTAACCACATCTACCCTATAGTATCACTACATCCTGCCCTGGAGCTAAGCTCTGCCTGTGGAGAGCTGAACCAACTCTGCTGCGTGACCATCAGCTCCAGGGGATCTGCACCGCAGCGGCGGCCCCATATAGCCACATACCACAGGTGTCGTCGCGAACATTATCTCTATAAAAACTTTATTACCTTTTACTTTTCCCATTTTATTGACCGCCCTGGGTCACGGACCGGGTCACTGCCACTGTGACATCCCCCAGCATCGACCGGCCCGGCTACCGAGTACCCCACGGCCCAGGGGGCGCGTCACCTTCGTGTGACCGTGGCTGCTCAAATATTTGGGCATCGCTACACGCGTTCTCTTCTTGACTCGCTTGAAGCTGGCTGGGCGAGAGCCCCGAATCTACAAATGGAAAAGTGAACAGCTCTTCTGAGGGTCCAAGTGTTGGATCAGTTGTCTCCGGGCACTCGGCATGGTGGAAGGAAGGAGGATCAGGGTGAGGAATATGCAGTCCAGACTCACGGCTACTGAGACTTGACAGTGTGGAAGACAGGATGGTGGTGGCGGATAAATGACTGGAAGCATTATCTGCTATCCAACCAACAACCTTTTGACACTGCTCTATGTTCAATAGTGGGGTTCTGCGGTCCCCTATTAATTGGGAATGGAAGGTCGAGCGACAAGATGTGGGTGTTTGTTGTGGCACAATTTCAGCTTCCCACGGCCACGTCCTCGGCCTGTGCATGCACCATCACCATCACGTCCACTTCCCTGTCCCTTGCCACGCACCTTGCCCATTTTAAATGGAGGACAATATTTTCCATGTTCACTAGAAATGGCTGATTTAGGAACGCAGTTATATGTGATACGTCTGATAAAGAACCACGGTTTTAAATAATAGGCCTGTAATTTACTAATACTATTCTACACAGACAACTAGTGTGAATAGCTTGACCGACACACTGCAATGAAATGGAAGGCAGAAATGGCTGATTTTGGAACACTGTTATAGGTGATATGTCTGACAGAGAACCATGGTAATAAATAATAGGCCTGTAATTTAGTAATCTGTATGGCATTGCCTGTTCAGCAGTTGTCTTTAGTTTATGCCATACACCAAAGACAACTGCTTAACAGACAATGCCATACACCAAAGACAACTGCTTAACAGGCAATGCCATACACCAAAGACAACTGCTTAACAGACAATGCCATACACCAAAGACAACTGCTTAACAGACACTGCCATGCACCAAAGACAACTGCTTAACAGACAATGCCATACACTAAAGACAACTGCTTAACAGACACTGCCATACACCAAAGACAACTGCTTAACAGGTAATGCCATACACCAAAGACAACTGCTTAACAAACAATGCCATACACCAAAGACAACTGCTTAACAAACAATGCCATACACCAAAGACAACTGCTTAACAGGCAATGCCATACACCAAAGACAACTGCTTAACAGGCAATGCCATACACCAAAGACAACTGCTTAACAGGCAGTGCCATAAACCAAAGACAACTGCTTAACAGACAATGCCATACACCAAAGACAACTGCTTAACAGACAATGCCATACACCAAAGACAACTGCTTAACAGACACTGCCATGCACCAAAGACAACTGCTTAACAGACAATGCCATACACTAAAGACAACTGCTTAACAGACACTGCCATACACCAAAGACAACTGCTTAACAGGTAATGCCATACACCAAAGACAACTGCTTAACAAACAATGCCATACACCAAAGACAACTGCTTAACAAACAATGCCATACACCAAAGACAACTGCTTAACAGGCAATGCCATACACCAAAGACAACTGCTTAACAGGCAATGCCATACACCAAAGACAACTGCTTAACAGGCAATGCCATAAACCAAAGACAACTGCTTAACAGACAATGCCATACACCAAAGACAACTGCTTAACAGACAATGCCATACACCAAAGACAACTGCTTAACAGACAGTGCCATACACCAAATACAACTGCTTAACAGGCAATGCCATACACCAAAGACAACTGCTTAACAGACAACGCCATACACCAAAGACAACTGCTTAACAGACAATGCCATACACCAAAGACAACTGCTTAACAAACAATGCCATACACCAAAGACAACTGCTTAACAGGCAATGCCATACACCAAAGACAACTGCTTAACAGGCAATGCCATACACCAAAGACAACTGCTTAACAGGCAATGCCATAAACCAAAGACAACTGCTTAACAGACAATGCCATACACCAAAGACAACTGCTTAACAGACAATGCCATACACCAAAGACAACTGCTTAACAGACAATGCCATACACCAAAGACAACTGCTTAACAAACAATGCCATACACCAAAGACAACTGCTTAACAGACAACGCCATACACCAAAGACAACTGCTTAACAGACAATGCCATACACCAAAGACAACTGCTTAACAGACAATGCCATACACCAAAGACAACTGCTTAACAGGCAATGCCATACACCAAAGACAACTGCTTAACAGGCAATGCCATACACCAAAGACAACTGCTTAACAGGCAATGCCATAAACCAAAGACAACTGCTTAACAGACAATGCCATACACCAAAGACAACTGCTTAACAGACAATGCCATACACCAAAGACAACTGCTTAACAGACAGTGCCATACACCAAATACAACTGCTTAACAGGCAATGCCATACACCAAAGACAACTGCTTAACAGACAACGCCATACACCAAAGACAACTGCTTAACAGGCAATGCCATACACTAAAGACAACTGCTTAACAGGCAATGCCATACACTAAAGACAACTGCTTAACAGTCAATGCCATACACTAAAGACAACTGCTTAACAGGCAATGCCATACACTAAAGACAACTGCTTAACAGGCAATGCCATACACCGAAGACAACTGCTTAACATGCAATGCCATACACCAAAGACAACTGCTTAACAGACAATGCCATACACCGAAGACAACTGCTTAACAGGCAATGCCATACACCGAAGACAAATGCTTAACAGACAGTGCCATACACTAAAGACAACTGCTTAACAGGCAATGCCATACACTAAAGACAACTGCTTAACAGGCAATGCCATACACCGAAGACAACTGCTTAACAGGCAATGCCATACACCAAAGACAACTGCTTAACAGGCAATGCCATACACCAAAGACAAATGCTTAACAGGGAATGCCATACACCAAAGACAACTGCTTAACAGACAGTGCCATACACTAAAGACAACTGCTTAACAGGCAATGCCATACACTAAAGACAACTGCTTAACAGGCAATGCCATACACTAAAGACAACTGCTTAACAGACAATGCCATACACCAAAGACAACTGCTTAACAGGCAATGCCATACACCAAAGACAACTGCTTAACAGACAATGCCATACACCAAAGACAACTGCTTAACAGACACTGCCATGCACCAAAGACAACTGCTTAACAGACAATGCCATACACTAAAGACAACTGCTTAACAGACACTGCCATACACCAAAGACAACTGCTTAACAGGTAATGCCATACACCAAAGACAACTGCTTAACAAACAATGCCATACACCAAAGACAACTGCTTAACAAACAATGCCATACACCAAAGACAACTGCTTAACAGGCAATGCCATACACCAAAGACAACTGCTTAACAGGCAATGCCATACACCAAAGACAACTGCTTAACAGGCAATGCCATAAACCAAAGACAACTGCTTAACAGACAATGCCATACACCAAAGACAACTGCTTAACAGACAATGCCATACACCAAAGACAACTGCTTAACAGACAGTGCCATACACTAAAGACAACTGCTTAACAGGCAATGCCATACACTAAAGACAACTGCTTAACAGGCAATGCCATACACTAAAGACAACTGCTTAACAGGCAATGCCATACACTAAAGACAACTGCTTAACAGGCAATGCCATACACTAAAGACAACTGCTTAACAGGCAATGCCATACACTAAAGACAACTGCTTAACAGGCAATGCCATACACCGAAGACAACTGCTTAACATGCAATGCCATACACCAAAGACAACTGCTTAACAGACAATACCATACACCGAAGACAACTGCTTAACAGGCAATGCCATACACCGAAGACAAATGCTTAACAGACAGTGCCATACACTAAAGACAACTGCTTAACAGGCAATGCCATACACTAAAGACAACTGCTTAACAGGCAATGCCATACACCGAAGACAACTGCTTAACAGGCAATGCCATACACCAAAGACAACTGCTTAACAGACAGTGCCATACACTAAAGACAACTGCTTAACAGGCAATGCCATACACTAAAGACAACTGCTTAACAGGCAATGCCATACACTAAAGACAACTGCTTAACAGGCAATGCCATACACCGAAGACAACTGCTTAACATGCAATGCCATACACCAAAGACAACTGCTTAACAGACAATGCCATACACCAAAGACAACTGCTTAACAGACAATGCCATACATCAAAGACAACTGCTTAACAGGCAATGCCATACACCAAAGACAACTGCTTAACAGGCAATGCCATACACCAAAGATAACTGCTTAACAGACAATGCCATACACCAAAGACAACTGCTTAACAGACAATGCCATACACCAAAGACAACTGCTTAACAGACAATGCCATACACCAAAGACAACTGCTTAACAGGCAATGCCATACACCAAAGACAACTGCTTAACAGACAATGCCATACACCAAAGACAACTGCTTAACAGACAATGCCATACACCAAAGACAACTGCTCAACAGACAATGCCATACACCAAAGACAACTGCTTAACAGGCAATGCCATACACCAAAGACAACTGCTTAACAGACAGTGCCATACACCAAAGACAACTGCTTAACAGACAATGCCATACACCAAAGACAACTGCTTAACAGGCAATGCCATACACCAAAGATAAATGCTTAACAGACAATGCCATACACCAAAGACAACTGCTTAACAGACAATGCCATACACCAAAGACAACTGCTTAACAGGCAATGCCATACACCAAAGATAAATGCTTAACAGGCAATGCCATACATCAAAGACAACTGCTTAACAGACAATGCCGTACACCAAAGACAACTGCTTAACAGACAATGCCATACACTAAAGACAACTGCTTAACAGGCAATGCCATACACTAAAGACAACTGCTTAACAGGCAATGCCATACACTAAAGACAACTGCTTAACAGGCAATGCCATACACTAAAGACAACTGCTTAACAGGGAATGCCATACACTAAAGACAACTGCTTAACAGGCAATGCCATACACCGAAGACAACTGCTTAACAGACAATGCCATACACCAAAGACAACTGCTTAACAGACAATGCCATATACCAAAGACAACTGCTTAAGAGACAATGCCATACACCAAAGACAACTGATTAACAGACAATGCCATACACCAAAGACAACTGCTTAACAGGCAATGCCATATACCAAAGACAACTTCTTAACAGACAATGCCATACACCAAAGACAACTGCTTAACAGGCAATGTCATACACCAAAGACAACTGCTTAACATGCAATGCCATATACCAAAGACAACTGCTTAAGAGACAATGCCATACACTAAAGACAACTGCTTAACAGGCAATGCCATACACCAAAGACAACTGCTTAACAGGCAATGCCATACACCAAAGACAACTGCTTAAGAGACAATGCCATACACCAAAGACAACTGCTTAACAGACACTGCCATACACCAAAGACAACTGCTAAACAGGCAATGCCATACACCAAAGACAACTGCTTAACACGTAACGCCATGCAACAAAGACAACTGCTTAACAGACAATGCCATACACCGAAGACAACTGCTTAACAGACACTGCCATACACCAAGGACAACTGCTTAACAGGCAATGCCATACACCAAAGACAACTGCTTAACAGACAATGCCATACGCCAAAGACAACTGCTTAACAGACACATCCATACACCAAAGACAACAGCTTAACAGGCAACGCCATGCACCAAAGACAACTGCTTAACAGGCAATGCCATACACCAAAGACAACTGCTTAACAGGCAATGCCATGCACCAAAGACAACTGCTTAACAGACAATGCCATACACCAAAGACAACTGCTTAACAGACAATGCCATAAACCAAAGACAACTGCTTAACAGGCAACGCCATACACCAAAGACAACTGCTTAACAGGCAATGCCATGCACCAAAGACAACTGCTTAACAGACAATGCCATACACCAAAGACAACTGCTTAACAGACAATGCCATACACCAAAGACAACTGCTTAACAGGCAACGCCATACACCAAAGACAACTGCTTAAGACAATGCCATACACTAAAGACAACTGCTTAACAGGCAATGCCATACACCAAAGACAACTGCTTAACAGACAATGCCATACACAAAAGACAACTGCTTAACAGACAATGCCATGCACCAAAGACAACTGCTTAACAGACAATGCCATACACCAAAGACAACTGCTTAACAGACAATGCCATACACCAAAGACAACTGCTTAACAAACAATGCCATACATCAAAGACAACTGCTTAACAGACAATGCCATACACCAAAGACAACTGCTTAACAGACAGTGCCATACACTAAAGACAACTGCTTAACAGGCAATGCCATACACTAAAGACAACTGCTTAACAGGCAATGCCATACACTAAAGACAACTGCTTAACAGGCAATTCCATACACTAAAGACAACTGCTTAACAGGGAATGCCATACACTAAAGACAACTGCTTAACAGGCAATGCCATACACCGAAGACAACTGCTTAACAGACAATGCCATACACCAAAGACAACTGCTTAACTGACAATGCCATACACCAAAGACAACTGCTTAACAGGCAATGCCATATACCAAAGACAACTGCTTAAGAGACAATGCCATACACCAAAGACAACTGATTAACAGACACTGCCATACACCAAAGACAACTGCTTAACAGGCAATGCCATATACCAAAGACAACTTCTTAACAGACAATGCCATACACCAAAGACAACTGCTTAACAGACAATGCCATACACCAAAGACAACTGCTTAAGAGACAATGCCATACACTAAAGACAACTGCTTAACAGGCAATGCCATACACCAAAGACAACTGCTTAACAGGCAATGCCATACACCAAAGACAACTGCTTAAGAGACAATGCCATACACCAAAGACAACTGCTTAACATGCAATGCCATATACCAAAGACAACTGCTTAAGAGACAATGCCATACACTAAAGACAACTGCTTAACAGGCAATGCCATACACCAAAGACAACTGCTTAACAGGCAATGCCATACACCAAAGACAACTGCTTAAGAGACAATGCCATACACCAAAGACAACTGCTTAACAGACACTGCCATACACCAAAGACAACTGCTTAACAGGCAATGCCATACACCAAAGACAACTGCTTAACACGTAACGCCATGCAACAAAGACAACTGCTTAACAGACAATGCCATACACCGAAGACAACTGCTTAACAGACACTGCCATACACCAAGGACAACTGCTTAACAGGCAATGCCATACACCAAAGACAACTGCTTAACAGACAATGCCATACGCCAAAGACAACTGCTTAACAGACACATCCAAACACCAAAGACAACAGCTTAACAGGCAACGCCATGCACCAAAGACAACTGCTTAACAGGCAATGCCATACACCAAAGACAACTGCTTAACAGGCAATGCCATGCACCAAAGACAACTGCTTAACAGACAATGCCATACACCAAAGACAACTGCTTAACAGACAATGCCATACACCAAAGACAACTGCTTAACAGGCAACGCCATACACCAAAGACAACTGCTTAACAGGCAATGCCATGCACCAAAGACAACTGCTTAACAGACAATGCCATACACCAAAGACAACTGCTTAACAGACAATGCCATACACCAAAGACAACTGCTTAACAGGCAATGCCATGCACCAAAGACAACTGCCTAACAGACAATGCCATACACCAAAGACAACTGCTTAACAGGCAATGCCATGCACCAAAGACAACTGCTTAACAGACAATGCCATACACCAAAGACAACTGCTTAACAGACAATGCCATACACCAAAGACAACTGCTTAACAGACAATGCCATACACCAAAGACAACTGCTTAACAGACAATGCCATACACCAAAGACAACTGCTTAACAGACAATGCCATACACCAAAGACAACTGCTTAACAGACAATGCCATACACCAAAGACAACTGCTTAACAGACAATGCCATACACCAAAGACAACTGCTTAACAGGCAATGCCATGCACCAAAGACAACTGTTTAACAGACAATGCCATACACCAAAGACAACTGCTTAACAGACAATGCCATACACCAAAGACAACTGCTTAACAGGCAACGCCATACACCAAAGACAACTGCTTAACAGGCAATGCCATGCACCAAAGACAACTGCTTAACAGACAATGCCATACACCAAAGACAACTGCTTAACAGGCAACGCCATACACCAAAGACAACTGCTTAACAGGCAACGCCATACACCAAAGACAACTGCTTAACAGACAATGCCATACACCAAAGACAACTGCTTAACAGACAATGCCATACACCAAAGATAACTGCTTAACAAACAATGCCATACACCAAAGACAACTGCTTAACAGACAAAGCCATGCACCAAAGACAACTGCTTAACAGACAATGCCATACACCAAAGACAACTGCTTAACAGACAATGCCATACACTAAAGACAACTGCTTAACAGGTAATGCCATACACAAAAGACAACTGCTTAACAGACAATGCCATACACTAAAGACAACTGCTTAACAGACAATGCCATACACTAAAGACAACTGCTTAACAGACAATGCCATACACTGAAGACAACTGCTTGACAGGCAATGCCATACACAAAAGACAACTGCTTAACAGACAATGCCATGCACCAAAGACAACTGCTTAACAGACAATGCCATACACCAAAGATAACTGCTTAACAAACAATGCCATACACCAAAGATAACTGCTTAACAAACAATGCCATACACCAAAGACAACTGCTTAACAGACAATGCCATACACCAAAGACAACTGCTTAACAGACAATGACATACACCAAAGACAACTGCTTAACAGACAAAGCCATGCACCAAAGATAACTGCTTAACAGACCATATCATACACCAAAGATAACTGCTTAACAAACAATGCCATACACCAAAGACAACTGCTTAACAGACAAAGCCATGCACCAAAGACAACTGCTTAACAGACAATGCCATACACCAAAGACAACTGCTTAACAGACAATGCCATACACCAAAGACAACTGCTTAACAGACAATGCCATACACAAAAGACAACTGCTTAACAGACAATGCCATGCACCAAAGACAACTGCTTAACAGACAATGCCATACACCAAAGATAACTGCTTAACAGACAATGCCATACACCAAAGACAACTGCTTAACAGGCAATGGCATACACCAAAGACAACTGCTTAACAGACACTGCCATACACCAAAGACAACTGCTTAACAGACAATGCCATACACCAAAGACAACTGCTTAACAGGCAATGCCATACACCAAAGACAACTGCTTAACAGACAATGCCATACACCAAAGACAACTGCTTAACAGACAATGCCATACACCAAAGACAACTGCTTAACAGGCAATGCCATACACCAAAGACAACTGCTTAACAGACAATGCCATACACCAAAGACAACTGCTTAACAGGCAACGCCATACACCAAAGACAACTGCTTAAGACAATGCCATACACTAAAGACAACTGCTTAACAGGCAATGCCATACACCAAAGACAACTGCTTAACAGACAATGCCATACACAAAAGACAACTGCTTAACAGACAATGCCATGCACCAAAGACAACTGCTTAACAGACAATGCCATACACCAAAGACAACTGCTTAACAGACAATGCCATACACCAAAGACAACTGCTTAACAAACAATGCCATACATCAAAGACAACTGCTTAACAGACAATGCCATACACCAAAGACAACTGCTTAACAGACAGTGCCATACACTAAAGACAACTGCTTAACAGGCAATGCCATACACTAAAGACAACTGCTTAACAGGCAATGCCATACACTAAAGACAACTGCTTAACAGGCAATTCCATACACTAAAGACAACTGCTTAACAGGGAATGCCATACACTAAAGACAACTGCTTAACAGACAATGCCATACACCGAAGACAACTGCTTAACAGACAATGCCATACACCAAAGACAACTGCTTAACTGACAATGCCATACACCAAAGACAACTGCTTAACAGGCAATGCCATATACCAAAGACAACTGCTTAAGAGACAATGCCATACACCAAAGACAACTGATTAACAGACACTGCCATACACCAAAGACAACTGCTTAACAGGCAATGCCATATACCAAAGACAACTTCTTAACAGACAATGCCATACACCAAAGACAACTGCTTAACAGACAATGCCATACACCAAAGACAACTGCTTAAGAGACAATGCCATACACTAAAGACAACTGCTTAACAGGCAATGCCATACACCAAAGACAACTGCTTAACAGGCAATGCCATACACCAAAGACAACTGCTTAAGAGACAATGCCATACACCAAAGACAACTGCTTAACATGCAATGCCATATACCAAAGACAACTGCTTAAGAGACAATGCCATACACTAAAGACAACTGCTTAACAGGCAATGCCATACACCAAAGACAACTGCTTAACAGGCAATGCCATACACCAAAGACAACTGCTTAAGAGACAATGCCATACACCAAAGACAACTGCTTAACAGACACTGCCATACACCAAAGACAACTGCTTAACAGGCAATGCCATACACCAAAGACAACTGCTTAACACGTAACGCCATGCAACAAAGACAACTGCTTAACAGACAATGCCATACACCGAAGACAACTGCTTAACAGACACTGCCATACACCAAGGACAACTGCTTAACAGGCAATGCCATACACCAAAGACAACTGCTTAACAGACAATGCCATACGCCAAAGACAACTGCTTAACAGACACATCCAAACACCAAAGACAACAGCTTAACAGGCAACGCCATGCACCAAAGACAACTGCTTAACAGGCAATGCCATACACCAAAGACAACTGCTTAACAGGCAATGCCATGCACCAAAGACAACTGCTTAACAGACAATGCCATACACCAAAGACAACTGCTTAACAGACAATGCCATACACCAAAGACAACTGCTTAACAGGCAACGCCATACACCAAAGACAACTGCTTAACAGGCAATGCCATGCACCAAAGACAACTGCTTAACAGACAATGCCATACACCAAAGACAACTGCTTAACAGACAATGCCATACACCAAAGACAACTGCTTAACAGGCAATGCCATGCACCAAAGACAACTGCTTAACAGACAATGCCATACACCAAAGACAACTGCTTAACAGGCAATGCCATGCACCAAAGACAACTGCTTAACAGACAATGCCATACACCAAAGACAACTGCTTAACAGACAATGCCATACACCAAAGACAACTGCTTAACAGACAATGCCATACACCAAAGACAACTGCTTAACAGACAATGCCATACACCAAAGACAACTGCTTAACAGACAATGCCATACACCAAAGACAACTGCTTAACAGACAATGCCATACACCAAAGACAACTGCTTAACAGACAATGCCATACACCAAAGACAACTGCTTAACAGGCAATGCCATGCACCAAAGACAACTGCTTAACAGACAATGCCATACACCAAAGACAACTGCTTAACAGACAATGCCATACACCAAAGACAACTGCTTAACAGGCAACGCCATACACCAAAGACAACTGCTTAACAGGCAATGCCATGCACCAAAGACAACTGCTTAACAGACAATGCCATACACCAAAGACAACTGCTTAACAGGCAACGCCATACACCAAAGACAACTGCTTAACAGGCAACGCCATACACCAAAGACAACTGCTTAACAGGCAACGCCATACACCAAAGACAACTGCTTAACAGGCAATGCCATACACCAAAGACAACTGCTTAACAGACAATGCCATACACCAAAGACAACTGCTTAACAGACAATGCCATACACCAAAGATAACTGCTTAACAAACAATGCCATACACCAAAGACAACTGCTTAACAGACAAAGCCATGCACCAAAGACAACTGCTTAACAGACAATGCCATACACCAAAGACAACTGCTTAACAGACAATGCCATACACTAAAGACAACTGCTTAACAGGTAATGCCATACACAAAAGACAACTGCTTAACAGACAATGCCATACACTAAAGACAACTGCTTAACAGACAATGCCATACACTAAAGACAACTGCTTAACAGACAATGCCATACACTGAAGACAACTGCTTGACAGGCAATGCCATACACAAAAGACAACTGCTTAACAGACAATGCCATGCACCAAAGACAACTGCTTAACAGACAATGCCATACACCAAAGATAACTGCTTAACAAACAATGCCATACACCAAAGATAACTGCTTAACAAACAATGCCATACACCAAAGACAACTGCTTAACAGACAATGCCATACACCAAAGACAACTGCTTAACAGACAATGACATACACCAAAGACAACTGCTTAACAGACAAAGCCATGCACCAAAGATAACTGCTTAACAGACCATATCATACACCAAAGATAACTGCTTAACAAACAATGCCATACACCAAAGACAACTGCTTAACAGACAAAGCCATGCACCAAAGACAACTGCTTAACAGACAATGCCATACACCAAAGACAACTGCTTAACAGACAATGCCATACACCAAAGACAACTGCTTAACAGACAATGCCATACACAAAAGACAACTGCTTAACAGACAATGCCATGCACCAAAGACAACTGCTTAACAGACAATGCCATACACCAAAGATAACTGCTTAACAGACAATGCCATACACCAAAGACAACTGCTTAACAGGCAATGGCATACACCAAAGACAACTGCTTAACAGACACTGCCATACACCAAAGACAACTGCTTAACAGACAATGCCATACACCAAAGACAACTGCTTAACAGGCAATGCCATACACCAAAGACAACTGCTTAACAGACAATGCCATACACCAAAGACAACTGCTTAACAGACAATGCCATACACCAAAGACAACTGCTTAACAGGCAATGCCATACACCAAAGACAACTGCTTAACAGGCAATGCCATACACCAAAGACAACTGCTTAACAGGCAATGCCATACATCAAAGACAACTGCTTAACAGACAATGCCATACACCAAAGACAACTGCTTAACAGACAATGCCATACACCAAAGACAACTGCTTAACAGGCAATGCCATACACCAAAGACAACTGCTTAACAGGCAATGCCATACACCAAAGACAACTGCTTAACAGACAATGCCATACACCAAAGACAACTGATTAACAGACAATGCCATACACCAAAGACAACTGCTTAACAGACAACGCCATAAACTAAAGACAACTGCTTACCAGACAACGCCATAAACTAAAGACAACTGCTTAGCAGACAATGCCATACACCAAAGACAACTGCTTAACAGGCAATGCCATACACCAAAGACAACTGCTTAACAGGCAATGCCATACACCAAAGACAACTGCTTAACAGACAATGCCATACACCAAAGACAACTGCTTAACAGACACTGCCATACACCAAAGACAACTGCTTAACAGACAATGCCATACACCAAAGACAACTGCTTAACAGACACTGCCATACACCAAAGATTACTGCTTAACAGGCAATGCCATACACCAAAGACAACTGCTTAACAGGCAATGCCATACACCAAAGATAACTGCTTAACAGACAATGCCATACACCAAAGACAACTGCTTAACAGACAATGCCATACACCAAAGACAACTGCTTAACAGGCAATGCCATATACCAAAGACAACTGCTTAAGAGACAATGCCATACACCAAAGACAACTGATTAACAGACACTGCCATACACCAAAGACAACTGCTTAACAGGCAATGCCATACACCAAAGACAACTGCTTAAGAGACAATGCCATACACTAAAGACAACTGCTTAACAGGCAATGCCATACACCAAAGACAACTGCTTAAGAGATAATGCCATACACCAAAGACAACTGCTTAACAGACACTGCCATACACCAAAGACAACTGCTTAACAGGCAGTGCCATACACTATAGACAACTGCTTAACAGGCAATGCCATACACCAAAGACAACTGCTTAAGAGACAATGCCATACACCAAAGACAACTGATTAACAGACACTGCCATACACCAAAGACAACTGCTTAACAGTCAATGCCATACACAAAAGACAACTGCTTAACAGACAATGCCATACACCAAAGACAACTGCTTAACAGACAATGCCATACACCAAAGACAACTGCTTAAGAGACAATGCCATACACCAAAGACAACTGCTTAAGAGACAATGCCATACACCAAAGACAACTGCTTAACAGACACTGCCATACACCAAAGACAACTGCTTAACAGACACTGCCATACACCAAAGACAACTGCTTAACAGGCAATGCCATACACCAAAGACAACTGCTTAACAGGCAATGCCATACACCAAAGACAACTGCTTAAGAGACAATGCCATACACCAAAGACAACTGCTTAACAGACACTGCCATACACCAAAAACAACTGCTTAACAGACACTGCCATACACCAAAGACAACTGCTTAACAGGCAATGCCATACACCAAAGACAACTGCTTAACAGACACTGCCATACACCAAAGACAACTGCTTAACAGGCAATGCCATACACCAAAGACAACTGCTTAACAGGCAATGCCATACACCAAAAACAACTGCTTAACAGGCAATGCCATACACCAAAGATAACTGCTTAACAGACAATGCCATACACCAAAGACAACTGCTTAACAGACAATGCCATACACCAAAGACAACTACTTAACAGGCAATGCCATATACCAAAGACAATTGCTTAAGAGACAATGCCATACACCAAAGACAACTTCTTAACAGACAATGCCATACACCAAAGACAACTGCTTAACATGCAATGCCATATACCAAAGACAACTGCTTAAGAGACAATGCCATACACTAAAGACAACTGCTTAACAGGCAATGCCATACACCAAAGACAACTGCTTAACAGGCAATGCCATACACCAAAGACAACTGCTTAATAGGCAATGCCATACACCAAAGACAACTGCTTAACAGACAATGCCATACACCAAAGACAACTGCTTAACAGACACTGCCATACACCAAAGACAACTGCTTAACAGGCAATGCCATACACCAAAGACAACTGCTTAACAGACAATGCCATACACCAAAGACAACTGCTTAACAGACACTGCCATACACCAAAGACAACTGCTTAACAGACAATGCCATACACCAAAGACAACTGCTTAACAGACAATGCCATACACCAAAGACAACTGCTTAACAGGCAATGCCATACACCAAAAACAACTGCTTATCAGGCAATGCCATACACCAAAGATAACTGCTTAACAGACAATGCCATACACCAAAGACAACTGCTTAACAGACAATGCCATACACCAAAGACAACTACTTAACAGGCAATGCCATATACCAAAGACAATTGCTTAAGAGACAATGCCATACACCAAAGACAACTTCTTAACAGACAATGCCATACACCAAAGACAACTGCTTAACATGCAATGCCATATACCAAAGACAACTGCTTAAGAGACAATGCCATACACTAAAGACAACTGCTTAACAGGCAACGCCATGCACCAAAGACAACTGCTTAACAGGCAGTGCCATACACCAAAGACAACTGCTTAATAGGCAATGCCATACACCAAAGACAACTGCTTAACAGACAATGCCATACACCAAAGACAACTGCTTAACAGACACTGCCATACACCAAAGACAACTGCTTAACAGACACTGCCATACACCAAAGACAACTGCTTAACAGACACTGCCATACACCAAACATTACTGCTTAACAGGCAATGCCATACACAAAAGACAACTGCTTAACAGACACTGCCATACACCAAAGACAACTGCTTAACAGGCAATGCCATACACTATAGACAACTGCTTAACATGCAATGCCATACACCAAAGACAACTGCTTAACAGACAATGCCATACACCAAAGACAACTGCTTAACAGGCAATGCCATACACCAAAGACAACTGCTTAACAGGCAATGCCATACACCAAAGATAACTGCTTAACAGACAATGCCATACACCAAAGACAACTGCTTAACAGACAATGCCATACACCAAAGACAACTGCTTAACAGGCAATGCCATATACCAAAGACAACTGCTTAAGAGACAATGCCATACACCAAAGACAACTGAATAACAGACACTGTCATACACCAAAGACAACTGCTTAACAGGCAATGCCATACACCAAAGACAACTGCTTAACAGACAATGCCATACACCAAAGACAACTGCTTAAGAGACAATGCCATACACCAAAGACAACTGATTAACAGACACTGCCATACACCAAAGACAACTGCTTAACAGGCAATGCCATACACCAAAGACAACTGCTTAAGAGACAATGCCATACACTAAAGACAACTGCTTAACAGGCAATGCCATACACCAAAGACAACTGCTTAACAGGCAATGCCATACACCAAAGACAACTGCTTAAGAGACAATGCCATACACCAAAGACAACTGCTTAACAGACACTGCCATACACCAAAGACAACTGCTTAACAGGCAATGCCATACACCAAAGACATCTGCTTAACAGACACTGCCATACACCAAAGACAACTGCTTAACAGGCAATGCCATACACCAAAGACAACTGCTTAACAGGCAATGCCATACACCAAAGACAACTGCTTAACAGGCAATGCCATACACCAAAGATAACTGCTTAACAGACAATGCCATACACCAAAGACAACTGCTTAACAGACAATGCCATACACCAAAGACAACTGCTTAACAGGGAATGCCATATACCAAAGACAACTGCTTAAGAGACAATGCCATACACTAAAGACAACTGCTTAACAGGCAATGCCATACACCAGAGACAACTGCTTAACAGGCAATGCCATACACCAAAGACAACTGCTTAAGAGACAATGCCATACACCAAAGACAACTGCTTAACAGACAATGCCATACACTAAAGACAACTGCTTAACAGGCAATGCCATACACCAAAGACAACTGCTTAACAGGCAATGCCATACACCAAAGACAACTGCTTAAGACAATGCCATACACTAAAGACAACTGCTTAACAGGCAATGCCATATACTAAAGACAACTGCTTAACAGACAATGCCATACACAAAAGACAACTGCTTAACAGACAATGCCATACACCAAAGACAACTGCATAACAGACAATGCCATACACCAAAGACAACTGCTTAACAGACAATGCCATACACCAAAGACAACTGCTTAACAGACAATGCCATACACCAAAGACAACTGCTTAACAGACAAAGCCATGCACCAAAGACAACTGCTTAACAGACAATGCCATACACAAAAGACAACTGCTTAACAGACAATGCCATGCATCAAAGACAACTGCTTAACAGACAATGCCATACACCAAAGATAACTGCTTAACAGACAATGCCATGCACCAAAGACAACTGCTTAACAGACAATGCCATACACCAAAGATAACTGCTTAACAGACAATGCCATACACCAAAGACAACTGCTTAACAGGCAACGCCATACACTAAAGACAACTGCTTAACAGACAATGCCATACACCAAAGACAACTGCTTAACAGACAATGCCATACACCAAAGACAACTGATTAACAGACAATACCATACACCAAATACAACTGCTTCACAGGCAATGCCATACACCAAAGACAACTGCTTAACAGGCAATGCCATACACCAAAGACAACTGCTTAACAGGCAATGCCATACACCAAAGACAACTGCTTAACAGACAATGCCATACACCAAATACAACTGCTTAACAGACAATGCCATACACCAAAGACAACTGCTTAACAGGCAATGCCATACACCAAAGACAACTGCTTAACAGGCAATGCCATACACCAAAGACAACTGCTTAACAGACAATGCCATACACCAAAGACCACTGCTTAACAGACAATGCCATACACCAAAGACAACTGCTTAACAGACAATGCCATACACCAAAGACAATTGCTTAACAGACAATGCCATAAACTAAAGACAACTGCTTAACAGACAACGCCATAAACTAAAGACAACTGCTTAGCAGACAATGCCATACACCAAAGACAACTGCTTAACAGGCAATGCCATACACCAAAGACAACTGCTTAATAGGCAATGCCATACACCAAAGACAACTGCTTAACAGACAATGCCATACACCAAAGACAACTGCTTAACAGACACTGCCATACACCAAAGACAACTGCTTAACAGACAATGCCATACACCAAAGATTACTGCTTAACAGGCAATGCCATACACCAAAGACAACTGCTTAACAGACACTGCCATACACCAAAGATTACTGCTTAACAGGCAATGCCATCCACCAAAGACAACTGCTTAACAGACACTGCCATACACCAAAGACAACTGCTTAACAGACACTGCCATACACCAAACACAACTGCTTAACAGGCAATGCCATACACCAAAGACAACTGCTTAACAGACAATGCCATACACCAAAGACAACTGCTTAACAGACACTGCCATACACCAAAGATTACTGCTTAACAGGCAATGCCATACACCAAAGACAACTGCTTAACAGACACTGCCATACACCAAAGACAACTGCTTAACACACACTGCCATACACCAAACACAACTGCTTAACAGGCAATGCCATACATTATAGACAACTGCTTAACATGCAATGCCATACACCAAAGACAACTGCTTAACAGACAATGCCATACACCAAAGACAACTGCTTAACAGGCAATGCCATACACCAAAGACAACTGCTTAACAGGCAATGCCATACACCAAAGATAACTGCTTAACAGACAATGCCATACACCAAAGATTACTGCTTAACAGGCAATGCCATACACCAAAGACAACTGCTTAACAGACACTGCCATACACCAAAGATTACTGCTTAACAGGCAATGCCATACACCAAAGACAACTGCTTAACAGACACTGCCATACACCAAAGACAACTGCTTAACAGACACTGCCATACACCAAAGACAACTGCTTAACAGACAATGCCATACACCAAAGACAACTGCTTAACAGACAATGCCATACACCAAAGACAACTGCTTAACAGGCAATGCCATACACCAAAGACAACTGCTTAACAGACACTGCCATATACCAAAGACAACTGCTTAACAGACACTGCCATACACCAAACACAACTGCTTAACAGGCAATGCCATACATTATAGACAACTGCTTAACATGCAATGCCATACACCAAAGACAACTGCTTAACAGACAATGCCATACACCAAAGACAACTGCTTAACAGGCAATGCCATACACCAAAGACAACTGCTTAACAGGCAATGCCATACACCAAAGATAACTGCTTAACAGACAATGCCATACACCAAAGACAACTGCTTAACAGACAATGCCATACACCAAAGACAACTGCTTAACAGGCAATGCCATATACCAAAGACAACTGCTTAAGAGACAATGCCATACACCAAAGACAACTGATTAACAGACAATGCCATACACCAAAGACAACTGCTTAACAGGCAATGCCATATACCAAAGACAACTTCTTAACAGACAATGCCATACACCAAAGACAACTGCTTAACAGGCAATGCCATATACCAAAGACAACTTCTTAACAGACAATGCCATACACCAAAGACAACTGCTTAACATGCAATGCCATATACCAAAGACAACTGCTTAAGAGACAATTCCATACACTAAAGACAACTGCATAACAGGCAATGCCATACAACAAAGACAACTGCTTAACAGGCAATGCCATACACCAAAGACAACTGCTTAACAGACACTGCCATACACCAAAGACAACTGCTTAACAGGCAATGCCATACACTAAAGACAACTGCTTAACAGACACTGCCATACACCAAAGACAACTGCTTAACAGGCAACGCCATACACCAAAGACAACTGCTTAACAGACAATGCCATACACCAAAGACAAATGCTTAACATACACAGCCATACACCAAAGACAACTGCTTAACAGGCAATGCCATACACCAAAGACAACTGCTTAACAGGCAACGCCATACACCAAAGACAACTGCTTAAGACAATGCCATACACTAAAGACAACTGCTTAACAGGCAATGCCATACACCAAAGACAACTGCTTAACAGGCAACGCCATACACCAAAGACAACTGCTTAATACAATGCCATACACTAAAGACAACTGCTTAAGACAATGCCATACACTAAAGACAACTGCTTAACAGGCAACGCCATACACCAAAGACAACTGCTTAACAGGCAACGCCATACACCAAAGACAACTGCTTAATACAATGCCATACACTAAAGACAACTGCTTAAGACAATGCCATACACCAAAGACAACTGCTTAACAGACAATGCCATACACCAAAGACAACTGATTAACAGACAATGCCATACAACAAAGACAACTGCTTAACAGGCAATGCCATGCACCAAAGACAACTGCTTAACAGACAATGCCATACAACAAAGACAACTGCTTAACAGACAATGCCATACACCAAAGACAACTGCTTAACAGACAATGCCATACACCAAAGACAACTGCTTAACAGACAAAGCCATGCACCAAAGACAACTGCTTAACAGACAATGCCATACACCAAAGACAACTGCTTAACAGACAATGCCATACACCAAAGACAACTGCTTAACAGACAATGCCATACACAAAAGACAACTGCTTAACAGACAATGCCATGCACCAAAGACAACTGCTTAACAGACAATGCCATACACCAAAGATAACTGCTTAACAGACAATGCCATACACCAAAGACAACTGCTTAACAGGCAATGGCATACACCAAAGACAACTGCTTAACAGACAATGCCATACACCAAAGACAACTGCTTAACAGGCAATGCCATACACTAAAGACAACTGCTTAACAGGCAATGCCATACACCAAAGACAACTGCTTAACAGACAATGCCATACACCAAAGACAACTGCTTAACAGACAATGCTATACACCAAAGACAACTGCTTAACAGACACTTCTATACACCAAAGACAACTGCTTAACAGACAACGCCATAAACTAAAGACAACTGTTTAACAGACAACGCCATAAACTAAAGACAACTGCTTAGCAGACAATGCCATGCACCAAAGACAACTGCTTAACAGACAATGCCATACACCAAAGACAACTGCTTAACAGGCAATGCCATACACCAAAGACAACTGCTTAACAGACAATGCCATACACCAAAGACAACTGCTTAACAGACAATGCAATACACCAAAGACAACTGCTTAACAGACAATGCCATACACCAAAGACAACTGTTTAACAGACAACGCCATAAACTAAAGACAACTGCTGAGCAGACAATGCCATACACCAAAGACAACTGCTTAACAGACAATGCCATACACCAAAGACAACTGCTTAACAGGCAATGCCATACACCAAAGACAACTGCTTAACAGGCAATGCCATACACCAAAGACAACTGCTTAACAGACAATGCCATACACCAAAGACAACTGCTTAACAGGCAATGCCATACACCAAAGACAACTGCTTAACAGGCAATGCCATACACCAAAGACAACTGCTTAACAGACAATGCCATACACCAAAGACAACTGCTTAACAGACAATGCCATACACCAAAGACAACTGCTTAACAGGCAATGCCATACACCAAAGACAACTGCTTAACAGGCAATGCCATACACCAAAGACCACTGCTTAACAGACAATGCTATACACCAAAGACCACTGCTTAACAGACAATGCCATACACCAAAGACAACTGCTTAACAGAAAATGCCATACACCAAAGACAACTGCTTAACAGACAATGCTATACACCAAAGACAACTGCTTAACAGACAACGCCATAAACTAAAGACAACTGTTTAACAGACAACGCCATAAACTAAAGACAACTGCTTAACAGACAATGCCATGCACCAAAGACAACTGCTTAACAGACAATGCCATACACCAAAGACAACTGCTTAATAGGCAATGCCATACACCAAAGACAACTGCTTAACAGACAATGCCATACACGAAAGACAACTGCTTAACAGACACTGCCATACACCAAAGACAACTGCTTAACAGACAATGCCATACACGAAAGACAACTGCTTAACAGACACTGCCATACACCAAAGACAACTGCTTAACAGACAATGCCATACACCAAAGACAACTGCTTAACAGACACTGCCATACACCAAAGATTACTGCTTAACAGGCAATGCCATACACCAAAGACAACTGCTTAATAGGCAATGCCATACACCAAAGACAACTGCTTAACAGACAATGCCATACACGAAAGACAACTGCTTAACAGACACTGCCATACACCAAAGACAACTGCTTAACAGACAATGCCATACACCAAAGACAACTGCTTAACATACACTGCCATACACCAAAGACAACTGCTTAACAGACAATGCCATACACGAAAGACAACTGCTTAACAGACACTGCCATACACCAAAGACAACTGCTTAACAGGCAATGCCATACACCAAAGACAACTGTTTAACATACACTGCCATACACCAAAGACAACTGCTTAACAGGCAATGCCATACACTATAGACAACTGCTTAACAGGCAATGCCATACACAAAAGACAACTGCTTAACAGACAATGCCATGCAGCAAATACAACTGCTTAACAGACACTGCCATACAACAAAGACAACTGCTTAACAGGCAATGCCATACACCAAAGACAACTGCTTAACAGGCAATGCCATACACCAAAGACAACTGCTTAACAGACAATGCCATACACCAAAGACAACTGCTTAACAGACAGTGCCATACACTAAAGACAACTGCTTAACAGACAATGCCATACACCAAAGACAACTGCTTAACAGACAGTGCCATACACTAAAGACAACTGCTTAACAGACAATGCCATACACCAAAGACAACTGCTTAACAGACACTACCGTACACCAAAGATGACTGCTTAACAGGCAATGCCATACACCAAAGACAACTGCTTAACAGACAATGCCATACACCAAAGACAACTGCTTAACAGACAATGCCATACACCAAAGACAACTGCTTAACAGACAATGTCATACACCAAAGACAACTGCTTAACAGACAGTGCCATGCACTAAAGACAACTGCTTAACAGACAATGCCATACACCAAAGACAACTGCTTAACAGACAGTGCCATACAATAAAGACAACTGCTTAACAGACAATGCCATACACCAAAGACAACTGCTTAACAGGCAATGCCATACACCAAAGACAACTGCTTAATAGGCAATGCCATACACCAAAGACAACTGCTTAACAGACAACGCCATACACGAAAGACAACTGCTTAACAGACACTGCCATACACCAAAGACAACTGCTTAACAGACAATGCCATACACGAAAGACAACTGCTTAACAGACACTGCCATACACCAAAGACAACTGCTTAACAGACAATGCCATACACCAAAGAGAACTGCTTAACAGACACTGCCATACACCAAAGATTACTGCTTAACAGGCAATGCCATACACCAAAGACAACTGCTTAACAGACACTGCCATACACCAAAGATTACTGCATAACAGGCAATGCCATACACCAAAGACAACTGCTTAACAGACAGTGCCATACACTAAAGACAACTGCTTAACAGGCAATGCCATACACCAAAGACAACTGCTTAACAGACACTGCCATACACCAAAGACAACTGCTTAACAGACAGTGCCATACACTAAAGACAACTGCTTAACAGGCAATGCCATACACCAAAGACAACTGCTTAACAGACAATGCCATACACCAAATACAACTGCTTAACAGACAATGCCATACACTAAAGACAACTGCTTAACAGGCAATGCCATACACTAAAGACAACTGCTTAACAGGCAATGCAATACACCAAAGACAACTGCTTAACAGACAATGCCATACACCAAAGACAACTGCTTAACAGACAATGCCATACACCAAAGACAACTGCTTAACAGACAATGCCATACACCAAAGACAACTGCTTAACAGACAACGCCATACACCAAAGACAACTGCTTAACAGACAACGCCATAAACTAAAGACAACAGCTTAGCAGACAATGACATACACTAAAGACAACTGCTTAACAGGCAATGCCATACACTAAAGACAACAGCTTAGCAGACAATGACATACACCAAAGACAACTGCTTAACAGGCAATGCCATACACCAAAGACAACTGCTTAACAGGCAATGACATACACTAAAGACAACTGCATAACAGGCAATGCCATACACTAAAGACAACAGCTTAGCAGACAATGACATACACCAAAGACAACTGCTTAACAGGCAATGCCATACACCAAAGACAACTGCTTAACAGACAATGCCATACACCAAAGACAACTGCTTAACAGGCAATGCCATACACCAAAGACAACTGCTTAACAGACAATGCCATAAACTAAAGACAACTGCTTAACAGGCAATGCCATACACCAAAGACAACTGCTTAACAGACAATGCCATACACCAAAGACAACTGCTTAACAGACACTGAAAAACACCAAAGACAACTGCTTAACAGGCAATGCCATACACCAAAGACAACTGCTTAACAGACAACGCCATAAACTAAAGACAACTGCTTAGCAGACAATGCCATACACCAAAGACAACTGCTTAACAGGCAATGCCATACACCAAAGACAACTGCTTAATAGGCAATGCCATACACCAAAGACAACTGCTTAACAGACAATGCCATACACGAAAGACAACTGCTTAACAGACACTGCCATACACCAAAGACAACTGCTTAACAGACAATGCCATACACCAAAGACAACTGCTTAACAGACAATGGCATACACGAAAGACAACTGCTTAACAGACACTACCATACACCAAAGACAACTGCTTAACAGGCAATGCCATACACTAAAGACAACTGCTTAACAGGCAATGCCATACACCAAAGACAACTGCTTAACAGACACTGCCATACACCAAAGACAACTGCTTAACAGACAATGCCATACACCAATGACAACTGCTTAACAGACAATGGTATACACTAAAGACAACTGCTTAACAGGCAATGCCATACACCAAAGATTACTGCTTAACAGGCAATGCCATACACCAAAGACAACTGCTGAACAGACAATGCCATACACCAAAGACAACTGCTGAACAGACAATGCCATACACCAAAGACAACTGCTTAACAGACAATGCCATACACCAAAGACAACTGCTTAACATACAATGCCATACACCAAAGACAACTGCTTAACAGACAATGGCATACACTAAAGACAACTGCTTAACAGGCAATGCCATACACCAAAGATTACTGCTTAACAGGCAATGCCATACACCAAAGACAACTGCTTAACAGGCAATGCCATACACCAAAGACAACTGCTTAACAGGCAATGCCATACACCAAAGACAACTGCTTAACAGGCAATGCCATACACCAAAGACAACTGCTTAACAGGCAATGCCATACACTAAAGACAACTGCTTAACAGGCAATGCCATACACAAAAGACAACTGCTTAACAGACAATGCCATGCAGCAAATACAACTGCTTAACAGACACTGCCATACACCAGACAACTGCTTAACAGGCAATGCCATACACCAAAGACAACTGCTTAACAGAAACTACCGTACACCAAAGATGACTGCTTAACAGGCAATGCCATACACCAAAGACAACTGCTTAACAGACAATGCCATACACCAAAGACAACTGCTTAACAGACAATGCCATACACCAAATACAACTGCTTAACAGACAATGCCATACACTAAAGACAACTGCTTAACAGGCAATGCCATACACCAAAGACAACTGCTTAACAGGCAATGCCATACACCAAAGACAACTGCTTAACAGACAATGCCATACACCAAAGACAACTGCTTAACAGACAATGCCATACACCAAAGACAACTGCTTAACAGACACTACCGTACACCAAAGATGACTGCTTAACAGACAATGCCATACACCAAAGACAACTGCTTAACAGACAATGCCATACACCAAATACAACTGCTTAACAGACAATGCCATACACTAAAGACAACTGCTTAACAGGCAATGCCATACACCAAAGACAACTGCTTAATAGGCAATGCCATACACCAAAGACAACTGCTTAACAGACAATGCCATACACCAAAGACAACTGCTTAACAGACAACGCCATACACCAAAGACAACTGCTTAACAGACAATGCCATACACTAAAGACAACTGCTTAACAGGCAATGCCATACACCAAAGACAACTGCTTAACAGACAATGCCATACACTAAAGACAACTGCTTAACAGGCAATGCCATACACCAAAGACAACTGCTTAACAGGCAATGCCATACACCAAAGACAACTGCTTAACAGACAATGCCATACACCAAAGACAACTGCTTAACAGACAATGCCATACACCAAAGACAACTGCTTAACAGACAATGCCATACACCAAAGACAACTGCTTAACAGACAATGCCATACACCAAAGACAACTGCTTAACAGACAACGCCATACACCAAAGACAACTGCTTAACAGACAACGCCATAAACTAAAGACAACTGCTTAGCAGACAATGACATACACCAAAGACAACTGCTTAAGAGGCAATGCCATACACCAAAGACAACTGCTTAACAGGCAATGCCATACACCAAAGACAACTGCTTAACAGGCAATGACATACACCAAAGACAACTGCTTAACAGACACTCAAATACACCAAAGACAACTGCTTAACAGGCAATGCCATACACGAAAGACAACTGCTTAACAGACAATGCCATACACCAAAGACAACTGCTTAACAGACAATGCCATAAACTAAAGACAACTGCTTAACAGGCAATGCCATACACCAAAGACAACTGCTTAACAGACAATGCCATACACCAAAGACAACTGCTTAACAGACACTCAAATACACCAAAGACAACTGCTTAACAGGCAATGCCATACACGAAAGACAACTGCTTAACAGACACTGCCATACACCAAAGACAACTGCTTAACAGACAATGCCATACACCAAAGACAACTGCTTAACAGACAATGCCATACACCAAATACAACTGCTTAACAGACAATGCCATACACTAAAGACAACTGCTTAACAGGCAATGCCATACACCAAAGACAACTGCTTAACAGGCAATGCCATACACCAAAGACAACTGCTTAACAGACAATGCCATACACCAAAGACAACTGCTTAACAGACAATGCCATACACTAAAGACAACTGCTTAACAGACAATGCCATATAACAAAGACAACTGCTTAACAGACAATGCCATACACCAAAGACAACTGCTTAACAGACAATGCCATACACCAAAGACAACTGCTTAACAGACAATGCCATACACCAAAGACAACTGCTTAACAGACAACGCCATACACCAAAGACAACTGCTTAACAGACAACGCCATAAACTAAAGACAACTGCTTAGCAGACAATGACATACACCAAAGACAACTGCTTAACAGACAATGCCATACACGAAAGACAACTGCTTAACAGGCAATGTCATACACTAAAGACAACTGCTTAACAGGCAATGCCATACACCAAAGACAACTGCTTAACAGGCAATGTCATACACTAAAGACAACTGCTTAACAGGCAATGCCATACACTGAAGACAACTGCTCAACAGGCAATGCCATACACCAAAGACAACTGCTTAACAGGCAATGCCATACACCAAAGACAACTGCTTAACAGACAATGCCATAAACTAAAGACAACTGCTTAACAGGCAATGCCATACACCAAAGACAACTGCTTAGCAGACAATGCCAAAAACTAAACACAACTGCTTAACAGGCAATGCCATACACCAAAGACAACTGCTTAACAGACAATGCCATACACCAAAGACAACTGCTTAACAGACAATGCCATACACCAAAGACAACTGCTTAACAGACAATGCCATACACCAAAGACAACTGCTTAACAGGCAATGCCATACACCAAAGACAACTGCTTAACAGACACTGCCATACACCAAAGACAACTGCTTAACAGGCAATGCCATACACTATAGACAACTGCTTAACAGGCAATGCCATACACAAAAGACAACTGCTTAACAGACAATGCCATGCACCAAATACAACTGCTTAACAGACACTGCCATACACCAAAGATTACTGCTTAACAGACAATGCCATACACCAAAGACAACTGCTTAACAGACAATGCCATACACCAAAGACAACTGCTTAACAGACACTGCCATACACCAAAGACAACTGCTTAACAGACAATGCCATACACCAAAGACAACTGCTTAACAGACAATGCCATACACCAAAGACAACTGCTTAACAGACACTGCCATACACCAAAGACAACTGCTTAACAGACAATGCCATACACCAAAGACAACTGCTTAACAGACAATGCCATACACCAAAGACAACTGCTTAACAGACAATGCCATGCACCAAAGACAACTGCTTAACAGACACTACCGTACACCAAAGATTACTGCTTAACAGGCAATGCCATACACCAAAGACAACTGCTTAACAGACAATGCCATACACCAAATACAACTGCTTAATAGACAATGGCATACACTAAAGACAACTGCTTAACAGGCAATGCCATACACCAAAGACAACTGCTTAACAGGCAATGCCATACACCAAAGACAACTGCTTAACAGGCAATGCCATACACCAAAGACAACTGCTTAACAGGCAACGCCATAAACTAAAGACAACTGCTTAGCAGACAATGCCAAAAACTAAAGACAACTGCTTAACAGGCAATGCCATACACCAAAGACAACTGCTTAACAGACAATGCCATACACTAAAGACAACTGCTTAATAGGCAATGCCATACACCAAAGACAACTGCTTAACAGGCAATGCCATACACCAAAGACAACTGCTTAACAGACAATGCCATACACCAAAGACAACTGCTTAACAGACAATGCCATACACCAAAGACAACTGCTTAACAGACACTGCCATACACCAAAGACAACTGCTTAACAGGCAATGCCATACACCAAAGACAACTGCTTAACAGGCAATGCCATACACCAAAGACAACTGCTTAACAGACAATGCCATACACTAAAGACAACTGCTTAACAGGCAATGCCATACACCAAAGACAACTGCTTAACAGACAATGCCATACACTAAAGACAACTGCTTAACAGGCAATGCCATACACCAAAGACAACTGCTTAACAGGCAATGCCATACACCAAAGACAACTGCTTAACAGACAATGCCATACACCAAAGACAACTGCTTAACAGACAATGCCATACACCAAAGACAACTGCTTAACAGACAATGCCATACACCAAAGACAACTGCTTAACAGACAACGCCATACACCAAAGACAACTGCTTAACAGACAACGCCATAAACTAAAGACAACTGCTTAGCAGACAATGACATACACGAAAGACAACTGCTTAACAGGCAATGCCATACACCAAAGACAACTGCTTAACAGGCAATGACATACACTAAAGACAACTGCTTAACAGGCAATGCCATACACCAAAGACAACTGCTTAACAGGCAATGCCATACACCAAAGACAACTGCTTAACAGGCAATGCCATACACCAAAGACAACTGCTTAACAGACAATGCCATAAACTAAAGACAACTGCTTAACAGGCAATGCCATACACCAAAGACAACTGCTTAACAGACAATGCCATACACCAAAGACAACTGCTTAACAGACTCTGAAATACACCAAAGACAACTGCTTAACAGGCAACGCCATAAACTAAAGACAACTGCTTAGCAGACAATGCCAAAAACTAAAGACAACTGCTTAACAGGCAATGCCATACACCAAAGACAACTGCTTAACAGACAATGCCATACACCAAAGACAACTGCTTAACAGACAATGCCATACACCAAAGACAACTGCTTAACAGACAATGCCATACACCAAAGACAGCTGCTTAACAGGCAATGCCATACACCAAAGACAACTGCTTAACAGACACTGCCATACACCAAAGACAACTGCTTAACAGGCAATGCCATACACTATAGACAACTGCTTAACAGGCAATGCCATACACAAAAGACAACTGCTTAACAGACAGTGCCATACACCAAAGACAACTGCTTAACAGGCAATGCCATACACCAAAGACAACTGCTTAACAGACAATGCCATACACCAAAGACAACTGCTTAACAGACAATGCCATACACCAAAGACATCTGCTTTACAGACAATGCCAAACACCAAAGACAACTGCTTAACAGACACTGCCATACACCAAAGACAACTGCTTAACAGGCAATGCCATACACCAAAGACAACTGCTTAACAGACAATGCCATACACCAAAGACAACTGCTTAACAGACAATGCTATACACCAAAGACAACTGCTTAACAGACAACGCCATAAACTAAAGACAACTGCTTAACAGACAACGCCATAAACTAAAGACAACTGCTTAGCAGACAATGCCATGCACCAAAGACAACTGCTTAACAGACAATGCCATACACCAAAGACAACTGCTTAACAGGCAATGCCATACACCAAAGACAACTGCTTAATAGGCAATGCCATACACCAAAGACAACTGCTTAACAGACAACGCCATACACCAAAGACAACTGCTTAACAGACAATGCCATACACCAAAGACAACTGCTTAACAGACACTGCCATACACCAAAGACAACTGCTTAACAGACAATGCCATACACCAAAGACAACTGCTTAACAGACACTGCCATACACCAAAGATTACTGCTTAACAGGCAATGCCATACACCAAAGACAACTGCTTAACAGACACTGCCATACACCAAAGACAACTGTTTAACAGACACTGCCATACACCAAAGACAACTGCTTAACAGGCAATGCCATACACTATAGACAACTGCTTAACAGGCAATGCCATACACAAAAGACAACTGCTTAACAGACAATGCCATGCAGCAAATACAACTGCTTAACAGACAATGCCATACACTAAAGACAACTGCTTAACAGGCAATGCCATACAATAAAGACAACTGCTTAACAGACAATGCCATACAGCAAAGACAACTGCTTAACAGACAATGCCATACACCAAAGACAACTGCTTAAAAGACAATGCCATACACCAAAGACAACTGCTTAACAGACACTACCGTACACCAAAGATGACTGCTTAACAGGCAATGCCATACACCAAAGACAACTGCTTAACAGACAATGCCATACACCAAATACAACTGGTTAACAGACAATGCCATACACTAAAGACAACTGCTTAACAGGCAATGCCATACACCAAAGACAACTGCTTAACAGGCAATGCCATACACCCTCGACAACTGCTTAACAGACAATGCCATACACCAAAGACAACTGCTTAACAGACAATGCCATACACCAAAGACAACTGCTTAACAGACAATGCCATACACCAAAGACAAGTGCTTAACAGACAACGCCATGAACTAAAGACAACAGCTTAGCAGACAATGACATACACCAAAGACAACTGCTTAACAGGCAATGCCATACACCAAAGACAACTGCTTAACAGGCAATGACATACACTAAAGACAACTGCTTAACAGGCAATGCCATACACTGAAGACAACTGCTCAACAGGCAATACCATACACCAAAGACAACTGCTTAACAGGCAATGCCATACACCAAAGACAACTGCTTAACAGACAATGCCATAAACTAAAGACAACTGCTTAACAGGCAATGCCATACACCAAAGACAACTGCTTAACAGACAATGCCATACACCAAAGACAACTGCTTAACAGACACTGAAAAACACCAAAGACAACTGCTTAACAGACAACGCCATAAACTAAAGACAACTGCTTAGCAGACAACGCCATACACCAAAGACAACTGCTTAACAGGCAATGCCATACACCAAAGACAACTGCTTAACAGACAATGCCATACACGAAAGACAACTGCTTAACAGACAATGCCATACACCAAAGACAACTGCTTAACAGACAATGCCATACACCAAAGACAACTGCTTAACAGACACTGCCATACACCAAAGATTACTGCTTAACAGGCAATGCCATACACCAAAGACAACTGCTTAACAGACACTGCCATGCACCAAAGACAACTGCTTAACAGACACTGCCATACACCAAAGACAACTGCTTAACAGGCAATGCCATACACTATAGACAACTGCTTAACAGGCAATGCCATACACAAAAGACAACTGCTTAGCAGACAATGACATACACCAAAGACAACTGCTTAACAGACAATGCCATACACCAAAGACAACTGCTTAACAAGCAATGCCATACACGAAAGACAACTGCTTAACAGGCAATGTCATACACTAAAGACAACTGCTTAACAGGCAATGCCATACACCAAAGACAACTGCTTAACAGGCAATGTCATACACTAAAGACAACTGCTTAACAGGCAATGCCATACACTGAAGACAACTGCTCAACAGGCAATGCCATACACCAAAGACAACTGCTTAACAGGCAATGCCATACACCAAAGACAACTGCTTAACAGACAATGCCATAAACTAAAGACAACTGCTTAACAGGCAATGCCATACACCAAAGACAACTGCTTAGCAGACAATGCCAAAAACTAAACACAACTGCTTAACAGGCAATGCCATACACCAAAGACAACTGCTTAACAGACAATGCCATACACCAAAGACAACTGCTTAACAGACAATGCCATACACCAAAGACAACTGCTTAACAGACAATGCCATACACCAAAGACAACTGCTTAACAGGCAATGCCATACACCAAAGACAACTGCTTAACAGACACTGCCATACACCAAAGACAACTGCTTAACAGGCAATGCCATACACCAAAGACAACTGCTGAACACACACTGCCATACACCAAAGACAACTGCTTAACAGGCAATGCCATACACCAAAGACAACTGCTTAACAGACAATGACATACACTAAAGACAACTGCTTAACAGGCAATGCCATACACCAAAGACAACTGCTTAACAGACAATGCCATACACCAAAGACAACTGCTTAACAGACAATGCCATACACCAAAGACAACTGCTTAACAGACACTGCCATACACCAAAGATTACTGCTTAACAGGCAATGCTATACACCAAAGACAACTGCTTAACAGACACTGCCATACACCAAAGACAACTGCTTAACAGACACTGCCATACACCAAAGACAACTGCTTAACAGGCAATGCCATACACTATAGACAACTGCTTAACAGGCAATGCCATACACAAAAGACAACTGCTTAACAGACAATGCCATACACCAAAGACAACTGCTTAACAGGCAATGCCATACACCAAAGACAAGTGCTTAACAGACAATGCCATACACCAAAGACAACTGCTTAACAGACACTACCGTACACCAAAGATGACTGATTAACAGGCAATGCCATACACCAAAGACAACTGCTTAACAGACACTGCCATACACCAAAGACAACTGCTTAACAGACACTGCCATACACCAAAGACAACTGCTTAACAGGCAAAGCCATACACCAAAGACAACTGCTTAACAGACAATGCCATACACCAAAGACAACTGCTTAACAGGCAATGCCATACACCAAAGACAACTGCTTAACAGACAATGCCATACACCAAAGACAACTGCTTAACAGGCAATGCCATACACCAAAGACAACTGCTTAACAGACAATGCCATACACCAAAGACAACTGCTTAACAGGCAATGCCATACACCAAAGACAACTGCTTAACAGACAATGACATACACTAAAGACAACTGCTTAACAGGCAATGCCATACACCAAAGACAACTGCTTAACAGACAATGCCATACACCAAAGACAACTGCTTAACAGGCAATGCCATACACCAAAGACAACTGCTTAACAGACACTGCCATACACCAAAGACAACTGCTTAACAGACACTGCCATACACCAAAGACAACTGCTTAACAGGCAATGCCATACACCAAAGACAACTGCTTAACAGACACTGCCATACACCAAAGACAACTGCTTAACAGGCAATGCCATACACCAAAGACAACTGCTTAACAGACACTGCCATACACCAAAGACAACTGCTTAACAGGCAATGCCATACACTAAAGACAACTGCTTAACAGACAATGCCATACACCAAATACAACTGCTTAACAGGCAATGCCATACACCAAAGACAACTGCTTAACAGACACTGCCATACACCAAAGACAACTGCTTAACAGGCAATGCCATACACCAAAGACAACTGCTTAACAGACAATGCCATACACCAAAGACAACTGCTTAACAGACACTACCGTACACCAAAGATGACTGCTTAACAGGCAATGCCATACACCAAAGACAACTGCTTAACAGACAATGCCATACACCAAAGACAACTGCTTAACAGACAATGCCATACACCAAAGACAACTGCTTAACAGACAACGCCATACACCAAAGACAACTGCTTAACAGACAACGCCATAAACTAAAGACAACTGCTTAACAGACAATGCCATACACCAAAGACAACTGCTTAACAGACAACTCCATACACCAAAGACAACTGCTTAACAGACAACGCCATAAACTAAAGACAACTGCTTAACAGACAACGCCATAAACTAAAGACAACTGCTTAACAGACAATGCCATACACCAAAGACAACTGCTTAACAGACAATGCCATACACCAAAGACAACTGCTTAACAGACAATGCCATACACCAAAGACAACTGCTTAACAGGCAATGCCATACACCAAAGACAACTGCTTAACAGACAATGACATACACCAAAGACAACTGGTTAACAGGCAATGGCATACACCAAAGACAACTGCTTAACAGGCAATGACATACACTAAAGACAACTGCTTAACAGGCAATGCCATACACTGAAGACAACTGCTCAACAGGCAATGCCATACACCAAAGACAACTGCTTAACAGGCAATGCCATAAACTAAAGACAACTGCTTAACAGGCAATGCCATACACCAAAGACAACTGATTAACAGACAATGCCATACACCAAAGACAACTGCTTAACAGACACTCAAATACACCAAAGACAACTGCTTAACAGGCAACGCCATAAACTAAAGACAACTGCTTAGCAGACAATGCCAAAAACTAAAGACAACTGCTTAACAGGCAATGCCATACACCAAAGACAACTGCTTAACAGGCAATGCCATACACCAAAGACAACTGCTTAACAGGAAATGCCATACACCAAAGACAACTGCTTAACAGAAAATGCCATACACCAAAGACAACTGCTTAACAGACAATGCCATACACTAAAGACAACTGCTTAACAGACAATGCCATAAACTAAAGACAACTGCTTAACAGGCAATGCCATACACCAAAGACAACTGATTAACAGACAATGCCATACACCAAAGACAACTGCTTAACAGGCAATGCCATACACCAAAGACAACTGCTTAACAGGCAACGCCATAAACTAAAGACAACTGCTTAGCAGACAATGCCAAAAACTAAAGACAACTGCTTAACAGGCAATGCCATACACCAAAGACAACTGCTTAACAGACAATGCCATACACCAAAGACAACTGCTTAACAGACAATGCCATACACTAAAGACAACTGCTTAACAGACAATGCCATAAACTAAAGACAACTGCTTAACAGGCAATGCCATACACCAAAGACAACTGATTAACAGACAATGCCATACACCAAAGACAACTGCTTAACAGACACTCAAATACACCAAAGACAACTGCTTAACAGGCAACGCCATAAACTAAAGACAACTGCTTAGCAGACAATGCCAAAAACTAAAGACAACTGCTTAACAGGCAATGCCATACACCAAAGACAACTGCTTAACAGAAAATGCCATACACCAAAGACAACTGCTTAACAGACAATGCCATACACCAAAGACAACTGCTTAACAGACAATGCCATACACCAAAGACAACTGCTTAACAGGCAATGCCATACACCAAAGACAACTGCTTAACAGACACTGCCATACACCAAAGACAACTGCTTAACAGGCAATGCCATACACTATAGACAACTGCTTAACAGGCAATGCCATACACAAAAGACAACTGCTTAACAGACAATGCCATGCACCAAATACAACTGCTTAACAGACACTGCCATACACCAAAGATTACTGCTTAACAGGCAATGCCATACACCAAAGACAACTGCTTAACAGACAATGCCATACACCAAAGACAACTGCTTAACAGACAATGCCATACACCAAAGACAACTGCTTAACAGACAATGCCATACACCAAAGACAACTGCTTAACACACAATGCCATACACCAAAGACAACTGCTTAACAGACACTGCCATACACCAAAGACAACTGCTTAACAGGCAACACCATACACCAAATACAACTGCTTAACAGACAATGCCATACACCAAACACAACTGCTTAACAGACAATGGCATACACTAAAGACAACTGCTTAACAGGCAATGCCATACACCAAAGACAACTGCTTAACAGACAATGCCATACACCAAAGACAACTGCTTAACAGGCAATGCCATACACCAAAGACAACTGCTTAACAGGCAACGCCATAAACTAAAGACAACTGCTTAGCAGACAATGCCAAAAACTAAAGACAACTGCTTAACAGGCAATGCCATACACCAAAGACAACTGCTTAACAGACAATGCCATACACTAAAGACAACTGCTTAACAGGCAATGCCATACACCAAAGACAACTGCTTAACAGGCAATGCCATACACCAAAGACAACTGCTTAACAGACAATGACATACACTAAAGACAACTGCTTAACAGGCAATGCCATACACCAAAGACAACTGCTTAACAGACAATGCCATACACCAAAGACAACTGCTTAACAGACAATGCCATACACCAAAGACAACTGCTTAACAGGCAATGCCATACACCAAAGACAACTGCTTAACAGACACTGCCATACACCAAAGACAACTGCTTAACAGACACTGCCATACACCAAAGACAACTGCTTAACAGGCAATGCCATACACCAAAGACAACTGCTTAACAGACACTGCCATACACCAAAGACAACTGCTTAACAGGCAATGCCATACACCAAAGACAACTGCTTAACAGACACTGCCATACACCAAAGACAACTGCTTAACAGGCAATGCCATACACTAAAGACAACTGCTTAACAGACAATGCCATACACTAAAGACAACTGCTTAACAGGCAATGCCATACACCAAAGACAACTGCTTAACAGACAATGCCATACACCAAAGACAACTGCTTAACAGGCAATGCCATACACCAAAGACAACTGCTTAACAGACACTGCCATACACCAAAGACAACTGCTTAACAGGCAATGCCATACACTAAAGACAACTGCTTAACAGACAATGCCATACACTAAAGACAACTGCTTAACAGGCAATGCCATACACCAAATACAACTGCTTAACAGGCAATGCCATACACCAAAGACAACTGCTTAACAGACACTGCCATACATCAAAGACAACTGCTTAACAGGCAATGCCATACACCAAAGACAACTGCTTAACAGACAATGCCATACACCAAAGACAACTGCTTAACGGACACTACCGTACACCAAAGATGACTGCTTAACAGGCAATGCCATAAACCAAAGACAACTGCTTAACAGACAATGCCATACACCAAAGACAACTGCTTAACAGACAATGCCATACACCAAAGACAACTGCTTAACAGACAACGCCATACACCAAAGACAACTGCTTAACAGACAACGCCATAAACTAAAGACAACTGCTTAACAGACAATGCCATACACCAAAGACAACTGCTTAACAGACAACGCCATACACCAAAGACAACTGCTTAACAGACAACGCCATAAACTAAAGACAACTGCTTAACAGACAACGCCATAAACTAAAGACAACTGCTTAACAGACAATGCCATACACCAAAGACAACTGCTTAACAGACAATGCCATACACCAAAGACAACTGCTTAACAGACAATGCCATACACCAAAGACAACTGCTTAACAGGCAATGCCATACACCAAAGACAACTGCTTAACAGACAATGACATACACCAAAGACAACTGGTTAACAGGCAATGCCATACACCAAAGACAACTGCTTAACAGGCAATGACATACACTAAAGACAACTGCTTAACAGGCAATGCCATACACTGAAGACAACTGCTCAACAGGCAATGCCATACACCAAAGACAACTGCTTAACAGGCAATGCCATACACCAAAGACAACTGCTTAACAGACAATGCCATAAACTAAAGACAACTGCTTAACAGACACTCAAATACACCAAAGACAACTGCTTAACAGGCAACGCCATAAACTAAAGACAACTGCTTAGCAGACAATGCCAAAAACTAAAGACAACTGCTTAACAGGCAATGCCATACACCAAAGACAACTGCTTAACAGAAAATGCCATACACCAAAGACAACTGCTTAACAGACAATGCCATACACCAAAGACAACTGCTTAACAGACAATGCCATACACCAAAGACAACTGCTTAACAGGCAATGCCATACACCAAAGACAACTGCTTAACAGACACTGCCATACACCAAAGACAACTGCTTAACAGGCAATGCCATACACTATAGACAACTGCTTAACAGGCAATGCCATACACAAAAGACAACTGCTTAACAGACAATGCCATGCACCAAATACAACTGCTTAACAGACACTGCCATACACCAAAGATTACTGCTTAACAGGCAATGCCATACACCAAAGACAACTGCTTAACAGACAATGCCATACACCAAAGACAACTGCTTAACAGACAATGCCATACACCAAAGACAACTGCTTAACAGACAATGCCATACACCAAAGACAACTGTTTAACAGACACTGCCATACACCAAAGACAACTGCTTAACAGGCAATGCCATACACTATAGACAACTGCTTAACAGGCAATGCCATACACAAAAGACAACTGCTTAACAGACAATGCCATGCAGCAAATACAACTGCTTAACAGACAATGCCATACACTAAAGACAACTGCTTAACAGACAATGCCATACAGCAAAGACAACTGCTTAACAGACAATGCCATACACCAAAGACAACTGCTTAAAAGACAATGCCATACACCAAAGACAACTGCTTAACAGACACTACCGTACACCAAAGATGACTGCTTAACAGGCAATGCCATACACCAAAGACAACTGCTTAACAGACAATGCCATACACCAAATACAACTGGTTAACAGACAATGCCATACACTAAAGACAACTGCTTAACAGGCAATGCCATACACCAAAGACAACTGCTTAACAGGCAATGCCATACACCCTCGACAACTGCTTAACAGACAATGCCATACACCAAAGACAACTGCTTAACAGACAATGCCATACACCAAAGACAACTGCTTAACAGGCAATGCCATACACCAAAGACAACTGCTTAACAGGCAATGCCATACACCCTCGACAACTGCTTAACAGACAATGCCATACACCAAAGACAACTGCTTAACAGACAATGCCATACACCAAAGACAACTGCTTAACAGACAATGCCATACACCAAAGATAACTGCTTAACAGACAACGCCATACACCAAAGACAACTGCTTAACAGACAACGCCATAAACTAAAGACAACAGCTTAGCAGACAATGACATACACCAAAGACAACTGCTTAACAGGCAATGCCATACACCAAAGACAACTGCTTAACAGGCAATGACATACACTAAAGACAACTGCTTAACAGGCAATGCCATACACTGAAGACAACTGCTCAACAGGCAATACCATACACAAAAGACAACTGCTTAACAGGCAATGCCATACACCAAAGACAACTGCTTAACAGACAATGCCATAAACTAAAGACAACTGCTTAACAGGCAATGCCATACACCAAAGACAACTGCTTAACAGACAATGCCATACACCAAAGACAACTGCTTAACAGACACTGAAAAACACCAAAGACAACTGCTTAACAGACAACGCCATAAACTAAAGACAACTGCTTAGCAGACAACGCCATACACCAAAGACAACTGCTTAACAGGCAATGCCATACACCAAAGACAACTGCTTAACAGACAATGCCATACACCAAAGACAACTGCTTAACAGACAATGCCAAACACGAAAGACAACTGCTTAACAGACACTGCCATACACCAAAGACAACTGCTTAACAGACAATGCCATACACCAAAGACAACTGCTTAACAGACACTGCCATACACCAAAGATTACTGCTTAACAGGCAATGCCATACACCAAAGACAACTGCTTAACAGACACTGCCATACACCAAAGACAACTGCTTAACAGACACTGCCATACACCAAAGACAACTGCTTAACAGGCAATGCCATACACTATAGACAACTGCTTAACAGGCAATGCCATACACAAAAGACAACTGCTTAACAGACAATGCCATGCAGCAAATACAACTGCTTAACAGACAATGCCATACACCAAAGACAACTGCTTAACAGGCAATGCCATACACCAAAGACAAGTGCTTAACAGACAATGCCATACACCAAAGACAACTGCTTAACAGACACTACCGTACACCAAAGATGACTGCTTAACAGGCAACGCCATACACCAAAGACAACTGCTTAACAGACAACGCCATACACCAAAGACAACTGCTTAACAGACACTGCCATACACCAAAGACAACTGCTTAACAGACAATGCCATACACCAAAGACAACTGCTTAACAGACAATGCCATACACCAAAGACAACTGCTTAACAGACAACGCCATACACCAAAGACAACTGCTTAACAGACACTGCCATACACCAAAGACAACTGCTTAACAGACACTGCCATACACCAAAGACAACTGCTTAACAGACAATGCCATACACCAAAGACAACTGCTTAGCAGGCAATGCCATACACCAAAGACAACTGCTGAACAGACACTGCCATACACCAAAGACAACTGCTTAACAGGCAATGCCATACACCAAAGACAACTGCTTAACAGACAATGACATACACTAAAGACAACTGCTTAACAGGCAATGCCATACACCAAAGACAACTGCTTAACAGACACTGCCATACACCAAAGACTACTGCTTAACAGGCAATGCCATACACCAAAGACAACTGCTTAACAGACAATGCCATACACCAAAGACAACTGCTTAACAGACACTGCCATACACCAAAGATTACTGCTTAACAGGCAATGCCATACACCAAAGACAACTGCTTAACAGACACTGCCATACACCAAAGACAACTGCTTAACAGACACTGCCATACACCAAAGACAACTGCTTAACAGGCAATGCCATACACTATAGACAACTGCTTAACAGGCAATGCCATATACAAAAGACAACTGCTTAACAGACAATGCCATACACCAAAGACAACTGCTTAACAGACAATGGCATACACTAAAGACAACTGCTTAACAGACAATGCCAAACACCAAAGACAACTGCTTAACAGGCAATGCCATACACCAAAGACAAGTGCTTAACAGACAATGCCATACACCAAAGACAACTGCTTAACAGGCAATGCCATACACCAAAGACAAGTGCTTAACAGACAATGCCATACACCAAAGACAACTGCTTAACAGACACTACCGTACACCAAAGATGACTGATTAACAGGCAATGCCATACACCAAAGACAACTGCTTAACAGACACTGCCATACACCAAAGACAACTGCTTAACAGACACTGCCATACACCAAAGACAACTGCTTAACAGGCAATGCCATACACCAAAGACAACTGCTTAACAGACAATGCCATACACCAAAGACAACTGCTTAACAGGCAATGCCATACACCAAAGACAACTGCTTAACAGACAATGCCATACACCAAAGACAACTGCTTAACAGGCAATGCCATACACCAAAGACAACTGCTTAACAGACAATGCCATACACCAAAGACAACTGCTTAACAGGCAATGCCATACACCAAAGACAACTGCTTAACAGACAATGACATACACTAAAGACAACTGCTTAACAGGCAATGCCATACACCAAAGACAACTGCTTAACAGACAATGCCATACACCAAAGACAACTGCTTAACAGGCAATGCCATACACCAAAGACAACTGCTTAACAGACACTGCCATACACCAAAGACAACTGCTTAACAGACACTGCCATACACCAAAGACAACTGCTTAACAGGCAATGCCATACACCAAAGACAACTGCTTAACAGACACTGCCATACACCAAAGACAACTGCTTAACAGGCAATGCCATACACCAAAGACAACTGCTTAACAGACACTGCCATACACCAAAGACAACTGCTTAACAGGCAATGCCATACACTAAAGACAACTGCTTAACAGACAATGCCATACACCAAATACAACTGCTTAACAGGCAATGCCATACACCAAAGACAACTGCTTAACAGACACTGCCATACACCAAAGACAACTGCTTAACAGGCAATGCCATACACCAAAGACAACTGCTTAACAGACAATGCCATACACCAAAGACAACTGCTTAACAGACACTACCGTACACCAAAGATGACTGCTTAACAGGCAATGCCATACACCAAAGACAACTGCTTAACAGACAATGCCATACACCAAAGACAACTGCTTAACAGACAATGCCATACACCAAAGACAACTGCTTAACAGACAACGCCATACACCAAAGACAACTGCTTAACAGACAACGCCATAAACTAAAGACAACTGCTTAACAGACAATGCCATACACCAAAGACAACTGCTTAACAGACACCGCCATACACCAAAGACAACTGCTTAACAGACAACGCCATAAACTAAAGACAACTGCTTAACAGACAACGCCATAAACTAAAGACAACTGCTTAACAGACAATGCCATACACCAAAGACAACTGCTTAACAGACAATGCCATACACCAAAGACAACTGCTTAACAGACAATACCATACACCAAAGACAACTGCTTAACAGGCAATGCCATACACCAAAGACAACTGCTTAACAGACAATGACATACACCAAAGACAACTGGTTAACAGGCAATGGCATACACCAAAGACAACTGCTTAACAGGCAATGACATACACTAAAGACAACTGCTTAACAGGCAATGCCATACACTGAAGACAACTGCTCAACAGGCAATGCCATACACCAAAGACAACTGCTTAACAGGCAATGCCATAAACTAAAGACAACTGCTTAACAGGCAATGCCATACACCAAAGACAACTGATTAACAGACAATGCCAAACACCAAAGACAACTGCTTAACAGACACTGAAATACACCAAAGACAACTGCTTAACAGGCAACGCCATAAACTAAAGACAACTGCTTAGCAGACAATGCCAAAAACTAAAGACAACTGCTTAACAGGCAATGCCATACACCAAACACAACTGCTTAACAGAAAATGCCATACACCAAAGACAACTGCTTAACAGACAATGCAATACACCAAAGACAACTGCTTAACAGACAATGCCATACACTAAAGACAACTGCTTAACAGACAATGCCATAAACTAAAGACAACTGCTTAACAGGCAATGCCATACACCAAAGACAACTGATTAACAGACAATGCCATACACCAAAGACAACTGCTTAACAGACACTCAAATACACCAAAGACAACTGCTTAACAGGCAACGCCATAAACTAAAGACAACTGCTTAGCAGACAATGCCAAAAACTAAAGACAACTGCTTAACAGGCAATGCCATACACCAAAGACAAGTGCTTAACAGAAAATGCCATACACCAAAGACAACTGCTTAACAGACAATGCCATACACCAAAGACAACTGGTTAACAGACAATGCCATACACCAAAGACAACTGCTTAACAGGCAATGCCATACACCAAAGACAACTGCTTAACAGACAACGCCATACACCAAAGACAACTGCTTAACAGGCAATGCCATACACCAAAGACAACTGCTTAACAGGCAATGCCATACACCAAAGACAACTGCTTAACAGGCAATGCCATACACCAAAGACAACTGCTTAACAGACAATGCCATGCACCAAATACAACTGCTTAACAGACACTGCCATACACCAAAGATTACTGCTTAACAGGCAATGCCATACACCAAAGACAACTGCTTAACAGACAATGCCATACACCAAAGACAACTGCTTAACAGACAATGCCATACACCAAAGACAACTGCTTAACAGACAATGCCATACACCAAAGACAACTGCTTAACACACAATGCCATACACCAAAGACAACTGCTTAACAGACACTGCCATACACCAAAGACAACTGCTTAACAGGCAATGCCATACACCAAAGACAACTGCTTAACAGACAATGCCATACACCAAACACTACTGCTTAACAGACAATGGCATACACTAAAGACAACTGCTTAACAGGCAATGCCATACACCAAAGACAACTGCTTAACAGACAATGCCATACACCAAAGACAACTGCTTAACAGGCAATGCCATACACCAAAGACAACTGCTTAACAGGCAACGCCATAAACTAAAGACAACTGCTTAGCAGACAATGCCAAAAACTAAAGACAACTGCTTAACAGGCAATGCCATACACCAAAGACAACTGCTTAACAGGCAATGCCATACACCAAAGACAACTGCTTAACAGACAATGACATACACTAAAGACAACTGCTTAACAGGCAATGCCATACACCAAAGACAACTGCTTAACAGACAATGCCATACACCAAAGACAACTGCTTAACAGACAATGCCATACACCAAAGACAACTGCTTAACAGGCAATGCCATACACCAAAGACAACTGCTTAACAGACACTGCCATACACCAAAGACAACTGCTTAACAGACACTGCCATACACCAAAGACAACTGCTTAACAGGCAATGCCATACACCAAAGACAACTGCTTAACAGACACTGCCATACACCAAAGACAACTGCTTAACAGGCAATGCCATACACCAAAGACAACTGCTTAACAGACACTGCCATACACCAAAGACAGCTGCTTAACAGGCAATGCCATACACTAAAGACAACTGCTTAACAGACAATGCCATACACCAAATACAACTGCTTAACAGGCAATGCCATACACCAAAGACAACTGCTTAACAGACACTGCCATACACCAAAGACAACTGCTTAACAGGCAATGCCATACACCAAAGACAACTGCTTAACAGACAATGCCATACACCAAAGACAACTGCTTAACAGACACTACCGTACACCAAAGATGACTGCTTAACAGGCAATGCCATACACCAAAGACAACTGCTTAACAGACAATGCCATACACCAAAGACAACTGCTTAACAGACAATGCCATACACCAAAGACAACTGCTTAACAGACAACGCCATAAACTAAAGACAACTGCTTAACAGACAACGCCATACACCAAAGACAACTGCTTAACAGACAATGCCATAAACTAAAGACAACTGCTTAACAGACAATGCCATACACCAAAGACAACTGCTTAACAGACAACGCCATACACCAAAGACAACTGCTTAACAGACAACGCCATAAACTAAAGACAACTGCTTAACAGACAACGCCATAAACTAAAGACAACTGCTTAACAGACAATGCCATACACCAAAGACAACTGCTTAACAGACAATGCCATACACCAAAGACAACTGCTTAACAGACAATGCCATACACCAAAGACAACTGCTTAACAGGCAATGCCATACACCAAAGACAACTGCTTAACAGACAATGACATACACCAAAGACAACTGGTTAACAGGCAATGCCATACACCAAAGACAACTGCTTAACAGGCAATGACATACACTAAAGACAACTGCTTAACAGGCAATGCCATACACTGAAGACAACTGCTCAACAGGCAATGCCATACACCAAAGACAACTGCTTAACAGGCAATGCCATACACCAAAGACAACTGCTTAACAGACAATGCCATAAACTAAAGACAACTGCTTAACAGGCAATGCCATACACCAAAGACAACTGATTAACAGACAATGCCATACACCAAAGACAACTGCTTAACAGACACTCAAATACACCAAAGACAACTGCTTAACAGGCAACGCCATAAACTAAAGACAACTGCTTAGCAGACAATGCCAAAAACTAAAGACAACTGCTTAACAGGCAATGCCATACACCAAAGACAACTGCTTAACAGAAAATGCCATACACCAAAGACAACTGCTTAACAGACAATGCCATACACCAAAGACAACTGCTTAACAGACAATGCCATACACCAAAGACAACTGCTTAACAGGCAATGCCATACACCAAAGACAACTGCTTAACAGACACTGCCATACACCAAAGACAACTGCTTAACAGGCAATGCCATACACCAAAGACAACTGCTTAACAGACAATGCCATACACCAAAGACAACTGCTTAACAGGCAATGCCATACACCAAAGACAACTGCTTATCAGACACTGCCATACACCAAAGACAACTGATTAACAGACAATGCCATACACCAAAGACAACTGCTTAACAGGCAATGCCATACACCAAAGACAACTGATTAACAGACAATGCCATACACCAAAGACAACTGCTTAACAGACACTCAAATACACCAAAGACAACTGCTTAACAGGCAACGCCATAAACTAAAGACAACTGCTTAGCAGACAATGCCAAAAACTAAAGACAACTGCTTAACAGGCAATGCCATACACCAAAGAAAACTGCTTAACAGAAAATGCCATACACCAAAGACAACTGCTTAACAGACAATGCCATACACCAAAGACAACTGCTTAACAGACAATGCCATACACCAAAGACAACTGCTTAACAGGCAATGCCATACACCAAAGACAACTGCTTAACAGACACTGCCATACACCAAAGACAACTGCTTAACAGGCAATGCCATACACTATAGACAACTGCTTAACAGGCAATGCCATACACAAAAGACAACTGCTTAACAGACAATGCCATGCACCAAATACAACTGCTTAACAGACACTGCCATACACCAAAGATTACTGCTTAACAGGCAATGCCATACACCAAAGACAACTGCTTAACAGACAATGCCATACACCAAAGACAACTGCTTAACAGACAATGCCATACACCAAAGACAACTGCTTAACAGACAATGCCATACACCAAAGACAACTGCTTAACAGACAATGCCATGCACCAAAGACAACTGCTTAACAGACAATGCCATACACCAAAGACAACTGCTTAACACACAATGCCATACACCAAAGACAACTGCTTAACAGACACTGCCATACACCAAAGACAACTGCTTAACAGGCAATGCCATACACCAAAGACAACTGCTTAACAGACAATGCCATACACCAAACACAACTGCTTAACAGACAATGGCATACACTAAAGACAACTGCTTAACAGGCAATGCCATACACCAAAGACAACTGCTTAACAGACAATGCCATACACCAAAGACAACTGCTTAACAGGCAATGCCATACACCAAAGACAACTGCTTAACAGGCAACGCCATAAACTAAAGACAACTGCTTAGCAGACAATGCCAAAAACTAAAGACAACTGCTTAACAGGCAATGCCATACACCAAAGACAACTGCTTAACAGACAATGCCATACACTAAAGACAACTGCTTAACAGGCAATGCCATACACCAAATACAACTGCTTAACAGGCAATGCCATACACCAAAGACAACTGCTTAACAGACAATGCCATACACCAAAGACAACTGCTTAACAGACAATGCCATACACCAAAGACAACTGCTTAACAGACAATGCCATACACCAAAGACAACTGCTTAACAGACAATGCCATACACCAAAGACAACTGCTTAACAGACAACGCCATACACCAACGACAACTGCTTAACAGACAACGCCATAAACTAAAGACAACTGCTTAGCAGACAATGACATACACCAAAGACAACTGCTTAACAGGCAATGCCATACACCAAAGACAACTGCTTAACAGGCAATGACATACACTAAAGACAACTTCTTAACAGGCAATGCCATACACTGAAGACAACTGCTCAACAGGCAATGCCATACACCAAAGACAACTGCTTAACAGACAATGCTATACACCAAAGACAACTGCTTAACAGGCAATGCCATACACCAAAGACAACTGCTTAACAGGCAATGCCATACACCAAAGACAACTGCTCAACAGGCAATGCCATACACCAAAGACAACTGCTTAACAGACAATGCTATACACCAAAGACAACTGCTTAACAGGCAATGCCATACACCAAAGACAACTGCTTAGCAGACAATGACATACACCAAAGACAACTGCTTAACAGGCAATGCCATACACCAAAGACAACTGCTTAACAGGCAATGACATACACTAAAGACAACTGCTTAACAGGCAATGCCATACACTGAAGACAACTGCTCAACAGGCAATGCCATACACCAAAGACAACTGCTTAACAGGCAATGCCATACACCAAAGACAACTGCTTAACAGGCAATGCAATACACCAAAGACAACTGCTTAACAGACAATGCCATACACCAAAGACAACTGCTTAACAGACACTGAAATACACCAAAGACAACTGCTTAACAGGCAACGCCATAAACTAAAGACAACTGCTTAGCAGACAATCCCAAAAACTAAAGACAACTGCTTAATAGGCAATGCCATACACCAAAGACAACTGCTTAACAGACAATGCCATACACCAAAGACAACTGCTTAACAGACAATGCCATACACCAAAGACAACTGCTTAACAGACAATGCCATACACCAAAGACAACTGCTTAACAGGCAATGCCATACACCAAAGACAAATGCTTAACAGACACTGCCATACACCAAAGACAACTGCTTAACAGGCAATGCCATACACTATAGACAACTGCTTAACAGGCAATGCCATACACAAAAGACAACTGCTTAACAGACAATGCCATGCACCAAATACAACTGCTTAACAGACAATGCCATACACCAAAGACAACTGCTTAACAGACAATGCCATACACCAAAGACAACTGCTTAACAGACAATGCCATACACCAAAGATTACTGCTTAACAGGCAACGCCATACACCAAAGACAACTGCTTAACAGACAATGACATACACCAAAGACAACTGCTTAACAGACAATGCCATACACCAAAGACAACTGCTTAACAGACAATGCCATACACCAAAGACAACTGCTTAACAGACAATGCCATACACCAAAGACAACTGCTTAACAGACAATGCCATACACCAAAGACAACTGCTTAACAGACAATGCCATACACCAAAGACAACTGCTTAACAGACACTGCCATACACCAAAGACAACTGCTTAACAGGCAATGCCATACACCAAAGACAACTGCTTAACAGACAATGCCATACACCAAAGACAACTGCTTAACAGACAATGCCATGCACCAAAGACAACTGCTTAACAGACACTACCGTACACCAAAGATTACTGCTTAACAGGCAATGCCATACACCAAAGACAACTGCTTAACAGGCAATGCCATACACCAAAGACAACTGCTTAACAGACAATGCCATACACCAAAGACAACTGCTTAACAGGCAATGCCATACACCAAAGACAACTGCTTAACAGGCAACGCCATAAACTAAAGACAACTGCTTAGCAGACAATGCCAAAAACTAAAGACAACTGCTTAACAGGCAATGCCATACACCAAAGACAACTGCTTAACAGACAATGCCATACACCAAAGACAACTGCTTAACAGGCAATGCCATACACCAAAGACAACTGCTTAACAGACACTGCTATACACCAAAGACAACTGCTTAACAGGCAATGCCATACACGAAAGACAACTGCTTAACACACAATGCCATACACCAAATACAACTGTTTAACAGACAATGCCATACACCAAAGACAACTGCTTAACAGGCAATGCCATACACAAAAGACAACTGCTTAACAGACAATGCCATGCACCAAATACAACTGCTTAACAGACAATGCCATACACCAAAGACAACTGCTTAACAGACAATGCCATACACCAAAGACAACTGCTTAACAGACAATGCCATACACCAAAGATTACTGCTTAACAGGCAATGCCATACACCAAAGACAACTGCTTAATAGACAATGCCATACACCAAAGACAACTGCTTAACAGACAATGCCATACACCAAAGACAACTGCTTAACAGACAATGCCATACACCAAAGACAACTGCTTAACAGACAATGCCATACACCAAAGACAACTGCTTAACAGACACTGCCATACACCAAAGACAACTGCTTAACAGGCAATGCCATACACCAAAGACAACTGCTTAACAGGCATTGCCATACACCAAAGACAACTGCTTAACAGACAATGCCATACACCAAAGACAACTGCTTAACAGACAATGCCATGCACCAAAGACAACTGCTTAACAGACACTACCGTACACCAAAGATTACTGCTTAACAGGCAATGCCATACACCAAAGACAACTGCTTAACAGGCAATGCCATACACCAAAGACAACTGCTTAACAGACAATGCCATACACCAAAGACAACTGCTTAACAGGCAATGCCATACACCAAAGACAACTGCTTAACAGGCAACGCCATAAACTAAAGACAACTGCTTAGCAGACAATGCCAAAAACTAAAGACAACTGCTTAACAGGCAATGCCATACACCAAAGACAACTGCTTAACAGGCAATGCCATACACCAAAGACAACTGCTTAACAGGCAATGCCATACACCAAAGACAACTGCTTAACAGACACTGCCATACACCAAAGACAACTGCTTAACAGGCAATGCCATACACCAAAGACAACTGCTTAACACACAATGCCATACACCAAATACAACTGTTTAACAGACAATGCCATACACCAAAGACAACTGCTTAACAGGCAATGCCATACACCAAAGACAACTGCTTAACAGACAATGCCATACACCAAAGACAACTGCTTAACAGACAATGCCATACACCAAAGACAACTGCTTAACAGACAATGCCATACACCAAAGACAACAGCTGAACAGGCAATGCCATACACCAAAGACAACTGCTTAACAGGCAATGCCATACACCAAAGACAACTGCTTAACAGACATTGCCATACACCAAAGACAACTGCTTAACAGGCAATGCCATACACCAAAGACAACTGCTTAACAGGCAATGCCATACACCAAAGACAACTGCTTAACAGGCAATGCCATACACCAAAGACAACTGCTTAACAGACACTGCCATACACCAAAGACAACTGCTTAACAGGCAATGCCATACACCAAAGACAACTGCTTAACACACAATGCTATACACCAAAGACAACTGCTTAACAGACAACGCCATAAACTAAAGACAACTGCTTAACAGACAACGCCATAAACTAAAGACAACTGCTTAGCAGACAATGCCATGCACCAAAGACAACTGCTTAACAGACAATGCCATACACCAAAGACAACTGCTTAACAGGCAATGCCATACACCAAAGACAACTGCTTAATAGGCAATGCCATACACCAAAGACAACTGCTTAACAGACAACGCCATACACCAAAGACAACTGCTTAACAGACAATGCCATACACCAAAGACAACTGCTTAACAGACACTGCCATACACCAAAGACAACTGCTTAACAGACAATGCCATACACCAAAGACAACTGCTTAACAGACACTGCCATACACCAAAGATTACTGCTTAACAGGCAATGCCATACACCAAAGACAACTGCTTAACAGACACTGCCATACACCAAAGACAACTGTTTAACAGACACTGCCATACACCAAAGACAACTGCTTAACAGGCAATGCCATACACTATAGACAACTGCTTAACAGGCAATGCCATACACAAAAGACAACTGCTTAACAGACAATGCCATGCAGCAAATACAACTGCTTAACAGACAATGCCATACACTAAAGACAACTGCTTAACAGGCAATGCCATACAATAAAGACAACTGCTTAACAGACAATGCCATACAGCAAAGACAACTGCTTAACAGACAATGCCATACACCAAAGACAACTGCTTAAAAGACAATGCCATACACCAAAGACAACTGCTTAACAGACACTACCGTACACCAAAGATGACTGCTTAACAGGCAATGCCATACACCAAAGACAACTGCTTAACAGACAATGCCATACACCAAATACAACTGGTTAACAGACAATGCCATACACTAAAGACAACTGCTTAACAGGCAATGCCATACACCAAAGACAACTGCTTAACAGGCAATGCCATACACCCTCGACAACTGCTTAACAGACAATGCCATACACCAAAGACAACTGCTTAACAGACAATGCCATACACCAAAGACAACTGCTTAACAGACAATGCCATACACCAAAGACAAGTGCTTAACAGACAACGCCATGAACTAAAGACAACAGCTTAGCAGACAATGACATACACCAAAGACAACTGCTTAACAGGCAATGCCATACACCAAAGACAACTGCTTAACAGGCAATGACATACACTAAAGACAACTGCTTAACAGGCAATGCCATACACTGAAGACAACTGCTCAACAGGCAATACCATACACCAAAGACAACTGCTTAACAGGCAATGCCATACACCAAAGACAACTGCTTAACAGACAATGCCATAAACTAAAGACAACTGCTTAACAGGCAATGCCATACACCAAAGACAACTGCTTAACAGACAATGCCATACACCAAAGACAACTGCTTAACAGACACTGAAAAACACCAAAGACAACTGCTTAACAGACAACGCCATAAACTAAAGACAACTGCTTAGCAGACAACGCCATACACCAAAGACAACTGCTTAACAGGCAATGCCATACACCAAAGACAACTGCTTAACAGACAATGCCATACACGAAAGACAACTGCTTAACAGACAATGCCATACACCAAAGACAACTGCTTAACAGACAATGCCATACACCAAAGACAACTGCTTAACAGACACTGCCATACACCAAAGATTACTGCTTAACAGGCAATGCCATACACCAAAGACAACTGCTTAACAGACACTGCCATGCACCAAAGACAACTGCTTAACAGACACTGCCATACACCAAAGACAACTGCTTAACAGGCAATGCCATACACTATAGACAACTGCTTAACAGGCAATGCCATACACAAAAGACAACTGCTTAGCAGACAATGACATACACCAAAGACAACTGCTTAACAGACAATGCCATACACCAAAGACAACTGCTTAACAAGCAATGCCATACACGAAAGACAACTGCTTAACAGGCAATGTCATACACTAAAGACAACTGCTTAACAGGCAATGCCATACACCAAAGACAACTGCTTAACAGGCAATGTCATACACTAAAGACAACTGCTTAACAGGCAATGCCATACACTGAAGACAACTGCTCAACAGGCAATGCCATACACCAAAGACAACTGCTTAACAGGCAATGCCATACACCAAAGACAACTGCTTAACAGACAATGCCATAAACTAAAGACAACTGCTTAACAGGCAATGCCATACACCAAAGACAACTGCTTAGCAGACAATGCCAAAAACTAAACACAACTGCTTAACAGGCAATGCCATACACCAAAGACAACTGCTTAACAGACAATGCCATACACCAAAGACAACTGCTTAACAGACAATGCCATACACCAAAGACAACTGCTTAACAGACAATGCCATACACCAAAGACAACTGCTTAACAGGCAATGCCATACACCAAAGACAACTGCTTAACAGACACTGCCATACACCAAAGACAACTGCTTAACAGGCAATGCCATACACCAAAGACAACTGCTGAACACACACTGCCATACACCAAAGACAACTGCTTAACAGGCAATGCCATACACCAAAGACAACTGCTTAACAGACAATGACATACACTAAAGACAACTGCTTAACAGGCAATGCCATACACCAAAGACAACTGCTTAACAGACAATGCCATACACCAAAGACAACTGCTTAACAGACAATGCCATACACCAAAGACAACTGCTTAACAGACACTGCCATACACCAAAGATTACTGCTTAACAGGCAATGCTATACACCAAAGACAACTGCTTAACAGACACTGCCATACACCAAAGACAACTGCTTAACAGACACTGCCATACACCAAAGACAACTGCTTAACAGGCAATGCCATACACTATAGACAACTGCTTAACAGGCAATGCCATACACAAAAGACAACTGCTTAACAGACAATGCCATACACCAAAGACAACTGCTTAACAGGCAATGCCATACACCAAAGACAAGTGCTTAACAGACAATGCCATACACCAAAGACAACTGCTTAACAGACACTACCGTACACCAAAGATGACTGATTAACAGGCAATGCCATACACCAAAGACAACTGCTTAACAGACACTGCCATACACCAAAGACAACTGCTTAACAGACACTGCCATACACCAAAGACAACTGCTTAACAGGCAAAGCCATACACCAAAGACAACTGCTTAACAGACAATGCCATACACCAAAGACAACTGCTTAACAGGCAATGCCATACACCAAAGACAACTGCTTAACAGACAATGCCATACACCAAAGACAACTGCTTAACAGGCAATGCCATACACCAAAGACAACTGCTTAACAGACAATGCCATACACCAAAGACAACTGCTTAACAGGCAATGCCATACACCAAAGACAACTGCTTAACAGACAATGACATACACTAAAGACAACTGCTTAACAGGCAATGCCATACACCAAAGACAACTGCTTAACAGACAATGCCATACACCAAAGACAACTGCTTAACAGGCAATGCCATACACCAAAGACAACTGCTTAACAGACACTGCCATACACCAAAGACAACTGCTTAACAGACACTGCCATACACCAAAGACAACTGCTTAACAGGCAATGCCATACACCAAAGACAACTGCTTAACAGACACTGCCATACACCAAAGACAACTGCTTAACAGGCAATGCCATACACCAAAGACAACTGCTTAACAGACACTGCCATACACCAAAGACAACTGCTTAACAGGCAATGCCATACACTAAAGACAACTGCTTAACAGACAATGCCATACACCAAATACAACTGCTTAACAGGCAATGCCATACACCAAAGACAACTGCTTAACAGACACTGCCATACACCAAAGACAACTGCTTAACAGGCAATGCCATACACCAAAGACAACTGCTTAACAGACAATGCCATACACCAAAGACAACTGCTTAACAGACACTACCGTACACCAAAGATGACTGCTTAACAGGCAATGCCATACACCAAAGACAACTGCTTAACAGACAATGCCATACACCAAAGACAACTGCTTAACAGACAATGCCATACACCAAAGACAACTGCTTAACAGACAACGCCATACACCAAAGACAACTGCTTAACAGACAACGCCATAAACTAAAGACAACTGCTTAACAGACAATGCCATACACCAAAGACAACTGCTTAACAGACAACGCCATACACCAAAGACAACTGCTTAACAGACAACGCCATAAACTAAAGACAACTGCTTAACAGACAACGCCATAAACTAAAGACAACTGCTTAACAGACAATGCCATACACCAAAGACAACTGCTTAACAGACAATGCCATACACCAAAGACAACTGCTTAACAGACAATGCCATACACCAAAGACAACTGCTTAACAGGCAATGCCATACACCAAAGACAACTGCTTAACAGACAATGACATACACCAAAGACAACTGGTTAACAGGCAATGGCATACACCAAAGACAACTGCTTAACAGGCAATGACATACACTAAAGACAACTGCTTAACAGGCAATGCCATACACTGAAGACAACTGCTCAACAGGCAATGCCATACACCAAAGACAACTGCTTAACAGGCAATGCCATAAACTAAAGACAACTGCTTAACAGGCAATGCCATACACCAAAGACAACTGATTAACAGACAATGCCATACACCAAAGACAACTGCTTAACAGACACTCAAATACACCAAAGACAACTGCTTAACAGGCAACGCCATAAACTAAAGACAACTGCTTAGCAGACAATGCCAAAAACTAAAGACAACTGCTTAACAGGCAATGCCATACACCAAAGACAACTGCTTAACAGGCAATGCCATACACCAAAGACAACTGCTTAACAGGAAATGCCATACACCAAAGACAACTGCTTAACAGAAAATGCCATACACCAAAGACAACTGCTTAACAGACAATGCCATACACTAAAGACAACTGCTTAACAGACAATGCCATAAACTAAAGACAACTGCTTAACAGGCAATGCCATACACCAAAGACAACTGATTAACAGACAATGCCATACACCAAAGACAACTGCTTAACAGGCAATGCCATACACCAAAGACAACTGCTTAACAGGCAACGCCATAAACTAAAGACAACTGCTTAGCAGACAATGCCAAAAACTAAAGACAACTGCTTAACAGGCAATGCCATACACCAAAGACAACTGCTTAACAGACAATGCCATACACCAAAGACAACTGCTTAACAGACAATGCCATACACTAAAGACAACTGCTTAACAGACAATGCCATAAACTAAAGACAACTGCTTAACAGGCAATGCCATACACCAAAGACAACTGATTAACAGACAATGCCATACACCAAAGACAACTGCTTAACAGACACTCAAATACACCAAAGACAACTGCTTAACAGGCAACGCCATAAACTAAAGACAACTGCTTAGCAGACAATGCCAAAAACTAAAGACAACTGCTTAACAGGCAATGCCATACACCAAAGACAACTGCTTAACAGAAAATGCCATACACCAAAGACAACTGCTTAACAGACAATGCCATACACCAAAGACAACTGCTTAACAGACAATGCCATACACCAAAGACAACTGCTTAACAGGCAATGCCATACACCAAAGACAACTGCTTAACAGACACTGCCATACACCAAAGACAACTGCTTAACAGGCAATGCCATACACTATAGACAACTGCTTAACAGGCAATGCCATACACAAAAGACAACTGCTTAACAGACAATGCCATGCACCAAATACAACTGCTTAACAGACACTGCCATACACCAAAGATTACTGCTTAACAGGCAATGCCATACACCAAAGACAACTGCTTAACAGACAATGCCATACACCAAAGACAACTGCTTAACAGACAATGCCATACACCAAAGACAACTGCTTAACAGACAATGCCATACACCAAAGACAACTGCTTAACACACAATGCCATACACCAAAGACAACTGCTTAACAGACACTGCCATACACCAAAGACAACTGCTTAACAGGCAACACCATACACCAAATACAACTGCTTAACAGACAATGCCATACACCAAACACAACTGCTTAACAGACAATGGCATACACTAAAGACAACTGCTTAACAGGCAATGCCATACACCAAAGACAACTGCTTAACAGACAATGCCATACACCAAAGACAACTGCTTAACAGGCAATGCCATACACCAAAGACAACTGCTTAACAGGCAACGCCATAAACTAAAGACAACTGCTTAGCAGACAATGCCAAAAACTAAAGACAACTGCTTAACAGGCAATGCCATACACCAAAGACAACTGCTTAACAGACAATGCCATACACTAAAGACAACTGCTTAACAGGCAATGCCATACACCAAAGACAACTGCTTAACAGGCAATGCCATACACCAAAGACAACTGCTTAACAGACAATGACATACACTAAAGACAACTGCTTAACAGGCAATGCCATACACCAAAGACAACTGCTTAACAGACAATGCCATACACCAAAGACAACTGCTTAACAGACAATGCCATACACCAAAGACAACTGCTTAACAGGCAATGCCATACACCAAAGACAACTGCTTAACAGACACTGCCATACACCAAAGACAACTGCTTAACAGACACTGCCATACACCAAAGACAACTGCTTAACAGGCAATGCCATACACCAAAGACAACTGCTTAACAGACACTGCCATACACCAAAGACAACTGCTTAACAGGCAATGCCATACACCAAAGACAACTGCTTAACAGACACTGCCATACACCAAAGACAACTGCTTAACAGGCAATGCCATACACTAAAGACAACTGCTTAACAGACAATGCCATACACTAAAGACAACTGCTTAACAGGCAATGCCATACACCAAAGACAACTGCTTAACAGACAATGCCATACACCAAAGACAACTGCTTAACAGGCAATGCCATACACCAAAGACAACTGCTTAACAGACACTGCCATACACCAAAGACAACTGCTTAACAGGCAATGCCATACACTAAAGACAACTGCTTAACAGACAATGCCATACACTAAAGACAACTGCTTAACAGGCAATGCCATACACCAAATACAACTGCTTAACAGGCAATGCCATACACCAAAGACAACTGCTTAACAGACACTGCCATACATCAAAGACAACTGCTTAACAGGCAATGCCATACACCAAAGACAACTGCTTAACAGACAATGCCATACACCAAAGACAACTGCTTAACGGACACTACCGTACACCAAAGATGACTGCTTAACAGGCAATGCCATAAACCAAAGACAACTGCTTAACAGACAATGCCATACACCAAAGACAACTGCTTAACAGACAATGCCATACACCAAAGACAACTGCTTAACAGACAACGCCATACACCAAAGACAACTGCTTAACAGACAACGCCATAAACTAAAGACAACTGCTTAACAGACAATGCCATACACCAAAGACAACTGCTTAACAGACAACGCCATACACCAAAGACAACTGCTTAACAGACAACGCCATAAACTAAAGACAACTGCTTAACAGACAACGCCATAAACTAAAGACAACTGCTTAACAGACAATGCCATACACCAAAGACAACTGCTTAACAGACAATGCCATACACCAAAGACAACTGCTTAACAGACAATGCCATACACCAAAGACAACTGCTTAACAGGCAATGCCATACACCAAAGACAACTGCTTAACAGACAATGACATACACCAAAGACAACTGGTTAACAGGCAATGCCATACACCAAAGACAACTGCTTAACAGGCAATGACATACACTAAAGACAACTGCTTAACAGGCAATGCCATACACTGAAGACAACTGCTCAACAGGCAATGCCATACACCAAAGACAACTGCTTAACAGGCAATGCCATACACCAAAGACAACTGCTTAACAGACAATGCCATAAACTAAAGACAACTGCTTAACAGACACTCAAATACACCAAAGACAACTGCTTAACAGGCAACGCCATAAACTAAAGACAACTGCTTAGCAGACAATGCCAAAAACTAAAGACAACTGCTTAACAGGCAATGCCATACACCAAAGACAACTGCTTAACAGAAAATGCCATACACCAAAGACAACTGCTTAACAGACAATGCCATACACCAAAGACAACTGCTTAACAGACAATGCCATACACCAAAGACAACTGCTTAACAGGCAATGCCATACACCAAAGACAACTGCTTAACAGACACTGCCATACACCAAAGACAACTGCTTAACAGGCAATGCCATACACTATAGACAACTGCTTAACAGGCAATGCCATACACAAAAGACAACTGCTTAACAGACAATGCCATGCACCAAATACAACTGCTTAACAGACACTGCCATACACCAAAGATTACTGCTTAACAGGCAATGCCATACACCAAAGACAACTGCTTAACAGACAATGCCATACACCAAAGACAACTGCTTAACAGACAATGCCATACACCAAAGACAACTGCTTAACAGACAATGCCATACACCAAAGACAACTGTTTAACAGACACTGCCATACACCAAAGACAACTGCTTAACAGGCAATGCCATACACTATAGACAACTGCTTAACAGGCAATGCCATACACAAAAGACAACTGCTTAACAGACAATGCCATGCAGCAAATACAACTGCTTAACAGACAATGCCATACACTAAAGACAACTGCTTAACAGACAATGCCATACAGCAAAGACAACTGCTTAACAGACAATGCCATACACCAAAGACAACTGCTTAAAAGACAATGCCATACACCAAAGACAACTGCTTAACAGACACTACCGTACACCAAAGATGACTGCTTAACAGGCAATGCCATACACCAAAGACAACTGCTTAACAGACAATGCCATACACCAAATACAACTGGTTAACAGACAATGCCATACACTAAAGACAACTGCTTAACAGGCAATGCCATACACCAAAGACAACTGCTTAACAGGCAATGCCATACACCCTCGACAACTGCTTAACAGACAATGCCATACACCAAAGACAACTGCTTAACAGACAATGCCATACACCAAAGACAACTGCTTAACAGGCAATGCCATACACCAAAGACAACTGCTTAACAGGCAATGCCATACACCCTCGACAACTGCTTAACAGACAATGCCATACACCAAAGACAACTGCTTAACAGACAATGCCATACACCAAAGACAACTGCTTAACAGACAATGCCATACACCAAAGATAACTGCTTAACAGACAACGCCATACACCAAAGACAACTGCTTAACAGACAACGCCATAAACTAAAGACAACAGCTTAGCAGACAATGACATACACCAAAGACAACTGCTTAACAGGCAATGCCATACACCAAAGACAACTGCTTAACAGGCAATGACATACACTAAAGACAACTGCTTAACAGGCAATGCCATACACTGAAGACAACTGCTCAACAGGCAATACCATACACAAAAGACAACTGCTTAACAGGCAATGCCATACACCAAAGACAACTGCTTAACAGACAATGCCATAAACTAAAGACAACTGCTTAACAGGCAATGCCATACACCAAAGACAACTGCTTAACAGACAATGCCATACACCAAAGACAACTGCTTAACAGACACTGAAAAACACCAAAGACAACTGCTTAACAGACAACGCCATAAACTAAAGACAACTGCTTAGCAGACAACGCCATACACCAAAGACAACTGCTTAACAGGCAATGCCATACACCAAAGACAACTGCTTAACAGACAATGCCATACACCAAAGACAACTGCTTAACAGACAATGCCAAACACGAAAGACAACTGCTTAACAGACACTGCCATACACCAAAGACAACTGCTTAACAGACAATGCCATACACCAAAGACAACTGCTTAACAGACACTGCCATACACCAAAGATTACTGCTTAACAGGCAATGCCATACACCAAAGACAACTGCTTAACAGACACTGCCATACACCAAAGACAACTGCTTAACAGACACTGCCATACACCAAAGACAACTGCTTAACAGGCAATGCCATACACTATAGACAACTGCTTAACAGGCAATGCCATACACAAAAGACAACTGCTTAACAGACAATGCCATGCAGCAAATACAACTGCTTAACAGACAATGCCATACACCAAAGACAACTGCTTAACAGGCAATGCCATACACCAAAGACAAGTGCTTAACAGACAATGCCATACACCAAAGACAAGTGCTTAACAGACACTACCGTACACCAAAGATGACTGCTTAACAGGCAACGCCATACACCAAAGACAACTGCTTAACAGACAACGCCATACACCAAAGACAACTGCTTAACAGACACTGCCATACACCAAAGACAACTGCTTAACAGACAATGCCATACACCAAAGACAACTGCTTAACAGACAATGCCATACACCAAAGACAACTGCTTAACAGACAACGCCATACACCAAAGACAACTGCTTAACAGACACTGCCATACACCAAAGACAACTGCTTAACAGACACTGCCATACACCAAAGACAACTGCTTAACAGACAATGCCATACACCAAAGACAACTGCTTAGCAGGCAATGCCATACACCAAAGACAACTGCTGAACAGACACTGCCATACACCAAAGACAACTGCTTAACAGGCAATGCCATACACCAAAGACAACTGCTTAACAGACAATGACATACACTAAAGACAACTGCTTAACAGGCAATGCCATACACCAAAGACAACTGCTTAACAGACACTGCCATACACCAAAGACTACTGCTTAACAGGCAATGCCATACACCAAAGACAACTGCTTAACAGACAATGCCATACACCAAAGACAACTGCTTAACAGACACTGCCATACACCAAAGATTACTGCTTAACAGGCAATGCCATACACCAAAGACAACTGCTTAACAGACACTGCCATACACCAAAGACAACTGCTTAACAGACACTGCCATACACCAAAGACAACTGCTTAACAGGCAATGCCATACACTATAGACAACTGCTTAACAGGCAATGCCATATACAAAAGACAACTGCTTAACAGACAATGCCATACACCAAAGACAACTGCTTAACAGACAATGGCATACACTAAAGACAACTGCTTAACAGACAATGCCAAACACCAAAGACAACTGCTTAACAGGCAATGCCATACACCAAAGACAAGTGCTTAACAGACAATGCCATACACCAAAGACAACTGCTTAACAGGCAATGCCATACACCAAAGACAAGTGCTTAACAGACAATGCCATACACCAAAGACAACTGCTTAACAGACACTACCGTACACCAAAGATGACTGATTAACAGGCAATGCCATACACCAAAGACAACTGCTTAACAGACACTGCCATACACCAAAGACAACTGCTTAACAGACACTGCCATACACCAAAGACAACTGCTTAACAGGCAATGCCATACACCAAAGACAACTGCTTAACAGACAATGCCATACACCAAAGACAACTGCTTAACAGGCAATGCCATACACCAAAGACAACTGCTTAACAGACAATGCCATACACCAAAGACAACTGCTTAACAGGCAATGCCATACACCAAAGACAACTGCTTAACAGACAATGCCATACACCAAAGACAACTGCTTAACAGGCAATGCCATACACCAAAGACAACTGCTTAACAGACAATGACATACACTAAAGACAACTGCTTAACAGGCAATGCCATACACCAAAGACAACTGCTTAACAGACAATGCCATACACCAAAGACAACTGCTTAACAGGCAATGCCATACACCAAAGACAACTGCTTAACAGACACTGCCATACACCAAAGACAACTGCTTAACAGACACTGCCATACACCAAAGACAACTGCTTAACAGGCAATGCCATACACCAAAGACAACTGCTTAACAGACACTGCCATACACCAAAGACAACTGCTTAACAGGCAATGCCATACACCAAAGACAACTGCTTAACAGACACTGCCATACACCAAAGACAACTGCTTAACAGGCAATGCCATACACTAAAGACAACTGCTTAACAGACAATGCCATACACCAAATACAACTGCTTAACAGGCAATGCCATACACCAAAGACAACTGCTTAACAGACACTGCCATACACCAAAGACAACTGCTTAACAGGCAATGCCATACACCAAAGACAACTGCTTAACAGACAATGCCATACACCAAAGACAACTGCTTAACAGACACTACCGTACACCAAAGATGACTGCTTAACAGGCAATGCCATACACCAAAGACAACTGCTTAACAGACAATGCCATACACCAAAGACAACTGCTTAACAGACAATGCCATACACCAAAGACAACTGCTTAACAGACAACGCCATACACCAAAGACAACTGCTTAACAGACAACGCCATAAACTAAAGACAACTGCTTAACAGACAATGCCATACACCAAAGACAACTGCTTAACAGACACCGCCATACACCAAAGACAACTGCTTAACAGACAACGCCATAAACTAAAGACAACTGCTTAACAGACAACGCCATAAACTAAAGACAACTGCTTAACAGACAATGCCATACACCAAAGACAACTGCTTAACAGACAATGCCATACACCAAAGACAACTGCTTAACAGACAATACCATACACCAAAGACAACTGCTTAACAGGCAATGCCATACACCAAAGACAACTGCTTAACAGACAATGACATACACCAAAGACAACTGGTTAACAGGCAATGGCATACACCAAAGACAACTGCTTAACAGGCAATGACATACACTAAAGACAACTGCTTAACAGGCAATGCCATACACTGAAGACAACTGCTCAACAGGCAATGCCATACACCAAAGACAACTGCTTAACAGGCAATGCCATAAACTAAAGACAACTGCTTAACAGGCAATGCCATACACCAAAGACAACTGATTAACAGACAATGCCAAACACCAAAGACAACTGCTTAACAGACACTGAAATACACCAAAGACAACTGCTTAACAGGCAACGCCATAAACTAAAGACAACTGCTTAGCAGACAATGCCAAAAACTAAAGACAACTGCTTAACAGGCAATGCCATACACCAAACACAACTGCTTAACAGAAAATGCCATACACCAAAGACAACTGCTTAACAGACAATGCAATACACCAAAGACAACTGCTTAACAGACAATGCCATACACTAAAGACAACTGCTTAACAGACAATGCCATAAACTAAAGACAACTGCTTAACAGGCAATGCCATACACCAAAGACAACTGATTAACAGACAATGCCATACACCAAAGACAACTGCTTAACAGACACTCAAATACACCAAAGACAACTGCTTAACAGGCAACGCCATAAACTAAAGACAACTGCTTAGCAGACAATGCCAAAAACTAAAGACAACTGCTTAACAGGCAATGCCATACACCAAAGACAAGTGCTTAACAGAAAATGCCATACACCAAAGACAACTGCTTAACAGACAATGCCATACACCAAAGACAACTGGTTAACAGACAATGCCATACACCAAAGACAACTGCTTAACAGGCAATGCCATACACCAAAGACAACTGCTTAACAGACAACGCCATACACCAAAGACAACTGCTTAACAGGCAATGCCATACACCAAAGACAACTGCTTAACAGGCAATGCCATACACCAAAGACAACTGCTTAACAGGCAATGCCATACACCAAAGACAACTGCTTAACAGACAATGCCATGCACCAAATACAACTGCTTAACAGACACTGCCATACACCAAAGATTACTGCTTAACAGGCAATGCCATACACCAAAGACAACTGCTTAACAGACAATGCCATACACCAAAGACAACTGCTTAACAGACAATGCCATACACCAAAGACAACTGCTTAACAGACAATGCCATACACCAAAGACAACTGCTTAACACACAATGCCATACACCAAAGACAACTGCTTAACAGACACTGCCATACACCAAAGACAACTGCTTAACAGGCAATGCCATACACCAAAGACAACTGCTTAACAGACAATGCCATACACCAAACACTACTGCTTAACAGACAATGGCATACACTAAAGACAACTGCTTAACAGGCAATGCCATACACCAAAGACAACTGCTTAACAGACAATGCCATACACCAAAGACAACTGCTTAACAGGCAATGCCATACACCAAAGACAACTGCTTAACAGGCAACGCCATAAACTAAAGACAACTGCTTAGCAGACAATGCCAAAAACTAAAGACAACTGCTTAACAGGCAATGCCATACACCAAAGACAACTGCTTAACAGGCAATGCCATACACCAAAGACAACTGCTTAACAGACAATGACATACACTAAAGACAACTGCTTAACAGGCAATGCCATACACCAAAGACAACTGCTTAACAGACAATGCCATACACCAAAGACAACTGCTTAACAGACAATGCCATACACCAAAGACAACTGCTTAACAGGCAATGCCATACACCAAAGACAACTGCTTAACAGACACTGCCATACACCAAAGACAACTGCTTAACAGACACTGCCATACACCAAAGACAACTGCTTAACAGGCAATGCCATACACCAAAGACAACTGCTTAACAGACACTGCCATACACCAAAGACAACTGCTTAACAGGCAATGCCATACACCAAAGACAACTGCTTAACAGACACTGCCATACACCAAAGACAGCTGCTTAACAGGCAATGCCATACACTAAAGACAACTGCTTAACAGACAATGCCATACACCAAATACAACTGCTTAACAGGCAATGCCATACACCAAAGACAACTGCTTAACAGACACTGCCATACACCAAAGACAACTGCTTAACAGGCAATGCCATACACCAAAGACAACTGCTTAACAGACAATGCCATACACCAAAGACAACTGCTTAACAGACACTACCGTACACCAAAGATGACTGCTTAACAGGCAATGCCATACACCAAAGACAACTGCTTAACAGACAATGCCATACACCAAAGACAACTGCTTAACAGACAATGCCATACACCAAAGACAACTGCTTAACAGACAACGCCATAAACTAAAGACAACTGCTTAACAGACAACGCCATACACCAAAGACAACTGCTTAACAGACAATGCCATAAACTAAAGACAACTGCTTAACAGACAATGCCATACACCAAAGACAACTGCTTAACAGACAACGCCATACACCAAAGACAACTGCTTAACAGACAACGCCATAAACTAAAGACAACTGCTTAACAGACAACGCCATAAACTAAAGACAACTGCTTAACAGACAATGCCATACACCAAAGACAACTGCTTAACAGACAATGCCATACACCAAAGACAACTGCTTAACAGACAATGCCATACACCAAAGACAACTGCTTAACAGGCAATGCCATACACCAAAGACAACTGCTTAACAGACAATGACATACACCAAAGACAACTGGTTAACAGGCAATGCCATACACCAAAGACAACTGCTTAACAGGCAATGACATACACTAAAGACAACTGCTTAACAGGCAATGCCATACACTGAAGACAACTGCTCAACAGGCAATGCCATACACCAAAGACAACTGCTTAACAGGCAATGCCATACACCAAAGACAACTGCTTAACAGACAATGCCATAAACTAAAGACAACTGCTTAACAGGCAATGCCATACACCAAAGACAACTGATTAACAGACAATGCCATACACCAAAGACAACTGCTTAACAGACACTCAAATACACCAAAGACAACTGCTTAACAGGCAACGCCATAAACTAAAGACAACTGCTTAGCAGACAATGCCAAAAACTAAAGACAACTGCTTAACAGGCAATGCCATACACCAAAGACAACTGCTTAACAGAAAATGCCATACACCAAAGACAACTGCTTAACAGACAATGCCATACACCAAAGACAACTGCTTAACAGACAATGCCATACACCAAAGACAACTGCTTAACAGGCAATGCCATACACCAAAGACAACTGCTTAACAGACACTGCCATACACCAAAGACAACTGCTTAACAGGCAATGCCATACACCAAAGACAACTGCTTAACAGACAATGCCATACACCAAAGACAACTGCTTAACAGGCAATGCCATACACCAAAGACAACTGCTTATCAGACACTGCCATACACCAAAGACAACTGATTAACAGACAATGCCATACACCAAAGACAACTGCTTAACAGGCAATGCCATACACCAAAGACAACTGATTAACAGACAATGCCATACACCAAAGACAACTGCTTAACAGACACTCAAATACACCAAAGACAACTGCTTAACAGGCAACGCCATAAACTAAAGACAACTGCTTAGCAGACAATGCCAAAAACTAAAGACAACTGCTTAACAGGCAATGCCATACACCAAAGAAAACTGCTTAACAGAAAATGCCATACACCAAAGACAACTGCTTAACAGACAATGCCATACACCAAAGACAACTGCTTAACAGACAATGCCATACACCAAAGACAACTGCTTAACAGGCAATGCCATACACCAAAGACAACTGCTTAACAGACACTGCCATACACCAAAGACAACTGCTTAACAGGCAATGCCATACACTATAGACAACTGCTTAACAGGCAATGCCATACACAAAAGACAACTGCTTAACAGACAATGCCATGCACCAAATACAACTGCTTAACAGACACTGCCATACACCAAAGATTACTGCTTAACAGGCAATGCCATACACCAAAGACAACTGCTTAACAGACAATGCCATACACCAAAGACAACTGCTTAACAGACAATGCCATACACCAAAGACAACTGCTTAACAGACAATGCCATACACCAAAGACAACTGCTTAACAGACAATGCCATGCACCAAAGACAACTGCTTAACAGACAATGCCATACACCAAAGACAACTGCTTAACACACAATGCCATACACCAAAGACAACTGCTTAACAGACACTGCCATACACCAAAGACAACTGCTTAACAGGCAATGCCATACACCAAAGACAACTGCTTAACAGACAATGCCATACACCAAACACAACTGCTTAACAGACAATGGCATACACTAAAGACAACTGCTTAACAGGCAATGCCATACACCAAAGACAACTGCTTAACAGACAATGCCATACACCAAAGACAACTGCTTAACAGGCAATGCCATACACCAAAGACAACTGCTTAACAGGCAACGCCATAAACTAAAGACAACTGCTTAGCAGACAATGCCAAAAACTAAAGACAACTGCTTAACAGGCAATGCCATACACCAAAGACAACTGCTTAACAGACAATGCCATACACTAAAGACAACTGCTTAACAGGCAATGCCATACACCAAATACAACTGCTTAACAGGCAATGCCATACACCAAAGACAACTGCTTAACAGACAATGCCATACACCAAAGACAACTGCTTAACAGACAATGCCATACACCAAAGACAACTGCTTAACAGACAATGCCATACACCAAAGACAACTGCTTAACAGACAATGCCATACACCAAAGACAACTGCTTAACAGACAACGCCATACACCAACGACAACTGCTTAACAGACAACGCCATAAACTAAAGACAACTGCTTAGCAGACAATGACATACACCAAAGACAACTGCTTAACAGGCAATGCCATACACCAAAGACAACTGCTTAACAGGCAATGACATACACTAAAGACAACTTCTTAACAGGCAATGCCATACACTGAAGACAACTGCTCAACAGGCAATGCCATACACCAAAGACAACTGCTTAACAGACAATGCTATACACCAAAGACAACTGCTTAACAGGCAATGCCATACACCAAAGACAACTGCTTAACAGGCAATGCCATACACCAAAGACAACTGCTCAACAGGCAATGCCATACACCAAAGACAACTGCTTAACAGACAATGCTATACACCAAAGACAACTGCTTAACAGGCAATGCCATACACCAAAGACAACTGCTTAGCAGACAATGACATACACCAAAGACAACTGCTTAACAGGCAATGCCATACACCAAAGACAACTGCTTAACAGGCAATGACATACACTAAAGACAACTGCTTAACAGGCAATGCCATACACTGAAGACAACTGCTCAACAGGCAATGCCATACACCAAAGACAACTGCTTAACAGGCAATGCCATACACCAAAGACAACTGCTTAACAGGCAATGCAATACACCAAAGACAACTGCTTAACAGACAATGCCATACACCAAAGACAACTGCTTAACAGACACTGAAATACACCAAAGACAACTGCTTAACAGGCAACGCCATAAACTAAAGACAACTGCTTAGCAGACAATCCCAAAAACTAAAGACAACTGCTTAATAGGCAATGCCATACACCAAAGACAACTGCTTAACAGACAATGCCATACACCAAAGACAACTGCTTAACAGACAATGCCATACACCAAAGACAACTGCTTAACAGACAATGCCATACACCAAAGACAACTGCTTAACAGGCAATGCCATACACCAAAGACAAATGCTTAACAGACACTGCCATACACCAAAGACAACTGCTTAACAGGCAATGCCATACACTATAGACAACTGCTTAACAGGCAATGCCATACACAAAAGACAACTGCTTAACAGACAATGCCATGCACCAAATACAACTGCTTAACAGACAATGCCATACACCAAAGACAACTGCTTAACAGACAATGCCATACACCAAAGACAACTGCTTAACAGACAATGCCATACACCAAAGATTACTGCTTAACAGGCAACGCCATACACCAAAGACAACTGCTTAACAGACAATGACATACACCAAAGACAACTGCTTAACAGACAATGCCATACACCAAAGACAACTGCTTAACAGACAATGCCATACACCAAAGACAACTGCTTAACAGACAATGCCATACACCAAAGACAACTGCTTAACAGACAATGCCATACACCAAAGACAACTGCTTAACAGACAATGCCATACACCAAAGACAACTGCTTAACAGACACTGCCATACACCAAAGACAACTGCTTAACAGGCAATGCCATACACCAAAGACAACTGCTTAACAGACAATGCCATACACCAAAGACAACTGCTTAACAGACAATGCCATGCACCAAAGACAACTGCTTAACAGACACTACCGTACACCAAAGATTACTGCTTAACAGGCAATGCCATACACCAAAGACAACTGCTTAACAGGCAATGCCATACACCAAAGACAACTGCTTAACAGACAATGCCATACACCAAAGACAACTGCTTAACAGGCAATGCCATACACCAAAGACAACTGCTTAACAGGCAACGCCATAAACTAAAGACAACTGCTTAGCAGACAATGCCAAAAACTAAAGACAACTGCTTAACAGGCAATGCCATACACCAAAGACAACTGCTTAACAGACAATGCCATACACCAAAGACAACTGCTTAACAGGCAATGCCATACACCAAAGACAACTGCTTAACAGACACTGCTATACACCAAAGACAACTGCTTAACAGGCAATGCCATACACGAAAGACAACTGCTTAACACACAATGCCATACACCAAATACAACTGTTTAACAGACAATGCCATACACCAAAGACAACTGCTTAACAGGCAATGCCATACACAAAAGACAACTGCTTAACAGACAATGCCATGCACCAAATACAACTGCTTAACAGACAATGCCATACACCAAAGACAACTGCTTAACAGACAATGCCATACACCAAAGACAACTGCTTAACAGACAATGCCATACACCAAAGATTACTGCTTAACAGGCAATGCCATACACCAAAGACAACTGCTTAATAGACAATGCCATACACCAAAGACAACTGCTTAACAGACAATGCCATACACCAAAGACAACTGCTTAACAGACAATGCCATACACCAAAGACAACTGCTTAACAGACAATGCCATACACCAAAGACAACTGCTTAACAGACACTGCCATACACCAAAGACAACTGCTTAACAGGCAATGCCATACACCAAAGACAACTGCTTAACAGGCATTGCCATACACCAAAGACAACTGCTTAACAGACAATGCCATACACCAAAGACAACTGCTTAACAGACAATGCCATGCACCAAAGACAACTGCTTAACAGACACTACCGTACACCAAAGATTACTGCTTAACAGGCAATGCCATACACCAAAGACAACTGCTTAACAGGCAATGCCATACACCAAAGACAACTGCTTAACAGACAATGCCATACACCAAAGACAACTGCTTAACAGGCAATGCCATACACCAAAGACAACTGCTTAACAGGCAACGCCATAAACTAAAGACAACTGCTTAGCAGACAATGCCAAAAACTAAAGACAACTGCTTAACAGGCAATGCCATACACCAAAGACAACTGCTTAACAGGCAATGCCATACACCAAAGACAACTGCTTAACAGGCAATGCCATACACCAAAGACAACTGCTTAACAGACACTGCCATACACCAAAGACAACTGCTTAACAGGCAATGCCATACACCAAAGACAACTGCTTAACACACAATGCCATACACCAAATACAACTGTTTAACAGACAATGCCATACACCAAAGACAACTGCTTAACAGGCAATGCCATACACCAAAGACAACTGCTTAACAGACAATGCCATACACCAAAGACAACTGCTTAACAGACAATGCCATACACCAAAGACAACTGCTTAACAGACAATGCCATACACCAAAGACAACAGCTGAACAGGCAATGCCATACACCAAAGACAACTGCTTAACAGGCAATGCCATACACCAAAGACAACTGCTTAACAGACATTGCCATACACCAAAGACAACTGCTTAACAGGCAATGCCATACACCAAAGACAACTGCTTAACAGGCAATGCCATACACCAAAGACAACTGCTTAACAGGCAATGCCATACACCAAAGACAACTGCTTAACAGACACTGCCATACACCAAAGACAACTGCTTAACAGGCAATGCCATACACCAAAGACAACTGCTTAACACACAATGCCATACACCAAATACAACTGTTTAACAGACAATGCCATACACCAAAGACAACTGCTTAACAGGCAATGCCATACACCAAAGACAACTGCTTAACAGACAATGCCATACACCAAAGACAACTGCTTAACAGACAATGCCATACACCAAAGACAACTGCTTAACAGGCAATGCCATACACCAAAGACAACTGCTTAACAGACAATGCCATACACCAAAGACAACTGCTTAACAGACAATGCCATACACCAAAGACAACGGCTTAACAGGCAATGCCATACACCAAAGACAACTGCTTAACAGACACTGCCATACACCAAAGACATCTGCTTAACAGGCAATGCCATACACTATAGACAACTGCTTAACAGGCAATGCCATACACAAAAGACAACTGCTTAACAGACAATGCCATGCACCAAATACAACTGCTTAACAGACAATGCCATACACCAAAGACAACTGCTTAACAGGCAATGCCATACACCAAAGACAACTGCTTAACAGACAATGCCATACACCAAAGACAACTGCTTAACAGACAATGCCATACACCAAAGACAACTGCTTAACAGACAATGCCATACACCAAAAACAACTGCTTAACAGACAATGCCATACACCAAAGACAACTGCTTAACAGACAATGCCATACACCAAAGGCAACTGCTTAACAGACAATGCCATACACCAAAGACAACTGCTTAACATGCAATGCCATACACCAAAGACAACTGCTTAACAGACACTGCCATACACCAAAGACAACTGCTTAACAGACAATGCCATACACCAAAGACAACTGCTTAACAGACAATGCCATACACCAAAGGCAACTGCTTAACAGACAATGCCATACACCAAAGACAACTGCTTAACAGGCAATGCCATACACCAAAGACAACTGCTTAACAGACACTGCCATACACCAAAGACAACTGCTTAACAGACAATGCCATGCACCAAAGACAACTGCTTAACAGACAACGCCATACACCAAAGAAAACTGCTTAACAGACAACGCCATAAACTAAAGACAACTGCTTAGCAGACAATGACATACACCAAAGACAACTGCTTAACAGGCAATGCCATACACCAAAGACAACTGCTTAACAGACAATGCCATACACCAAAGACAACTGCTTAACAGACAATGCCATACACCAAAGACAACTGCTTAACAGACAATGCCATACACCAAAGGCAACTGCTTAACAGACAACGCCATACACCAAAGACAACTGCTTAACAGACAACGCCATACACCAAAGAAAACTGCTTAACAGACAACGCCATAAACTAAAGACAGCTGCTTAGCAGACAATGACATACACCAAAGACAACTGCTTAACAGGCAATGCCATACACCAAAGACAACTGCTTAACAAGCAATGCCATACACCAAAGACAACTGCTTAACAGACAATGCCATAAACTAAAGACAACTGCTTAACAGGCAATGCCATACACCAAAGACAACTGCTTATCAGGCAACGCCATAAACTAAAGACAACTGCTTAGCAGACAATGCCATACACCAAAGACAACTGCTTAACAGACCATGCCATACACCAAAGACAACTGCTTAACAGACACTGCCATACACCAAAGACAACTGCTTAACATGCAATGCCATACACCAAAGACAACTGCTTAACAGACAATGCCATACACCGAAGACAACTGCTTAACAGGCAATGCCATACACCGAAGACAACTGCTTAACAGACAGTGCCATACACTAAAGATAACTGCTTAACAGGCAATGTCATTCACCAAAGACAACTGCTTAACAGACAATGCCATACACCAAAGACAACTGCTTAACAGGCAATGCCATACACTAAAGACAACTGCTTAACAGGCAATGGCATACACTAAAGACAACTGCTTAACAGGCAATGCCATACACTAAAGACAACTGCTTAACATGCAATGCCATACACCAAAGACAACTGCTTAACAGACAATGCCATACACCAAAGACAACTACTTAACATGCAATGCCATACACCAAAGACAACTGCTTAACAGACAATGCCATACACCAAAGACAACTGCTTAACAGACAATGCCATACACCAAAGACAACTGCTTAACAGGCAATGCCATACACCAAAGACAACTGCTTAACAGGCAATGCCATACACCAAAGACAACTGCTTAACAGGCAATGCCATACACCAAAGACAACTGCTTAACAGACACTGCCATACACCAAAGACAACTGCTTAACAGGCAATGCCATACACCAAAGACAACTGCTTAACACACAATGCCATACACCAAATACAACTGTTTAACAGACAATGCCATACACCAAAGACAACTGCTTAACAGGCAATGCCATACACCAAAGACAACTGCTTAACAGACAATGCCATACACCAAAGACAACTGCTTAACAGACAATGCCATACACCAAAGACAACTGCTTAACAGACAATGCCATACACCAAAGACAACAGCTGAACAGGCAATGCCATACACCAAAGACAACTGCTTAACAGGCAATGCCATACACCAAAGACAACTGCTTAACAGACATTGCCATACACCAAAGACAACTGCTTAACAGGCAATGCCATACACCAAAGACAACTGCTTAACAGGCAATGCCATACACCAAAGACAACTGCTTAACAGGCAATGCCATACACCAAAGACAACTGCTTAACAGACACTGCCATACACCAAAGACAACTGCTTAACAGGCAATGCCATACACCAAAGACAACTGCTTAACACACAATGCCATACACCAAATACAACTGTTTAACAGACAATGCCATACACCAAAGACAACTGCTTAACAGGCAATGCCATACACCAAAGACAACTGCTTAACAGACAATGCCATACACCAAAGACAACTGCTTAACAGACAATGCCATACACCAAAGACAACTGCTTAACAGGCAATGCCATACACCAAAGACAACTGCTTAACAGACAATGCCATACACCAAAGACAACTGCTTAACAGACAATGCCATACACCAAAGACAACGGCTTAACAGGCAATGCCATACACCAAAGACAACTGCTTAACAGACACTGCCATACACCAAAGACATCTGCTTAACAGGCAATGCCATACACTATAGACAACTGCTTAACAGGCAATGCCATACACAAAAGACAACTGCTTAACAGACAATGCCATGCACCAAATACAACTGCTTAACAGACAATGCCATACACCAAAGACAACTGCTTAACAGGCAATGCCATACACCAAAGACAACTGCTTAACAGACAATGCCATACACCAAAGACAACTGCTTAACAGACAATGCCATACACCAAAGACAACTGCTTAACAGACAATGCCATACACCAAAAACAACTGCTTAACAGACAATGCCATACACCAAAGACAACTGCTTAACAGACAATGCCATACACCAAAGGCAACTGCTTAACAGACAATGCCATACACCAAAGACAACTGCTTAACATGCAATGCCATACACCAAAGACAACTGCTTAACAGACACTGCCATACACCAAAGACAACTGCTTAACAGACAATGCCATACACCAAAGACAACTGCTTAACAGACAATGCCATACACCAAAGGCAACTGCTTAACAGACAATGCCATACACCAAAGACAACTGCTTAACAGGCAATGCCATACACCAAAGACAACTGCTTAACAGACACTGCCATACACCAAAGACAACTGCTTAACAGACAATGCCATGCACCAAAGACAACTGCTTAACAGACAACGCCATACACCAAAGAAAACTGCTTAACAGACAACGCCATAAACTAAAGACAACTGCTTAGCAGACAATGACATACACCAAAGACAACTGCTTAACAGGCAATGCCATACACCAAAGACAACTGCTTAACAGACAATGCCATACACCAAAGACAACTGCTTAACAGACAATGCCATACACCAAAGACAACTGCTTAACAGACAATGCCATACACCAAAGGCAACTGCTTAACAGACAACGCCATACACCAAAGACAACTGCTTAACAGACAACGCCATACACCAAAGAAAACTGCTTAACAGACAACGCCATAAACTAAAGACAGCTGCTTAGCAGACAATGACATACACCAAAGACAACTGCTTAACAGGCAATGCCATACACCAAAGACAACTGCTTAACAAGCAATGCCATACACCAAAGACAACTGCTTAACAGACAATGCCATAAACTAAAGACAACTGCTTAACAGGCAATGCCATACACCAAAGACAACTGCTTATCAGGCAACGCCATAAACTAAAGACAACTGCTTAGCAGACAATGCCATACACCAAAGACAACTGCTTAACAGACCATGCCATACACCAAAGACAACTGCTTAACAGACACTGCCATACACCAAAGACAACTGCTTAACATGCAATGCCATACACCAAAGACAACTGCTTAACAGACAATGCCATACACCGAAGACAACTGCTTAACAGGCAATGCCATACACCGAAGACAACTGCTTAACAGACAGTGCCATACACTAAAGATAACTGCTTAACAGGCAATGTCATTCACCAAAGACAACTGCTTAACAGACAATGCCATACACCAAAGACAACTGCTTAACAGGCAATGCCATACACTAAAGACAACTGCTTAACAGGCAATGGCATACACTAAAGACAACTGCTTAACAGGCAATGCCATACACTAAAGACAACTGCTTAACATGCAATGCCATACACCAAAGACAACTGCTTAACAGACAATGCCATACACCAAAGACAACTACTTAACATGCAATGCCATACACCAAAGACAACTGCTTAACAGACAATGCCATACACCAAAGACAACTGCTTAACAGACAATGCCATACACCAAAGACAACTGCTTAACAGGCAATGCCATACACCAAAGACAACTGCTTAACAGGCAATGCCATACACCAAAGATAACTGCTTAACAGACAATGCCATACACCAAAGACAACTGCTTAACAGACAATGCCATACACCAAAGACAACTGCTTAACAGACAATGCCATACACCGAAGACAACTGCTTAACATGCAATGCCATACACCAAAGACAACTGCTTAACAGACAATGCCATACACCAAAGACAACTGCTTAACAGACAATGCCATACACCAAAGACAACTGCTTAACAGGCAATGCCATACACCAAAGACAACTGCTTAACAGGCAATGCCATACACCAAAGACAACTGCTTAACAGGCAATGCCATAAACCAAAGACAACTGCTTAACAGACAATGCCATACACCAAAGACAACTGCTTAACAGGCAATGCCATACACTAAAGACAACTGCTTAACAGGCAATGCCATACACCAAAGACAACTGCTAAACAGACAATGCCATACACCGAAGACAACTGCTTAACAGGCAATGCCATACACCGAAGACAACTGCTTAACAGACAGTGCCATACACTAAAGACAACTGCTTAACAGGCAATGCCATTCACCAAAGACAACTACTTAACAGACAATGCCATACACCAAAGACAACTGCTTAACAGGCAATGCCATACACTAAAGACAACTGCTTAACAGGCAATGCCATACACTAAAGACAACTGCTTAACAGGCAATGCCATACACTAAAGACAACTGCTTAACAGGCAATGCCATACACTAAAGACAACTGCTTAACATGCAATGCCATACACCAAAGACAACTGCTTAACAGACACTGCCATACACCAAAGACAACTGCTTAACAGACAATGCCATACACCAAAGACAACTGCTTAACAGGCAATGCCATACACCAAAGACAACTGCTTAACAGACAATGCCATACACCAAAGACAACTGCTTAACAGACAATGCCATACACCAAAGACAACTGCTTAACAGGCAATGCCATACACTAAAGACAACTGCTTAACAGGCAATGCCATAAACTAAAGACAACTGCTTAACAGACAATGCCATACACTAAAGACAACTGCTTAACAGGCAATGCCATACACTAAAGACAACTGCTTAACAGGCAATGCCATACACTAAAGACAACTGCTTAACATGCAATGCCATACACCAAAGACAACTGCTTAACAGACAATGCCATACACCAAAGACAACTGCTTAACAGACAATGCCATACACCAAAGACAACTGCTTAACAGACAATGCCATACACCAAAGACAACTGCTTAACATGCAATGCCATACACCAAAGACAACTGCTTAACAGACAATGCCATACACCAAAGACAACTGCTTAACAGGCAATGCCATACACCAAAGACAACTGCTTAACAGACAATGCCATACACCAAACACAACTGCTTAACAGACAATGCCATACACCAAAGACAACTGCTTAACAGGCAATGCCATACACCAAAGACAACTGCTTAACATGCAATGCCATATACCAAAGACAACTGCTTAACAGACAATGCCATACACCAAAGACAACTGCTTAACAGACAATGCCATACACCGAAGACAACTGCTTAACATGCAATGCCATACACCAAAGACAACTGCTTAACAGACAATGCCATACACCAAAGACAACTGCTTAACAGGCAATGCCATACACCAAAGACAACTGCTTAACAGGCAATGCCATACACCAAAGACAACTGCTTAACAGGCAATGCCATAAACCAAAGACAACTGCTTAACAGACACTGCCATACACCAAAGACAACTGCTTAACAGGCAACGCCATGCACCAAAGACAACTGCTTAACAGACACTGCTATACACCAAAGACAACTGCTTAACAGACAATGCCATACAGCAAAGACAACTGCTTAACAGACAATGCCATACACCAAAGACAACTGCTTAACAGACAATGCCATACACCAAAGACAACTGCTTAACAGACAATGCCATACACCAAAGACAACTGCTTAACAGACAATGCCATACAGCAAAGACAACTGCTTAACAGACAATGCCATACACCAAAGACAACTGCTTAACAGACAATGCCATACACCAAAGACAACTGCTTAACAGACAATGCCATACACCAAAGACAACTGCTTAACAGACAATGCCATACACTAAAGACAACTGCTTAACAGGCAATGCCATACACTAAAGACAACTGCTTAACAGGCAATGCCATACACTAAAGACAACTGCTTAACAGGCAATGCCATACACCAAAGACAACTGCTTAACAGACAATGCCATACACCGAAGACAACTGCTTAACAGGCAATGCCATACACAGAAGACAACTGCTTAACAGACAGTGCCATACACTAAAGACAACTGCTTAACAGGCAATGCCATTCACCAAAGACAACTGATTAACAGACAATGCCATACACCAAAGACAACTGCTTAACAGGCAATGCCATACACTAAAGACAACTGCTTAACAGGCAATGCCATACACCAAAGACAACTGCTAAACAGACAATGCCATACACCGAAGACAACTGCTTAACAGGCAATGCCATACACCGAAGACAACTGCTTAACAGACAGTGCCATACACTAAAGACAACTGCTTAACAGGCAATGCCATTCACCAAAGACAACTACTTAACAGACAATGCCATACACCAAAGACAACTGCTTAACAGGCAATGCCATACACTAAAGACAACTGCTTAACAGGCAATGCCATACACTAAAGACAACTGCTTAACAGGCAATGCCATACACTAAAGACAACTGCTTAACAGGCAATGCCATACACTAAAGACAACTGCTTAACATGCAATGCCATACACCAAAGACAACTGCTTAACAGACACTGCCATACACCAAAGACAACTGCTTAACAGACAATGCCATACACCAAAGACAACTGCTTAACAGGCAATGCCATACACCAAAGACAACTGCTTAACAGACAATGCCATACACCAAAGACAACTGCTTAACAGACAATGCCATACACCAAAGACAACTGCTTAACAGGCAATGCCATACACTAAAGACAACTGCTTAACAGGCAATGCCATAAACTAAAGACAACTGCTTAACAGACAATGCCATACACTAAAGACAACTGCTTAACAGGCAATGCCATACACTAAAGACAACTGCTTAACAGGCAATGCCATACACTAAAGACAACTGCTTAACATGCAATGCCATACACCAAAGACAACTGCTTAACAGACAATGCCATACACCAAAGACAACTGCTTAACAGACAATGCCATACACCAAAGACAACTGCTTAACAGACAATGCCATACACCAAAGACAACTGCTTAACATGCAATGCCATACACCAAAGACAACTGCTTAACAGACAATGCCATACACCAAAGACAACTGCTTAACAGGCAATGCCATACACCAAAGACAACTGCTTAACAGACAATGCCATACACCAAACACAACTGCTTAACAGACAATGCCATACACCAAAGACAACTGCTTAACAGGCAATGCCATACACCAAAGACAACTGCTTAACATGCAATGCCATATACCAAAGACAACTGCTTAACAGACAATGCCATACACCAAAGACAACTGCTTAACAGACAATGCCATACACCGAAGACAACTGCTTAACATGCAATGCCATACACCAAAGACAACTGCTTAACAGACAATGCCATACACCAAAGACAACTGCTTAACAGGCAATGCCATACACCAAAGACAACTGCTTAACAGGCAATGCCATACACCAAAGACAACTGCTTAACAGGCAATGCCATAAACCAAAGACAACTGCTTAACAGACACTGCCATACACCAAAGACAACTGCTTAACAGGCAACGCCATGCACCAAAGACAACTGCTTAACAGACACTGCTATACACCAAAGACAACTGCTTAACAGACAATGCCATACAGCAAAGACAACTGCTTAACAGACAATGCCATACACCAAAGACAACTGCTTAACAGACAATGCCATACACCAAAGACAACTGCTTAACAGACAATGCCATACACCAAAGACAACTGCTTAACAGACAATGCCATACAGCAAAGACAACTGCTTAACAGACAATGCCATACACCAAAGACAACTGCTTAACAGACAATGCCATACACCAAAGACAACTGCTTAACAGACAATGCCATACACCAAAGACAACTGCTTAACAGACAATGCCATACACTAAAGACAACTGCTTAACAGGCAATGCCATACACTAAAGACAACTGCTTAACAGGCAATGCCATACACTAAAGACAACTGCTTAACAGGCAATGCCATACACCAAAGACAACTGCTTAACAGACAATGCCATACACCGAAGACAACTGCTTAACAGGCAATGCCATACACAGAAGACAACTGCTTAACAGACAGTGCCATACACTAAAGACAACTGCTTAACAGGCAATGCCATTCACCAAAGACAACTGATTAACAGACAATGCCATACACCAAAGACAACTGCTTAACAGGCAATGCCATACACTAAAGACAACTGCTTAACAGGCAATGCCATACACTAAAGACAACTGCTTAACAGGCAATGCCATACACTAAAGACAACTGCTTAACAGGCAATGCCACACACTAAAGACAACTGCTTAACATGCAATGCCATACACCAAAGACAACTGCTTAACAGACACTGCCATACACCAAAGACAACTGCTTAACAGACAATGCCATACACCAAAGACAACTGCTTAACAGGCAATGCCATACACCAAAGACAACTGCTTAACAGATAATGCCATACACCAAAGACAACTGCTTAACAGACAATGCCATACACCAAAGACAACTGCTTAACAGGCAATGCCATACACTAAAGACAACTGCTTAACAGGCAATGCCATACACTAAAGACAACTGCTTAACAGGTAATGCCATACACTAAAGACAACTGCTTAACATGCAATGCCATACACCAAAGACAACTGCTTAACAGACAATGCCATACACCAAAGACAACTGCTTAACAGACAATGCCATACACCAAAGACAACTGCTTAACAGACAATGCCATACACCAAAGACAACTGCTTAACATGCAATGCCATACACCAAAGACAACTGCTTAACAGACAATGCCATACACCAAAGACAACTGCTTAACAGACAATGCCATACACCAAAGACAACTGCTTAACAGGCAATGCCATACACCAAAGACAACTGCTTAACAGGCAATGCCATACACCAAAGATAACTGCTTAACAGACAATGCCATACACCAAAGACAACTGCTTAACAGACAATGCCATACACCAAAGACAACTGCTTAACAGACAATGCCATACACCGAAGACAACTGCTTAACAGACAATGCCATACACCAAAGACAACTGCTTAACAGGCAATGCCATACACCAAAGACAACTGCTTAACAGGCAATGCCATACACCAAAGACAACTGCTTAATAGACACTGCCATACACCAAAGACAACTGCTTAACAGGCAATGCCATACACCAAAGACAACTGCTTAACAGACAATGCCATACACCAAATACAACTGTTTAACAGACAATGCCATACACCAAAGACAACTGCTTAACAGGCAATGCCATACACCAAAGACAACTGCTTAACAGACAATGCCATACACCAAAGACAACTGCTTAACAGGCAATGCCATACACCAAAGACAACTGCTTAACAGGCAACGCCATAAACTAAAGACAACTGCTTAGCAGACAATGCCAAAAACTAAAGACAACTGCTTAACAGACAATGCCATACACCAAAGACAACTGCTTAACAGACAATGCCATACACCAAAGACAACTGCTTAACAGACAATGCCATACACCAAAGACAACTGCTTAACAGACAATGCCATACACCAAAGACAACTGCTTAACAGGCAATGCCATACACCGAAGACAACTGCTTAACAGGCAATGCCATACACCGAAGACAACTGCTTAACATGCAATGCCATACACCGAAGACAACTGCTTAACAGACAATGCCATACACCGAAGACAACTGCTTAACAGGCAATGCCATACACCGAAGACAACTGCTTAACAGACAGTGCCATACACTAAAGACAACTGCTTAACAGGCAATGCCATACACTAAAGACAACTGCTTAACAGGCAATGCCATACACTAAAGACAACTGCTTAACAGGCAATGCCATACACTAAAGACAACTGCTTAACAGGCAATGCCATACACTAAAGACAACTGCTTAACAGGCAATGCCATACACTAAAGACAACTGCTTAACAGGCAATGCCATACACCGAAGACAACTGCTTAACATGCAATGCCATACACCAAAGACAACTGCTTAACAGACAATGCCATACACCAAAGACAACTGCTTAACAGACAATGCCATACCCCAAAGACAACTACTTAACAGGCAATGCCATGCACCAAAGACAACTGCTTAACAGGCAATGCCATACACCAAAGATAACTGCTTAACAGACAATGTCATACACCAAAGACAACTGCTTAACAGACAATGCCATACACCAAAGACAACTGCTTAACAGACAATGCCATACACCAAAGACAACTGCTTAACAGACAATGCCATACACCAAAGACAACTGCTTAACAGGCAATGCCATACACCAAAGACAACTGCTTAACAGGCAATGCCATACACCAAAGACAACTGCTTAACAGACACTGCCATACACCAAAGACAACTGCTTAACAGTCAATGCCATACACCAAAGACAACTGCTTAACAGACAATGCCATACACCAAATACAACTGTTTAACAGACAATGCCATACACCAAAGACAACTGCTTAACAGACAATGCCATACACCAAAGACAACTGCTTAACAGACAATGCCATACACCAAAGACAACTGCTTAACAGGCAATGCCATACACCAAAGACAACTGCTTAACAGACAATGCCATACACCAAAGACAACTGTTTAACAGGCAATGCCATACACCAAAGACAACTGCTTAACAGGCAACGCCATAAACTAAAGACAACTGCTTAGCAGACAATGCCAAAAACTAAAGACAACTGCTTAACAGACAATGCCATACACCAAAGACAACTGCTTAACAGACAATGCCATACACCAAAGACAACTGCTTAACAGGCAATGCCATACACCAAAGACAACTGCTTAACAGGCAATGCCATACACCAAAGACAACTGCTTAACAGACACTGCCATACACCAAAGACAACTGCTTAACAGGCAATGCCATACACTATAGACAACTGCTTAACAGACAATGCCATACACCAAAGGCAACTGCTTAACAGACAATGCCATGCACCAAATACAACTGCTTAACAGACAATGCCATACACCAAAGACAACTGCTTAACAGGCAATGCCATACACCAAAGACAACTGCTTAACAGACAATGCCATACACCAAAGACAACTGCTTAACAGACAATGCCATACACCAAAGACAACTGCTTAACAGACAATGCCATACACCAAAGGCAACTGCTTAACAGACAATGCCATACACCAAAGACAACTGCTTAACAGACAACGCCATACACCAAAGACAACTGCTTAACAGGCAATGCCATAAACTAAAGACAACTGCTTAGCAGACAATGACATACACCAAAGACAACTGCTTAACAGGCAATGCCATACACCAAAGACAACTGCTTAACAAGCAATGCCATACACCAAAGACAACTGCTTAACAGACAACGCCATACACCAAAGACAACTGCTTAACAGACAATGCCATAAACTAAAGACAACTGCTTAACAGGCAATGCCATACACCAAAGACAACTGCTTAAGAGACAATGCCATACACCAAAGACAACTGATTAACAGACACTGCCATACACCAAAGACAACTGCTTAACAGGCAATGCCATATACCAAAGACAACTGCTTAAGAGACAATGCCATACACCAAAGACAACTGATTAACAGACACTGCCATACACCAAAGACAACTGCTTAACAGACAATGCCATACACCAAAGACAACTGCTTAACAGGCAATGCCATATACCAAAGACAACTTCTTAACAGACAATGCCATACACCAAAGACAACTGCTTAACATGCAATGCCATATACCAAAGACAACTGCTTAAGAGACAATGCCATACACTAAAGACAACTGCTTAACAGGCAATGCCATACACCAAAGACAACTGCTTAACAGGCAATGCCATACACCAAAGACAACTGCTTAAGAGACAATGCCATACACCAAAGACAACTGCTTAACAGACACTGCCATACACCAAAGACAACTGCTTAACAGGCAATGCCATACACCAAAGACAACTGCTTAACAGGCAATGCCATATACCAAAGACAACTGCTTAACAGACAATGCCATACACCAAAGACAACTGCTTAACAGGCAATGCCATACACCAAAGACAACTGCTTAACAGGCAATGCCATATACCAAAGACAACTGCTTAACAGACAATGCCATACACCAAAGACAACTGCTTAACAGGCAATGCCATATACCAAAGACAACTGCTTAACAGACAATGCCATACACCAAAGACAACTGCTTAACAGGCAACGCCATGTACCAAAGACAACTGCTTAACAGGCAATGCCATGCACCAAAGACAACTGCTTAACAGACAATGCCATACACCAAAGACAACTGCTTAACAGACAATGCCATACACCAAAGACAACTGCTTAACAGGCAACGCCATACACCAAAGACAACTGCTTAACAGGCAATGCCATGCACCAAAGACAACTGCATAACAGACAATGCCATACACCAAAGACAACTGCTTAACAGACAACGCCATACACCAAAGACAACTGCTTAACAGGCAACGCCATACACCAAAGACAACTGCTTAACAGGCAACGCCATACACCAAAGACAACTGCTTAAGACAATGCCATACACTAAAGACAACTGCTTAACAGGCAATGCCATACACCAAAGACAACTGCTTAACAGACAATGACATACACAAAAGACAACTGCTTAACAGACAATGCCATGCACCAAACACAACTGCTTAACAGACAATGCCATACACCAAAGACAACTGCTTAACAGACAATGCCATACACCAAAGACAACTGCTTAACAGACAATGCCATACACCAAAGACAACTGCTTAACAGACAATGCCATACACCAAAGACAACTGCTTAGGAGACAATGCCATACACCAAAGACAACTGCTTAACAGACAATGTCATACACCAAAGACAACTGCTTAACAGACAATACCATACACAAAAGACAACTGCTTAACAGACAATGCCATACACAAAAGACAACTGCTTAACAGACAATGCCATGCACCAAAGACAACTGCTTAACAGACAATGCCATACACCAAAGATAACTGCTTAACAGACAATGCCATACACCAAAGACAACTGCTTAACAGGCAATGGCATACACCAAAGACAACTGCTTAACAGACAACGCCATACACTAAAGACAACTGCTTAACAGACAATGCCATACACCAAAGACAACTGCTTAACAGACACTGCCATACACCAAAGACAACTACTTAACAGACAATGCCATACACCAAAGACAACTGCTTAACAGACAATGCCAAACACCAAAGACAACTGCTTAACAGGCAATGCCATACACCAAAGACAACTGCTTAACAGGCAATGCCATACACCAAAGACAACTGCTTAACAGGCAATGCCATACACCAAAGACAACTGCTTAACAGACAATGCCATACACCAAAGACAACTACTTAACAGACAATGCCATACACCAAAGACAACTGCTTAACAGACAATGCCATACACCAAAGACAACTGCTTAACAGGCAATGCCATACACCAAAGACAACTGCTTAACAGGCAATGCCATACACCAAAGACAACTGCTTAACAGGCAATGCCATACACCAAAGACAACTGCTTAACAGACAATGCCATACACCAAAGACAACTGCTTAACAGACAATGCCATACACCAAAGACAACTGCTTAACAGACAATGCCATACACCAAAGACAACTGCTTAACAGGCAATGCCATACACCAAAGACAACTGCTTAACAGGCAATGCCATACACCAAAGACAACTGCTTAACAGGCAATGCCATACACCAAAGACAACTGCTTAATAGGCAATGCCATACACCAAAGACAACTGCTTAACAGACAATGCCATACACCAAAGACAACTGCTTAACAGACACTGCCATACACCAAAGACAACTGCTTAACAGACAATGCCATACACCAAAGACAACTGCTTAACAGACACTGCCATACACCAAAGATTACTGCTTAACAGGCAATGCCATACACCAAAGACAACTGCTTAACAGACACTGCCATACACCAAAGACAACTGCTTAACAGGCAATACCATACACTATAGACAACTGCTTAACATGAAATGCCATACACCAAAGACAACTGCTTAACAGACAATGCCATACACCAAAGACAACTGCTTAACAGGCAATGCCATATACCAAAGACAACTGCTTAAGAGACAATGCCATACACCAAAGACAACTGATTAACAGACACTGCCATACACCAAAGACAACTGCTTAACAGGCAATGCCATACATAAAAGACAACTGCTTAAGAGACAATGCCATACACTAAAGACAACTGCTTAACAGGCAATGCCATACACCAAAGACAACTGCTTAACAGGCAATGCCATACACCAAAGACAACTGCTTAAGAGACAATGCCATACACCAAAGACAACTGCTTAACAGACACTGCCATACACCAAAGACAACTGCTTAACAGGCAATGCCATACACTATAGACAACTGCTTAACAGGCAATGCCATACACCAAAGACAACTGCTTAAGAGACAATGCCATACACCAAAGACAACTGCTTAACAGACACTGCCATACACCAAAGACAACTGCTTAACAGGCAATGCCATACACTATAGACAACTGCTTAACAGGCAATGCCATACACCAAAGACAACTGCTTAAGAGACAATGCCATACACCAAAGACAACTGATTAACAGACAATGCCATACACCAAAGACAACTGCTTAACAGACAATGCCATACACCAAAGACAACTGCTTAACAGACAATGCCATACACCAAAGACAACTGCTTAACAGGCAATGCCATATACCAAAGACAACTGCTTAAGAGACAATGCCATACACCAAAGACAACTGAATAACAGACACTGTCATACACCAAAGACAACTGCTTAACAGGCAATGCCATACACCAAAGACAACTGCTTAAGAGACAATGCCATACACTAAAGACAACTGCTTAACAGGCAATGCCATACACCAAAGACAACTGCTTAACAGGCAATGCCATACACCAAAGACAACTGCTTAAGAGACAATGCCATACACCAAAGACAACTGCTTAACAGACACTGCCATACACCAAAGACAACTGCTTAACAGGCAATGCCATACACTATAGACAACTGCTTAACAGGCAATGCCATACACCAAAGACAACTGCTTAAGAGACAATGCCATACACCAAAGACAACTGATTAACAGACACTGCCATACACCAAAGACAACTGCTTAACAGGCAATGCCATACACCAAAGACAACTGCTTAAGAGACAATGCCATACACTAAAGACAACTTCTTAACAGGCAATGCCATACACCAAAGACAACTGCTTAACAGGCAATGCCATACACCAAAGACAACTTCTTAACAGACAATGCCATACACCAAAGACAACTGCTTAACAGACACTGCCATACACCAAAGACAACTGCTTAACAGACACTGCCATACACCAAAGACAACTGCTTAACAGGCAATGCCATACACCAAAGACAACTGCTTAACAGACACTGCCATACACCAAAGACAACTGCTTAACAGGCAATGCCATACACTATAGACAACTGCTTAACATGCAACGCCATACACCAAAGACAACTGCTTAACAGACAATGCTATACACCAAAGACAACTGCTTAACAGGCAATGCCATACACCAAAGACAACTGCTTAACAGGCAATGCCATACACCAAAGATAACTGCTTAACAGACAATGCCATACACCAAAGATAACTGCTTAACAGACAATGCCATACACCAAAGACAACTGCTTAACAGGCAATGCCATATACCAAAGACAACTGCTTAAGAGACGATGCCATACACTAAAGACAACTGCTTAACAGGTAATGCCATACACCAAAGACAACTGCTTAACAGGCAATGCCATACACCAAAGACAACTGCTTAAGAGACAATGCCATACACCAAAGACAACTGCTTAACAGACACTGCCATGCACCAAAGACAACTGCTTAACAGGCAATGCCATACACCAAAGACAACTGCTTAACAGGCAATGCCATACACCAAAGACAACTGCTTAACACGTAACGCCATGCAACAAAGACAACTGCTTAACAGACAATGCCATACACCGAAGACAACTGCTTAACAGACAATGCTATACACCAAAGACAACTGCTTAACAGGCAATGCCATACACTATAGACAACTGCTTAGCAGGCAATTCCATACGCCAAAGACAACTGCTTAAGAGACAATGCCATACACCAAAGACAACTGATTAACAGACACTGCCATACACCAAAGACAACTGCTTAACAGGCAATGCCATACACCAAAGACAACTGCTTAAGAGACAATGCCATACACTAAAGACAACTGCTTAACAGGCAATGCCATACACCAAAGACAACTGCTTAACAGGCAATGCCATACACCAAAGATAACTGCTTAAGAAACAATGCCATACACCAAAGACAACTGCTTAACAGACACTGCCATACACCAAAGACAACTGCTTAACAGACACTGCCATACACCAAAGACAACTGCTTAACAGGCAATGCCATACACCAAAGACAACTGCTTAACAGACACTGCCATACACCAAAGACAACTGCTTAACAGGCAATGCCATACACTATAGACAACTGCTTAACATGCAACGCCATACACCAAAGACAACTGCTTAACAGACAATGCCATACACCAAAGACAACTGCTTAACAGGCAATGCCATACACCAAAGACAACTGCTTAACAGGCAATGCCATACACCAAAGATAACTGCTTAACAGACAATGCCATACACCAAAGATAACTGCTTAACAGACAATGCCATACATCAAAAACAACTGCTTAACAGGCAATGCCATATACCAAAGACAACTGCTTAAGAGACAATGCCATACACTAAAGACAACTGCTTAACAGGTAATGCCATACACCAAAGACAACTGCTTAACAGGCAATGCCATACACCAAAGACAACTGCTTAAGAGACAATGCCATACACCAAAGACAACTGCTTAACAGACACTGCCATGCACCAAAGACAACTGCTTAACAGGCAATGCCATACACCAAAGACAACTGCTTAACAGGCAATGCCATACACCAAAGACAACTGCTTAACACGTAACGCCATGCAACAAAGACAACTGCTTAACAGACAATGCCATACACCGAAGACAACTGCTTAACAGACAATGCCATACACCAAAGGCAACTGCTTAACAGACAATGCCATACACCAAAGACAACTGCTTAACAGACAACGCCATACATCAAAGACAACTGCTTAACAGACAACGCCATAAACTAAAGACAACTGCTTAGCAGACAATGACATACACCAAAGACAACTGCTTAACAGGCAATGCCATACACCAAAGACAACTGCTTAACAAGCAATGCCATACACCAAAGACAACTGCTTAACAGACAATGCCATAAACTAAAGACAACTGCTTAACAGGCAATGCCATACACCAAAGACAACTGCTTATCAGGCAACGCCATAAACTAAAGACAACTGCTTAGCAGACAATGCCAAAAACTAAAGACAACTGCTTAAGAGACAATGCCATACACCAAAGACAACTGCTTAACAGACAATGCCATACACCAAAGACAACTGCTTAACAGACACTGCCATACACCAAAGACAACTGCTTAACAGGCAATGCCATACACTATAGACAACTGCTTAACAGACCCTGCCATACACCAAAGACAACTTATTAACAGACAATGCCATAAACTAAAGACAACTGCTTAACAGGCAATGCCATACACCAAAGACAACTGCTTATCAGGCAACGCCATACACCAAAGACAACTGCTTATCAGGCAACGCCATATACCAAAGACAACTGCTTAACAGACAATACCAGACACCAAAGACAACTGCTTAACAGACAATGCCATACACCAAAGACAACTGCTTAACAGACAATGCCATACACCAAATACAACTGATTAACAGGCAATGCCATACACCAAAGACAACTGCTTGACAGGCTATGCCATACACCAAAGACAACTGCTTAACAGGCAATGCAATACACCAAAGACAACTGCTTAACAGGCAATGCCATACACCAAAGACAACTGCTTAACAGACAATGCCATACACCAAAGACAACTGCTTAACAGGCAATGCCATACACTAAAGACAACTGCTTAACAGGCAATGCCATACACCAAAGACAACTGCTTAACAGACAATGCCATACACCAAAGACAACTGCTTAACAGGCAATGCCATACACCAAAGACAACTGCTTGACAGGCAATGCTATACACCAAAGACAACTGCTTAACAGACAATGCCATACACCAAAGACAACTGCTTAACAGGCAATGCCATACACCAAAGATAACTGCTTAACAGACAATGCCATACACCAAAGACAACTGCTTAACAGACAATGCCATACACCAAAGACAACTGCTCAAGAGACAATGCCATACACCAAAGACAACTGCTTAACAGGCAATGCCATACAACAAAGACAACTGCTTAACAGACAGTGCCATACACTAAAGACAACTGCTTAACAGGCAATGCCATACACCAAAGATAAATGCTTAACAGACAATGCCATACATCAAAGACAACTGCTTAACAGACAATGCGGTACACCAAAGACAACTGCTTAACAGACAGTGCCATACACTAAAGACAACTGCTTAACAGGCAATGCCATACACTAAAGACAACTGCTTAACAGGCAATGCCATACACTAAAGACAACTGCTTAACAGGCAATGCCATACACTAAAGACAACTGCTTAACAGGCAATGCCATACACTAAAGACAACTGCTTAACAGGCAATGCCATACACCAAAGACAACTGCTTAACAGACAATGCCATACACCAAAGACAACTGCTTAATAGACAATGCCATACACCAAAGACAACTGCTTAACAGGCAATGCCATACACCAAAGATAAATGCTTAACAGACAATGCCATACATCAAAGACAACTGCTTAACAGACAGTGCCGTACACCAAAGACAACTGCTTAACAGACAGTGCCATACACTAAAGACAACTGCTTAACAGGCAATGCCATACACTAAAGACAACTGCTTAACAGGCAATGCCATACACTAAAGACAACTGCTTAACAGGCAATGCCATACACTAAAGACAACTGCTTAACAGGCAATGCCATACACTAAAGACAACTGCTTAACAGGCAATGCCATACACTAAAGACAACTGCTTAACAGGCAATGCCATACACCAAAGACAACTGCTTAACAGACAATGCCATACACCAAAGACAACTGCTTAACAGACAATGCCATACACCAAAGACAACTGCTTAACAGGCAATGCCATATACCAAAGACAACTGCTTAAGAGACAATGCCATACACCAAAGACAACTGATTAACAGACATTGCCATACACCAAAGACAACTGCTTAACAGGCAATGCCATATACCAAAGACAACTGCTTAACAGACAATGCCATACACCAAAGACAACTGCTTAACAGGCAATGCCATATACCAAAGACAACTTCTTAACAGACAATGCCATACACCAAAGACAACTGCTTAACATGCAATGCCATATACCAAAGACAACTGCTTAAGAGACAATGCCATACACTAAAGACAACTGCTTAACAGGAAATGCCATACACCAAAGACAACTGCTTAACAGGCAATGCCATACACCAAAGACAACTGCTTAAGAGACAATGCCATACACCAAAGACAACTGCTTAACAGGCAATGCCACATACCAAAGACAACTGCTTAACAGACAATGCCATACACCAAAGACAACTGCTTAACAGGCAATGCCATATACCAAAGACAACTGCTTAACAGACAATGCCATACACCAAAGACAACTGCTTCACACGTAACGCCATGCAACAAAGACAACTGCTTAACAGACAATGCCATACACCGAAGACAACTGCTTAACAGACACTGCCATACACCAAAGACAACTGCTTAACAGGCAACGCCATGCACCAAAGACAACTGCTTAACAGGCAATGCCATACACCAAAGACAACTGCTTAACAGGCAATGCCATGCACCAAAGACAACTGCTTAACAGACAATGCCATACACCAAAGACAACTGCTTAACAGACAATGCCATACACCAAAGACAACTGCTTAACAGGCAACGCCATACACCAAAGACAACTGCTTAACAGGCAATGCCATGCACCAAAGACAACTGCATAACAGACAATGCCATACACCAAAGACAACTGCTTAACAGACAATGCCATACACCAAAGACAACTGCTTAACAGGCAACGCCATACACCAAAGACAACTGCTTAACAGGCAACGCCATACACCAAAGACAACTGCTTAAGACAATGCCATACACTAAAGACAACTGCTTAACAGGCAATGCCATACACCAAAGACAACTGCTTAACAGACAATGACATACACAAAAGACAACTGCTTAACAGACAATGCCATGCACCAAAGACAACTGCTTAACAGACAAAGCCATGCACCAAAGACAACTGCTTAACAGACAATGCCATACACCAAAGACAACTGCTTAACAGGCAATGCCATACACCAAAGACAACTGCTTAACAGACAATGTCATACACCAAAGACAACTGCTTAACAGGCAATGCCATATACCAAAGACAACTGCTTAACAGACAATGCCATACACCAAAGACAACTGCTTCACACGTAACGCCATGCAACAAAGACAACTGCTTAACAGACAATGCCATACACCGAAGACAACTGCTTAACAGACACTGCCATACACCAAAGACAACTGCTTAACAGGCAACGCCATGCACCAAAGACAACTGCTTAACAGGCAATGCCATACACCAAAGACAACTGCTTAACAGGCAATGCCATGCACCAAAGACAACTGCTTAACAGACAATGCCATACACCAAAGACAACTGCTTAACAGACAATGCCATACACCAAAGACAACTGCTTAACAGGCAACGCCATACACCAAAGACAACTGCTTAACAGGCAATGCCATGCACCAAAGACAACTGCATAACAGACAATGCCATACACCAAAGACAACTGCTTAACAGACAATGCCATACACCAAAGACAACTGCTTAACAGGCAACGCCATACACCAAAGACAACTGCTTAACAGGCAACGCCATACACCAAAGACAACTGCTTAAGACAATGCCATACACTAAAGACAACTGCTTAACAGGCAATGCCATACACCAAAGACAACTGCTTAACAGACAATGACATACACAAAAGACAACTGCTTAACAGACAATGCCATGCACCAAAGACAACTGCTTAACAGACAAAGCCATGCACCAAAGACAACTGCTTAACAGACAATGCCATACACCAAAGACAACTGCTTAACAGGCAATGCCATACACCAAAGACAACTGCTTAACAGACAATGTCATACACCAAAGACAACTGCTTAAGAGACAATGCCATACACCAAAGACAACTGCTTAACAGACAATGTCATACACCAAAGACAACTGCTTAAGAGACAATGCCATACACCAAAGACAACTGCTTAACAGACAATGCCATACACCAAAGACAACTGCTTAACAGACAATGCCATACACCAAAGACAACTGCTTAACAGACAAAGCCATGCACCAAAGACAACTGCTTAACAGACAATGCCATACACCAAAGACAACTGCTTAACAGACAATGCCATACACCAAAGACAACTGCTTAACAGACAAAGCCATGCACCAAAGACAACTGCTTAACAGACAATGCCATACACCAAAGACAACTGCTTAACAGGCAATGCCATACACCAAAGACAACTGCTTAACAGACAATGTCATACACCAAAGACAACTGCTTAAGAGACAATGCCATACACCAAAGACAACTGCTTAACAGACAATGTCACACACCAAAGACAACTGCTTAACAGACAATGCCATACACCAAAGACAACTGCTTAACAGACAACGCCATTAACTAAAGACAACTGCTTAACAGACAATGCCATACACCAAAGACAACTGCTTAACAGGCAATGGCATACACCAAAGACAACTGCTTAACAGACAACGCCATACACTAAAGACAACTGCTTAACAGACAATGCCATACACCAAAGACAACTGCTTAACAGACACTGCCATACACCAAAGACAACTACTTAACAGACAATGCCATACACCAAAGACAACTGCTTAACAGACAATGCCAAACACCAAAGACAACTGCTTAACAGGCAATGCCATACACCAAAGACAACTGCTTAACAGGCAATGCCATACACCAAAGACAACTGCTTAACAGGCAATGCCATACACCAAAGACAACTGCTTAACAGACAATGCCATACACCAAAGACAACTACTTAACAGACAATGCCATACACCAAAGATAACTGCTTAACAGACAATGCCATACACCAAAGACAACTGCTTAACAGGCAATGCCATACACCAAAGACAACTGCTTAACAGGCAATGCCATACACCAAAGACAACTGCTTAACAGGCAATGCCATACACCAAAGACAACTGCTTAACAGACAATGCCATACACCAAAGACAACTGCTTAACAGACAATGCCATACACCAAAGACAACTGCTTAACAGACAATGCCATACACCAAAGACAACTGCTTAACAGGCAATGCCATACACCAAAGACAACTGCTTAACAGGCAATGCCATACACCAAAGACAACTGCTTAACAGGCAATGCCATACACCAAAGACAACTGCTTAATAAGCAATGCCATACACCAAAGACAACTGCTTAACAGACAATGCCATACACCAAAGGCAACTGCTTAACAGACACTGCCATACACCAAAGACAACTGCTTAACAGACAATGCCATACACCAAAGACAACTGCTTAAAAGACACTGCCATACACCAAAGATTACTGCTTAACAGGCAATGCCATACACCAAAGACAACTGCTTAAGAGACAATGCCATACACCAAAGACAACTGCTTAACAGACACTGCCATACACCAAAGACAACTGCTTAACAGACACTGCCATACACCAAAGACAACTGCTTAACAGGCAATGCCATACACCAAAGACAACTGCTTAACAGACACTGCCATACACCAAAGACAACTGCTTAACAGGCAATGCCATACACTATAGACAACTGCTTAACATGCAACGCCATACACCAAAGACAACTGCTTAACAGACAATGCCATACACCAAAGACAACTGCTTAACAGGCAATGCCATACACCAAAGACAACTGCTTAACAGACAATGCCATACACCAAAGACAACTACTTAACAGACAATGCCATACAGCAAAGATAACTGCTTAACAGACAATGCCATACACCAAAGACAACTGCTTAACAGGCAATGCCATACACCAAAGACAACTGCTTAACAGGCAATGCCATACACCAAAGACAACTGCTTAACAGGCAATGCCATACACCAAAGACAACTGCTTAACAGACAATGCCATACACCAAAGACAACTGCTTAACAGACAATGCCATACACCAAAGACAACTGCTTAACAGGCAATGCCATACACCAAAGACAACTGCTTAACAGGCAATGCCATACACCAAAGACAACTGCTTAACAGGCAATGCCATACACCAAAGACAACTGCTTAATAAGCAATGCCATACACCAAAGACAACTGCTTAACAGACAATGCCATACACCAAAGGCAACTGCTTAACAGACACTGCCATACACCAAAGACAACTGCTTAACAGACAATGCCATACACCAAAGACAACTGCTTAAAAGACACTGCCATACACCAAAGATTACTGCTTAACAGGCAATGCCATACACCAAAGACAACTGCTTAAGAGACAATGCCATACACCAAAGACAACTGCTTAACAGACACTGCCATACACCAAAGACAACTGCTTAACAGACACTGCCATACACCAAAGACAACTGCTTAACAGGCAATGCCATACACCAAAGACAACTGCTTAACAGACACTGCCATACACCAAAGACAACTGCTTAACAGGCAATGCCATACATAATAGACAACTGCTTAACATGCAACGCCATACACCAAAGACAACTGCTTAACAGACAATGCCATACACCAAAGACAACTGCTTAACAGGCAATGCCATACACCAAAGACAACTGCTTAACAGGCAATGCCATACACCAAAGATAACTGCTTAATAGACAATGCCATACACCAAAGATAACTGCTTAACAGACAATGCCATACACCAAAGACAACTGCTTAACAGGCAATGCCATATACCAAAGACAACTGCTTAAGAGACAATGCCATACACTAAAGACAACTGCTTAACAGGTAATGCCATACACCAAAGACAACTGCTTAACAGGCAATGCCATACACCAAAGACAACTGCTTAAGAGACAATGCCATACACCAAAGACAACTGCTTAACAGACACTGCCATGCACCAAAGACAACTGCTTAACAGGCAATGCCATACACCAAAGACAACTGCTTAACAGGCAATGCCATACACCAAAGACAACTGCTTAACACGTAACGCCATGCAACAAAGACAACTGCTTAACAGACAATGCCATACACCGAAGAAAACTGCTTAACAGACAATGCTATACACCAAAGACAACTGCTTAACAGGCAATGCCATAAACCAAAGACAACTGCTTAACAGACAATGCCATACACCAAAGACAACTGCTTAAAAGACACAGCCATACACCAAAGACAACAGCATAACAGGCAACGCCATGCACCAAAGACAACTGCTTAACAGGCAATGCCATACAACAAAGACAACTGCTTAACAGGCAATGCCATGCACCAAAGACAACTGCTTAACAGACAATGCCATACACCAAAGACAACTGCTTAACAGACAATGCCATACACCAAAGACAACTGCTTAACAGGCAACGCCATACACCAAAGACAACTGCTTAACAGGCAATGCCATACACCAAAGACAACTGCTTAACAGGCAATGCCATACACAAAAGGCAACTGCTTAACAGGCAATGCCAAACACCAAAGACAACTGCTTAAGACAATGCCATACACCAAAGACAACTGCTTAAGACAATGCCATACACCAAAGACAACTGCTTAACAGACAACGCCATTAACTAAAGACAACTGCTTAACAGACAATGCCATACACCAAAGACAACTGCTTAACAGGCAATGGCATACACCAAAGACAACTGCTTAACAGACAACGCCATACACTAAAGACAACTGCTTAACAGACAATGCCATACACCAAAGACAACTGCTTAACAGACACTGCCATACACCAAAGACAACTACTTAACAGACAATGCCATACACCAAAGACAACTGCTTAACAGACAATGCCAAACACCAAAGACAACTGCTTAACAGGCAATGCCATACACCAAAGACAACTGCTTAACAGGCAATGCCATACACCAAAGACAACTGCTTAACAGGCAATGCCATACACCAAAGACAACTGCTTAACAGACAATGCCATACACCAAAGACAACTACTTAACAGACAATGCCATACACCAAAGACAACTGCTTAACAGACAATGCCATACACCAAAGACAACTGCTTAACAGGCAATGCCATACACCAAAGACAACTGCTTAACAGGCAATGCCATACACCAAAGACAACTGCTTAACAGGCATTGCCATACACCAAAGACAACTGCTTAACAGACAATGCCATACACCAAAGACAACTGCTTAACAGACAATGCCATACACCAAAGACAACTGCTTAACAGACAATGCCATACACCAAAGACAACTGCTTAACAGGCAATGCCATACACCAAAGACAACTGCTTAACAGGCAATGCCATACACCAAAGACAACTGCTTAACAGGCAATGCCATACACCAAAGAAAACTGCTTAACAGACAATGCCATACACCAAAGACAACTGCTTAACAGACACTGCCATACACCAAAGACAACTGCTTAACAGACAATGCCATACACCAAAAACAACTGCTTAACAGACACTGCCATACACCAAAGACAACTGCTTAACAGGCAACGCCATACACCAAAGACAACTGCTTAACAGGCAATGCCATACACCAAAGACAACTGCTTAACAGACAATGCCATACACCAAAGACAACTGCTTAACAGACAATGCCATACACCAAAGACAACTGCTTAACAGACACTGCCATACACCAAAGACAACTGCTTAACAGACAATGCCATACACAAAAGACAACTGCTTAAAAGACACTGCCATACACCAAAGATTACTGCTTAACAGGCAATGCCATACACCAAAGACAACTGCTTAAGAGACAATGCCATACACCAAAGACAACTGCTTAACAGACACTGCCATACACCAAAGACAACTGCTTAACAGACACTGCCATACACCAAAGACAACTGCTTAACAGGCAATGCCATACACCAAAGACAACTGCTTAACAGACACTGCCATACACCAAAGACAACTGCTTAACAGGCAATGCCATACACTATAGACAACTGCTTAACATGCAACGCCATACACCAAAGACAACTGCTTAACAGACAATGCCATACACCAAAGACAACTGCTTAACAGGCAATGCCATACACCAAAGACAACTGCTTAACAGGCAATGCCATACACCAAAGATAACTGCTTAACAGACAATGCCATACACCAAAGATAACTGCTTAACAGACAATGCCATACACCAAAGACAACTGCTTAACAGGCAATGCCATATACCAAAGACAACTGCTTAAGAGACAATGCCATACACTAAAGACAACTGCTTAACAGGTAATGCCATACACCAAAGACAACTGCTTAACAGGCAATGCCATACACCAAAGACAACTGCTTAAGAGACAATGCCATACACCAAAGACAACTGCTTAACAGACACTGCCATGCACCAAAGACAACTGCTTAACAGGCAATGCCATACACCAAAGACAACTGCTTAACAGGCAATGCCATACACCAAAGACAACTGCTTAACACGTAACGCCATGCAACAAAGACAACTGCTTAACAGACAATGCCATACACCGAAGACAACTGCTTAACAGACAATGCTATACACCAAAGACAACTGCTTAACAGGCAATGCCATAAACCAAAGACAACTGCTTAACAGACAATGCCATACACCAAAGACAACTGCTTAAAAGACACAGCCATACACCAAAGACAACAGCTTAACAGGCAACGCCATGCACCAAAGACAACTGCTTAACAGGCAATGCCATACAACAAAGACAACTGCTTAACAGGCAATGCCATGCACCAAAGACAACTGCTTAACAGACAATGCCATACACCAAAGACAACTGCTTAACAGACAATGCCATACACCAAAGACAACTGCTTAACAGGCAACGCCATACACCAAAGACAACTGCTTAACAGGCAACGCCATACACCAAAGACAACTGCTTAACAGGCAATGCCATACACCAAAGACAACTGCTTAACAGGCAATGCCATACACCAAAGACAACTGCTTAAGACAATGCCATACACCAAAGACAACTGCTTAACAGACAATGCCATACACCAAAGACAACTGCTTAACAGGCAACGCCATACACCAAAGACAACTGCTTAACAGGCAACGCCATACACCAAAGACAACTGCTTAAGACAATGCCATACACTAAAGACAACTGCTTAACAGGCAATGCCATACACCAAAGACAACTGCTTAACAGACAATGCCATACACAAAAGACAACTGCTTAACAGACAATGCCATGCACCAAAGACAACTGCTTAACAGACAATGCCATACACCAAAGACAACTGCTTAACAGACAATGCCATACACCAAAGACAACTGCTTAACAGACAAAGCCATGCACCAAAGACAACTGCTTAACAGACAATGCCATACACCAAAGACAACTGCTTAACAGACAATGCCATACACCAAAGACAACTGCTTAACAGACAGTGCCATACACCAAAGACAACTGCTTAACAGACAGTGCCATACACCAAAGACAACTGCTTAACAGACAATACCATGCACCAAAGACAACTGCTTAACAGACAATGCCATACACCAAAGATAACTGCTTGACAGACAATGCCATACACCAAAGACAACTGCTTAACAGGCAATGGCATACACCAAAGACAACTGCTTAACAGACAACGCCATACACTAAAGACAACTGCTTAACAGACAATGCCATACACCAAAGACAACTGCTTAACAGACAATGCCATACATCAAAGACAACTGCTTAACAGACAATGCCATACACCAAAGACAACTGCTTAACAGGCAATGCCATACACCAAAGACAACTGCTTAACAGGCAATGCCATACACCAAAGACAACTGCTTAACAGGCAACGCCATAAACTAAAGACAACTGCTTAACAGACAATGCCATACACCAAAGACAACTGCTTAACAGACAATGCCATACACCAAAGACAACTGCTTAACAGACAATGCCATAAACTAAAGACAACTGCTTAACAGGCAATGCCATACACCAAACACAACTGCTTAACAGACAACGCCATAAACTAAAGACAACTGCTTAGCAGACAATGCCATACAACAAAGACAACTGCTTAACCGGCAATGCCATACACCAAAGACAACTGCTTAATAGGCAATGCCATACACCAAAGACAACTGCTTAACAGACACTGCCATACACCAAAGATTACTGCTTAACAGGCAATGCCATACACCAAAGACAACTGCTTAACAGACACTGCCATACACCAAAGACAACTGCTTAACAGACACTGCCATACACCAAAGACAACTGCTTAACAGGCAATGCCATACACTATAGACAACTGCTTAACATGCAATGCCATACACCAAAGACAACTGCTTAACAGACAATGCCATACACCAAAGACAACTGCTTAACAGGCAATGCCATACACCAAAGACAACTGCTTAACAGACAATGCCATACACCAAAGACAACTGCTTAACAGGCAATGCCATACACCAAAGACAACTGCTTAACAGGCAATGCCATACACCAAAGATAACTGCTTAACAGACAATGCCATACACCAAAGACAACTGCTTAACAGACAATGCCATACACCAAAGACAACTGCTTAACAGGCAATGTCATATACCAAAGACAACTGCTTAAGAGACAATGCCATACACCAAAGACAACTGATTAACAGACACTGCCATACACCAAAGACAACTGCTTAACAGGCAATGCCATATACCAAAAACAACTTCTTAACAGACAATGCCATACAACAAAGACAACTGCTTAACATGCAATGCCATATACCAAAGACAACTGCTTAAGAGACAATGCCATACACTAAAGACAACTGCTTAACAGGCAATGCCATACACCAAAGACAACTGCTTAACAGGCAATGCCATACACCAAAGACAACTGCTTAAGAGACAATGCCATACACCAAAGACAACTGCTTAACAGACACTGCCATACACCAAAGACAACTGCTTAACAGGCAATGCCATACACCAAAGACAACTGCTTAACAGGCAATGCCATACACCAAAGACAACTGCTTAACAGACAATGCCATACACCACAGACAACTGCTTAACAGACACTGCCATACACCAAAGACAACTGCTTAACACGTAACGCCATGCAACAAAGACAACTGCTTAACAGACAATGCCATACACCAAAGACAACTGCTTAACAGACACTGCCATACACCAAGGACAACTGCTTAACAGACAATGCCATACACCAAAGACAACTGCTTAACAGGCAATGCCATACACTAAAGACAACTGCTTAACAGACACTGCCATACACCAAAGACAACTGCTTAACAGGCAATGCCATACACCAAAGACAACTGCTTAACAGACAATGCCATACACCAAAGACAACTGCTTAACAGACACAGCCATACACCAAAGACAACAGCTTAACAGGCAACGCCATGCACCAAAGACAACTGCTTAACAGGCAATGCCATACACTAAAGACAACTGCTTAACAGGCAATGCCATGCACCAAAGACAATTGCTTAACAGACAATGCCATACACCAAAGACAACTGCTTAACAGACAATGCCATACACCAAAGACAACTGCTTAACAGGCAACGCCATACACCAAAAACAACTGCTTAACAGGCAACGCCATACACCAAAGACAACTGCTTAAGACAATGCCATACACTAAAGACAACTGCTTAACAGGCAATGCCATACACCAAAGACAACTGCTTAACAGACAATGCCATACACAAAAGACAACTGCTTAACAGACACTGCCATACACCAAAGACAACTGCTTAACAGACAATGCCATACACCAAAGACAACTGCTTAACAGACAATGCCATACACCAAAGACAACTGCTTAACAGACAATGCCATACACCAAAGACAACTGCTTAACAGACAATGCCATACACCAAAGACAACTGCTTAACAGACAATGCCATGCACCAAAGACAACTGCTTAACAGACAATGCCATACACCAAAGACAACTGCTTAACAGACAATGCCATACACCAAAGACAACTGCTTAACAGACAAAGCCATGCACCAAAGACAACTGCTTAACAGACAATGCCATACACCAAAGACAACTGTTTAACAGACAATGCCATACACCAAAGACAACTGCTTAACAGACAATGCCATACACAATAGACAACTGCTTAACAGACAATGCCATGCACCAAAGACAACTGCTTAACAGACAATGCCATACACCAAAGACAACTGCTTAACAGACAATGCCATACACCAAAGACAACTGCTTAACAGACAATGCCATACACCAAAGACAACTGCTTAACAGACAATGCCATACACCAAAGACAACTGCTTAACAGACAATGCCATACACCAAAGACAACTGCTTAACAGACAATGCCATGCACCAAAGACAACTGCTTAACAGACAATGCCATACACCAAAGACAACTGCTTAACAGACAATGCCATACACCAAAGACAACTGCTTAACAGACAATGCCATGCACCAAAGACAACTGCTTAACAGACAATGCCATACACCAAAGACAACTGCTTAACAGACAATGCCATACACCAAAGACAACTGCTTAACAGGCAATGGCATACACCAAAGACAACTGCTTAACAGACAACGCCATACACTAAAGACAACTGCTTAACAGACACTGCCATACACCAAAGACAACTGCTTAACAGACAATGCCATACACCAAAGAAAACTGCTTAACAGACAATGCCAAACACCAAAGACAACTGCTTAACAGGCAATGCCATACACCAAAGACAACTGCTTAACAGGCAATGCCATACACCAAAGACAACTGCTTAACAGGCAATGCCATACACCAAAGACAACTGCTTAACAGACAATGCCATACACCAAAGACAACTACTTAACAGACAATGCCATACACCAAAGATAACTGCTTAACAGACAATGCCATACACCAAAGACAACTGCTTAACAGGCAATGCCATACACCAAAGACAACTGCTTAACAGGCAATGCCATACACCAAAGACAACTGCTTAACAGGCAATGCCATACACCAAAGACAACTGCTTAACAGACAATGCCATACACCAAAGACAACTGCTTAACAGACAATGCCATACACCAAAGACAACTGCTTAACAGACAATGCCATACACCAAAGACAACTGCTTAACAGGCAATGCCATACACCAAAGACAACTGCTTAACAGGCAATGCCATACACCAAAGACAACTGCTTAACAGGCAATGCCATACACCAAAGACAACTGCTTAATAAGCAATGCCATACACCAAAGACAACTGCTTAACAGACAATGCCATACACCAAAGGCAACTGCTTAACAGACACTGCCATACACCAAAGACAACTGCTTAACAGACAATGCCATACACCAAAGACAACTGCTTAAAAGACACTGCCATACACCAAAGATTACTGCTTAACAGGCAATGCCATACACCAAAGACAACTGCTTAAGAGACAATGCCATACACCAAAGACAACTGCTTAACAGACACTGCCATACACCAAAGACAACTGCTTAACAGACACTGCCATACACCAAAGACAACTGCTTAACAGGCAATGCCATACACCAAAGACAACTGCTTAACAGACACTGCCATACACCAAAGACAACTGCTTAACAGGCAATGCCATACACTATAGACAACTGCTTAACATGCAACGCCATACACCAAAGACAACTGCTTAACAGACAATGCCATACACCAAAGACAACTGCTTAACAGGCAACGCCATACACCAAAGACAACTGCTTAACAGGCAACGCCATACACCAAAGACAACTGCTTAAGACAATGCCATACACTAAAGACAACTGCTTAACAGGCAATGCCATACACCAAAGACAACTGCTTAACAGACAATGCCATACACAAAAGACAACTGCTTAACAGACAATGCCATGCACCAAAGACAACTGCTTAACAGACAATGCCATACACCAAAGACAACTGCTTAACAGACAATGCCATACACCAAAGACAACTGCTTAACAGACAAAGCCATGCACCAAAGACAACTGCTTAACAGACAATGCCATACACCAAAGACAACTGCTTAACAGACAATGCCATACACCAAAGACAACTGCTTAACAGACAGTGCCATACACCAAAGACAACTGCTTAACAGACAGTGCCATACACCAAAGACAACTGCTTAACAGACAATACCATGCACCAAAGACAACTGCTTAACAGACAATGCCATACACCAAAGATAACTGCTTGACAGACAATGCCATACACCAAAGACAACTGCTTAACAGGCAATGGCATACACCAAAGACAACTGCTTAACAGACAACGCCATACACTAAAGACAACTGCTTAACAGACAATGCCATACACCAAAGACAACTGCTTAACAGACAATGCCATACATCAAAGACAACTGCTTAACAGACAATGCCATACACCAAAGACAACTGCTTAACAGGCAATGCCATACACCAAAGACAACTGCTTAACAGGCAATGCCATACACCAAAGACAACTGCTTAACAGGCAACGCCATAAACTAAAGACAACTGCTTAACAGACAATGCCATACACCAAAGACAACTGCTTAACAGACAATGCCATACACCAAAGACAACTGCTTAACAGACAATGCCATAAACTAAAGACAACTGCTTAACAGGCAATGCCATACACCAAACACAACTGCTTAACAGACAACGCCATAAACTAAAGACAACTGCTTAGCAGACAATGCCATACAACAAAGACAACTGCTTAACCGGCAATGCCATACACCAAAGACAACTGCTTAATAGGCAATGCCATACACCAAAGACAACTGCTTAACAGACACTGCCATACACCAAAGATTACTGCTTAACAGGCAATGCCATACACCAAAGACAACTGCTTAACAGACACTGCCATACACCAAAGACAACTGCTTAACAGACACTGCCATACACCAAAGACAACTGCTTAACAGGCAATGCCATACACTATAGACAACTGCTTAACATGCAATGCCATACACCAAAGACAACTGCTTAACAGACAATGCCATACACCAAAGACAACTGCTTAACAGGCAATGCCATACACCAAAGACAACTGCTTAACAGACAATGCCATACACCAAAGACAACTGCTTAACAGGCAATGCCATACACCAAAGACAACTGCTTAACAGGCAATGTCATACACCAAAGATAACTGCTTAACAGACAATGCCATACACCAAAGACAACTGCTTAACAGACAATGCCATACACCAAAGACAACTGCTTAACAGGCAATGTCATATACCAAAGACAACTGCTTAAGAGACAATGCCATACACCAAAGACAACTGATTAACAGACACTGCCATACACCAAAGACAACTGCTTAACAGGCAATGCCATATACCAAAAACAACTTCTTAACAGACAATGCCATACAACAAAGACAACTGCTTAACATGCAATGCCATATACCAAAGACAACTGCTTAAGAGACAATGCCATACACTAAAGACAACTGCTTAACAGGCAATGCCATACACCAAAGACAACTGCTTAACAGGCAATGCCATACACCAAAGACAACTGCTTAAGAGACAATGCCATACACCAAAGACAACTGCTTAACAGACACTGCCATACACCAAAGACAACTGCTTAACAGGCAATGCCATACACCAAAGACAACTGCTTAACAGGCAATGCCATACACCAAAGACAACTGCTTAACAGACAATGCCATACACCAAAGACAACTGCTTAACAGACACTGCCATACACCAAAGACAACTGCTTAACACGTAACGCCATGCAACAAAGACAACTGCTTAACAGACAATGCCATACACCAAAGACAACTGCTTAACAGACACTGCCATACACCAAGGACAACTGCTTAACAGACAATGCCATACACCAAAGACAACTGCTTAACAGGCAATGCCATACACTAAAGACAACTGCTTAACAGACACTGCCATACACCAAAGACAACTGCTTAACAGGCAATGCCATACACCAAAGACAACTGCTTAACAGACAATGCCATACACCAAAGACAACTGCTTAACAGACACAGCCATACACCAAAGACAACAGCTTAACAGGCAACGCCATGCACCAAAGACAACTGCTTAACAGGCAATGCCATACACTAAAGACAACTGCTTAACAGGCAATGCCATGCACCAAAGACAATTGCTTAACAGACAATGCCATACACCAAAGACAACTGCTTAACAGACAATGCCATACACCAAAGACAACTGCTTAACAGGCAACGCCATACACCAAAAACAACTGCTTAACAGGCAACGCCATACACCAAAGACAACTGCTTAAGACAATGCCATACACTAAAGACAACTGCTTAACAGGCAATGCCATACACCAAAGACAACTGCTTAACAGACAATGCCATACACAAAAGACAACTGCTTAACAGACACTGCCATACACCAAAGACAACTGCTTAACAGACAATGCCATACACCAAAGACAACTGCTTAACAGACAATGCCATACACCAAAGACAACTGCTTAACAGACAATGCCATACACCAAAGACAACTGCTTAACAGACAATGCCATACACCAAAGACAACTGCTTAACAGACAATGCCATACACCAAAGACAACTGCTTAACAGACAATGCCATGCACCAAAGACAACTGCTTAACAGACAATGCCATACACCAAAGACAACTGCTTAACAGACAATGCCATACACCAAAGACAACTGCTTAACAGACAAAGCCATGCACCAAAGACAACTGCTTAACAGACAATGCCATACACCAAAGACAACTGTTTAACAGACAATGCCATACACCAAAGACAACTGCTTAACAGACAATGCCATACACAATAGACAACTGCTTAACAGACAATGCCATGCACCAAAGACAACTGCTTAACAGACAATGCCATACACCAAAGACAACTGCTTAACAGACAATGCCATACACCAAAGACAACTGCTTAACAGACAATGCCATACACCAAAGACAACTGCTTAACAGACAATGCCATACACCAAAGACAACTGCTTAACAGACAATGCCATACACCAAAGACAACTGCTTAACAGACAATGCCATGCACCAAAGACAACTGCTTAACAGACAATGCCATACACCAAAGACAACTGCTTAACAGACAATGCCATACACCAAAGACAACTGCTTAACAGACAATGCCATGCACCAAAGACAACTGCTTAACAGACAATGCCATACACCAAAGACAACTGCTTAACAGACAATGCCATACACCAAAGACAACTGCTTAACAGGCAATGGCATACACCAAAGACAACTGCTTAACAGACAACGCCATACACTAAAGACAACTGCTTAACAGACAATGCCATACACCAAAGACAACTACTTAACAGACAATGCCATACACCAAAGATAACTGCTTAACAGACAATGCCATACACCAAAGACAACTGCTTAACAGGCAATGCCATACACTATAGACAACTGCTTAACAGGCAATGTCATACACTAAAGACAACTGCTTAACAGACAATGCCATACACCAAAGACAACTGCTTAACAGGCAATGCCATACACCAAAGACAACTGCTTAACAGGCAATGCCATACACCAAAGACAACTGCTTAACAGACAATGCCATACACCAAAGACAACTGCTTAACAGACAATGCCATACACCAAAGACAACTGCTTAACAGACAATGCCATACACCAAAGACAACTGCTTAACAGGCAATGCCATACACCAAAGACAAATGCTTAACAGGCAATGCCATACACCAAAGACAACTGCTTAACAGGCAATGCCATACACCAAAGACAACTGCTTAATAAGCAATGCCATACACCAAAGACAACTGCTTAACAGACAATGCCATACACCAAAGGCAACTGCTTAACAGACACTGCCATACACCAAAGACAACTGCTTAACAGACAATGCCATACACCAAAGACAACTGCTTAAAAGACACTGCCATACACCAAAGATTACTGCTTAACAGGCAATGCCATACACCAAAGACAACTGCTTCAGAGACAATGCCATACACCAAAGACAACTGCTTAACAGACACTGCCATACACCAAAGACAACTGCTTAACAGACACTGCCATACACCAAAGACAACTGCTTAACAGGCAATGCCATACACCAAAGACAACTGCTTAACAGACACTGCCATACACCAAAGACAACTGCTTAACAGGCAATGCCATACACTATAGACAACTGCTTAACATGCAACGCCATACACCAAAGACAACTGCTTAACAGACAATGCCATACACCAAAGACAACTGCTTAACAGGCAATGCCATACACCAAAGACAACTGCTTAACAGGCAATGCCATACACCAAAGATAACTGCTTAACAGACAATGCCATACACCAAAGATAACTGCTTAACAGACAATGCCATACACCAAAGACAACTGCTTAACAGGCAATGCCATATACCAAAGACAACTGCTTAAGAGACAATGCCATACACTAAAGACAACTGCTTAACAGGTAATGCCATACACCAAAGACAACTGCTTAACAGGCAATGCCATACACCAAAGACAACTGCTTAAGAGACAATGCCATACACCAAAGACAACTGCTTAACAGACACTGCCATGCACCAAAGACAACTGCTTAACAGGCAATGCCATACACCAAAGACAACTGCTTAACAGGCAATGCCATACACCAAAGACAACTGCTTAACACGTAACGCCATGCAACAAAGACAACTGCTTAACAGACAATGCCATACACCGAAGACAACTGCTTAACAGACAATGCTATACACCAAAGACAACTGCTTAACAGGCAATGCCATAAACCAAAGACAACTGCTTAACAGACAATGCCATACACCAAAGACAACTGCTTAAAAGACACAGCCATACACCAAAGACAACAGCTTAACAGGCAACGCCATGCACCAAAGACAACTGCTTAACAGGCAATGCCATACAACAAAGACAACTGCTTAACAGGCAATGCCATGCACCAAAGACAACTGCTTAACAGACAATGCCATACACCAAAGACAACTGCTTAACAGACAATGCCATACACCAAAGACAACTGCTTAACAGGCAACGCCATACACCAAAGACAACTGCTTAACAGGCAATGCCATACACCAAAGACAACTGCTTAACAGGCAATGCCATACACAAAAGGCAACTGCTTAACAGGCAATGCCATACACCAAAGACAACTGCTTAAGACAATGCCATACACCAAAGACAACTGCTTAACAGACAATGCCATACACCAAAGACAACTGCTTAACAGACAACGCCATTAACTAAAGACAACTGCTTAACAGACAATGCCATACACCAAAGACAACTGCTTAACAGGCAATGGCATACACCAAAGACAACTGCTTAACAGACAACGCCATACACTAAAGACAACTGCTTAACAGACAATGCCATACACCAAAGACAACTGCTTAACAGACACTGCCATACACCAAAGACAACTACTTAACAGACAATGCCATACACCAAAGACAACTGCTTAACAGACAATGCCAAACACCAAAGACAACTGCTTAACAGGCAATGCCATACACCAAAGACAACTGCTTAACAGGCAATGCCATACACCAAAGACAACTGCTTAACAGGCAATGCCATACACCAAAGACAACTGCTTAACAGACAATGCCATACACCAAAGACAACTACTTAACAGACAATGCCATACACCAAAGACAACTGCTTAACAGACAATGCCATACACCAAAGACAACTGCTTAACAGGCAATGCCATACACCAAAGACAACTGCTTAACAGGCAATGCCATACACCAAAGACAACTGCTTAACAGGCATTGCCATACACCAAAGACAACTGCTTAACAGACAATGCCATACACCAAAGACAACTGCTTAACAGACAATGCCATACACCAAAGACAACTGCTTAACAGACAATGCCATACACCAAAGACAACTGCTTAACAGGCAATGCCATACACCAAAGACAACTGCTTAACAGGCAATGCCATACACCAAAGACAACTGCTTAACAGGCAATGCCATACACCAAAGAAAACTGCTTAACAGACAATGCCATACACCAAAGACAACTGCTTAACAGACACTGCCATACACCAAAGACAACTGCTTAACAGACAATGCCATACACCAAAGACAACTGCTTAACAGACACTGCCATACACCAAAGACAACTGCTTAACAGGCAACGCCATACACCAAAGACAACTGCTTAACAGGCAATGCCATACACCAAAGACAACTGCTTAACAGACAATGCCATACACCAAAGACAACTGCTTAACAGACAATGCCATACACCAAAGACAACTGCTTAACAGACACTGCCATACACCAAAGACAACTGCTTAACAGACAATGCCATACACCAAAGACAACTGCTTAAAAGACACTGCCATACACCAAAGATTACTGCTTAACAGGCAATGCCATACACCAAAGACAACTGCTTAAGAGACAATGCCATACACCAAAGACAACTGCTTAACAGACACTGCCATACACCAAAGACAACTGCTTAACAGACACTGCCATACACCAAAGACAACTGCTTAACAGGCAATGCCATACACCAAAGACAACTGCTTAACAGACACTGCCATACACCAAAGACAACTGCTTAACAGGCAATGCCATACACTATAGACAACTGCTTAACATGCAACGCCATACACCAAAGACAACAGCTTAACAGACAATGCCATACACCAAAGACAACTGCTTAACAGGCAATGCCATACACCAAAGACAACTGCTTAACAGGCAATGCCATACACCAAAGATAACTGCTTAACAGACAATGCCATACACCAAAGATAACTGCTTAACAGACAATGCCATACACCAAAGACAACTGCTTAACAGGCAAAGCCATATACCAAAGACAACTGCTTAAGAGACAATGCCATACACTAAAGACAACTGCTTAACAGGTAATGCCATACACCAAAGACAACTGCTTAACAGGCAATGCCATACACCAAAGACAACTGCTTAAGAGACAATGCCATACACCAAAGACAACTGCTTAACAGACACTGCCACGCACCAAAGACAACTGCTTAACAGGCAATGCCATACACCAAAGACAACTGCTTAACAGGCAATGCCATACACCAAAGACAACTGCTTAACACGTAACGCCATGCAACAAAGCCAACTGCTTAACAGACAATGCCATACACCGAAGACAACTGCTTAACAGACAATGCTATACACCAAAGACAACTGCTTAACAGGCAATGCCATAAACCAAAGACAACTGCTTAACAGACAATGCCATACACCAAAGACAACTGCTTAAAAGACACAGCCATACACCAAAGACAACAGCTTAACAGGCAACGCCATGCACCAAAGACAACTGCTTAACAGGCAATGCCATACAACAAAGACAACTGCTTAACAGGCAATGCTATGCACCAAAGACAACTGCTTAACAGACAATGCCATACACCAAAGACAACTGCTTAACAGACAATGCCATACACCAAAGACAACTGCTTAACAGCCAACGCCATACACCAAAGACAACTGCTTAACAGGCAATGCCATACACCAAAGACAACTGCTTAACAGGCAATGCCATACACAAAAGGCAACTGCTTAACAGGCAATGCCATACACCAAAGACAACTGCTTAAGACAATGCCATACACCAAAGACAACTGCTTAACAGACAATGCCATACACCAAAGACAACTGCTTAACAGGCAACGCCATACACCAAAGACAACTGCTTAACAGGCAACGCCATACACCAAAGACAACTGCTTAAGACAATGCCATACACTAAAGACAACTGCTTAACAGGCAATGCCATACACCAAAGACAACTGCTTAACAGACAATGCCATACACAAAAGACAACTGCTTAACAGACAATGCCATGCACCAAAGACAACTGCTTAACAGACAATGCCATACACCAAAGACAACTGCTTAACAGACAATGCCATACACCAAAGACAACTGCTTAACAGACAAAGCCATGCACCAAAGACAACTGCTTAACAGACAATGCCATACACCAAAGACAACTGCTTAACAGACAATGCCATACACCAAAGACAACTGCTTAACAGACAGTGCCATACACCAAAGACAACTGCTTAACAGACAGTGCCATACACCAAAGACAACTGCTTAACAGACAATGCCATGCACCAAAGACAACTGCTTAACAGACAATGCCATACACCAAAGATAACTGCTTGACAGACAATGCCATACACCAAAGACAACTGCTTAACAGGCAATGGCATACACCAAAGACAACTGCTTAACAGACAACGCCATACACTAAAGACAACTGCTTAACAGACAATGCCATACACCAAAGACAACTGCTTAACAGACAATGCCATACATCAAAGACAACTGCTTAACAGACAATGCCATACACCAAAGACAACTGCTTAACAGGCAATGCCATACACCAAAGACAACTGCTTAACAGGCAATGCCATACACCAAAGACAACTGCTTAACAGGCAACGCCATAAACTAAAGACAACTGCTTAACAGACAATGCCATACACCAAAGACAACTGCTTAACAGACAATGCCATACACCAAAGACAACTGCTTAACAGACAATGCCATAAACTAAAGACAACTGCTTAACAGGCAATGCCATACACCAAACACAACTGCTTAACAGACAACGCCATAAACTAAAGACAACTGCTTAGCAGACAATGCCATACAACAAAGACAACTGCTTAACCGGCAATGCCATACACCAAAGACAACTGCTTAATAGGCAATGCCATACACCAAAGACAACTGCTTAACAGACACTGCCATACACCAAAGATTACTGCTTAACAGGCAATGCCATACACCAAAGACAACTGCTTAACAGACACTGCCATACACCAAAGACAACTGCTTAACAGACACTGCCATACACCAAAGACAACTGCTTAACAGGCAATGCCATACACCAAAGACAACTGCTTAACAGGCAATGCCATACACCAAAGATAACTGCTTAACAGACAATGCCATACACCAAAGACAACTGCTTAACAGACAATGCCATACACCAAAGACAACTGCTTAACAGGCAATGTCATATACCAAAGACAACTGCTTAAGAGACAATGCCATACAAAAAAGACAACTGATTAACAGACACTGCCATACACCAAAGACAACTGCTTAACAGGCAATGCCATATACCAAAAACAACTTCTTAACAGACAATGCCATACAACAAAGACAACTGCTTAACATGCAATGCCATATACCAAAGACAACTGCTTAAGAGACAATGCCATACACTAAAGACAACTGCTTAACAGGCAATGCCATACACCAAAGACAACTGCTTAACAGGCAATGCCATACACCAAAGACAACTGCTTAAGAGACAATGCCATACACCAAAGACAACTGCTTAACAGACACTGCCATACACCAAAGACAACTGCTTAACAGGCAATGCCATACACCAAAGACAACTGCTTAACAGGCAATGCCATACACCAAAGACAACTGCTTAACAGACAATGCCATACACCAAAGACAACTGCTTAACAGACACTGCCATACACCAAAGACAACTGCTTAACACGTAACGCCATGCAACAAAGACAACTGCTTAACAGACAATGCCATACACCAAAGACAACTGCTTAACAGACACTGCCATACACCAAGGACAACTGCTTAACAGACAATGCCATACACCAAAGACAACTGCTTAACAGGCAATGCCATACACTAAAGACAACTGCTTAACAGACACTGCCATACAACAAAGACAACTGCTTAACAGGCAATGCCATACACCAAAGACAACTGCTTAACAGACAATGCCATACAGCAAAGACAACTGCTTAACAGACACAGCCATACACCAAAGACAACAGCTTAACAGGCAACGCCATGCACCAAAGACAACTGCTTAACAGGCAATGCCATACACTAAAGACAACTGCTTAACAGGCAATGCCATGCACCAAAGACAATTGCTTAACAGACAATGCCATACACCAAAGACAACTGCTTAACAGACAATGCCATACACCAAAGACAACTGCTTAACAGGCAACGCCATACACCAAAAACAACTGCTTAACAGGCAACGCCATACACCAAAGACAACTGCTTAAGACAATGCCATACACTAAAGACAACTGCTTAACAGGCAATGCCATACACCAAAGACAACTGCTTAACAGACAATGCCATACACAAAAGACAACTGCTTAACAGACACTGCCATACACCAAAGACAACTGCTTAACAGACAATGCCATACACCAAAGACAACTGCTTAACAGACAATGCCATACACCAAAGACAACTGCTTAACAGACAATGCCATACACCAAAGACAACTGCTTAACAGACAATGCCATACACCAAAGACAACTGCTTAACAGACAATGCCATACACCAAAGACAACTGCTTAACAGACAATGCCATGCACCAAAGACAACTGCTTAACAGACAATGCCATACACCAAAGACAACTGCTTAACAGACAATGCCATACACCAAAGACAACTGCTTAACAGACAAAGCCATGCACCAAAGACAACTGCTTAACAGACAATGCCATACACCAAAGACAACTGTTTAACAGACAATGCCATACACCAAAGACAACTGCTTAACAGACAATGCCATACACAATAGACAACTGCTTAACAGACAATGCCATGCACCAAAGACAACTGCTTAACAGACAATGCCATACACCAAAGATAACTGCTTAACAGACAATGCCATACACCAAAGACAACTGCTTAACAGGCAATGGCATACACCAAAGACAACTGCTTAACAGACAACGCCATACACTAAAGACAACTGCTTAACAGACAATGCCATACACCAAAGACAACTGCTTAACAGACAATGCCATACACCAAAGACAACTGCTTAACAGGCAATGCCATACACCAAAGACAACTGCTTAACAGACAATGCCATACACCAAAGACAACTGCTTAACAGACAATGCCATACACCAAAGACAACTGCTTAACAGGCAATGCCATACACCAAAGACAACTGCTTAACAGGCAATGACATACACTAAAGACAACTGCTTAACAGGCAATGCCATACACTGAAGACAACTGCTCAACAGGCAATGCCATACACCAAAGACAACTGCTTAACAGGCAATGCCATACACCAAAGACAACTGCTTAACAGACAATGCCATAAACTAAAGACAACTGCTTAACAGGCAATGCCATACACCAACGACAACTGCTTAACAGACAATGCCATACACCAAAGACAACTGCTTAACAGACACTGAAATACACCAAAGACAACTGCTTAACAGGCAACGCCATAAACTAAAGACAACTGCTTAGCAGATAATGCCAAAAACTAAAGACAACTGCTTAACAGGCAATGCCATACACCAAAGACAACTGCTTAACAGACAATGCCATACACCAAAGACAACTGCTTAACAGACAATGCCATACACCAAAGACAACTGCTTAACAGGCAATGCCATACACCAAAGACAACTGCTTAACAGACACTGCCATACACCAAAGACAACTGCTTAACAGGCAATGCCATACACTATAGACAAGTGCTTAACAGGCAATGCCATACACAAAAGACAACTGCTTAACAGACAATGCCATGCACCAAATACAACTGCTTAACAGACACTGCCATACACCAAAGATTACTGCTTAACAGGCAATGCCATACACCAAAGACAACTGCTTAACAGACAATGCCATACACCAAAGACAACTGCTTAACAGACAATGCCATACACCAAAGACAACTGCTTAACAGACAATGCCATACACCAAAGACAACTGCTTAACAGACAATGCCATACACCAAAGACAACTGCTTAACAGACACTGCCATACACCAAAGACAACTGCTTAACAGGCAATGCCATACACCAAAGACAACTGCTTAACAGACAATGCCATACACCAAAGACAACTGCTTAACAGACAATGCCATACACCAAAGACAACTGCTTAACAGACAATGCCATACACTATAGACAACTGCTTAACAGGCAATGCCATACACAAAAGACAACTGCTTAACAGACAATGCCATGCACCAAAGACAACTGCTTAACAGACAATGCCATACACCAAAGACAACTGCTTAACAGGCAATGCCATACACCAAAGACAACTGCTTAACAAACAATGCCATACACCAAATACAACTGCTTAACAGACAATGGCATACACTAAAGACAACTGCTTAACAGGCAATGCCATACACCAAAGACAACTGCTTAACAGACAATGCCATACACCAAAGACAACTGCTTAACAGGCAATGCCATACACCAAAGACAACTGCTTAACAGGCAACGCCATAAACTAAAGACAACTGCTTAGCAGACAATGCCAAAAACTAAAGACAACTGCTTAACAGGCAATGCCATACACCAAAGACAACTGCTTAACAGGCAATGCCATACACCAAAGACAACTGCTTAACAGGCAATGTCATACACCAAAGACAACTGCTTAACAGACACTGCCATACACCAAAGACAACTGCTTAACAGGCAATGCCATACACCAAAGACAACTGCTTAACAGACAATGCCATACACCAAATACAACTGTTTAACAGACAATGCCATACACCAAAGACAACTGCTTAACAGGCAATGCCATACACCAAAGACAACTGCTTAACAGACAATGCCATACACCAAAGACAACTGCTTAACAGGCAATGCCATACACCAAAGACAACTGCTTAACAGGCAACACCATAAACTAAAGACAACTGCTTAGCAGACAATGCCATACACCAAAGACAACTGCTTAACAGACAATGCCATACACCAAAGACAACTGCTTAACAGGCAATGCCATACACCAAAGACAACTGCTTAACAGACACTGCCATACACCAAAGACAACTGCTTAACAGGCAATGCCATACACTATAGACAACTGCTTAACAGGCAATGCCATGCACAAAAGACAACTGCTTAACAGACAATGCCATGCACCAAATACAACTGCTTAACAGACAATGCCATACACCAAAGACAACTGCTTAACAGGCAATGCCATACACCAAAGACAACTGCTTAACAGACAATGCCATATACCAAAGACAACTGCTTAACAGACAATGCCATACACCAAAGACAACTGCTTAACAGACAATGCCATACACCAAAGACAACTGCTTAACAGACAACGCCATACACCAAAGACAACTGCTTAACAGACAACGCCATAAACTAAAGACAACTGCTTAGCAGACAATGACATACACCAAAGACAACTGCTTAACAGGCAATGCCATACACCAAAGACAACTGCTTAACAAGCAATGCCATACACCAAAGACAACTGCTTAACAGACAATGCCATAAACTAAAGACAACTGCTTAACAGGCAATGCCATACACCAAAGACAACTGCTTATCAGGCAACGCCATAAACTAAAGACAACTGCTTAGCAGACAATGCCAAAAACTAAAGACAACTGCTTAACAGGCAATGCCATACACCAAAGACAACTGCTTAACAGACAATGCCATACACCAAAGACAACTGCTTAACAGGCGATGCCATACACCAAAGACAACTGCTTAACAGGCAATGCCATACACCAAAGACAACTGCTTAACAGGCAACGCCATAAACTAAAGACAACTGCTTAGCAGACAACGCCATACACCAAAGACAACTGCTTAACAGGCAATGCCATACCCCAAAGACAACTGCTTAACAGGCAATGCCAAAAACTAAAGACAACTGCTTAACAGGCAACGCCATACACCAAAGACAACTGCTTAACAGGCAATGCCATACACCAAAGACAACTGCTTAACAGGCAATGCCATACACCAAAGACAACTGCTTAACAGGCAACGCAATAAACTAAAGACAACTGCTTAGCAGACAACGCCATACACCAAAGACAACTGCTTAACAGACAATGCCATACACCAAAGACAACTGCTTAACAGACAATGCCATACACCAAAGACAACTGCTTAACAGGCAATGCCAAAAACTAAAGACAACTGCTTAACAGGCAACGCCATACACCAAAGACAACTGCTTAGCAGACAATGCCATACACCAAAGACAACTGCTTAACAGACAATGCCATGCACCAAAGACAACTGCTTAACAGACAATGCCATACACCGAAGACAACTGCTTAACAGACAACGCCATAAACTAAAGACAACTGCTTAACAGACAACGCCATAAACTAAAGACAACTGCTTAGCACACAATGCCATACACCAAAGACAACTGCTTAACACACAACGCCATACACCAAAGACAACTGCTTAACAGACAATGCCATACACCAAAGACAACTGCTTAACAGGCAATGCCATACACCAAAGACAACTGCTTAAGAGACAATGCCATACACCAAAGACAACTGCTTAACAGACACTGCCATACACCAAAGACAACTGCTTAACAGGCAATGCCATACACCAAAGACAACTGCTTAACAGGCAATGCCATACACCAAAGACAACTGCTTAACAGACAATGCCATACACCAAAGACAACTGCTTAACAGACACTGCCATACACCAAAGACAACTGCTTAACACGTAACGCCATGCAACAAAGACAACTGCTTAACAGACAATGCCATACACCAAAGACAACTGCTTAACAGACACTGCCATAAACCAAGGACAACTGCTTAACAAACACTGCCATACACCAAAGACAACTGCTTAACAGGCAATGCCATACACCAAAGACAACTGCTTAACAGACAATGCCATACACCAAAGACAACTGCTTAACAGACACTGCCATAAACCAAGGACAACTGCTTAACAAACACTGCCATACACCAAAGACAACTGCTTAACAGGCAATGCCATACACCAAAGACAACTGCTTAACAGGCAATGCCATACACTAAAGACAACTGCTTAACAGACACTGCCATACACCAAAGACAACTGCTTAACAGGCAATGCCATACACCAAAGACAACTGCTTAACAGACAATGCCATACACCAAAGACAACTGCTTAACAGACACAGCCATACACCAAAGACAACAGCTTAACAGGCAACGCCATGCACCAAAGACAACTGCTTAACAGGCAATGCCATACACCAAAGACAACTGCTTAACAGGCAATGCCATGCACCAAAGACAATTGCTTAACAGACAATGCCATACACCAAAGACAACTGCTTAACAGACAATGCCATACACCAAAGACAACTGCTTAACAGGCAACGCCATACACCAAAGACAACTGCTTAACAGGCAACGCCATACACCAAAGACAACTGCTTAAGACAATGCCATACACTAAAGACAACTGCTTAACAGGCAATGCCATACACCAAAGACAACTGCTTAACAGACAATGCCATACACAAAAGACAACTGCTTAACAGACACTGCCATACACCAAAGACAACTGCTTAACAGACAATGCCATACACCAAAGACAACTGCTTAACAGACAATGCCATACACCAAAGACAACTGCTTAACAGACAATGCCATACACCAAAGACAACTGCTTAACAGACAATGCCATACACCAAAGACAACTGCTTAACAGACAATGCCATACACCAAAGACAACTGCTTAACAGACAATGCCATGCACCAAAGACAACTGCTTAACAGACAATGCCATACACCAAAGACAACTGCTTAACAGACAATGCCATACACCAAAGACAACTGCTTAACAGACAAAGCCATGCACCAAAGACAACTGCTTAACAGACAATGCCATACACCAAAGACAACTGTTTAACAGACAATGCCATACACCAAAGACAACTGCTTAACAGACAATGCCATACACAATAGACAACTGCTTAACAGACAATGCCATGCACCAAAGACAACTGCTTAACAGACAATGCCATACACCAAAGACAACTGCTTAACAGACAATGACATACACAAAAGACAACTGCTTAACAGACAATGCCATGCACCAAAGACAACTGCTTAACAGACAAAGCCATGCACCAAAGACAACTGCTTAACAGACAATGCCATACACCAAAGACAACTGCTTAACAGGCAATGCCATACACCAAAGACAACTGCTTAACAGACAATGTCATACACCAAAGACAACTGCTTAACAGGCAATGCCATATACCAAAGACAACTGCTTAACAGACAATGCCATACACCAAAGACAACTGCTTCACACGTAACGCCATGCAACAAAGACAACTGCTTAACAGACAATGCCATACACCGAAGACAACTGCTTAACAGACACTGCCATACACCAAAGACAACTGCTTAACAGGCAACGCCATGCACCAAAGACAACTGCTTAACAGGCAATGCCATACACCAAAGACAACTGCTTAACAGGCAATGCCATGCACCAAAGACAACTGCTTAACAGACAATGCCATACACCAAAGACAACTGCTTAACAGACAATGCCATACACCAAAGACAACTGCTTAACAGGCAACGCCATACACCAAAGACAACTGCTTAACAGGCAATGCCATGCACCAAAGACAACTGCATAACAGACAATGCCATACACCAAAGACAACTGCTTAACAGACAATGCCATACACCAAAGACAACTGCTTAACAGGCAACGCCATACACCAAAGACAACTGCTTAACAGGCAACGCCATACACCAAAGACAACTGCTTAAGACAATGCCATACACTAAAGACAACTGCTTAACAGGCAATGCCATACACCAAAGACAACTGCTTAACAGACAATGACATACACAAAAGACAACTGCTTAACAGACAATGCCATGCACCAAAGACAACTGCTTAACAGACAAAGCCATGCACCAAAGACAACTGCTTAACAGACAATGCCATACACCAAAGACAACTGCTTAACAGGCAATGCCATACACCAAAGACAACTGCTTAACAGACAATGTCATACACCAAAGACAACTGCTTAAGAGACAATGCCATACACCAAAGACAACTGCTTAACAGACAATGTCATACACCAAAGACAACTGCTTAAGAGACAATGCCATACACCAAAGACAACTGCTTAACAGACAATGCCATACACCAAAGACAACTGCTTAACAGACAATGCCATACACCAAAGACAACTGCTTAACAGACAAAGCCATGCACCAAAGACAACTGCTTAACAGACAATGCCATACACCAAAGACAACTGCTTAACAGACAATGCCATACACCAAAGACAACTGCTTAACAGACAAAGCCATGCACCAAAGACAACTGCTTAACAGACAATGCCATACACCAAAGACAACTGCTTAACAGGCAATGCCATACACCAAAGACAACTGCTTAACAGACAATGTCATACACCAAAGACAACTGCTTAAGAGACAATGCCATACACCAAAGACAACTGCTTAACAGACAATGTCACACACCAAAGACAACTGCTTAACAGACAATGCCATACACCAAAGACAACTGCTTAACAGACAACGCCATTAACTAAAGACAACTGCTTAACAGACAATGCCATACACCAAAGACAACTGCTTAACAGGCAATGGCATACACCAAAGACAACTGCTTAACAGACAACGCCATACACTAAAGACAACTGCTTAACAGACAATGCCATACACCAAAGACAACTGCTTAACAGACACTGCCATACACCAAAGACAACTACTTAACAGACAATGCCATACACCAAAGACAACTGCTTAACAGACAATGCCAAACACCAAAGACAACTGCTTAACAGGCAATGCCATACACCAAAGACAACTGCTTAACAGGCAATGCCATACACCAAAGACAACTGCTTAACAGGCAATGCCATACACCAAAGACAACTGCTTAACAGACAATGCCATACACCAAAGACAACTACTTAACAGACAATGCCATACACCAAAGATAACTGCTTAACAGACAATGCCATACACCAAAGACAACTGCTTAACAGGCAATGCCATACACCAAAGACAACTGCTTAACAGGCAATGCCATACACCAAAGACAACTGCTTAACAGGCAATGCCATACACCAAAGACAACTGCTTAACAGACAATGCCATACACCAAAGACAACTGCTTAACAGACAATGCCATACACCAAAGACAACTGCTTAACAGACAATGCCATACACCAAAGACAACTGCTTAACAGGCAATGCCATACACCAAAGACAACTGCTTAACAGGCAATGCCATACACCAAAGACAACTGCTTAACAGGCAATGCCATACACCAAAGACAACTGCTTAATAAGCAATGCCATACACCAAAGACAACTGCTTAACAGACAATGCCATACACCAAAGGCAACTGCTTAACAGACACTGCCATACACCAAAGACAACTGCTTAACAGACAATGCCATACACCAAAGACAACTGCTTAAAAGACACTGCCATACACCAAAGATTACTGCTTAACAGGCAATGCCATACACCAAAGACAACTGCTTAAGAGACAATGCCATACACCAAAGACAACTGCTTAACAGACACTGCCATACACCAAAGACAACTGCTTAACAGACACTGCCATACACCAAAGACAACTGCTTAACAGGCAATGCCATACACCAAAGACAACTGCTTAACAGACACTGCCATACACCAAAGACAACTGCTTAACAGGCAATGCCATACACTATAGACAACTGCTTAACATGCAACGCCATACACCAAAGACAACTGCTTAACAGACAATGCCATACACCAAAGACAACTGCTTAACAGGCAATGCCATACACCAAAGACAACTGCTTAACAGACAATGCCATACACCAAAGACAACTACTTAACAGACAATGCCATACACCAAAGATAACTGCTTAACAGACAATGCCATACACCAAAGACAACTGCTTAACAGGCAATGCCATACACCAAAGACAACTGCTTAACAGGCAATGCCATACACCAAAGACAACTGCTTAACAGGCAATGCCATACACCAAAGACAACTGCTTAACAGACAATGCCATACACCAAAGACAACTGCTTAACAGACAATGCCATACACCAAAGACAACTGCTTAACAGGCAATGCCATACACCAAAGACAACTGCTTAACAGGCAATGCCATACACCAAAGACAACTGCTTAACAGGCAATGCCATACACCAAAGACAACTGCTTAATAAGCAATGCCATACACCAAAGACAACTGCTTAACAGACAATGCCATACACCAAAGGCAACTGCTTAACAGACACTGCCATACACCAAAGACAACTGCTTAACAGACAATGCCATACACCAAAGACAACTGCTTAAAAGACACTGCCATACACCAAAGATTACTGCTTAACAGGCAATGCCATACACCAAAGACAACTGCTTAAGAGACAATGCCATACACCAAAGACAACTGCTTAACAGACACTGCCATACACCAAAGACAACTGCTTAACAGACACTGCCATACACCAAAGACAACTGCTTAACAGGCAATGCCATACACCAAAGACAACTGCTTAACAGACACTGCCATACACCAAAGACAACTGCTTAACAGGCAATGCCATACATAATAGACAACTGCTTAACATGCAACGCCATACACCAAAGACAACTGCTTAACAGACAATGCCATACACCAAAGACAACTGCTTAACAGGCAATGCCATACACCAAAGACAACTGCTTAACAGGCAATGCCATACACCAAAGATAACTGCTTAATAGACAATGCCATACACCAAAGATAACTGCTTAACAGACAATGCCATACACCAAAGACAACTGCTTAACAGGCAATGCCATATACCAAAGACAACTGCTTAAGAGACAATGCCATACACTAAAGACAACTGCTTAACAGGTAATGCCATACACCAAAGACAACTGCTTAACAGGCAATGCCATACACCAAAGACAACTGCTTAAGAGACAATGCCATACACCAAAGACAACTGCTTAACAGACACTGCCATGCACCAAAGACAACTGCTTAACAGGCAATGCCATACACCAAAGACAACTGCTTAACAGGCAATGCCATACACCAAAGACAACTGCTTAACACGTAACGCCATGCAACAAAGACAACTGCTTAACAGACAATGCCATACACCGAAGAAAACTGCTTAACAGACAATGCTATACACCAAAGACAACTGCTTAACAGGCAATGCCATAAACCAAAGACAACTGCTTAACAGACAATGCCATACACCAAAGACAACTGCTTAAAAGACACAGCCATACACCAAAGACAACAGCATAACAGGCAACGCCATGCACCAAAGACAACTGCTTAACAGGCAATGCCATACAACAAAGACAACTGCTTAACAGGCAATGCCATGCACCAAAGACAACTGCTTAACAGACAATGCCATACACCAAAGACAACTGCTTAACAGACAATGCCATACACCAAAGACAACTGCTTAACAGGCAACGCCATACACCAAAGACAACTGCTTAACAGGCAATGCCATACACCAAAGACAACTGCTTAACAGGCAATGCCATACACAAAAGGCAACTGCTTAACAGGCAATGCCAAACACCAAAGACAACTGCTTAAGACAATGCCATACACCAAAGACAACTGCTTAAGACAATGCCATACACCAAAGACAACTGCTTAACAGACAACGCCATTAACTAAAGACAACTGCTTAACAGACAATGCCATACACCAAAGACAACTGCTTAACAGGCAATGGCATACACCAAAGACAACTGCTTAACAGACAACGCCATACACTAAAGACAACTGCTTAACAGACAATGCCATACACCAAAGACAACTGCTTAACAGACACTGCCATACACCAAAGACAACTACTTAACAGACAATGCCATACACCAAAGACAACTGCTTAACAGACAATGCCAAACACCAAAGACAACTGCTTAACAGGCAATGCCATACACCAAAGACAACTGCTTAACAGGCAATGCCATACACCAAAGACAACTGCTTAACAGGCAATGCCATACACCAAAGACAACTGCTTAACAGACAATGCCATACACCAAAGACAACTACTTAACAGACAATGCCATACACCAAAGACAACTGCTTAACAGACAATGCCATACACCAAAGACAACTGCTTAACAGGCAATGCCATACACCAAAGACAACTGCTTAACAGGCAATGCCATACACCAAAGACAACTGCTTAACAGGCATTGCCATACACCAAAGACAACTGCTTAACAGACAATGCCATACACCAAAGACAACTGCTTAACAGACAATGCCATACACCAAAGACAACTGCTTAACAGACAATGCCATACACCAAAGACAACTGCTTAACAGGCAATGCCATACACCAAAGACAACTGCTTAACAGGCAATGCCATACACCAAAGACAACTGCTTAACAGGCAATGCCATACACCAAAGAAAACTGCTTAACAGACAATGCCATACACCAAAGACAACTGCTTAACAGACACTGCCATACACCAAAGACAACTGCTTAACAGACAATGCCATACACCAAAAACAACTGCTTAACAGACACTGCCATACACCAAAGACAACTGCTTAACAGGCAACGCCATACACCAAAGACAACTGCTTAACAGGCAATGCCATACACCAAAGACAACTGCTTAACAGACAATGCCATACACCAAAGACAACTGCTTAACAGACAATGCCATACACCAAAGACAACTGCTTAACAGACACTGCCATACACCAAAGACAACTGCTTAACAGACAATGCCATACACAAAAGACAACTGCTTAAAAGACACTGCCATACACCAAAGATTACTGCTTAACAGGCAATGCCATACACCAAAGACAACTGCTTAAGAGACAATGCCATACACCAAAGACAACTGCTTAACAGACACTGCCATACACCAAAGACAACTGCTTAACAGACACTGCCATACACCAAAGACAACTGCTTAACAGGCAATGCCATACACCAAAGACAACTGCTTAACAGACACTGCCATACACCAAAGACAACTGCTTAACAGGCAATGCCATACACTATAGACAACTGCTTAACATGCAACGCCATACACCAAAGACAACTGCTTAACAGACAATGCCATACACCAAAGACAACTGCTTAACAGGCAATGCCATACACCAAAGACAACTGCTTAACAGGCAATGCCATACACCAAAGATAACTGCTTAACAGACAATGCCATACACCAAAGATAACTGCTTAACAGACAATGCCATACACCAAAGACAACTGCTTAACAGGCAATGCCATATACCAAAGACAACTGCTTAAGAGACAATGCCATACACTAAAGACAACTGCTTAACAGGTAATGCCATACACCAAAGACAACTGCTTAACAGGCAATGCCATACACCAAAGACAACTGCTTAAGAGACAATGCCATACACCAAAGACAACTGCTTAACAGACACTGCCATGCACCAAAGACAACTGCTTAACAGGCAATGCCATACACCAAAGACAACTGCTTAACAGGCAATGCCATACACCAAAGACAACTGCTTAACACGTAACGCCATGCAACAAAGACAACTGCTTAACAGACAATGCCATACACCGAAGACAACTGCTTAACAGACAATGCTATACACCAAAGACAACTGCTTAACAGGCAATGCCATAAACCAAAGACAACTGCTTAACAGACAATGCCATACACCAAAGACAACTGCTTAAAAGACACAGCCATACACCAAAGACAACAGCTTAACAGGCAACGCCATGCACCAAAGACAACTGCTTAACAGGCAATGCCATACAACAAAGACAACTGCTTAACAGGCAATGCCATGCACCAAAGACAACTGCTTAACAGACAATGCCATACACCAAAGACAACTGCTTAACAGACAATGCCATACACCAAAGACAACTGCTTAACAGGCAACGCCATACACCAAAGACAACTGCTTAACAGGCAACGCCATACACCAAAGACAACTGCTTAACAGGCAATGCCATACACCAAAGACAACTGCTTAACAGGCAATGCCATACACCAAAGACAACTGCTTAAGACAATGCCATACACCAAAGACAACTGCTTAACAGACAATGCCATACACCAAAGACAACTGCTTAACAGGCAACGCCATACACCAAAGACAACTGCTTAACAGGCAACGCCATACACCAAAGACAACTGCTTAAGACAATGCCATACACTAAAGACAACTGCTTAACAGGCAATGCCATACACCAAAGACAACTGCTTAACAGACAATGCCATACACAAAAGACAACTGCTTAACAGACAATGCCATGCACCAAAGACAACTGCTTAACAGACAATGCCATACACCAAAGACAACTGCTTAACAGACAATGCCATACACCAAAGACAACTGCTTAACAGACAAAGCCATGCACCAAAGACAACTGCTTAACAGACAATGCCATACACCAAAGACAACTGCTTAACAGACAATGCCATACACCAAAGACAACTGCTTAACAGACAGTGCCATACACCAAAGACAACTGCTTAACAGACAGTGCCATACACCAAAGACAACTGCTTAACAGACAATACCATGCACCAAAGACAACTGCTTAACAGACAATGCCATACACCAAAGATAACTGCTTGACAGACAATGCCATACACCAAAGACAACTGCTTAACAGGCAATGGCATACACCAAAGACAACTGCTTAACAGACAACGCCATACACTAAAGACAACTGCTTAACAGACAATGCCATACACCAAAGACAACTGCTTAACAGACAATGCCATACATCAAAGACAACTGCTTAACAGACAATGCCATACACCAAAGACAACTGCTTAACAGGCAATGCCATACACCAAAGACAACTGCTTAACAGGCAATGCCATACACCAAAGACAACTGCTTAACAGGCAACGCCATAAACTAAAGACAACTGCTTAACAGACAATGCCATACACCAAAGACAACTGCTTAACAGACAATGCCATACACCAAAGACAACTGCTTAACAGACAATGCCATAAACTAAAGACAACTGCTTAACAGGCAATGCCATACACCAAACACAACTGCTTAACAGACAACGCCATAAACTAAAGACAACTGCTTAGCAGACAATGCCATACAACAAAGACAACTGCTTAACCGGCAATGCCATACACCAAAGACAACTGCTTAATAGGCAATGCCATACACCAAAGACAACTGCTTAACAGACACTGCCATACACCAAAGATTACTGCTTAACAGGCAATGCCATACACCAAAGACAACTGCTTAACAGACACTGCCATACACCAAAGACAACTGCTTAACAGACACTGCCATACACCAAAGACAACTGCTTAACAGGCAATGCCATACACTATAGACAACTGCTTAACATGCAATGCCATACACCAAAGACAACTGCTTAACAGACAATGCCATACACCAAAGACAACTGCTTAACAGGCAATGCCATACACCAAAGACAACTGCTTAACAGACAATGCCATACACCAAAGACAACTGCTTAACAGGCAATGCCATACACCAAAGACAACTGCTTAACAGGCAATGCCATACACCAAAGATAACTGCTTAACAGACAATGCCATACACCAAAGACAACTGCTTAACAGACAATGCCATACACCAAAGACAACTGCTTAACAGGCAATGTCATATACCAAAGACAACTGCTTAAGAGACAATGCCATACACCAAAGACAACTGATTAACAGACACTGCCATACACCAAAGACAACTGCTTAACAGGCAATGCCATATACCAAAAACAACTTCTTAACAGACAATGCCATACAACAAAGACAACTGCTTAACATGCAATGCCATATACCAAAGACAACTGCTTAAGAGACAATGCCATACACTAAAGACAACTGCTTAACAGGCAATGCCATACACCAAAGACAACTGCTTAACAGGCAATGCCATACACCAAAGACAACTGCTTAAGAGACAATGCCATACACCAAAGACAACTGCTTAACAGACACTGCCATACACCAAAGACAACTGCTTAACAGGCAATGCCATACACCAAAGACAACTGCTTAACAGGCAATGCCATACACCAAAGACAACTGCTTAACAGACAATGCCATACACCACAGACAACTGCTTAACAGACACTGCCATACACCAAAGACAACTGCTTAACACGTAACGCCATGCAACAAAGACAACTGCTTAACAGACAATGCCATACACCAAAGACAACTGCTTAACAGACACTGCCATACACCAAGGACAACTGCTTAACAGACAATGCCATACACCAAAGACAACTGCTTAACAGGCAATGCCATACACTAAAGACAACTGCTTAACAGACACTGCCATACACCAAAGACAACTGCTTAACAGGCAATGCCATACACCAAAGACAACTGCTTAACAGACAATGCCATACACCAAAGACAACTGCTTAACAGACACAGCCATACACCAAAGACAACAGCTTAACAGGCAACGCCATGCACCAAAGACAACTGCTTAACAGGCAATGCCATACACTAAAGACAACTGCTTAACAGGCAATGCCATGCACCAAAGACAATTGCTTAACAGACAATGCCATACACCAAAGACAACTGCTTAACAGACAATGCCATACACCAAAGACAACTGCTTAACAGGCAACGCCATACACCAAAAACAACTGCTTAACAGGCAACGCCATACACCAAAGACAACTGCTTAAGACAATGCCATACACTAAAGACAACTGCTTAACAGGCAATGCCATACACCAAAGACAACTGCTTAACAGACAATGCCATACACAAAAGACAACTGCTTAACAGACACTGCCATACACCAAAGACAACTGCTTAACAGACAATGCCATACACCAAAGACAACTGCTTAACAGACAATGCCATACACCAAAGACAACTGCTTAACAGACAATGCCATACACCAAAGACAACTGCTTAACAGACAATGCCATACACCAAAGACAACTGCTTAACAGACAATGCCATGCACCAAAGACAACTGCTTAACAGACAATGCCATACACCAAAGACAACTGCTTAACAGACAATGCCATACACCAAAGACAACTGCTTAACAGACAAAGCCATGCACCAAAGACAACTGCTTAACAGACAATGCCATACACCAAAGACAACTGTTTAACAGACAATGCCATACACCAAAGACAACTGCTTAACAGACAATGCCATACACAATAGACAACTGCTTAACAGACAATGCCATGCACCAAAGACAACTGCTTAACAGACAATGCCATACACCAAAGACAACTGCTTAACAGACAATGCCATACACCAAAGACAACTGCTTAACAGACAATGCCATACACCAAAGACAACTGCTTAACAGACAATGCCATACACCAAAGACAACTGCTTAACAGACAATGCCATACACCAAAGACAACTGCTTAACAGACAATGCCATGCACCAAAGACAACTGCTTAACAGACAATGCCATACACCAAAGACAACTGCTTAACAGACAATGCCATACACCAAAGACAACTGCTTAACAGACAATGCCATGCACCAAAGACAACTGCTTAACAGACAATGCCATACACCAAAGACAACTGCTTAACAGACAATGCCATACACCAAAGACAACTGCTTAACAGGCAATGGCATACACCAAAGACAACTGCTTAACAGACAACGCCATACACTAAAGACAACTGCTTAACAGACACTGCCATACACCAAAGACAACTGCTTAACAGACAATGCCATACACCAAAGAAAACTGCTTAACAGACAATGCCAAACACCAAAGACAACTGCTTAACAGGCAATGCCATACACCAAAGACAACTGCTTAACAGGCAATGCCATACACCAAAGACAACTGCTTAACAGGCAATGCCATACACCAAAGACAACTGCTTAACAGACAATGCCATACACCAAAGACAACTACTTAACAGACAATGCCATACACCAAAGATAACTGCTTAACAGACAATGCCATACACCAAAGACAACTGCTTAACAGGCAATGCCATACACCAAAGACAACTGCTTAACAGGCAATGCCATACACCAAAGACAACTGCTTAACAGGCAATGCCATACACCAAAGACAACTGCTTAACAGACAATGCCATACACCAAAGACAACTGCTTAACAGACAATGCCATACACCAAAGACAACTGCTTAACAGACAATGCCATACACCAAAGACAACTGCTTAACAGGCAATGCCATACACCAAAGACAACTGCTTAACAGGCAATGCCATACACCAAAGACAACTGCTTAACAGGCAATGCCATACACCAAAGACAACTGCTTAATAAGCAATGCCATACACCAAAGACAACTGCTTAACAGACAATGCCATACACCAAAGGCAACTGCTTAACAGACACTGCCATACACCAAAGACAACTGCTTAACAGACAATGCCATACACCAAAGACAACTGCTTAAAAGACACTGCCATACACCAAAGATTACTGCTTAACAGGCAATGCCATACACCAAAGACAACTGCTTAAGAGACAATGCCATACACCAAAGACAACTGCTTAACAGACACTGCCATACACCAAAGACAACTGCTTAACAGACACTGCCATACACCAAAGACAACTGCTTAACAGGCAATGCCATACACCAAAGACAACTGCTTAACAGACACTGCCATACACCAAAGACAACTGCTTAACAGGCAATGCCATACACTATAGACAACTGCTTAACATGCAACGCCATACACCAAAGACAACTGCTTAACAGACAATGCCATACACCAAAGACAACTGCTTAACAGGCAACGCCATACACCAAAGACAACTGCTTAACAGGCAACGCCATACACCAAAGACAACTGCTTAAGACAATGCCATACACTAAAGACAACTGCTTAACAGGCAATGCCATACACCAAAGACAACTGCTTAACAGACAATGCCATACACAAAAGACAACTGCTTAACAGACAATGCCATGCACCAAAGACAACTGCTTAACAGACAATGCCATACACCAAAGACAACTGCTTAACAGACAATGCCATACACCAAAGACAACTGCTTAACAGACAAAGCCATGCACCAAAGACAACTGCTTAACAGACAATGCCATACACCAAAGACAACTGCTTAACAGACAATGCCATACACCAAAGACAACTGCTTAACAGACAGTGCCATACACCAAAGACAACTGCTTAACAGACAGTGCCATACACCAAAGACAACTGCTTAACAGACAATACCATGCACCAAAGACAACTGCTTAACAGACAATGCCATACACCAAAGATAACTGCTTGACAGACAATGCCATACACCAAAGACAACTGCTTAACAGGCAATGGCATACACCAAAGACAACTGCTTAACAGACAACGCCATACACTAAAGACAACTGCTTAACAGACAATGCCATACACCAAAGACAACTGCTTAACAGACAATGCCATACATCAAAGACAACTGCTTAACAGACAATGCCATACACCAAAGACAACTGCTTAACAGGCAATGCCATACACCAAAGACAACTGCTTAACAGGCAATGCCATACACCAAAGACAACTGCTTAACAGGCAACGCCATAAACTAAAGACAACTGCTTAACAGACAATGCCATACACCAAAGACAACTGCTTAACAGACAATGCCATACACCAAAGACAACTGCTTAACAGACAATGCCATAAACTAAAGACAACTGCTTAACAGGCAATGCCATACACCAAACACAACTGCTTAACAGACAACGCCATAAACTAAAGACAACTGCTTAGCAGACAATGCCATACAACAAAGACAACTGCTTAACCGGCAATGCCATACACCAAAGACAACTGCTTAATAGGCAATGCCATACACCAAAGACAACTGCTTAACAGACACTGCCATACACCAAAGATTACTGCTTAACAGGCAATGCCATACACCAAAGACAACTGCTTAACAGACACTGCCATACACCAAAGACAACTGCTTAACAGACACTGCCATACACCAAAGACAACTGCTTAACAGGCAATGCCATACACTATAGACAACTGCTTAACATGCAATGCCATACACCAAAGACAACTGCTTAACAGACAATGCCATACACCAAAGACAACTGCTTAACAGGCAATGCCATACACCAAAGACAACTGCTTAACAGACAATGCCATACACCAAAGACAACTGCTTAACAGGCAATGCCATACACCAAAGACAACTGCTTAACAGGCAATGCCATACACCAAAGATAACTGCTTAACAGACAATGCCATACACCAAAGACAACTGCTTAACAGACAATGCCATACACCAAAGACAACTGCTTAACAGGCAATGTCATATACCAAAGACAACTGCTTAAGAGACAATGCCATACACCAAAGACAACTGATTAACAGACACTGCCATACACCAAAGACAACTGCTTAACAGGCAATGCCATATACCAAAAACAACTTCTTAACAGACAATGCCATACAACAAAGACAACTGCTTAACATGCAATGCCATATACCAAAGACAACTGCTTAAGAGACAATGCCATACACTAAAGACAACTGCTTAACAGGCAATGCCATACACCAAAGACAACTGCTTAACAGGCAATGCCATACACCAAAGACAACTGCTTAAGAGACAATGCCATACACCAAAGACAACTGCTTAACAGACACTGCCATACACCAAAGACAACTGCTTAACAGGCAATGCCATACACCAAAGACAACTGCTTAACAGGCAATGCCATACACCAAAGACAACTGCTTAACAGACAATGCCATACACCAAAGACAACTGCTTAACAGACACTGCCATACACCAAAGACAACTGCTTAACACGTAACGCCATGCAACAAAGACAACTGCTTAACAGACAATGCCATACACCAAAGACAACTGCTTAACAGACACTGCCATACACCAAGGACAACTGCTTAACAGACAATGCCATACACCAAAGACAACTGCTTAACAGGCAATGCCATACACTAAAGACAACTGCTTAACAGACACTGCCATACACCAAAGACAACTGCTTAACAGGCAATGCCATACACCAAAGACAACTGCTTAACAGACAATGCCATACACCAAAGACAACTGCTTAACAGACACAGCCATACACCAAAGACAACAGCTTAACAGGCAACGCCATGCACCAAAGACAACTGCTTAACAGGCAATGCCATACACTAAAGACAACTGCTTAACAGGCAATGCCATGCACCAAAGACAATTGCTTAACAGACAATGCCATACACCAAAGACAACTGCTTAACAGACAATGCCATACACCAAAGACAACTGCTTAACAGGCAACGCCATACACCAAAAACAACTGCTTAACAGGCAACGCCATACACCAAAGACAACTGCTTAAGACAATGCCATACACTAAAGACAACTGCTTAACAGGCAATGCCATACACCAAAGACAACTGCTTAACAGACAATGCCATACACAAAAGACAACTGCTTAACAGACACTGCCATACACCAAAGACAACTGCTTAACAGACAATGCCATACACCAAAGACAACTGCTTAACAGACAATGCCATACACCAAAGACAACTGCTTAACAGACAATGCCATACACCAAAGACAACTGCTTAACAGACAATGCCATACACCAAAGACAACTGCTTAACAGACAATGCCATACACCAAAGACAACTGCTTAACAGACAATGCCATACACCAAAGACAACTGCTTAACAGGCAATGCCATACACCAAAGACAACTGCTTAACAGGCAATGCCATACACCAAAGATAACTGCTTAACAGACAATGCCATACACCAAAGACAACTGCTTAACAGACAATGCCATACACCAAAGACAACTGCTTAACAGGCAATGTCATATACCAAAGACAACTGCTTAAGAGACAATGCCATACACCAAAGACAACTGATTAACAGACACTGCCATACACCAAAGACAACTGCTTAACAGGCAATGCCATATACCAAAAACAACTTCTTAACAGACAATGCCATACAACAAAGACAACTGCTTAACATGCAATGCCATATACCAAAGACAACTGCTTAAGAGACAATGCCATACACTAAAGACAACTGCTTAACAGGCAATGCCATACACCAAAGACAACTGCTTAACAGGCAATGCCATACACCAAAGACAACTGCTTAAGAGACAATGCCATACACCAAAGACAACTGCTTAACAGACACTGCCATACACCAAAGACAACTGCTTAACAGGCAATGCCATACACCAAAGACAACTGCTTAACAGGCAATGCCATACACCAAAGACAACTGCTTAACAGACAATGCCATACACCAAAGACAACTGCTTAACAGACACTGCCATACACCAAAGACAACTGCTTAACACGTAACGCCATGCAACAAAGACAACTGCTTAACAGACAATGCCATACACCAAAGACAACTGCTTAACAGACACTGCCATACACCAAGGACAACTGCTTAACAGACAATGCCATACACCAAAGACAACTGCTTAACAGGCAATGCCATACACTAAAGACAACTGCTTAACAGACACTGCCATACACCAAAGACAACTGCTTAACAGGCAATGCCATACACCAAAGACAACTGCTTAACAGACAATGCCATACACCAAAGACAACTGCTTAACAGACACAGCCATACACCAAAGACAACAGCTTAACAGGCAACGCCATGCACCAAAGACAACTGCTTAACAGGCAATGCCATACACTAAAGACAACTGCTTAACAGGCAATGCCATGCACCAAAGACAATTGCTTAACAGACAATGCCATACACCAAAGACAACTGCTTAACAGACAATGCCATACACCAAAGACAACTGCTTAACAGGCAACGCCATACACCAAAAACAACTGCTTAACAGGCAACGCCATACACCAAAGACAACTGCTTAAGACAATGCCATACACTAAAGACAACTGCTTAACAGGCAATGCCATACACCAAAGACAACTGCTTAACAGACAATGCCATACACAAAAGACAACTGCTTAACAGACACTGCCATACACCAAAGACAACTGCTTAACAGACAATGCCATACACCAAAGACAACTGCTTAACAGACAATGCCATACACCAAAGACAACTGCTTAACAGACAATGCCATACACCAAAGACAACTGCTTAACAGACAATGCCATACACCAAAGACAACTGCTTAACAGACAATGCCATACACCAAAGACAACTGCTTAACAGACAATGCCATGCACCAAAGACAACTGCTTAACAGACAATGCCATACACCAAAGACAACTGCTTAACAGACAATGCCATACACCAAAGACAACTGCTTAACAGACAAAGCCATGCACCAAAGACAACTGCTTAACAGACAATGCCATACACCAAAGACAACTGTTTAACAGACAATGCCATACACCAAAGACAACTGCTTAACAGACAATGCCATACACAATAGACAACTGCTTAACAGACAATGCCATGCACCAAAGACAACTGCTTAACAGACAATGCCATACACCAAAGACAACTGCTTAACAGACAATGCCATACACCAAAGACAACTGCTTAACAGACAATGCCATACACCAAAGACAACTGCTTAACAGACAATGCCATACACCAAAGACAACTGCTTAACAGACAATGCCATACACCAAAGACAACTGCTTAACAGACAATGCCATGCACCAAAGACAACTGCTTAACAGACAATGCCATACACCAAAGACAACTGCTTAACAGACAATGCCATACACCAAAGACAACTGCTTAACAGACAATGCCATGCACCAAAGACAACTGCTTAACAGACAATGCCATACACCAAAGACAACTGCTTAACAGACAATGCCATACACCAAAGACAACTGCTTAACAGGCAATGGCATACACCAAAGACAACTGCTTAACAGACAACGCCATACACTAAAGACAACTGCTTAACAGACAATGCCATACACCAAAGACAACTACTTAACAGACAATGCCATACACCAAAGATAACTGCTTAACAGACAATGCCATACACCAAAGACAACTGCTTAACAGGCAATGCCATACACTATAGACAACTGCTTAACAGGCAATGTCATACACTAAAGACAACTGCTTAACAGACAATGGCATACACCAAAGACAACTGCTTAACAGGCAATGCCATACACCAAAGACAACTGCTTAACAGGCAATGCCATACACCAAAGACAACTGCTTAACAGACAATGCCATACACCAAAGACAACTGCTTAACAGACAATGCCATACACCAAAGACAACTGCTTAACAGACAATGCCATACACCAAAGACAACTGCTTAACAGGCAATGCCATACACCAAAGACAAATGCTTAACAGGCAATGCCATACACCAAAGACAACTGCTTAACAGGCAATGCCATACACCAAAGACAACTGCTTAATAAGCAATGCCATACACCAAAGACAACTGCTTAACAGACAATGCCATACACCAAAGGCAACTGCTTAACAGACACTGCCATACACCAAAGACAACTGCTTAACAGACAATGCCATACACCAAAGACAACTGCTTAAAAGACACTGCCATACACCAAAGATTACTGCTTAACAGGCAATGCCATACACCAAAGACAACTGCTTCAGAGACAATGCCATACACCAAAGACAACTGCTTAACAGACACTGCCATACACCAAAGACAACTGCTTAACAGACACTGCCATACACCAAAGACAACTGCTTAACAGGCAATGCCATACACCAAAGACAACTGCTTAACAGACACTGCCATACACCAAAGACAACTGCTTAACAGGCAATGCCATACACTATAGACAACTGCTTAACATGCAACGCCATACACCAAAGACAACTGCTTAACAGACAATGCCATACACCAAAGACAACTGCTTAACAGGCAATGCCATACACCAAAGACAACTGCTTAACAGGCAATGCCATACACCAAAGATAACTGCTTAACAGACAATGCCATACACCAAAGATAACTGCTTAACAGACAATGCCATACACCAAAGACAACTGCTTAACAGGCAATGCCATATACCAAAGACAACTGCTTAAGAGACAATGCCATACACTAAAGACAACTGCTTAACAGGTAATGCCATACACCAAAGACAACTGCTTAACAGGCAATGCCATACACCAAAGACAACTGCTTAAGAGACAATGCCATACACCAAAGACAACTGCTTAACAGACACTGCCATGCACCAAAGACAACTGCTTAACAGGCAATGCCATACACCAAAGACAACTGCTTAACAGGCAATGCCATACACCAAAGACAACTGCTTAACACGTAACGCCATGCAACAAAGACAACTGCTTAACAGACAATGCCATACACCGAAGACAACTGCTTAACAGACAATGCTATACACCAAAGACAACTGCTTAACAGGCAATGCCATAAACCAAAGACAACTGCTTAACAGACAATGCCATACACCAAAGACAACTGCTTAAAAGACACAGCCATACACCAAAGACAACAGCTTAACAGGCAACGCCATGCACCAAAGACAACTGCTTAACAGGCAATGCCATACAACAAAGACAACTGCTTAACAGGCAATGCCATGCACCAAAGACAACTGCTTAACAGACAATGCCATACACCAAAGACAACTGCTTAACAGACAATGCCATACACCAAAGACAACTGCTTAACAGGCAACGCCATACACCAAAGACAACTGCTTAACAGGCAATGCCATACACCAAAGACAACTGCTTAACAGGCAATGCCATACACAAAAGGCAACTGCTTAACAGGCAATGCCATACACCAAAGACAACTGCTTAAGACAATGCCATACACCAAAGACAACTGCTTAACAGACAATGCCATACACCAAAGACAACTGCTTAACAGACAACGCCATTAACTAAAGACAACTGCTTAACAGACAATGCCATACACCAAAGACAACTGCTTAACAGGCAATGGCATACACCAAAGACAACTGCTTAACAGACAACGCCATACACTAAAGACAACTGCTTAACAGACAATGCCATACACCAAAGACAACTGCTTAACAGACACTGCCATACACCAAAGACAACTACTTAACAGACAATGCCATACACCAAAGACAACTGCTTAACAGACAATGCCAAACACCAAAGACAACTGCTTAACAGGCAATGCCATACACCAAAGACAACTGCTTAACAGGCAATGCCATACACCAAAGACAACTGCTTAACAGGCAATGCCATACACCAAAGACAACTGCTTAACAGACAATGCCATACACCAAAGACAACTACTTAACAGACAATGCCATACACCAAAGACAACTGCTTAACAGACAATGCCATACACCAAAGACAACTGCTTAACAGGCAATGCCATACACCAAAGACAACTGCTTAACAGGCAATGCCATACACCAAAGACAACTGCTTAACAGGCATTGCCATACACCAAAGACAACTGCTTAACAGACAATGCCATACACCAAAGACAACTGCTTAACAGACAATGCCATACACCAAAGACAACTGCTTAACAGACAATGCCATACACCAAAGACAACTGCTTAACAGGCAATGCCATACACCAAAGACAACTGCTTAACAGGCAATGCCATACACCAAAGACAACTGCTTAACAGGCAATGCCATACACCAAAGAAAACTGCTTAACAGACAATGCCATACACCAAAGACAACTGCTTAACAGACACTGCCATACACCAAAGACAACTGCTTAACAGACAATGCCATACACCAAAGACAACTGCTTAACAGACACTGCCATACACCAAAGACAACTGCTTAACAGGCAACGCCATACACCAAAGACAACTGCTTAACAGGCAATGCCATACACCAAAGACAACTGCTTAACAGACAATGCCATACACCAAAGACAACTGCTTAACAGACAATGCCATACACCAAAGACAACTGCTTAACAGACACTGCCATACACCAAAGACAACTGCTTAACAGACAATGCCATACACCAAAGACAACTGCTTAAAAGACACTGCCATACACCAAAGATTACTGCTTAACAGGCAATGCCATACACCAAAGACAACTGCTTAAGAGACAATGCCATACACCAAAGACAACTGCTTAACAGACACTGCCATACACCAAAGACAACTGCTTAACAGACACTGCCATACACCAAAGACAACTGCTTAACAGGCAATGCCATACACCAAAGACAACTGCTTAACAGACACTGCCATACACCAAAGACAACTGCTTAACAGGCAATGCCATACACTATAGACAACTGCTTAACATGCAACGCCATACACCAAAGACAACAGCTTAACAGACAATGCCATACACCAAAGACAACTGCTTAACAGGCAATGCCATACACCAAAGACAACTGCTTAACAGGCAATGCCATACACCAAAGATAACTGCTTAACAGACAATGCCATACACCAAAGATAACTGCTTAACAGACAATGCCATACACCAAAGACAACTGCTTAACAGGCAAAGCCATATACCAAAGACAACTGCTTAAGAGACAATGCCATACACTAAAGACAACTGCTTAACAGGTAATGCCATACACCAAAGACAACTGCTTAACAGGCAATGCCATACACCAAAGACAACTGCTTAAGAGACAATGCCATACACCAAAGACAACTGCTTAACAGACACTGCCACGCACCAAAGACAACTGCTTAACAGGCAATGCCATACACCAAAGACAACTGCTTAACAGGCAATGCCATACACCAAAGACAACTGCTTAACACGTAACGCCATGCAACAAAGCCAACTGCTTAACAGACAATGCCATACACCGAAGACAACTGCTTAACAGACAATGCTATACACCAAAGACAACTGCTTAACAGGCAATGCCATAAACCAAAGACAACTGCTTAACAGACAATGCCATACACCAAAGACAACTGCTTAAAAGACACAGCCATACACCAAAGACAACAGCTTAACAGGCAACGCCATGCACCAAAGACAACTGCTTAACAGGCAATGCCATACAACAAAGACAACTGCTTAACAGGCAATGCTATGCACCAAAGACAACTGCTTAACAGACAATGCCATACACCAAAGACAACTGCTTAACAGACAATGCCATACACCAAAGACAACTGCTTAACAGCCAACGCCATACACCAAAGACAACTGCTTAACAGGCAATGCCATACACCAAAGACAACTGCTTAACAGGCAATGCCATACACAAAAGGCAACTGCTTAACAGGCAATGCCATACACCAAAGACAACTGCTTAAGACAATGCCATACACCAAAGACAACTGCTTAACAGACAATGCCATACACCAAAGACAACTGCTTAACAGGCAACGCCATACACCAAAGACAACTGCTTAACAGGCAACGCCATACACCAAAGACAACTGCTTAAGACAATGCCATACACTAAAGACAACTGCTTAACAGGCAATGCCATACACCAAAGACAACTGCTTAACAGACAATGCCATACACAAAAGACAACTGCTTAACAGACAATGCCATGCACCAAAGACAACTGCTTAACAGACAATGCCATACACCAAAGACAACTGCTTAACAGACAATGCCATACACCAAAGACAACTGCTTAACAGACAAAGCCATGCACCAAAGACAACTGCTTAACAGACAATGCCATACACCAAAGACAACTGCTTAACAGACAATGCCATACACCAAAGACAACTGCTTAACAGACAGTGCCATACACCAAAGACAACTGCTTAACAGACAGTGCCATACACCAAAGACAACTGCTTAACAGACAATGCCATGCACCAAAGACAACTGCTTAACAGACAATGCCATACACCAAAGATAACTGCTTGACAGACAATGCCATACACCAAAGACAACTGCTTAACAGGCAATGGCATACACCAAAGACAACTGCTTAACAGACAACGCCATACACTAAAGACAACTGCTTAACAGACAATGCCATACACCAAAGACAACTGCTTAACAGACAATGCCATACATCAAAGACAACTGCTTAACAGACAATGCCATACACCAAAGACAACTGCTTAACAGGCAATGCCATACACCAAAGACAACTGCTTAACAGGCAATGCCATACACCAAAGACAACTGCTTAACAGGCAACGCCATAAACTAAAGACAACTGCTTAACAGACAATGCCATACACCAAAGACAACTGCTTAACAGACAATGCCATACACCAAAGACAACTGCTTAACAGACAATGCCATAAACTAAAGACAACTGCTTAACAGGCAATGCCATACACCAAACACAACTGCTTAACAGGCAACGCCATAAACTAAAGACAACTGCTTAGCAGACAATGCCATACAACAAAGACAACTGCTTAACCGGCAATGCCATACACCAAAGACAACTGCTTAATAGGCAATGCCATACACCAAAGACAACTGCTTAACAGACACTGCCATACACCAAAGATTACTGCTTAACAGGCAATGCCATACACCAAAGACAACTGCTTAACAGACACTGCCATACACCAAAGACAACTGCTTAACAGACACTGCCATACACCAAAGACAACTGCTTAACAGGCAATGCCATACACCAAAGACAACTGCTTAACAGGCAATGCCATACACCAAAGATAACTGCTTAACAGACAATGCCATACACCAAAGACAACTGCTTAACAGACAATGCCATACACCAAAGACAACTGCTTAACAGGCAATGTCATATACCAAAGACAACTGCTTAAGAGACAATGCCATACACCAAAGACAACTGATTAACAGACACTGCCATACACCAAAGACAACTGCTTAACAGGCAATGCCATATACCAAAAACAACTTCTTAACAGACAATGCCATACAACAAAGACAACTGCTTAACATGCAATGCCATATACCAAAGACAACTGCTTAAGAGACAATGCCATACACTAAAGACAACTGCTTAACAGGCAATGCCATACACCAAAGACAACTGCTTAACAGGCAATGCCATACACCAAAGACAACTGCTTAAGAGACAATGCCATACACCAAAGACAACTGCTTAACAGACACTGCCATACACCAAAGACAACTGCTTAACAGGCAATGCCATACACCAAAGACAACTGCTTAACAGGCAATGCCATACACCAAAGACAACTGCTTAACAGACAATGCCATACACCAAAGACAACTGCTTAACAGACACTGCCATACACCAAAGACAACTGCTTAACACGTAACGCCATGCAACAAAGACAACTGCTTAACAGACAATGCCATACACCAAAGACAACTGCTTAACAGACACTGCCATACACCAAGGACAACTGCTTAACAGACAATGCCATACACCAAAGACAACTGCTTAACAGGCAATGCCATACACTAAAGACAACTGCTTAACAGACACTGCCATACAACAAAGACAACTGCTTAACAGGCAATGCCATACACCAAAGACAACTGCTTAACAGACAATGCCATACAGCAAAGACAACTGCTTAACAGACACAGCCATACACCAAAGACAACAGCTTAACAGGCAACGCCATGCACCAAAGACAACTGCTTAACAGGCAATGCCATACACTAAAGACAACTGCTTAACAGGCAATGCCATGCACCAAAGACAATTGCTTAACAGACAATGCCATACACCAAAGACAACTGCTTAACAGACAATGCCATACACCAAAGACAACTGCTTAACAGGCAACGCCATACACCAAAAACAACTGCTTAACAGGCAACGCCATACACCAAAGACAACTGCTTAAGACAATGCCATACACTAAAGACAACTGCTTAACAGGCAATGCCATACACCAAAGACAACTGCTTAACAGACAATGCCATACACAAAAGACAACTGCTTAACAGACACTGCCATACACCAAAGACAACTGCTTAACAGACAATGCCATACACCAAAGACAACTGCTTAACAGACAATGCCATACACCAAAGACAACTGCTTAACAGACAATGCCATACACCAAAGACAACTGCTTAACAGACAATGCCATACACCAAAGACAACTGCTTAACAGACAATGCCATACACCAAAGACAACTGCTTAACAGACAATGCCATGCACCAAAGACAACTGCTTAACAGACAATGCCATACACCAAAGACAACTGCTTAACAGACAATGCCATACACCAAAGACAACTGCTTAACAGACAAAGCCATGCACCAAAGACAACTGCTTAACAGACAATGCCATACACCAAAGACAACTGTTTAACAGACAATGCCATACACCAAAGACAACTGCTTAACAGACAATGCCATACACAATAGACAACTGCTTAACAGACAATGCCATGCACCAAAGACAACTGCTTAACAGACAATGCCATACACCAAAGATAACTGCTTAACAGACAATGCCATACACCAAAGACAACTGCTTAACAGGCAATGGCATACACCAAAGACAACTGCTTAACAGACAACGCCATACACTAAAGACAACTGCTTAACAGACAATGCCATACACCAAAGACAACTGCTTAACAGACAATGCCATACACCAAAGACAACTGCTTAACAGGCAATGCCATACACCAAAGACAACTGCTTAACAGACAATGCCATACACCAAAGACAACTGCTTAACAGACAATGCCATACACCAAAGACAACTGCTTAACAGGCAATGCCATACACCAAAGACAACTGCTTAACAGGCAATGACATACACTAAAGACAACTGCTTAACAGGCAATGCCATACACTGAAGACAACTGCTCAACAGGCAATGCCATACACCAAAGACAACTGCTTAACAGGCAATGCCATACACCAAAGACAACTGCTTAACAGACAATGCCATAAACTAAAGACAACTGCTTAACAGGCAATGCCATACACCAACGACAACTGCTTAACAGACAATGCCATACACCAAAGACAACTGCTTAACAGACACTGAAATACACCAAAGACAACTGCTTAACAGGCAACGCCATAAACTAAAGACAACTGCTTAGCAGATAATGCCAAAAACTAAAGACAACTGCTTAACAGGCAATGCCATACACCAAAGACAACTGCTTAACAGACAATGCCATACACCAAAGACAACTGCTTAACAGACAATGCCATACACCAAAGACAACTGCTTAACAGGCAATGCCATACACCAAAGACAACTGCTTAACAGACACTGCCATACACCAAAGACAACTGCTTAACAGGCAATGCCATACACTATAGACAAGTGCTTAACAGGCAATGCCATACACAAAAGACAACTGCTTAACAGACAATGCCATGCACCAAATACAACTGCTTAACAGACACTGCCATACACCAAAGATTACTGCTTAACAGGCAATGCCATACACCAAAGACAACTGCTTAACAGACAATGCCATACACCAAAGACAACTGCTTAACAGACAATGCCATACACCAAAGACAACTGCTTAACAGACAATGCCATACACCAAAGACAACTGCTTAACAGACAATGCCATACACCAAAGACAACTGCTTAACAGACACTGCCATACACCAAAGACAACTGCTTAACAGGCAATGCCATACACCAAAGACAACTGCTTAACAGACAATGCCATACACCAAAGACAACTGCTTAACAGACAATGCCATACACCAAAGACAACTGCTTAACAGACAATGCCATACACTATAGACAACTGCTTAACAGGCAATGCCATACACAAAAGACAACTGCTTAACAGACAATGCCATGCACCAAAGACAACTGCTTAACAGACAATGCCATACACCAAAGACAACTGCTTAACAGGCAATGCCATACACCAAAGACAACTGCTTAACAAACAATGCCATACACCAAATACAACTGCTTAACAGACAATGGCATACACTAAAGACAACTGCTTAACAGGCAATGCCATACACCAAAGACAACTGCTTAACAGACAATGCCATACACCAAAGACAACTGCTTAACAGGCAATGCCATACACCAAAGACAACTGCTTAACAGGCAACGCCATAAACTAAAGACAACTGCTTAGCAGACAATGCCAAAAACTAAAGACAACTGCTTAACAGGCAATGCCATACACCAAAGACAACTGCTTAACAGGCAATGCCATACACCAAAGACAACTGCTTAACAGGCAATGTCATACACCAAAGACAACTGCTTAACAGACACTGCCATACACCAAAGACAACTGCTTAACAGGCAATGCCATACACCAAAGACAACTGCTTAACAGACAATGCCATACACCAAATACAACTGTTTAACAGACAATGCCATACACCAAAGACAACTGCTTAACAGGCAATGCCATACACCAAAGACAACTGCTTAACAGACAATGCCATACACCAAAGACAACTGCTTAACAGGCAATGCCATACACCAAAGACAACTGCTTAACAGGCAACACCATAAACTAAAGACAACTGCTTAGCAGACAATGCCATACACCAAAGACAACTGCTTAACAGACAATGCCATACACCAAAGACAACTGCTTAACAGGCAATGCCATACACCAAAGACAACTGCTTAACAGACACTGCCATACACCAAAGACAACTGCTTAACAGGCAATGCCATACACTATAGACAACTGCTTAACAGGCAATGCCATGCACAAAAGACAACTGCTTAACAGACAATGCCATGCACCAAATACAACTGCTTAACAGACAATGCCATACACCAAAGACAACTGCTTAACAGGCAATGCCATACACCAAAGACAACTGCTTAACAGACAATGCCATATACCAAAGACAACTGCTTAACAGACAATGCCATACACCAAAGACAACTGCTTAACAGACAATGCCATACACCAAAGACAACTGCTTAACAGACAACGCCATACACCAAAGACAACTGCTTAACAGACAACGCCATAAACTAAAGACAACTGCTTAGCAGACAATGACATACACCAAAGACAACTGCTTAACAGGCAATGCCATACACCAAAGACAACTGCTTAACAAGCAATGCCATACACCAAAGACAACTGCTTAACAGACAATGCCATAAACTAAAGACAACTGCTTAACAGGCAATGCCATACACCAAAGACAACTGCTTATCAGGCAACGCCATAAACTAAAGACAACTGCTTAGCAGACAATGCCAAAAACTAAAGACAACTGCTTAACAGGCAATGCCATACACCAAAGACAACTGCTTAACAGACAATGCCATACACCAAAGACAACTGCTTAACAGGCGATGCCATACACCAAAGACAACTGCTTAACAGGCAATGCCATACACCAAAGACAACTGCTTAACAGGCAACGCCATAAACTAAAGACAACTGCTTAGCAGACAACGCCATACACCAAAGACAACTGCTTAACAGGCAATGCCATACCCCAAAGACAACTGCTTAACAGGCAATGCCAAAAACTAAAGACAACTGCTTAACAGGCAACGCCATACACCAAAGACAACTGCTTAACAGGCAATGCCATACACCAAAGACAACTGCTTAACAGGCAATGCCATACACCAAAGACAACTGCTTAACAGGCAACGCAATAAACTAAAGACAACTGCTTAGCAGACAACGCCATACACCAAAGACAACTGCTTAACAGACAATGCCATACACCAAAGACAACTGCTTAACAGACAATGCCATACACCAAAGACAACTGCTTAACAGGCAATGCCAAAAACTAAAGACAACTGCTTAACAGGCAACGCCATACACCAAAGACAACTGCTTAGCAGACAATGCCATACACCAAAGACAACTGCTTAACAGACAATGCCATGCACCAAAGACAACTGCTTAACAGACAATGCCATACACCGAAGACAACTGCTTAACAGACAACGCCATAAACTAAAGACAACTGCTTAACAGACAACGCCATAAACTAAAGACAACTGCTTAGCACACAATGCCATACACCAAAGACAACTGCTTAACACACAACGCCATACACCAAAGACAACTGCTTAACAGACAATGCCATACACCAAAGACAACTGCTTAACAGGCAATGCCATACACCAAAGACAACTGCTTAAGAGACAATGCCATACACCAAAGACAACTGCTTAACAGACACTGCCATACACCAAAGACAACTGCTTAACAGGCAATGCCATACACCAAAGACAACTGCTTAACAGGCAATGCCATACACCAAAGACAACTGCTTAACAGACAATGCCATACACCAAAGACAACTGCTTAACAGACACTGCCATACACCAAAGACAACTGCTTAACACGTAACGCCATGCAACAAAGACAACTGCTTAACAGACAATGCCATACACCAAAGACAACTGCTTAACAGACACTGCCATAAACCAAGGACAACTGCTTAACAAACACTGCCATACACCAAAGACAACTGCTTAACAGGCAATGCCATACACCAAAGACAACTGCTTAACAGACAATGCCATACACCAAAGACAACTGCTTAACAGACACTGCCATAAACCAAGGACAACTGCTTAACAAACACTGCCATACACCAAAGACAACTGCTTAACAGGCAATGCCATACACCAAAGACAACTGCTTAACAGGCAATGCCATACACTAAAGACAACTGCTTAACAGACACTGCCATACACCAAAGACAACTGCTTAACAGGCAATGCCATACACCAAAGACAACTGCTTAACAGACAATGCCATACACCAAAGACAACTGCTTAACAGACACAGCCATACACCAAAGACAACAGCTTAACAGGCAACGCCATGCACCAAAGACAACTGCTTAACAGGCAATGCCATACACCAAAGACAACTGCTTAACAGGCAATGCCATGCACCAAAGACAATTGCTTAACAGACAATGCCATACACCAAATACAACTGCTTAACAGACAATGCCATACACCAAAGACAACTGCTTAACAGGCAACGCCATACACCAAAGACAACTGCTTAACAGGCAACGCCATACACCAAAGACAACTGCTTAAGACAATGCCATACACTAAAGACAACTGCTTAACAGGCAATGCCATACACCAAAGACAACTGCTTAACAGACAATGCCATACACAAAAGACAACTGCTTAACAGACACTGCCATACACCAAAGACAACTGCTTAACAGACAATGCCATACACCAAAGACAACTGCTTAACAGACAATGCCATACACCAAAGACAACTGCTTAACAGACAATGCCATACACCAAAGACAACTGCTTAACAGACAATGCCATACACCAAAGACAACTGCTTAACAGACAATGCCATACACCAAAGACAACTGCTTAACAGACAATGCCATACACCAAAGACAACTGCTTAACAGACAATGCCATGCACCAAAGACAACTGCTTAACAGACAATGCCATACACCAAAGACAACTGCTTAACAGACAATGCCATACACCAAAGACAACTGCTTAACAGACAAAGCCATGCACCAAAGACAACTGCTTAACAGACAATGCCATACACCAAAGACAACTGTTTAACAGACAATGCCATACACCAAAGACAACTGCTTAACAGACAATGCCATACACAATAGACAACTGCTTAACAGACAATGCCATGCACCAAAGACAACTGCTTAACAGACAATGCCATACACCAAAGATAACTGCTTAACAGACAATGCCATACACCAAAGACAACTGCTTAACAGGCAATGGCATACACCAAAGACAACTGCTTAACAGACAACGCCATACACTAAAGACAACTGCTTAACAGACAATGCCATACACCAAAGACAACTGCTTAACAGACAATGCCATACACCAAAGACAACTGCTTAACAGGCAATGCCATACACCAAAGACAACTGCTTAACAGACAATGCCATACACCAAAGACAACTGCTTAACAGACAATGCCATACACCAAAGACAACTGCTTAACAGGCAATGCCATGCACCAAAGACAACTGCTTAACAGGCAATGCCATACACCAAAGACAACTGCTTAACAGGCAATGCCATACACCAAAGACAACTGCTTAACAGACAATGCCATACACCAAAGACAACTGCTTAACAGACAATGCCATACACCAAAGACAACTGCTTAACAGGCAATGCCATACACCAAAGACAACTGCTTAACGCCATACACCAAAGACAACTGCTTAACAGGCAATGCCATACACCAAAGACAACTGCTTAACAGGCAATGCCATACACCAAAGACAACTGCTTAACAGACAATGCCATACACCAAAGACAACTGCTTAACAGACAATGCCATACACCAAAGACAACTGCTTAACAGACAATGCTATACACCAAAGACAACTGCTTAACAGACAACGCCATACACCAAAGACAACTGCTTAATAGGCAATGCCATACACCAAAGACAACTGCTTAACAGACAATGCCATACACGAAAGACAACGGCTTAACAGACAATACCATACACCAAAGACAACTGCTTAACAGGCAATGCCATACACCAAAGACAACTGCTTAACAGACACTGCCATACACCAAAGACAACTGCTTAACAGACACTGCCAAACACCAAAGACAACTGCTTAACGGGCAATGCCATACACCAAAGACAACTGCTTAACAGACACTGCCATACACCAAAGACAACTGCTTAACAGACAATGCCATACACCAAAGACAACTGCTTAACAGACACTGCCATACACCAAAGATTACTGCTTAACAGGCAATGCCATACACCAAAGACAACTGCTTAACAGACACTGCCATACACCAAAGACAACTGCTTAACAGACACTACCATACACCAAAGACAACTGCTTAACGGGCAATGCCATACACTATAGACAACTGCTTAACAGGCAATGCCATACACAAAAGACAACTGCTTAACAGACAATGCCATGCAGCAAATACAACTGCTTAACAGACACTGCCATACACCAAAGACAACTGCTTAATAGACAATGCCATACAGCAAAGACAACTGCTTAACAGGCACTACCGTACACCAAAGATGACTGCTTAACAGGCAATACCATACACCAAAGACAACTGCTTAACAGACAATGCCATACACCAAATACAACTGCTTAACAGACAATGCCATACACTAAAGACAACTGCTTAACAGGCAATGCCATACACCAAAGACAACTGCTTAACAGACAATGGCATACACCAAAGACAACTGCTTAACAGACACTACTGTACACCAAAGATGACTGCTTAACAGGCAATGCCATACACCAAAGACAACTGCTTAACAGACAATGCCATACACCAAATACAACTGCTTAACAGACAATGCCATACACTAAAGACAACTGCTTAACAGGCAATGCCATACACCAAAGACAACTGCTTAACAGGCAATGCCATACACCAAAGACAACTGCTTAACAGACAATGCCATACCCCAAAGACAACTGCTTAACAGACAATGCCATACACCAAAGACAACTGCTTAACAGACAATGCCATACACCAAAGACAACTGCTTAACAGACAATGCCATACACCAAAGACAACTGCTTAACAGACAACGCCATACACCAAAGACAACTGCTTAACAGACAACGCCATAAACTAAAGACAACTGCTTAGCAGACAATGACATACACCAAAGACAACTGCTTAACAGGCCATGCCATACACAAAAGACAACTGCTTAACAGGCAATGACATACACTAAAGACAACTGCTTAACAGGCAATGCCATACACCAAAGACAACTGCTCAACAGGCAATGCCATACACCAAAGACAACTGCTTAACAGGCAATGCCATACACCAAAGACAACTGCTTAACAGACAATGCCATAAACTAAAGACAACTGCTTAACAGGCAATGCCATACAACAAAGACAACTGTTTAACAGACAATGTCATACACCAAAGACAACTGCTTAACAGACACTGAAATACACCAAAGACAACTGCTTAACAGACAACGCCATACACTAAAGACAACTGCTTAGCAGACAATGCCATACACCAAAGACAACTGCTTAACAGGCAATGCCATACACGAAAGACAACTGCTTAATAGGCAATGCCATACACGAAAGACAACTGCTTAACAGACGCTGCCATACACCAATGACAACTGCTTAACAGACAATGCCATACACCAAAGACAACTGCTTAACAGACACTGCCATACACCAAAGATTACTGCTTAACAGGCAATGCCATACACCAAAGACAACTGCTTAACAGATACTGCCATACACCAAAGACAACTGCTTAACAGGCAATGCCATACACTATAGACAACTGCTTAACAGGCAATGCCATACACAAAAGACAACTGCTTAACAGACAATGCCATGCAGAAAATACAACTGCTTAACAGACAATGCCATACACCAAAGACAACTGCTTAACAGACAATGCCATACACCAAATACAACTGCTTAACAGACAATGCCATACACTAAAGACAACTGCTTAATAGGCAATGCCATACACCAAAGACAACTGCTTAACAGACAATGCCATACACCAAAGACAACTGCTTAACAGACAATGCCATACACCAAAGACAACTGCTTAACAGACAATGCCATACACCAAAGACAACTGCTTAACAGACACTGCCATACACCAAAGACAACTGCTTAACAGGCAATGCCATACACCAAAGACAACTGCTTAACAGACAATGCCATACACCAAAGACAACTGCTTAACAGACAATGCCATACACCAAAGACAACTGCTTAACAGACAATGCCATACACTATAGACAACTGCTTAACAGGCAATGCCATACACAAAAGACAACTGCTTAACAGACAATGCCATGCACCAAAGACAACTGCTTAACAGACAATGCCATACACCAAAGACAACTGCTTAACAGGCAATGCCATACACCAAAGACAACTGCTTAACAAACAATGCCATACACCAAATACAACTGCTTAACAGACAATGGCATACACTAAAGACAACTGCTTAACAGGCAATGCCATACACCAAAGACAACTGCTTAACAGACAATGCCATACACCAAAGACAACTGCTTAACAGGCAATGCCATACACCAAAGACAACTGCTTAACAGGCAACGCCATAAACTAAAGACAACTGCTTAGCAGACAATGCCAAAAACTAAAGACAACTGCTTAACAGGCAATGCCATACACTAAAGACAACTGCTTAACAGGCAATGCCATACACCAAAGACAACTGCTCAACAGGCAATGCCATACACCAAAGACAACTGCTTAACAGACAATGCCATAAACTAAAGACAACTGCTTAACAGGCAATGCCATACACCAAAGACAACTGCTTAACAGACAATGCCATACACCAAATACAACTGCTTAACAGACAATGCCATACACTAAAGACAACTGCTTAACAGGCAATGCCATACACCAAAGACAACTGCTTAACAGGCAATGCCATACACCAAAGACAACTGCTTAACAGACAATGCCATACCCCAAAGACAACTGCTTAACAGACAATGCCATACACCAAAGACAACTGCTTAACAGACAATGCCATACACCAAAGACAACTGCTTAACAGACAATGCCATACACCAAAGACAACTGCTTAACAGACAACGCCATACACCAAAGACAACTGCTTAACAGACAACGCCATAAACTAAAGACAACTGCTTAGCAGACAATGACATACACCAAAGACAACTGCTTAACAGGCCATGCCATACACAAAAGACAACTGCTTAACAGGCAATGACATACACTAAAGACAACTGCTTAACAGGCAATGCCATACACCAAAGACAACTGCTCAACAGGCAATGCCATACACCAAAGACAACTGCTTAACAGACAATGCCATAAACTAAAGACAACTGCTTAACAGGCAATGCCATACAACAAAGACAACTGTTTAACAGACAATGTCATACACCAAAGACAACTGCTTTACAGACACTGAAATACACCAAAGACAACTGCTTAACAGACAACGCCATACACTAAAGACAACTGCTTAGCAGACAATGACATACACCAAAGACAACTGCTTAACAGGCCATGCCATACACAAAAGACAACTGCTTAACAGGCAATGACATACACTAAAGACAACTGCTTAACAGGCAATGCCATACACCAAAGACAACTGCTCAACAGGCAATGCCATACACCAAAGACAACTGCTTAACAGACAATGCCATAAACTAAAGACAACTGCTTAACAGGCAATGCCATACAACAAAGACAACTGTTTAACAGACAATGTCATACACCAAAGACAACTGCTTAACAGACACTGAAATACACCAAAGACAACTGCTTAACAGACAACGCCATACACTAAAGACAACTGCTTAGCAGACAATGCCATACACCAAAGACAACTGCTTAACAGGCAATGCCATACACGAAAGACAACTACTTAATAGGCAATGCCATACACCAAAGACAACTGCTTAACAGACAATGCCATACACGAAAGACAACTGCTTAACAGACACTGCCATACACCAATGACAACTGCTTAACAGACAATGCCATACACCAAAGACAACTGCTTAACAGACACTGCCATACACCAAAGATTACTGCTTAACAGGCAATGCCATACACCAAAGACAACTGCTTAACAGATACTGCCATACACCAAAGACAACTGCTTAACAGGCAATGCCATACACTATAGACAACTGCTTAACAGGCAATGCCATACACAAAAGACAACTGCTTAACAGACAATGCCATGCAGAAAATACAACTGCTTAACAGACACTGCCATACACCAAAGACAACTGCTTAACAGACAATGCCATACACCAAATACAACTGCTTAACAGACAATGCCATACACTAAAGACAACTGCTTAATAGGCAATGCCATACACCAAAGACAACTGCTTAACAGACAATGCCATACACCAAATACAACTGCTTAACAGACAATGCCATACACTAAAGACAACTGCTTAACAGGCAATACCATACACCAAAGACAACTGCTTAACAGGCAATGCCATACACCAAAGACAACTGCTTAACAGACAATGCCATACACCAAAGACAACTGCTTAACAGACAATGCCATACACCAAAGACAACTGCTTAACAGACAATGCCATACACCAAAGACAACTGCTTAACAGACAATGCCATACACCAAAGACAACTGCTTAACAGGCAATGCCATACACCAAAGACAACTGCTTAACAGGCAATGCCATACACCAAAGACAACTGCTTAACAGACAACGCCATACACCAAAGACAACTGCTTAACAGACAACGCCATAAACTAAAGACAACTGCTTAGCAGACAATGACATACACCAAAGACAACTGCTTAACAGGCAATGCCATACACCAAAGACAACTGCTTAACAGGCAATGACATACACTAAAGACAACTGCTTAACAGGCAATGCCATACACTGAAGACAACTGCTCAACAGGCAATGCCATACACCAAAGACAACTGCTTAACAGGCAATGCCATACACCAAAGACAACTGCTTAACAGACAATGCCATAAACTAAAGACAACTGCTTAACAGGCAATGCCATACACCAACGACAACTGCTTAACAGACAATGCCATACACCAAAGACAACTGCTTAACAGACACTGAAATACACCAAAGACAACTGCTTAACAGGCAACGCCATAAACTAAAGACAACTGCTTAGCAGATAATGCCAAAAACTAAAGACAACTGCTTAACAGGCAATGCCATACACCAAAGACAACTGCTTAACAGACAATGCCATACACCAAAGACAACTGCTTAACAGACAATGCCATACACCAAAGACAACTGCTTAACAGGCAATGCCATACACCAAAGACAACTGCTTAACAGACACTGCCATACACCAAAGACAACTGCTTAACAGGCAATGCCATACACTATAGACAACTGCTTAACAGGCAATGTCATACACAAAAGACAACTGCTTAACAGACAATGCCATGCACCAAATACAACTGCTTAACAGACACTGCCATACACCAAAGATTACTGCTTAACAGGCAATGCCATACACCAAAGACAACTGCTTAACAGACAATGCCATACACCAAAGACAACTGCTTAACAGACAATGCCATACACCAAAGACAACTGCTTAACAGACAATGCCATACACCAAAGACAACTGCTTAACAGACAATGCCATACACCAAAGACAACTGCTTAACAGACACTGCCATACACCAAAGACAACTGCTTAACAGGCAATGCCATACACCAAAGACAACTGCTTAACAGACAATGCCATACACCAAAGACAACTGCTTAACAGACAATGCCATACACCAAAGACAACTGCTTAACAGACAATGCCATACACTATAGACAACTGCTTAACAGGCAATGCCATACACAAAAGACAACTGCTTAACAGACAATGCCATGCACCAAAGACAACTGCTTAACAGACAATGCCATACACCAAAGACAACTGCTTAACAGGCAATGCCATACACCAAAGACAACTGCTTAACAAACAATGCCATACACCAAATACAACTGCTTAACAGACAATGGCATACACTAAAGACAACTGCTTAACAGGCAATGCCATACACCAAAGACAACTGCTTAACAGACAATGCCATACACCAAAGACAACTGCTTAACAGGCAATGCCATACACCAAAGACAACTGCTTAACAGGCAACGCCATAAACTAAAGACAACTGCTTAGCAGACAATGCCAAAAACTAAAGACAACTGCTTAACAGGCAATGCCATACACCAAAGACAACTGCTTAACAGGCAATGCCATACACCATAGACAACTGCTTAACAGGCAATGTCATACACCAAAGACAACTGCTTAACAGACACTGCCATACACCAAAGACAACTGCTTAACAGGCAATGCCATACACCAAAGACAACTGCTTAACAGACAATGCCATACACCAAATACAACTGTTTAACAGACAATGCCATACACCAAAGACAACTGCTTAACAGGCAATGCCATACACCAAAGACAACTGCTTAACAGACAATGCCATACACCAAAGACAACTGCTTAACAGGCAATGCCATACACCAAAGACAACTGCTTAACAGGCAACGCCATAAACTAAAGACAACTGCTTAGCAGACAATGCCATACACCAAAGACAACTGCTTAACAGACAATGCCATACACCAAAGACAACTGCTTAACAGGCAATGCCATACACCAAAGACAACTGCTTAACAGACACTGCCATACACCAAAGACAACTGCTTAACAGGCAATGCCATACACTATAGACAACTGCTTAACAGGCAATGCCATGCACAAAAGACAACTGCTTAACAGACAATGCCATGCACCAAATACAACTGCTTAACAGACAATGCCATACACCAAAGACAACTGCTTAACAGGCAATGCCATACACCAAAGACAACTGCTTAACAGACAATGCCATATACCAAAGACAACTGCTTAACAGACAATGCCATACACCAAAGACAACTGCTTAACAGACAATGCCATACACCAAAGACAACTGCTTAACAGACAACGCCATACACCAAAGACAACTGCTTAACAGACAACGCCATAAACTAAAGACAACTGCTTAGCAGACAATGACATACACCAAAGACAACTGCTTAACAGGCAATGCCATACACCAAAGACAACTGCTTAACAAGCAATGCCATACACCAAAGACAACTGCTTAACAGACAATGCCATAAACTAAAGACAACTGCTTAACAGGCAATGCCATACACCAAAGACAACTGCTTATCAGGCAACGCCATAAACTAAAGACAACTGCTTAGCAGACAATGCCAAAAACTAAAGACAACTGCTTAACAGGCAATGCCATACACCAAAGACAACTGCTTAACAGACAATGCCATACACCAAAGACAACTGCTTAACAGACAATGCCATACACCAAAGACAACTGCTTAACAGGCAATGCCATACACCAAAGACAACTGCTTAACAGGCAACGCCATAAACTAAAGACAACTGCTTAGCAGACAACGCCATACACCAAAGACAACTGCTTAACAGGCAATGCCATACCCCAAAGACAACTGCTTAACAGGCAATGCCAAAAACTAAAGACAACTGCTTAACAGGCAACGCCATACACCAAAGACAACTGCTTAACAGGCAATGCCATACACCAAAGACAACTGCTTAACAGGCAATGCCATACACCAAAGACAACTGCTTAACAGGCAACGCCATAAACTAAAGACAACTGCTTAGCAGACAACGCCATACACCAAAGACAACTGCTTAACAGACAATGCCATACACCAAAGACAACTGCTTAACAGACAATGCCATACACCAAAGACAACTGCTTAACAGGCAATGCCAAAAACTAAAGACAACTGCTTAACAGGCAACGCCATACACCAAAGACAACTGCTTAGCAGACAATGCCATACACCAAAGACAACTGCTTAACAGACAATGCCATGCACCAAAGACAACTGCTTAACAGACAATGCCATAAACCAAAGACAACTGCTTAACAGACAATGCCATACACCGAAGACAACTGCTTAACAGACAACGCCATAAACTAAAGACAACTGCTTAACAGACAACGCCATAAACTAAAGACAACTGCTTAGCACACAATGCCATACACCAAAGACAACTGCTTAACACACAACGCCATACACCAAAGACAACTGCTTAACAGACAATGCCATACACCAAAGACAACTGCTTAACAGACAATGCCATACACCAAATACAACTGCTTAACAGACACTGCCATACACCAAAGACAACTGCTTAACAGGCAATGCCATACACCAAAGACAACTGCTTAACAGGTAATGCCATACACCAAAGACAACTGCTTAACAGACAATGCCATACACCAAAGACAACTGCTTAACAGACAATGCCATAAACTAAAGACAACTGCTTAACAGGCAATGCCATACACCAACGACAACTGCTTAACAGACAATGCCATACACCAAAGACAACTGCTTAACAGACACTGAAATACACCAAAGACAACTGCTTAACAGGCAACGCCATAAACTAAAGACAACTGCTTAGCAGACAATGCCAAAAACTAAAGACAACTGCTTAACAGGCAATGCCATACACCAAAGACAACTGCTTAACAGACAATGCCATACACCAAAGACAACTGCTTAACAGACAATGCCATACACCAAAGACAACTGCTTAACAGGCAATGCCATACACCAAAGACAACTGCTTAACAGACACTGCCATACACCAAAGACAACTGCTTAACAGGCAATGCCATACACTATAGACAACTGCTTAACAGGCAATGCCATGCACAAAAGACAACTGCTTAACAGACAATGCCATGCACCAAATACAACTGCTTAACAGACAATGCCATACACCAAAGACAACTGCTTAACAGGCAATGCCATACACCAAAGACAACTGCTTAACAGACAATGCCATACACCAAAGACAACTGCTTAACAGACAACGCCATACACCAAAGACAACTGCTTAACAGACAATGCCATAAACTAAAGACAACTGCTTAGCAGACAATGACATACACCAAAGACAACTGCTTAACAGGCAATGCCATACACCAAAGACAACTGCTTAACAAGCAATGCCATACACCAAAGACAACTGCTTAACAGACAATGCCATAAACTAAAGACAACTGCTTAACAGGCAATGCCATACACCAAAGACAACTGCTTATCAGGCAACGCCATAAACTAAAGACAACTGCTTAGCAGACAATGCCAAAAACTAAAGACAACTGCTTAACAGGCAATGCCATACACCAAAGACAACTGCTTAACAGACAATGCCATACACCAAAGACAACTGCTTAACAGACAATGCCATACACCAAAGACAACTGCTTAACAGGCAATGCCATACACCAAAGACAACTGCTTAACAGGCAACGCCATAAACTAAAGACAACTGCTTAGCAGACAACGCCATACACCAAAGACAACTGCTTAACAGGCAATGCCATACCCCAAAGACAACTGCTTAACAGGCAATGCCAAAAACTAAAGACAACTGCTTAACAGGCAACGCCATACACCAAAGACAACTGCTTAACAGGCAATGCCATACACCAAAGACAACTGCTTAACAGGCAATGCCATACACCAAAGACAACTGCTTAACAGGCAACGCCATAAACTAAAGACAACTGCTTAGCAGACAACGCCATACACCAAAGACAACTGCTTAACAGACAATGCCATACACCAAAGACAACTGCTTAACAGACAATGCCATACACCAAAGACAACTGCTTAACAGGCAATGCCAAAAACTAAAGACAACTGCTTAACAGGCAACGCCATACACCAAAGACAACTGCTTAGCAGACAATGCCATACACCAAAGACAACTGCTTAACAGACAATGCCATGCACCAAAGACAACTGCTTAACAGACAATGCCATAAACCAAAGACAACTGCTTAACAGACAATGCCATACACCGAAGACAACTGCTTAACAGACAACGCCATAAACTAAAGACAACTGCTTAACAGACAACGCCATAAACTAAAGACAACTGCTTAGCACACAATGCCATACACCAAAGACAACTGCTTAACACACAACGCCATACACCAAAGACAACTGCTTAACAGACAATGCCATACACCAAAGACAACTGCTTAACAGACAATGCCATACACCAAATACAACTGCTTAACAGACACTGCCATACACCAAAGACAACTGCTTAACAGGCAATGCCATACACCAAAGACAACTGCTTAACAGGTAATGCCATACACCAAAGACAACTGCTTAACAGACAATGCCATACACCAAAGACAACTGCTTAACAGACAATGCCATAAACTAAAGACAACTGCTTAACAGGCAATGCCATACACCAACGACAACTGCTTAACAGACAATGCCATACACCAAAGACAACTGCTTAACAGACACTGAAATACACCAAAGACAACTGCTTAACAGGCAACGCCATAAACTAAAGAAAACTGCTTAGCAGACAATGCCAAAAACTAAAGACAACTGCTTAACAGGCAATGCCATACACCAAAGACAACTGCTTAACAGACAATGCCATACACCAAAGACAACTGCTTAACAGACAATGCCATACACCAAAGACAACTGCTTAACAGGCAATGCCATACACCAAAGACAACTGCTTAACAGACACTGCCATACACCAAAGACAACTGCTTAACAGGCAATGCCATACACTATAGACAACTGCTTAACAGGCAATGCCATACACAAAAGACAACTGCTTAACAGACAATGCCATGCACCAAATACAACTGCTTAACAGACACTGCCATACACCAAAGATTACTGCTTAACAGGCAATACCATACACCAAAGACAACTGCTTAACAGACAATGCCATACACCAAAGACAACTGCTTAACAGACAATGCCATACACCAAAGACAACTGCTTAACAGACAATGCCATACACCAAAGACAACTGCTTAACAGACAATGCCATACACCAAAGACAACTGCTTAACAGACACTGCCATACACCAAAGACAACTGCTTAACAGGCAATGCCATACACCAAAGACAACTGCTTAACAGACAATGCCATACACCAAAGACAACTGCTTAACAGACAATGCCATACACCAAAGACAACTGCTTAACAGACAATGCCATACACTATAGACAACTGCTTAACAGGCAATGCCATACACAAAAGACAACTGCTTAACAGACAATGCCATGCACCAAAGACAACTGCTTAACAGACACTACCGTACACCAAAGATTACTGCTTAACAAGCAATGCCATACACCAAAGACAACTGCTTAACAGACAATGCCATACACCAAATACAACTGCTTAACAGACAATGGCATACACTAAAGACAACTGCTTAACAGGCAATGCCATACACCAAAGACAACTGCTTAACAGACAATGCCATACACCAAAGACAACTGCTTAACAGGCAATGCCATACACCAAAGACAACTGCTTAACAGGCAACGCCATAAACTAAAGACAACTGCTTAGCAGACAATGCCAAAAACTAAAGACAACTGCTTAACAGGCAATGCCATACACCAAAGACAACTGCTTAACAGGCAATTCCATACACCAAAGACAACTGCTTAACAAGCAATGTCATACACCAAAGACAACTGCTTAACAGACACTGCCATACACCAAAGACAACTGCTTAACAGGCAATGCCATACACCAAAGACAACTGCTTAACAGACAATGCCATACACCAAATACAACTGTTTAACAGACAATGCCATACACCAAAGACAACTGCTTAACAGGCAATGCCATACACCAAAGACAACTGCTTAACAGACAATGCCATACACCAAAGACAACTGCTTAACAGGCAATGCCATACACCAAAGACAACTGCTTAACAGGCAACACCATAAACTAAAGACAACTGCTTAGCAGACAATGCCATACACCAAAGACAACTGCTTAACAGACAATGCCATACACCAAAGACAACTGCTTAACAGGCAATGCCATACACCAAAGACAACTGCTTAACAGACACTGCCATACACCAAAGACAACTGCTTAACAGGCAATGCCATACACTATAGACAACTGCTTAACAGGCAATGCCATGCACAAAAGACAACTGCTTAACAGACAATGCCATGCACCAAATACAACTGCTTAACAGACAATGCCATACACCAAAGACAACTGCTTAACAGGCAATGCCATACACCAAAGACAACTGCTTAACAGACAATGCCATATACCAAAGACAACTGCTTAACAGACAATGCCATACACCAAAGACAACTGCTTAACAGACAATGCCATACACCAAAGACAACTGCTTAACAGACAACGCCATACACCAAAGACAACTGCTTAACAGACAACGCCATAAACTAAAGACAACTGCTTAGCAGACAATGACATACACCAAAGACAACTGCTTAACAGGCAATGCCATACACCAAAGACAACTGCTTAACAAGCAATGCCATACACCAAAGACAACTGCTTAACAGACAATGCCATAAACTAAAGACAACTGCTTAACAGGCAATGCAATACACCAAAGACAACTGCTTATCAGGCAACGCCATAAACTAAAGACAACTGCTTAGCAGACAATGCCAAAAACTAAAGACAACTGCTTAACAGGCAATGCCATACACCAAAGACAACTGCTTAACAGACAATGCCATACACCAAAGACAACTGCTTAACAGACAATGCCATACACCAAAGACAACTGCTTAACAGGCAATACCATACACCAAAGACAACTGCTTAACAGGCAACGCCATAAACTAAAGACAACTGCTTAGCAGACAACGCCATACACCAAAGACAACTGCTTAACAGGCAATGCCATACCCCAAAGACAACTGCTTAACAGGCAATGCCAAAAACTAAAGACAACTGCTTAACAGGCAACGCCATACACCAAAGACAACTGCTTAACAGGCAATGCCATACACCAAAGACAACTGCTTAACAGGCAATGCCATACACCAAAGACAACTGCTTAACAGGCAACGCCATAAACTAAAGACAACTGCTTAGCAGACAACGCCATACACCAAAGACAACTGCTTAACAGACAATGCCATACACCAAAGACAACTGCTTAACAGACAATGCCATACACCAAAGACAACTGCTTAACAGGCAATGCCAAAAACTAAAGACAACTGCTTAACAGGCAACGCCATACACCAAAGACAACTGCTTAGCAGACAATGCCATACACCAAAGACAACTGCTTAACAGACAATGCCATGCACCAAAGACAACTGCTTAACAGACAATGCCATAAACCAAAGACAACTGCTTAACAGACAATGCCATACACCGAAGACAACTGCTTAACAGACAACGCCATAAACTAAAGACAACTGCTTAACAGACAACGCCATAAACTAAAGACAACTGCTTAGCACACAATGCCATACACCAAAGACAACTGCTTAACAGACAACGCCATACACCAAAGACAACTGCTTAACAGACAATGCCATACACCAAAGACAACTGCTTAACAGACAATGCCATACACCAAATACAACTGCTTAACAGACACTGCCATACACCAAAGACAACTGCTTAACAGGCAATGCCATACACCAAAGACAACTGCTTAACAGGTAATGCCATACACCAAAGACAACTGCTTAACAGACAATGCCATACACCAAAGACAACTGCTTAACAGACAATGCCATACACCAAAGACAACTGCTTAACAGGCAATGCCATACACCAAAGACAACTGCTTAACAGGTAATGCCATACACCAAAGACAACTGCTTAACAGACAATGCCATACACCAAAGACAACTGCTTAACAGACAATGCCATACACCAAAGACAACTGCTTAACAGACAATGCCATACACCAAAGACAACTGCTTAACAGACAACGCCATAAACTAAAGACAACTGCTTAGCAGACAATGCCATACACCAAAGACAACTGCTTAACAGACAATGCCATACACCAAAGACAACTGCTTAACAGACAATGCCATACACCAAAGACAACTGCTTATCAGACAATGCCATACACCAAAGACAACTGCTTAACAGACAATGCCATACACCAAAGACAACTGCTTAACAGACAATGCCATACACCAAAGACAACTGCTTAACAGGCAATGCCATGCACCAAAGACAACTGCTTAACAGGCAATGCCATACACCAAAGACAACTGCTTAACAGGCAATGCCATACACCAAAGACAACTGCTTAACAGACAATGCCATACACCAAAGACAACTGCTTAACAGACAATGCCATACACCAAAGACAACTGCTTAACAGGCAATGCCATACACCAAAGACAACTGCTTAACGCCATACACCAAAGACAACTGCTTAACAGGCAATGCCATACACCAAAGACAACTGCTTAACAGGCAATGCCATACACCAAAGACAACTGCTTAACAGACAATGCCATACACCAAAGACAACTGCTTAACAGACAATGCCATACACTAAAGACAACTGCTTAACAGACAATGCTATACACCAAAGACAACTGCTTAACAGACAACGCCATAAACTAAAGACAACTGCTTAACAGACAACGCCATAAACTAAAGACAACTGCTTAGCAGACAATGCCATACACCAAAGACAACTGCTTAACAGACAATGCCATACACCAAAGACAACTGCTTAACAGGCAATGCCATACACCAAAGACAACTGCTTAATAGGCAATGCCATACACCAAAGACAACTGCTTAACAGACAATGCCATACACGAAAGACAACGGCTTAACAGACAATACCATACACCAAAGACAACTGCTTAACAGGCAATGCCATACAACAAAGACAACTGCTTAACAGACACTACCGTACACCAAAGATTACTGCTTAACAGGCAATGCCATACACCAAAGACAACTGCTTAACAGACACTGCCATACACCAAAGACAACTGCTTAACAGACACTGCCATACACCAAAGACAACTGCTTAACGGGCAATGCCATACACCAAAGACAACTGCTTAACAGACACTGCCATACACCAAAGACAACTGCTTAACAGACAATGCCATACACCAAAGACAACTGCTTAACAGACACTGCCATACACCAAAGATTACTGCTTAACAGGCAATGCCATACACCAAAGACAACTGCTTAACAGACACTGCCATACACCAAAGACAACTGCTTAACAGACACTACCATACACCAAAGACAACTGCTTAATGGGCAATGCCATACACTATAGACAACTGCTTAACAGGCAATGCCATACACAAAAGACAACTGCTTAACAGACAATGCCATGCAGCAAATACAACTGCTTAACAGACACTGCCATACACCAAAGACAACTGCTTAATAGACAATGCCATACAGCAAAGACAACTGCTTAACAGGCACTACCGTACACCAAAGATGACTGCTTAACAGGCAATACCATACACCAAAGACAACTGCTTAACAGACAATGCCATACACCAAATACAACTGCTTAACAGACAATGCCATACACTAAAGACAACTGCTTAACAGGCAATGCCATACACCAAAGACAACTGCTTAACAGACAATGGCATACACCAAAGACAACTGCTTAACAGACACTACTGTACACCAAAGATGACTGCTTAACAGGCAATGCCATACACCAAAGACAACTGCTTAACAGACAATGCCATACACCAAATACAACTGCTTAACAGACAATGCCATACACTAAAGACAACTGCTTAACAGGCAATGCCATACACCAAAGACAACTGCTTAACAGGCAATGCCATACACCAAAGACAACTGCTTAACAGACAATGCCATACCCCAAAGACAACTGCTTAACAGACAATGCCATACACCAAAGACAACTGCTTAACAGACAATGCCATACACCAAAGACAACTGCTTAACAGACAATGCCATACACCAAAGACAACTGCTTAACAGACAAGGCCATACACCAAAGACAACTGCTTAACAGACAACGCCATAAACTAAAGACAACTGCTTAGCAGACAATGACATACACCAAAGACAACTGCTTAACAGGCCATGCCATACACCAAAGACAACTGCTTAACAGGCAATGACATACACTAAAGACAACTGCTTAACAGGCAATGCCATACACCAAAGACAACTGCTCAACAGGCAATGCCATACACCAAAGACAACTGCTTAACAGGCAATGCCATACACCAAAGACAACTGCTTAACAGACAATGCCATAAACTAAAGACAACTGCTTAACAGGCAATGCCATACAACAAAGACAACTGTTTAACAGACAATGTCATACACCAAAGACAACTGCTTAACAGACACTGAAATACACCAAAGACAACTGCTTAACAGACAACGCCATAAACTAAAGACAACTGCTTAGCAGACAATGCCATACACCAAAGACAACTGCTTAACAGGCAATGCCATACACGAAAGACAACTGCTTAATAGGCAATGCCATACACCAAAGACAACTGCTTAACAGACAATGCCATACACGAAAGACAACTGCTTAACAGACACTGCCATACACCAATGACAACTGCTTAACAGACAATGCCATACACCAAAGACAACTGCTTAACAGACACTGCCATACACCAAAGATTACTGCTTAACAGGCAATGCCATACACCAAAGACAACTGCTTAACAGACACTGCCATACACCAAAGACAACTGCTTAACAGATACTGCCATACACCAAAGACAACTGCTTAACAGGCAATGCCATACACTATAGACAACTGCTTAACAGGCAATGCCATACACAAAAGACAACTGCTTAACAGACAATGCCATGCAGAAAATACAACTGCTTAACAGACACTGCCATACACCAAAGACAACTGCTTAACAGACAATGCCATACACCAAATACAACTGCTTAACAGACAATGCCATACACTAAAGACAACTGCTTAATAGGCAATGCCATACACCAAAGACAACTGCTTAACAGACAATGCCATACACCAAATACAACTGCTTAACAGACAATGCCATACACTAAAGACAACTGCTTAACAGGCAATGCCATACACCAAAGACAACTGCTTAACAGGCAATGCCATACACCAAAGACAACTGCTTAACAGACAATGCCATACACCAAAGACAACTGCTTAACAGACAATGCCATACACCAAAGACAACTGCTTAACAGACAATGCCATACACCAAAGACAACTGCTTAACAGACAATGCCATACACCAAAGACAACTGCTTAACAGGCAATGCCATACACCAAAGACAACTGCTTAACAGGCAATGCCATACACCAAAGACAACTGCTTAACAGACAACGCCATACACCAAAGACAACTGCTTAACAGACAACGCCATAAACTAAAGACAACTGCTTAGCAGACAATGACATACACCAAAGACAACTGCTTAACAGGCAATGACATACACCAAAGACAACTGCTTAACAGGCAATGACATACACTAAAGACAACTGCTTAACAGGCAATGCCATACACTGAAGACAACTGCTCAACAGGCAATGCCATACACCAAAGACAACTGCTTAACAGACAACGCCATACACCAAAGACAACTGCTTAACAGACAACGCCATACACCAAAGACAACTGCTTAACAGACAACGCCATAAACTAAAGACAACTGCTTAGCAGACAATGACATACACCAAAGACAACTGCTTAACAGGCAATGACATACACTAAAGACAACTGCTTAACAGGCAATGCCATACACTGAAGACAACTGCTCAACAGGCAATGCCATACACCAAAGACAACTGCTTAACAGGCAATGCCATACACCAAAGACAACTGCTTAACAGACAATGCCATAAACTAAAGACAACTGCTTAACAGGCAATGCCATACACCAACGACAACTGCTTAACAGACAATGCCATACACCAAAGACAACTGCTTAACAGACACTGAAATACACCAAAGACAACTGCTTAACAGGCAACGCCATAAACTAAAGACAACTGCTTAGCAGATAATGCCAAAAACTAAAGACAACTGCTTAACAGGCAATGCCATACACCAAAGACAACTGCTTAACAGACAATGCCATACACCAAAGACAACTGCTTAACAGACAATGCCATACACCAAAGACAACTGCTTAACAGGCAATGCCATACACCAAAGACAACTGCTTAACAGACACTGCCATACACCAAAGACAACTGCTTAACAGGCAATGCCATACACTATAGACAACTGCTTAACAGGCAATGCCATACACAAAAGACAACTGCTTAACAGACAATGCCATGCACCAAATACAACTGCTTAACAGACACTGCCATACACCAAAGATTACTGCTTAACAGGCAATGCCATGCACCAAAGACAACTGCTTAACAGACAATGCCATACACCAAAGACAACTGCTTAACAGACAATGCCATACACCAAAGACAACTGCTTAACAGACAATGCCATACACCAAAGACAACTGCTTAACAGACAATGCCATACACCAAAGACAACTGCTTAACAGACACTGCCATACACCAAAGACAACTGCTTAACAGGCAATGCCATACACCAAAGACAACTGCTTAACAGACAATGCCATACACCAAAGACAACTGCTTAACAGACAATGCCATACACCAAAGACAACTGCTTAACAGACAATGCCATACACTATAGACAACTGCTTAACAGGCAATGCCATACACAAAAGACAACTGCTTAACAGACAATGCCATGCACCAAAGACAACTGCTTAACAGACAATGCCATACACCAAAGACAACTGCTTAACAGGCAATGCCATACACCAAAGACAACTGCTTAACAAACAATGCCATACACCAAATACAACTGCTTAACAGACAATGGCATACACTAAAGACAACTGCTTAACAGGCAATGCCATACACCAAAGACAACTGCTTAACAGACAATGCCATACACCAAAGACAACTGCTTAACAGGCAATGCCATACACCAAAGACAACTGCTTAACAGGCAACGCCATAAACTAAAGACAACTGCTTAGCAGACAATGCCAAAAACTAAAGACAACTGCTTAACAGGCAATGCCATACACCAAAGACAACTGCTTAACAGGCAATGCCATACACCAAAGACAACTGCTTAACAGACAATGCCATACACCAAAGACAACTGCTTAACAGACAATGCCATACACCAAAGACAACTGCTTAACAGGCAATGCCATACACCAAAGACAACTGCTTAACGCCATACACCAAAGACAACTGCTTAACAGGCAATGCCATACACCAAAGACAACTGCTTAACAGGCAATGCCATACACCAAAGACAACTGCTTAACAGACAATGCCATACACCAAAGACAACTGCTTAACAGACAATGCCATACACCAAAGACAACTGCTTAACAGACAATGCTATACACCAAAGACAACTGCTTAACAGACAACGCCATAAACTAAAGACAACTGCTTAACAGACAACGCCATAAACTAAAGACAACTGCTTAGCAGACAATGCCATACACCAAAGACAACTGCTTAACAGACAATGCCATACACCAAAGACAACTGCTTAACAGGCAATGCCATACACCAAAGACAACTGCTTAATAGGCAATGCCATACACCAAAGACAACTGCTTAACAGACAATGCCATACACGAAAGACAACTGCTTAACAGACAATGCCATACACCAAAGACAACTGCTTAACGGGCAATGCCATACACCAAAGAAAACTGCTTAACAGACACTGCCATACACCAAAGACAACTGCTTAACAGACACTACCATACACCAAAGACAACTGCTTAACGGGCAATGCCATACACTATAGACAACTGCTTAACAGGCAATGCCATACACAAAAGACAACTGCTTAACAGACAATGCCATACACCAAAGACAACTGCTTAACAGACACTGCCATTCACCAAAGACAACTGCTTAATAGACAATGCCATACAGCAAAGACAACTGCTTAACAGGCACTACCGTACACCAAAGATGACTGCTTAACAGGCAATACCATACACCAAAGACAACTGCTTAACAGACAATGCCATACACCAAATACAACTGCTTAACAGACAATGCCATACACTAAAGACAACTGCTTAACAGGCAATGCCATACACCAAAGACAACTGCTTAACAGACAATGGCATACACCAAAGACAACTGCTTAACAGACACTACTGTACACCAAAGATGACTGCTTAACAGGCAATGCCATACACCAAAGACAACTGCTTAACAGACAATTCCATACACCAAATACAACTGCTTAACAGACAATGCCATACACTAAAGACAACTGCTTAACAGGCAATGCCATACACCAAAGACAACTGCTTAACAGGCAATGCCATACACCAAAGACAACTGCTTAACAGACAATGCCATACCCCAAAGACAACTGCTTAACAGAAAATGCCATACACCAAAGACAACTGCTTAACAGACAATGCCATACACCAAAGACAACTGCTTAACAGACAATGCCATACACCAAAGACAACTGCTTAACAGACAACGCCATACACCAAAGACAACTGCTTAACAGACAACGCCATAAACTAAAGACAACTGCTTAGCAGACAATGACATACACCAAAGACAACTGCTTAACAGGCCATGCCATACACCAAAGACAACTGCTTAACAGGCAATGACATACACTAAAGACAACTGCTTAACAGGCAATGCCATACACCAAAGACAACTGCTCAACAGGCAATGCCATACACCAAAGACAACTGCTTAACAGGCAATGCCATACACCAAAGACAACTGCTTAACAGACAATGCCATAAACTAAAGACAACTGCTTAACAGGCAATGCCATACAACAAAGACAACTGTTTAACAGACAATGTCATACACCAAAGACAACTGCTTAACAGACACTGAAATACACCAAAGACAACTGCTTAACAGACAACGCCATAAACTAAAGACAACTGCTTAGCAGACAATGCCATACACCAAAGACAACTGCTTAACAGGCAATGCCATACACGAAAGACAACTGCTTAATAGGCAATGCCATACACCAAAGACAACTGCTTAACAGACAATGCCATACACGAAAGACAACTGCTTAACAGACACTGCCATACACCAATGACAACTGCTTAACAGACAATGCCATACACCAAAGACAACTGCTTAACAGACACTGCCATACACCAAAGATTACTGCTTAACAGGCAATGCCATACACCAAAGACAACTGCTTAACAGACACTGCCATACACCAAAGACAACTGCTTAACAGATACTGCCATACACCAAAGACAACTGCTTAACATGCAATGCCATACACTATAGACAACTGCTTAACAGGCAATGCCATACACAAAAGACAACTGCTTAACAGACAATGCCATGCAGAAAATACAACTGCTTAACAGACACTGCCATACACCAAAGACAACTGCTTAACAGACAATGCCATACACCAAATACAACTGCTTAACAGACAATGCCATACACTAAAGACAACTGCTTAATAGGCAATGCCATACACCAAAGACAACTGCTTAACAGACAATGCCATACACCAAATACAACTGCTTAACAGACAATGCCATACACTAAAGACAACTGCTTAACAGGCAATGCCATACACCAAAGACAACTGCTTAACAGGCAATGCCATACACCAAAGACAACTGCTTAACAGACAATGCCATACACCAAAGACAACTGCTTAACAGACAATGCCATACACCAAAGACAACTGCTTAACAGACAATGCCATACACCAAAGACAACTGCTTAACAGACAATGCCATACACCAAAGACAACTGCTTAACAGGCAATGCCATACACCAAAGACAACTGCTTAACAGGCAACGCCATACACCAAAGACAACTGCTTAACAGACAACGCCATACACCAAAGACAACTGCTTAACAGACAACGCCATTAACTAAAGACAACTGCTTAGCAGACAATGACATACACCAAAGACAACTGCTTAACAGGCAATGCCATACACCAAAGACAACTGCTTAACAGGCAATGACATACACTAAAGACAACTCCTTAACAGGCAATGCCATACACTGAAGACAACTGCTCAACAGGCAATGCCATACACCAAAGACAACTGCTTAACAGGCAATGCCATACACCAAAGACAACTGCTTAACAGACAATGCCATAAACTAAAGACAACTGCTTAACAGGCAATGCCATACACCAACGACAACTGCTTAACAGACAATGCCATACACCAAAGACAACTGCTTAACAGACACTGAAATACACCAAAGACAACTGCTTAACAGGCAACGCCATAAACTAAAGACAACTGCTTAGCAGATAATGCCAAAAACTAAAGACAACTGCTTAACAGGCAATGCCATACACCAAAGACAACTGCTTAACAGACAATGCCATACACCAAAGACAACTGCTTAACAGACAATGCCATACACCAAAGACAACTGCTTAACAGGCAATGCCATACACCAAAGACAACTGCTTAACAGACACTGCCATACACCAAAGACAACTGCTTAACAGGCAATGCCATACACTATAGACAACTGCTTAACAGGCAATGCCATACACAAAAGACAACTGCTTAACAGACAATGCCATGCACCAAATACAACTGCTTAACAGACACTGCCATACACCAAAGATTACTGCTTAACAGGCAATGCCATACACCAAAGACAACTGCTTAACAGACAATGCCATACACCAAAGACAACTGCTTAACAGACAATGCCATACACCAAAGACAACTGCTTAACAGACAATGCCATACACCAAAGACAACTGCTTAACAGACAATGCCATACACCAAAGACAACTGCTTAACAGACACTGCCATACACCAAAGACAACTGCTTAACAGGCAATGCCATACACCAAAGACAACTGCTTAACAGACAATGCCATACACCAAAGACAACTGCTTAACAGACAATGCCATACACCAAAGACAACTGCTTAACAGACAATGCCATACACTATAGACAACTGCTTAACAGGCAATGCCATACACAAAAGACAACTGCTTAACAGACAATGCCATGCACCAAAGACAACTGCTTAACAGACAATGCCATACACCAAAGACAACTGCTTAACAGGCAATGCCATACACCAAAGACAACTGCTTAACAAACAATGCCATACACCAAATACAACTGCTTAACAGACAATGGCATACACTAAAGACAACTGCTTAACAGGCAATGCCATACACCAAAGACAACTGCTTAACAGACAATGCCATACACCAAAGACAACTGCTTAACAGGCAATGCCATACACCAAAGACAACTGCTTAACAGGCAACGCCATAAACTAAAGACAACTGCTTAGCAGACAATGCCAAAAACTAAAGACAACTGCTTAACAGGCAATGCCATACACCAAAGACAACTGCTTAACAGGCAATGCCATACACCAAAGACAACTGCTTAACAGGCAATGTCATACACCAAAGACAACTGCTTAACAGACACTGCCATACACCAAAGACAACTGCTTAACAGGCAATGCCATACACCAAAGACAACTGCTTAACAGACAATGCCATACACCAAATACAACTGTTTAACAGACAATGCCATACACCAAAGACAACTGCTTAACAGGCAATGCCATACACCAAAGACAACTGCTTAACAGACAATGCCATACACCAAAGACAACTGCTTAACAGGCAATGCCATACACCAAAGACAACTGCTTAACAGGCAACACCATAAACTAAAGACAACTGCTTAGCAGACAATGCCATACACCAAAGACAACTGCTTAACAGACAATGCCATACACCAAAGACAACTGCTTAACAGGCAATGCCATACACCAAAGACAACTGCTTAACAGACACTACCATACACCAAAGACAACTGCTTAACAGGCAATGCCATACACTATAGACAACTGCTTAACAGGCAATGCCATGCACAAAAGACAACTGCTTAACAGACAATGCCATGCACCAAATACAACTGCTTAACAGACAATGCCATACACCAAAGACAACTGCTTAACAGGCAATGCCATACACCAAAGACAACTGCTTAACAGACAATGCCATATACCAAAGACAACTGCTTAACAGACAATGCCATACACCAAAGACAACTGCTTAACAGACAATGCCATACACCAAAGACAACTGCTTAACAGACAACGCCATACACCAAAGACAACTGCTTAACAGACAACGCCATAAACTAAAGACAACTGCTTAGCAGACAATGACATACACCAAAGACAACTTCTTAACAGGCAATGCCATACACCAAAGACAACTGCTTAACAAGCAATGCCATACACCAAAGACAACTGCTTAACAGACAATGCCATAAACTAAAGACAACTGCTTAACAGGCAATGCCATACACCAAAGACAACTGCTTATCAGGCAACGCCATAAACTAAAGACAACTGCTTAGCAGACAATGCCAAAAACTAAAGACAACTGCTTAACAGGCAATGCCATACACCAAAGACAACTGCTTAACAGACAATGCCATACACCAAAGACAACTGCTTAACAGACAATGCCATACACCAAAGACAACTGCTTAACAGGCAATGCCATACACCAAAGACAACTGCTTAACAGGCAACGCCATAAACTAAAGACAACTGTTTAGCAGACAACGCCATACACCAAAGACAACTGCTTAACAGGCAATGCCATACCCCAAAGACAACTGCTTAACAGGCAATGCCAAAAACTAAAGACAACTGCTTAACAGGCAACGCCATACACCAAAGACAACTGCTTAACAGGCAATGCCATACACCAAAGACAACTGCTTAACAGGCAATGCCATACACCAAAGACAACTGCTTAACAGGCAACGCCATAAACTAAAGACAACTGCTTAGCAGACAACGCCATACACCAAAGACAACTGCTTAACAGACAATGCCATACACCAAAGACAACTGCTTAACAGACAATGCCATACACCAAAGACAACTGCTTAACAGGCAATGCCAAAAACTAAAGACAACTGCTTAACAGGCAACGCCATACACCAAAGACAACTGCTTAGCAGACAATGCCATACACCAAAGACAACTGCTTAACAGACAATGCCATGCACCAAAGACAACTGCTTAACAGACAATGCCATAAACCAAAGACAACTGCTTAACAGACAATGCCATACACCGAAGACAACTGCTTAACAGACAACGCCATAAACTAAAGACAACTGCTTAACAGACAACGCCATAAACTAAAGACAACTGCTCAGCACACAATGCCATACACCAAAGACAACTGCTTAACACACAACGCCATACACCAAAGACAACTGCTTAACAGACAATGCCATACACCAAAGACAACTGCTTAACAGACAATGCCATACACCAAAGACAACTGCTTAACAGACAATGCCATTCACCAAAGACAACTGCTTAACAGGCAATGCCATACACCAAAGACAACTGCTTAACAGGCAATGCCATACACCAAAGACAACTGCTTAACAGACAATGCCATACACCAAAGACAACTGCTTAACAGACAATGCCATAAACTAAAGACAACTGCTTAACAGGCAATGCCATACACCAACGACAACTGCTTAACAGACAATGCCATACACCAAAGACAACTGCTTAACAGACACTGAAATACACCAAAGACAACTGCTTAACAGGCAACGCCATAAACTAAAGACAACTGCTTAGCAGACAATGCCAAAAACTAAAGACAACTGCTTAACAGTCAATGCCATACACCAAAGACAACTGCTTAACAGACAATGCCATACACCAAAGACAACTGCTTAACAGACAATGCCATACACCAAAGACAACTGCTTAACAGGCAATGCCATACACCAAAGACAACTGCTTAACAGACATTGCCATACACCAAAGACAACTGCTTAACAGGCAATGCCATACACTATAGACAACTGCTTAACAGGCAATGCCATACACAAAAGACAACTGCTTAACAGACAATGCCATGCACCAAATACAACTGCTTAACAGACACTGCCATACACCAAAGATTACTGCTTAACAGGCAATGCCATACACCAAAGACAACTGCTTAACAGACAATGCCATACACCAAAGACAACTGCTTAACAGACAATGCCATACACCAAAGACAACTGCTTAACAGACAATGCCATACACCAAAGACAACTGCTTAACAGACACTGCCATACACCAAAGACAACTGCTTAACAGGCAATGCCATACACCAAAGACAACTGCTTAACAGACAATGCCATACACCAAAGACAACTGCTTAACAGACAATGCCATACACCAAAGACAACTGCTTAACAGACAATGCCATACACTATAGACAACTGCTTAACAGGCAATGCCATACACAAAAGACAACTGCTTAACAGACAATGCCATGCACCAAAGACAACTGCTTAACAGACACTACCGTACACCAAAGATTACTGCTTAACAAGCAATGCCATACACCAAAGACAACTGCTTAACAGACAATGCCATACACCAAATACAACTGCTTAACAGACAATGGCATACACTAAAGACAACTGCTTAACAGGCAATGCCATACACCAAAGACAACTGCTTAACAGACAATGCCATACACCAAAGACAACTGCTTAACAGGCAATGCCATACACCAAAGACAACTGCTTAACAGGCAACGCCATAAACTAAAGACAACTGCTTAGCAGACAATGCCAAAAACTAAAGACAACTGCTTAACAGGCAATGCCATACACCAAAGACAACTGCTTAACAGGCAATGCCATACACCAAAGACAACTGCTTAACAAGCAATGTCATACACCAAAGACAACTGCTTAACAGACACTGCCATACACCAAAGACAACTGCTTAACAGGCAATGCCATACACCAAAGACAACTGCTTAACAGACAATGCCATACACCAAATACAACTGTTTAACAGACAATGCCATACACCAAAGACAACTGCTTAACAGGCAATGCCATACACCAAAGACAACTGCTTAACAGACAATGCCATACACCAAAGACAACTGCTTAACAGGCAATGCCATACACCAAAGACAACTGCTTAACAGGCAACACCATAAACTAAAGACAACTGCTTAGCAGACAATGCCATACACCAAAGACAACTGCTTAACAGACAATGCCATACACCAAAGACAACTGCTTAACAGGCAATGCCATACACCAAAGACAACTGCTTAACAGACACTGCCATACACCAAAGACAACTGCTTAACAGGCAATGCCATACACAATAGACAACTGCTTAACAGGCAATGCCATGCACAAAAGACAACTGCTTAACAGACAATGCCATGCACCAAATACAACTGCTTAACAGACAATGCCATACACCAAAGACAACTGCTTAACAGGCAATGCCATACACCAAAGACAACTGCTTAACAGACAACGCCATAAACTAAAGACAACTGCTTAACAGACAACGCCATAAACTAAAGACAACTGCTTAGCACACAATGCCATACACCAAAGACAACTGCTTAACAGACAACGCCATACACCAAAGACAACTGCTTAACAGACACTACCATACACCAAAGACAACTGCTTAACGGGCAATGCCATACACTATAGACAACTGCTTAACAGGCAATGCCATACACAAAAGACAACTGCTTAACAGACAATGCCATACACCAAAGACAACTGCTTAACAGACACTGCCATTCACCAAAGACAACTGCTTAATAGACAATGCCATACAGCAAAGACAACTGCTTAACAGGCACTACCGTACACCAAAGATGACTGCTTAACAGGCAATACCATACACCAAAGACAACTGCTTAACAGACAATGCCATACACCAAATACAACTGCTTAACAGACAATGCCATACACTAAAGACAACTGCTTAACAGGCAATGCCATACACCAAAGACAACTGCTTAACAGACAATGGCATACACCAAAGACAACTGCTTAACAGACACTACTGTACACCAAAGATGACTGCTTAACAGGCAATGCCATACACCAAAGACAACTGCTTAACAGACAATGCCATACACCAAATACAACTGCTTAACAGACAATGCCATACACTAAAGACAACTGCTTAACAGGCAATGCCATACACCAAAGACAACTGCTTAACAGGCAATGCCATACACCAAAGACAACTGCTTAACAGACAATGCCATACCCCAAAGACAACTGCTTAACAGAAAATGCCATACACCAAAGACAACTGCTTAACAGACAATGCCATACACCAAAGACAACTGCTTAACAGACAATGCCATACACCAAAGACAACTGCTTAACAGACAACGCCATACACCAAAGACAACTGCTTAACAGACAACGCCATAAACTAAAGACAACTGCTTAGCAGACAATGACATACACCAAAGACAACTGCTTAACAGGCCATGCCATACACCAAAGACAACTGCTTAACAGGCAATGACATACACTAAAGACAACTGCTTAACAGGCAATGCCATACACCAAAGACAACTGCTCAACAGGCAATGCCATACACCAAAGACAACTGCTTAACAGGCAATGCCATACACCAAAGACAACTGCTTAACAGACAATGCCATAAACTAAAGACAACTGCTTAACAGGCAATGCCATACAACAAAGACAACTGTTTAACAGACAATGTCATACACCAAAGACAACTGCTTAACAGACACTGAAATACACCAAAGACAACTGCTTAACAGACAACGCCATAAACTAAAGACAACTGCTTAGCAGACAATGCCATACACCAAAGACAACTGCTTAACAGGCAATGCCATACACGAAAGACAACTGCTTAATAGGCAATGCCATACACCAAAGACAACTGCTTAACAGACAATGCCATACACGAAAGACAACTGCTTAACAGACACTGCCATACACCAATGACAACTGCTTAACAGACAATGCCATACACCAAAGACAACTGCTTAACAGACACTGCCATACACCAAAGATTACTGCTTAACAGGCAATGCCATACACCAAAGACAACTGCTTAACAGACACTGCCATACACCAAAGACAACTGCTTAACAGATACTGCCATACACCAAAGACAACTGCTTAACATGCAATGCCATACACTATAGACAACTGCTTAACAGGCAATGCCATACACAAAAGACAACTGCTTAACAGACAATGCCATGCAGAAAATACAACTGCTTAACAGACACTGCCATACACCAAAGACAACTGCTTAACAGACAATGCCATACACCAAATACAACTGCTTAACAGACAATGCCATACACTAAAGACAACTGCTTAATAGGCAATGCCATACACCAAAGACAACTGCTTAACAGACAATGCCATACACCAAATACAACTGCTTAACAGACAATGCCATACACTAAAGACAACTGCTTAACAGGCAATGCCATACACCAAAGACAACTGCTTAACAGGCAATGCCATACACCAAAGACAACTGCTTAACAGACAATGCCATACACCAAAGACAACTGCTTAACAGACAATGCCATACACCAAAGACAACTGCTTAACAGACAATGCCATACACCAAAGACAACTGCTTAACAGACAATGCCATACACCAAAGACAACTGCTTAACAGGCAATGCCATACACCAAAGACAACTGCTTAACAGGCAATGCCATACACCAAAGACAACTGCTTAACAGACAACGCCATACACCAAAGACAACTGCTTAACAGACAACGCCATTAACTAAAGACAACTGCTTAGCAGACAATGACATACACCAAAGACAACTGCTTAACAGGCAATGCCATACACCAAAGACAACTGCTTAACAGGCAATGACATACACTAAAGACAACTCCTTAACAGGCAATGCCATACACTGAAGACAACTGCTCAACAGGCAATGCCATACACCAAAGACAACTGCTTAACAGGCAATGCCATACACCAAAGACAACTGCTTAACAGACAATGCCATAAACTAAAGACAACTGCTTAACAGGCAATGCCATACACCAACGACAACTGCTTAACAGACAATGCCATACACCAAAGACAACTGCTTAACAGACACTGAAATACACCAAAGACAACTGCTTAACAGGCAACGCCATAAACTAAAGACAACTGCTTAGCAGATAATGCCAAAAACTAAAGACAACTGCTTAACAGGCAATGCCATACACCAAAGACAACTGCTTAACAGACAATGCCATACACCAAAGACAACTGCTTAACAGACAATGCCATACACCAAAGACAACTGCTTAACAGGCAATGCCATACACCAAAGACAACTGCTTAACAGACACTGCCATACACCAAAGACAACTGCTTAACAGGCAATGCCATACACTATAGACAACTGCTTAACAGGCAATGCCATACACAAAAGACAACTGCTTAACAGACAATGCCATGCACCAAATACAACTGCTTAACAGACACTGCCATACACCAAAGATTACTGCTTAACAGGCAATGCCATACACCAAAGACAACTGCTTAACAGACAATGCCATACACCAAAGACAACTGCTTAACAGACAATGCCATACACCAAAGACAACTGCTTAACAGACAATGCCATACACCAAAGACAACTGCTTAACAGACAATGCCATACACCAAAGACAACTGCTTAACAGACACTGCCATACACCAAAGACAACTGCTTAACAGGCAATGCCATACACCAAAGACAACTGCTTAACAGACAATGCCATACACCAAAGACAACTGCTTAACAGACAATGCCATACACCAAAGACAACTGCTTAACAGACAATGCCATACACTATAGACAACTGCTTAACAGGCAATGCCATACACAAAAGACAACTGCTTAACAGACAATGCCATGCACCAAAGACAACTGCTTAACAGACAATGCCATACACCAAAGACAACTGCTTAACAGGCAATGCCATACACCAAAGACAACTGCTTAACAAACAATGCCATACACCAAATACAACTGCTTAACAGACAATGGCATACACTAAAGACAACTGCTTAACAGGCAATGCCATACACCAAAGACAACTGCTTAACAGACAATGCCATACACCAAAGACAACTGCTTAACAGGCAATGCCATACACCAAAGACAACTGCTTAACAGGCAACGCCATAAACTAAAGACAACTGCTTAGCAGACAATGCCAAAAACTAAAGACAACTGCTTAACAGGCAATGCCATACACCAAAGACAACTGCTTAACAGGCAATGCCATACACCAAAGACAACTGCTTAACAGGCAATGTCATACACCAAAGACAACTGCTTAACAGACACTGCCATACACCAAAGACAACTGCTTAACAGGCAATGCCATACACCAAAGACAACTGCTTAACAGACAATGCCATACACCAAATACAACTGTTTAACAGACAATGCCATACACCAAAGACAACTGCTTAACAGGCAATGCCATACACCAAAGACAACTGCTTAACAGACAATGCCATACACCAAAGACAACTGCTTAACAGGCAATGCCATACACCAAAGACAACTGCTTAACAGGCAACACCATAAACTAAAGACAACTGCTTAGCAGACAATGCCATACACCAAAGACAACTGCTTAACAGACAATGCCATACACCAAAGACAACTGCTTAACAGGCAATGCCATACACCAAAGACAACTGCTTAACAGACACTACCATACACCAAAGACAACTGCTTAACAGGCAATGCCATACACTATAGACAACTGCTTAACAGGCAATGCCATGCACAAAAGACAACTGCTTAACAGACAATGCCATGCACCAAATACAACTGCTTAACAGACAATGCCATACACCAAAGACAACTGCTTAACAGGCAATGCCATACACCAAAGACAACTGCTTAACAGACAATGCCATATACCAAAGACAACTGCTTAACAGACAATGCCATACACCAAAGACAACTGCTTAACAGACAATGCCATACACCAAAGACAACTGCTTAACAGACAACGCCATACACCAAAGACAACTGCTTAACAGACAACGCCATAAACTAAAGACAACTGCTTAGCAGACAATGACATACACCAAAGACAACTTCTTAACAGGCAATGCCATACACCAAAGACAACTGCTTAACAAGCAATGCCATACACCAAAGACAACTGCTTAACAGACAATGCCATAAACTAAAGACAACTGCTTAACAGGCAATGCCATACACCAAAGACAACTGCTTATCAGGCAACGCCATAAACTAAAGACAACTGCTTAGCAGACAATGCCAAAAACTAAAGACAACTGCTTAACAGGCAATGCCATACACCAAAGACAACTGCTTAACAGACAATGCCATACACCAAAGACAACTGCTTAACAGACAATGCCATACACCAAAGACAACTGCTTAACAGGCAATGCCATACACCAAAGACAACTGCTTAACAGGCAACGCCATAAACTAAAGACAACTGTTTAGCAGACAACGCCATACACCAAAGACAACTGCTTAACAGGCAATGCCATACCCCAAAGACAACTGCTTAACAGGCAATGCCAAAAACTAAAGACAACTGCTTAACAGGCAACGCCATACACCAAAGACAACTGCTTAACAGGCAATGCCATACACCAAAGACAACTGCTTAACAGGCAATGCCATACACCAAAGACAACTGCTTAACAGGCAACGCCATAAACTAAAGACAACTGCTTAGCAGACAACGCCATACACCAAAGACAACTGCTTAACAGACAATGCCATACACCAAAGACAACTGCTTAACAGACAATGCCATACACCAAAGACAACTGCTTAACAGGCAATGCCAAAAACTAAAGACAACTGCTTAACAGGCAACGCCATACACCAAAGACAACTGCTTAGCAGACAATGCCATACACCAAAGACAACTGCTTAACAGACAATGCCATGCACCAAAGACAACTGCTTAACAGACAATGCCATAAACCAAAGACAACTGCTTAACAGACAATGCCATACACCGAAGACAACTGCTTAACAGACAACGCCATAAACTAAAGACAACTGCTTAACAGACAACGCCATAAACTAAAGACAACTGCTCAGCACACAATGCCATACACCAAAGACAACTGCTTAACACACAACGCCATACACCAAAGACAACTGCTTAACAGACAATGCCATACACCAAAGACAACTGCTTAACAGACAATGCCATACACCAAAGACAACTGCTTAACAGACAATGCCATTCACCAAAGACAACTGCTTAACAGGCAATGCCATACACCAAAGACAACTGCTTAACAGGCAATGCCATACACCAAAGACAACTGCTTAACAGACAATGCCATACACCAAAGACAACTGCTTAACAGACAATGCCATAAACTAAAGACAACTGCTTAACAGGCAATGCCATACACCAACGACAACTGCTTAACAGACAATGCCATACACCAAAGACAACTGCTTAACAGACACTGAAATACACCAAAGACAACTGCTTAACAGGCAACGCCATAAACTAAAGACAACTGCTTAGCAGACAATGCCAAAAACTAAAGACAACTGCTTAACAGTCAATGCCATACACCAAAGACAACTGCTTAACAGACAATGCCATACACCAAAGACAACTGCTTAACAGACAATGCCATACACCAAAGACAACTGCTTAACAGGCAATGCCATACACCAAAGACAACTGCTTAACAGACATTGCCATACACCAAAGACAACTGCTTAACAGGCAATGCCATACACTATAGACAACTGCTTAACAGGCAATGCCATACACAAAAGACAACTGCTTAACAGACAATGCCATGCACCAAATACAACTGCTTAACAGACACTGCCATACACCAAAGATTACTGCTTAACAGGCAATGCCATACACCAAAGACAACTGCTTAACAGACAATGCCATACACCAAAGACAACTGCTTAACAGACAATGCCATACACCAAAGACAACTGCTTAACAGACAATGCCATACACCAAAGACAACTGCTTAACAGACACTGCCATACACCAAAGACAACTGCTTAACAGGCAATGCCATACACCAAAGACAACTGCTTAACAGACAATGCCATACACCAAAGACAACTGCTTAACAGACAATGCCATACACCAAAGACAACTGCTTAACAGACAATGCCATACACTATAGACAACTGCTTAACAGGCAATGCCATACACAAAAGACAACTGCTTAACAGACAATGCCATGCACCAAAGACAACTGCTTAACAGACACTACCGTACACCAAAGATTACTGCTTAACAAGCAATGCCATACACCAAAGACAACTGCTTAACAGACAATGCCATACACCAAATACAACTGCTTAACAGACAATGGCATACACTAAAGACAACTGCTTAACAGGCAATGCCATACACCAAAGACAACTGCTTAACAGACAATGCCATACACCAAAGACAACTGCTTAACAGGCAATGCCATACACCAAAGACAACTGCTTAACAGGCAACGCCATAAACTAAAGACAACTGCTTAGCAGACAATGCCAAAAACTAAAGACAACTGCTTAACAGGCAATGCCATACACCAAAGACAACTGCTTAACAGGCAATGCCATACACCAAAGACAACTGCTTAACAAGCAATGTCATACACCAAAGACAACTGCTTAACAGACACTGCCATACACCAAAGACAACTGCTTAACAGGCAATGCCATACACCAAAGACAACTGCTTAACAGACAATGCCATACACCAAATACAACTGTTTAACAGACAATGCCATACACCAAAGACAACTGCTTAACAGGCAATGCCATACACCAAAGACAACTGCTTAACAGACAATGCCATACACCAAAGACAACTGCTTAACAGGCAATGCTATACACCAAAGACAACTGCTTAACAGGCAACACCATAAACTAAAGACAACTGCTTAGCAGACAATGCCATACACCAAAGACAACTGCTTAACAGACAATGCCATACACCAAAGACAACTGCTTAACAGGCAATGCCATACACCAAAGACAACTGCTTAACAGACACTGCCATACACCAAAGACAACTGCTTAACAGGCAATGCCATACACAATAGACAACTGCTTAACAGGCAATGCCATGCACAAAAGACAACTGCTTAACAGACAATGCCATGCACCAAATACAACTGCTTAACAGACAATGCCATACACCAAAGACAACTGCTTAACAGGCAATGCCATACACCAAAGACAACTGCTTAACAGACAACGCCATAAACTAAAGACAACTGCTTAACAGACAACGCCATAAACTAAAGACAACTGCTTAGCACACAATGCCATACACCAAAGACAACTGCTTAACAGACAACGCCATACACCAAAGACAACTGCTTAACAGACAATGCCATACACCAAAGACAACTGCTTAACAGACAATGCCATACACCAAATACAACTGCTTAACAGACACTGCCATACACCAAAGACAACTGCTTAACAGGCAATGCCATACACCAAAGACAACTGCTTAACAGGTAATGCCATACACCAAAGACAACTGCTTAACAGACAATGCCATACACCAAAGACAACTGCTTAACAGACAATGCCATACACCAAAGACAACTGCTTAACAGGCAATGCCATACACCAAAGACAACTGCTTAACAGGTAATGCCATACACCAAAGACAACTGCTTAACACACAATGCCATACACCAAAGACAACTGCTTAACAGACAATGCCATACACCAAAGACAACTGCTTAACAGACAATGCCATACACCAAAGACAACTGCTTAACAGACAACGCCATAAACTAAAGACAACTGCTTAGCAGACAATGCCATACACCAAAGACAACTGCTTAACAGACAATGCCATACACCAAAGACAACTGCTTAACAGACAATGCCATACACCAAAGACAACTGCTTATCAGACAATGCCATACACCAAAGACAACTGCTTAACAGACAATGCCATACACCAAAGACAACTGCTTAACAGACAATGCCATACACCAAAGACAACTGCTTAACAGGCAATGCCATGCACCAAAGACAACTGCTTAACAGGCAATGCCATACACCAAAGACAACTGCTTAACAGGCAATGCCATACACCAAAGACAACTGCTTAACAGACAATGCCATACACCAAAGACAACTGCTTAACAGACAATGCCATACACCAAAGACAACTGCTTAACAGGCAATGCCATACACCAAAGACAACTGCTTAACGCCATACACCAAAGACAACTGCTTAACAGGCAATGCCATACACCAAAGACAACTGCTTAACAGGCAATGCCATACACCAAAGACAACTGCTTAACAGACAATGCCATACACCAAAGACAACTGCTTAACAGACAATGCCATACACCAAAGACAACTGCTTAACAGACAATGCTATACACCAAAGACAACTGCTTAACAGACAACGCCATAAACTAAAGACAACTGCTTAACAGACAACGCCATAAACTAAAGACAACTGCTTAGCAGACAATGCCATACACCAAAGACAACTGCTTAACAGACAATGCCATACACCAAAGACAACTGCTTAACAGGCAATGCCATACACCAAAGACAACTGCTTAATAGGCAATGCCATACACCAAAGACAACTGCTTAACAGACAATGCCATACACGAAAGACAACGGCTTAACAGACAATACCATACACCAAAGACAACTGCTTAACAGGCAATGCCATACACCAAAGACAACTGCTTAACAGACACTACCGTACACCAAAGATTACTGCTTAACAGGCAATGCCATACACCAAAGACAACTGCTTAACAGACACTGCCATACACCAAAGACAACTGCTTAACAGACACTGCCATACACCAAAGACAACTGCTTAACGGGCAATGCCATACACCAAAGACAACTGCTTAACAGACACTGCCATACACCAAAGACAACTGCTTAACAGACAATGCCATACACCAAAGACAACTGCTTAACAGACACTGCCATACACCAAAGATTACTGCTTAACAGGCAATGCCATACACCAAAGACAACTGCTTAACAGACACTGCCATACACCAAAGACAACTGCTTAACAGACACTACCATACACCAAAGACAACTGCTTAACGGGCAATGCCATACACTATAGACAACTGCTTAACAGGCAATGCCATACACAAAAGACAACTGCTTAACAGACAATGCCATGCAGCAAATACAACTGCTTAACAGACACTGCCATACACCAAAGACAACTGCTTAATAGACAATGCCATACAGCAAAGACAACTACTTAACAGGCACTACCGTACACCAAAGATGACTGCTTATCAGGCAATGCCATACACCAAATACAACTGCTTAACAGACAATGCCATACACTAAAGACAACTGCTTAACAGACAATGCCATACACCAAAGACAACTGCTTAACAGACAATGCCATACACCAAATACAACTGCTTAACAGACAATGCCATACACTAAAGACAACTGCTTAACAGGCAATGCCATACACCAAAGACAACTGCTTAACAGACAATGGCATACACCAAAGACAACTGCTTAACAGACACTACTGTACACCAAAGATGACTGCTTAACAGGCAATGCCATACACCAAAGACAACTGCTTAACAGACAATGCCATACACCAAATACAACTGCTTAACAGACAATGCCATACACTAAAGACAACTGCTTAACAGGCAATGCCATACACCAAAGACAACTGCTTAACAGGCAATGCCATACACCAAAGACAACTGCTTAACAGACAATGCCATACCCCAAAGACAACTGCTTAACAGACAATGCCATACACTAAAGACAACTGCTTAACAGGCAATGCCATACACCAAAGACAACTGCTTAACAGGCAATGCCATACACCAAAGACAACTGCTTAACAGACAATGCCATACCCCAAAGACAACTGCTTAACAGACAATGCCATACACCAAAGACAACTGCTTAACAGACAATGCCATACACCAAAGACAACTGCTTAACAGACAATGCCATACACCAAAGACAACTGCTTAACAGACAACGCCATACACCAAAGACAACTGCTTAACAGACAACGCCATAAACTAAAGACAACTGCTTAGCAGACAATGACATACACCAAAGACAACTGCTTAACAGGCCATGCCATACACCAAAGACAACTGCTTAACAGGCAATGACATACACTAAAGACAACTGCTTAACAGGCAATGCCATACACCAAAGACAACTGCTCAACAGGCAATGCCATACACCAAAGACAACTGCTTAACAGACACTGCCATACACCAAAGACAACTGCTTAACAGGCAATGCCATACACTATAGACAACTGCTTAACAGGCAATGCCACACACAAAAGACAACTGCTTAACAGACAATGCCATGCACCAAATACAACTGCTTAACAGACACTGCCATACACCAAAGACAACTGCTTAACAGACAATGCCATACACCAAAGACAACTGCTTAACAGACAATGCCATACACCAAAGACAACTGCTTAACAGACAATGCCATACACCAAAGACAACTGCTTAACAGACAATGCCATACACCAAAGACAACTGCTTAACAGACAATGCCATACACCAAAGACAACTGCTTAACAGACACTGCCATACACCAAAGACAACTGCTTAACAGGCAATGCCATACACCAAAGACAACTGCTTAACAGACAATGCCATACACCAAAGACAACTGCTTAACAGACAATGCCATACACCAAAGACAACTGCTTAACAGACAATGCCATACACTATAGACAACTGCTTAACAGGCAATGCCATACACAAAAGACAACTGCTTAACAGACAATGCCATGCACCAAAGACAACTGCTTAACAGACAATGCCATACACCAAAGACAACTGCTTAACAGGCAATGCCATACACCAATTACAACTGCTTAACAGACAATGGCATACACTAAAGACAACTGCTTAACAGGCAATGCCATACACCAAAGACAACTGCTTAACAGACAATGCCATACACCAAAGACAACTGCTTAACAGGCAATGCCATACACCAAAGACAACTGCTTAACAGGCAACGCCATAAACTAAAGACAACTGCTTAGCAGACAATGCCAAAAACTAAAGACAACTGCTTAACAGGCAATGCCATACACCAAAGACAACTGCTTAACAGGCAATGCCATACACCAAAGACAACTGCTTAACAGACAATGCCATACACCAAAGACAACTGCTTAACAGACAATGCCATACACCAAAGACAAGTGCTTAACAGGCAATGCCATACACCAAAGACAACTGCTTAACGCCATACACCAAAGACAACTGCTTAACAGGCAATGCCATACACCAAAGACAACTGCTTAACAGGCAATGCCATACACCAAAGACAACTGCTTAACAGACAATGCCATACACCAAAGACAACTGCTTAACAGACAATGCCATACACCAAAGACAACTGCTTAACAGACAATGCTATACACCAAAGACAACTGCTTAACAGACAACGCCATAAACTAAAGACAACTGCTTAACAGACAACGCCATAAACTAAAGACAACTGCTTAGCAGACAATGCCATACACCAAAGACAACTGCTTAACAGACAATGCCATACACCAAAGACAACTGCTTAACAGGCAATGCCATACACCAAAGACAACTGCTTAATAGGCAATGCCATACACCAAAGACAACTGCTTAACAGACAATGCCATACACGAAAGACAACGGCTTAACAGACAATACCATACACCAAAGACAACTGCTTAACAGGCAATGCCATACACCAAAGACAACTGCTTAACAGACAATGCCATAAACTAAAGACAACTGCTTAACAGGCAATGCCATACACCAACGACAACTGCTTAACAGACAATGCCATACACCAAAGACAACTGCTTAACAGACACTGAAATACACCAAAGACAACTGCTTAACAGTCAACGCCATAAACTAAAGACAACTGCTTAGCAGATAATGCCAAAAACTAAAGACAACTGCTTAACAGGCAATGCCATACACCAAAGACAACTGCTTAACAGACAATGCCATACACCAAAGACAACTGCTTAACAGACAATGCCATACACCAAAGACAACTGCTTAACAGGCAATGCCATACACCAAAGACAACTGCTTAACAGACACTGCCATACACCAAAGACAACTGCTTAACAGGCAATGCCATACACTATAGACAACTGCTTAATAGGCAATGCCATACACAAAAGACAACTGCTTAACAGACAATGCCATGCACCAAATACAACTGCTTAACAGACACTGCCATACACCAAAGATTACTGCTTAACAGGCAATGCCATACACCAAAGACAACTGCTTAACAGACAATGCCATACACCAAAGACAACTGCTTAACAGACAATGCCATACACCAAAGACAACTGCTTAACAGACAATGCCATACACCAAAGACAACTGCTTAACAGACAATGCCATACACCAAAGACAACTGCTTAACAGACACTGCCATACACCAAAGACAACTGCTTAACAGGCAATGCCATACACCAAAGACAACTGCTTAACAGACAATGCCATACACCAAAGGCAACTGCTTAACAGACAATGCCATACACCAAAGACAACTGCTTAACAGACAATGCCATACACTATAGACAACTGCTTAACAGGCAATGCCATACACAAAAGACAACTGCTTAACAGACAATGCCATGCACCAAAGACAACTGCTTAACAGACAATGCCATACACCAAAGACAACTGCTTAACAGGCAATGCCATACACCAAAGACAACTGCTTAACAAACAATGCCATACACCAAATACAACTGCTTAACAGACAATGGCATACACTAAAGACAACTGCTTAACAGGCAATGCCATACACCAAAGACAACTGCTTAACAGACAATGCCATACACCAAAGACAACTGCTTAACAGGCAATGCCATACACCAAAGACAACTGCTTAACAGGCAACGCCATAAACTAAAGACAACTGCTTAGCAGACAATGCCAAAAACTAAAGACAACTGCTTAACAGGCAATGCCATACACCAAAGACAACTGCTTAACAGGCAATGCCATACACCAAAGACAACTGCTTAACAGGCAATGTCATACACCAAAGACAACTGCTTAACAGACACTGCCATACACCAAAGACAACTGCTTAACAGGCAATGCCATACACCAAAGACAACTGCTTAACAGACAATGCCATACACCAAATACAACTGTTTAACAGACAATGCCATACACCAAAGACAACTGCTTAACAGGCAATGCCATACACCAAAGACAACTGCTTAACAGACAATGCCATACACCAAAGACAACTGCTTAACAGGCAATGCCATACACCAAAGACAACTGCTTAACAGGCAACACCATAAACTAAAGACAACTGCTTAGCAGACAATGCCATACACCAAAGACAACTGCTTAACAGACAATGCCATACACCAAAGACAACTGCTTAACAGGCAATGCCATACACCAAAGACAACTGCTTAACAGACACTGCCATACACCAAAGACAACTGCTTAACAGGCAATGCCATACACTATAGACAACTGCTTAACAGGCAATGCCATGCACAAAAGACACCTGCTTAACAGACAATGCCATGCACCAAATACAACTGCTTAACAGACAATGCCATACACCAAAGACAACTGCTTAACAGGCAATGCCATACACCAAAGACAACTGCTTAACAGGCAATGCCATACACCAAAGACAACTGCTTAACAGACAATGCCATATACCAAAGACAACTGCTTAACAGACAATGCCATACACCAAAGACAACTGCTTAACAGACAATGCCATACACCAAAGACAACTGCTTAACAGACAACGCCATACACCAAAGACAACTGCTTAACAGACAACGCCATAAACTAAAGACAACTGCTTAGCAGACAATGACATACACCAAAGACAACTGCTTAACAGGCAATGCCATACACCAAAGACAACTGCTTAACAGACAATGCCATAAACTAAAGACAACTGCTTAACAGGCAATGCCATACACCAAAGACAACTGCTTATCAGGCAACGCCATAAACTAAAGACAACTGCTTAACAGGCAATGCCATACACCAAAGACAACTGCTTATCAGGCAACGCCATAAACTAAAGACAACTGCTTAACAGGCAATGCCATACACCAAAGACAACTGCTTATCAGGCAACGCCATAAACTAAAGACAACTGCTTAGCAGACAATGCCAAAAACTAAAGACAACTGCTTAACAGGCAATGCCATACACCAAAGACAACTGCTTAACAGACAATGCCATACACCAAAGACAACTGCTTAACAGACAATGCCATACACCAAAGACAACTGCTTAACAGGCAATGCCATACACCAAAGACAACTGCTTAACAGGCAACGCCATAAACTAAAGACAACTGCTTAGCAGACAACGCCATACACCAAAGACAACTGCTTAACAGGCAATGCCATACCCCAAAGACAACTGCTTAACAGGCAATGCCAAAAACTAAAGACAACTGCTTAACAGGCAACGCCATACACCAAAGACAACTGCTTAACAGGCAATGCCATACACCAAAGACAACTGCTTAACAGGCAATGCCATACACCAAAGACAACTGCTTAACAGGCAACGCCATAAACTAAAGACAACTGCTTAGCAGACAACGCCATACACCAAAGACAACTGCTTAACAGACAATGCCATACACCAAAGACAACTGCTTAACAGACAATGCCATACACCAAAGACAACTGCTTAACAGGCAATGCCAAAAACTAAAGACAACTGCTTAACAGGCAACGCCATACACCAAAGACAACTGCTTAGCAGACAATGCCATACACCAAAGACAACTGCTTAACAGACAATGCCATGCACCAAAGACAACTGCTTAACAGACAATGCCATAAACCAAAGACAACTGCTTAACAGACAATGCCATACACCGAAGACAACTGCTTAACAGACAACGCCATAAACTAAAGACAACTGCTTAACAGACAACGCCATAAACTAAAGACAACTGCTTAGCACACAATGCCATACACCAAAGACAACTGCTTAACACACAACGCCATACACCAAAGACAACTGCTTAACAGACAATGCCATACACCAAAGACAACTGCTTAACAGACAATGCCATACACCAAATACAACTGCTTAACAGACACTGCCATACACCAAAGACAACTGCTTAACAGGCAATGCCATACACCAAAGACAACTGCTTAACAGGTAATGCCATACACCAAAGACAACTGCTTAACAGACAATGCCATACACCAAAGACAACTGCTTAACAGACAATGCCATAAACTAAAGACAACTGCTTAACAGGCAATGCCATACACCAACGACAACTGCTTAACAGACAATGCCATACACCAAAGACAACTGCTTAACAGACACTGAAATACACCAAAGACAACTGCTTAACAGGCAACGCCATAAACTAAAGACAACTGCTTAGCAGACAATGCCAAAAACTAAAGACAACTGCTTAACAGGCAATGCCATACACCAAAGACAACTGCTTAACAGACAATGCCATACACCAAAGACAACTGCTTAACAGACAATGCCATACACCAAAGACAACTGCTTAACAGGCAATGCCATACACCAAAGACAACTGCTTAACAGACACTGCCATACACCAAAGACAACTGCTTAACAGGCAATGCCATACACTATAGACAACTGCTTAACAGGCAATGCCATACACAAAAGACAACTGCTTAACAGACAATGCCATGCACCAAATACAACTGCTTAACAGACACTGCCATACACCAAAGATTACTGCTTAACAGGCAATGCCATACACGAAAGACAACTGCTTAACAGACAATGCCATACACCAAAGACAACTGCTTAACAGACAATGCCATACACCAAAGACAACTGCTTAACAGACAATGCCATACACCAAAGACAACTGCTTAACAGACAATGCCATACACCAAAGACAACTGCTTAACAGACACTGCCATACACCAAAGACAACTGCTTAACAGGCAATGCCATACACCAAAGACAACTGCTTAACAGACAATGCCATACACCAAAGACAACTGCTTAACAGACAATGCCATACACCAAAGACAACTGCTTAACAGACAATGCCATACACTATAGACAACTGCTTAACAGGCAATGCCATACACAAAAGACAACTGCTTAACAGACAATGCCATGCACCAAAGACAACTGCTTAACAGACACTACCGTACACCAAAGATTACTGCTTAACAAGCAATGCCATACACCAAAGACAACTGCTTAACAGACAATGCCATACACCAAATACAACTGCTTAACAGACAATGGCATACACTAAAGACAACTGCTTAACAGGCAATGCCATACACCAAAGACAACTGCTTAACAGACAATGCCATACACCAAAGACAACTGCTTAACAGGCAATGCCATACACCAAAGACAACTGCTTAACAGGCAACGCCATAAACTAAAGACAACTGCTTAGCAGACAATGCCAAAAACTAAAGACAACTGCTTAACAGGCAGTGTCATACACCAAAGACAACTGCTTAACAGGCAATGCCATACACCAAAGACAACTGCTTAACAAGCAATGTCATACACCAAAGACAACTGCTTAACAGACACTGCCATACACCAAAGACAACTGCTTAACAGGCAATGCCATACACCAAAGACAACTGCTTAACAGACAATGCCATACACCAAATACAACTGTTTAACAGACAATGCCATACACCAAAGACAACTGCTTAACAGGCAATGCCATACACCAAAGACAACTGCTTAACAGACAATGCCATACACCAAAGACAACTGCTTAACAGGCAATGCCATACACCAAAGACAACTGCTTAACAGGCAACACCATAAACTAAAGACAACTGCTTAGCAGACAATGCCATACACCAAAGACAACTGCTTAACAGACAATGCCATACACCAAAGACAACTGCTTAACAGGCAATGCCATACACCAAAGACAACTGCTTAACAGACACTGCCATACACCAAAGACAACTGCTTAACAGGCAATGCCATACACTATAGACAACTGCTTAACAGGCAATGCCATGCACAAAAGACAACTGCTTAACAGACAATGCCATGCACCAAATACAACTGCTTAACAGACAATGCCATACACCAAAGACAACTGCTTAACAGGCAATGCCATACACCAAAGACAACTGCTTAACAGACAATGCCATATACCAAAGACAACTGCTTAACAGACAATGCCATACACCAAAGACAACTGCTTAACAGACAATGCCATACACCAAAGACAACTGCTTAACAGACAATGCCATACACCAAAGACAACTGCTTAACAGGCAATGCCATATACCAAAGACAACTGCTTAACAGACAACGCCATACACCAAAGACAACTGCTTAACAGACAACGCCATAAACTAAAGACAACTGCTTAGCAGACAATGACATACACCAAAGACAACTGCTTAACAGGCAATGCCATACACCAAAGACAACTGCTTAACAAGCAATGCCATACACCAAAGACAACTGCTTAACAGACAATGCCATAAACTAAAGACAACTGCTTAACAGGCAATGCCATACACCACAGACAACTGCTTATCAGGCAACGCCATAAACTAAAGACAACTGCTTAGCAGACAATGCCAAAAACTAAAGACAACTGCTTAACAGGCAATGCCATACACCAAAGACAACTGCTTAACAGACAATGCCATACACCAAAGACAACTGCTTAACAGACAATGCCATACACCAAAGACAACTGCTTAACAGGCAATGCCATACACCAAAGACAACTGCTTAACAGGCAACGCCATAAACTAAAGACAACTGCTTAGCAGACAACGCCATACACCAAAGACAACTGCTTAACAGGCAATGCCATACCCCAAAGACAACTGCTTAACAGGCAATGCCAAAAACTAAAGACAACTGCTTAACAGGCAACGCCATACACCAAAGACAACTGCTTAACAGGCAATGCCATACACCAAAGACAACTGCTTAACAGGCAATGCCATACACCAAAGACAACTGCTTAACAGGCAACGCCATAAACTAAAGACAACTGCTTAGCAGACAACGCCATACACCAAAGACAACTGCTTAACAGACAATGCCATACACCAAAGACAACTGCTTAACAGACAATGCCATACATCAAAGACAACTGCTTAACAGGCAATGCCAAAAACTAAAGACAACTGCTTAACAGGCAACGCCATACACCAAAGACAACTGCTTAGCAGACAATGCCATACACCAAAGACAACTGCTTAACAGACAATGCCATGCACCAAAGACAACTGCTTAACAGACAATGCCATAAACCAAAGACAACTACTTAACAGACAATGCCATACACCGAAGACAACTGCTTAACAGACAACGCCATAAACTAAAGACAACTGCTTAACAGACAACGCCATAAACTAAAGACAACTGCTTAGCACACAATGCCATACACCAAAGACAACTGCTTAACAGACAACGCCATACACCAAAGACAACTGCTTAACAGACAATGCCATACACCAAAGACAACTGCTTAACAGACAATGCCATACACCAAATACAACTGCTTAACAGACACTGCCATACACCAAAGACAACTGCTTAACAGGCAATGCCATACACCAAAGACAACTGCTTAACAGGTAATGCCATACACCAAAGACAACTGCTTAACAGACAATGCCATACACCAAAGACAACTGCTTAACAGACAATGCCATACACCAAAGACAACTGCTTAACAGGCAATGCCATACACCAAAGACAACTGCTTAACAGGTAATGCCATACACCAAAGACAACTGCTTAACAGACAATGCCATACACCAAAGACAACTGCTTAACAGACAATGCCATACACCAAAGACAACTGCTTAACAGACAATGCCATACACCAAAGACAACTGCTTAACAGACAACGCCATAAACTAAAGACAACTGCTTAGCAGACAATGCCATACACCAAAGACAACTGCTTAACAGACAATGCCATAAACTAAAGACAACTGCTTAACAGACAATGCCATACACCAAAGACAACTGCTTAACAGGCAATGCCATACACCAAAGACAACTGCTTAACAGACAACGCCATAAACTAAAGACAACTGCTTACCAGACAATGCCATACACCAAAGACAACTGCTTAACAGACAATGCCATACACCAAAGACAACTGCTTAACAGACAATGCCATACACCAAAGACAACTGCTTAACAGACAATGCCATACACCAAAGACAACTGCTTAACAGACAATGCCATACACCAAAGACAACTGCTTATCAGACAATGCCATACACCAAAGACAACTGCTTAACAGACAATGCCATACACCAAAGACAACTGCTTAACAGACAACGCCATACACCAAAGACAACTGCTTAACAGACAATGCCATACACCAAAGACAACTGCTTAACAGACAATGCCATACACCAAAGACAACTGCTTAACAGACAATGCCATACACCAAAGACAACTGCTTAACAGACAACGCCATAAACTAAAGACAACTGCTTAACAGACAATGCCATACACCAAAGACAACTGCTTAACAGACAATGCCATACACCAAAGACAACTGCTTAACAGACAATGCCATACACCAAAGATAACTGCTTAACAGACAATGCCATACACCAAAGACAACTGCTTAACAGACAATGCCATACACCAAAGACAACTGCTTAACAGACACTGCCATACACCAAAGACAACTGCTTAACAGACACTGCCATACACCAAAGACAACTGCTTAACAGTCAATGCCATACACCAAATACAACTGCTTAACAGACAATGCCATACACTAAAGACAACTGCTTAACAGACAATGCCATACACCAAAGACAACTGCTTAACAGACAACGCCATAAACTAAAGACAACTGCTTAACAGACAATGCCATACACCAAATACAACTGCTTAACAGACAATGCCATACACCAAAGACAACTGCTTAACAGACAATGCCATACACCAAAGACAACTGCTTAACAGACAACGCCATAAACTAAAGACAACTGCTTAACAGACAATGCCATACACCAAATACAACTGCTTAACAGACAATGCCATACACCAAAGACAACTGCTTAACAGACAATGCCATACACTAAAGACAACTGCTTAACAGACAATGCCATACACCAAAGACAACTGCTTAACAGACAATGCCATACACCAAAGACAACTGCTTAACAGACAATGCCATACACCAAAGACAACTGCTTAACAGACAATGCCATACACCAAATACAACTGCTTAACAGACAATGCCATACACCAAAGACAACTGCTTAACTGACAATGCCATACACCAAAGACAACTGCTTAACAGACAACGCTATAAACTAAAGACAACTGCTTAACAGACAATGCCATACACCAAAGACAACTGCTTAACAGACAACGCCATAAACTAAAGACAACTGCTTAACAGACAATGCCATACACCAAAGATTACTGCTTAACAGGCAATGCCATACACCAAAGCCAACTGCTTAACAGACAATGCCATACACCAAAGACAACTGCTTAACAGACAACGCCATAAACTAAAGACAACTGCTTAGCAGACAATGACATACACCAAAGACAACTGCTTAACAGGCAATGCCATACACCAAAGACAACTGCTTAACAGACACTGCCATACACCAAAGACAACTGCTTAACAAGCAATGCATACACCAAAGACAACTGCTTAACAGACAATGCCATAAACTAAAGACAACTGCTTAACAGGCAATGCCATACACCAAAGACAACTGCTTATCAGGCAACGCCATAAACTAAAGACAACTGCTTAGCAGACAATGCCAAAAACTAAAGACAACTGCTTAACAGGCAATGCCATACACCAAAGACAACTGCTTAACAGACAATGCCATACACCAAAGACAACTGCTTAACAGACAATGCCATACACCAAATACAACTGCTTAACAGGCAATGCCATACACCAAAGACAACTGCTTAACAGGCAACGCCATAAACTAAAGACAACTGCTTAGCAGACAACGCCATACACCAAAGACAACTGCTTAACAGGCAATGCCATACCCCAAAGACAACTGCTTAACAGGCAATGCCAAAAACTAAAGACAACTGCTTAACAGGCAGCGCCATACACCAAAGACAACTGCTTAGCAGACAACACCATACACCAAAGACAACTGCTTAACAGGCAATGCCATACACCAAAGACAACTGCTTAACAGACAATGCCATACACCAAAGACAACTGCTTAACAGACAATGCCATACACCGAAGACAACTGCTTAACAGACAATGCTATACACCAAAGACAACTGCTTAACAGACAACGCCATAAACTAAAGACAACTGCTTAACAGACAACGCCATAAACTAAAGACAACTGCTTAGCAGACAATGCCATACACCAAAGACAACTGCTTAACAGACAACGCCATACACCAAAGACAACTGCTTAACAGACAATGCCATACACCAAAGACAACTGCTTAACAGACAATGCCATACACCAAATACAACTGCTTAACAGACAATGCCATACACAAAAGACAACTGCTTAACAGACAATGCCATACACCAAAGACAACTGCTTAACAGGCAATGCCATACACCAAAGACAACTGCTTAACAGGTAATGCCATACACCAAAGACAACTGCTTAACAGACAATGCCATACACCAAAGACAACTAACTGCTTAACAGACAATGCCATACACCAAAGACAACTGCTTAACAGACAACGCCATAAACTAAAGACAACTGCTTAGCAGACAATGCCATACACCAAACACAACTGCTTAACAGGCAATGCCATACACCAAAGACAACTGCTTAACAGACAACGCCATAAACTAAAGACAACTGCTTAACAGACAATGCCATACACCAAAGACAACTGCTTAACAGGCAATGCCATACACCAAAGACAACTGCTTAACAGACAACGCCATAAACTAAAGACAACTGCTTAACAGACACTGCCATACACCAAAGACAACTGCTTAACAGACAATGCCATACACCAAAGACAACTGCTTAACAGACAATGCCATACACCAAAGACAACTGCTTAACAGACAATGCCATACACCAAAGACAACTGCTTAACAGACAATGCCATACACCAAAGACAACTGCTTAACAGACAATGCCATACACCAAAGACAACTGCTTAACAGACAACGCCATACACCAAAGACAACTGCTTAAGAGACAATGCCATACACCAAAGACAACTGCTTAACAGACAATGCCATACACCAAAGACAACTGCTTAACAGACAATGCCATACACCAAAGACAACTGCTTAACAGACAATGCCATAAACTAAAGACAACTGCTTAACAGACAATGCCATACACCAAAGACAACTGCTTAACAGACACTGCCATACACCAAAGACAACTGCTTAACAGACAATGCCATACACCAAAGACAACTGCTTAACAGACAATGCCATACACCAAAGACAACTGCTTAACAGACAATGCCATACACCAAAGACAACTGCTTAACAGACAATGCCATACACCAAGGACAACTGCTTAACAGACAACGCCATAAACTAAAGACAACTGCTTAACAGACAATGCCATACACTAAAGACAACTGCTTAACAGACAATGCCATACACCAAAGACAACTGCTTAACAGACAACGCCATAAACTAAAGACAACTGCTTAACAGACAATGCCATACACCAAAGATTACTGCTTAACAGGCAATGCCATACACCAAAGACAACTGCTTAACAGACAATGCCATACACCAAAGACAACTGCTTAACAGACAATGCCATACACCAAAGACAACTGCTTAACAGACAATGCCATACACCAAACACAACTGCTTAACAGACAATGCCATACACCAAAGACAACTGTTTAACAGACAACGCCATAAACTAAAGACAACTGCTTAGCAGACAATGCCATACACCAAAGAAAACTGCTTAACAGACAATGCCATACACCAAAGACAACTGCTTAACAGGCAATGCCATACACCAAAGACAACTGCTTAACAGGCAACGCCATAAACTAAAGACAACTGCTTAGCAGACAATGGCAAAAACTAAAGACAACTGCTTAACAGACAATGCCATACACCAAAGACAACTGCTTAACATGTAATGCCATACACCAATAATATTATTGGGAATTGCATTTCAAGCATTTTCCTTATGTGCATTCTACATAGTTACATAGGTTGAAAAAAGTTGGGGTGGACATTAACAGCTTGGGGCCCAAGTGCAAGAAATGTGTCCGAGCCCCCATGTTTTTATCGCGACAAAGCTACAGATATATATATATATATATATACACATATATATATACGGTGTAGCATGCAAAGGGTTAATTGGGAGCTGAGTAAAAGTGGGCTCCGATTACCCACCAGCAAATTTCAAGAACCTACAGGATTTCAGGATTTGTGGTTCTTCATAAAAATGCGGTGACATATTCAGGGGCGTACATAGAGAAAAGGGTGCTGGCCCCTCCTTGATCCTTGGACCATTCTCCCCTTTCAATTGTTTTATTGCAGGGGCCATAGAAAAGGGAGTACTCCATAGGTTCCTTGACCTTCAGAGATCCCACTGCAGACCCTACGAAGAGAGGATTCCCAGAATTTAAAGTAATCCCAAAATTACAGGATAGCGGGGGGGGGGTAGTTTACTCACTACTTGAGGTTCCCCATGGAAGACGGTTATGGATCTTGAGGATCAGTCCCATCTTGAATGCTCAACCTCCATGTGAATCATTGTCTATAGGACTGCTACTGCTGGAGAAAGCCCAGTACAGCGCTCCACCGTTTCCAACAGTCCTGTATGAATGGAGCTGAGGTCAAGCATGTGCCCTACTGCTCCTTTTAGGCTGAGAGCCTGGCTTCCAGGACCCAGAGCCCCATTTTTAGGAGGTGACAGGTTCTTGGTGGGACGTCCAGTGGAAGGATCCCCTGCAATTTGTAAGTAATGGTTAGCTAACAACTTTGCTTCCTCAGTCTTCTGCCATTCCTGGGCATCCACAGTCTTCTGCCATTCCTGTGCTTCCTCAGTCTTCTGCCATTCCTGTGCTTCCTCAATCCTCCACCATTCCTGTGCTTCCTCACTCCTCCACCATTCCTGTGCTTCCTCAGTCTTCTGCCATTCCTGTGCTTCCTCACTCCTCCACCATTCCTGTGCTTCCTCACTCCTCCACCATTCCTGTGCTTCCTCAGTCTTCTGCCATCCCTGTGCTTCCTTAGTCCTCCGCCAATCCTGTGCTTCTTCAGTCAGTCCTCCGCCATTCTTGTGCTTCCTCAGTCAGTCCTCCACCATTCCTCTGCTTCCTCAGTCTTCTGCCATTCCTGTGCTTCCTTAGTCCTCTGCCATTCCTGTGCTTCCTCAGTCAGTCCTCCCCCATTTCTCTGCTTCCTCAGTCCTCTGCCATTCCTGTGCTTCCTCAGTCCTCTGCCATTCCTGTGCTTCCTCAGTCTTCTGCCATTCCTGTGCTTCCTCAGTCTTCTGCCATTCCTGTGCTTCCTCAGTCTTCTGCCATTCCTGTGCTTCCTCACTCCTCCACCATTCCTGTGCTTCCTCACCCCTCCACCATTCCTGTGCTTCCTGACCCCTCCACCATTCCTGTGCTTCCTCAGTCTTCTGCCATTCCTGTGCTTCCTCACTCCTTCACCATTCCTGTGCTTCCTCACTCCTTCACCATTCCTGTGCTTCCTCACCCCTCCACCATTCCTGTGCTTCCTCACCCCTCCACCATTCCTGTGCTTCCTCACCCCTCCACCATTCCTGTGCTTTCTCACCCCTCCACCATTCCTGTGCTTCCTCACTCCTCCACTTTTCCTGTGCTTCCTCACCCCTCCACCATTCCTGTGCTTCCTCACTCCTCCACCATTCTTGTGCTTCCTCACTCCTCCACCATTCCTGTGCTTCCTCACCCCTCCACCATTCCTGTGCTTCCTCACTCCTCCACCATTCCTGTGCTTCCTCACCCCTCCACCATTCCTGTGCTTCCTCACCCCTCCACCATTCTTGTGCTTCCTCACTCCTCCACCATTCCTGTGCTTCCTCACCCCTCCACCATTCCTGTGCTTCCTCACTCCTCCACCATTCCTGTGCTTCCTCACTCCTCCACCATTCTTGTGCTTCCTCACCCCTCCACCATTCCTGTGCTTCCTCACTCCTCCACCATTCTTGTGCTTCCTCACTCCTCCACCATTCCTGTGCTTCCTCACCCCTCCACCATTCCTGTGCTTCCTCACTCCTCCACCATTCCTGTGCTTCCTCAGTCCACCATTCCTGTGCTTCCTTACTCCCCCACCATTCCTGTGCTTCCTTACTCCCCCACCATTCCTGTGCTTCCTCACTCCTCCACCATTCCTGTGCTTCCTCACCCCTCCACCATTCCTGTGCTTCCTCAGTCCACCACCATTCCTGTGCTTCCTCAGTCCACCACCATTCCTGTGCTTCCTCACTCCTCCACCATTCCTGTGCTTCCTCAGTCCACCACCATTCCTGTGCTTCCTCACTCCTCCACCATTCCTGTGCTTCCTCACTCTATTTTTTAGAAAACACCCATAACAATACTGGACGGCTTACGTGCACCTTATTTTGGGTAATCTTTATTTACTGCCATTTAGATGAGTAATCTATTGGCTAAAAAATAATATGTCACTGTGTATAATCCCCTGGCAGCAGCCGCAGTGCGAGCAGAGCTCACTGAGCGAGTGGCTGTTCCATCCTGCTTTATGCTGCACATAATAGGGGTTGAACTCCTTGAAGATGTTTGTCATCCAACCTTTTATGTGAAACCATATTAAAAAACAATCCTTGGATGTTTCCTCCTGCTATATACGCGGAGGGCAGAGGAGATCGATAATAATAATCCCTTATTTATTTCGCTCCGTTCTGCATAAAACGAATAATAATGTTTTTTTTATTTGTTGTACGAAAGGAAAATTTGCATTTTTAGGTGTAGAGAAATGACTCCGAGAAGTCGGCAATTTACAAACGATCTCTATGGGCTTAATTCCATCTGTTTTAGTAGATACTTCTGAGCATTTTAGCACTCACTGTTGTGCCGTTCCTCTGTTATCCCTCCTGGAAATGTAGAAATAAATTGACAGCTTAGTATTACTGTGCTCCATGGGATGTTATTCTACACAGTTTTATCATTGATTGCACAGTGGGTATGGACAAGGGAATGGCAACACCCAGTTTTCAGATTACTCATTCATTCCCAGGAGGGACAACAGAGGGTGAAAGTAGAGATAATCTAAAATTGTCATTTCATGCAGAATATGGGAGTGTACTAAAACAGATATGTCTGGAAAGGATAATTCTATAAAATATTTTATTGAACTCTGTTTTGTGCTTTTCCTCTTTTACCCCTCCTGGAATTTTTTTTTTTTTTAAATTGACAGCTAGGCTTTGCCTTTCCCCATGGAGATGTCTCTACACAGTCTGCCATTGACACACTTGATTGGACATCCCATTGACAAACAGAATGGGGACTTTGGCTGTCAATTTATAACAGAGGAACTGCATAGAGCTTAGTTCTTAGAAATGAGGCTTCTGAAAAGGTATTTCATGAGAAATATGGGAATTTATTAAAAACAAACATGTCTGGATAGCTGAATTTTGTAATATCTTTTATTTAACTCTGCTTTATACAGTACTGTTCCTCTTGTTAGCCCTCCTGGAAATGTATGAATAAATGAAAGCTGGGGGTAACCCTCCCCATTAAGGAAAGACAGTATATGTATGGATACAACCCATTGACGAAGAGAATGATAACACCAACAGTCAATTTAGTCATAAATTTCCAGAAGGGATAACGGAGGAACTGCAAAAACCTTCTAAAATATGAGGTTTCTGAATCGGTATTTCAATGGGTAGACAAGAATACACTAAAACAAACTTGTCAGGAGAGCTGAAATCTGTAGCATCTTTTATCAAACACTGGTTTGTGCTGTTCCTCAGTTATCCATCCTGGAAATGTATGAATAAATTAAAAACTGGTTGGAAAACCTCCCCATTAAAGACAAGACAGAATGGTTAGGGAATAGGGATACATCCCATTGACAAGGAGAATGGAAACACCAACAATCAAATTAATCACACATTTCCAGGAGGGATAACAGAGGAACTGCATAAACCTTACTTAAAAAATGAGGTTTCTGAATTGGTATTTCATTGAGGAATAGACTAAAATAAACCTGTCAGGAGAGCTGTCAATTTTTTATGTTTTTTTTTACATTTCCAGGAAGGATTACAGAGGAAGTGCATAAAGTAAAGTTCTTACCTTTCCAGGAGGAATTACAGAGGAAATGCACAACGTTCTTACATTTCCAGGAGGGATTACAGAGGAAGTGCACAAAGTAGATTTCTCACATTTCCAGGAGGAATTACAGAGGAAGTGCATAAAGTAAAGTTCTTACATTTCCAGGAGGGATTACAGAGGAAGTGCATGTAGTAAAGTTCTTACATTTCCAGGAGGGATTACAGGGGATGTGCATAAAGTAAAGTTCTTACATTTCCAGGAGGAATTACAGAGGAAATGCACAACGTTCTTACATTTCCAGGAGGGATTACAGAGGAAGTGCACAAAGTAGATTTCTTAAATTTCCAGGAGGGATTACAGAGGAAGTGCATAAAGTAAAGTTCTTACATTTCCAGGAGGGATTACAGAGGAAGTGCACAAAGTAGAGTCCTTACATTTCCAGGAGGGATTACAGAGGAAGTGCACAAAGTAAAGTTCTTACATTTCCAGGAGGGATTACAGAGGAAGTGCATAAAGTAAAGTTCTTACATTTCCAGGAGTATTTACAGAGGAATTGCAAAATGTTAAGTTCTTGCATTTCCACGATGGATTACAGAGGAAGAGAATAAAGTTAAGTTCTTACATTTCCATGAGGAATTAAAGAGGAAGTGCAAAAAGTAGAGTTCTTACATTTCCAGGAGTATTTACAGAGGAAGTGCATAACGTAAAGTTCTTACATTTCCAGGAGGGATTACAGAGGAAGTGCATAAAGTAAAGTTCTTACATTTCCATGAGGAATTATAGAGGAAATGCACAAAGTAGAGTTCTTACATTTCCAGGAGGGATTACAGAGGAAGTGCATAAAGTAGAGTTCTTACATTTCCAGGAGAGATTACAGAGGAAGTGCATAAAGTAAAGTTCTTACATTTCCAGGAGGAATTATAGAGGAAATGCACAAAGTAGAGTTCTTACATTTCCAGGAGGAATTACAGAGGAAGTGCATAAAGTAAAGTTCTTACATTTCCAGGAGAGATTACAGAGGAAGTGCATAAAGTAAAGTTCTTACATTTCCAGGAGGAATTATAGAGGAAATGCACAAAGTAGAGTTCTTACATTTCCAGGAGGAATTACAGAGGAAGTGCATAAAGTAGAGTTCTTACATTTCCAGGAGGAATTACAGAGGAAGTGCACAAAGTTCTTACATTTCCAGGAGTGATTACAGAGGAAGTGCACAAAGTAGAGTTTTTACATTTCCAGGAGGGATTAAAGAGGAAGTGCAGAAAGTAAAGTTCTTACATTTCCAGGAGGGATTACAGAGGAAGTGTACAAAGTAGAGTTCTTACATTTCCAGGTGGGATTACAGAAGAAGTGCATAAAGTAAAGTTCTTACATTTCCAGGAGGGATTACAGAGGAAGTGCATAAAGTAAAGTTCTTACATTTCCAGGAGGGATTACAGAAGAAGTGCATAAAGTAGAGTCCTTACATTTCCAGGAGAGATTACAGGGGATGTGCACAAAGTAAAGTTCTTACATTTCCAGGAGGATTTACAGAGGAAGTGCATAAAGTAAAGTTCTTACATTTCCAGGAGGATTTACAGAGGAAGTGCATAAAGTAAAGTTCTTACATTTCCAGGAGGGATTACAGAGGAAGTGCATAAAGTTCTTACATTTCCAGGAGGAATTATAGAGGAAATGCACAAAGTAGAGTTCTTACATTTCCAGGAGGGATTAGAGAGGAAGTGCATAAAGTAAAGTTCTTACATTTCCAGGAGGATTTACAGAGGAAGTGCATAAAGTAAAGTTCTTACATTTCCAGGAGGATTTACAGAGGAAGTGCATAAAGTAAAGTTCTTACATTTCCAGGAGGGATTATAGAGGAAGTGCATAAAGTAAAGTTCTTACATTTCCAGGAGGATTTACAGAGGAAGTGCATAAAGTAAATTTATTACATTTCTAGGAGCAATTACAGAGGAAATGCACAACGTTCTTACATTTCCAGGAGGGATTACAGAGGAAGTGCACAAAGTAGATTTCTTACATTTCCAGGAGGGATTACAGAGGAAGTGCATATAGCAAAGATCTTACATTTCCAGGAGTATTTACAGAGGAAGTGCAAAAAGTAAAGTTCTTACATTTCCAGGAGGGATTACAGAGGAAGTGCCTAAAGTAAAGTTCTTACATTTCCATGAGAAATTAAAGAGGAAGTGAAGAAAGTAGAGTTCTTACATTTCCAGGAGTATTTACAGAGGAAGGGCATAAAGTAAAGTTCTTACAATTCCAGGAGGGATTACAGAGGAAGTGCATAAAGTAAAGTTCTTACATTTCCAGGAGGAATTATAGAGGAAATGCGCAAAGTAGAGTTCTTACATTTCCAGGAGGGATTACAGAGGAAGTGCATAAAGTAAAATTCTTACATTTCCAGGAGGGATTACAGAGGAAGTGCATAAAGTAAAGTTCTTACATTTCCAGGAGGAATTATAGAGGAAATGCACAAAGTAGAGTTCTTACATTTCCAGGAGGGATTACAGAGGAACTGCATAAAGTAGAGTTCTTACATTTCCAGGAGAAATTACAGAGGAACTACACAAAGTTCTTACATTTCCAGGAGGGATTACAAAGGAAGTGCACAAAGTAGAGTTTTTACATTTCCAGGAGGGATTAAAGAGGAAGTGCAGAAAGTAAAGTTCTTACATTTTCAGGAGGGATTACAGAGGAAGTGCACAAAGTAGAGTCCTTACATTTCCAGGAGGGATTACAGAGGAAGTGCACAAAGTAGAGTCCTTACATTTCCAGGAGGGATTACAGGGGATGTGCACAAAGTAAAGTTCTTACATTTCCAGAAGGATTTACAGAGGAAGTGTATAAAGTAAAGTTCTTACATTTCCAGGAGGCATTACAGAGGAAGTGCATAAAGTAAAGTTCTTACATTTCCAGGAGGGATTACAGAGGAAATGCACAACATTCTTACATTTCCAGGAGGGATTACAGAGGAAGTGCACAAAGTAGATTTCTTACATTTCCAGGAGGGATTACAGAGGAAGTGCACAAAGAAGATTTCTTACATTTCCAGGAGGGATTACAGAGGAAGTGCATAAAGTAAAGTTCTTACATTTCCAGGAGGGATTACAGAGGAAGTGCATAAAGTAAAGTTCTTACATTTCCAGGAGGGATTACAAAGGAAGTGCACAAAGTAGAGTTTTTACATTTCCAGGAGGGATTAAAGAGGAAGTGCAGAAAGTAAAGTTCTTACATTTCCAGGAGGGATTACAGAGGAAGTGCACAAAGTAGAGTCCTTACATTTCCAGGAGGGATTACAGGGGATGTGCACAAAGTAAAGTTCTTAGATTTCCAGAAGGATTTACAGAGGAAGTGCATAAAGTAAAGTTCTTACATTTCCAGGAGGGATTACAGAGGAAGTGGATAAAGTAAAGTTCTTAAATTTCCAGAAGGGATTACAGAGGAAGTGCATAAAGTAAAGTTCTTACATTTCCAGGAGGAATTACAGAGGAAATGCACAACATTTTTACATATACAGGAGGGATTACAGAGGAAGTGCACAAAGTAGATTTCTTACATTTCCAGGAGGGATTACAGAGGAGGTGCACAAAGAAGATTTCTTACATTTCCGGTAGGGATTACAGAGGAAGTGCATAAAGTAAAGTTCTTACATTTCCAGGAGGGATTACAGAGGAAGTGCATAAAGTAAAGTTCTTACATTTCCAGGAGGAATTATAGAGGAAATGCACAAAGTAGAGTCCTTACATTTCCAGGAGGGATTACAGAGGAAGTGCATAAAGTAAAGTTCTTACATTTCCAGAAGGGATTACAGAGGAAGTGCATAAAGTAAAGTTCTTACATTTCCAGGAGGACTTACAGAGGAAGTGCACAAAGTAAAGTTCTTACATTTCCAGAAGGGATTACAGAGGAAGTGCATAAAGTAAAGTTCTTACATTTCCAGGAGGACTTACAGAGGAAGTGCACAAAGTAAAGTTCTTACATTTCCAGGAGGGATTACAGAGGAAGTGCATAAAGTAAAGTTCTTACATTTCCAGAAGGGATTACAGAGGAAGTGCATGAAGTAAAGTTCTTACATTTCCAGGAGGACTTACAGAGGAAGTGCACAAAGTAGATTTCTTACATTTCCAGGAGGGATTACAGAGGAAGTGCATAAAGTAAAGTTCTTACATTTCCAGGAGGGATTACAGTGGACTTGCATAAAGTAAAGTTCTTACATTTCCAGGAGGAATTATAGTGGAAATGCACAAAGTATAGTTCTTACATTTCCAGAAGGGATTACAGAGGAAGTGCATAAAGTAAAGTTCTTACGTTTCCAGGAGGATTTACAGAGGAAGTGCATAAAGTAAAGTTCTTACATTTACAGGAGGGATTACAGAGGAAGTGCATAAAGTAAAGTTCTTACATTTCCAGGAGGGATTACAGAGGAAGTGCATAAAGTAAAGTTCTTAAATTTCCAGGAGGAATTACAGAGGAAATGCACAACATTCTTACATTTCCAGGAGGGATTACAGAGGAAGTGCACGAAGTAGATGTCTTACATTTCCAGGAGGGATTAAAGAGGAAGTGCATAAAGTAAAGCTCTTACATTTCCAGGAGGGATTACAGAGGAAGTGCATAAAGTAAAGTTCTTACATTTCCAGGAGGGATTACAGAGGAAGTGCATATAGTAAAGTTCTTACATTTCCATGAGGAATTAAAGTGGAAGTGCAGAAAGTAGAGTCCTTACATTTCCAGGAGGGATTACAGAGGAAGTGCACAAAATAGAGTCCTTACATTTTCAGGAGGGATTACAGAGGAAGCGCATAAAGTAAACTTCTTACATTTCCATGAGTAATTAAAGAGGAAGTGCAGAAAGTAGAGTTCTTACATTTCCAGGAGTATTTACAGAGTAAGTGCATAAAGTAAAGTTCTTACATTTCCTGGAGGGATTACAGAGGAAGTGCATAAAGTAAAGTTCTCACATTTCCAGGAGGAATTATAGAGGAAATGCACAAAATAGAGTCCTTACATTTCCAGGAGGGATTACAGAGGAAGTGCACAAAGTAGAGTCCTTACATTTCCAGGAGGGATTACAGGGGATGTGCACAAAGTAGAGTTCTTACATTTCCAGGAGGGATTGCAGAGGAAGTACATAAAGTAAAGTTCTTACATTTCCATGAGGAATTAAAGAGGAAGTGCACAAAGTAAAGTTCTTACATTTCCAGGAGGTATTACAGAGGAAGTGCATAAAGTAAAGTTCTTACATTTCCAGGATGACTTACAGAGGATGTGCACAAAGTAGAGTTCTTACATTTCCAGGTGGGATTACAGAAGAAGTGCATAAAGTTCTTATATTTCCAGGAGGAATTATAGAGGAAATGCACAAAGTAGAGTTCTTACATTTCCAGGAGGGATTACAGAAGAAGTGCATAAAGTAAAGTTCTTACATTTCCAGGAGGATTTACAGATGAAGTGCATAAAGTAAAGTTCTTACATTTCCAGGAGGATTTACAGAGGAAGTGCATAAAGTAAAGTTCTTACATTTCCAGGAGGGATTACAGGGGATGAGCACAAAGTAAAGTTCTTACATTTCCAGGAGGATTTACAGAGGAAGTGCATAAAGTAAAGTTCTTACATTTGCAGGAGGGATTACAGGGTATGTGCATAAAGTAATGTTCTTACATTTCCAGGAGCAATTACAGAGGAAATGCACAACGTTCTTATATTTCCAGGAGAGATTACAGAGGAAGTGCACAAAGTAGATTTCTTACATTTCCAGGAGGGATTACAGAGGAAGTGCATAAAGTAAAGTTCTTACATTTCCAGGAGGGATTACAGAGTAAGTGCATAAAGTAAAGTTCTTACATTTCCAGGAGGATTTACATAGGAAGTGCACAAAATAAAGTTCTTACATTTCCAGGAGGGATTACTGAGGAAGTGCATAAAGTAAAGTTCATACATTTCCAGGAGGAATTATAGAGGAAATGCACAAAGTAGAGTTCTTACATTTCCAGGAGGAATTACAGAGGAATTGCATAAAGGAGAGTTCTTACATTTCCATGAGGAATTACAGAGGAAGTGCACAAAGTTCTTACATTTCCAGGACGGATTACAGAGGAAGTGCACAAAGTAGAGTTTTTACATTTCCAGGAGGGATTAAAGAGGAAGTGCAGAAAGTAAAGTTCTTACATTTCCAGGAGGGATTAAAGAGGAAGTGCAGAAAGTAAAGTTCTTACATTTCCAGGAGGAATTACAGAGGAAATGCACAACATTCTTACATTCCCAGGAGGGATTACAGAGGAAGTGCACAAAGTAGATTTCTTACATTTCCAGGAGGGATTACAGAGGAAGTGCACAAAGTAGATTTCTTACATTTCCAGGAGGGATTACATAGGAAGTGCATAAAGGAAAGTTCTTACATTTCCAGGAGGGATTACAGATGAAGTGCATAAAGTAAAGTTCTTACATTTCCAGGAGGATTTACAGAGGAAGTGCATAAAGTAAAGTTCTTACATTTCCAGGAGGGATTACAGGGGATGTGCACAAAGTAAAGTTCTTACATTTCCAGGAGGATTTACAGAGGAAGTGCATAAAGTAAAGTTCTTACATTTAAAGGAGGGATTACAGAGGAAGTGCACAAAGTAGAGTCCTTACATTTCCAGGAGGGATTACAGGGGATGTGCACAAAGTAGAGTTCTTACATTTCCAGGAGGGATTGCAGAGGAAGTACATGAAGTAAAGTTCTTACATCTCCATGAGGAATTAAAGAGGAAGTGCACAAAGTAAAGTTCTTACATTTCCAGGAGGTATTACAGAGGAAGTGCATAAAGTAAAGTTCTTACATTTCCAGGATGACTTACAGAGGATGTGCACAAAGTAGAGTTCTTACATTTCCAGGTGGGATTACAGAGGAAGTGCATAAAGTAAAGTTCTTACATTTCCAGGAGGATTTACAGATGAAGTGCATAAAGTAAAGTTCTTACATTTCCAGGAGGATTTACAGAGGAAGTGCATAAAGTAAAGTTCTTACATTTCCAGGCGGGATTACAGGGGATGTGCACAAAGTAAAGTTCTTACATTTCCAGGAGGATTTACACAGGAAGTGCATGAAGTAAAGTTCTTACATTTCCAGGAGGGATTACAGGGGATGTGCATAAAGTAATCTTCTTACATTTCCAGGAGGGATTACAGAGGAAGTGCACAATGTAGATTTCTTACATTTCCAGGAGGGATTAGAGAGGAAGTGCATAAAGTAAAGTTCTTACATTTCCAGAAGGGATTACAGAGTAAGTGCATAAAGTAAAGTTCTTACATTTCCAGGAGGATTTACATAGGAAGTGCACAAAGTAAAGTTCTTACATTTCCAGGAGGGATTACTGAGGAAGTGCATAAAGTAAAGTTCTTACATTTCCAGGAGGAATTATAGAGGAAATGCACAAAGTAGAGTTCTTACATTTCCAGGAGGAATTACAGAGGAATTGCATAAAGTAGAGTTCTTACATTTCCAGGAGGAATTACAGAGGAAGTGCACAAAGTTCTTACATTTCCAGGATGGATTACAGTGGAAGTGCACAAAGTAGAGTTTTTACATTTCCAGGAGGGATTAAAGAGGAAGTGCAGAAAGTAAAGTTCTTACATTTCCAGGAGGGATTAAAGAGGAAGTGCAGAAAGTAAAGTTCTTACATTTCCAGGAGGAATTACAGAGGAAATGCACAACATTCTTACATTCCCAGGAGGGATTACAGAGGAAGTGCACAAAGTAGATTTCTTACATTTCCAGGAGGGATTACAGAGGAAGTGCACAAAGTAGATTTCTTACATTTCCAGGAGGGATTACATAGGAAGTGCATAAAGTAAAGTTCTTACATTTCCAGGAGGGATTACAGAGGAAGTGCACAAAGTAGAGTTCTTACATTTCCAGGAGGGATTACTGAGGAAGTGCATGAAGTAGATTTCTTACATTTCCAGGAGGGATTACAGAGGAAGTACACAAAGTAGATTTCTTACATTTCCAGGAGGGATTACAGAGGAAGTGCATAAAATAATGTTCTTACATTTCAGGAGGGATTACAGAGGAAGTGCATAAAGTAAAGTTCTTACATTTCCAGGAGGAATTACAGAGGAAATGCACAACATTCTTACATTCCCAGGAGGGATTACAGAGGAAGTGCACAAAGTAGATTTCTTACATTTCCAGGTGGGATTAAAGAGGAAGTGCACAAAGTAGATTTCTTACATTTCCAGGAGGGATTACATAGGAAGTGCACAAAGTAGATTTCTTACATTTCCAGGAGGGATTACAGAGGAAGTGCATAAAGTAAAGTACTTACATTTCCAGGAGAGATTACAGAGGAAGTGCGTAAATTAAAGTTCTTACATTTCCAGGAGGAATTATAGAGGAAATGCACAAAATAGAGTCCTTACATTTCCAGGAGGGATTACAGAGGAAGTGCACAAAGTAAAGTTCTTACATTTCCAGGAGGGATTGCAGAGGAAGTACATAAAGTTAAGTTCTTACATTTCCATGAGGAATTAAAGAGGAAGTGCACAAAATAGAGTCCTTACATTTCCAGGAGGGATTACAGAGGATGTGCACAAAGTAGAGTTCTTACATTTCCAGGAGGGATTGCAGAGGAAGTACATAAAGTTAAGTTCTTACATTTCCATGAGGAATTAAAGAGGAAGTGCACAAAGTAAAGTTCTTACATTTCCAGGAGGTATTACAGAGGAAGTGCATAAAGTAAAGTTCTTACATTTTCAGGATAACTTACAGAGGATGTGCACAAAGTAGAGTTCTTACATTTCCAGGTGGGATTACAGAAGAAGTGCATAAAGTAAAGTTCTTACATTTCCAGGAGGATTTACAGAGGAAGTGCATAAAGTAAAGTTCTTACATTTCCAGGAGGGATTACAGGGGATGTGCACAAAGTAAAGTTCTTACATTTCCAGGAGGATTTACAGAGGAAGTGCATAAAGTAAAGTACTTACATTTCCAGGAGGAATTACAGGGGATGTGCATAAAGTAATGTTCTTACATTTCCAGGAGCAATTACAGAGGAAATGCACAACGTTCTTACATTTCCAGGAGGGATTACAGAGGAAGTGCATAAAGTAAAGTTCTTACATTTCCAGGAGGAATTATAGAGGAAATGCACAAAGTAGAGTCGTTACATTTCCAGGAGGGATTACAGAGGAAGTGCATAAATAAAGTTCTCACATTTCCAGGAGGGATTACAGAGTAAGTGCATAAAGTAAAGTTCTTACATTTCCAGGAGGATTTACAGAGGAAGTGCACAAAGTAAAGTTCTTACATTTCCAGGAGGGATTACTGAGGAAGTGCATAAAGTAAAGTTCTTACATTTCCAGGAGGAATTATAGAGGAAATGCACAAAGTAGAGTTCTTACATTTCCAGGAGGAAATACAGAGGAATTGCATAAAGTAGAGTTCTTACATTTCAAGGAGGAATTACAAAGGAAGTGCACAAAGTTCTTACATTTCCAGGAGGGATTACAGAGGAAGTGCACAAAGTAGAGTTTTTACATTTCCAGGAGGGATGAAAGAGGAAGTGCTGCAGAAAGTAGAGTTCTTACATTTCCAGGAGGGATTACAGAAGAAGTGCATAAAGTAAAGTTCTTACATTTCCAGGAGGGATTACAGAGGAAGTGCATAAAGTAAAGTTCTTACATTTCCAGGAGGGATTACAGAGGAAGTGCACAAAGTAGAGTCCTTACATTTCCAGGAGGGATTACAGAGGAAGTGCACAAAGTACAGTTCTTACATTTCCAGAAGGATTTACAGAGGAATTGCATAAAGTAGAGTTCTTACATTTCCAGGAGGGATTACAGAGGAAGTGCACAAAGTAGAGTTCTTACATTTCCTGGAGGGATTACTGAGGAAGTGCATAAAGTAAAGTTCTTACATTTCCAGGAGGGATTACAGAGGAAGTGCATAAAGTAAAAGTTCTTACATTTCCAGGAGGAATTACAGAGGAAATGCACAACATTCTTACATTCCCAGGAGGGATTACAGAGGAAGTGCATAAAGTAAAGTACTTACATTTCCAGGAGAGATTACAGAGGAAGTGCATAAAGTAAAGTTCTTACATTTCCAGGAGGAATTATAGAGGAAATGCACAAAATAGAGTACTTACATTTCTAGGAGGGATTACAGAGGAAGTGCACAAAGTAGAGTTCTTACATTTCCAGAAGGGATTACAGAGGAAGTGCATGAAGTAAAGTTCTTACATTTCCAGGAGGACTTACAGAGGAAGTGCACAAAGTAGATTTCTTACATTTCCAGGAGGGATTACAGAGGAAGTGCATAAAGTAAAGTTCTTACATTTCCAGGAGGGATTACAGTGGACTTGCATAAAGTAAAGTTCTTACATTTCCAGGAGGAATTATAGTGGAAATGCACAAAGTATAGTTCTTACATTTCCAGAAGGGATTACAGAGGAAGTGCATAAAGTAAAGTTCTTACGTTTCCAGGAGGATTTACAGAGGAAGTGCATAAAGTAAAGTTCTTACATTTACAGGAGGGATTACAGAGGAAGTGCATAAAGTAAAGTTCTTACATTTCCAGGAGGGATTACAGAGGAAGTGCATAAAGTAAAGTTCTTAAATTTCCAGGAGCAATTACAGAGGAAATGCACAACATTCTTACATTTCCAGGAGGGATTACAGAGGAAGTGCACGAAGTAGATGTCTTACATTTCCAGGAGGGATTACAGAGGAAGTGCATAAAGTAAAGTTCTTACATTTCCAGGAGGGATTACAGAGGAAGTGCATATAGTAAAGTTCTTACATTTCCATGAGGAATTAAAGTGGAAGTGCAGAAAGTAGAGTCCTTACATTTCCAGGAGGGATTACAGAGGAAGTGCACAAAATAGAGTCCTTACATTTTCAGGAGGGATCACAGAGGAAGCGCATAAAGTAAACTTCTTACATTTCCATGAGTAATTAAAGAGGAAGTGCAGAAAGTAGAGTTCTTACATTTCCAGGAGTATTTACAGAGTAAGTGCATAAAGTAAAGTTCTTACATTTCCAGGAGGGATTACTGAGGAAGTGCATAAAGTAAAGTTCTTACATTTCCAGGAGGAATTATAGAGGAAATGTACAAAGTAGAGTTCTTACATTTCCAGGAGCAAATACAGAGGAATTGCATAAAGTAGAGTTCTTACATTTCAAGGAGGAATTACATAGGAAGTGCACAAAGTTCTTACATTTCCAGGAGGGATTACAGAGGAAGTGCACAAAGTAGAGTTTTTACATTTCCAGGAGGGATGAAAGAGGAAGTGCAGAAAGTAGAGTTCTTACATTTCCAGGAGGGATTACAGAAGAAGTGCATAAAGTAAAGTTCTTACATTTCCAGGAGGGATTACAGAGGAAGTGCATAAAGTAAAGTTCTTACATTTCCAGGAGGGATTACAGAGGAAGTGCACAAAGTAGAGTCCTTACATTTCCAGGAGGGATTACAGAGTAAGTGCACAAAGTACAGTTCTTACATTTCCAGAAGGATTTACAGAGGAATTGCATAAAGTAGAGTTCTTACATTTCCAGGAGGGATTACAGAGGAAGTGCACAAAGTAGAGTTCTTACATTTCCTGGAGGGATTACTGAGGAAGTGCATAAAGTAAAGTTCTTACATTTCCAGGAGGGATTACAGAGGAAGTGCATAAAGTAAAGTTCTTACATTTCCAGGAAAAATTACAGAGGAAATGCACAACATTCTTACATTCCCAGGAGGGATTACAGAGGAAGTGCACAAAGTAGATTTCTTACATTTCCAGGAGGGATTACAGGGGAAGTGCCTAAAGTAAAGTACTTACTTTTCTAGGAGAGATTACAGAGGAAGTGCATAAAGTAAAGTTCTTACATTTCCAGGAGGAATTATAGAGGAAATGCACAAAATAGAGTACTTACATTTCTAGGAGGGATTACAGAGGAAGTGCACAAAGTAGAGTTCTTACATTTCCAGAAGGGATTACAGAGGAAGTGCATGAAGTAAAGTTCTTACATTTCCAGGAGGACTTACAGAGGAAGTGCACAAAGTAGATTTCTTACATTTCCAGGAGGGATTACAGAGGAAGTGCATAAAGTAAAGTTCTTACATTTCCAGGAGGGATTACAGTGGACTTGCATAAAGTAAAGTTCTTACATTTCCAGGAGGAATTATAGTGGAAATGCACAAAGTATAGTTCTTACATTTCCAGAAGGGATTACAGAGGAAGTGCATAAAGTAAAATTCTTACGTTTCCAGGAGGATTTACAGAGGAAGTGCATAAAGTAAAGTTCTTACATTTACAGGAGGGATTACAGAGGAAGTGCATAAAGTAAAGTTCTTACATTTCCAGGAGGGATTACAGAGGAAGTGCATAAAGTAAAGTTCTTAAATTTCCAGGAGGCATTACAGAGGAAATGCACAACATTCTTACATTTCCAGGAGGGATTACAGAGGAAGTGCACGAAGTAGATGTCTTACATTTCCAGGAGGGATTAAAGAGGAAGTGCATAAAGTAAAGCTCTTACATTTCCAGGAGGGATTACAGAGGAAGTGCATAAAGTAAAGTTCTTACATTTCCAGGAGGGATTACAGAGGAAGTGCATATAGTAAAGTTCTTACATTTCCATGAGGAATTAAAGTGGAAGTGCAGAAAATAGAGTCCTTACATTTCCAGGAGGGATTACAGAGGAAGTGCACAAAATAGAGTCCTTACATTTTCAGGAGGGATTACAGAGGAAGCGCATAAAGTAAACTTCTTACATTTCCATGAGTAATTAAAGAGGAAGTGCAGAAAGTAGAGTTCTTACATTTCCAGGAGTATTTACAGAGTAAGTGCATAAAGTAAAGTTCTTACATTTCCTGGAGGGATTACAGAGGAAGTGCATAAAGTAAAGTTCTCACATTTCCAGGAGGAATTATAGAGGAAATGCACAACATAGAGTCCTTACATTTCCAGGAGGGATTACAGAGGAAGTGCACAAAGTAGAGTCCTTACATTTCCAGGAGGGATTACAGGGGATGTGCACAAAGTAGAGTTCTTACATTTCCAGGAGGGATTGCAGAGGAAGTACATAAAGTAAAGTTCTTACATTTCCATGAGGAATTAAAGAGGAAGTGCACAAAGTAAAGTTCTTACATTTCCAGGAGGTATTACAGAGGAAGTGCATAAAGTAAAGTTCTTACATTTCCAGGATGACTTACAGAGGATGTGCACAAAGTAGAGTTCTTACATTTCCAGGTGGGATTACAGAAGAAGTGCATAAAGTTCTTATATTTCCAGGAGGAATTATAGAGGAAATGCACAAAGTAGAGTTCTTACATTTCCAGGAGGGATTACAGAAGAAGTGCATAAAGTAAAGTTCTTACATTTCCAGGAGGATTTACAGATGAAGTGCATAAAGTAAAGTTCTTACATTTCCAGGAGGATTTACAGAGGAAGTGCATAAAGTAAAGTTCTTACATTTCCAGGAGGGATTACAGGGGATGAGCACAAAGTAAAGTTCTTACATTTCCAGGAGGATTTACAGAGGAAGTGCATAAAGTAAAGTTCTTACATTTGCAGGAGGGATTACAGGGTATGTGCATAAAGTAATGTTCTTACATTTCCAGGAGCAATTACAGAGGAAATGCACAACGTTCTTATATTTCCAGGAGCGATTACAGAGGAAGTGCACAAAGTAGATTTCTTACATTTCCAGGAGGGATTACAGAGGAAGTGCATAAAGTAAAGTTCTTACATTTCCAGGAGGGATTACAGAGTAAGTGCATAAAGTAAAGTTCTTACATTTCCAGGAGGATTTACATAGGAAGTGCACAAAGTAAAGTTCTTACATTTCCAGGAGGGATTACTGAGGAAGTGCATAAAGTAAAGTTCATACATTTCCAGGAGGAATTATAGAGGAAATGCACAAAGTAGAGTTCTTACATTTCCAGGAGGAATTATAGAGGAATTGCATAAAGTAGAGTTCTTACATTTCCATGAGGAATTACAGAGGAAGTGCACAAAGTTCTTACATTTCCAGGACGGATTACAGAGTAAGTGCACAAAGTAGAGTTTTTACATTTCCAGGAGGGATTAAAGAGGAAGTGCAGAAAGTAAAGTTCTTACATTTCCAGGAGGGATTAAAGAGGAAGTGCAGAAAGTAAAGTTCTTACATTTCCAGGAGGAATTACAGAGGAAATGCACAACATTCTTACATTCCCAGGAGGGATTACAGAGGAAGTGCACAAAGTAGATTTCTTACATTTCCAGGAGGGATTACAGAGGAAGTGCACAAAGTAGATTTCTTACATTTCCAGGAGGGATTACATAGGAAGTGCATAAAGTAAAGTTCTTACATTTCCAGGAGGGATTACAGATGAAGTGCATAAAGTAAAGTTCTTACATTTCCAGGAGGATTTACAGAGGAAGTGCATAAAGTAAAGTTCTTACATTTCCAGGAGGGATTACAGGGGATGTGCACAAAGTAAAGTTCTTACATTTCCAGGAGGATTTACAGAGGAAGTGCATAAAGTAAAGTTCTTACATTTAAAGGAGGGATTACAGAGGAAGTGCACAAAGTAGAGTCCTTACATTTCCAGGAGGGATTACAGGGGATGTGCACAAAGTAGAGTTCTTACATTTCCAGGAGGGATTGCAGAGGAAGTACATAAAGTAAAGTTCTTACATTTCCATGAGGAATTAAAGAGGAAGTGCACAAAGTAAAGTTCTTACATTTCCAGGAGGTATTACAGAGGAAGTGCATAAAGTAAAGTTCTTACATTTCCAGGATGACTTACAGAGGATGTGCACAAAGTAGAGTTCTTACATTTCCAGGTGGGATTACAGAAGAAGTGCTTAAAGTTCTTACATTTCCAGGAGGAATTATAGAGGAAATGCACAAAGTAAAGTTCTTACATTTCCAGGAGGATTTACAGATGAAGTGCATAAAGTAAAGTTCTTACATTTCCAGGAGGATTTACAGAGGAAGTGCATAAAGTAAAGTTCTTACATTTCCAGGCGGGATTACAGGGGATGTGCACAAAGTAAAGTTCTTACATTTCCAGGAGGATTTACAGAGGAAGTGCATGAAGTAAAGTTCTTACATTTCCAGGAGGGATTACAGGGGATGTGCATAAAGTAATCTTTTTACATTTCCAGGAGGGATTACAGAGGAAGTGCACAATGTAGATTTCTTACATTTCCAGGAGGGATTACAGAGGAAGTGCATAAAGTAAAGTTCTTACATTTCCAGAAGGGATTACAGAGTAAGTGCATAAAGTAAAGTTCTTACATTTCCAGGAGGATTTACATAGGAAGTGCACAAAGTAAAGTTCTTACATTTCCAGGAGGGATTACTGAGGAAGTGCATAAAGTAAAGTTCTTACATTTCCAGGAGGAATTATAAAGGAAATGCACAAAGTAGAGTTCTTACATTTCCAGGAGGAATTACAAAGGAATTGCATAAAGTAGAGTTCTTACATTTCCAGGAGGAATTACAGAGGAAGTGCACAAAGTTCTTACATTTCCAGGACGGATTACAGTGGAAGTGCACAAAGTAGAGTTTTTACATTTCCAGGAGGGATTAAAGAGGAAGTGCAGAAAGTAAAGTTCTTACATTTCCAGGAGGGATTAAAGAGGAAGTGCAGAAAGTAAAGTTCTTACATTTCCAGGAGGAATTACAGAGGAAATGCACAACATTCTTACATTCCCAGGAGGGATTACAGAGGAAGTGCACAAAGTAGATTTCTTACATTTCCAGGAGGGATTACAGAGGAAGTGCACAAAGTAGATTTCTTACATTTCCAGGAGGGATTACATAGGAAGTGCATAAAGTAAAGTTCTTACATTTCCAGGAGGGATTACAGAGGAAGTGCACAAAGTAGAGTTCTTACATTTCCAGGAGGGATTACTGAGGAAGTGCATGAAGTAGATTTCTTACATTTCCAGGAGGGATTACAGAGGAAGTACACAAAGTAGATTTCTTACATTTCCAGGAGGGATTACAGAGGAAGTGCATAAAATAATGTTCTTACATTTCAGGAGGGATTACAGAGGAAGTGCATAAAGTAAAGTTCTTACATTTCCAGGAGGAATTACAGAGGAAATGCACAACATTCTTACATTCCCAGGAGGGATTACAGAGGAAGTGCACAAAGTAGATTTCTTACATTTCCAGGAGGGATTAAAGAGGAAGTGCACAAAGTAGATTTCTTACATTTCCAGGAGGGATTACATAGGAAGTGCACAAAGTAGATTTCTTACATTTCCAGGAGGGATTACAGAGGAAGTGCATAAAGTAAAGTACTTACATTTCCAGGAGAGATTACAGAGGAAGTGCGTAAATTAAAGTTCTTACATTTCCAGGAGGAATTATAGAGGAAATGCACAAAATAGAGTCCTTACATTTCCAGGAGGGATTACAGAGGAAGTGCACAAAGTAAAGTTCTTACATTTCCAGGAGGGATTGCAGAGGAAGTACATAAAGTTAAGTTCTCACATTTCCATGAGGAATTAAAGAGGAAGTGCACAAAATAGAGTCCTTACATTTCCAGGAGGGATTACAGAGGATGTGCACAAAGTAGAGTTCTTACATTTCCAGGAGGGATTGCAGAGGAAGTACATAAAGTTAAGTTCTTACATTTCCATGAGGAATTAAAGTGGAAGTGCACAAAGTAGAGTTCTTACATTTCCAGGTGGGATTACAGAAGAAGTGCATAAAGTAAAGTTCTTACATTTCCAGGAGGATTTACAGAGGAAGTGCATAAAGTAAAGTTCTTACATTTCCAGGAGGGATTACAGGGGATGTGCACAAAGTAAAGTTCTTACATTTCCAGGAGGATTTACAGAGGAAGTGCATAAAGTAAAGTACTTACATTTCCAGGAGGAATTACAGGGGATGTGCATAAAGTAATGTTCTTACATTTCCAGGAGCAATTACAGAGGAAATGCACAACGTTCTTACATTTCCACGAGGGATTACAGAGGAAGTGCATAAAGTAAAGTTCTTACATTTCCAGGAGGAATTATAGAGGAAATGCACAAAGTAGAGTCGTTACATTTCCAGGAGGGATTACAGAGGAAGTGCATAAATAAAGTTCTCACATTTCCAGGAGGGATTACAGAGTAAGTGCATAAAGTAAAGTTCTTACATTTCCAGGAGGATTTACAGAGGAAATGCACAAAATAGAGTCCTTACATTTCCAGGAGGGATTACAGAGGAAGTGCACAAAGTAAAGTTCTTACATTTCCAGGAGGGATTGCAGAGGAAGTACATAAAGTTAAGTTCTCACATTTCCATGCGGAATTAAAGAGGAAGTGCACAAAATAGAGTCCTTACATTTCCAGGAGGGATTACAGAGGATGTGCACAAAGTAGAGTTCTTACATTTCCAGGAGGGATTGCAGAGGAAGTACATCAAGTTAAGTTCTTACATTTCCATGAGGAATTAAAGTGGAAGTGCACAAAGTAGAGTTCTTACATTTCCGGGTGGGATTACAGAAGAAGTGCATAAAGTAAAGTTCTTACATTTCCAGGAGGATTTACAGAGGAAGTGCATAAAGTAAAGTTCTTACATTTCCAGGAGGGATTACAGGGGATGTGCACAAGGTAAAGTTCTTACATTTCCAGGAGGATTTACAGAGGAAGTGCATAAAGTAAAGTACTTACATTTCCAGGAGGAATTACAGGGGATGTGCATAAAGTAATGTTCTTACATTTCCAGGAGCAATTACAGAGGAAATGCACAACGTTCTTACATTTCCAGGAGGGATTACAGAGGAAGTGCATAAAGTAAAGTTCTTATATTTCCAGGAGGAATTATAGAGGAAATGCACAAAGTAGAGTCGTTACATTTCCAGGAGGGATTACAGAGGAAGTGCATAAATAAAGTTCTCACATTTCCAGGAGGGATTACAGAGTAAGTGCATAAAGTAAAGTTCTTACATTTCCAGGAGGATTTACAGAGGAAGTGCACAAAGTAAAGTTCTTACATTTCCAGGAGGGATTACTGAGGAAGTGCATAAAGTAAAGTTCTTACATTTCCAGGAGGAATTATAGAGGAAATGCACAAAGTAGAGTTCTTACATTTCCAGGAGGAAATACAGAGGAATTGCATAAAGTAGAGTTCTTACATTTCAAGGAGGAATTACAAAGGAAGTGCACAAAGTTCTTACATTTCCAGGAGGGATTACAGAGGAAGTGCACAAAGTAGAGTTTTTACATTTCCAGGAGGGATGAAAGAGGAAGTGCAGAAAGTAGAGTTCTTACATTTCCAAGAGGGATTACAGAAGAAGTGCATAAAGTAAAGTTCTTACATTTCCAGGAGGGATTACAGAGGAAGTGCATAAAGTAAAGTTCTTACATTTCCAGGAGGGATTACAGAGGAAGTGCACAAAGTAGAGTCCTTACATTTCCAGGAGGGATTACAGAGGAAGTGCACAAAGTACAGTTCTTACATTTCCAGAAGGATTTACAGAGGAATTGCATAAAGTAGAGTTCTTACATTTCCAGGAGGGATTACAGAGGAAGTGCACAAAGTAGAGTTCTTACATTTCCTGGAGGGATTACTGAGGAAGTGCATAAAGTAAAGTTCTTACATTTCCAGGAGGGATTACAGAGGAAGTGCATAAAGTAAAGTTCTTACATTTCCAGGAAAAATTACAGAGGAAATGCACAACATTCTTACATTCCCAGGAGGGATTTCAGAGGAAGTGCACAAAGTAGATTTCTTACATTTCCAGGAGGGATTACAGGGGAAGTGCCTAAAGTAACGTACTTACTTTTCTAGGAGAGATTACGGAGGAAGTGCATAAAGTAAAGTTCTTACATTTCCAGGAGGGATTACAGAAGAAGTGCATAAAGTAAAGTTCTTACATTTCCAGAAGGATTTACAGAAGAAGTGCATAAAGTAAAGTTCTTACATTTCCAAGAGGGATTACAGAGGAAGTGCATAAAGTAAAGTACTTACATTTCCAGGAGGGATTACAGAGGAAGTGCACAAAGTAGAGTCCTTACATTTCCAGGAGGGATTACAGAGCAAGTGCTCAAAGTAAAGTTCTTACATTTCCAGAAGGATTTACAGAGGAAGTGCATAAAGTAAAGTTCTTACATTTCCAGGAGGGATTACAGGTGATGTGCATAAAGTAATGTTCTTATATTTCCAGGAGAAATTACAGAGGAAATGCACAACGTTCTTACATTTCCAGGAGGGATTACAGAGGAAGTGCACAAAGTAGATTTCTTACATTTCCAGGAGGAATTACAGAGGAAGTGCATAAAGTAAAGTTCTTACATTTCCAGGAGGAATTATAGAGGAAATGCACGAAGTAGAGTCGTTACTTTTCCAGGAGGGATTACAGAGGAAGTGCATAAAGTAAAGTTCTTACATTTCCAGGAGGGATTACAGAGAAAGTGCACAAAGTAAAGTTCTTACATTTCCAGAAGGATTTACAGAGGAAGTACATAAAGTAAAGTTCTTACATTTCCAGGAGGGATTACTGAGGAAGTGCATAAAGTAAAGTTCTTACATTTCCAGGAGCGATTACAGAGTAAGTGCATAAAGTAAAGTTCTTACATTTCCAGGAAGAATTACAGAGGAAATGCACAACATTCTTACATTCCCAGGAGGGATTACAGAGGAAGTGCACAAAGTAGATTTCTTACATTTCCAGGAGGGAGTACAGGGGATGTGCACAAAGTAGAGTTCTTACATTTCCAGGAGGGATTACAGAGGAAGTGCACAAAGTAGAGTTCTTACATTTCCAGGAGGTATTACAGAGGAAGTTCATAAATTAAAGTTCTTACATTTCCAGGAGGATTTACAGAGGAAGTGCACAAAGTAGAGTTCTTTCATTTCCAGGTGGGATTACAGAAGAAGTGCATAAAGTTCTTACATTACCAGGAGGAATTATAGAGGAAATGCACAAAGTAGAGTTCTTACATTTCCAGGAGGGATAACAGAGGAAGTGCATAAAGTAAAGTTCTTACATTTCCAGGAGGAAGTGCATAAAGTAAAGTTCTTACATTTCCAGGAGGGATAACAGGGGATGTGCACAAAGTAAAGTTCTTACATTTCCAGGAGGAAGTGCATAAAGTAAAGTTCTTACATTTCCAGGAGGGATTACAGGGGATGTGCATAAAGTAATGTTCTTACATTTCCAGGAGCAATTACAGAAGAAATGCACAACGTTCTTACATTTCCAGGAGGGATTACTGAGGAAGTGCATAAAGTAAAGTTCTTTCATTTTCAGGAGGAATTATAGAGGAAATGCACAAAGTAGAGTTCTTACATTTCCAGGAGGGATTACAGAGGAATTGCATAAAGTAGAGTTCTTACATTTCCAGGAGGAATTACAGAGGAAGTGCACAAAGTTCTTACATTTCCAGGAGGGATTACAGATGAAGTGCACAAAGTAGAGTTTTTACATTTCCAGGAGGGATTAAAGAGGAAGTGCAGAAAGTAAATTTCTTACATTTCCAGGAGGGATTACAGAGGAAGTGCACAAAGTAGAGTTCTTACATTTCCTGGAGGGATTACTGAGGAAGTGCATAAAGTAAAGTTCTTACATTTCCAGGAGGGATTACAGAGGAAGTGCATAAAGTAAAGTTCTTACATTTCCAGGAAAAATTACAGAGGAAATGCACAACATTCTTACATTCCCAGGAGGGATTTCAGAGGAAGTGCACAAAGTAGATTTCTTACATTTCCAGGAGGGATTACAGGGGAAGTGCCTAAAGTAACGTACTTACTTTTCTAGGAGAGATTACGGAGGAAGTGCATAAAGTAAAGTTCTTACATTTCCAGGAGGGATTACAGAAGAAGTGCATAAAGTAAAGTTCTTACATTTCCAGAAGGATTTACAGAAGAAGTGCATAAAGTAAAGTTCTTACATTTCCAAGAGGGATTACAGAGGAAGTGCATAAAGTAAAGTACTTACATTTCCAGGAGGGATTACAGAGGAAGTGCACAAAGTAGAGTCCTTACATTTCCAGGAGGGATTACAGAGCAAGTGCTCAAAGTAAAGTTCTTACATTTCCAGAAGGATTTACAGAGGAAGTGCATAAAGTAAAGTTCTTACATTTCCAGGAGGGATTACAGGTGATGTGCATAAAGTAATGTTCTTATATTTCCAGGAGAAATTACAGAGGAAATGCACAACGTTCTTACATTTCCAGGAGGGATTACAGAGGAAGTGCACAAAGTAGATTTCTTACATTTCCAGGAGGAATTACAGAGGAAGTGCATAAAGTAAAGTTCTTACATTTCCAGGAGGAATTATAGAGGAAATGCACGAAGTAGAGTCGTTACTTTTCCAGGAGGGATTACAGAGGAAGTGCATAAAGTAAAGTTCTTACATTTCCAGGAGGGATTACAGAGAAAGTGCACAAAGTAAAGTTCTTACATTTCCAGAAGGATTTACAGAGGAAGTACATAAAGTAAAGTTCTTACATTTCCAGGAGGGATTACTGAGGAAGTGCATAAAGTAAAGTTCTTACATTTCCAGGAGCGATTACAGAGTAAGTGCATAAAGTAAAGTTCTTACATTTCCAGGAAGAATTACAGAGGAAATGCACAACATTCTTACATTCCCAGGAGGGATTACAGAGGAAGTGCACAAAGTAGATTTCTTACATTTCCAGGAGGGAGTACAGGGGATGTGCACAAAGTAGAGTTCTTACATTTCCAGGAGGGATTACAGAGGAAGTGCACAAAGTAGAGTTCTTACATTTCCAGGAGGTATTACAGAGGAAGTTCATAAATTAAAGTTCTTACATTTCCAGGAGGATTTACAGAGGAAGTGCAGAAAGTAGAGTTCTTTCATTTCCAGGTGGGATTACAGAAGAAGTGCATAAAGTTCTTACATTACCAGGAGGAATTATAGAGGAAATGCACAAAGTAGAGTTCTTACATTTCCAGGAGGGATAACAGAGGAAGTGCATAAAGTAAAGTTCTTACATTTCCAGGAGGAAGTGCATAAAGTAAAGTTCTTACATTTCCAGGAGGGATAACAGGGGATGTGCACAAAGTAAAGTTCTTACATTTCCAGGAGGAAGTGCATAAAGTAAAGTTCTTACATTTCCAGGAGGGATTACAGGGGATGTGCATAAAGTAATGTTCTTACATTTCCAGGAGCAATTACAGAAGAAATGCACAACGTTCTTACATTTCCAGGAGGGATTACTGAGGAAGTGCATAAAGTAAAGTTCTTTCATTTTCAGGAGGAATTATAGAGGAAATGCACAAAGTAGAGTTCTTACATTTCCAGGAGGGATTACAGAGGAATTGCATAAAGTTGAGTTCTTACATTTCCAGGAGGAATTACAGAGGAAGTGCACAAAGTTCTTACATTTCCAGGAGGGATTACAGATGAAGTGCACAAAGTAGAGTTTTTACATTTCCAGGAGGGATTAAAGAGGAAGTGCAGAAAGTAAATTTCTTACATTTCCAGGAGGGATTACAGAGGAAGTGCACAAAGTAGAGTTCTTACATTTCCAGGAGGGATTACAGAAGAAGTGCATAACGTAAAGTTCTTACATTTCCAGGAGGGATTACAGAGGAAGTGCATAAAGTAAAGTTCTTACATTTCCAGGAGGGATTACAGAGGAAGTGCACAAAGTAGAGTCCTTACATTTCCAGGAGGGATTACAGAGGAAATGCACAACGTTCTTACATTTCCAGGAGGGATTACAGAGGAAGTGCACAAATTAGATTTCTTACATTTCCAGGAGGGATTACAGAGGAAGTGCATAAAGTAAAGTTCTTACATTTCCAGGAGGATTTACAGAGGAAGTGCATAAAGTAAAGTTCTTACATTTCCAGGAGGGATTACAGGGGATGTGCATAAAGTAATGTTCTTACATTTCCAGGAGCAATTACAGAGGAAATGCACAACGTTCTTACATTTCCAGGAGGGATTACAGAGGAAGTGCACAAAGTAGATTTCTTACATTTCCAGGAGGGATTACAGAGGAAGTGCATAAAGTAAAGTTCTTACATTTCCAGGAGGAATTATAGAGGAAATGCACGAAGTAGAGTCGTTACTTTTCCAGGAGGGATTACAGAGGAAGTGCATAAAGTAAAGTTCTTACATTTCCAGGAGTGATTACAGAGTGAGTGCATAAAGTAAAGTTCTTACATTTTCAGGAGGATTTACAGAGGAAGTGCACAAAGTAAAGTTCTTACATTTCCAGGAGGGATTACTGAGGAAGTGCATAAAGTAAAGTTCTTACATTTCCAGGAGGAATTATAGAGGAAATGCACAAAGTAGATTTCTTACATTTCCAGGAGGAATTACAGAGGAATTGCATAAAGTAGAGTTCTTACATTTCCAGGAGGAATTACAGAGGAAGTGCACAAAGTTATTACATTTCCAGGAGTGATTACAGAGGAAGTGCACAAAATAGAGTTTTTACATTTCCAGGAGGGATTACAGAGGAAGTGCTCAAATTAAAGTTCTTACATTTCCAGGAGGGATTACAGAGGAAGTGCACAAAGTAGAGTCCTTACATTTCCAGGAGGGATTACAGAGGAAGTGCTCAAATTAAAGTTCTTACATTTCCAGAAGGATTTACAGAGGAAGTGCATAAAGTAAAGTTCTTACATTTCCAGGAGGGATTACAGAGGACGTGCATAAAGGAAAGTTCTTACATTTCCAGGAAGAATTACAGAGGAAATGCACAACATTCTTACATTCCCAGGAGGGATTACAGAGGAAGTGCACAAAGTAGATTTCTTACATTTCCAGGAGGATTTACAGAAAAAGTGCATAAAGTAAAGTTCTTACATTTCCAGGAGGATTTACAGAGGAAGTGCATAAAGTAAAGTTCTTACATTTCCAGGAGGGATTACAGGGGATGTGCACAATGTAAAGTTCTTACATTTCCAGGAGGATTTACAGAGGAAGTGCATAAAGTAAAGTTCTTACATTTCCAGGAGGGATTACAGGGGATGTGCATGAAGTAATGTTCTTACATTTCCATGAGCAATTACAGAGGAAATGCACAACGTTCTTACATTTCCAGGAGGGATTACAGAGGAAGTGCACAAAGTAGATTTCTTACATTTCCAGGAGGGATTGCAGAGGAAGTGCATAAAGTAAAGTTCTTACATTTGCAGGAGGAATTATAGAGGAAATGCACAAAGTAGAGTCGTTACATTTTCAGGAGGGATTACAGTGGAAGTGCATAAAGTAAAGTTCTTACATTTCCAGGAGGGATTACAGAGAAAGTGCATAAAGTAAAGTTCTTACATTTCCAGGAGGATTTACAGAGGAAGTGCACAAAGTAAAGTTCTTACATTTCCAGGAGGTATTACTGAGGAAGTGCATAAAGTAAAATTCTTACATTTCTAGGAGGAATTATAGAGGAAATGCACAAAGTAGGGTTCTTACATTTCCAGGAGGAATTACAGAGGAATTGCATAAAGTAGAGTTCTTACATTTCCAGGAGGAATTACAGAGGAAGTGCACAAAGTTCTTACATTTCCAGGAGGGATTACAGAGGAAGTGCACAAAGTAGAGTTTTTACATTTCCAGGAGGGATTAAAGAGGAAGTGCAGAAAGTAAAGTTCTTACATTTCCAGGAGGGATTACAGAGGAAGTGCACAAAGTAGAGTTCTTACATTTCCAGGAGGGATTACAGAAGAAGTGCATAAAGTAAAGTTCTTACATTTCCAGGAGGGATTACAGAGGAAGTGCATAAAGTAAAGTTCTTACATTTCCAAGAGGGATTACAGAGGAAGTGCACAATGTAGAGTCCTTACATTTCCAGGAGGGATTACAGAGGAAGTGCACAAAGTAAAGTTCTTACATTTCCAGAAGGATTTACAGAGGAAGTGCATAAAGTAAAGTTCTTACATTTCCAGGAGGGATTACTGAGGAAGTGCATAAAGTAAAGTTCTTACATTTCCAGGAGGGATTACAGAGGAAGTGCATAAAGTAAAGTTCTTACATTTCCAGGAAGAATTACAGAGGAAATGCACAACATTCTTACATTCCCAGGAGGGATTACAGAGGAAGTGCACAAAGTAGATTTCTTACATTTCCAGGAGGGATTACAGAGGAAGTGTACAAAGTAGATTTCTTACATTTCCAGGATGGATTACAGAGGAAGTGCATAAAGTAAAGTACTTACATTTCCAGGAGAGATTACAGAGGAAGTGCATAATGTTCTTATATTTCCAGGAGGAATTATAGAGGAAATGCACAAAATAGAGTCCTTACATTTCCAGGAGGGATTACACAGGAAGTGCACATAGTAGAGTCCTTACATTTCCAGGAGGGATTACAGGGGATGTGCACAAAGTAGAGTTCTTACATTTCCAGGAGGGATTACAGAGGAAGTGCACAAAGTAAAGTTCTTACATTTCCAGAAGGATTTACAGAGGAAGTGCATAAAGTAAAGTTCTTACATTTCCAGGAGGGATTACAGAAGAAGTGCATAAAGTAAAGTTCTTACATTTCCAGAAGGATTTACAGAAGAAGTGCATAAAGTAAAGTTCTTACATTTCCAAGAGGGATTACAGAGGAAGTGCATAAAGTAAAGTTCTTACATTTCCAGGAGTGATTACAGAGGAAGTGCACAAAGTAGAGTCCTTACATTTCTAGGAGGGATTACAGAGGAAGTGCATAAAGTAGAGTCCTTACATTTCCAGGAGGGATTACAGAGGAAGTGCACAAAGTAGAGTCCTTACATTTCCAGGAGGGATTACAGAGGAAGTGCACAAAGTAGAGTCCTTACATTTCCAGGAGGGATTACAGAGGAAGTGCTCAAAGTAAAGTTCTTACATTTCCAGAAGGATTTACAGAGGAAGTGCGTAAAGTAAAGTTCTTACATTTCCAGGAGGGATTACAGAGGACGTGCATAAAGGAAAGTTCTTACATTTCCAGGAAGAATTACAGAGGAAATGCACAACATTCTTACATTCCCAGGAGGGATTACAGAGGAAGTGCACAAAGTAGATTTCTTACATTTCCAGGAGGGATTACAGAGGAAGTGCATAAAGTAAAGTTCTTACATTTCCAGGAGGGATTACAGAGTGAGTGCATAAAGTAAAGTTCTTACATTTAAAGGAGGATTTACAGAGGAAGTGCACAAAGTAAAGTTCTTACATTTCCAGGAGGGATTACTGAGGAAGTGCATAAAGTAAAGTTCTTACATTTCCAGGAGGAATTATAGAGGAAATGCACAAAGTAGAGTTCTTACATTTCCAGGAGGAATTACAGAGGCATTGCATGAAGTAGAGTTCTTACATTTCCAGGAGGAATTACAGAGGAAGTGCACAAAGTTATTACATTTCCAGGAGTGATTACAGAGGAAGTGCACAAAATAGAGTTTTTACATTTCCAGGAGGGATTAAAGAGGAAGTGCAGAAAGTAAAGTTCTTACATTTCTAGGAGGGATTACAGAGGAAGTGTACAAAGTAGAGTCCTTACATTTCCAGGAGGGATTACAGAGGAAGTGCACAAAGTAGAGTCCTTACATTTCCAGGAGGGATTACAGAGGAAGTGCACAAAGTAAAGTTCTAACATTTCCAGAAGGATTTACAGAGGAAGTGCATAAAGTAAAGTTCTTACATTTCCAGGAGGGATTACAGAAGAAGTGCATAAAGTAAAGTTCTTACATATCCAGAAGGATTTACAGAAGAAGAGCATAAAGTAAAATTCTTACATTTCCAAGAGGGATTACAGAGGAAGTGCATAATGTAAAGTTCTTACATTTCCAGGAGGGATTACAGAGGAAGTGCACAAAGTAGAGTCCTTACATTTCCAGGAGGGATTACAGAGGAAGTGCTCAAATTAAAGTTCTTACATTTCCAGAAGGATTTACAGAGGAAGTGCATAAAGTAAAGTTCTTACATTTCCAGGAGGGATTACAGAGGACGTGCATAAAGGAAAGTTTTTACATTTCCAGGCAGAATTACAGAGGAAATGCACAACATTCTTACATTCCCAGGAGGGATTACAGAGGAAGTGCACAAAGTAGATTTCTTACATTTCCAGGAGGGATTACAGAGGAAGTGCACAAAGTAGATTTCTTACATTTCCAGGAGGGATTACAGAGGAGGTGCATAAAGTAAAGTACTTACATTTCCAGGAGAGATTACAGAGGAAGTGCATAAAGTAAAGTTCTTACATTTCCATGAGGAATTATGGAGGAAATGCACAAAATAGAGTCCTTACATTTCCAGGAGGGATTACACAGAAAGTGCATAAAGTAAATTTCTTACATTTCCAGGAGGGATTACAGAGGAAGTGCACAAAGTAGAGTCCTTACATTTCCAGGAGGGATTACATGGGATGTGCACAAAGTAGAGTTCTTACATTTCCAGGAGGGATTACAGAGGAAGTGCATAAAGTAAAGTTCTTACATTTCCATGAGGAATTAAAGAGGAAGTGCACAAAGTAGAGTTCTTACATTTCCAGGAGGTATTACAGAGGAAGTGCATAAAGTAAAGTTCTTATATTTCCAGGAGGATTTACAGAGGAATTTCATATAGTAAAGTTCTTACATTTCCAGGAGGATTTACAGAGAAAGTGCATAAAGTAAAGTTCTTACATTTCCAGGAGGATTTACAGAGGAAGTGCATAAAGTAAAGTTCTTACATTTCCAGGAGGGATTACAGGGGATGTGCATGAAGTAATGTTCTTACATTTCCAGGAGCAATTACAGAGGAAATGCACAACGTTCTTACATTTCCAGGAGGGATTACAGAGGAAGTGCACAAAGTAGATTTCTTACATTTCCAGGAGGGAATACAGAGGAAGGGCAAAAGTAAAGTTCTTACATTTGCAGGAGGAATTATAGAGGAAATGCACAAAGTAGATTCGTTACATTTTCAGGAGGGATTACAGAGAAAGTGCATAAAGTAAAGTTCTTACATTTCCAGGAGGGATTACAGAGAAAGTGCATAAAGTAAAGTTCTTACATTTCCAGGAGGATTTACAGAGGAAGTGCACAAAGTAAAGTTCTTACATTTCCAGGAGGTATTACTGAGGAAGTGCATAAAGTAAAATTCTTACATTTCTAGGAGGAATTATAGAGGAAATGCACAAAGTAGAGTTCTTACATTTCCAGGAGGAATTACAGAGGAATTGCATAAAGTAGAGTTCTTACATTTCCAGGAGGAATTACAGAGGAAGTGCACAAAGTTCTTACATTTCCAGGAGGGATTACAGAGGAAGTGCACAAAGTAGAGTTTTTACATTTCCAGGACGGATTAAAGAGGAAGTGCAGAAAGTAAAGTTCTTACATTTCCAGGAGGGATTACAGAGGAAGTGCACAAAGTAGAGTTCTTACATTTCCAGGAGGGATTACAGAAGAAGTGCATAAAGTAAAGTTCTTACATTTCCAGGAGGGATTACAGAGGAAGTGCATAAAGTAAAGTTCTTACATTTCCAAGAGGGATTACAGAGGAAGTGCACAATGTAGAGTCCTTACATTTCCAGGAGGGATTACAGAGGAAGTGCACAAAGTAAAGTTCTTACATTTCCAAAAGGATTTACAGAGGAAGTGCATAAAGTAAAGTTCTTACATTTCCAGGAGGGATTACTGAGGAAGTGCATAAAGTAAAGTTCTTACATTTCCAGGAGGGATTACAGAGGAAGTGCATAAAGTAAAGTTCTTACATTTCCAGGAAGAATTACAGAGGAAATGCACAACATTCTTATATTCCCAGGAGGGATTACAGAGGAAGTGCACAAAGTAGATTTCTTACATTTCCAGGAGGGATTACAGAGGAAGTGCATAAAGTAAAGTACTTACATTTCCAGGAGAGATTACAGAGGAAGTGCATAACGTTCTTACATTTCCAGGAGGAATTATAGAAGAAATGCACAAAATAGAGTCCTTACATTTCCAGGAGGGATTACAGAGGAAGTGCACAAAGTAGAGTCCTTACATTTCCAGGAGGGATTACAGGGGATGTGCACAAAGTAGAGTTCTTACATTTCCAGGAGGGATTACAGAGGAAGTGCACAAAGTAGAGTTCTTACATTTCCAGGAGGTATTACAGAGGAAGTGCATAAAGTAAAGTTCTTACATTTCCAGGAGGATTTACAGAGGAAGTGCACAAAGTAGAGTTCTTTCATTTCCAGGTGGGATTACAGAAGAAGTGCATAAAGTTCTTACATTACCAGGAGGAATTATAGAGGAAATGCACAAAGTAGAGTTCTTACATTTCCAGGAGGGATAACAGAGGAAGTGCATAAAGTATAGTTCTTACATTTCCAGGAGGAAGTGCATAAAGTAAAGTTCTTACATTTCCAGGAGGGATAACAGGGGATGTGCACAAAGTAAAGTTCTTACATTTCCAGGAGGAAGTGCATAAAGTAAAGTTCTTACATTTCCAGGAGGGATTACAGGGGATGTGCATAAAGTAATGTTCTTACATTTCCAGGAGCAATTACAGAAGAAATGCACAACGTTCTTACATTTCTAGGAGGTATTACAGAGGAAGTGCATAAAGTAAAGTTCTTACATTTCCAGGAGGGATTACAGAGGAAGTGCATAAAGTAAAGTTCTTACATTTCCAGGAGGAATTATAGAGGAAATGCACAAAGTAGAGTCATTACATTTCCAGGAGGGATTACAGACGAAGTGCATAAAGTAAAGTTCTTACATTTCCAGGAGGATTTACAGAGGAAGTGCACAAAGTAAAGTTCTTACATTTCCAGGAGGGATTACTGAGGAAGTGCATAAAGTAAAGTTCTTTCATTTCCAGGAGGAATTATAGAGGAAATGCACAAAGTAGAGCTCTTACATTTCCAGGAGGGATTACAGAGGAATTGCATAAAGTAGAGTTCTTACATTTCCAGGAGGAATTACAGAGGAAGTGCACAAAGTTCTTATATTTCCAGGAGGGATTACAGAGGAAGTGCACAAAGTAGAGTTTTTACATTTCCAGGAGGGATTAAAGAGGAAGTGCAGAAAGTAAAGTTCTTACATTTCCAGGAGGGATTACAGAGGAAGTGCACAAAGTAGAGTTCTTACATTTCCAGGAGGGATTACAGAGGAAGTGCATAAAGTAAAGTTCTTACATTTCCAGGAGGATTGACAGAGGAAGTGCATAAAGTAAAGTTCTTACATTTCCAGGAAGAATTACAGAGGAAATGCACAACATTCTTACATTCCCAGGAGGGATTACAGAGGAAGTGCACAAAGTAGATTTCTTACATTTCCAGGAGGGATTACAGAGGAAGTGCACAAAGTAGATTTCTTACATTTCCAGGAGGGATTACAGAGGAAGTGCATAAAGTAAAGTACTTACATTTCCAGGAGAGATTACAGAGGAACTGTATAAAGTAAAGTTCTTACATTTCCAGGAGGAATTATAGAGGAAATGCACAAAATAGAGGCCTTACATTTCCAGGAGGGATTACAGAGAAAGTGCACAAAGTAGAGTCCTTGCATTTCCAGGAGGGATTACAGGGGATGTGCACAAAGTAGAGTTCTTACATTTCCAGGAGGGATTGCAGAGGAAGTGAATAAAGTAATGTTCTTACATTTCCATGAGGAATTAAAGAGGAAGTGCACAAAGTAGAGTGCTTACATTTACAGGAGGTATTACAGAGGAAGTGCATAAAGTAAAGTTCTTACATTTCCAGGAGGATTTACAGAGGAAGTGCACAAAGTAGAGTTCTTACATTTCCAGGTGGGATTACAGAAGAAGTGCATAAAGTTCTTACATTTCCAGGAGGAATTATAGAGGAAATGCACAAAGTAGAGTTCTTACATCTCCAGGAGGAATTACAGAGGACATGCATAAAGTAAAGTTCTTACATTTCCAGGAGGGATTACAGAGGAAGTGCACAAAGTAGAGTTCTTACATTTCCAGGAGGGATTACTGAGGAAGTGCATAAAGTAAAGTTCTTACATTTCCAGGAGGGATTACAGAGGAAGTGCATAAAGTAAAGTTCTTACATTTCCAGGAAGAATTACAGAGGAAATGCACAACATTCTTACATTCCCAGGAGGGATTACAGAGGAAGTTCACAAAGTAGATTGCTTACATTTTCAGGAGGGATTACAGAGGAAGTGCACAAAGTAGATTTCTTACATTTCCAGGAGGGATTACAGAGGAAGTGTATAAAGTAAAGTACTTACATTTCCAGGAGAGATTACAGAGGAAGTGCATAAAGTAAAGTTCTTACATTTCCAGGAGGAATTATAGAGGAAATGCACAAAATAGAGTCCTTACATTTCCAGGAGGGATTACAGAGAAAGTGCATAAAGTAAATTTCTTACAATTCCAGGAGGGATTACAGAGGAAGTGCACAAAGTAGAGTCCTTACATTTCCAGGAGGGATTACAGGGGATGTGCACAAAGTAGAGTTCTTACATTTCCAGGAGGGATTACAGAGGAAGTGCATAAAGTAAAGTTCTTACATTTCCATGAGGAATTAAAGAGGAAGTGCACAAAGTAGAGTTCTTACATTTCCAGGAAGGATTACAGAGGAAGTGCATAAAGTAAAGTTCTTACATTTCCAGGAAGAATTACAGAGGAAATGCACAACATTCTTACATTCCCAGGAGGGATTACAGAGGAAGTGCACAAAGTAGATTTCTTATATTTCCAGGAGGGATTACAGAGGAAGTGCACAAAGTAGATTTCTTACATTTCCAGGAGGGATTACAGAGGAGTGCATAAAGTAAAGTACTTACATTTCCAGGAGAGATTACAGAGGAAATGCATAAAGTAAAGTTCTTACATTTCCAGGAGGAATTATAGAGGAAATGCACAAAATAGAGTCCTTACATTTCCAGGAGGGATTACAGAGAAAGTGCGTAAAGTAAATTTCTTACATTTCCAGGAGGGATTACAGAGGAAGTCCACAAAGTAGAGTCCTTACATTTCCAGGAGTGATTACAGGGGATGTGCACAAAGTAGAGTTCTTACATTTCCAGGAGGGATTGCAGAGGAAGTGCATAAAGTAAAATTCTTACATTTTCATGAGGAATTAAAGAGGAAGTGCACAAAGTAGAGTTCTTACATTTCCAGGAGGTATTACAGAGGAAGTGCATAAAGTAAAGTTCTTACATTTCCAGGAGGATTTACAGAGGAAGTGCACAAAGTAGAGTTCTTACATTTCCAGGAGGGATAACAGAGGAATTGCATAAAGTAAAGTTCTTACATTTCCAGGAGGATTTACAGAGGAAGTGCATAAAGTAAAGTTCTTACATTTCCAGGAGGGATTACAGGGGATGTGCATAAAGTAAAGTTCTTACATTTCCAGGAGGAAGTGCATAAAGTAAAGATCTTACATTTCCAGGAGGGATTACAGGGGATATGCATAAAGTAATGTTCTTACATTTCCAGGAGCAATTACAGAAGAAATGCACAACGTTCTTACATTTCCAGGAGGGATTACAAAGGAAGTGCACAAAGTAGATTTCTTACATTTCCAGGAGGGATTACAGAGGAAGTGCATAAAGTAAAGTTCTTACATTTCCAGGAGGAATTATAGAGGAAATGCACAAAGTAGAGTCGTTACATTTCCAGGAGGGATTACAGAGGAAGTGCATAAAGTAAAGTTCTTACATTTCCAGGAGGATTTACAGAGGAAGTGCACAAAGTAAAGATCTTACATTTCCAGGAGGGATTACTGAGGAAGTGCATAAAGTAAAGTTCTTACATATCCAGGAGGAATTATAGAGGAAATGCACAAAGTAGAGTTCTTACATTTCCAGGAGGAATTACAGAGGAATTGCATAAAGTAGAGTTCTTACATTTCCAGGAGGAATTACAGAGGAAGTGCACAAAGTTCTTACATTTCCAGGAGGGATTACAGAGGAAGTGCACAAAGTAGAGTTTTTTCATTTCCAGGAGGGATTAAAGAGGAAGTGCAGAATAGTAAAGTTCTTACATTTCCAGGAGGGATTACAGAGGAAGTGCACAAAGTAGAGTTCTTACATTTCCAGGAGGGATTACAGAAGTGCATAAAGTAAAGTTCTTACATTTCCAGGAGGGATTACAGAGGAAGTGCACAAAGTAAAGTTCTTACATTTCCAGAAGGATTTACAGAGGAAGTGCATAAAGTAAAGTTCTTACATTTCCAGGAGGAATTATAGAGGAAATGCACAAAATAGAGTCCTTACATTTCCAGGAGGGATTACAGAGAAAGTGCGTAAAGTAAATTTCTTACATTTCCAGGAGGGATTACAGAGGAAGTGCACAAAGTAGAGTCCTTACATTTCCAGGAGTGATTACAGGGGATGTGCACAAAGTAGAGTTCTTACATTTCCAGGAGGGATTGCAGAGGAAGTGCATAAAGTAAAATTCTTACATTTTCATGAGGAATTAAAGAGGAAGTGCACAAAGTAGAGTTCTTACATTTCCAGGAGGTATTACAGAGGAAGTGCATAAAGTAAAGTTCTTACATTTCCAGGAGGATTTACAGAGGAAGTGCACAAAGTAGAGTTCTTACATTTCCAGGAGGGATAACAGAGGAATTGCATAAAGTAAAGTTCTTACATTTCCAGGAGGATTTACAGAGGAAGTGCATAAAGTAAAGTTCTTACATTTCCAGGAGGGATTACAGGGGATGTGCATAAAGTAAAGTTCTTACATTTCCAGGAGGAAGTGCATAAAGTAAAGATCTTACATTTCCAGGAGGGATTACAGGGGATATGCATAAAGTAATGTTCTTACATTTCCAGGAGCAATTACAGAAGAAATGCACAACGTTCTTACATTTCCAGGAAGAATTACAGAGGAAATGCACAACATTCTTACATTCCCAGGAGGGATTACAGAGGAAGTGCACAAAGTAGATTTCTTATATTTCCAGGAGGGATTACAGAGGAAGTGCACAAAGTAGATTTCTTACATTTCCAGGAGGGATTACAGAGGAGTGCATAAAGTAAAGTACTTACATTTCCAGGAGAGATTACAGAGGAAATGCATAAAGTAAAGTTCTTACATTTCCAGGAGGAATTATAGAGGAAATGCACAAAATAGAGTCCTTACATTTCCAGGAGGGATTACAGAGAAAGTGCGTAAAGTAAATTTCTTACATTTCCAGGAGGGATTACAGAGGAAGTCCACAAAGTAGAGTCCTTACATTTCCAGGAGTGATTACAGGGGATGTGCACAAAGTAGAGTTCTTACATTTCCAGGAGGGATTGCAGAGGAAGTGCATAAAGTAAAATTCTTACATTTTCATGAGGAATTAAAGAGGAAGTGCACAAAGTAGAGTTCTTACATTTCCAGGAGGTATTACAGAGGAAGTGCATAAAGTAAAGTTCTTACATTTCCAGGAGGATTTACAGAGGAAGTGCACAAAGTAGAGTTCTTACATTTCCAGGAGGGATAACAGAGGAATTGCATAAAGTAAAGTTCTTACATTTCCAGGAGGATTTACAGAGGAAGTGCATAAAGTAAAGTTCTTACATTTCCAGGAGGGATTACAGGGGATGTGCATAAAGTAAAGTTCTTACATTTCCAGGAGGAAGTGCATAAAGTAAAGATCTTACATTTCCAGGAGGGATTACAGGGGATATGCATAAAGTAATGTTCTTACATTTCCAGGAGCAATTACAGAAGAAATGCACAACGTTCTTACATTTCCAGGAGGGATTACAAAGGAAGTGCACAAAGTAGATTTCTTACATTTCCAGGAGGGATTACAGAGGAAGTGCATAAAGTAAAGTTCTTACATTTCCAGGAGGAATTATAGAGGAAATGCACAAAGTAGAGTCGTTACATTTCCAGGAGGGATTACAGAGGAAGTGCATAAAGTAAAGTTCTTACATTTCCAGGAGGATTTACAGAGGAAGTGCACAAAGTAAAGATCTTACATTTCCAGGAGGGATTACTGAGGAAGTGCATAAAGTAAAGTTCTTACATATCCAGGAGGAATTATAGAGGAAATGCACAAAGTAGAGTTCTTACATTTCCAGGAGGAATTACAGAGGAATTGCATAAAGTAGAGTTCTTACAATTCCAGGAGGAATTACAGAGGAAGTGCACAAAGTTCTTACATTTCCAGGAGGGATTACAGAGGAAGTGCACAAAGTAGAGTTTTTTCATTTCCAGGAGGGATTAAAGAGGAAGTGCAGAATAGTAAAGTTCTTACATTTCCAGGAGGGATTACAGAGGAAGTGCACAAAGTAGAGTTCTTACATTTCCAGGAGGGATTACAGAAGTGCATAAAGTAAAGTTCTTACATTTCCAGGAGGGATTACAGAGGAAGTGCACAAAGTAAAGTTCTTACATTTCCAGAAGGATTTACAGAGGAAGTGCATAAAGTAAAGTTCTTACATTTCCAGGAGGAATTATAGAGGAAATGCACAAAATAGAGTCCTTACATTTCCAGGAGGGATTACAGAGAAAGTGCGTAAAGTAAATTTCTTACATTTCCAGGAGGGATTACAGAGGAAGTGCACAAAGTAGAGTCCTTACATTTCCAGGAGTGATTACAGGGGATGTGCACAAAGTAGAGTTCTTACATTTCCAGGAGGGATTGCAGAGGAAGTGCATAAAGTAAAATTCTTACATTTTCATGAGGAATTAAAGAGGAAGTGCACAAAGTAGAGTTCTTACATTTCCAGGAGGTATTACAGAGGAAGTGCATAAAGTAAAGTTCTTACATTTCCAGGAGGATTTACAGAGGAAGTGCACAAAGTAGAGTTCTTACATTTCCAGGAGGGATAACAGAGGAATTGCATAAAGTAAAGTTCTTACATTTCCAGGAGGATTTACAGAGGAAGTGCATAAAGTAAAGTTCTTACATTTCCAGGAGGGATTACAGGGGATGTGCATAAAGTAAAGTTCTTACATTTCCAGGAGGAAGTGCATAAAGTAAAGATCTTACATTTCCAGGAGGGATTACAGGGGATATGCATAAAGTAATGTTCTTACATTTCCAGGAGCAATTACAGAAGAAATGCACAACGTTCTTACATTTCCAGGAAGAATTACAGAGGAAATGCACAACATTCTTACATTCCCAGGAGGGATTACAGAGGAAGTGCACAAAGTAGATTTCTTATATTTCCAGGAGGGATTACAGAGGAAGTGCACAAAGTAGATTTCTTACATTTCCAGGAGGGATTACAGAGGAGTGCATAAAGTAAAGTACTTACATTTCCAGGAGAGATTACAGAGGAAATGCATAAAGTAAAGTTCTTACATTTCCAGGAGGAATTATAGAGGAAATGCACAAAATAGAGTCCTTACATTTCCAGGAGGGATTACAGAGAAAGTGCGTAAAGTAAATTTCTTACATTTCCAGGAGGGATTACAGAGGAAGTCCACAAAGTAGAGTCCTTACATTTCCAGGAGTGATTACAGGGGATGTGCACAAAGTAGAGTTCTTACATTTCCAGGAGGGATTGCAGAGGAAGTGCATAAAGTAAAATTCTTACATTTTCATGAGGAATTAAAGAGGAAGTGCACAAAGTAGAGTTCTTACATTTCCAGGAGGTATTACAGAGGAAGTGCATAAAGTAAAGTTCTTACATTTCCAGGAGGATTTACAGAGGAAGTGCACAAAGTAGAGTTCTTACATTTCCAGGAGGGATAACAGAGGAATTGCATAAAGTAAAGTTCTTACATTTCCAGGAGGATTTACAGAGGAAGTGCATAAAGTAAAGTTCTTACATTTCCAGGAGGGATTACAGGGGATGTGCATAAAGTAAAGTTCTTACATTTCCAGGAGGAAGTGCATAAAGTAAAGATCTTACATTTCCAGGAGGGATTACAGGGGATATGCATAAAGTAATGTTCTTACATTTCCAGGAGCAATTACAGAAGAAATGCACAACGTTCTTACATTTCCAGGAGGGATTACAAAGGAAGTGCACAAAGTAGATTTCTTACATTTCCAGGAGGGATTACAGAGGAAGTGCATAAAGTAAAGTTCTTACATTTCCAGGAGGAATTATAGAGGAAATGCACAAAGTAGAGTCGTTACATTTCCAGGAGGGATTACAGAGGAAGTGCATAAAGTAAAGTTCTTACATTTCCAGGAGGATTTATAGAGGAAGTGCACAAAGTAAAGATCTTACATTTCCAGGAGGGATTACTGAGGAAGTGCATAAAGTAAAGTTCTTACATATCCAGGAGGAATTATAGAGGAAATGCACAAAGTAGAGTTCTTACATTTCCAGGAGGAATTACAGAGGAATTGCATAAAGTAGAGTTCTTACATTTCCAGGAGGAATTACAGAGGAAGTGCACAAAGTTCTTACATTTCCAGGAGGGATTACAGAGGAAGTGCACAAAGTAGAGTTTTTTCATTTCCAGGAGGGATTAAAGAGGAAGTGCAGAATAGTAAAGTTCTTACATTTCCAGGAGGGATTACAGAGGAAGTGCACAAAGTAGAGTTCTTACATTTCCAGGAGGGATTACAGAAGTGCATAAAGTAAAGTTCTTACATTTCCAGGAGGGATTACAGAGGAAGTGCACAAAGTAAAGTTCTTACATTTCCAGAAGGATTTACAGAGGAAGTGCATAAAGTAAAGTTCTTACATTTCCAGGAAGAATTACAGAGGAAATGCACAACATTCTTACATTCCCAGGAGGGATTACAGAGGAAGTGCACAAAGTAGATTTCTTACATTTCCAGGAGGGATTACAGAGGAAGTGCACAAAGTAGATTTCTTACATTTCCAGGAGGGATTACAGAGGAAGTGCATAAAGTAAAGTTCTTACATTTCCAGGAGGAATTATAGAGGAAATGCACAAAATAGAGTCCTTACATTTCCAGGAGGGATTACAGAGAAAGTGGATAAAGTAAATTTCTTACATTTCCAGGAGGGATTACAGAGGAAGTGCACAAAGTATAGTCCTTACATTTCCAGGAGGGATTACAGGGGATGTGCACAAAGCAGAGTTCTTACATTTCCAGGAGGGATTACAGAGGAAGTGCATAAAGTAAAGTTCTTACATTTCCATGAGGAATTAAAGAGGAAGTGCACAAAGTAGAGTTCTTACATTTCCAGGAGGTATTACAGAGGAAGTGCATAAAGTAAAGTTCTTACATTTCCAGGAGGATTTACAGAGGAAGTGCACAAAGTAGAGTTCTTACATTTCCAGGTGGGATTACAGAAGAAGTGCATAAAGTTCTTACATTACCAGGAGAAATTATAGAGGAAATGCACAAAGTAGAGTTCTTACATTTCCATGAGGGATAACAGAGGAAGTGCATTAAGTAAAGTTCTTACATTTCCAGGAGGATTTACAGAAGAAGTGCATAAAGTAAAGTTCTTACATTTCCAGGAGGGATTACAGGTGATGTGCACAAAGTAAAGTTCTTACATTTCCAGGAGGAAGTGCATAAAGTAAAGTTCTTACATTTCCAGGAGGGATTACAGGGGATGTGCATAACGTAATGTTCTTACATTTCCAGGAGCAATTACAGAAGAAATGCACAACGTTCTTACATTTCCAGGAGGGATTACAGAGGAAGTGCACAAAGTAGATTTCTTACATTTCCAGGAGGGATTACAGAGGAAGTGCATAAAGTAAAGTTCTTACATTTCCAGGAGGAATTATAGAGGAAATGCACAAAGTAGAGTCATTACATTTCCAGGAGGGATTACAGAGGAAGTGCATGAAGTAAAGTTCTTACATTTCCAGGAGGATTTACAGAGGAAGTGCACAAAGTAAAGATCTTACATTTCCAGGAGGGATTACTGAGGAAGTGCATAAAGTAAAGTTCTTACATATCCAGGGGCAATTATAGAGGAAATGCACAAAGTAGAGTTCTTACATTTCCAGGAGGAATTACAGAGGAATTGCATAAAGTAGAGTTCTTACATTTCCAGGAGGAATTACAGAGGAAATGCACAAAGTTCTTACATTTCCAGGAGGGATTACAGAGGAAGTGCACAAAGTAGAGTTTTTTCATTTCCAGGAGGGATTAAAGAGGAAGTGCAGAATAGTAAAGTTCTTACATTTCCAGGAGGGATTACAGAGGAAGTGAACAAAGTAGAGTTCTTACATTTCCAGGAGCGATTACAGAAGAAGTGCATAAAGTAAAGTTCTTACATTTCCAGGAGGGATTACAGAGGAAGTACATAAAGTAAAGTTCTTACATTTCCAGGAGGGATTACAGAGGAAGTGCACAAAGTAGAGTCCTTACATTTCCAGGAGGGATTACAGAGGAAGTGCACAAAGTAAAGTTCTTACATTTCCAGAAGGATTTACAGAGGAAGTGCATAAAGTAAAGTTCTTACATTTCCAGGAAGAATTACAGAGGAAATGCACAACATTCTTACATTCCCAGGAGGGATTACAGAGGAAGTGCACAAAGTAGATTTCTTACATTTCCAGGAGGGATTACAGAGGAAGTGCACAAAGTAGATTTCTTACATTTCCAGGAGGGATTACAGAGGAAGTGCATAAAGTAAAGTACTTACATTTCCAGGAGGAATTATAGAGGAAATGCACAAAATAGAGTCCATACATTTCCAGGAGGGATTACAGAGAAAGTGCATAAAGTAAATTTCTTACATTTCCAGGAGGGATTACAGAGGAAGTGCACAAAGTAGAGTCCTTACATTTCCAGGAGGGATTACAGGGGATGTGCATAAAGTAGAGTTCTTACATTTCCAGGAGGGATTACAGAGGAAGTGCATAAAGTAAAGTTCTTACATTTCCATGAGGAATTAAAGAGGAAGTGCACAAAGTAGAGTTCTTACATTTCTAGGAGGTATTACAGAGGAAGTGCATAAAGTAAAGTTCTTACATTTCCAGGAGGATTTACAGAGGAAGTGCACAAAGTAGAGTTCTTACATTTCCAGGTGGGATTACAGAAGAAGTGCATAAAGTTCTTACATTACCAGGAGGAATTATAGAGGAAATGCACAAAGTAGAGTTCTTACATTTCCAGGAGGGATAACAGAGGAAGTGCATAACGTAAAGTTCTTACATTTCCAGGAGGATTTACAGAGGAAGTGCATAAAGTAAAGTTCTTACATTTCCAGGAGGGATTACAGGGGATGTGCACAAAGTAAAGTTCTTACATTTCCAGGAGGAAGTGCATAAAGTAAAGTTCTTACATTTCCAGGAGGGATTACAGGGGATGTGCATAAAGTATTGTTCTTACATTTCCAGGAGCAATTACAGAAGAAATGCACAACGTTCTTACATTTCCAGGAGGAATTATAGAGGAAATGCACAAAGTAGAGTCGTTACATTTCCAGGAGGGATTACAGAGGAAGTGCATAAAGTAAAGTTCTTACATTTCCAGGAGGAAGTGCATAAAGTAAAGTTCTTACATTTCCAGGAGGGATTACAGGGGATGTGCATAAAATATTGTTCTTACATTTCCAGGAGCAATTACAGAAGAAATGCACAACGTTCTTACATTTCCAGGAGAAATTATAGAGGAAATGCACAAAGTAGAGTCGTTACATTTCCAGGAGGGATTACAGAGGAAGTGCATAAAGTAAAGTTCTTACATTTCCAGGAGGATTTACAGAGGAAGTGCACAAAGTAAAGATCTTACATTTCCAGGAGGGATTACTGAGGAAGTTCATAAAGTAAAGTTCTTACATATCCAGGGGCAATTATAGAGGAAATGCGCAAAGTAGAGTTCTTACATTTCCAGGAGGAATTACAGAGGAATTGCATAAAGTAGAGTTCTTACATTTCCAGGAGGAATTACAGAGGAAGTGCACAAAGTTCTTACATTTCCAGGAGGGATTACAGAGGAAGTGCACAAAGTAGAGTTTTTTCATTTCCAGGAGGGATTAAAGAGGAAGTGCAGAATAGTAAAGTTCTTACATTTCCAGGAGGGATTACAGAGGAAGTGCACAAAGTAGAGTTCTTACATTTCCAGGAGGGATTACAGAAGAAGTGCATAAAGTAAAGTTCTTACATTTCCAGAAGGGATTACAGAGGAAGTGCATAAAGTAAAGTTCTTACATTTCCAGGAGGGATTACAGAGGAAGTGCACAAAGTAGAGTCCTTACATTTCCAGGAGGGATTACAGAGGAAGTGCACAAAGTAAAGTTCTTACATTTCCAGGAGGATTTACAGAGGAAGTGCATAAAGAAAAGTTCTTACATTTCCAGGAAGAATTACAGAGGAAATGCACAACATTCTTACATTCCCAGGAGGGATTACACAGGAAGTGTACAAAGTAGATTTCTTACATTTCCAGGAGGGATTACAGAGGAAGTGCACAAAGTAGATTTCTTACATTTCCAGGAGGGATTACAGAGGAAGTGCATAAATTAAAGTACTTACATTTCCAGGAGAGATTACAGAGGAAGTGTATAAAGTAAAGTTCTTACATTTCCAGGAGGAATTATAGAGGAAATGCACAAAATAGAGTCCTTACATTTCCAGGAGGGATTACAGAGAAAGTGCATAAAGTAAATTCCTTACATTTCCAGGAGGGATTACAGAGGAAGTGCACAAAGTAAAGTTCTTACATTTCCAGAAGGATTTACAGAGGAAGTGCATAAAGCAAAGTTCTTACATTTCCAGGAAGAATTACAGAGGAAATGCACAACATTCTTACATTCCCAGGAGGGATTACAGAGGAAGTGCACAAAGTAGATTTCTTACATTTCCAGGAGGGATTACAGAGAAAGTGCACAAAGTAGATTTCTTACATTTCCAGGAGGGATTACAGAGGAAGTGTATAAAGTAAAGTACTTACATTTCCAGGAGAGATTACAGAGGAAGTGCATAAAGTAAAGTTCTTACATTTCCAGGAGGAATTATAGAGGAAATGCACAAAATAGAGTCCTTACATTTCCAGGAGGGATTACAGAGAAAGTGCATAAAGTAAATTTCTTACATTTCCAGGAGGGATTACAGAGGAAGTGCACAAAGTAGAGTCCTTACATTTCCAGGAGGGATTACAGGGGATGTGCACAAAGTAGAGTTCTTACATTTCCAGGAGGGATTACAGAGGAAGTGCATAAAGTAAAGTTCTTACATTTCCATGAGGAATTAAAGAGGAAGTGCACAAAGTAGAGTTCTTACATTTCCAGGAGGTATTACAGAGGAATTGCATAAAGTAAAGTTCTTACATTTCTAGGAGGATTTACAGAGGAAGTGCACAAAGTAGAGTTTTTACATTTCCAGGTGGGATTACAGAAGAAGTGCATAAAGTTCTTACATTACCAGGAGGAATTATAGAGGAAATGCACAAAGTAGAGTTCTTACATTTCCAGGAGGGATAACAGAGGAAGTGCATAAAGTAAAGTTCTTACATTTCCAGGAGGATTTACAGAGGAAGTGCATAAAGTATAGTTCTTACATTTCCAGATGGGATTACAGGGGATGTGCACAAAGTAAAGTTCTTACATTTCCAGGAGGAAGTGCATAAAGTAAAGATCTTACATTTCCAGGAGGGATTACAGAGGAAGTGCATAAAGTAAAGTTCTTACATTTCCAGGAGGAATTATAGAGGAAATGCACAAAGTAGAGTCGTTACATTTCCAGGAGGGATTACAGAAGAAGTGCATAAAGTAAAGTTCTTACATTTCCAGGAGGATTTACAGAGGAAGTGCACAAAGTAAAGATCTTACATTTCCAGGAGGGATTACTGAGGAAGTGCATAAAGTAAAGTTCTTACATATCCAGGGGCAATTATAGAGGAAATGCACAAAGTAGAGTTCTTACATTTCCAGGAGGAATTACAGAGGAATTGCATAAAGTAGAGTTCTTACATTTCCAGGAGGAATTACAGAGGAAGTGCACAAAGTTCTTACATTTCCAGGAGGGATTACAGAGGAAGTGCACAAAGTAGAGTTTTTTCATTTCCAGGAGGGATTAAAGAGGAAGTGCAGAATAGTAAAGTTCTTACATTTCCAGGAGGGATTACAGAGGAAGTGCACAAAGTAGAGTTCTTACATTTCCAGGAGGGATTACAGAGGAAGTGCACAAAGTAAAGTTCTTACATTTCCAGAAGGATTTACAGAGGAAGTGCATAAAGTAAAGTTCTTACATTTCCAGGAGGAATTATAGAGGAAATGCACAAAATAGAGTCCTTACATTTCCAGGAGGGATTACAGAGAAAGTGCGTAAAGTAAATTTCTTACATTTCCAGGAGGGATTACAGAGGAAGTGCACAAAGTAGAGTCCTTACATTTCCAGGAGTGATTACAGGGGATGTGCACAAAGTAGAGTTCTTACATTTCCAGGAGGGATTGCAGAGGAAGTGCATAAAGTAAAATTCTTACATTTTCATGAGGAATTAAAGAGGAAGTGCACAAAGTAGAGTTCTTACATTTCCAGGAGGTATTACAGAGGAAGTGCATAAAGTAAAGTTCTTACATTTCCAGGAGGATTTACAGAGGAAGTGCACAAAGTAGAGTTCTTACATTTCCAGGAGGGATAACAGAGGAATTGCATAAAGTAAAGTTCTTACATTTCCAGGAGGATTTACAGAGGAAGTGCATAAAGTAAAGTTCTTACATTTCCAGGAGGGATTACAGGGGATGTGCATAAAGTAAAGTTCTTACATTTCCAGGAGGAAGTGCATAAAGTAAAGATCTTACATTTCCAGGAGGGATTACAGGGGATATGCATAAAGTAATGTTCTTACATTTCCAGGAGCAATTACAGAAGAAATGCACAACGTTCTTACATTTCCAGGAAGAATTACAGAGGAAATGCACAACATTCTTACATTCCCAGGAGGGATTACAGAGGAAGTGCACAAAGTAGATTTCTTATATTTCCAGGAGGGATTACAGAGGAAGTGCACAAAGTAGATTTCTTACATTTCCAGGAGGGATTACAGAGGAGTGCATAAAGTAAAGTACTTACATTTCCAGGAGAGATTACAGAGGAAATGCATAAAGTAAAGTTCTTACATTTCCAGGAGGAATTATAGAGGAAATGCACAAAATAGAGTCCTTACATTTCCAGGAGGGATTACAGAGAAAGTGCGTAAAGTAAATTTCTTACATTTCCAGGAGGGATTACAGAGGAAGTCCACAAAGTAGAGTCCTTACATTTCCAGGAGTGATTACAGGGGATGTGCACAAAGTAGAGTTCTTACATTTCCAGGAGGGATTGCAGAGGAAGTGCATAAAGTAAAATTCTTACATTTTCATGAGGAATTAAAGAGGAAGTGCACAAAGTAGAGTTCTTACATTTCCAGGAGGTATTACAGAGGAAGTGCATAAAGTAAAGTTCTTACATTTCCAGGAGGATTTACAGAGGAAGTGCACAAAGTAGAGTTCTTACATTTCCAGGAGGGATAACAGAGGAATTGCATAAAGTAAAGTTCTTACATTTCCAGGAGGATTTACAGAGGAAGTGCATAAAGTAAAGTTCTTACATTTCCAGGAGGGATTACAGGGGATGTGCATAAAGTAAAGTTCTTACATTTCCAGGAGGAAGTGCATAAAGTAAAGATCTTACATTTCCAGGAGGGATTACAGGGGATATGCATAAAGTAATGTTCTTACATTTCCAGGAGCAATTACAGAAGAAATGCACAACGTTCTTACATTTCCAGGAGGGATTACAAAGGAAGTGCACAAAGTAGATTTCTTACATTTCCAGGAGGGATTACAGAGGAAGTGCATAAAGTAAAGTTCTTACATTTCCAGGAGGAATTATAGAGGAAATGCACAAAGTAGAGTCGTTACATTTCCAGGAGGGATTACAGAGGAAGTGCATAAAGTAAAGTTCTTACATTTCCAGGAGGATTTACAGAGGAAGTGCACAAAGTAAAGATCTTACATTTCCAGGAGGGATTACTGAGGAAGTGCATAAAGTAAAGTTCTTACATATCCAGGAGGAATTATAGAGGAAATGCACAAAGTAGAGTTCTTACATTTCCAGGAGGAATTACAGAGGAATTGCATAAAGTAGAGTTCTTACATTTCCAGGAGGAATTACAGAGGAAGTGCACAAAGTTCTTACATTTCCAGGAGGGATTACAGAGGAAGTGCACAAAGTAGAGTTTTTTCATTTCCAGGAGGGATTAAAGAGGAAGTGCAGAATAGTAAAGTTCTTACATTTCCAGGAGGGATTACAGAGGAAGTGCACAAAGTAGAGTTCTTACATTTCCAGGAGGGATTACAGAAGTGCATAAAGTAAAGTTCTTACATTTCCAGGAGGGATTACAGAGGAAGTGCACAAAGTAAAGTTCTTACATTTCCAGAAGGATTTACAGAGGAAGTGCATAAAGTAAAGTTCTTACATTTCCAGGAAGAATTACAGAGGAAATGCACAACATTCTTACATTCCCAGGAGGGATTACAGAGGAAGTGCACAAAGTAGATTTCTTACATTTCCAGGAGGGATTACAGAGGAAGTGCACAAAGTAGATTTCTTACATTTCCAGGAGGGATTACAGAGGAAGTGCATAAAGTAAAGTTCTTACATTTCCAGGAGGAATTATAGAGGAAATGCACAAAATAGAGTCCATACATTTCCAGGAGGGATTACAGAGAAAGTGGATAAAGTAAATTTCTTACATTTCCAGGAGGGATTACAGAGGAAGTGCACAAAGTATAGTCCTTACATTTCCAGGAGGGATTACAGGGGATGTGCACAAAGCAGAGTTCTTACATTTCCAGGAGGGATTACAGAGGAAGTGCATAAAGTAAAGTTCTTACATTTCCATGAGGAATTAAAGAGGAAGTGCACAAAGTAGAGTTCTTACATTTCCAGGAGGTATTACAGAGGAAGTGCATAAAGTAAAGTTCTTACATTTCCAGGAGGATTTACAGAGGAAGTGCACAAAGTAGAGTTCTTACATTTCCAGGTGGGATTACAGAAGAAGTGCATAAAGTTCTTACATTACCAGGAGAAATTATAGAGGAAATGCACAAAGTAGAGTTCTTACATTTCCATGAGGGATAACAGAGGAAGTGCATTAAGTAAAGTTCTTACATTTCCAGGAGGATTTACAGAGGAAGTGCATAAAGTAAAGTTCTTACATTTCCAGGAGGGATTACAGGTGATGTGCACAAAGTAAAGTATTTACATTTCCAGGAGGAAGTGCATAAAGTAAAGTTCTTACATTTCCAGGAGGGATTACAGGGGATGTGCATAACGTAATGTTCTTACATTTCCAGGAGCAATTACAGAAGAAATGCACAACGTTCTTACATTTCCAGGAGGGATTACAGAGGAAGTGCACAAAGTAGATTTCTTACATTTCCAGGAGGGATTACAGAGGAAGTGCATAAAGTAAAGTTCTTACATTTCCAGGAGGAATTATAGAGGAAATGCACAAAGTAGAGTCATTACATTTCCAGGAGGGATTACAGAGGAAGTGCATAAAGTAAAGTTCTTACATTTCCAGGAGGATTTACAGAGGAAGTGCACAAAGTAAAGATCTTACATTTCCAGGAGGGATTACTGAGGAAGTGCATAAAGTAAAGTTCTTACATATCCAGGGGCAATTATAGAGGAAATGCACAAAGTAGAGTTCTTACATTTCCAGGAGGAATTACAGAGGAATTGCATAAAGTAGAGTTCTTACATTTCCAGGAGGAATTACAGAGGAAGTGCACAAAGTTCTTACATTTCCAGGAGGGATTACAGAGGAAGTGCACAAAGTAGAGTATTTTCATTTCCAGGAGGGATTAAAGAGGAAGTGCAGAATAGTAAAGTTCTTACATTTCCAGGAGGGATTACAGAGGAAGTGAACAAAGTAGAGTTCTTACATTTCCAGGAGCGATTACAGAAGAAGTGCATAAAGTAAAGTTCTTACATTTCCAGGAGGGATTACAGAGGAAGTACATAAAGTAAAGTTCTTACATTTCCAGGAGGGATTACAGAGGAAGTGCACAAAGTAGAGTCCTTACATTTCCAGGAGGGATTACAGAGGAAGTGCACAAAGTAAAGTTCTTACATTTCCAGAAGGATTTACAGAGGAAGTGCATAAAGTAAAGTTCTTACATTTCCAGGAAGAATTACAGAGGAAATGCACAACATTCTTACATTCCCAGGAGGGATTACAGAGGAAGTGCACAAAGTAGATTTCTTACATTTCCAGGAGGGATTACAGAGGAAGTGCACAAAGTAGATTTCTTACATTTCCAGGAGGGATTACAGAGGAAGTGCATAAAGTAAAGTACTTACATTTCCAGGAGGAATTATAGAGGAAATGCACAAAATAGAGTCCATACATTTCCAGGAGGGATTACAGAGAAAGTGCATAAAGTAAATTTCTTACATTTCCAGGAGGGATTACAGAGGAAGTGCACAAAGTAGAGTCCTTACATTTCCAGGAGGGATTACAGGGGATGTGCATAAAGTAGAGTTCTTACATTTCCAGGAGGGATTACAGAGGAAGTGCATAAAGTAAAGTTCTTACATTTCCATGAGGAATTAAAGAGGAAGTGCACAAAGTAGAGTTCTTACATTTCTAGGAGGTATTACAGAGGAAGTGCATAAAGTAAAGTTCTTACATTTCCAGGAGGATTTACAGAGGAAGTGCACAAAGTAGAGTTCTTACATTTCCAGGTGGGATTACAGAAGAAGTGCATAAAGTTCTTACATTACCAGGAGGAATTATAGAGGAAATGCACAAAGTAGAGTTCTTACATTTCCAGGAGGGATAACAGAGGAAGTGCATAACGTAAAGTTCTTACATTTCCAGGAGGATTTACAGAGGAAGTGCATAAAGTAAAGTTCTTACATTTCCAGGAGGGATTACAGGGGATGTGCACAAAGTAAAGTTCTTACATTTCCAGGAGGAAGTGCATAAAGTAAAGTTCTTACATTTCCAGGAGGGATTACAGGGGATGTGCATAAAGTATTGTTCTTACATTTCCAGGAGCAATTACAGAAGAAATGCACAACGTTCTTACATTTCCAGGAGGAATTATAGAGGAAATGCACAAAGTAGAGTCGTTACATTTCCAGGAGGGATTACAGAGGAAGTGCATAAAGTAAAGTTCTTACATTTCCAGGAGGAAGTGCATAAAGTAAAGTTCTTACATTTCCAGGAGGGATTACAGGGGATGTGCATAAAATATTGTTCTTACATTTCCAGGAGCAATTACAGAAGAAATGCACAACGTTCTTACATTTCCAGGAGAAATTATAGAGGAAATGCACAAAGTAGAGTCGTTACATTTCCAGGAGGGATTACAGAGGAAGTGCATAAAGTAAAGTTCTTACATTTCCAGGAGGATTTACAGAGGAAGTGCACAAAGTAAAGATCTTACATTTCCAGGAGGGATTACTGAGGAAGTTCATAAAGTAAAGTTCTTACATATCCAGGGGCAATTATAGAGGAAATGCGCAAAGTAGAGTTCTTACATTTCCAGGAGGAATTACAGAGGAATTGCATAAAGTAGAGTTCTTACATTTCCAGGAGGAATTACAGAGGAAGTGCACAAAGTTCTTACATTTCCAGGAGGGATTACAGAGGAAGTGCACAAAGTAGAGTTTTTTCATTTCCAGGAGGGATTAAAGAGGAAGTGCAGAATAGTAAAGTTCTTACATTTCCAGGAGGGATTACAGAGGAAGTGCACAAAGTAGAGTTCTTACATTTCCAGGAGGGATTACAGAAGAAGTGCATAAAGTAAAGTTCTTACATTTCCAGAAGGGATTACAGAGGAAGTGCATAAAGTAAAGTTCTTACATTTCCAGGAGGGATTACAGAGGAAGTGCACAAAGTAGAGTCCTTACATTTCCAGGAGGGATTACAGAGGAAGTGCACAAAGTAAAGTTCTTACATTTCCAGGAGGATTTACAGAGGAAGTGCATAAAGAAAAGTTCTTACATTTCCAGGAAGAATTACAGAGGAAATGCACAACATTCTTACATTCCCAGGAGGGATTACACAGGAAGTGTACAAAGTAGATTTCTTACATTTCCAGGAGGGATTACAGAGGAAGTGCACAAAGTAGATTTCTTACATTTCCAGGAGGGATTACAGAGGAAGTGCATAAATTAAAGTACTTACATTTCCAGGAGAGATTACAGAGGAAGTGTATAAAGTAAAGTTCTTACATTTCCAGGAGGAATTATAGAGGAAATGCACAAAATAGAGTCCTTACATTTCCAGGAGGGATTACAGAGAAAGTGCATAAAGTAAATTCCTTACATTTCCAGGAGGGATTACAGAGGAAGTGCACAAAGTAAAGTTCTTACATTTCCAGAAGGATTTACAGAGGAAGTGCATAAAGCAAAGTTCTTACATTTCCAGGAAGAATTACAGAGGAAATGCACAACATTCTTACATTCCCAGGAGGGATTACAGAGGAAGTGCACAAAGTAGATTTCTTACATTTCCAGGAGGGATTACAGAGAAAGTGCACAAAGTAGATTTCTTACATTTCCAGGAGGGATTACAGAGGAAGTGTATAAAGTAAAGTACTTACATTTCCAGGAGAGATTACAGAGGAAGTGCATAAAGTAAAGTTCTTACATTTCCAGGAGGAATTATAGAGGAAATGCACAAAATAGAGTCCTTACATTTCCAGGAGGGATTACAGAGAAAGTGCATAAAGTAAATTTCTTACATTTCCAGGAGGGATTACAGAGGAAGTGCACAAAGTAGAGTCCTTACATTTCCAGGAGGGATTACAGGGGATGTGCACAAAGTAGAGTTCTTACATTTCCAGGAGGGATTACAGAGGAAGTGCATAAAGTAAAGTTCTTACATTTCCATGAGGAATTAAAGAGGAAGTGCACAAAGTAGAGTTCTTACATTTCCAGGAGGTATTACAGAGGAATTGCATAAAGTAAAGTTCTTACATTTCTAGGAGGATTTACAGAGGAAGTGCACAAAGTAGAGTTTTTACATTTCCAGGTGGGATTACAGAAGAAGTGCATAAAGTTCTTACATTACCAGGAGGAATTATAGAGGAAATGCACAAAGTAGAGTTCTTACATTTCCAGGAGGGATAACAGAGGAAGTGCATAAAGTAAAGTTCTTACATTTCCAGGAGGATTTACAGAGGAAGTGCATAAAGTATAGTTCTTACATTTCCAGATGGGATTACAGGGGATGTGCACAAAGTAAAGTTCTTACATTTCCAGGAGGAAGTGCATAAAGTAAAGATCTTACATTTCCAGGAGGGATTACAGAGGAAGTGCATAAAGTAAAGTTCTTACATTTCCAGGAGGAATTATAGAGGAAATGCACAAAGTAGAGTCGTTACATTTCCAGGAGGGATTACAGAAGAAGTGCATAAAGTAAAGTTCTTACATTTCCAGGAGGATTTACAGAGGAAGTGCACAAAGTAAAGATCTTACATTTCCAGGAGGGATTACTGAGGAAGTGCATAAAGTAAAGTTCTTACATATCCAGGGGCAATTATAGAGGAAATGCACAAAGTAGAGTTCTTACATTTCCAGGAGGAATTACAGAGGAATTGCATAAAGTAGAGTTCTTACATTTCCAGGAGGAATTACAGAGGAAGTGCACAAAGTTCTTACATTTCCAGGAGGGATTACAGAGGAAGTGCACAAAGTAGAGTTTTTTCATTTCCAGGAGGGATTAAAGAGGAAGTGCAGAATAGTAAAGTTCTTACATTTCCAGGAGGGATTACAGAGGAAGTGCACAAAGTAGAGTTCTTACATTTCCAGGAGGGATTACAGAAGAAGTGCATAAAGTAAAGTTCTTACATTTCCAGAAGGGATTACAGAGGAAGTGCATAAAGTAAAGTTCTTACATTTCCAGGAGGGATTACAGAGGAAGTGCACAAAGTAGAGTCCTTACATTTCCAGGAGGGATTACAGAGGAAGTGCACAAAGTAAAGTTCTTACATTTCCAGGAGGATTTACAGAGGAAGTGCATAAAGAAAAGTTCTTACATTTCCAGGAAGAATTACAGAGGAAATGCACAACATTCTTACATTCCCAGGAGGGATTACACAGGAAGTGCACAAAGTAGATTTCTTACATTTCCAGGAGGGATTACAGAGGAAGTGCACAAAGTAGATTTCTTACATTTCCAGGAGGGATTACAGAGGAAGTGCATAAAGTAAAGTACTTACATTTCCAGGAGAGATTACAGAGGAAGTGTATAAAGTAAAGTTCTTACATTTCCAGGAGGAATTATAGAGGAAATGCACAAAATAGAGTCCTTACATTTCCAGGAGGGATTACAGAGAAAGTGCATAAAGTAAATTCCTTACATTTCCAGGAGGGATTACAGAGGAAGTGCACAAAGTAGAGTCCTTACATTTCCAGGAGGCATTACAGGGGATGTGCACAAAGTAGAGTTCTTACATTTCCAGGAGGGATTGCAGAGGAAGTGAATAAAGTAAAGTTCTTACATTTCCATGAGGAATTAAAGAGGAAGTGCACAAAGTAGAGTGCTTACATTTACAGGAGGTATTAAAGAGGAAGTGCATAAAGTAAAGTTCTTACATTTCCAGGAGGATTTACAGAGGAAGTGCACAAAGTAGAGTTCTTTCATTTCCAGGTGGGATTACAGAAGAAGTGCATAAAGTTCTTACATTTCCAGGAGGGATTACAGAGGAAGTGCACAAAGTAGAGTTCTTACATTTCCAGGAGGGATTACTGAGGAAGTGCATAAAGTAAAGTTCTTACATTTCCAGGAGGGATTACAGGGGAAGTGCATAAAGTAAAGTTCTTACATTTCCAGGAAGAATTACAGAGGAAATGCACAACATTCTTACATTCCCAGGAGAGATTACAGAGGAAGTGCACAAAGTAGATTGCTTACATTTCCAGGAGGGATTACAGAGGAAGTGCACAAAGTAGATTTCTTACATTTCCAGGAGGGATTACAGAGGAAGTGCATAAAGTAAAGTTCTTACATTTCCAGGAGGAATTATAGAGGAAATGCACAAAATAGAGTCCTTACATTTCCAGGAGGGATTACAGAGAAAGTGCATAAAGTAAATTTCTTACAATTCCAGGAGGGATTACAGAGGAAGTGCACAAAGTAGAGTCCTTACATTTCCAGGAGGGATTACAGGGGATGTGCACAAGGTAGAGTTCTTACATTTCCAGGAGGGATTACAGAGGAAGTGCATAAAGTAAAGTTCTTACATTTCCATGAGGAATTAAAGAGGAAGTGCACAAAGTAGAGTTCTTACATTTCCAGGAAGGATTACAGAGGAAGTGCATAAAGTAAAGTTCTTACATTTTCAGGAAGAATTACAGAGGAAATGCACAACATTCTTACATTCCCAGGAGGGATTACAGAGGAAGTGCACAAAGTAGATTTCTTATATTTCCAGGAGGGATTACAGAGGAAGTGCACAAAGTAGATTTCTTACATTTCCAGGAGGGATTACAGAGGAAGTGCATAAAGTAAAGTACTTACATTTCCAGGAGAGATTACAGAGGAAGTGCATAAAGTAAAGTTCTTACATTTCCAGGAGGAATTATAGAGGAAATGCACAAAATAGATTTCTTACATTTCCAGGAGGGATTACAGAGGAAGTGCATAAAGTAAAGTCCTTACATTTCCAGGAGGGATTACAGAGAAAGTGCATAAAGTAAATTTCTTACATTTCCAGGAGGGATTACAGAGGAAGTGCACAAAGTAGAGTCCTTACATTTCCAGGAGGGATTACAGGGGATGTGCACAAAGTAGAGTTCTTACATTTCCAGGAGGGATTACAGAGGAAGTGCATAAAGTAAAGTTCTTACATTTCCATGAGGAATTAAAGAGGAAGTGCACGAAGTACAGTTCTTACATTTCCAGGAGGTATTACAGAGGAAGTGCATAAAGTAAAGTTCTTACATTTCCAGGAGGATTTACAGAGGAAGTGCACAAAGTAGAGTTCTTACATTTCCAGGAGGGATAACAGAGGAAGTGCATGAAGTAAAGTTCTTACATTTCCAGGAGGGATTACAGGGGATGTGCACAAAGTAAAGTTCTTACATTTCCAGGAGGAAGTGCATAAAGTAAAGTTCTTACATTTCCAGGAGGGATTACAGGGGATGTGCATAAAGTAATGTTCTTATATTTCCAGGAGCAATTACAGAAGAAATGCACAACGTTCTTACATTTCCAGGAGGGATTACAGAGGAAGTGCACAAAGTAGATTTCTTACATTTCCAGGAGGGATTACAGAGGAAGTGCATAAAGTAAAGTTCTTACATTTCCAGGAGGAATTATAGAGGAAATGCACAAAGTAGAGTCGTTACATTTCCAGGAGGGATTACAGAGGAAGTGCATAAAGTAAAGTTCTTACATTTCCAGGAGGATTTACAGAGGAAGTGCACAAAGTAAAGATCTTACATTTCCAGGAGGGATTACTGAGGAAGTGCATAAAGTAAAGTTCTTACATATCCAGGGGCAATTATAGAGGAAATGCACAAAGTAGAGTTCTTACATTTCCAGGAGGAATTACAGAGGAATTGCATAAAGTAGAGTTCTTACATTTCCAGGAGGAATTACAGAGGAAGTGCACAAAGTTCTTACATTTCCAGGAGGGATTACAGAGGAAGTGCACAAAGTAGAGTTTTTTCATTTCCAGGAGGGATTAAAGAGGAAGTGCAGAATAGTAAAGTTCTTACATTTCCAGGAGGGATTACAGAGGAAGTGCACAAAGTAGAGTTCTTACATTTCCAGGAGGGATTACAGAAGAAGTGCATAAAGTAAAGTTCTTACATTTCCAGAAGGGATTACAGAGGAAGTGCATAAAGTAAAGTTCTTACATTTCCAGGAGGGATTACAGAGGAAGTGCACAAAGTAGAGTCCTTACATTTCCAGGAGGGATTACAGGGGATGTGCACAAAGTAGAGTTCTTACATTTCCAGGAGGGATTGCAGAGGAAGTGAATAAAGTAAAGTTCTTACATTTCCATGAGGAATTAAAGAGGAAGTGCACAAAGTAGAGTGCTTACATTTACAGGAGGTATTACAGAGGAAGTGCATAAAGTAAAGTTCTTACATTTCCAGGAGGATTTACAGAGGAAGTGCACAAAGTAGAGTTCTTTCATTTCCAGGTGGGATTACAGAAGAAGTGCATAAAGTTCTTACATTTCCAGGAGGGATTACAGAGGAAGTGCACAAAGTAGAGTTCTTACATTTCCAGGAGGGATTACTGAGGAAGTGCATAAAGTAAAGTTCTTACATTTCCAGGAGGGATTACAGGGGAAGTGCATAAAGTAAAGTTCTTACATTTCCAGGAAGAATTAAAGAGGAAATGCACAACATTCTTACATTCCCAGGAGGGATTACAGAGGAAGTGCACAAAGTAGATTGCTTACATTTCCAGGAGGGATTACAGAGGAAGTGCACAAAGTAGATTTCTTACATTTCCAGGAGGGATTACAGAGGAAGTGCATAAGGTAAAGTACTTACATTTCCAGGAGAGATTACAGAGGAAGTGCATAAAGTAAAGTTCTTACATTTCCAGGAGGAATTATAGAGGAAATGCACAAAATAGAGTCCTTACATTTCCAGGAGGGATTACAGAGAAAGTGAATAAAGTAAATTTCTTACAATTCCAGGAGGGATTACAGAGGAAGTGCACAAAGTAGAGTCCTTACATTTCCAGGAGGGATTACAGGGGATGTGCACAAAGTAGAGTTCTTACATTTCCAGGAGGGATTACAGAGGAAGTGCATAAAGTAAAGTTCTTACATTTCCATGAGGAATTAAAGAGGAAGTGCACAAAGTAGAGTTCTTACATTTCCAGGAAGGATTACAGAGGAAGTGCATAAAGTAGAGTTCTTACATTTTCAGGAAGAATTACAGAGGAAATGCACAACATTCTTACATTCCCAGGAGGGATTACAGAGGAAGTGCACAAAGTAGATTTCTTATATTTCCAGGAGGGATTACAGAGGAAGTGCACAAAGTAGATTTCTTACATTTCCAGGAGGGATTACAGAGGAAGTGCATAAAGTAAAGTACTTACATTTCCAGGAGAGATTACAGAGGAAGTGCATAAAGTAAAGTTCTTACATTTCCAGGAGGAATTATAGAGGAAATGCACAAAATAGATCTCTTACCTTTCCAGGAGGGATTACAGAGGAAGTGCATAAAGTAAAGTCCTTACATTTCCAGGAGGGATTACAGAGGAAGTGCACAAAGTAGAGTCCTTACATTTCCAGGAGGGATTACAGGGGATGTGCACAAAGTAGAGTTCTTACATTTCCAGGAGGGATTACAGAGGAAGTGCATAAAGTAAAGTTCTTACATTTCCATGAGGAATTAAAGAGGAAGTGCATGACGTAGAGTTATTACATTTCCAGGAGGTATTACAGAGGAAGTGCATAAAGTAAAGTTCTTACATTTCCAGGAGGATTTACAGAGGAAGTGCACAAAGTAGAGTTCTTACATTTCCAGGAGGGATAACAGAGGAAGTGCATAAAGTAAAGTTCTTACATTTCCAGGAGGATTTACAGAGGAAGTGCATAAAGTAAAGTTCTTACATTTCCAGGAGGGATTACAGGGGATGTGCACAAAGTAAAGTTCTTACATTTCCAGGAGGAAGTGCATAAAGTAAAGTTCTTACATTTCCAGGAGGGATTACAGGGGATGTGCATAAAGTAATGTTCTTATATTTCCAGGAGCAATTACAGAAGAAATGCACAACGTTCTTACATTTCCAGGAGGGATTACAGAGGAAGTGCACAAAGTAGATTTCTTACATTTCCAGGAGGGATTACAGAGGAAGTGCATAAAGTAAAGTTCTTACATTTCCAGGAGGAATTATAGAGGAAATGCACAAAGTAGAGTCGTTACATTTCCAGGAGGGATTACAGAGGAAGTGCATAAAGTAAAGTTCTTACATTTCCAGGAGGATTTACAGAGGAAGTGCACAAAGTAAAGATCTTACATTTCCAGGAGGGATTACTGAGGAAGTGCATAAAGTAAAGTTCTTACATATCCAGGGGCAATTATAGAGGAAATGCACAAAGTAGAGTTCTTACATTTCCAGGAGGAATTACAGAGGAATTGCATAAAGTAGAGTTCTTACATTTCCAGGAGGAATTACAGAGGAAGTGCACAAAGTTCTTACATTTCCAGGAGGGATTACAGAGGAAGTGCACAAAGTAGAGTTTTTTCATTTCCAGGAGGGATTAAAGAGGAAGTGCAGAATAGTAAAGTTCTTACATTTCCAGGAGGGATTACAGAGGAAGTGCACAAAGTAGAGTTCTTACATTTCCAGGAGGGATCACAGAAGAAGTGCATAAAGTAAAGTTCTTACATTTCCAGGAGGGATTACAGAGGAAGTGCATAAAGTAAAGTTCTTACATTTCCAGGAGGGATTACAGAGGAAGTGCACAAAGTAGAGTCCTTACATTTCCAGGAGGGATTACAGAGGAAGTGCACAAAGTAAAGTTCTTACATTTCCAGAAGGATTTACAGAGGAAGTGCATAAAGTAAAGTTCTTACATTTCCAGGAAGAATTACAGAGGAAATGCACAACATTCTTACATTCCCAGGAGGGATTACAGAGGAAGTGCACAAAGAAGATTTCTTACATTTCCAGGAGGGATTACAGAGGAAGTGCACAAAGTAGATTTCTTACATTTCCAGGAGGGATTACAGAGGAAGTGCATAAAGTAAAGTACTTACATTTCCAGGAGAGATTACAGAGGAAGTGCATAAAGTAAAGTTCTTACATTTCCAGGAGGAATTATAGAGGAAATGCATAAAATAGAGTCCTTACATTTCCAGGAGGGATTACAAAGAAAGTGCATAAAGTAAATTTCTTACATTTCCAGGAGGGATTACAGAGGAAGTGCACAAAGTAGAGTCCTTACATTTCCAGGAGGGATTACAGGGGATGTGCACAAAGTAGAGTTCTTACATTTCCAGGAGGGATTACAGAGGAAGTGCATAAAGTAAAGTTCTTACATTTCCATGAGGAATTAAAGAGGAAGTGCACAAAGTAGAGTTCTTACATTTCCAGGAGGTATTACAGAGGAATTGCATAAAGTAAAGTTCTTACATTTCCAGGAGGATTTACAGAGGAAGTGCACAAAGTAGAGTTCTTACATTTCCAGGTGGGATTACAGAAGAAGTGCATAAAGTTCTTACATTACCAGGAGAAATTATAGAGGAAATGCACAAAGTAGAGTTCTTACATTTCCAGGAGGGATAACAGAGGAAGTGCATAACGTAAAGTTCTTACATTTCCAGGAGGATTTACAGAGGAAGTGCATAAAGTAAAGTTCTTACATTTCCAGGAGGAAGTGCATAAAGTAAAGTTCTTACATTTCCAGGAGGGATTACAGGGGATGTGCATAAAGTATTGTTCTTACATTTCCAGGAGCAATTACAGAAGAAATGCACAACGTTCTTACATTTCCAGGAGGGATTACAGAGGAAGTGCATAAAGTAAAGTTCTTACGTTTCCAGGAGGAATTATAGAGGAAATGCACAAAGTAGAGTTCTTACATTTCCAGGAGGAATAACAGAGGAACTGCATAAAGTAGAGTTCTTACATTTCCAGGAGGAATTACAGAGGAAGTGCACAAAGTTCTTACATTTCCAGGAGGGATTACAGAGGAAGTGCACAAAGTAGAGTTTTTACATTTCCAGGAGGGATTAAAGAGGAAGTGCATAAAGTAAAGTTCTTACATTTCCAGGGGGAATCAAAGAGGAAGTGCAGAAAGTAGAGTCCTTACATTTCCAGGAGGGATTACAGAGGAAGTGCACAAAGTAGAGTTCTTACATTTCCAGGAGTATTTACAGAAGAAGTGCATAAAGTAAAGTTCTTACATTTCCAGGAGGATTTACAGAGGAAGTGCACAAAGTAAAGTTCTTACATTTCCAGGAGGGATTACTGAGGAAGTGCATAAAGTAAAATTCTTACATTTACAGGAGGAATTAAAGAGGAAGTGCAGAAAGTAGAGTCCTTACATTTCCAGGAGGGATTACAGAGGAAGTGCACAAAGTAGAGTCCTTACGTTTCCAGGAGGGATTACAGAGGAAGTGCATAATTTAAAGTTCTTACATTTCCAGGAGGGATTACCGAGGAAGTGCACAAAGTAAAGTTCTTACATTTCCAGGAATATTTACAGAAGAAGTGCAAAAAGTAAAGTTCTTACATTTCCAGGAGGGATTACAGAGGAAGTGCATAAAGTAAAGTTCTTACATTTCCAGGAGGAATTATAGAGGAAATGCACAAAGTAGAGTTCTTACATTTCCAGGAGGGATTACAGAGGAAGTGCATAAAGTAAAGTTCTTACATTTCCAGGAGAGATTACAGAGGAAGTGCATAAAGTAAAGTTCTTACATTTCCAGGAGGAATTATAGAGGAAATGCACAAAGTAGAGTTCTTACATTTCCAGGAGGAATAACAGAGGAACTGCATAAAGTAGAGTTCTTACATTTCCAGGAGGAATTACAGAGGAAGTGCACAAAGTTCTTACATTTCCAGGAGGGATTACAGAGGAAGTGCACAAAGTAGAGTTTTTACATTTTCAGGAGGGATTAAAGAGGAAGTGCATAAAGTAAAGTTCTTACATTTCCAGGAGGGATTAAAGAGGAAGTGCATAAAGTAAAGTTCTTACATTGCCAGGAGGGATTACAGAGGAAGTGCACAAAGTAGAGTTCTTACATTTCCAGGAGTATTTACAGAGGAAGTGCATAAAGTATAGTTCTTACATTTCCAGGAGGATTTACAGAGGAAGTGCACAAAGTAAAGTTCTTACATTTCCAGGAGGGATTACTGAGGAAGTGCATAAAGTAAAGTTCTTACATTTCCAGGAGGATTTACAGAGGAAGTGCACAAAGTAAAGTTCTTACATTTCCAGGAGGATTTATAGAGGAAGTGCACAAAGTAGAGTTATTACATTTCCAGGAGGATTTACAGAGGAAGTGCAAAAAGTAAAGTTCTTACATTTCCAGGAGGGATTACAGAGAAAGTGCATAAAGTAGAGTTCTTACATTTCCAGGAGAGATTACAGAGGAAGTGCATAAAGTAAAGTTCTTACATTTCCAGGAGGATTTACAGAGGAAGTGCATAAAGTAGAGTTCTTACATTTCCAGGAGGGATTACAGAGGAAGTGCATAAAGTAAAGTTCTTACATTTCCAGGAGGAATTAAAGAGGAAGTGCAGAAAGTAGAGTCCTTACCTTTCCAGGAGGGATTACAGAGGAAGTGCACAAAGTAGAGTCCTTACATTTCCAGGAGGGATTACAGAGGAAGTGCATAAATTAAAGTTCTTACATTTCCAGGAGGGATTACAGAAGAAGTGCATAAAGTTCTTACATTTTCAGGAGGAATTATAGAGGAAACGCACAAAGCAGAGTTCTTACATTTCCAGGAGGGATTACAGAGGAAGTGCATAAAGTAAAGTTCTTACTTTTCCAGGAGGATTTACAGAGGAATTGCATAAAGTAGAGTTCTTACATTTCCAGGAGGGATTACAGAGGAAGTGCATAAAGTAAAGTTCTTACATTTCCAGGAGGGATTACAGAGAAAGTGCATAAAGTAAAGTTCTTACATTTCCAAGAGGGATTACAGAGGAAGTGCATAAAGTAAAGTTCTTACATTTCCAGGAGGGATTACAGAGGAAGTGCATAAAGTAAAGTTCTTACATTTCCAGGAGGGATTACAGAGGAAGTGCATAAAGTAAAGTTCTTACATTTCCAGGAGGGATTACAGAGGAAGTGCATAAAGTAAAGTTCTTACATTTCCAGGAGTAATTAAAGAGGAAGTGCACAAAGTAGAGTCCTTACATTTCCAGGAGGGATTACAGAGGAAGTGCACAAAGTAAAGTTCTTACTAGTGTTTAGCGAGCACTAAAATGCTCGGGTGTTCGAAGCTCGGGCCAAGCTCGCCGTGATACTCGGGTGCTCGACCCGAGCAACGAGCCCAATGTTAGTCTATGGGAGACTCGAGCATTTTTCGGTGGCACCCCCGGCAGTCTTTTAAAAGCCTAACAAGTGCCCAAAACGATAGTGACAGTGCTAAAATGACATGGGGACAGCATGGGGATCGCCCCAGGAAGCATTTCTGACCCCCAGGTCACTGTTGTCAACAACGTGGTCAGAGTTATTAAGCCACTTTTACAGGCTCACAATAAAACGTTCAAAAACGAAAGTGAAACTTTTTTCCTGTGAAATATGTTAAGGAACATCCTTTCCAGGGAAAAGACTTGTGTATAAGTTAAAATAAATGACCAAAAACAAAAATACTCCTCCACACCTTCGGCTATGTTCACAAGTAGCATTTTTTATGCGTTTTTGCACTTTTGTATTGCTTTCAACTATGACAAATGCATTCATCGTGAAATGTCATTTTAACATTTTACAACCTTATCTGGCCATGTGCTGTGTGACACATGCATAAAGTGCTGAAAAGACAAGGGAACAGCATGGGGAAGACCCCTGGAAGCATCTCTGACTCCCAGGTCACTGTCTAAAAGTGTGCCCATCATAGGTGATCCTTACCGCATCAGAAGATGCAAACTTGCAACTATCCCCATGCAAGTTCTAGTCCCAGGGCAGTGTTCAATTGTACCTCCCCCATTCCTTGCAATACAAGCTCAAGTATGCAGCCTGCCACCCACCCACCCCCAGGCTGCAATACCATACTGCTTGCTTGAACTTGAAATTGGGCCTTTTAGGCATGTGGAGGCGGAATCTGGCCACCACGTCATGGCTGTGTTGGCGGCCTGGAATCCATACTCAGTCCCCAGCCGCCCGGCGGCCGGGTGTCCATACTCGGTCCCCAGCCGCCCCGCGGCCGGGTGTCCACACACGGTCCCCAGCCGCCTGGGGGCAGCCGGGTGTCCATAAACGGTCCCCAGCCGCCCCTATTTCTCCTTGGAACATCCCCCCACACACTTTTCTTAGCCCGGCCTGCTTTAGGCAGCATTGGACGAGCCCACCAGAGAAACAGACTCCTCCGGTGGGCCCTGACTTCTCCATCGGTGGAGTTGAGGGTGCCAAGGTGAGGAGCATGATGATGATGACAGAAGTTAGCATCTGCTATGTTTTCTTTTAATGCAAGTGTAAGTGTGCAGCCTGCCACCCACCCACCCCCAGACTGCAATTCCATACTGCTAGCTTGCACTTGAAATGGGGCCTTTTAGTTTGGAGGAGGCCGAAGCTGGCCACTACCTCATGGCTGCTTCGGCAGCGAGGTATCCATACTCAGTCCCCAGCCGACCATATTTGTCCTGGTGTGCCTTATACATAAGATTAAGCGAGTATACCAAAACATTACCTGTGCCCTCCCCAGTGCATTTAGTGGGAAGGAGAGCCTATTCCGCTGTAGTGTGTGCATGCCAAACCCCTGTTCATGGTACATGCGAAGATGCCTCCCACCTTGCACCTGTCGTTGCACACTTGCAACTATCCCCATTCAAGTCCTTGTCCCAGGGCAGTGTTCAATTGTACCTCTCCCATTCCTTGCAATGCAAGCGCAAGTATGCAGCCTGCCACCCACCCACCCCCAGGCTGCAATACCATACTGCTTGCTTGCACTTTAAATTGGGCCTTTCAGGCATGTGGAGGCGGAATCTGGCCACCACGCCATGGCTGTGTCGGCGGCCTGGTATCCATACTCAGTCCCCAGCCGCCTGGTGGCTGGGTGTCCCCGCTTGCTCCCAGGCCTCCAGGGGGTGGCCGGGTGTCCATACTCGGTCCCCAGCCACCCCTATTTGTCCTGGTAACCTTTCCCACACTTTTCTTAGCCTGGCCTGCTTTAGGGCAGCATTGGCCGAGCCCACCGGACTATCAGACTCCTCCGGTGGGCCCTGGCTTCTCCATCAGGGGAGTTGAGAGTGCCAAGGTGAGGAGCATGATGAGGATGATAGAAGTTAGCATCTGCTTTGTTTTGTTGTAATGCAAGCGCATGTATGTAGTAGCGGCTAGGCCTGAGGTGGTCAGCGTTTTGGCGCATATCCTACCTCCTCCGAGGATTGCTGGATGTTTTCCTGCTACTATCCAAGTTCTATGACTCCCGTTAAAACAAAGCTTCAGGTGATAAATGATGGATGAGGTAGTGGCAAAGGAGAAAGAGCAGGAGGAACAGGGACCATTCACATCAATATCAGGCCAGTCAACCAGATTTGTCTTGTAGGATATGTTTCTGTAACAAAAGGAGCGGTTCGGCTACACAGTTATAGGGCATACAGTGAGTGCAATGCCTACCAAAAATTTCGAGCCACTCCAATGCCCCTTGGAAATGACATGGAGGTCAGAGGGCGTTAACTAAACCTTTTTTTCCATTTATAGCAACTGGGTCTCCCGTTCACTGTTGGCCTAAGCAGTGAATTGAAGACTTTCCAAAAATTATGAGGAACTGCAATGCCCCTTACAAGAGCCATGTGTGGCACCCCAGGGGTCTGGTCACCACAGTAATAGAGATATTACGTCGGAGAGCAAGTGGGAGGTTTCCTGGTCAGGATCCCTTAAACATGCAACATCCTCCTGCCCCAGTCCTGGGAGGGGAGAATTCTGCCCTTATAAACTGGATCTGGGGCGGGGTTGAGTGAGTCAGAGAACAGTCAGAGTCAGAGTGAGAGCAAGGGAAAGTAACAGCAAGGAGCTCTGTAGGAGCTAGGAGCTAAAGACCAGGGGCTGGAAGCTGAGCAGAGCTCGCCCTGGCAGAAGACAATAGGAACCGGACACAGGAGTCCAAAGCTGTGAGGACTTATATATCCAGCAGCAGAAACCAGCCGGCAGGGGATTTCAGGTCCTCTGGCCATAGAAGCCCGGAGGCTCAGTCACAAGCAAGGGACCAGCACCACCGTCGTGGAGCGGAGGCAAACAGAAGGCCCCAAGTCACCAGCCATATGGGTGAGCACTACACGGTACACTCAGGGACGTGGGCTACTTCTACCCGCTTACAGCAAGGTAGCCAGGAAGAGTGCAGACAGACGGGGAGGCCTACAACTCCACCTGGCCAGGGGAACTCCTGCTTGCTCACAGACTGATCAGGCCTCTTATGCTAGCCAGTACTCCCGGGAGGGTCTACCTTATAATCATCAGTAAAGACCCTGAACTGCACTGCAAAGACTCTGAGTCGTTCCTGCTGCACTCGTGCACCATCACCCACATCATCCACACTCACTGCCCTGAGGCTATACTCCTCCCGAGGGGAGTTATCCCATTCTATGCTGCGCACACAACACCAGCCTCAGCGGTCTGCCTCGCAGCGGTGGTAATCCCTGACCGCAATCCACGGGTGGCGCAGTCGGAAAATTAACCTCAAAACCTAAGAAAGACTGCCATTGGTTTGACCAGCCTGAGACACGGGACCGGGTCACCGCCACGGAGACTACAGACCCCAGAGATCCGGCACCGGGTATCCCACACACGTGTACACACGGCCCAGGGGGCGCATCACATGCAGTACAGCATATTACAAACATAAGTCCCATTATTGGGGAGTGGGTGTCCCATAGTATTTGCTTATGCCTTGCAAGCAAAAGCTGCCAAAAATTAGGATGGAGCAACTTGCAATGCCCCTTACAAGAGCCATGCAGTACAACATATTACAAACATAAGTCCCATTATTGGGGAGTGGGTCTCCCATAGTATTTGCTTATGCTTTCCCAGCAAAAGCTGCCAAAAATTAGGACGGAGCAACTTGCAATGCCCCTTACAAGAGCCATGCAGTACAGCATATTACAAACATAAGTCCCATTATTGGGGAGTGGGTGTCCCATAGTATTTGCTTATGCTTTCCCAGCAAAAGCTGCCAAAAATTAGGACGGAGCAACTTGCAATGCCCCTTACAAGAGCCATGCAGTACAGCATATTACAAACATAAGTCACATTATTGGGGAGTGGGTGTCCCATAGTATTTGCTTATGCTTTCCCAGCAAAAGCTGCCAAAAATTAGGACGGAGCAACTTGCAATGCCCCTTACAAGAGCCATGCAGTACAGCATATTACAAACATAAGTCCCATTATTGGGGAGTGGGTGTCCCATGGTATTTGCTTATGCTTTCCAAGCAAAAGCTGCCAAAAATTAGGACGGAGCAACTTGCAATGCCCCTTACAAGAGCCATGCAGTACAGCATATTACAAACATAAGTCCCATTATTGGGGAGTGGGTGTCCCATAGTATTTGCTTATGCTTTCCCAGCAAAAGCTGCCAAAAATTAGGACAGAGCAACTTGCAATGCCCCTTACAAGAGCCATGCAGTACAGCATATTACAAACATAAGTCACATTATTGGGGAGTGGGTGTCCCATAGTATTTGCTTATGATTTCCCAGCAAAAGCTGCCAAAAAGTAGGACGGAGCAACTTGCAATGCCCCTTACAAGAGCCATGCAGTACAGCATATTACAAACATAAGTCCCATTATTGGGGAGTGGGTGTCCCATGGTATTTGCTTATGCTTTCCAAGCAAAAGCTGCCAAAAATTAGGACGGAGCAACTTGAAATGCCCCTTACAAGAGCCATGCAGTACAGCATATTACAAACATAAGTCCCATTATTGGGGAGTGGGTCTCCCATAGTATTTGCTTATGCTTTCCAAGCAAAAGCTGCCAAAAATTAGGACGGAGCAACTTGCAATGCCCCTTACAAGACCCATGCAGTACAGCATATTACAAACATAAGTCCCATTATTGGGGAGTGGGTGTCCCATAGTATTTGCTTATGCTTTCCCAGCAAAAGCTGCCAAAAATTAGGACGGAGCAACTTGCAATGTCCCTTACAAGAGCCATGCAGTACAGCATATTACAAACATAAGTCCCATTATTGGGGAGTGGGTGTCCCATAGTATTTGCTTATGCTTTCCAAGCAAAAGCTGCCAAAAATAAGGACGGAGGAACTTTCAATGCTGGCACCCTGGTGGTATAGTGGTGGTGGAGGCTGAGGATAAGGAGAAGAAGATAAAACAGCCGAAACGAGGAAGCGTATACCCATGTGTGGGTGTGAAGCGGTGCATGTGAATACACTTCCCAAAATAACACAGTGGATTTGACTTTATGTTACTCTGCTGTCATTTGGTGGTGATGAGAAGTCTGGCCCAATCCAGCCCTTGTTCATTTTGATAAGGGTCAGCTTGTTAGCATTGTCAGTTGACAGGCGAGTGCGCTTATCAGTTATAATTCCCCCAGCGGCACTAAAAACACGCTCCGATAACACGCTAGCGGCAGGGCAGGCCATGACCTCCAAGGCGCACAGAGCGAGTTCATTCCAAGTGTCCAGCTTGGATACCCAATAATTAAAAGGCACAGAGGAATCACGGAGGACGCTGGTACGATCGGCAAGGTACTCCCTCACCATCTTTTGAAACTTTCCACTCCTTGTGAGAGTACCCCGCGCCTCAGGGCCTGTAAGCTGGGCGGGTGTCAGAAAACTGTCCCAGAACGTTGACAGTGTTCCCCTGCCTCTGCTGGATTGGAGTTGCATCTCTCTCACCTGTATGCCTTGGTTGGGCAACGAACTGTGACCTCTGCCGCTAGCGTGTTCAGATGGGAATTTTTTTAAGAGTTCTGCAGCAAGGGCCTTCTGGTACTGCCCCATTTTTGTAGACCTCTCGACCTCAGGAATAAGAGAGTGAAAGTTCTCCTTGTAGCGGGGGTCTACAAGTGTCACCAACTAGTAATGACTGTCACCCAACATTTTGACAACGCGAGGGTCACGGTTAAGGCACCGTAACATAAAGTCAGCCATGCGTGCCAGACTGGTAACGGGCAAGATTTCCGTGTCCTCACCAAGATGACAACTGACCATGCTCTCCTCCTCCTCTTCCTCCTCCCCCCTGTCCTCAGGCCACCCACGCTGAACCGACGGTATGACACTTGTACAGGTACTACCGTCTACAACGCATGATAGCAGCTCCTGTTCTTCCTCCTCCTCCTCCTCCTCCTCTCCCTCATTGTCCCCCAATGCACGTTGGGATGAGATGAGGCTGGGCTGTGTGTAATCGCCCGCTACGGCTTCTTGATCCATCTCATCATACTCTGGCTGCAATGCGTCCTCTTTAATTCTCTGCAGAGAGCGTTGCAAAAGACAGACAAGTGGGATGCTGACACTAATGATGGCTTCATCGCCACTCACCATCTTGGTGGCCTCCTCAAAGCTTGTCAGGATGGTACATATGTCAGACATCCAGGTCCACTCCTGAGGTCTTATGTGTGGAGTCTGACCTGAATATCGACGGCCTTGTTGCAGCTGGTACTCCACAACTGCTCTCTTCTGCTCACAAATCCTTTGCAACATGTGGAGGGTAGAGTTCCAACGTGTGGGGACATCACACACCAGTCGGTGTGCCGGAAGCTGCAAACGCTGCTGCAACACAGCAAGGGCGGCGGAAGCTGTAGCCGACTTGCGAAAATGAGCTGACAGGCGGCGTTCTTTCACGAGCAGATCTGGCAACTCGGGGTACAATTTAAGAAACCGCTGAACCACGAGGTTAAGCACATGAGCCAGGCATGGTACGTGTGTGATCTCACCTCGCCTCAGAGCCGCCACCAGGTTACGGCCATTGTCACACACGACCATGCCGGGATGTAGGTTCAGCGGTCTCAGCCACAGTTCTGCCTGCTCTTTCACAGCTGTCCACAACTCACAAGCAGTGTGAGGTTTATCACCTAAGCTTATGAGTTTCAGCACAGCCTGTTGCCGCTTGGCGGAGGCAGTACTGCAATGCTTCCAGCTTGTAACTGATGTGGTGATATCTGAGATGGAGGCTGAACATGAGGAGGAGGAGGAGGATGCGCAGGAGCTGTACACTGTGGGGGCAACTCTGACTGACATAGGGCCCGCAATCCTCGGTGTGGGGAGGATGTGTTCCGTCCCAAGGTCCGACTGGGTCCCGGCTTCCACTATGTTTACCCAGTGTGCCGTCAGAGAGAGGTACCGTCCCTGGCCACAATCACTTGTCCAAGTGTCCGTTGTCAGGTGGACTCTCCCAGTAACTGCGTTGTTGAGGGCACGGCAGATGCTTTGGGACACGTGCTTGTGCAGTGCGGGGATGGCACACCGGGCAAAATAGTGTCGGCTGGGGACCGAGTACCGAGGGACGGCCACCGCCATAAGATTGCGGAAGGATTCCGTTTCCACCAGCCTAAAAGGCAGCATTTCCAATGCAAGCAGTCGTGAAATGTGCGAATTTAGGACTGTGGCCTGTGGGGCGTTAGCTGCGAATTTCCGCTTTCGTTCAAAGGTCTGGGATATGGACAATTGAACGCTGCAGTGGGACGTGGACGTTGATGCTGTTTCTTGAGAAACTGCCATAACAAGTGAAGACTGAGAGGAGGGGGCACCTTTACATGCAGTATGGACAGGGGATTGCCTTGCACACACAACAGGGGGTTCTATTGCACGTACAACAGTGGAAGAAGCAGTGGTGACACCCGCTGACACTGGTCGTGGACCCTGGGTTTCGCCCCACAAAGTCGGGTGCTTTGCTGCCATGTGCCTGATCATGCTGGTGGTGGTCAGGCTGGTAGTTTTGTCACCCCTGCTGATGCTGGCATGGCAGGTGGAACATATGGCCTTTTTGGGGTTATCAGCAGAGTCTTTAAAAAAATTCCAGACTCTGGAAGACCTACCGCTTGTACTGGCAACGTCCCTCGTGTTGGTGTTACGGGGAACGGTTGCCTGCCTTCTGTCTGCGGCCACCACACTGCTTCTTCCTGCCTGTTGGGGTACTCTGCCGCCATCCCCCTGTGTGCTGCTGGCCTCACTCTGCATGTCCTCCTGCCACGTTGGGTCAGTTACTAGATCATCCACCACCTCCTCCTCTTCCACTTGCGCACCACGATCCTCCTCCTCACTTCCTGGCAATTGTGTCTCGTCATCATCCACCTCTTGTGACAGATTGCCAACGTCGACTTCCTGTGGCCGTGGCTGTTCAAATATTTGGGCATCGCAACATGGGATCTCCTCTTCCACCACTTCAAGCGTATCAGGCGAGGGGCCCAAATATGGAAATGGACCAGTGAACAGCTCTTCAGAGTGTCCAAGTGTGGGATCACTTGCTGTCTGACGATCAGCGAGGGGCCCAAATAAGGAAATGGACCAGTGAACAGCTCTTCAGAGTGTCCAAGTGTGGGATCACTTGCTGTCTGACGACACTCGGCATGGTGGGAGGAAGGAGCATCAGGGTGAGGAGGAGTATGCGGTCGAGACTCACGGCTACTAAGAGTTGACCGTGTGGAAGACAGACCGGAGGTGGTGGTGCCCAGGTAACTGGAAGTATTATCTGCTATCCAATTAATAACCTGTTCACACTGATCAGTTCTCAATACTGGTGTTGTTCTGTGCTTCCCTAGTAATTCGGTCAAGAAGTGGGAGCGAGAAGATATGGCTGTTGGTTGTGGCACATTTTCACCTTGGCCACGGCCCCGTCCTCTGTACGAACCATCACCAGAACGTCCACTTCCACGTCCCTTGCCACGCGCCTTGCCCATTGTAAATGAAGTAAAATAGCTTACACTTGCACTATCAATGGAAAAGGGTAATAAAGAGTAGGTTAGAACCGTGGAAGAGGAAAACCACAGTTATTGTTTACTGGGGTATACCACACTTTTTTAAATAGAGATATTTGCGTCTGAACAGTGAGCGACACACTCAAACTGTTTTTTTTTTAGATACAAATGGCCCAAAATGGATAATACAGAGGTTTGAACCGTGGAAGTGCAAAACAACACTTCTGTTTCTCTAGCCTACAACAGACTATTTTCAACAGTTATATTTGTGTCTGAAAAATCAGAGACACGCTTTTTTTTGGGGGGGGGGGACACCAAAAGGTTAATAAGACGGGTATTTGTACAGTGTGAAGGAGGAAAAAAAAAGGAGGATTTAGATGAAAAAAAAAGGATTTTTCCTGGCCCCCGACACCTGGTGCTAAGTCCAGCAATTTCAGCAACAGGAGCACACAGGACTGTAATGCAGCGTTTGCTGGTATAACCACTGTGTCTCCTATACAGCCTGCCTGCCTGGTATCTGGGATGGATATTAGTCCTGAAAAGGACGGTTTGTTTGTTCTGGCAGCCTTTACAGACCCTACACTAGCTATTTCGCAGTTTATATCTCTCCCTAAATCAGCAGCGCTGTCCCTACACTGTCTAATCCGGAGCGACTGTGTCCAAGATGGCGGCGCCCCGTTTTAAATACTCGAGGTGACGCTGTGCAGCCAGCCAATCACTGTAATGCCCACAACCAACATGGCTGCAGCATTACAGTGACTGGCTGGCAATCCCTGCATGTTCATTGGCTCTGTAAAGAGCGCCAAACATGCAGGGCGGAGACCCGAGCTCCCGCCCGAGTAACCCGGAAATGTTCGGTGCTCGCCAAACATCCCGAGTAGCGTGATGCTCGGGCGATTACCGAGCAGTGTCGAGCATGTTAGCTCAACACTAGTTCTTACAATTCCAGGAGGGATTACAGAGGAAGTGCACAAAGTAGAGTCCTTACATTTCCAGGAGGGATTACAGGGGATGTGCACAAAGTAGAGTTCTTACATTTCCAGGAGTATTTACAGAGGAAGTGGAAAAAGTAAAGTTCTTACATTTCCAGGAGGGATTACAGAGGAAGTGCATAAAGTAAAGTTCTTACATTTCCATGAGGAATTAAAGAGGAAGTGCACAAAGTAGAGTTCTTACATTTCCAGGAGTATTTACAGAGGAAGTGCACAAAGTAGAGTTCTTACATTTCCAGGAGGGATTACAGAAGAAGTGCATAAAGTTCTTACATTTCCAGGAGGAATTATAGAGGAAATGCACAAAGTAGAGTTCTTACATTTCCAGGAGGGATTACAGAGGAAGTGCACAAAGTAAAGTTCTTACATTTCCAGGAGGATTTATAGAGGAAGTGCATAAAGTAAAGTTCTTACATTTCCAGGAGGGATTACAGAGGAAGTGCATAAAGTAAAGTTCTTACATTTCCAAGAGAGATTACAGAGGAAGTGCATAAAGTAAAGTTCTTACATTTCCAGGAGGATTTACAGAGGAAGGGCACAAAGTAAAGTTCTTACATTTCAAGGAGGGATTACAGAGGAAGTGCACAAAGTAGAGTCCTTACATTTCCAGGAGGGATTACAGAGGAAGTGCATAAAGTAAAGTTCTTACATTTCCATGAGGAATTAAAGAGGAAGTGCAGAAAGTAGAGTTCCTACATTTCCAGGAGTATTTACAGAGGAACTGCATAAAGTAAAGTTCTTACATTTCCAGGAGGGATTATAGAGGAAGTGCATAAAGTAAAGTTCTTACATTTCCAGGAGGAATTATAGAGGAAACGCACAAAGTAGAGTTCTTACATTTCCAGGAAGGATTACAGAGGAAGTGCATAAAGTAAACTTCTTACATTTCCAGGAGGGATTACAGAGTAAGTGCATAAAGTAAAGTTCTTACATTTCCAGGAGGAATTATAGAGGAAATGCACAAAGTAGAGTTCTTACATTTCCAGGAGGGATTACAGAGGAAGTGCACAAAGTAGAGTTTTTACATTTCAAGGAGGGATTAAAGAGGAAGTGCAGAAAGTAAAGTTCTTACATCTCCAGGAGGGATTACAGAGGAAGTGCATAAAGTAAAGTTCTTACATTTCTAGGAGGGATTACAGAAGAAGTGCATAAAGTAAAGTTCTTACATTTCCAGGAGGATTTACAGAGGAAGTGCATAAAGTAAAGATCTTACATTTCCAGGAGGAATTGCAGAGGAAATGCACAACATTCTTACATTTCCAAGAGGGATTACAGAGGAAGTGCACAAAGTAAATTTCTTACATTTCCAGGAGGGATTACAGAGGAAGTGCATAAAGTAAAGTTCTTACATTTCCAGGAATGATTACAGAAGAAGTGCACAAAGTAAAGTTCTTACATTTCCAGGAGGAATTATAGAGGAAATGCACAAAGTAGAGTTCTTAGTAAGAACTCTACTTTGTGCATTTCCTCTGTAATCCCTCCTGGAAATGTAAGAACTTCTTATATTTCCAGGAGGGATTACAGAGGAAGTGCATAAAGGAAAGTTCTTACGTTTCCAATAGGGATTACGGAGGAAGTGCATAAAGTAAAGTTCTTACATTTCCAGGAGGGATTACAGAGTAAGTGCATAAAGTAAAGTTCTTACATTTCCAGGAGGAATTATAGAGGAAATGCACAAAGTAGAGTTCTTACATTTCCAGGAGGGATTACAGAGGAAGTGCACAAAGTAGAGTTTTTACATTTCCAGGAGGGATTAAAGAGGAAGTGCAGAAAGTAAAGTTCTTACATCTCCAGGAGGGATTACAGAGGAAGTGCATAAAGTAAAGTTCTTACATTTCTAGGAGGGATTACAGAAGAAGTGCATAAAGTAAAGTTCTTACATTTCCAGGAGGATTTACAGAGGAAGTGCATAAAGTAAAGATCTTACATTTCCAGGAGGAATTGCAGAGGAAATGCACAACATTCTTACATTTCCAGGAGGGATTACAGAGGAAGTGCACAAAGTAAATTTCTTACATTTCCAGGAGGGATTACAGAGGAAGTGCATAAAGTAAAGTTCTTACATTTCCAGGAATGATTACAGAAGAAGTGCACAAAGTAAAGTTCTTACATTTCCAGGAGGAATTATAGAGGAAATGCACAAAGTAGAGTTCTTAGTAAGAACTCTACTTTGTGCATTTCCTCTGCAATCCCTCCTGGAAATGTAAGAACTTCTTACATTTCCAGGAGGGATTACAGAGGAAGTGCATAAAGGAAAGTTCTTACATTTCCAATAGGGATTACGGAGGAAGTGCATAAAGTAAAGTTCTTACATTTCCAGAAGGGATTACAGAGGAAGTGCATAAAGTAAAGTTCTTACATTTTCAGGAGGGATTACAGAGGAAGTGCATAAAGTAAAGTTCTTACATTTCCAGTAGTAATTAAAGAGGAAGTGGACAAAGTAGAGTCCTTACATTTCCAGGAGGGATTACAGATGAAGTGCACAAAGTAAAGTTCTTACATTTCCAGGAGGGATTACAGAGGAAGTGCAGAAAGTAGATTCCTTACATTTCCAGGAGGGATTACAGAGGAAGTGCACAAAGTACAGTTCTTACTTTTCTAGGAGGGATTACAGAAGAAGTGCATAAAGTAAAGTTCTTGCATTTCCAGGAGGATTTACAGAGGAAGAGCATAAAGTAAAGTTCTTACATTTCCAGGAGGAATTGCAGAGGAAATGCACAACATTCTTACATTTCCAGGAGGATTTACAGGGGATGTGCACAAAGTAGAGTTCTTACATTTCCAGGAATATTTACAGAGGAAGTGCAAAACGTAAAGTTCTTACATTTCCAGGAGGGATTACAGAAGAAGTGCATAAAGTTCTTACATTTCTAGGAGGAATTATAGAGGAAATGCACAAAGTAGAGTTCTTACATTTCCAGAAGGGATTACAGGGGATGTGCACAAAGTAAAGTTCTTACATTTCCAGGAGGATTTACAGAGGAAGTGCATAAAGTAAAGTTCTTACATTTCCAGGAGGGATTACAGAGGAAGTGCATAAAGTAAAGTTCTTACATTTCCAGGAGCAATTACAGAGGAAATGCACAACGTTCTTACATTTCCAGGAGGGATTACAGAGGAAGTGCATAAAGTAAATTTCTTACATTTCCAGGAGGGATTACAGAGGAAGTGCATAAAGTAAAGTTCTTACATTTCCAGGAATGATTACAGAAGAAGTGCACAAAGTAAAGTTCTTACATTTCCAGGAGGAATTATAGAGGAAATGCACAAAGTAGAGTTCTACATCCAGGGCTATATCTGTCCTTGTCACTGAGTCAAGTGCCCGGTCAGGACTAACCCCTGTCTGTGACCACCAGGGAATCTGCACTATTCCCAGACCCCATAGTGCCAGGACGCAGCGCCCCCCCCCCCTGGCATGTAGGAAATACTGCACCTAAAGTCTCTCCAACTTCTGCACTAATTGAGTGACTCAAAAAATTTGAGGGGACAAGACGGGAGAAATAATCATTATTTAGATAAAATTTTATTTTACTTTATCGGCCCATTGTTATATAGATCAGTGAAAAGAATTTGACTTTAAAAAAAAAAGTGCCGTTCCTCTATTATTCCTCCTGGAAATGACTAAATAGGCAACTGGGTCTTATCGTTCCATTATTCATGAGTGTCCAATCAGTACTGACAATATTAGTCACACTCTGTTTTAAATGGGAATGATTGTGCCAAGTTATTAATTGATGCACACATTTCCAAGAGGAATAACAGAGGACAAGACAGGAGAATTAATCAGTATTTGATCCAAAATGACACTTATTTCCAGCATTTCAGGTATTTTATTGGCCCAATGTTATAGGTTAGTGAGATGGATTTTGCAGCATTTTTTTTTTCTTCTTAAAATTGTGCCACTCCTCTGTTATTCTTCCTGGAAATGTATGACTAAATCGACAATGTTATAGTGTAGTGCATTGGATTTACATAAAGGATCTGTCCTGACATATCACTGATACTTCCCCCAAAAAAACAATAATTTGGGAATATTTTTCCTCTGTTATTCTTCCTGGAAATGTATGACCAAATTGACAACTTCATGTTACCGTTCCTTTGTCTTTGAGAATGTTTCTGTCCTATCAGTGCTGCTGATTACGATAGCCACGCCCTATTGAAAAGTAAGTCGGTGTGTCAATGGGGCGTGTCTCTACACAGAATGACCCTCTCTAATCACTACTGACAATGTTAGTCACGCCCTGTTGTAAGGTTAGTACATTTCCAGGAGGAACAACAGGTGAACAGCAAAAATAAATAAAAAAATAAAAAACAAAATGTGTTCTAAAATAGACATTCCCCCTGTTGTTCCTCTTGGAAATGTATTTACCTTATAATAGGGCGTGACTAACATTGTCAGCCGTGATTGGACAGGGACATTGTGTAGGGACACGCCTCACTGACGCAACCTATAAAATAACAATTCTGGAACATATTTTTTTTTCTGTTCCCATGTTGTTCCTCCTGGAAATGTAAGGTGAAGACATTTCAAGAGGAACAACATGGGAAATAGTTATTCTGGAACATATTTTTTTTTTATTGATGTTCCCATATTGTTCCTCCTGGAAATGTATTGACCTTTCATTATTTTTGAAAGAAAAGCACATTTTTTTTCAATGAAGCTAACATTAAATGAATCAGAAATACACTCTATACATAGTGTTGAGCATTCCGATACTGAAATATCGGGTATCGGCCGATATTCGCGGTATCGGAATTCCGATACTTAATTCCGATACTTTTACAATATCGAATACAGGAATCGGAAGTTCCCATAATGCCTGCGCTCTGCAGTGTCTCTGAAGGATGACAAGCTGGATGGCAGCGCTCAGCTGAGATCCAGCCTGTCATCAGAATGCCATCCCAGCGTGGGAGAATTCTCCTGATTGTTTAAAAGCCGGCGGGCGGTAAAAAGCCGCCGGCTTTTAAACAATCACACAGCCCCATACTGCTTCCCCGCAGCCTCCCACCCCAATCCTCCGCTCCCCTCGCCACCTCCCATCCCGATCGTAAGCTAGGACCGGGCGGGGAGTGCAGCACAAAGGAGCGGGGAGCGAAGGACCCGGGCGGGGAAGCCGGCAGTGAAAAGACTTCACCGCCGGCTTTTCCGTTCTGTGCTGCGCTTTCCCGCCGGTTATTTCAAATGAACAGCTGAGGTATCAGGTGATGCCGATCAGCTGTTCATTTGAAGTCGCCGCGGTGCCCTCAGAGGGTTCATGTGAGTTCATGCTTCACTGCATTGCATGAACTCACATGAACTTTCCCACGGCCGCACAGGTCAGCCTCACCTCCCAGACTGGTCATGATTGGTGTGTGTGGGTGTCTGTGCGGGTGTGCGCGGTGTCTGTGCGGTGTCTGCGGGTGTGTGCGGTGTCTGTGCGGTGTCTGCGCGATGTCTGCGAGTGTGTGTGGGTGTGCGCGGTTTCTGTGCGATGTGTGCGGGTGTGCGCGGTGTCTGTGCGATGTCTGCGGGTGTGTGCGTGCAGGCAGACATCGGCCTATGTCTGTCCCCCGTCCACTCGTGCCAGCAGGATCAGCTCGATGGGAGCAGTAGTTCCCATCAGCCTGATCCTGATATATAAATTGCCCTACTGTGTCCCCAATAAATTTTAAATACATGTCATTGGTGGCCAGTGGTTGCCTACAATAAATTAGTTTATACATTACCTGTCCCCGCCGATCGCCACCTAAAATAAAGTAAAAAATAAAAAACTACACCTATACTCACCTAGACACCTAATTCCCCGAAGCCATCGATCTCCTGTAATAAAATATAAAATAATAAACCACAACCTTATCCTTACCCCTCCGTAGTAGTCCACGAGTGTCCCACGATGATCTCCAGTTCAGAGCAGCCACATAGAATGTGACCGCTCTGAACCGCTGCTGCCGCTAGAATGATGGGGCCGTAAAGCAGCCCCGTCATTGCATAAGCGGGTTCACTGGAGTTCAGGCAGCGCTGCTCCGGTCAGCTCCTTTACGGCCCTGCTGTATCGTGAGAAATTCCCACGGTACAGCAGTGCCGTAAAGGAGGTCTCCGGAGCTGCGCTGCCTGAATGCACTCCGGTGACCTCAGTCAGTGGCTCCCGCTGCCGAGAGCGGACGTGTTCCCGGCAGTGTGAGCTTACAGCAGCCATGCACAGCTGTCACCATCTCCAGATGTGACAGCTGTGCATGGGAGATCAGCGCAGGAACGTGGACAGGTAACTATTTTTTTTTAGTAAACTAAGAATTAAATAAAATGGTGTGTTTTATTTCAAATAAATTATTTTTTTCTGGGTGTAGTGTGTGTTTTCTTTTTAACACTTTGTAGGTTAGTAATGGGGGTGTCTTATAGACGCCCATCATTACTAACCTGGGCTTCATGGCAGCTGGCGCTGACATGAACCCCAGCCCCATTACCCCCTGCCACCGCACCAGGGCAGCGTGGAAGAGCGAGGCAAAGTGCCAGAGTTGGCGCATCCTATGGATGCGCCATTTCTGGGGCGGCTGACGGCTGGTGTTTCTAGCCTGGGAGGGGGCCAATATTCATGGCACCCTTCCTGGGCTATTAATATCAGCCCCCAGCTGTCTGCCTAGCCTTTGCTAGCTATTAAAATAGGGGGGACCCCAAGTCATTTTTTTTGGGGGGTCCCCCATTTTAATAGCTAGTAAAGGCTAGGTATTCAGCTGGGGGCTGATATTAGTAGTCTGGGAAGCTCCGTGGGTATTACCCCCTTCCCAGGCTTCAAACATCTGCCCCAGCCGTCTGCTTAACCTCCGCTAGAGACTAAAATTATGGGGCATCCCACGCCATTTTTTTTTTTAAATAAATCCTTTATTTTAACACTAAATGACATTTGAGGAGTTAATAAAGATGCAGTCCCTAAATTATTATTTATTTCTTAATTAATTTTTCCCAAAAATTTTGACGTGGGCTTTGCCATATTTTTGTATGCCAGCCAGGTACAGCATCCAGCTTCTATGAACGCGCCATTTTCTGGGGTGGCTGCGGACTGCAATTTGCAGCGAGTGGGGCCCAGAAAGCTTGGGTCACCCTGCGCTGCAGATTCCAGCCCCCAGCTGCCTAGTTGTACCTGGCTGGACACAAAAATAGGGAGAAGCCCCACGTATTTTTTTTTTAAATTATTTCATGAAATATTTTTTTTAAAAAAGGGCTTCCCGATATTGTTGTGTCCGGCCAGGTACAAATAGGCAGCTGGTGGTTGGGGGCAGCCCGTTCCTGCCTGCTGTACCTGGCTGGACACAAATATAGTGCGAAGCCCCAGGGCAATTTTTTTTAAATTATTTCAGGAAATTCATGAAATAATTAAAAAAAAATTGACGTGGGGTTTCGCACTATATTTGTGTCCAGCCAGGTACAGCAGGCAGGAACGGACTGCCCCCAACCACCAGCTGCCTATTTGTACCTGGCCGGACACAACAATATAGGGAAGCCCTTTTTTTCTTAATTATTTCATGAATTTCATGAAATAATTAAAAAAAAAAATACGTGGAGCTTCGCCCTATTTTTGTGTCCAGCCAGGTACAACTAGGCAGCTGGGGGCTGGAATCTGCAGCGCAGGGAGGCCCAAGCTTTCTGGGCCCCACCCGCTGCAAATTGCAGTCCGCAGCCGCCCCGGAAAATGGCGCGTTCATAGAAGCGCCATCTTCAGGCGCTGTACCCAACTCATCCAGGGCCCTGGTGCGGTGGCTCACTGGGTAATAAAGGGGTTAAGGCCAGCTTGGCATTATCAGCTGGCCCTAAGCCCGAAATTCATGGGGTCACGCCAATATTAGACATGACCACCATGAATTTCTAGTAAAGTATTTAAAAAAAACACAACACCCAGAAAAAAGTCCTTTAATTGAAATAAACACACAATTCTTTATTGTTCTAAATTAAACCATACTTACCATCACGCCCATTCCAGCTGAAGCCAACGATCTCCTGCAATAAAAGTAAAATAATAAAGCAACCTCATCCTTACCTTCCCATGGATCCCACGACAGCTTCAGCTCTGCTACATCGAGATGACAGGCTGGACCGCAGCAGAACGCTGCCATCCAGCCTGTCATCCCGCAGACACTGAGAAGCGCAGGCATGCTTGCGCTCCTCAGTGTCTCTCTGTGACGTCATCCAGATGAGCCGAGTTCATGTCCAATGAACTCAGCTCACCTCATGCACGTCACTGACAGCGTGGGAAAATTCTCACGCTGAAGCGCTGAGTGCAGGAGAATTTTCCCACGCTGTCAGTGACGTGCATGAGGTGAGGTCATGTCCAATGAACTCGGCTCACCTCATGCACGTCACTGACAGCGTGGGAAAATTCTCCTGCACTCAGCGCTTCAGCGTGAGAATTCTCCCACGCTGTCAGTGACGTGCATGAGGTGAGCTGAGTTCATTGGACATGACCTCACCTCATGCACGTCACTGACAGCGTGGGAAAATTCTCCTGCACTCAGCGCTTCAGCGTGTGAATTTTCCCACGCTGTCAGTGACGTGCATGAGGTGAGCTGAGTTCATTGGACATGAACTCGGCTCATCTGGATGACGTCACAGAGAGACACTGAGGAGCGCAAGCATGCCTGCGCTTCTCAGTGTCTGCGGGATGACAGGCTGGATGGCAGCGTTCTGCTGCGGTCCAGCCTGTCATCTCGATGTAGCAGAGCTGGAGCCATCGTGGGAACCATGGAAAGGTAAGGATGAGGTTGCTTTATTATTTTTCTTTTATTGCAGGAGATCGTTGGCTTCAGCTGGAATGGGCGTGATGGTAAGTATAGTTTAATTTAGAACAATAAAGAATTGTGTGTTTATTTCAATTAAAGGACTTTATTCTGGGTGTTTGTGTTTTTTTTTTTAACTTTGACTATGGGGTTAGTAATGGGGGAGTCTTATAGACGCCTCTCCATTACTAACCTGGGCTTGATGTCAGCTGGTATTATAAGCTGACATCAACCCCAGCCCTATTACCCCACTGCCACCGCTACAGGGCAGTGGGAAGAGCGAGGCTAAGTGCCAGAATTGGCGCATCCTATGGATGCGCCATTTCTGGGGCGGCTGACGGCTGGTGTTTCTAGCCTGGGAGGGGGCCAATATTCATGGCACCCTTCCTGGGCTATTTATATCAGCCCCCAGCTGTCTGCCTAGCCTTTGCTAGCTATTAAATTAGGGGGAACCCCACGTCATTTTTTTGGGGGGGTCCCACATTTTAATAGCTAGAAAAGGCTAAGTATTCCACTGGGGGCTGATATTAGCAGCCTGGGAAGCTCCGTGGGTATTACCCCCTTCCCAGGCTTCAAACATCTGCCCCAGCCGTCTGCTTAACCTCCGCTAGAGACTAAAATTAAGGGGAACCCCACGCCAATTTTTTTTTAAATAAATCCTTTATTTTAACACTAAATGACAAGTACAGTAAGCAACACTGTCACTGTACTTCATATATATGTGACTGACATGTTTCTATCTATCTAATCTATGTGTGAAGCTCTATTCTTTCTGTTGTAAATTGTCGGGTACCGGTGTATGCCACTGATGAATTGCCGGCTTTTCGCATAATACATTCTACATTATTCTTAGTTGTTTTACTTCAAGTAGAATTAACCTACAAGGAAAGAAAGGGTTTATTTTCATTCCGATATTTCTGTCCCATTGACTTGCATTGGTTTCCGGTATCGGAATCTGCGATATCCGATACTTTTTGAGTATCGGTCCGATCCAATCCGATACGATATTTCCTGATATCGGAAGGTATCGCTCAACACTATCTATACATTGTTAATGTGGTAAATGACTATTCTAGCTGCAAACGTCTTGTTTTTATTGCAATATCTACATAGGTGTATAGAGGCCCATTTCCAACAACCACCACTCCAGTGTTTTAATGGTACATTGTGTTTGCTAACTGTGTAAGAAGGCTAATGGATGTTTAGAAAACCCTTGCACAAGTATGTTAGCCCAGCTGAAAACGGTTTGGCTGATTTGAGAAGCTATAAAATTGACCTTCCTTTGAGCTAGTTGAGAATCTGGAGCATTGCATTTGTTTGTTCTATGAAACTCTCAAAATGGCCAGAAAAAGAGAACTTTCATGTGAAACTCGACAGTCTATTCTTGTTCTTAGAAATGAAGGCTATTCCATGTGAGAAATTGACAAGAAACTGAAGATTTTCTACAACGGTGTGTACTACTCCCTTCAGAGGAGAGAACAAACAGGCTCTAACCAGAGTAGAAAGAGAAGTGGGAGCCCCGCTGCACAACTGAGCAACAAGACAAATACATTAGAGTCTCTAGTTTGAGAAATCGACGCCTCACAGCTCCTCAACTGACAGCTTCATTAAATAGTACACGCAAAACGCCAGTGTCAAAGTCTACAGTGAAGAGGCGACTCCGGGATGCTGGCCTTCAGGGCAAAGTGGCAAAGAAAAACCATATCTGAGACTGGCTAATAAAAGGAAAAGATTAATATGGGCAAAAGAACACAGACATTGGACAGAGGAAGATTGGAAAAAAGTTTTATGGACAGACGAATCAAAGTTTGAGGTGTTTGGATCACACAGAAGAACATTTGAGAGATGCAGAACAACTGAAAAGATGCTGGAAGAGTGCCTGACGCCATCTGTCAAGCATGGTGGAGGTAATGTGATGGTCTGGGGTTGCTTTGGTGCTGGTAAAGTGTGAGATTTGTACAAGATAAATGGGATTTTGAATAAGGAAGGCTATCACTCCATTTTGCAACGCCATGCCATACACTGTGGACAGCGCTTGAATGGAGCCAATTTCATCCTACAACAGGAAGATGACCCAAAGCACACCTCCAAATTATGCATGAACTATTTAGGGAAGACGCAGGCAGCTGGTATTCTATCTGTAATGGAGTGGCCAGCAGTCACCAGATCTCAACCCCATTGAGCTGTTGTGGGATCAGATCAGATTGACCGTATGATACGCAAAAAGTGCCCATCAAGCCAATCCAACTTGTGTGAGGGGCTTCAGGAAGCATGGGGGGGGGGAATTTCTCAAGATTACCTCAGCAAATTAACAGCTAGAATGCCAAAGATCTGCAATGCTGCAATTGCTGCAAAGGAGCATTCTGTGACGAAAGCAAAGTTTGAAGCAGAAATTATTCTTTCTAATAAAAATCATTATTTCTAACCTTGTCAATGTCTGGACTATTTTCTATTCATTTCTCAACTCATTTGATAAATAAAAGTATGAGTTTTCATGGAAAAAAAAAATTGTCTGGGTGACCCCAAACTTTTGAACGGTAGCGTATGTATATATATATATTTGCAAAGGTTTAGGTTTGGGGCTCATAGATATATATATATATATATATATATACACTGCTCAAAGAAATAAGGAGGGAGCATCATGTGACACTCCCTCTCCCATCATTCCTCCTCTGCGTCTGACGCAGCGGCATGATGACGCGCCACGCTGTGTCAGACAGTGGAGCTGGCAGCTGCTGAGGTGATCAGCTGCAGAGACTGAAGCAGCGGGGAACGAGGAGCGCTAAGTATGTATTTATTTTTAAATCAGTGTGTACTGATAATACTGGAGAACTGGGGCTGCATTTTACCCTACGGGTGGGGGGGGCTGCATTTTACCCTATGGGGGGCTACATTATACTGCGTACAGGACCATGGGGGAATGCATTATACTGAGTGGAGGACCAAGGCGAGTGTCTTATACTGTGTGGAGGACCATGGGGGAGTGCATTGTACTGTGTGGAGGACCATGGGGGAGTGCATTGTACTGTGTGGAGGACCATGGGGGAGTGCATTATACTGTGTGGAGGACCATGGGGGAGTGCATTGTACTGTGTGGAGGACCATGGGGGAGTGCATTATACTGTGTGGAGGACCACGTGGGAGTGCATTATACTGCGTGGAGGACCACAAGGGAGTGCATTATACTGTGTGGAGGACCACGAGGGAGTGCATTATACTTCGTGGAGGACCATGGGAGTGTAGTATACTGCGTGGAGGACCATAGCGAGTGCCTTACACTGTGTGGAGGACCATGGCGAGAGTATTATACTGTGCGGAGGACCATGGTGAGTGCATTTAACTCTATGGAGTGTGGAGAGGTGTGGGGCAGTTGGGGGTTCATACTGTGTTGGTGTCATCATACTTTACCCTGGGAGTTGAGGTGGGGTATAGTAGGGTCATTATACTGCGCATATGGAGGAATTCACCATGGGGGTATCATACCGTGTTTGGGGGGCACTTTTGTTGGCACCACACTTTATGGGCAATGAAAAAGGGATCTAGGACTTCAGCAGGAGGAAAATTACTATGTAAAGGCTGGAAGGTTGTGAGATCTGCTCTTCTGTGACCCCGACAATTATTTACATTTTTACATTTTTTTGTTGGGGGGCCCAATTAGAACTTCTGCTATGGGGCCCCATGATTCCTATGTACGCCCCTGATTGTACCAAATCCCAGCTGTGCTGATACTAAGGATATGGACACTCAGACATTTTGGGCTATATATATACAGTACAGACCAAAAGTTTGGACATACCTTCTCATTTAAAGATTTTTCTGTATTTTCATGACTTTGAAAATTGTACATTCACACTGAAGGCATCAAAACTATGAATTAACACATGTGAAATTATATACTTAACAAAAAAGTGTGAAACAACTGAAAATATATGTTTTATATTCTAGGTTCTTCAAAGTAGCCACCTTTTGCTTTGATGACTGCTTTGCACACTCTTCGCATTCTCTTGATGAGCTTCAAGTGGTAGTCACGGGAAATGGTTTTCACTTCACAGGTGTGCCCTGTCAGGTTTAATAAGTGGGATTTATTGCCTTATAAATGGGGTTGGGACCATCAGTTGTGTTGTGCAGAAGTCAGGTGGATACACAGCTGATAGTCCTACTGAATAGACTGTTAGAATTTGTATTATTGCAAGAAAAAAGCAGCTAAGTAAAGAAAAACGAGTGGCCATTATTACTTTAAGAAATGAAGGTCAGTCAGACTGAAAAATTGGGCAAACTTTGAAAGTGTCCCCAAGTGCAGTTGCAAAAACCATCAAGCGCTACAAAGAAACTGGCTCACATGAGGACCACCCCAGGAAAGGAAGACCAAGAGTCACCTCTGCTTCTGAGGCTAAGTTTATCCGAGTCACCAGCCTCAGAAATCGCAGGTTAACAGCAGCTCAGATTAGAGACCAGGTCAATGCCACACAGAGTTCTAGCAGCAGACACATCTCTACAACAACTGTTAAGAGGAGACTTTGTGCAGCAGGCCTTCATGGTAAAATAGCTGCTAGAAAACCACTGCTAAGGACAGGCAACAAGCAGAAGAGACTTGTTTGGGTTAAAGAACACAAGGAATGGACATTAGACCAGTGGAAATCTGTGCTGTGGTCTGATGAGTCCAAATTTGAGATCTTTGGTTCCAACCACCGTGTCTTTGTGCGACGCAGAAAAGGTGAACGGATGGACTCTACATGCCTGGTTCCCACCGTGAAGCATGGAGGAGGTGTGATGGTGTGGGGGTGCTTTGCTGGTGACACTGTTGGGGATTTATTCAAAATTGAAGGCATACTGAACCAGCATGGCTACTACAGCATCTTTCGGCGGCATGCTATTCCGTCCGGTTTGCGTTTAGTTGGACCATCATTTATTTTTCAACAGGACAATGACTCCAAACACACATCCAGGCTGTGTAAGGGCTATTTGACCAAGAAGGAGAGTGATGGGGTGCTACGCTAAATGACCTGGCCTCCACAGTCACCAGACCTGAACCCAATCGAGATGGTTTGGGGTGAGCTGGACCACAGAGTGAAGGCAAAAGGGCCAACAAGTGCTAAGCATCTCAGGGAACTCCTTCAAGATTGTTGGAAGACCATTTCCGGTGACTACCTCTTGAAGCTCCTCAAGAGAATGCCAAGAGTGTGCAAAGCAGTCATCAAAGCAAAAGGTGGCTACTTTGAAGAACCTACAATATAAGACATATTTTCAGTTGTTTCACACTTTTTTGATAAGTATATAATTCCACATGTGTTAATTCATAGTTTTGATGCCTTCAGTGTGAATGTACAATTTTCATAGTCATGAAAATACAGAAAAATCTTTAAATGAGAAGACGTGTCCAAACTTTTGGTCTGTACTGTACATACAAATATTTTTTCAATAACGTTTCATAAACAATTTGGCTTTTTTATTTCCTTTGCATTGCTAGTTGCAGAATGAGCTCACTGAGAATTTATCAGTGAGCTCATTCTGACCTTCTCTGTGCTGATTATGTTCACAGACCAGCATGAAAGTTGGGCTGATCTCTGATTCAGTCATAAATCATGGCAGAAATAAAAGAGCTGGAAACTCCACATCATAAGGAGCTCACTGACTGAATCTCAAGTTAACTCATTCTGCAGCCATCAATGTGCTGCTGGGAAACAAAAAGCTGGTAAAGGCCGAACAGAGCAAATGTTACATGAAGCAAAATAGTAAAAAGTATTTTTAGACCAATATACATGTATTTAAAGGGATTGTCCGGTGTGAAGCTGAAGGCCTGCAGTTATCTGTGTGACTCTCTGTGACTGCAGACTTGTAATCCTCACATCATGTAGACTGCGCGCTGCCAGCATTATTCTCAGCCCAGAGATGGCAGAAGCCCCTGTATCATGTGTACAGGAATTGTGCCCCCTCTCCCCGAGGAGCAGCAGTGCCTCGACCTCCAGATACATGAGGGTCCCATCGGGGAGATCCGCATGTACCGGCCATGATGTCATCTCCATGGATACGGCATCAATGTGCAGAGCAGAAGACCCCTGTAAGGGAGAGCTCAGACGTGGGGGGATTGATGTGGAGGTGAGGAGCAGATCCCCCCATATTCACAGATTATCGCACAATACATGTGGCCTTGCACAGGAAAAACTGTGAGGAAAGAAGAAATCAGATTTCTTACAATATAGAATAATGTCCTCCTGCCCTCGATCATGTCCAGTATTATTTATCCCCTGACCTTTTGGGTGGGGAACCCCTCCTGAGCCCCCTCCATTATATAGGAGCCATATATCTGCTCCATTACTGGCAGAAGGTAAGGAGCCAATCACACTGCACGGCTTCTACTTCCTGCTCTAAGCCCCGCCCACCTGCCTTCCCTTGAGATCTCCATGACAACCCTTGTGTGACTACAGTGACAGGCCACGCCCCCGAGGATTCTGATCAGTGCGGATGTCTCCATATTGCTGAGGACTGTAAGCGGCTGATGGGCGGAGCCAGCAGCGATGTGAGGGGTGGAGCCAGCAGCGATATGAGGGGCGGAGCCAGCAGCGACATGAGGGGCGGAGCCAGCAGCAATATGAGGGGCGGAGCCAGCAGCGATATGAGGAGCGCTCTCAGCACTGACAGGAGCAGGTGTGTGTGCAGCCCGTTCCTCTGCTGTGGGTGTTGTGGTGTGTGAGCTTCGCCGTGTATATAATATACACATATATATATATATATACATACACAGGTGAAATCAGAAGTTTCCATACACTGTATAAATAGACACATCTGCAGGTTTTTCTAAATATCTGACATGAAATCAGAATAAACCTTTCCCATTTTAGGTCAATTAGGATTACCATCATTTTTAATATTTGCCAAATGCCAGAATAATGAGAGAGAGAGAATGTTTTAGGACATTTTTATTACTTACTGCTAAGTCAAAAGTTTCCCTCTTTCCCTCTCCTCATTCATTGGGAGTGGGGCGCGGAGGATGCTGGGTGGGACGTGCGGGGTAACCCCCGCCCACAGCCCAGCATCCACCGCGGGGTCCGCGACTCTAATGTCACCCCTCATTTGACGTGACATCAGCGGAAGAAAGAGGCGGCTGCAGCCGGGGGGTCACGTGATGCCTGTGAGGGGCGCTATCGCCAGTCCCTCCTACAGGAAATCAACCCCACATGATGCTGCCACCCCCATGTTTCACAGTTGGGATGGTGTTCTTAGGCTTCCAAGCTTCTCCTTTTTTCTTCCAAAAGTAACGATGGTCACTATGCCCAAAAAGTTAAATTTTAGTTTCATCAGACCACGGGACATGTCTCCAAAAATTAAGGTCTTTGTTCCTGTGTGCATTTGCAAACATTAATCTGGCTTTTTTAGCTTTCTTTTGGAGTAATGGCTTCTTCCTGGCACAGTGGCCTTTCAGCCTATATTGATACAGAACTCATTTCACTGTGGATATTGACACAATCTTATCAGCTTCCCCTATCATCTTCACAAGATCTTTTGCTTTTGTCCTTGATATGCACATATCGGACCAAAGCACGTTCATCTCTGGGACACAGAACCCGTCTCCTTCCTGAGCGGTATGATGGCTGGACATTCCCATCTTGTTTGTACTTGCATATAATTGTTTGTACAGATTAACGAGACACCTTCAGGTATCTTGAAATTGTACCCAAGGATGCGCCAGACTTGTGCAAGTCCACAATTCTCTTCCTGATATCTTGGTTGATTTCTTTAGACTTTCCCATGATGCTACACAAAGAAGCAGTGTGTTTCAGGTGTGCATTAAAATACATCCACAGGTGTGTCTCTAATTAACTGAGATGTTGCCAAAAAAGCTATCAGAAGTTTCCAAACACATGACATCATCATATGGGCAGTCCAGAATTTTTTAAAGGTATAGCAATATTAGTGTATGTAAACTTATGACTTTGCAGTAAGTAATAAAAATGCTTTAAAACATTCTCTCTCTCTTATTATTCTGGCATTTGGCAAATCTTAAAAATTATGGTAATCCTAATTGACCTAAAACGTGAAGGTTTATTCTGATTTCATGTCAGATATTTAGAAAAACATGCATATGTGTCTTTTTATTGTTATGATCTGCAACAAGTACTAAGGAAAGAAAGGAGAAAGCTATCCCTACAGTAAGACTAAGCTGAATCCCTACGATGTAGCGGGCTGCCTGTTCCTAGCGAACAGACCCGCCTTAGTCCTCGGCTAGTCTGAACGAAGACCTATAGCATAAAGGAGAGGGGTCCCTAAAAGAACTAAGGACTGGAACAAAAATGGGACATCTCCTAAACAGAGAAGTTGTTACAGAACACAAAAAGATAAACTGACAAAAAGGTACTAGAGGTCCCAGAAGGACCAAGCGAACTGACAGAGAAAGGCACAGAAGCACCTGGCTAGCAAAGCAGTCAAACAACACTGAAGTCCAACACAGCCAAAAGGGCGGAGCTGGAATATAAAGGCAGATGGTCTTGTGACCGCAAAACACAAGATGGAAAAAACAAACAGGAGGGTTCTAACATTTATATAGTGTATGTAAATTTCTGGTTTCAACCGTGTATACAGGTGACAGGAGCAGGTGTGTGTGCAGCCAGGTCCGCACTTTTTGTGGCGCCGCAGCGGAGCGTGTTGTGGTGTGTGAGCTCTGTCGTGTATATAGTACAGAGGAGTATATATATATGTGTATGTATATATATACATACACACACACACACGGGGCATGCAGGAGTTTTTAGTTTACCAGTTTGGGTCCATGCGGAGCAGCTATAGGATTCACTGGTAACATTTTGGGGAACAGACAAAGTTTTTATAATTTTTATTCCATTTTTCTTTTGCGTGAGATTAATAAAAAAACAATTCTGCTGATGTTTTTTTATTTTTTCCAGCATTCAATGGCAAAACCCCAGGAATGGTTCTTATATTTTTTCTTTCCAGCGTTTATCGTGCAGTATAGAGACAAAATGAACAAAAGCTACAATTTTGCCATTAATTATTACTATTTTATTCTTATGCTGTTTTTTGTGCCGGATAAATCATGTGATCGTTGTACAGTTTGGATTGTTGTTCTCTGCGATGTTAATCAGGTTTAGTTTTTTTGTTCTTGTTTTCGGGGGGTTTATTTTAATAAAATCAAGTTTTAATGTAAGAAAAAAAATTATATTTGAGTTTTTACTTTGTATATTTCCAAATATTTTATTGAAACGGAGTAAAGGAAAGAAGGATGAACTAGTGGGAGAACAACTGTAAAGGACCCCTGCCAGTCCCTAAAACTAAAGGGGCCTGTGACGACACAGCATTTAATCGTAATTATCCAGATGTAAATTCCATAGGCCCAGAATGATAGACTATTGCCTGAATTATTAACTATTGAATTTATGTGTTTCTTTCTTCGGTTGGTCAACGCACATGATCTTTTGTCATGAGTCTGAATGTTGACTCATCTTGTAGGTTGAGGTGATATTTGTTCATTGATAAATGGTTATTTACCTCTTATATCAACTCTTCTGGTTTATTGTACTGTTATCTTTGCAATACAGGGACGCAGGCTCTTTGAACAATGGATGTTTGCTAAATATGTTGATTACCATTTTATAAGTCCATGCAATTTGTTGACTTGCATTGTTTCGGAATTTATAGTTTATCCTTCAATGTTTGCAATGTTTGCAAGTCAACAGTGGGGGATGAACTGTGGATGCTCCAGTAATGGGAATTAGTAACACCACCCCTTTCTCTTGACCTGTGAATGAAGTCTTGAAGAAGGACAGTTGTGAACTACATAAAGGAGTCTTTTTACAAAACCACTGCCAGGAACACTCTATGGGACAGCTCTACAGAACACCATGAATCCATTAAGAGGGACACAGATTTGGTTTCTACAGGATGCCAGCTTAAGGGACCACAGCCCTGGCTGGAGGAATACAGATCTGCTCCATTGACTACTATAGAACCCATGGATACATCTGGGAAAACCAGGTTGGGACCACCAGTCACCTGGTCCCATGGAGATGTTTGGAGTAGCCAGGTTGGGACACTCCGGCCACCTGGAACTCGTGAATATGCTCGGAAAAAGCCAAGTCGGGACCTTCCGGTCACCTAGTTCCATGGATATGTTCGGAGAAGCCAGGTTGGAACTTTCTGGTCTCCTGGCCACGTACCTCAATGGACTGTCAGCTTTCTAAGCTTGTTGTTACCTCCTCTTTGTGGGTGCTCTTTGGTGGGGGTGCCATTGGTGGGGGTAGTCAGCCCCAGAAGCCCCTCGGATTGGCAGCTGCTTTAATCCCAGCGAGTCAGCAGAAGGGTGAGACTCTGTAATTTGCACCATATTAGGTATTTGCTGGGACTGTTCGATATGTTTATTGTGTGTTTGGTGGCTCAATAAAATATTACCTCACTGTTTTACAATCATCCTGTGTTGTTGTTTATGTATCTTCTATCAGTGATGGATTATAATGAGTGTGATCTGCTCCACCATGAGGGGCCCGATCCTCCCGGGGGCCCACGTTCAAAGATCCCAGCACGGCTCAGGACGGATTCTTGTAGTGCTGATGTTTGATAAATAGGATAATAGAGCGCTCATAGAAAATAAATGTCTGACCTCTTCTTTCTGATGGACATTTTAGAGCGAGGAGCTGCGCTCTGGACTCACCGCTGCACTCCCCATGCCATTGCGGTGGCCATCTTAATATCGATCTGTGCGGAGGAGACTGTGGGAGTCAGACGGAGGTGTCAAATGTACAGACCCTTTTAATCACAGGATGGAGGGTCACTGTAAATATTAATTCATGAACCACTGTGCATAGTGACTCGCCCCCAGGGCCGTGGGGCACTCGGCAGCCGGGCCTCTGGTTGCCGGGTGGCTGGCCCAGTCCGTGGCCCAGGGCGGTCACTCAAAGGGGGGGGGAATGCTTATAGGGGAAATTGTCGTGACGCCACCTGTGGATTCTGGTAAGAGGTTACCAGCGCTGCGACAGTCCACTGAGGCTGATGTTAGGGGCAGCTATGATGGGACAGCTCCCCACAGGTAGAGCAGGCCTCAGGGCAGTGTAGAGGTGTAGAAAGATGGTGGAAGCAGGAGGGAGACAGCAGGACGGTTCCAGAGGAAGTACAGGCACACACACAAGGGTAAACTTCAATACCTTTACTGGTGGTGATGCAGGTACGGTCCAGGGCTTGTGGGGGCCCCGGGGGGATGCTGCGGGCTTGTGGGGGCCCTAAGGGGATGCTGCGGGCTTGTGGGGCCCTGGGGGGGATTCTGCGGGCTTGTGGGGCCCTGGAGGGGATGCTGTGGGCTTGTGGGTGCTCTGGGGGGGATGCTGCAGGCTTGTGGGGTCTATGGGGGGATGCTGCAGGCATGTGGGGGCTCTGGGGGGGGTGATGCAGGCTTGAGGGGGGCCCTGGGGGGATGCAGCCGGCTTGTGGGGGCCCCGGGGAGGATGCAGCGGGCTTGTGGGGCCTCTGTATGGGGTCCAGCCTGCATATGGCATTACATGGGGACCAGGCAGTATTCTCTATGGTGAATTATATGGGATCCAGTATTTTGAATGGAGCATTATATAGGGCTCATAATACTGTATGGAGGACTATGTGGTGCCCATAATATTGTATGGAGGACTTAGTGGTGCCATAACACTGTATGGAGGACTATACTGTCCGGTCTGCACTGTGCGCTGTGAGGATTCACCGGTTTCTGAGCTATTGTAGAATTTACAAAAGATATCACTCATGAAATGTAAGAAGTCAGTGAAATGTTTGGCATTGTACTATATCTATATCTATAATTTCTCTGCTGTATCTGTGCATCATGAATGGTTGGATGTGTTAAAGGGGCCACTGAGACTCTTTCGCCCGGGGCCCACGAAAACCTGGAGGAGGGAGCATCATGTGACACTCCCTCTCCCATCATTCCTTCTCTGCATCTGACGCAGCAGCATGATGACGCGCCACGCTGTGTCAGACAGTGGAGGTGGCAGCTGCTGAGGTGATCAGCTGCAGAGACTGAAGCAGCAGGGAACGAGGAGTGGTAAGTATGTATTTATTTTTTAAATCATTGTGTACTGATAATACTGGAGGACTGGGGCTGCATTTTACCCTACGGGTGGGGGGGGGCTGCATTTTACCCTATGGGGGGCTGCATTATACTGCGTACAGGACCATGGGGGAATGCATTATACTGAGTGGAGAACCATGGCGAGTGTCTTAAGGCCCCGTCACACAAAGCGATGCAGCAGCGATCCCGACAACGATACGACCTGTCAGGGATCGTTGCTGCATCGCTAATACATCGCTGGTGAGCTGTCAAACAGGCAGGCTCACCAGCGATCAGGGGAGCAGCGATATCGTGGAAAGAATCGTTCCACGATGTCCTGCTCCTGTTACCAGCCTACTGCTTAAGCAGGAGCAGGCTGGTAACCATGGTAAACATCGGGTTACTAAGTGCGCGTGTGCCCCTAGTAACCCGCTGTTTATCATGGATACCACTCTGCTAAGGTGAACGGTAGCGTCCGCGCACCGTAGCAGAGTGGTATCCATGGTAAACAGCGGGTTACTAAGTGCGCGCGTGCCCCTAGTAACCCGATGTTTACCATGGTTACCAGCCAGATCGTTGGTCCCGCTGGTCACACACAGCGATGTGTGCTGGCCAGCGGGAGGCCAACGACCAAAAAATGGTCCAGGACACTTTGCAGCGATCAGCGACCTCACAGCAGGGGCCTGATCGTTGCAAAGTGTCACACATAGCGACATCTCTGGTGAGGTCGCTGGTGAGTCACCAAAACCGTGACACAGCAGCGATCTCGCTAGCGATATCGCTATGTGAGACGGGGGCTTTATACTGTGTGGAGGACCATGGGGGAGTACATTGTACAGTGTGGAGGACCATGGGGGAGTGCATTGTACTGTGTGGAGGACCATGGGGGAGTGCATTATACTGTGTGGAGGACCATGGGGGAGTGCATGGTACTGTGTGGAGGACCATGGGGGAGTGCATTATACTGTGTGGAGGACCACGGGGAGTGCATTGTACTGTGTGCAGGACCACGAGGGAGTGCATTATACTGCGTGGAGGACCACGTGGGAGTGCATTATACTGCGTGGAGGACCACGAGGGAGTGCATTATACTGCGTGGAGGACCATGGCGAGTGCCTTATACTGTGTGGAGAACCATGGCGAGAGTCTTATACTGAGTGCATTATACTCTATGGAGTGTGGAGAGGTGTGGGGCAGTTGGGGGATCATACTTTACCCTGGGAGTTGAGGTCGGGTACAGTAGGGTCATTATACTGCGCATATGGAGGAATTCACCATGGGGGTATCATACCATGTTTGGGGGGCACTTTTGTTGGCACCACACTTTATGGGCAATGAAAAAGGGATCTAGGACTTCAGCAGGAGGAAAATTACTATGTAAAGGCTGGAAGGTTGTGAGATCTGATCTTCTGCGACCCCGACAATTATTTACATTTTTGTTGCTGGGGGGGGGCCCAATTAGAACTTCTGCGTCTTATGTACGCCCCTGATTATACCAAATCCTCAGCTGTGCTGGTACTAAGGATATGGACACTCAGACATTTTGGGCTAAATATATACATACAAATATTTTTTCAATAACGTTTCATAAACAATTTGGCTTTTTTATTTCCTTTGCATTGCTAGTTGCAGATTGAGCTCACTGAGAATTTATCAGTGAGCTCATTCTGACCTTCTCTGTGCTGATTATGTTCACAGACCAGCATGAAAGTTGGGCTGATCTCTGATTCAGTCATAAATCATCGCAGAAATAAAAGAGCTGGAAACTCCACATCATAAGGAGCTCACTGACTGAATCTCAAGTTAACTCATTCTGCAGCCATCAATGTGCTGCTGGGAAACTAAAGGCTGGTAAAGGCCGAACAGAGCAAATATTACATGAAGAGAAATAGTAAAAAGTCTTTTTAGAGAAATATACATGTATTTAAAGGGATTGTCCGGTGTGAAGCTGAAGGCCTGCAGTCATCTGTGTGACTCTCTGTGACTGCAGACTTGTAATCCTCACATCATGTAGACTGCGCGCTGCCAGCATTATTCTCAGCCCAGAGATGGCAGAAGCCCCTGTATCATGTGTACAGGAATTGTGCCCCCTCTCCCCGAGGAGCAGCAGTGCCTCGTCCTCCAGATACATGAGGGTCCCATCGGGGAGATCCACATGTACCGGCCATGATGTCATCTCCATGGATACGGCATCAATGTGCAGAGCAGAAGACCCCTGTAAGGGAGAGCTCAGACGTGGGGGGATTGATGTGGATGTGAGGAGCAGATCCCCCCATATTCACAGATTATCGCACAATACATGTGGCCTTGCACAGGAAAAACTGTGAGGAAAGAAGAAATCAGATTTCTTACAATATAGAATAATGTCCTCCTGCCCTCGCTCATGTCCAGTATTATTTATCCCCTGACCTTTTGGGTGGGGAACCCCTCCTGAGCCCCCTCCATTATATAGGAGCCATATATCTGCTCCATTACTGGCAGAAGGTAAGGAGCCAATCACACTGCACGGCTTCTACTTCCTGCTCTAAGCCCCGCCCACCTGCCTTCCCTTGAGATCTCCATGACAACCCTTGTGTGACTACAGTGACAGGCCACGCCCCCGAGGATTCTGATCAGTGCGGATGTCTCCATATTGCTGAGGACTGTGAGCGGCTGATGGGCGGAGCCAGCAGCGATGTGAGGGGCGGAGCCAGCAGCGATATGAGGGGCGGAGCCAGCAGCGACATGAGGGGCGGAGCCAGCAGCGATATGAGGAGCGGAGCCATCAGCGATATGAGGGGCGGAGCCAGCAGCGATATGAGAGGCGGAGCCAGCAGCGATATGAGGGGCGGAGCCAGCAGCGATATGAGGAGCGCTCTCAGCACTGACAGGAGCAGGTGTGTGTGCAGCCCGTTCCTCTGCTGTGGGTGTTGTGGTGTGTGAGCTTCGCCGTGTATATAATATACACATATATATATATATATATACATACACAGGTGAAATCAGAAGTTTCCATACACTGTATAAATAGACACATCTGCAGGTTTTTCTCAATATCTGACATGAAATCAGAATAAACCTTCCCATTTTAGGTCAATTAGGATTACCATCATTTTTAATATTTGCCAAATGCCAGAATAATGAGAGAGAGAGAGAATGTTTTAGGACATTTTTATTACTTACTGCTAAGTCAAAAGTTTACCTCTTTCCCTCTCCTCATTCATTGGGAGTGGGGCGCGGAGGATGCTGGGTGGGACGCGCGGGGTAACCCCCGCCCACAGCCCAGCATCCACCGCGGGGTCCGCGACTCTAATGTCACCCCTCATTTGACGTGACATCAGCGGAAGAAAGAGCCGGCTGCAGCCGGGGGGTCACGTGATGCCTGTGAGGGGCGCTATCGCCAGTCCCTCCTACAGGAAATCAACCCCACATGATGCTGCCACCCCCATGTTTCACAGTTGGGATGGTGTTCTTAGGCTTCCAAGCTTCTCCTTTTTTCTTCCAAAAGTAACGATGGTCACTATGCCCAAAAAGTTCAATTTTAGTTTCATCAGACCACGGGACATGTCTCCAAAAGTTAAGGTCTTTGTTCCTGTGTGCATTTGCAAACATTAATCTGGCTTTTTTAGCTTTCTTTTGGAGTAATGGCTTCTTCCTGCCACAGTGGCCTTTCAGCCTATATTGATACAGTACTCATTTCACTGGGGATATTGACACAATCTTATCAGCTTCCCCTATCATCTTCACAAGATCTTTTGCTTTTGTCCTTGATATGCACATATCGGACCAAAGCACGTTCATCTCTGGGACACAGAACCCGTCTCCTTCCTGAGCGGTATGATGGCTGGACATTCCCATCTTGTTTGTACTTGCATATAATTGTTTGTACAGATTAACGAGACACCTTCAGGTATCTTGAAATTGTACCCAAGGATGAGCCAGACTTGTGCAAGTCCACAATTCTCTTCCTGATATCTTGGTTGATTTCTTTAGACTTTCCCATGATGCTACACAAAGAAGCAGTGTGTTTCAGGTGTGCATTAAAATACATCCACAGGTGTGTGTCTAATTAACTGAGATGTTGCCAAAAAAGCTATCAGAAGTTTCCAAACACATGACATCATCATATGGGCAGTCCAGAATTTTTTAAAGGTATAGCAATATTAGTGTATGTAAACTTATGACTTTGCAGTAAGTAATAAAAATGCTTTAAAACATTCTCTCTCTCTCTCTTATTATTCTGGCATTTGGCAAATCTTAAAAATGATGGTAATCCTAATTGACCTAAAACGGGAAGGTTTATTCTGATTTCATGTCAGATATTGAGAAAAACAGGCAGATGTGTCTTTTTATTGTTATGATCTGCAACAAGTACTAAGGAAAGAAAGGAGAAAGCTATCCCTACAGTAAGACTAAGCTGAATCCCTACGATGTAGCAGGCTGCCTGTTCCTAGCGAACAGACCCGCCTTAGTCCTCGGCTAGTCTGAACGAAGACCTATAGCATAAAGGAGAGGGGTCCCTAAAAGAACTAAGGACTGGAACAAAAATGGGACATCTCCTAAACAGAGAAGTTGTTACAGAACACTAAAAAATAAACTGACAAAAAGGTACTAGAGGTCCCAGAAGGACCAAGCGAACTGACAGAGAAAGGCACAGAAGCACCTGGCTAGCAAAGCAGTCAAACAACACTGAAGTCCAACACAGCCAAAAGGGCGGAGCTGGAATATAAAGGCAGATGGTCACATGACCGCAAAGCACAAGATGGAAAAAACAAACAGGAGGGTTCTAACATTTATATAGTGTATGTAAATTTCTGGTTTCAACCGTGTATACAGGTGACAGGAGCAGGTGTGTGTGCAGCCAGGTCCGCTCTTTTTGTGGCGCCGCAGCGGAGCGTGTTGTGGTGTGTGAGCTCTGCCGTGTATATAGTACAGAGGAGTATATATATATGTGTATGTATATATATATATATATATATACATACACACACACGGGGCATGCAGGAGTTTTTAGTTTACCAGTTTGGGTCCATGCGGAGCTGCTATAGGATTCACTGGTAACATTTTGGGGAACAGACAACGTTTTTATAATTTTTATTCCATTTTTCTTTTGCGTGAGATTAATAAAAAAACAATTCTGCTGATGTTTTTTTATTTTTTCCAGCATTCAATGGCAAAACCCCAGGAATGGTTCTTATATTTTTTCTTTCCAGCGTTTATCGTGCAGTATAGAGACAAAATGAACAAAAGCTACAATTTTGCCATTAATTCTTACTATTTTATTCTTGATGCTGTTTTTCGTGCCGGATAAATCATGTGATCGTTGTACAGTTTGGTTTGTTGTTCTTTGCGATGTTAATCAGGTTTAGTTTTTTTGTTCTTGTTTTTTGGGGGTTTATTTTAATAAAATCAGGTTTTAATGTAAGAAAAAAAATTATATTTGAGTTTTTACTTTGTATATTTCCAAATATTTTATTGAAACGGAGTAAAGGAAAGAAGGATGAACTAGTGGGAGAGCAACTGTAAAGGACCCCTGCCAGTCCCTAAAACTAAAGGGGCCTGTGACGACACAGCATTTAATCGTAATTATCCAGATGTAAATTCCATAGGCCCAGAATGATAGACTATTGCCTGAATTATTAACTATTGAATTTATGTGTTTCTTTCTTCGGTTGGTCAACGCACATGATCTTTTGTCATTAGTCCGAATGTTGACTCATCTTGTAGGTTGAGGTGATATTTGTTCATTGATAAATGGTTATTTACCTCTTATATCAACTCTTCTGGTTTATTGTACTGTTATCTTTGCAATACAGGGACGCAGGCTCTTTGAACAATGGATGTTTGCTAAATATGTTGATTACCATTTTATAAGTCCATGCAATTTGTTGACTTGCATTGTTTCGGAATTTATAGTTTATCCTTCAATGTTTGCAATGTTTGCAAGTCAACATTTGGGGGATGAACTGTGGATGCTCCAGTAATGGGAATTAGTAACACCACCCCTTTCTCTTGACCTGTGAATGAAGTCTTGAAGAGGGACAGTTGTGAACTACATAAAGGAGTCTTTTTACAAAACCACTGCCAGGAACACTCTATGGGACAGCTCTACAGAACACCATGAATCCATTAAGAGGGACACAGATTTGGTTTCTACAGGATGCCAGCTTAAGGGACCACAGCCCTGGCTGGAGGAATACAGATCTGCTCCATTGACTACTATAGAACCCATGGATACATCTGGGAAAACCAGGTTGGGACCCACCAGTCACTTGGTCCCATGGAGATGTTTGGAGTAGCCAGGTTGGGACACTCTGGCCACCTGGAACTCGTGAATATGCTCGGAAAAAGCCAAGTCGGGACCTTCCGGTCACCTAGTTCCATGGATATGTTCGGAGAAGCCAGGTCGGAACTTTCTGGTCTCCTGGCCACGTACCTCAATGGACTGTCAGCTTTCTAAGCTTGTTGTTACCTCCTCTTTGTGGGTGCTCTTTGGTGGGGGTGCCATTGGTGGGGGTAGTCAGCCCCAGAAGCCCCTCGGATTGGCAGCTGCTTTAATCCCAGCGAGTCAGCGGAAGGGTGAGACTCTGTAATTTGCACCATATTAGGTATTTGCTGGGACTGTTCGATATGTTTATTGTGTGTTTGGTGGCTCAATAAAATATTACCTCACTGTTTTACAATCATCCTGTGTTGTTGTTTATGTATCTTCTATCAGTGATGGATTATAATGAGTGTGATCTGCTCCACCATGAGGGGCCCGATCCTCCCGGGGGCCCACGTTCAAAGATCCCAGCACGGCTCAGGACGGATTCTTGTAGTGCTGATGTTTGATAAATAGGATAATAGAGCGCTCATAGAAAATAAATGTCTGACCTCTTCTTTCTGATGGGCATTTTAGAGCGAGGAGCTGCGCTCTGGACTCACCGCTGCACTCCCCATGCCATTGCGGTGGCCATCTTAATATCGATCTGTGCGGAGGAGACTGTGGGAGTCAGACGGAGGTGTCAAATGTACGGACCCTTTTAATCACAGGATGGAGGGTCACTGTGAATATTAATTCATGAACCACTGTGCATAGTGACTCGCCCCCAGGGCCGTGGGGCACTCGGCAGCCGGGCCTCTGGTTGCCGGGGGATATCACGGTGGCTGGCCCAGTCCGTGGCCCAGGGCGGTCACTCAAAGGGGGGGGGGGATGCTTATAGGGGAAATTGTCTTGACGCCACCTGTGGATTCTGGTAAGAGGTTACCAGCGCTGCGACAGTCCACTGAGGCTGATGTTAGGGGCAGCTATGATGGGACGGCTCCCCACAGGTAGAGCAGGCCTCAGGGCAGTGTAGAGGTGTAGAAAGATGGTGGAAGCAGGAGGGAGACGGCAGGACGGTCCCAGAGGAAGTACAGGCACACACACAAGGGTAAACTTCAATACCTTTACTGGTGGTGATGCAGGTACGGTCCAGGGCTTGTGGGGGCCCCGGGGGGATGCTGCGGGCTTGTGGGGGCCCTAAGGGGATGCTGCGGGCTTGTGGGGCCCTGGGGGGGATTCTGCGGGCTTGTGGGGCCCTGGAGGGGATGCTGTGGGCTTGTGGGTGCTCTGGGGGGGATGCTGCAGGCTTGTGGGGTCTATGGGGGGGATGCTGCAGGCATATGGGGGCTCTGGGGGGAGTGATGCAGGCTTGAGGGGGGCCCTGGGGGGATGCAGCCGGCTTGTGGGGGCCCCGGGGAGGATGCAGCGGGCTTGTGGGGCCTCTGTATGGGGTCCAGCCTGCATATGGCATTACATGGGGACCAGGCAGTATTCTCTATGGTGAATTATATGGGATCCAGTATTTTGTATGGAGCATTATATAGGGCTCATAATACTGTATGGAGGACTATGTGGTGCCATAACACTGTATGGAGGACTATACTGTCCGGTCTGCACTGTGCGCTGTGAGGATTCACTGGTTTCTGAGCTATTGTAGAATTTACAGTAGATATCACTCATGAAATGTAAGAAGTCAGTGAAATGTTTGGCATTGTACTAGATCTATATCTATAATTTCTCTGCTGTATCTGTGCATCATGAATGGTTGGATGTGTTAAAGGGGCCACTGAGACTCTTTCGCCCGGGGCCCACGAAAACCTGGAGGAGGGAGCATCATGTGACACTCCCTCTCCCATCATTCCTCCTCTGCGTCTGACGCAGCGGCATGATGACGCGCCATGCTGTGTCAGACAGTGGAGCTGGCAGCTGCTGAGGTGATCAGCTGCAGAGACTGAAGCAGCGGGGAACGAGGAGCGGTAAGTGTGTATTTATTTTTTAAATCATTGTGTACTGATAATACTGGAGGACTGGGGCTGCATTTTACCCTACGGGTGGGGGGGGGCTGCATTTTACCCTATGGAGGGCTGCATTATACTGCGTACAGGACCATGGGGGAATGCATTATACTGAGTGGAGAACCATGGCGAGTGTCTTAAGGCCCCGTCACACTAAGCGATGCAGCAGCGATCCCGACAACGATACGACCTGTCAGGGATCGTTGCTGCATCGCTAATACATCGCTGGTGAGCTGTCAAACAGGCAGGCTCACCAGCGATCAGGGGAGCAGCGATATCGTGGAAAGAATCGTTCCACGATGTCCTGCTCCTGTTACCAGCCTGCTGCTTAAGCAGGAGCAGGCTGGTAACTATGGTAAACATCGGGTTACTAAGTGCGCGTGTGCCCCTAGTAACCCGCTGTTTATCATGGATACCACTCTGCTAAGGTGAACGGTAGCCTCCGCGCACCGTAGCAGAGTGGTATCCATGGTAAACAGCGGGTTACTAAGTGCGCGCGTGCCCCTAGTAACCCGATGTTTACCATGGTTACCAGCCAGATCGTTGGTCCCGCTGGTCACACACAGCGATGTGTGCTGGCCAGCGGGAGGCCAACGACCAAAAAATGGTCCAGGATACTTTGCAGCGATCAGCGACCTCACAGCAGCGGCCTGATCGTTGCAAAGTGTCACACATAGCGACATCGCTGGTGAGGTCGCTGGTGAGTCACCAAAACCGTGACACAGCAGCGATCTCGCTAGCGATATCGCTATGTGAGACGGGGGCTTTATACTGTGTGGAGGACCATGGGGGAGTACATTGTACAGTGTGGAGGACCATGGGGGAGTGCATTGTACTGTGTGGAGGACCATGGGGGAGTGCATTGTACTGTGTGGAGGACCATGGGGGAGTGCATTGTACTGTGTGGAGGACCATGGGGGAGTGCATGGTACTGTGTGGAGGACCATGGGGGAGTGCATTATACTGTGTGGAGGACCACGGGGAGTGCATTGTACTGTGTGGAGGACCACGTGGGAGTGCATTATACTGCGTGGAGGACCACGAGGGAGTGCATTATACTGCGTGGAGGACCATGGCGAGTGCCTTATACTGTGTGGAGAACCATGGCGAGAGTCTTATACTGAGTGCATTATACTCTATGGAGTGTGGAGAGGTGTGGGGCAGTTGGGGGATTATACTTTACCCTGGGAGTTGAGGTCGGGTACAGTAGGGTCATTATACTGCGCATATGGAGGAATTCACCATGGGGGTATCATACCGTGTTTGGGGGGCACTTTTGTTGGCACCACACTTTATGGGCAATGAAAAAGGGATCTAGGACTTCAGCAGGAGGAAAATTACTATGTAAAGGCTGGAAGGTTGTGAGATCTGATCTTCTGCGACCCCGACAATTATTTACATTTTTGTTGCTGGGGGGGCCCAATTAGAATTTCTGAGTCCTATGTACGCCCCTGATTATACCAAATCCTCAGCTGTGCTGGTACTAAGGATATGGACACTCAGACATTTTGGGCTAAATATATACATACAAATATTTTTTCAATAACGTTTCATAAACAATTTGGCTTTTTTATTTCCTTTGCATTGCTAGTTGCAGAATGAGCTCACTGAGAATTTATCAGTGAGCTCATTCTGACCTTCTCTGTGCTGATTATGTTCACAGACCAGCATGAAAGTTGGGCTGATCTCTGATCCAGTCATAAATCATCGCAGAAATAAAAGAGCTGGAAACTCCACATCATAAGGAGCTCACTGACTGAATCTCAAGTTAACTCATTCTGCAGCCATCAATGTGCTGCTGGGAAACAAAAAGCTGGTAAAGGCCGAACAGAGCAAATGTTACATGAAGCAAAATAGTAAAAAGTATTTTTAGAGCAATATACATGTATTTAAAGGGATTGTCCGGTGTGAAGCTGAAGGCTGCAGTCATCTGTGTGACTCTCTGTGACTGCAGACTTGTAATCCTCACATCATGTAGACTGCGCGCTGCCAGCATTATTCTCAGCCCAGAGATGGCAGAAGCCCCTGTATCATGTGTACAGGAATTGTGCCCCCTCTCCCCGAGGAGCAGCAGTGCCTCGTCCTCCAGATACATGAGGGTCCCATCGGGGAGATCCGCATGTACCGGCCATGATGTCATCTCCATGGATACGGCATCAATGTGCAGAGCAGAAGACCCCTGTAAGGGAGAGCTCAGACGTGGGGGGATTGATGTGGATGTGAGGAGCAGATCCCCCCCATATTCACAGATTATCGCACAATACATGTGGCCTTGCACAGGAAAAACTGTGAGGAAAGAAGAAATCAGATTTCTTACAATATAGAATAATGTCCTCCTGCCCTCGCTCATGTCCAGTATTATTTATCCCCTGACCTTTTGGGTGGGGAACCCCTCCTGAGCCCCCTCCATTATATAGGAGCCATATATCTGCTCCATTACTGGCAGAAGGTAAGGAGCCAATCACACTGCACGGCTTCTACTTCCTGCTCTAAGCCCCGCCCACCTGCCTTCCCTTGAGATCTCCATGACAACCCTTGTGTGACTACAGTGACAGGCCACGCCCCCGAGGATTCTGATCAGTGCGGATGTCTCCATATTGCTGAGGACTATGAGCGGCTGATGGGCGGAGCCAGCAGCGATGTGAGGGGCAGAGCCAGCAGCGATATGAGGGGCGGAGCCAGCAGCGACATGAGGGGCGGAGCCAGCAGCGACATGAGGGTCGGAGCCAGCAGCTACATGAGGGGCGGAGCCAGCAGCGATATGAGGGGCGGAGCCAGCAGCGATGTGAGAGGCGGAGCCAGCAGCGATATGAGGGGCGGAGCCTGCAGCGACATGAGGGGCGGAGCCAGCAGTGATATGAGATGCGGAGCCAGCAGCGATGTGAGGGGCGGAGCCTGCAGCGACATGAGGGGCGGAGCCAGCAGTGATATGAGATGCGGAGCCAGCAGCGATGTGAGGGGCAGAGCCAGCAGCGATATGAGGAGCTGAGCCAACAGCGACACGAGGGGCGGAGCCAGCAGCGATGTGAGGGGCGGAGCCAGCAGCGATATGAGGGGCGCTCACAGCACTGACAGGAGCAGGTGTGTGTGCAGCCAGTTCCTCTGCTGTGGGTGTTGTGTTGTGTGAGCTTCGCCGTGTATATATTATACACATATATATATATATATATACAGAGTTGAAATCAGAAGTTTCCATACACTGTATAAATAGACACATCTGCAGGTTTTTCTCAATATCTGACATGAAATCAGAATAAACCTTTCCCATTTTAGGTCAATTAGGATTACCATCATTTTTAATATTTGCCAAATGCCAGAATAATGAGCGTCTCTTGTAAGGGGCATTAAAAGAGTCTTGTTATACCACTCTGACCTCCACGTGTCTTGTAAGGGGCATTAAAACCGTCTTGTTATACCACTCTGACCTCCACGTGTCTTGTAAGGGGCATTAAAACCGTCTTGTTATACCACTCTGACCCCCACGTCTCTTCAGAGGGGCATTAAAACCATCTTGTTATACCACTCTGACCTCCACGTCTCTTCTGAGGGGCATTAAAACCATCTTGTTATACCACTCTGACCTCCACGTCTCTTGTAAGGGGCATTAAAACCGTCTTGTTATACCACTCTGACCTCCACGTCTCTTCTGAGGGGCATTAAAAGCGTCTTGTTATACCACTCTGACCTCCACGTGTCTTGTAAGGGGCATTAAAACCGTCTTGTTATGCCACTCTGACCTCCACGTCTCTTCTGAGGGGCATTAAAAGCGTCTTGTTAAGCTACTGGGACCTCCACGACTCTTCGAACGGGCATTGCATTTCCTCATAATTTTTGGAAGCTTTTGCTTGGAAGGCATAAGCAAATACTATGGGAGACCCACTCCCCAATAATGGGAATAATGTTTTTAAGATGCTGTACTGTATGGCTCTTGTAAGGAGCATTAAGACCCTCTTGTTAAGCTACTGTGACCTCCACGTCTCTTCAAAGGGGCATTAAAAGCGTCTTCTTAAGCCACTCTGAACTCCACAGCTCTTCCAAGGGGCATTGAAATGTTGTTTTTAATTACCTTACCTCTAATCTCCATGACTCTTCCAACGGGCATTGCATTTCCTCCTAATTTTAGTCAGCTTTTGCTTTTCAATGCAAAGGTGAAAACTAAGGGAGACACACTCCCCAATAATGGGTAGAAGGTTTTTAGTACGCTGTAATCCACATCTGTTTCCAGGGGCATTGCAGTTCCTTATAATTTTTGGAAAGCCTTCCATTCACTGCTTAGGCCAACAGTGCACAGGAGACCCAGTTGCCATAAATGGAAAAAAAGGTTTAGTTAAGGCCCTCTGACCTCCATGTCATTTCCAAGGGGCATTGGAGTGCCTCAAAAGTTTTGGTAGGCATTGCACTCACTGTATGCCCTATAACTGTGTAGCCAAACCGCTCCTTTTGTTACAGAAACATATCCTACAAGACATATGTGGTTGACTGGCCTGATATTGATGTGAATGGTCCCTGTTCCTCCTGCTCTTTCTCCTTTGCCACTACCTCATCCATCATTTATCACTTGAAGCTTTGTTTTAACGAGAGTCATAGAACTTGGATAGTAGCAGGAAAACATCCAGCAATCCTCGGAGGAGGTAGGATATGCGCCAAAACGCTGACCACCTCAGGCCTAGCCGCTACTACATACATGCGCTTGCATTCCTTGAAAACAAAGCAGATGCTAACTTCTATCATCCTCATCATGCTCCTCACCTTGGCACTCTCAACTCCCCTGATAAAGAAGCCAGGGCCCACCGGAGAAGTCGGGTTCTTTGGTGGGCTCGTCCAATGCTGCCCTAAAGCAGGCCAGTCTAAGAAAAGTGTGTGGGGATGTTCCGCGGAGAAATCGGGGCGGCTTGGAACCGTTTATGGACACCTGGCCGCGGGGCGGCTGGGGACCGAGTGTGGACACCCGGCCGCCGGGCGGCTGGGGACTGAGTATCGATACCTCGCTGCCGAAGCACCCATGAGGTAGTGGCCAGCTCTGGCCTCCACATGCCTAAAAGGCCCAATTTCAAGTGCACGCATGCTAGCAGTATGGTATTGCAGCCTCGGGGTGGGTTGGTGGCAGGTTGCACACTTATGCTTGCATTCCAACAAAACAAAGCAGATGCTAACTTCTATCATCATCATGCTCCTCACCTTGGCATTCTCACCTCCCCTGATGGAGTCGGTTTCTCTAGTGGGCTTGTCCAATGCTGCCCTAAAGCAGGCCAGTCTAAGAAAAGTGTGTGGGGATGTTCCGCGGAGAAATCGGGGTGGCTGGGGACCGTCTATGGACACCCCGCCGCCCCCAGGCGGCTGGGGACCAGGTGTGGACACCCGGCCGCCGGGCGGCTGGGGACTGAGTATGGATACCTCGCTGCCGAAGCAGCCATGAGGTAGTGGCCAGCTTCGGCCTCCTCAAAACTAAAAGGCCCAATTTCAAGTGCAAGCTAGCAGTATGGTATTGCAGCCTGAGGGTGGGTGGGTGGTTGGCTGCATATTTGCGCTTGCATTGCAAGGAATGGGGGAGGTATAATTGAACACTGCCCTGGGACAAGAACTTGCACGGGGATAGTTGCAAGTCTGCATCTTCTGATGCGGCAAGGATCACTTCTGATGGGCACACTTTTAGGCAGTGACCTGGGAGTCAGAGATCCTTCCAGGGGTCTTCCCCATGCTGTTCCCATGTCTTTTCAGCACTATATGCATGTGTCACACAGCACATGGCCAGATAAGGTTGTAAAATGTTAAAATGACATTTCCCGGTGAATGCATTTGTCACAGTTGAAAGCAATACAAAAGTGCAAAAACGCATAAAAAATGCTACTTGTGAACATAGCCCAAGGTGTGGAGGAGTATTTTTGTTTTTGGTTATTTATTTTACCTTATACACAAGTCTTTACCCTGGAAAAGAAATTCCTTAACATATTTCACAGGAAAAAAGTTTCACTTTCGTTTTTGAACATTTTCTTATGAGCCTGTAAAAGTGGCTTAATACCTCTGACCACGTTGTTGACAACAGTGACCTGGGGGGTCAGAAATGCTTCCTGGGGCGATCCCCATGCTGTCCCCATGTCATCTGAGCACTGTCACTATCATTTTGGGCACTTTTTAGGCTTTCTACAGACTGCCGGGGGTGCCTCCGCAAAAATGCTCGGGTCTCCCATAGACTAACATGGGCTCGTTGCTCGGGTCGAGCACCCGAGTATCACGGCGAGCTTGGGCCGAGCTTCGAGCACCCGAGCATTTTAGTGCTCGCTCAACACTATTTATAACGGGGGCACAAGCTAGTGACTGATTTATATTCTCAGTGGAGCAGACTTCATTGCGGTGAATGATATACTCATGGGCACAGTGTGGCACATATTTGCATTTGGTGGCACAGTGGGTGGCATTATTTATTTAAGTCGCTTATATTTGTAACATTTTTGTTTTTCAGGAGTGCGGTGATCTGCTGAAAAGTGCGGAGCAGCCGAAACCTGGACAGCAAACTGCAAAGACGAATCATGGCGGGAAGTCGTCACGAAAGACTGGACTAGGTAAAGAAGAGAAGAAAGAGAGCGACTGCAGTGTATAAACTGGAGGGTTAGGTGGGGCCCATTATATTATAATAAATCTATGTGCGGCCCATTATATTATAATAAATCTATGTGGGGCCCATTATATTATAATAAATCTATGTGGGGTCCATAATATTAAAGGGACGGATATGTGGTGCCCATTATATTAAAGGGAAAGCTATGTGGGGCCAATTATATTAAAGGGAAAGCTATGTGGGGCCAATTATATTAAGGGGAAAGCTATGTGGGGCCCATTATATTAAAGAGAAAGCTATGTGGGGCCCATTATATTAAAGAGAAAGCTATGTGGGGCCCATTAAATAAAGAGAAAGCTATGTGGGGCCCATTATATTAAAGAGAAAGCTATGTGGGGCCCATTATATTAAAGAGAAAGCTATGTGGGGCCCATTATATTAAAGAGAAAGCTATGTGGGGCCCATTATATTAAAGAGAAAGCTATGTGGGGCCCATTATATTAAAGAGAAAGCTATGTGGGGCCCATTATATTAAAGAGAAAGCTATGTGGGGCCCATTATATTAAAGAGAAAGCTATGTGGGGCCCATTATATTAAAGAAAAAGCTATGTGGGTCCCATTATATTAAAGAAAAAGCTATGTGGGGCCCATTATATTAAAGGGAAAGCTATGTGGGGCCCATTATATAAAAGGGAAAGCTATGTGCGGCCCATTATATAAAAGGGAAAGCTATGTGCGGCCCATTATATTAAAGAGAAAGCTATGTGGGGCCCATTTTATTAAAGAGAAAGCTATGTGGGGCCCATTATATTAAAGAGAAAGCTATGTGGGGCTCATTATATTAAAGGGAAAGCTATGTGGGGCCCATTATATAATAATAAAATCTATGTGGTGCCCATTATATTAAAGGGAAAGCTATGTGGGGCCCATTATATTAAAGAGAAAGCTATGTGGGGCCCATTATATTAAAGGGAAAGCTATGTGGGGCCCATTATATTAAAGGGAAAGCTATGTGGGGCCCGTTATCTTAAAGGGACATCTACGTAGGGCCCATTATATTAAATGGATGGCTATGTAGGGCCCATTATATTAAAGAGAGAGCTATGTGGGGCCCATTATATTAAAGAAAAAGCTATGTGGGGCCCATTATATTAAAGGGAAAGCTATGTTGTGCCCATTATATTAAAGGGAAAGCTATGTGGGGCCCATTATATTAAAGAGAAAGCTATGTGGGGCCCATTATATTAAAGGGAAAGCTATGTGGGGCCCATTATATAATAATAAAATCTATGTGGGGCCCATTATATTAAAGGGAAAGCTATGTGGGGCCTGTTATCTTAAAGGGACATATACGTATATGATAAATTCTATATGGGGCCCATGATATTTAATGGAAGGCTATGTGAGGCCCATTATATTAAATAGAGGGCTATGTGGGGACCAATACATTAAAAAGAAAGCTATATTGGGGCCCACTATGTTATCTGGAAGGTTTTGTGGAGCCCTCTGTATTAAATTGAGGGCTATGTGAGGCCTATTAAATTAAATGGAAAGCGTTGCGGGGCCCATAATATTATATGGAGGGCTATGTGAGGCGCATTTATCAAATAAAGGGCTATGTAGCGCCAATTATATTAAATGGAAGCCTGTGTTTTGTCCATTATATTAAATAGAGATGTATCTTGGCTCCATTATAATAAATGGAAGGCAATGTGGGGACCATTATATTAAATGGAGGGTTATGTGGGGCCCATTATATTAAATGGAAGCCTATATGGAGCCCAGTAAATTAAATGTAAAGCTATGTGGGGCCCAATATTTTAAATGGAAGGTTAAGTGAGGCCAATTGTATTAAATAGAGGGCTATGTGGTGCCCAATATAAAACATGGAAGGCTTTTTGGTGCCCATTATATTAAATAGAGGGATATTTTGGCCCCATTTTATTAAATGGAAGGCTATGTCAGGTCCAATATATTAAATGGAGTCCAGTGTGGCCTATTATATTAAATTGACGGTTATGTGGGGTTCAATAAATTAAATGAAAAGCTATGTGGAGCCCAATAAATTAAATTATAGTACATGGAAGGCAATGTGCGGCTCATTATACTATATAGAGGGCTATGTGGGGGCCATTATACTTTATAGAATTCTATGTGGGGGTCCATTATACTTTTGCCAATGGCAAATTGTGTGTTCCGGTGGCACTCCAAAGGTAAAGGGTGTGCTCCGGTGGCATTCCAACGTCATAGGGTGTGCTCTGGTGGCACACCAATGGCAAAAAGGCCAAAGAGTAGACTCTGGTGGCAGACTGAGCAGCCCTAGAGTGCGCCCCAGTGATAAGCAATAAGGCCAAAGAATGTACCCTGGTGGTAGGCTAAAAAGCCCTAGAGTGCGCCCCAGTGGTAAGCAATAAGGCTAAAAAGTGCACCCCGGTGGCAGGCTAAAAAAGCCTAAAATGAGTGCCCCGGTGGTAAGCAAAATGGTCAGAGTGTACCCCGGTCGCAGTTAAAAAGCCCAAGTTGGGTGCCCCGGTGGTAAGCTAAAAGGCCAAAGAGTGCACCCCGGTGGAAGCTAAAAAGCCCAAGATGGGTGCCCCGGTGGTAAGCAAAAAGGTCACATATTGGGCCCCTCTGGTAGGCCTACGGGAAATAGAGTTCTCCGATGGCACACCAACGGTAAAGGGTGTGCCCGATGGTACTCCAATGGTAAAGGGTGTGCTTCAGTGGCATGACAGTGGCAAAAAGTGTACTCCGGTGGCATGCTAATGGTGAAAGGTGTGCTCTGTTGGCACCCCAACTGTAAAGAGTGTGTTCCAGTGGCACCCCAGCAGCCAATGGTGTACTTCGGTGGCAGACCATCGGGAAATGGTGTGATATGTAAGGCTCATCATAACAAAAGGGAGGGCTATGTGGGACCCATTATTTTATATGGAAAGCAAGGTGGGGCCCATTATATTAATTAGGGGCTTATGTGGGGCTCTTTATATTAAATAAAAACATATGTGGGCCCCATTAAATAAAATGGAAGGCTATGTGGACCCCATTAAATTAAATGGAAGGCTATGTGGACCCCATTAAATTAAATGGAAGGCTATGTGGGGCCCATTATATTAAATGGAAGCCTATATGGGGCCCAATAAATTAAATGAAAAGCTACAGTATGTACAGCAATAATAAAAATGGTAATAATACAGGGTGGACTATTTATATGGATACACCTAAATTAAATGGGAATGGTTGGTGATGTCAACTTCCTGTTTATGGCACATAAGTATATGGGAGGGGGAAACTTTTCCAGATGGGTGGTGACTATGGCGGCCATTTTGAAGTCGGCCATTTTGGATCTAACTTTATTTTTTTCAATGGGAAGAGGGTGATGTGACACATCAAACTCATTGAGAATTTCATAAGAAAATACAATGGTGTGCTTGGTTTTAACATAACTTTATTCTTTCATGAATTATTTACAAGTTTATGACCACTTATAAAATGTGTTTAAAGTGCTGCCCATTGTGTTGGGTTGTCAATGCAACCCTCTTCTCCCACTCTTGACACACTGATAGCAACACCGCAGAAGAAATGCTAGCACAGGCTTTCAGTATCCGTTGTTTCAGATGCTGAAAGGTTATATGGGGCCTATTAAAATAAATGGAAGACTATGCAGGACCTCTTGTAATAACTAGAAGGCAATTTGTGGCCCATTATATTAAACTAGATGGTGGCCCGATTCTAACTCATCGGGTATTCTAGAATATGTATGCGGCCGGCCGCGACCAATCAGCGAACCGTGTTAGTGAGGACCGGAGAGCATGTTTAAATTTGGCGCCAAAACCGGTGATTGGTCACGGCTGGCGGCCGCGACCAATCAGCGAATCGTATTAGTGAGAACCGGGGAGCGGGTACTTCCACTGTGAGCAGCCGGGAGATGACCGGCTGCTAGCAGCAGAAGTATCCCAACCGGCGGCGCCGCTCCCCGGTCCTCCCTTCACACTTGCCGTCGGGAGATCAGCGGCCCTAGCCTCTGATCTAGCGACGGTAGCCGCATGGAGGTCAGCGGCGCCGCAGGTCGGGGTACTTCTGCTGCGAGCAGCCGGGAGATGACCGGCTGCATCGCCACTGACCTCTGTGCAGAGCGGTGTTTAAATTTGGAGCCAATATCGCTGATTGGTCGTGGCCGCCGAATCGTATTAGTGAGGACAGGGGAGCGGCGCTGCCTGTGCGGGTACTTCCACTGCGAGCAGCCGGGAAATGACCGGCTGCTCGCAGCAGAAGTATCCCGACCGGTGGCGCCGCTCCCCGGTCCTCCCTTCACACTTTCCGTCGGAAGATCAGCGGCCCTAACCGCTCATCTCCCGACGGTAGCTGCATGGAGGTCAGCGGCGCCGCTGGTCGGGGTACTTCTGCTGCGAGCAACCGGGAGTTGACCGGCTGCATCGCTACTGACCTCTGTGCAGAGCGGTGTTTAAATTTGGAGCCAATATCGCTGATTGGTCGTGGCCGCCGAATCGTATTAGTGAGGACAGGGGAGCGGCGCTGCCTGTGCGGGTACTTCCACTGCGAGCAGCCGGGAAATGACCGTCTGCTCGCAGCAGAAGTATCCTGACCGGTGGCGCCGCTCCCCGGTCCTCCCTTCACACTTTCCGTCGGAAGATCAGCGGCCCTAACCGCTGATCTCCCGACGGTAGCCGCATGGAAGTCAGCGGCGCCGCTGGTCGGGGTACTTCTGCTGCGACAGTGGACAGTGGGACAGTGGCGTGCTCCGGTGGCAAGCCAACGGGACAGTGGCGTGCTCCGGTGGCAAGCCAACGGGACAGTGGCGTGCTCCGGTGCCAAGCCAAGGGGAAAGTGGCGTGCTCCGGTGGCAAGCCAAGGGGAAAGTGGCGTGCTCCGGTGGCAAGCCAACGGGACAGTGGCGTGCTCCGCTGGCAAGCCAACGGGACAGTGGCGTGCTCCGGTGGCAAGCCAACGGGACAGTGGCGTGCTCCGGTGGCAAGCCAACGGGACAGTGGCGTGCTCCGGTGGCAAGCCAACGGGACAGTGGCGTGCTCCGGTGGCAAGCCAACGGGACAGTGGCGTGCTCCGGTGGCAAGCCAACGGGACAGTGGCGTGCTCCGGTGGCAAGCCAACGGGACAGTGGCGTGCTCCGGTGGCAAGCCAACGGGACAGTGGCGTGCTCCGGTGGCAAGCAAACGGGAAAGTGGCGTGCTCCGGTGGCAAGCCAACGGGACTGTGGCGTGCTCCGGTGGCAAGCCAACGGGACTGTGGCGTGCTCCGGTGGCAAGCCAACGGGACTGTGGCGTGCTCCGGTGGCAAGCCAACGGGAAAGTGGCGTGCTCCGGTGGCAAGCCAACGGGAAAGTGGCGTGCTCCGGTGGCAAGCCAACGGGAAAGTGGCGTGCTCCGGTGGCAAGCCAACGGGACAGTGGCGTGCTCCGGTGGCAAGCCAACGGGACAGTGGCGTGCTCCGGTGGCAAGCCAACGGGACAGTGGCGTGCTCCGGTGGCAAGCCAACGGGAAAGTGGCGTGCTCCGGTGGCAAGCCAACGGGAAAGTGGCGTGCTCCGGTGGCAAGCCAACGGGAAAGTGGCGTGCTCCGGTGGCAAGCCAACGGGAAAGTGGCGTGCTCCGGTGGCAAGCCAACGGGAAAGTGGCGTGCTCCGGTGGCAAGCCAACGGGACTGTGGCGTGCTCCGGTGGCAAGCCAACGGGACAGTGGCGTGCTCCGGTGGCAAGCCAACGGGACTGTGGCGTGCTCCGGTGGCAAGCCAACGGGACAGTGGCGTGCTCCGGTGGCAAGCCAACGGGACAGTGGCGTGCTCCGGTGGCAAGCCAACGGGACAGTGGCGTGCTCCGGTGGCAAGCCAACGGGACAGTGGCGTGCTCCGGTGGCAAGCCAACGGGAAAGTGGCGTGCTCCGGTGGCAAGCCAACGGGACAGTGGCGTGCTCCGGTGGCAAGCCAACGGGACAGTGGCGTGCTCCGGTGGCAAGCCAACGGGACTGTGGCGTGCTCCGGTGGCAAGCCAACGGGACAGTGGCGTGCTCCGGTGGCAAGCCAACGGGACAGTGGCGTGCTCCGGTGGCAAGCCAACGGGACAGTGGCGTGCTCCGGTGACAAGCCAACGGGACTGTGGCGTGCTCCGGTGGCAAGCCAACGGGAAAGTGGCGTGCTCCGGTGGCAAGCCAACGGGAAAGTGGCGTGCTCCGGTGGCAAGCCAACGGGAAAGTGGCGTGCTCCGGTGGCAAGCCAACGGGAAAGTGGCGTGCTCCGGTGGCAAGCCAACGGGAAAGTGGCGTGCTCCGGTGGCAAGCCAACGGGACTGTGGCGTGCTCCGGTGGCAAGCCAACGGGACTGTGGCGTGCTCCGGTGGCAAGCCAACGGGACAGTGGCGTGCTCCGGTCGCAAGCCAACGGGAAAGTGGCGTGCTCCGGTGGCAAGCCAACGGGAAAGTGGCATGCTCCGGTGGCAAGCCAACGGGAAAGTGGCGTGCTCCGGTGGCAAGCCAACGGGAAAGTGGCGTGCTCCGGTGGCAAGCCAACGGGAAAGTGGCGTGCTCCGGTGGCAAGCCAACGGGAAAGTGGCGTGCTCCGGTGGCAAGCCAACGGGACAGTGGCGTGCTCCGGTGGCAAGCCAACGGGACAGTGGCGTGCTCCGGTGGCAAGCCAACGGGAAAGTGGCGTGCTCCGGAGGCAAGCCAACGGGAAAGTGGCGTGCTCCGGTGGCAAGCCAACGGGACAGTGGCGTGCTCCGGTGGCAAGCCAACGGGAAAGTGGCGTGCTCCGGTGGCAAGCCAACGGGACTGTGGCGTGCTCCGGTGGCAAGCCAACGGGACTGTGGCGTGCTCCGGTGGCAAGCCAACGGGAAAGTGGCGTGCTCCGGTGGCAAGCCAACGGGAAAGTGGCGTGCTCCGGTGGCAAGCCAACGGGAAAGTGGCGTGCTCCGGTGGCAAGCCAACGGGAAAGTGGCGTGCTCGGTGGCAAGCCAACGGGAAAATGGCGTGCTCCGGTGGCAAGCCAACGGGAAAGTGGCGTGCTCCGGTGGCAAGCCAACGGGAAAGTGGCGTGCTCCGGTGGCAAGCCAACGGGAAAGTGGCGTGCTCCGGTGGCAAGCCAACGGGATTGTGGCGTTCTCCGGTGGCAAACTAACGGGACAGTGGCGTGCTCCGGTGGCAAACCAACGGGACAGTGGCGTGCTCCGGTGGCAAGCCAACGGGACAGTGGCGTGCTCCGGTGGCAAGCCAACTGGAAAGTGGCGTGCTCCGGTGGCAAGCCAACGGGAAATTGGCGTGCTCCGGTGGCAAGCCAACGGGACTGTGGCGTGCTCCGGTGGCAAGCCAACGGGACTGTGGCTTGCTCCGGTTGCAAGCCAACGGGACTGTGGCTTGCTCCGGTGGCAAGCCAACGGGACAGTGGAGTGCTCCGGTGGCAAGCCAACGGGACAGTGGAGTGCTCCGGTGGCAAGCCAACAGGAAAGTGGCGTGCTCCGGTGGCAAGCCAATGGGAAAGTGGCGTGCTCCGGAGGCAAGCCAACGGGAAAGTGGCGTGCTCCGGTGGCAAGCCAACGGGACAGTGGCGTGCTCCGGTGGCAAGCCAACGGGAAAGTGGCGTGCTCCGGTGGCAAGCCAACGGGACTGTGGCGTGCTCCGGTGGCAAGCCAACGGGACTGTGGCGTGCTCCGGTGGCAAGCCAACGGGAAAGTGGCGTGCTCCGGTGGCAAGCCAACGGGAAAGTGGCGTGCTCCGGTGGCAAGCCAACGGGAAAGTGGCGTGCTCCGGTGGCAAGCCAACGGGAAAGTGGCGTGCTCGGTGGCAAGCCAACGGGAAAATGGCGTGCTCCGGTGGCAAGCCAACGGGAAAGTGGCGTGCTCCGGTGGCAAGCCAACGGGAAAGTGGCGTGCTCCGGTGGCAAGCCAACGGGAAAGTGGCGTGCTCCGGTGGCAAGCCAACGGGATTGTGGCGTTCTCCGGTGGCAAACTAACGGGACAGTGGCGTGCTCCGGTGGCAAACCAACGGGACAGTGGCGTGCTCCGGTGGCAAGCCAACGGGACAGTGGCGTGCTCCGGTGGCAAGCCAACGGGAAAGTGGCGTGCTCCGGTGGCAAGCCAACGGGAAATTGGCGTGCTCCGGTGGCAAGCCAACGGGACTGTGGCGTGCTCCGGTGGCAAGCCAACGGGACTGTGGCTTGCTCCGGTTGCAAGCCAACGGGACTGTGGCGTGCTCCGGTGGCAAGCCAACGGGACAGTGGAGTGCTCCGGTGGCAAGCCAACGGGACAGTGGAGTGCTCCGGTGGCAAGCCAACAGGAAAGTGGCGTGCTCCGGTGGCAAGCCAACGGGAAAGTGGCGTGCTCCGGTGGCAAGCCAACGGGAAAGTGGCGTGCTCCGGTGGCAAGCCAACGGGACTGTGGCGTGCTCCGGTCGCAAGCCAACGGGACAGTGGCGTGCTCCGGTGGCAAGCCAACGGGACAATGGCGTGCTCCGGTGGCAAGCGAACGGGACAGTGGCGTGCTCCGGTGGCAAGCCAACGGGAAAGTGGCGTGCTCCGGTGGCAAGCCAACGGGAAAGTGGCGTGCTCCAGTGGCAAGCCAACGGGACTGTGGCGTGCTCCGGTGGCAAGCCGACGGGACTGTGGCTTGTTCAGGTGGCAAGCCGACGGGACTGTGGCGTGCTCCGGTGGCAAGCCGACGGGACAGTGGAGTGCTCCGGTGGCAAGCCGACGGGACAGTGGAGTGCTCCGGTGGCAAGCCAACGGGAAAGTGGCGTGCTCCGGTGGCAAGCCAACGGGAAAGTGGCGTGCTCCGGTGGCAAGCCAACGGGACTGTGGCGTGCTCCGGTGGCAAGCCAACGGGAAAGTGGCGTGCTCCGGTGGCAAGCCAACGGGACTGTGGCGTGCTCCGGTGGCAAGCCAACGGGACTGTGGCGTGCTCCGGTGGCAAGCCAACGGGAAAGTGGCGTGCTCCGGTGGCAAGCCAACGGGAAAGTGGCGTGCTCCGGTGACAAGCCAACGGGAAAGTGGCGTGCTCCGGTGGCAAGCCAACGGGAAAATGGCGTGCTCCGGTGGCAAGCCAACGGGAAAGTGGCGTGCTCCGGTGGCAAGCCAACGGGAAAGTGGCGTGCTCCGGTGGCAAGCCAACGGGAAAGTGGCGTGCTCCGGTGGCAAGCCAACGGGACTGTGGCGTGCTCCGGTGGCAAGCCAACGGGACTGTGGCGTGCTCCGGTGGCAAACCAACGGGACAGTGGCGTGCTCCGGTGGCAAGCCAACGGGACAGTGGCGTGCTCCGGTGGCAAGCCAACGAGAAAGTGGCGTGCTCCGGTGGCAAGCCAACGGGAAATTGGCGTGCTCCGGTGGCAAGCCAACGGGACTGTGGCGTGCTCCGGTGGCAAGCCAACGGGAAAGTGGCGTGCTCCGGTGGCAAGCCAACGGGAAAGTGGCGTGCTCCGGTGGCAAGCCAACGGGACTGTGGCGTGCTCCGGTGGCAAGCCAACGGGACTGTGGCGTGCTCCGGTGGCAAGCCAACGGGACTGTGGCGTGCTCCGGTGGCAAGCCAACGGGAAAGTGGCGTGCTCCGGTGGCAAGCCAACGGGAAAGTGGCGTGCTCCGGTGGCAAGCCAACGGGAAAGTGGCGTGCTCCGGTGTCAAGCCAACGGGACAGTGGCGTGCTCCGGTGGCAAGCCAAGGGGACAGTGGCGTGCTCCGGTGGCAAGCCAACGGGACAGTGGCGTGCTCCGGTGGCAAGCCAACGGGAAAGTGGCGTGCTCCGGTGGCAAGCCAACGGGAAAGTGGCGTGCTCCGGTGGCAAGCCAACGGGAAAGTGGCGTGCTCCGGTGGCAAGCCAACGGGAAAGTGGCGTGCTCCGGTGGCAAGCCAACGGGACTGTGGCGTGCTCCGGTGGCAAGCCAACGGGACAGTGGCGTGCTCCGGTGGCAAGCCAACGGGACAGTGGCGTGCTCCGGTGGCAAGCCAACGGGACTGTGGCGTGCTCCGGTGGCAAGCCAACGAGAAAGTGGCGTGCTCCGGTGGCAAGCCAACGGGACAGTGGCGTGCTCCGGTGGCAAGCCAACGGGACAGTGGCGTGCTCCGGTGGCAAGCCAACGGGACAGTGGCGTGCTCCGGTGGCAAGCCAACGGGACAGTGGCGTGCTCCGGTGGCAAGCCAAGGGGACAGTGGCGTGCTCCGGTGGCAAGCCAACGGGACTGTGGCGTGCTCCGGTGGCAAGCCAACGGGACTGTGGCGTGCTCCGGTGGCAAGCCAACGGGAAAGTGGCGTGCTCCGGTGGCAAGCCAACGGGAAAGTGGCGTGCTCCGGTGGCAAGCCAACGGGAAAGTGGCGTGCTCCGGTGGCAAGCCAACGGGAAAGTGGCGTGCTCCGGTGGCAAGCCAACGGGACTGTGGCGTGCTCCGGTGGCAAGCCAACGGGACTGTGGCGTGCTCCGGTCGCAAGCCAACGGGAAAGTGGCGTGCTCCGGTGGCAAGCCAACGGGAAAGTGGCGTGCTCCGGTGGCAAGCCAAAGGGAAAGTGGCGTGCTCCGGTGGCAGGCCAACGGGAAAGTGGCGTGCTCCGGTGGCAAGCCAACGGGAAAGTGGCGTGCTCCGGTGGCAAGCCAACGGTAAAGTGGCGTGCTCCGGTGGCAAGCCAACGGTAAAGTGGCGTGCTCCGGTGGCAAGCCAACGGGACAGTGGCGTGCTCCGGTGGCAAGCCAACGGGAAAGTGGCGTGCTCCGGAGGCAAGCCAACGGGAAAGTGGCGTGCTCCGGTGGCAAGCCAACGGGACAGTGGCGTGCTCCGGTGGCAAGCCAACGGGAAAGTGGCGTGCTCCGGTGGCAAGCCAACGGGACTGTGGCGTGCTCCGGTGGCAAGCCAACGGGACTGTGGCGTGCTCCGGTGGCAAGCCAACGGGAAAGTGGCGTGCTCCGGTGGCAAGCCAACGGGAAAGTGGCGTGCTCCGGTGGCAAGCCAACGGGAAAGTGGCGTGCTCCGGTGGCAAGCCAACGGGAAAGTGGCGTGCTCGGTGGCAAGCCAACGGGAAAATGGCGTGCTCCGGTGGCAAGCCAACGGGAAAGTGGCGTGCTCCGGTGGCAAGCCAACGGGAAAGTGGCGTGCTCCGGTGGCAAGCCAACGGGAAAGTGGCGTGCTCCGGTGGCAAGCCAACGGGATTGTGGCGTTCTCCGGGGGCAAACTAACGGGACAGTGGCGTGCTCCGGTGGCAAACCAACGGGACAGTGGCGTGCTCCGGTGGCAAGCCAACGGGACAGTGGCGTGCTCCGGTGGCAAGCCAACGGGAAAGTGGCGTGCTCCGGTGGCAAGCCAACGGGAAATTGGCGTGCTCCGGTGGCAAGCCAACGGGACTGTGGCGTGCTCCGGTGGCAAGCCAACGGGACTGTGGCTTGCTCCGGTTGCAAGCCAACGGGACTGTGGCGTGCTCCGGTGGCAAGCCAACGGGACAGTGGAGTGCTCCGGTGGCAAGCCAACGGGACAGTGGAGTGCTCCGTTGGCAAGCCAACAGGAAAGTGGCGTGCTCCGGTGGCAAGCCAACGGGAAAGTGGCGTGCTCCGGTGGCAAGCCAACGGGAAAGTGGCGTGCTCCGGTGGCAAGCCAACGGGAAAGTGGCGTGCTCCGGTGGCAAGCCAACGGGACTGTGGCGTGCTCCGGTCGCAAGCCAACGGGACAGTGGCGTGCTCCGGTGGCAAGCCAACGGGACAATGGCGTGCTCCGGTGGCAAGCCAACGGGACAGTGGCGTGCTCCGGTGGCAAGCCAACGGGAAAGTGGCGTGCTCCGGTGGCAAGCCAACGGGAAAGTGGCGTGCTCCAGTGGCAAGCCAACGGGACTGTGGCGTGCTCCGGTGGCAAGCCGACGGGACTGTGGCTTGTTCAGGTGGCAAGCCGACGGGACTGTGGCGTGCTCCGGTGGCAAGCCGACGGGACAGTGGAGTGCTCCGGTGGCAAGCCGACGGGACAGTGGAGTGCTCCGGTGGCAAGCCAACGGGAAAGTGGCGTGCTCCGGTGGCAAGCCAACGGGAAAGTGGCGTGCTCCGGTGGCAAGCCAACGGGACTGTGGCGTGCTCCGGTGGCAAGCCAACGGGAAAGTGGCGTGCTCCGGTGGCAAGCCAACGGGACTGTGGCGTGCTCCGGTGGCAAGCCAACGGGACTGTGGCGTGCTCCGGTGGCAAGCCAACGGGAAAGTGGCGTGCTCCGGTGGCAAGCCAACGGGAAAGTGGCGTGCTCCGGTGACAAGCCAACGGGAAAGTGGCGTGCTCCGGTGGCAAGCCAACGGGAAAATGGCGTGCTCCGGTGGCAAGCCAACGGGAAAGTGGCGTGCTCCGGTGGCAAGCCAACGGGAAAGTGGCGTGCTCCGGTGGCAAGCCAACGGGAAAGTGGCGTGCTCCGGTGGCAAGCCAACGGGACTGTGGCGTGCTCCGGTGGCAAGCCAACGGGACTGTGGCGTGCTCCGGTGGCAAACCAACGGGACAGTGGCGTGCTCCGGTGGCAAGCCAACGGGACAGTGGCGTGCTCCGGTGGCAAGCCAACGAGAAAGTGGCGTGCTCCGGTGGCAAGCCAACGGGAAATTGGCGTGCTCCGGTGGCAAGCCAACGGGACTGTGGCGTGCTCCGGTGGCAAGCCAACGGGAAAGTGGCGTGCTCCGGTGGCAAGCCAACGGGAAAGTGGCGTGCTCCGGTGGCAAGCCAACGGGACAGTGGCGTGCTCCGGTGGCAAGCCAACGGGACAGTGGCGTGCTCCGGTGGCAAGCCAACGGGACAGTGGCGTGCTCCGGTGGCAAGCCAACGGGACAGTGGCGTGCTCCGGTGGCAAGCCAACGGGACAGTGGCGTGCTCCGGTGGCAAGCCAACGGGAAAGTGGCGTGCTCCGGTGGCAAGCCAACGGGAAAGTGGCGTGCTCCGGTGGCAAGCCAACGGGACTGTGGCGTGCTCCGGTGGCAAGCCAACGGGACTGTGGCGTGCTCCGGTGGCAAGCCAACGGGACTGTGGCGTGCTCCGGTGGCAAGCCAACGGGAAAGTGGCGTGCTCCGGTGGCAAGCCAACGGGAAAGTGGCGTGCTCCGGTGGCAAGCCAACGGGAAAGTGGCGTGCTCCGGTGTCAAGCCAACGGGACAGTGGCGTGCTCCGGTGGCAAGCCAAGGGGACAGTGGCGTGCTCCGGTGGCAAGCCAACGGGACAGTGGCGTGCTCCGGTGGCAAGCCAACGGGAAAGTGGCGTGCTCCGGTGGCAAGCCAACGGGAAAGTGGCGTGCTCCGGTGGCAAGCCAACGGGAAAGTGGCGTGCTCCGGTGGCAAGCCAACGGGAAAGTGGCGTGCTCCGGTGGCAAGCCAAAGGGACTGTGGCGTGCTCCGGTGGCAAGCCAACGGGACAGTGGCGTGCTCCGGTGGCAAGCCAACGGGACAGTGGCGTGCTCCGGTGGCAAGCCAACGGGACAGTGGCGTGCTCCGGTGGCAAGCCAACGGGACAGTGGCGTGCTCCGGTGGCAAGCCAACGAGAAAGTGGCGTGCTCCGGTGGCAAGCCAACGGGACAGTGGCGTGCTCCGGTGGCAAGCCAACGGGACAGTGGCGTGCTCCGGTGGCAAGCCAACGGGACAGTGGCGTGCTCCGGTGGCAAGCCAACGGGACAGTGGCGTGCTCCGGTGGCAAGCCAAGGGGACAGTGGCGTGCTCCGGTGGCAAGCCAACGGGACTGTGGCGTGCTCCGGTGGCAAGCCAACGGGACTGTGGCGTGCTCCGGTGGCAAGCCAACGGGAAAGTGGCGTGCTCCGGTGGCAAGCCAACGGGAAAGTGGCGTGCTCCGGTGGCAAGCCAACGGGAAAGTGGCGTGCTCCGGTGGCAAGCCAACGGGAAAGTGGCGTGCTCCGGTGGCAAGCCAACGGGACTGTGGCGTGCTCCGGTGGCAAGCCAACGGGACTGTGGCGTGCTCCGGTCGCAAGCCAACGGGAAAGTGGCGTGCTCCGGTGGCAAGCCAACGGGAAAGTGGCGTGCTCCGGTGGCAAGCCAAAGGGAAAGTGGCGTGCTCCGGTGGCAGGCCAACGGGAAAGTGGCGTGCTCCGGTGGCAAGCCAACGGGAAAGTGGCGTGCTCCGGTGGCAAGCCAACGGTAAAGTGGCGTGCTCCGGTGGCAAGCCAACGGGAAAGTGGCGTGCTCCGGTGGCAAGCCAACGGGAAAGTGGCGTGCTCCGGTGGCAAGCCAACGGGAAAGTGGCGTGCTCCGGTGGCAAGCCAACGGGAAAGTGGCGTGCTCCGGTGGCAAGCCAACGGGACAGTGGCGTGCTCCGGTGGCAAGCCAACGGGAAAGTGGCGTGCTCCGGTGGCAAGCCAACGGGACAGTGGCGTGCTCCGGTGGCAAGCCAACGGGAAAGTGGCGTGCTCCGGTGGCAAGCCAACGGGAAAGTGGCGTGCTCCGGTGGCAAGCCAACGGGAAAGTGGCGTGCTCCGGTGGCAAGCCAACGGGAAAGTGGCGTGCTCCGGTGGCAAGCCAACGGGACTGTGGCGTGCTCCGGTGGCAAGCCAACGGGACTGTGGCGTGCTCCGGTCGCAAGCCAACGGGAAAGTGGCGTGCTCCGGTGGCAAGCCAACGGGAAAGTGGCGTGCTCCGGTTGCAAGCCAACGGGAAAGTGGCGTGCTCCGGTGGAAAGCCAACGGGAAAGTGGCGTGCTCCGGTGGCAAGCCAACGGGAAAGTGGCGTGCTCCGGTGGCAAGCCAACGGTAAAGTGGCGTGCTCCGGTGGCAAGCCAACGGGAAAGTGGCGTGCTCCGGTGGCAAGCCAACGGGAAAGTGGCGTGCTCCGGTGGCAAGCCAACGGGAAAGTGGCGTGCTCCGGTGGCAAGCCAACGGGAAAGTGGCGTGCTCCGGTGGCAAGCCAACGGGACAGTGGCGTGCTCCGGTGGCAAGCCAACGGGACAGTGGCGTGCTCCGGTGGCAAGCCAACGGGAAAGTGGCGTGCTCCGGTGGCAAGCCAACGGGACAGTGGCGTGCTCCGGTGGCAAGCCAACGGGAAAGTGGCGTGCTCCGGTGGCAAGCCAACGGGAAAGTGGCGTGCTCCGGTGGCAAGCCAACGGGACTGTGGCGTGCTCCGGTGGCAAGCCAACGGGAAAGTGGCGTGCTCCGGTGGCAAGCCAACGGGAAAGTGGCGTGCTCCGGTGGCAAGCCAACGGGAAAGTGGCGTGCTCCGGTGGCAAGCCAACGGGAAAGTGGCGTGCTCCGGTGGCAAGCCAACGGGAAAGTGGCGTGCTCCGGTGGCAAGCCAACGGGACTGTGGCGTGCTCCGGTGGCAAGCCAACGGGACTGTGGCGTGCTCCGGTGGCAAGCCAACGGGACAGTGGCGTGCTCCGGTGGCAAGCCAACGGGACAGTGGCGTGCTCCGGTGGCAAGCCAACGGGAAAGTGGCGTGCTCCGGTGGCAAGCCAACGGGAAAGTGGCGTGCTCCGGTGGCAAGCCAACGGGACTGTGGCGTGCTCCGGTGGCAAGCCAACGGGACTGTGGCTTGCTCCGGTGGCAAGCCAACGGGACTGTGGCGTGCTCCGGTGGCAAGCCAACGGGACTGTGGCGTGCTCCGGTGGCAAGCCAACGGGACAGTGGAGTGCTCCGGTGGCAAGCCAACGGGAAAGTGGCGTGCTCCGGTGGCAAGCCAACGGGAAAGTGGCGTGCTCCGGTGGCAAGCCAACGGGAAAGTGGCGTGCTCCGGTGGCAAGCCAACGGGAAAGTGGCGTGCTCCGGTGGCAAGCCAACGGGAAAGTGGCGTGCTCCGGTGGCAAGCCAACGGGAAAGTGGCGTGCTCCGGTGGCAAGCCAACGGGAAAGTGGCGTGCTCCGGTGGCAAGCCAACGGGAAAGTGGCGTGCTCCGGTGGCAAGCCAACGGGAAAGTGGCGTGCTCCGGTGGCAAGCCAACGGGACTGTGGCGTGCTCCGGTGGCAAGCCAACGGGACATTGGCGTGCTCCGGTGGCAAGCCAACGGGACAGTGGCGTGCTCCGGTGGCAAGCCAACGGGACAGTGGCGTGCTCCGGTGGCAAGCCAACGGGACAGTGGCGTGCTCCGGTGGCAAGCCAACGGGACAGTGGCGTGCTCCGGTGGCAAGCCAACGGGACAGTGGCGTGCTCCGGTGGCAAGCCAACGGGAAAGTGGCGTGCTCCGGTGGCAAGCCAACGGGAAAGTGGCGTGCTCCGGTGGCAAGCCAACGGGAAAGTGGCGTGCTCCGGTGGCAAGCCAACGGGACAGTGGCGTGCTCCGGTGACAAGCCAACGGGAAAGTGGCGTGCTCCGGTGGCAAGCCAACGGGAAAGTGGCGTGCTCCGGTGGCAAGCCAACGGGACTGTGGCGTGCTCCGGTGGCAAGCCAACGGGACTGTGGCGTGCTCCGGTGGCAAGCCAACGGGAAAGTGGCGTGCTCCGGTGGCAAGCCAACGGGAAAGTGGCGTGCTCCGGTGGCAAGCCAACGGGAAAGTGGCGTGCTCCGGTGGCAAGCCAACGGGACTGTGGCGTGCTCCGGTGGCAAGCCAACGGGAAAGTGGCGTGCTCCGGTGGCAAGCCAACGGGAAAGTGGCGTGCTCCGGTGGCAAGCCAACGGGAAAGTGGCGTGCTCCGGTGGCAAGCCAACGGGAAAGTGGCGTGCTCCGGTGGCAAGCCAACGGGACAGTGGCGTGCTCCGGTGGCAAGCCAACGGGACAGTGGCGTGCTCCGGTGGCAAGCCAACGGGACAGTGGCGTGCTCCGGTGGCAAGCCAACGGGAAAGTGGCGTGCTCCGGTGGCAAGCCAACGGGAAAGTGGCGTGCTCCGGTGGCAAGCCAACGGGAAAGTGGCGTGCTCCGGTGGCAAGCCAACGGGAAAGTGGCGTGCTCCGGTGGCAAGCCAACGGGACTGTGGCGTGCTCCGGTGGCAAGCCAACGGGACAGTGGCGTGCTCCGGTGGCAAGCCAACGGGACAGTGGCGTGCTCCGGTGGCAAGCCAACGGGACAGTGGCGTGCTCCGGTGGCAAGCCAACGAGAAAGTGGCGTGCTCCGGTGGCAAGCCAACGGGACAGTGGCGTGCTCCGGTGGCAAGCCAACGGGACAGTGGCGTGCTCCGGTGGCAAGCCAACGGGACAGTGGCGTGCTCCGGTGGCAAGCCAACGGGACAGTGGCGTGCTCCGGTGGCAAGCCAACGGGACAGTGGCGTGCTCCGGTGGCAAGCCAACGGGACAGTGGCGTGCTCCGGTGGCAAGCCAACGGGACTGTGGCGTGCTCCGGTGGCAAGCCAACGGGAAAGTGGCGTGCTCCGGTGGCAAGCCAACGGGAAAGTGGCGTGCTCCGGTGGCAAGCCAACGGGAAAGTGGCGTGCTCCGGTGGCAAGCCAACGGGAAAGTCGCGTGCTCCGGTGGCAAGCCAACGGGAAAGTGGCGTGCTCCGGTGGCAAGCCAACGGGACTGTGGCGTGCTCCGGTCGCAAGCCAACGGGAAAGTGGCGTGCTCCGGTGGCAAGCCAACGGGAAAGTGGCGTGCTCCGGTGGCAAGCCAACGGGAAAGTGGCGTGCTCCGGTGGCAAGCCAACGGGAAAGTGGCGTGCTCCGGTGGCAAGCCAACGGGAAAGTGGCGTGCTCCGGTGGCAAGCCAACGGGAAAGTGGCGTGCTCCGGTGGCAAGCCAACGGGAAAGTGGCGTGCTCCGGTGGCAAGCCAACGGGAAAGTGGCGTGCTCCGGTGGCAAGCCAACGGGATAGTGGCGTGCTCCGGTGGCAAGCCAACGGGACAGTGGCGTCCTCCGGTGGCAAGCCAACGGGACAGTGGCGTCCTCCGGTGGCAAGCCAACGGGACAGTGGCGTGCTCCGGTGGCAAGCCAACGGGAAAGTGGCGTGCTCCGGTGGCAAGCCAACGGGACAGTGGCGTGCTCCGGTGGCAAGCCAACGGGAAAGTGGCGTGCTCCGGTGGCAAGCCAACGGGAAAGTGGCGTGCTCCGGTGGCAAGCCAACGGGACTGTGGCGTGCTCCGGTGGCAAGCCAACGGGAAAGTGGCGTGCTCCGGTGGCAAGCCAACGGGAAAGTGGCGTGCTCCGGTGGCAAGCCAACGGGAAAGTGGCATGCTCCGGTGGCAAGCCAACGGGAAAGTGGCGTGCTCCGGTGGCAAGCCAACGGGAAAGTGGCGTGCTCCGGTGGCAAGCCAACGGGAAAGTGGCGTGCTCCGGTGGCAAGCCAACGGGACTGTGGCGTGCTCCGGTGGCAAGCCAACGGGACTGTGGCGTGCTCCGGTGGCAAGCCAACGGGACAGTGGCGTGCTCCGGTGGCAAGCCAACGGGACAGTGGCGTGCTCCGGTGGCAAGCCAACGGGACAGTGGCGTGCTCCGGTGGCAAGCCAACGGGAAAGTGGCGTGCTCCGGTGGCAAGCCAACGGGAAAGTGGCGTGCTCCGGTGGCAAGCCAACGGGACTGTGGCGTGCTCCGGTGGCAAGCCAACGGGACTGTGGCTTGCTCCGGTGGCAAGCCAACGGGACTGTGGCGTGCTCCGGTGGCAAGCCAACGGGACTGTGGCGTGCTCCGGTGGCAAGCCAACGGGACAGTGGAGTGCTCCGGTGGCAAGCCAACGGGACAGTGGAGTGCTCCGGTGGCAAGCCAACGGGAAAGTGGCGTGCTCCGGTGGCAAGCCAACGGGAAAGTGGCGTGCTCCGGTGGCAAGCCAACGGGAAAGTGGCGTGCTCCGGTGGCAAGCCAACGGGAAAGTGGCGTGCTCCGATGGCAAGCCAACGGGAAAGTGGCGTGCTCCGGTGGCAAGCCAACGGGAAAGTGGCGTGCTCCGGTGGCAAGCCAACGGGAAAGTGGCGTGCTCCGGTGGCAAGCCAACGGGAACGTGGCGTGCTTCGGTGGCAAGCCAACGGGACTGTGGCGTGCTCCGGTGGCAAGCCAACGGGACATTGGCGTGCTCCGGTGGCAAGCCAACGGGACAGTGGCGTGCTCCGGTGGCAAGCCAACGGGACAGTGGCGTGCTCCGGTGGCAAGCCAACGGGACAGTGGCGTGCTCCGGTGGCAAGCCAACGGGACAGTGGCGTGCTCCGGTGGCAAGCCAACGGGACAGTGGCGTGCTCCGGTGGCAAGCCAACGGGACAGTGGCGTGCTCCGGTGGCAAGCCAACGGGAAAGTGGCGTGCTCCGGTGGCAAGCCAACGGGAAAGTGGCGTGCTCCGGTGGCAAGCCAACGGGAAAGTGGCGTGCTCCGGTGGCAAGCCAACGGGAAAGTGGCGTGCTCCGGTGGCAAGCCAACGGTACTGTGGCGTGCTCCGGTGGCAAGCCAACGGGACTGTGGCTTGCTCCGGTGGCAAGCCAACGGGACTGTGGCGTGCTCCGGTGGCAAGCCAACGGGACAGTGGAGTGCTCCGGTGGCAAGCCAACGGGACAGTGGAGTGCTCCGGTGGCAAGCCAACGGGAAAGTGGCGTGCTCCGGTGGCAAGCCAACGGGAAAGTGGCGTGCTCCGGTGGCAAGCCAACGGGAAAGTGGCGTGCTCCGGTGGCAAGCCAACGGTACTGTGGCGTGCTCCGGTGGCAAGCCAACGGGACTGTGGCTTGCTCCGGTGGCAAGCCAACGGGACTGTGGCGTGCTCCGGTGGCAAGCCAACGGGACAGTGGAGTGCTCCGGTGGCAAGCCAACGGGACAGTGGAGTGCTCCGGTGGCAAGCCAACGGGAAAGTGGCGTGCTCCGGTGGCAAGCCAACGGGAAAGTGGCGTGCTCCGGTGGCAAGCCAACGGGAAAGTGGCGTGCTCCGGTGGCAAGCCAACGGGAAAGTGGCGTGCTCCGGTGGCAAGCCAACGAGACAGTGGCGTGCTCCGGTGGCAAGCCAACGGGAAAGTGGCGTGCTCCGGTGGCAAGCCAACGGGAAAGTGGCGTGCTCCGGTGGCAAGCCAACGGGAAAGTGGCGTGCTCCGGTGGCAAGCCAACGGGACTGTGGCGTGCTCCGGTGGCAAGCCAACGGGAAAGTGGTATGCTCCGGTGGCAAGCCAACGGGAAAGTGGCGTGCTCCGGTGGCAAGCCAACGGGAAAGTGGCGTGCTCCGGTGGCAAGCCAACGGGACATTGGCGTGCTCCGGTGGCAAGCCAACGGGAAAGTGGCGTGCTCCGGTGGCAAGCCAACGGGAAAGTGGCGTGCTCCGGTGGCAAGCCAACGGGAAAGTGGCGTGCTCCGGTGGCAAGCCAACGGGAAAGTGGCGTGCTCCGGTGGCAAGCCAACGGGAAAGTGGCGTGCTCCGGTGGCAAGCCAACGGGAAAGTGGCGTGCTACGGTGGCAAGCCAACGGGAAAGTGGCGTGCTACGGTGGCAAGCCAACGGGAAAGTGGCGTGCTACGGTGGCAAGCCAACGGGAAAGTGGCGTGCTCCGGTGGCAAGCCAACGGGAAAGTGGCGTGCTCCGGTGGCAAGCCAACGGGAAAGTGGCGTGCTCCGGTGGCAAGCCAACGGGACAGTGGCGTGCTCCGGTGGCAAGCCAACGGGACAGTGGCGTGCTCCGGTGGCAAGCCAACGGGAAAGTGGCGTGCTCCGGTGGCAAGCCAACGGGAAAGTGGCGTGCTCCGGTGGCAAGCCAACGGGAAAGTGGCGTGCTCCGGTGGCAAGCCAACGGGAAAGTGGCGTGCTCCGGTGGCAAGCCAACGGGACTGTGGCGTGCTCCGGTGGCAAGCCAACGGGAAAGTGGCGTGCTCCGGTGGCAAGCCAACGGGAAAGTGGCGTGCTCCGGTGGCAAGCCAACGGGAAAGTGGCGTGCTCCGGTGGCAAGCCAACGGGAAAGTGGCGTGCTCCGGTGGCAAGCCAACGGGAAAGTGGCGTGCTCCGGTGGCAAGCCAACGGGAAAGTGGCGTGCTCCGGTGGCAAGCCAACGGGAAAGTGGCGTGCTCCGGTGGCAAGCCAACGGGAAAGTGGCGTGCTCCGGTGGCAAGCCAACGGGACTGTGGCGTGCTCCGGTGGCAAGCCAACGGGACAGTGGCGTGCTCCGGTGGCAAGCCAACGGGACAGTGGCGTGCTCCGGTGGCAAGCCAACGGGACAGTGGCGTGCTCCGGTGGCAAGCCAACGGGAAAGTGGCGTGCTCCGGTGGCAAGCCAACGGGAAAGTGGCGTGCTCCGGTGGCAAGCCAACGGGACTGTGGCGTGCTCCGGTGGCAAGCCAACGGGACTGTGGCTTTCTCCGGTGGCAAGCCAACGGGACTGTGGCGTGCTCCGTTGGCAAGCCAACGGGACTGTGGCGTGCTCCGGTGGCAAGCCAACGGGACAGTGGAGTGCTCCGGTGGCAAGCCAACGGGACAGTGGAGTGCTCCGGTGGCAAGCCAACGGGAAAGTGGCGTGCTCCGGTGGCAAGCCAACGGGAAAGTGGCGTGCTCCGGTGGCAAGCCAACGGGAAAGTGGCGTGCTCCGGTGGCAAGCCAACGGGAAAGTGGCGTGCTCCGGTGGCAAGCCAACGGGAAAGTGGCGTGCTCCGGTGGCAAGCCAACGGGAAAGTGGCGTGCTCCGGTGGCAAGCCAACGGGAAAGTGGCGTGCTCCGGTGGCAAGCCAACGGGAAAGTGGCGTGCTCCGGTGGCAAGCCAACGGGACTGTGGCGTGCTCCGGTGGCAAGCCAACGGGACATTGGCGTGCTCCGGTGGCAAGCCAACGGGACAGTGGCGTGCTCCGGTGGCAAGCCAACGGGACAGTGGCGTGCTCCGGTGGCAAGCCAACGGGACAGTGGCGTGCTCCGGTGGCAAGCCAACGTGACAGTGGCGTGCTCCGGTGGCAAGCCAACGGGACAGTGGCGTGCTCCGGTGGCAAGCCAACGGGAAAGTGGCGTGCTCCGGTGGCAAGCCAACGGGAAAGTGGCGTGCTCCGGTGGCAAGCCAACGGGAAAGTGGCGTGCTCCGGTGGCAAGCCAACGGGAAAGTGGCGTGCTCCGGTGGCAAGCCAACGGGACAGTGGCGTGCTCCGGTGGCAAGCCAACGGGAAAGTGGCGTGCTCCGGTGGCAAGCCAACGGGAAAGTGGCGTGCTCCGGTGGCAAGCCAACGGTACTGTGGCGTGCTCCGGTGGCAAGCCAACGGGACTGTGGCTTGCTCCGGTGGCAAGCCAACGGGACTGTGGCGTGCTCCGGTGGCAAGCCAACGGGACAGTGGAGTGCTCCGGTGGCAAGCCAACGGGACAGTGGAGTGCTCCGGTGGCAAGCCAACGGGAAAGTGGCGTGCTCCGGTGGCAAGCCAACGGGAAAGTGGCGTGCTCCGGTGGCAAGCCAACGGGAAAGTGGCGTGCTCCGGTGGCAAGCCAACGGGAAAGTGGCGTGCTCCGGTGGCAAGCCAACGGGAAAGTGGCGTGCTCCGGTGGCAAGCCAACGGGAAAGTGGCGTGCTCCGGTGGCAAGCCAACGGGAAAGTGGCGTGCTCCGGTGGCAAGCCAACGGGAAAGTGGCGTGCTCCGGTGGCAAGCCAACGGGAAAGTGGCGTGCTCCGGTGGCAAGCCAACGGGACTGTGGCGTGCTCCGGTGGCAAGCCAACGGGACTGTGGCGTGCTCCGGTGGCAAGCCAACGGGACATTGGCGTGCTCCGGTGGCAAGCCAACGGGACAGTGGCGTGCTCCGGTGGCAAGCCAACGGGACAGTGGCGTGCTCCGGTGGCAAGCCAACGGGACAGTGGCGTGCTCCGGTGGCAAGCCAACGGGACAGTGGCGTGCTCCGGTGGCAAGCCAACGGGACAGTGGCGTGCTCCGGTGGCAAGCCAACGGGACAGTGGCGTGCTCCGGTGGCAAGCCAACGGGACAGTGGCGTGCTCCGGTGGCAAGCCAACGGGAAAGTGGCGTGCTCCGGTGGCAAGCCAACGGGAAAGTGGCGTGCTCCGGTGGCAAGCCAACGGGAAAGTGGCGTGCTCCGGTGGCAAGCCAACGGGACTGTGGCGTGCTCCGGTGGCAAGCCAACGGGACAGTGGCGTGCTCCGGTGGCAAGCCAACGGGACAGTGGCGTGCTCCGGTGGCAAGCAACGGGAAAGTGGCGTGCTCCGGTGGCAAGCCAACGGGAAAGTGGCGTGCTTCGGTGGCAAGCCAACGGGAAAATGGCGTGCTCCGGTGGCAAGCGAACGGGAAAGTGGCGTGCTCCGGTGGCAAGCAACGGGAAAGTGGCGTGCTCCGGTGGCAAGCCAACGGGAAAGTGGCGTGCTCCGGTGGCAAGCCAACGGGACTGTGGCGTGCTCCGGTGGCCAGCCAAAGGGACTGTGGCGTGCTCCGGTGGCCAGTCAACGGGATTGTGGCGTGCTCCGGTGGCAAGCCAACGGGACAGTGTCGTGCTCCGGTGGCAAGCCAACGGGAAAGTGGCGTGCTCCGGTGGCAAGCCAATGGGAAAGTGGCGTGCTCCGGTGGCAAGCCAACGGGAAAGTGGCGTGCTCCGGTGGCAAGCCAACGGGAAAGTGGCGTGCTCCGGTGGCAAGCCAACGGGACTGTGGCGTGCTCCGGTGGCAAGCCAACGGGACTGTGGCGTGCTCCGGTGGCAAGCCAACGGGACTGTGGCGTGCTCCGGTGGCAAGCCAACGGGACAGTGGAGTGCTCCGGTGGCAAGCCAACGGGACAGTGGAGTGCTCCGGTGGCAAGCCAACGGGAAAGTGGCGTGCTCCGGTGGCAAGCCAACGGGAAAGTGGCGTGCTCCGGTGGCAAGCCAACGGGAAAGTGGCGTGCTCCGGTGGCAAGCCAACGGGAAAGTGGCGTGCTCCGGTGGCAAGCCAACGGGAAAGTGGCGTGCTCCGGTGGCAAGCCAACGGGAAAGTGGCGTGCTCCGGTGGCAAGCCAACGGGAAAGTGGCGTGCTCCGGTGGCAAGCCAACGGGAAAGTGGCGTGCTCCGGTGGCAAGCCAACGGGAAAGTGGCGTGCTCCGGTGGCAAGCCAACGGGACTGTGGCGTGCTCCGGTGGCAAGCCAACGGGACTGTGGCGTGCTCCGGTGGCAAGCCAACGGGACATTGGCGTGCTCCGGTGGCAAGCCAACGGGACAGTGGCGTGCTCCGGTGGCAAGCCAACGGGACAGTGGCGTGCTCCGGTGGCAAGCCAACGGGACAGTGGCGTGCTCCGGTGGCAAGCCAACGGGACAGTGGCGTGCTCCGGTGGCAAGCCAACGGGACAGTGGCGTGCTCCGGTGGCAAGCCAACGGGACAGTGGCGTGCTCCGGTGGCAAGCCAACGGGACAGTGGCGTGCTCCGGTGGCAAGCCAACGGGACAGTGGCGTGCTCCGGTGGCAAGCCAACGGGACAGTGGCGTGCTCCGGTGGCAAGCCAACGGGACAGTGGCGTGCTCCGGTGGCAAGCCAACGGGACAGTGGCGTGCTCCGGTGGCAAGCCAACGGGAAAGTGGCGTGCTCCGGTGGCAAGCCAACGGGAAAGTGGCGTGCTCCGGTGGCAAGCCAACGGGAAAGTGGCGTGCTCCGGTTGCAAGCCAACGGGACTGTGGCGTGCTCCGGTGGCAAGCCAACGGGAAAGTGGCGTGCTCCGGTGGCAAGCCAACGGGAAAGTGGCGTGCTCCGGTGGCAAGCCAACGGGAAAGTGGCGTGCTCCGCTGGCAAGCCAACGGGAAAGTGGCGGCTCCGCTGGCAAGCCAACGGGAAAGTGGCGTGCTCCGGTGGCAAGCCAACGGGAAAGTGGCGTGCTCCGGTGGCAAGCCAACGGGAAAGTGGCGTGCTTCGGTGGCAAGCCAACGGGAAAATGGCGTGCTCCGGTGGCAAGCCAACGGGAAAGTGGCGTGCTCCGGTGGCAAGCAACGGGAAAGTGGCGTGCTCCGGTGGCAAGCCAACGGGAAAGTGGCGTGCTCCGGTGGCAAGCCAACGGGACTGTGGCGTGCTCCGGTGGCCAGCCAAAGGGACTGTGGCGTGCTCCGGTGGCCAGTCAACGGGATTGTGGCGTGCTCCGGTGGCAAGCCAACGGGACAGTGGCGTGCTCCGGTGGCAAGCCAACGGGAAAGTGGCGTGCTCCGGTGGCAAGCCAACGGGAAAGTGGCGTGCTCCGGTGGCAAGCCAACGGGAAAGTGGCGTGCTCCGGTGGCAAACCAACGGGAAAGTGGCGTGCTCCGGTGGCAAGCCAACGGGAAAGTGGCGTGCTCCGGTGGCAAGCCAACGGGAAAGTGGCGTGCTCCGGTGGCAAGCCAACGGGAAAGTGGCGTGCTCCGGTGGCAAGCCAACGGGAAAGTGGCGTGCTCCGGTGGCAAGCCAACGGGAAAGTGGCGTGCTCCGGTGGCAAGCCAACGGGAAAGTGGCGTGCTCCGGTGGCAAGCCAACGGGAAAGTGGCGTGCTCCGGTGGCAAGCCAAAGGGACAGTGGCGTGCTCCGGTGTCAAGCCAACGGGACTGTGGCGTGCTTCGGTGGCAAGCCAGCGGGAAAGTGGCGTGCTCCGGTGGCAAGCCAACGGGAAAGTGGCGTGCTCCGGTGGCAAGCCAACGGGAAAGTGGCGTGCTCCGGTGGCAAGCCAACGGGAAAGTGGCGTGCTCCGGTGGCAAGCCAACGGGACAGTGGCGTGCTCCGGTGGCAAGCCAACGGGACTGTGGCGTGCTTCGGTGGCAAGCCAGCGGGAAAGTGGCGTGCTCCGGTGGCAAGCCAACGGGAAAGTGGCGTGCTCCGGTGGCAAGCCAACGGGAAAGTGGCGTGCTTCGGTGGCAAGCCAACGGGAAAGTGGCGTGCTCCGGTGGCAAGCCAACGGGAAAGTGGCGTGCTCCGGTGGCAAGCCAACGGGAAAGTGGCGTGCTCCGGTGGCAAGCCAACGGGAAAGTGGCGTGCTCCGGTGGCAAGCCAACGGGAAAGTGGCGTGCTCCGGTGGCAAGCCAACGGGAAAAGGTGTGCTCCGGTGGCATGCTAATGGTAAAGGTGTGCTCCAGTGGCATTCTAACGGTAAAGGTGTGCTGCGGTCACATGCTAATGGTAAAGGTGTGCTCCGGTGGCATGCTAACGGGAATAGGTGTGCTCCGATGGCATGCTAACGGGAATAGGTGTGCCCGGTGGCATACTAACGGGAAAAGGTGTGCTACGGTGGCATGCTAGCGGGAAATGGTGTGCTTCGGAGGCATGATAACGAGAAAAGGGGTACTCCATTGGCACCACAATGGTCAAGGGACTTGGAAATGTCACATGTGAAGTCATACTCGCATAGTGTCTGTTGTTGCAGGGATCAAAAGAGCGACCCGGTGGAACAAGATGTGGACACTGTGCGGCAGATGGTGGTTTAAGGACAGCAAACAGCAAAATAAGACCAAGCAACAGCAAGAAAACAATCCAAGAATTACCGCAGCAGACAAGTAAGTGATTGTGATTCTTTTAAACGGTGATGTATGATCAGATGAAGTGGAATGCAGTAAGTTTGGAAATATGATTAACATGTTAATAAAGTGTCTGAAATGTATGAGCGAGAAAGAGAAAAAGGTGGATTGTTACAGGGGGACAACTGAGAGTAGGGAGTTGCAGAGAAAGTTCTTGTGACAGGTTTAGGATGTATACGGCGGTTTATTGCCTCCTCCACATACAAAGGCAGGAGATGAGACTATCAAACTATTGAACTTGGAGTTGTCAGTAATGTTGGAGGTGAAATTAATAAAGCAAGTAAAATGGGAAAGAAAAAAAGGGGTTGTATGTTTGCCTGGTCAGAGGGATGTTTGCCTGGTCATGGGGATGTTTGTCTGGTCATGGGGATGTTTGCCTGGTCAGGGGGATGTTTGCCTGGTCAGGGGGATGTTTGTCTGGTCAGGGGGATGTTTGCCTGGTCAGGGGGATGTTTGTCTGGTCAGGGGGATGTTTGTCTGGTCAAAGGGATGTTTGCTTCACGTTGGGGAAGAGGGAAAGGACTGAATGATCCGGCACCTGTCCTATCCACAGGATCGTCAGCTAGTGCCGCCATAGGGAAAGAGCTGACCTAGTGTCACTATCAATCATCAGAGTCTGCAGTACAACTGATTAGGGGTCCAGCAGGGGGGCGCTGATGACACAGGTGGACCTTGGGGCGGTTTTCCGGTTGCGGACGCTGCACCTAGAGGGTTTTCTTCATGTAATTATCCTCCTCACATTGCAGACTTGTGAACTTTATAAATATTCTTCATTTGCTTATTTTCTTCCTTCTCTCCCAAACACGTTGCTGAAGTGCTGTCTCACCCCCACTGCCCCCATCCAGAAGCTTCTTGTAGCTGCTGTTCAGCGAGATTTGTCCTCTATATACCAGCAGTCTGTGTATGGGCCTGTCCCTGTCTGATCCTCTCTGCTCTCCACCCCTGCACTCAGACATAGGAAACCATGTACTCGGATTACTTCACATCTTGGTGAACAACAGCTGAAAGGACCCTATAAAGGAGCCTGTACCAGGCAGGTGACAGCGGTGCAGCATTGTGCTTGTGGGGGCAATCGGGCGGTGGAGTCAGAAATTGGGGAATACTTGGGTGCTCTCTGGGTGGACAATATTAGTGCTGCAGTAATTTCCCACAAGTTTTTGCACAGAGCGGCCACTAATATAGAATAAAGTAAAACAATTGTGCTCTGTAAATAATGGCTGTGCTTTGCTACAAATGCTTCATGTTCGCAGGAGGTTTTTTTTTCTTTAAAAAATTTTATTTAGTTTATAATTGATTTTTTCTCTTTCTGCTAGATATCAGCACATGATAGAGGCCGTACGGGACTGGTATAAGAAGTTCTTGGCTGAGAAGGAAAGAAGCTTCATTCCTCCATGAGCTGCAGTTCTTTGTGTCCAGTCGGGAGCTCTATTAGTAAGTAGATTTTATCACCGGCGCAGACATTTCCGGGAAGGTTCCAATTGGCCGAATACAAGACGTTCATTAAACTCTTCATTTGAAATAAACGTCTGGTTATCATCCACAATACTTAATACCGATCACTTGTCACAAATTTGTATATTTTTTACTTGTTATAAAATGCTGCTGATCCCTTGAATCTTTTCTTTTTTTTTTGTCATTTTAGACAAAACATTACATATTCCTGACAAGTCCCAGGTCTTTTCACACCACTCGTTTTGCAGGTTCTTTAATACTACAGCACTTACGTTATTGGGGTCATTTTTGTGCAGTTTGCAGTTACATGATTTTTTATACATGTTTTTTTTTAGCTTTGTCTTGTTATTACATCACATTCATCTTTTTCCTCTCTTGCTTTCCTGGACTGAAGGAAACATATCTCCAAGTCATTCTGAGCTGCCGGCAGGAGAGATGGACCCTCAGGAGCCTCCTAGTCTTCAGAATCCACATGAAGGAGAAGTCCAAGAACAAGAAAGGCCTCCGACAGCAGAGCAACCTGTCCGCCAAAAAGTCCCAGAAGAAGAAGCGATGGTCCCGCAGCTCATCTGTGTTTTTCCTAAATGTGGTTTATACTTTTACTGATTGTAATTTTCTTGGTCGATACCAGATAAAGTTTTGGATGACAACTGTCTGGACTTGTGTCTTATTTTACATTTCTCCTTTTTTCTTCTTGCTTCCCCTCCAGTGAGATCTGGCTTAGGTGATAAAAGCCTTTCTCTATCCGGCATTTTTGCAGCAGGCTGGAGAATGACTTTCTGGATGATAACTTGCCTTAGTCTCAGATGCCCATACACTAGTTAGCTTTACACCGGACGCTTGTCCACACAACACATCCCGACTCCCCCATATACATGAATGTGGTTATATGTGTGGGGGAGATGGCCCCATACACAGCACATGGTCGGCTGCTCCAGCAAAAATCCTTGGGTTTGACCTACCTTCCTGTAATATATATGGGGGGCCATTAGTTGGATGTTTGCAGGACCCCTCTTTGTCCGACAGCTTCCCTCCCCCACACATAGCAAGCAGTGTACAGACAAGCTCCCTTCCCGCACATACAGCATATATAGCATATAAAGAAAAAACCTAGAAGTCTGAACTGAAACATAAATTGATGTGCATGCAAAATGTAAATGCATGTTCACACAAGGCCACTAGACAAAGAAAAACCAAAGACAAGCAAAATACCCAAGTAACTGGAAGTAAATGGGTAAATCGCACAGTGCAAAAATAATAAATAATGAAGGGTATTTAGTTAACATAATTTTGATCAAAATAATGTAAAAGCTATCCCGCACATCACGGCAACCCTTATGGGACAATCCTAACTCTAATATTAAAACCTTACCATTTGTCAAGTGACGTACATATGGATAAGGGCAGAGAGACTGACCCCCTAGTAGAAGCATAGACCTGAGGCAGAATAAACATTTCAGCTCAGACAAAGGGTGGCCACACCCTAATATGTACTAAAGCACACTGAACTACAAAGAAAAAACCTAGAAGTCTGAACTGAAACATAAATTGATGTGCATGCAAAATGTAAATGCATGTTCACACAAGGCCACTAGACAAAGAAAAACCAAAGACAAGCAAAATACCCAAGTAACCGGAAGTAAATGGGTAAATCGCAAAGTGCAAAAATAATAAATAATGAAGGGTATTTAGTAGTGAAGAGCGAGCACTAAAATGCTCGGGTGCTCGAAGCTCGGGCAGAGCTCGCCATGATACTCGGTTGCTCGACCTGAGCCACGAGCCCAATGTTAGTCTATGGGAGACCCGAGCATTTTCGCGGCGGCATCCCCGGCTGTCTTTTAAAAGCCTAACAAGTGCCCAAAATGTGGCAGTGCTCAAATGACATGGGGACAGCATGGGGATCGCCCCAGGAAGCATTTCTGACCCCCAGGTCACTTCTGTCAACAACGTGGTCAGAGGTATTAAGCCACTTTTAAGGGCTCACAATAAAACGTTCAAAAACTAAACTGAAACTGCTTTCCTGTGAAATATGTTAAGGAAGTTCCTTTCCAGGGTAAAGACTTGTGTATAAGGTAAAATAAATAACAGAAAAAAAAAAATACTCCTCCACACCTTGGGCTATGTTCACAAGTAGCATTTTTAATGTGTTTTTGCACTTTTGTATTGCTTGAACCGTGACAAATGCATTCACCGGGAAATGTCATTTTAACATTTTACAACCTTATCTGGCCATGTGCTGTGTGACACATGCATACAGTGCTGAAAAGACATGGGGACAGCATGGGGAAGACCCCTGGAAGCATCTCTGACTCCCCGGTCACTGCCTAAAAGTGTGCCCATCAGAAGTCATCCTTGCCGCATCAGAAGATGCAGACTTGCAACTATCCCCGTGCAAGTTCTTGTCCCAGGGCAGGGTTCAATTGTACCTCCCCCATTCCTTGCAATGCAAGCGCAAATATGCAGCCAACCACCCACCCACCCCCAGGCAGAAATACCATACTGCTTGCTTGCACTTGAAATTGGGCCTTTTAGGCATGTGGAGGCGGAATCTGGCCACCATGTCATGGCAGCGTTGGCGGCCTGGTATCCATACTCAGTCCCCAGCTGCCCGGCGGCGGGGTGTTCACACTCGGTCCCCAACCGCCTGGGGGCGGCCGGGTGTCCATACTCGGTCGCCAGCCGCCTGGGGGCAGCCGGGTGTCCATAAACGGTCCCCAGCCGCCCCTATTTCTCCTTGGAACATCCCCCCACACACTTTTCTTAGCCTGGCCTGCTTTAGGGCAGCATTGGACGAGCCCACCAGAGAACCAGACTCCTCCGGTGGGCCCTGGCTTCTCCATCAGGGGAGTTGAGAGTGCCAAGGTGAGGACCATGATGATGATACAAGTTAGCATCTGCTTTGTTTTGTTGGAATGCAAGCGCATGTATGTAGTAGCGGCAAGGCCTGAGGTGGTCAGCGTTTTGGCGCATATCCTACCTCCTCCGAGGATTGCTGGATGTTTTCCTGCTACTATCCCAGTTCTATGACTCCCGTTAAAACAAAGCTTCAGGTGATGAATGATGGATGAGGTGGTGGCAAAGGAGAGCAGGAGGAACAGGGACCATTCACATCAATATCAGGCCAGTCAACCACATATGTCTTGTAGGATATCTTTCTGTAACAAAAGGAGCGGTTTGGCTACACAGTTATAGGGCATACAGTGAGTGCAATGCCTACCAAAAATTTCGAGGCACTCCAAAGTACCTTGGAAATGACATGGAGGTCAGAGGGCCTTAACTAAACAGTTTTTTCCATTTATAGCAACTGGGTCTCCTGTACAATGTTGGCCTAAACAGTGAATGGAAGACTTTCCAAAAATTATGAGGAACTGCAATGCCCCTTGAAACAGACGTGGATTACAGCGTACTAAAAACCTTCTACCCACTATTGGGGAGTGGGTCTCCCTTAGTATTCGCCTTTGCATTGAAAAGCAAAAGCTGACTAAAATTAGGAGGAAATGCAATGTCCGTTGGAAGAGTTGTGGAGGTTAGAGGTAATTAAAAACAACATTTCAATGCCCCTAGGAAGAGCTGTGGAGTTCAGAGTGGCTTAAGAAGACTGTTTTAATGTCCCTTTGAAGAGACATGGAGGTCACAGTAGCTTAACAAGATGGTTTTAATGCCCCTCGGAAAAGACGTGGAGGTCCCAGTAGCTTAACCAGACGGTTTGAATGCCCCTCGGAAGAGGGGCTTTTAATGCCCCTTCCAAGAGCCATACAGTACAGCATAGTACAAACATTATTCCCATTATTGGGGAGTGTATCCCATAGTCATTGCTTATGCCTTCCAAGCAAAAGCTGCCAAAAATTGGGACGGAGGAACTTGCAATGCCCCTTACAAGAGCCATGCAGTACAGCATATTCCAAACATTATTCCCATTATTGGGGAGTGGGTCTCCCATAGTCTTTGCTTATGCCTTCCAAGCAAAAGCTGCCAAAAATTAGGACGAAGGAGCTTGCAATGCCCCTTACAAGAGCCATGCAGTACAGCATATTACAAACATTATTCCCATTATTGGGGAGTGGGTCTCCCATAGTATTTGCTTATGCCTTCCAAGAAAAAGCTGCCAAAAATTAAGAGGAACTGCAATGCCCGTTCGAAGAGTCGTGGAGGTTAGAGTTAATTAAAAACAACATATCAATGCCCCTTGGAAGAGCTGTGGAGTTCAGAGTGGTTTAACAAGACGCTATTAATGCCCCTCAAAAGAGATGTGGAGGTCCCAGTAGCTTAACAAGACGGTTTTAATACCCCTTGGAAAAGTGGTGGAGGTCCCAGGAGCTTAACAAGACGGTTTTAATACCCCTCGGAAAAGTGGTGGAGGTCACAGTAGCTTAAGAAGACGCTTTTAATGCCCCTCAGAAGAAAAGTGGCGATCCCAGTAGCTTAACAAGACGGTTTTAATGCCCCTTGGAAAAGTGGTGGAGGTCGCAGTAGCTTAACAAGACGTTATTAATGCCCCTCAGAAGAGACGTGGAGGTCCCAGCAGCTTAACAAGACGGTTTGAATGCCCCTTGGAAGAGACGTGGAGGTCACAGTAGCTTAACAAGACGCTATTAATGCCCCTCAGAAGAGACGTGGAGGTTCCAGCAGCTTAACATGACGGTTTTAATACTCCTCAGAAAAGTGGTGGAGGTCCCAGTAGCTTAACAAGATGGTTTTAATGCCCCTCAGAAACGTAGTGGAGGTCCCAGTAGCTTAACAAGACTGTTTGAATGCCCCTTGGAAGAGACGTGGAGGTCCCAGTAGCTTAACTGGCCGGTTTAAATGCCCCTTGGAAAAGTGGTGGAGGTCACAGTAGCTTAACAAAACGCTATTAATGCCCCTCAGAAGAGACGTGGAGGTCTCAGTAGCTTAACAAGACGGTTTTAATGCTCCTCAGAAAAGTGGTGGAGGTCCCAGTAGCTTAACAAGACGGTTTTAATGCCCCTTGGAAAAGTGGTGGAGGTCGCAGTAGCTTAACAAGACGGTTTGAATGCCCCTTGGAAGAGACGAGGAGGTCCCAGTAGCTTAACAAGACGGTTTTAATGCTCCTCAGAAAAGTGGTGGAGGTCCCAGTAGCTTAACAAGACGGTTTTAATGCCACTTGGATAAGTGGTGGAGGTCGCAGTAGCTTAACAAGACGGTTTGAATGCCCCTTGGAAGAGACGTGGAGGTCCCAGTAGCTTATCAAGACGGTTTGAATGCCCCTTGGAAGAGACGTGGAGGTCCCAGTAGCTTAACAAGACTGTTTTAATGCCCCTCGGAAAAGTGGTGGAGGTCACAGTAGCTTAACAAGACGCTTTTAATGCCCCTCGGAAGAGACGTGGAGGTCCAAGTAGCTTAATAAGACGGTTTGAATGCCCCTTGGAAGAGACGTGGAGGTCCCAGTAGCTTAACAAGACGGTTTGAATGCCCCTTGGAAGAGACGTGGAGGTTCCAGTAGCTTAACAAGACAGTTTTAATGCCCCTCGGAAAAGTTGTAGAGGTCACAGTAGCTTAACAAGATGCTTTTAATGCCTCTCAGAAGAGACGTGGAGGTCCCAGTAGCTTAACAAGATGGTTTGAATGCCCCTTGGAAGAGAAGTGGAGGTCCCAGTAGCTTAACAAGACGGTTTTAATGCTTCTCGGAAAAGTGGTGGAGGTCCCAGTAGCTTAAAAAGACGCTTTTACTGCCCCTCGAAAAAGTGGTGGAGGTCGCCGTAGCTTAACAAGACTGTTTGAATGCCCCTTGGTAGAGACGTGGAGGTCACAGTAGCTTAACAAGATGGTTTTAATGCTCCTCGGAAAAGTGGTGGAGGTCCCAGTAGCTTAACAAGACGGTTTTAATGCTCCTCAGAAAAGTGGTGGAGGTCCCAGTAGCTTAACAAGACGGTTTTAATGCCCCTTGGAAAAGTGGTGGAGGTCGCAGTAGCTTAACAAGACGGTTTGAATGCCCCTTGGAAGAGACGAGGAGGTCCCAGTAGCTTAACAAGACGGTTTTAATGCTCCTCAGAAAAGTGGTGGAGGTCCCAGTAGCTTAACAAGACGGTTTTAATGCCCCTTGGATAAGTGGTGGAGGTCGCAGTAGCTTAACAAGACGGTTTGAATGCCCCTTGGAAGAGACGTGGAGGTCCCAGTAGCTTATCAAGACGGTTTGAATGCCCCTTGGAAGAGACGTGGAGGTCCCAGTAGCTTAACAAGACTGTTTTAATGCCCCTCGGAAAAGTGGTGGAGGTCACAGTAGCTTAACAAGACGCTTTTAATGCCCCTCGGAAGAGACGTGGAGGTCCAAGTAGCTTAATAAGACGGTTTGAATGCCCCTTGGAAGAGACGTGGAGGTCCCAGTAGCTTAACAAGACGGTTTGAATGCCCCTTGGAAGAGACGTGGAGGTTCCAGTAGCTTAACAAGACAGTTTTAATGCCCCTCGGAAAAGTTGTAGAGGTCACAGTAGCTTAACAAGATGCTTTTAATGCCTCTCAGAAGAGACGTGGAGGTCCCAGTAGCTTAACAAGATGGTTTGAATGCCCCTTGGAAGAGAAGTGGAGGTCCCAGTAGCTTAACAAGACGGTTTTAATGCTTCTCGGAAAAGTGGTGGAGGTCCCAGTAGCTTAAAAAGACGCTTTTACTGCCCCTCGAAAAAGTGGTGGAGGTCGCCGTAGCTTAACAAGACTGTTTGAATGCCCCTTGGTAGAGACGTGGAGGTCACAGTAGCTTAACAAGATGGTTTTAATGCTCCTCGGAAAAGTGGTGGAGGTCCCAGTAGCTTAACAAGATGCTTTTAATGCCCCTCGGAAAAGTGGTGGAGGTCCCAGTAGCTTAACAAGATGCTTTTAATGCTCCTCGGAAAAGTGGTGGAGGTCCCAGTAGCTTAACAAGATGCTTTTAATGCCCCTCGGAAAAGTGGAGGTCCCAGTAGCTTAACAAGACGGTTTTAATGCCCCTTGGAAAAGTGGTGGAGGTCGTAGTAGCTTAACAAGACTGTTTGAATGCCCCTTGGAAAAGTGGTGCAGGTCCCAGTAGCTTAACAAGATGGTTTGAATGCCCCTTGGAAGAGACGTGGAGGTACCAGTAGCTTAAAAAGACGGTTTTAATGCCCCTCGGAAAAGTGGTGGAGGTCCCAGTAGCTGAACAAGACGGTTTTAATGCCCCTCGGAAAAGTGGTGGAGGTCCCAGTAGCTTAACAATACGCTTTTAATGCCTCTCAGAAGAGACGTGGAGGTCCCAGTAGCTTAACAAGACGGTTTGAATGCCCCTTGGAAGAGACGTGGAGGTCCCAGTAGCTTAAGAAGACGGTTTGAATGCCCCTTGGAAGAGACGTGGAGGTCCCAGTAGCTTAACAAGATGGTTTTAATGCTTCTCGGAAAAGTGGTGGAGGTCCCAGTAGCTTAATAAGACGCTTTTAATGCCCCTCGAAAAAATGGTGGAGGTCGCAGTAGCTTACCAAGACGGTTTGAATGCCACTTGGAAGAGACGTGGAGGTCCCAGTAGCTTAACAAGACAGTTTGAATGCCCCTTGGAAGAGACGTGGAGGTCCCACTAGCTTAACAAGACGTTTTTAATGCCCCTCGGAAAAGTGGTGGACGTACCAGTAGCTTAATAAGACGCTTTTAATGCCCCTCAGAAAAGTGGTGGAGGTCCCAGTAGCTTAACAAGACGGTTTGAATGCCCCTTGGAAGAGATGTGGAAGTCCCAGTAGATTAACAAGACGGTTTTAATGCTCCTCGGATAAGTGGTGGAGGTCGCAATAGCTTAACAAGACGCTTTTAATGCCCCTTACAAGAGCCATACAGTACAGCATTTTAAAAATATTATTCCCATTATTGGGGAGTGGGTCTCCCAGTCTTTGCTTATGCCTTCCAAGCAAAAGCTGACAAAAATAAGGACGGAGGAACTTTCAATAATGGCAACACGGACCACGGTCACCCTGGTGGTATAGTGGTGGTGGAGGCTGAGGATAAGGAGAAGAACATAAAACAGCCGAAATGAGGAAGCGTATACCCATGTGTGGGTGTGAAGCGGTGCATGTGAATACACCTTCCGAAATAACACAGTGGATTTGACTTTATGTTACTCTGCTGTCATTTGGTGGTGATGAGAAGTCTGGCCCAATCCAGCTACTGTTCATTTTGATAAGGGTCAGCTTGTCAGCATTGTCAGTTGACAGGCGAGTGCGCTTATCAGTTATAATTACCCCAGCAGCACTAAAAACACGCACCAATAACACGCTAGCGGCAGGGCAGGCCAGGACCTCCAAGGCGTACAGAGCGATTTCATTCCAAGTGTCCAGCTTGGATACCCAATAATTAAAAGGCACAGAGGAATCAAGGAGGACGCTGGTACGGTCGGCAAGGTACTCCCTCACCATCTTTTGAAACTTTCCACTGCTTGTGAGAGTACCCCGCGCCTCAGGGCCTGTAAGCTGGGCAGGTCTCAGAAAACTGTCCCAGAATGTTGACAGTGTTCCCCTGCCTCTGCTGGATTGGAGTTGCCTCTCTCTCGCTTGTACGCCTTGGTTGGTCAATGAACTGTGACCTCTGCCGCTAGCGTGTTCAGATGGGAATTTTTTTTTAACAGTTCTGCAGCAAGGGCCTTCTGGTACTGCCCCATATTCGTAGACCTCTCCACCTCAGGAATAAGAGAGTTAAAGTTCTCCTTGTAGCGGGGGTCTAAAAGTGTCACCAACCAGTAATGACTGTCACCCAACATTTTGACAACGCGAGGGTCACGGTTAAGGCAGAGTAACATAAAGTCAGCCATGCGTGCCAGACTGGTAACGGGCAAGACTTCCGTGTCCTCACCAAGATGACGACTGACCATGCTCTCCTCCTCCTCCTCCTCCCCCCCCCCTGTCCTCAGGTCACCCACGCTGAACTGACAGTATGACAGTTGTACAGGTACTACCGTCTACAGCGCATGATACAAGCTCCTGTTCTTCCTCCTCCTCCTCTCCCTCATTGTCCCCCAATGCACGTTGGGATGAGATGAGGCTGGGCTGTGTGTAATCGACCGCTACGGCTTCTTGATCCATTTCATCATACTCTGGCTGCAATGCCTCCTCTTTAATTCTCTGCAGAGAGCATTGCAAAAGACAGACAAGTGGAATGCTGACGCTAATGATGGCGTCATCGCCACTCACCATCTTGGTGGACTCCTCAAAGTTTGTCAAGATGGTACATACAGTACAGACCAAAAGTTTGGACACACCTTCTCATTTAAAGATTTTTCTGTATTTTCATGACTATGAAAATTGTACATTCACACTGAAGGCATCAAAACTATGAATTAACACATGTGGAATTATATACTTAACAAAAAAGTGTGAAACAACTGAAAATATGTCTTATATTCTAGGTTCTTCAAAGTAGCCACCTTTTGCTTTGATGACTGCTTTGCACACTCTTGAGAGACTGCCATAAAGACTGAGAGGAGGGGGCATCTCTGCATGCAGTATGGACAGGGGATTGCCATGCACACACAACAGGTGACACCAGCTGACACTGGTCATGGACCCTGGGGTTCGCCCCACAAAGTCGGGTGCTTTGCTGCCATGTGCCTGATCATGCTGGTGGTGGTCAGGCTGGTAGTTTTGTCACCCCTGCTGATGCTGGCATGGCAGGTGGTACAAATGGCCTTTTTGGGGATATCAGCAGAGTCTTTAAAAAAATTCCTGACTCTGGAAGACCTACAGGTTGTACTGGCAACGTCCCTCGTGTTGGTGTTACGGGGAACTGTTGCCGGCCTTCTGTGTGCGGCCACCACACTGCTTTTTTCTGCCTGTTGGGGTACTCTGCCTCCCTCACCCTGTCTGCTGCTGGCCTCGCTCTGCATGTCCTCCTGCCACATTGGGTCAGTTACTAGATCATCCACCACCTCCTCCTCTTCCACTTGCGCACCACGATCCTCCTCCTCACTTCCTGGCAATTGTGTCTCGTCATCGTCAACCTCTTGTGACAAATTGCCAGCGTTGACTTCCTCTGGCCGTGGCTGTTCAAATATTTGGGCATCTCTACATGGGATCTCCTCTTCCACCACTTCAAGCGGAGCAGGCGAGGGGCACAAATCTGGAAATGGACCAGTGAACAGCTCTTCAGAGTGTCCAAGTGTGGGATCAGTTGCTGTCTGACGACACTCGACATGGTGGGAGGGAGGAGCATCAGGGTGAGGAGGAGTATGCGGTCGAGACTCATGGCTACTAAGAGTTGACCGTGTGGAAGACAGACCGGAGGTGGTGGTGCCCAGGTAACTGGAAGTATTATCTGCTATCCAATTAATAACCTGTTCACACTGATATGGTGTTGTTCTGTGCTTCCCTAGTAATTCGGTCAAGAAGTGGGAGCGAGAAGATATGGCTGTTGGTTGTGGCACATTTTCACCTTGGCCACGGCCCCGTCCTCTGCATGCACCATCACCAGAACGTCCACTTCCATGTCCCTTGCCACGCGCCTTGCCCATTGTAAAGTAAGTAAAATAGCTTACACTCGCACCATCAATGGAAAAAGGGTAATAAAGTAGATTAGAACCGTGGAAGAGGAAAACCACAGTTCTATTTCTCTGGCCTACACCCGACTCTTTTAAACAATCTGAACAATCAGGGAGAAACTATTACTGTTTTTCTTTACGGAAAAAATACCAAAAGGTGAATAATAGAGATTTTTTACCGTGGAATGGCAAAACAACAGTTATTGTTTACTGGGGTATACCAGAAAATTTTAAATAGATATATTTGTGTCTGAACAATCAGGAGACACTACTACTGTTTTTCTTTGCGGCAAAAAATGCCAAAAGCAGGATAATAGAGATTTTTTACCGTGGAACAGCAAAACCACAGTTATAATTTACTGGTGTATACCAGACTATTTTCAACAGATATATTTGTGTCTGAACAATCAGGAGACACTATTAGTTTTTTTTTTTTTACGGTGACACATATTACTATAACTTGCACCCATAGTGCAAAAAAAAAAAAAAACCCTAAAAAAACACAATGGGTTCAACCGTACTCAAATTGTTAACTAGGAGCAATGATTAGTGTGAATAATATAATATTTTGATTGGAGATGATCCAACCTCTGGTTCCACCACTGATCCTGAGAATGAAGGAATGGGGAACCTATCAGCTTTTTTTTTTTCCTGCACAGCTGTACTCCCAACCACCCACAGTGCAAAAAAAAACCCTAAAAAAACAATAGGTATAACCGTACTCAAATTGATAATTGGGAGCAACGATTAGTGTGAAGGATATAATATTGTGATTGGCGATGTTCCATCCACTGATTCTGAGAATGAAGAAATGGGAAACCTATCAGCTTTTTTTCCTGCACAGCTGTGCTCCCACCCATTGCGCAAAAATACCCTAAAAAAATGCACGTACTCAAATTGTTAATTGGGAGCAATGATGAGTGTGAAGGGATATAATATCTTGATTGGCGATGGTCCGACCTGTGGTTCCGCCACCGATCCCAAGAATGAAGGAATTGAGAACCTGTAAGCTTTTTTTTTCCTGCACAGCTGTGCTCCCAACAACCCACCCATAGTGCAAAAAATAAAAAAAACAATAGATCCAACTGTACTCAAATTGTTAAATTGGGAGCGTGAAAAAAATAATGCATTCACTTCTTTCTAAATTAGGCTGTCAGACCCCCAAGAATGACATCCTAGTAATATGCCATGACTTATACCTCTTTAAATGTATGCAAAGGATAAACCTGGATATCCAGGTATACGTTCTATTGATTGATTTCTATAAGGGCCTATTTACACATGTAAATGTGTATCTGCTACGGACATGAATGATCGGCTGCAGCCCTTCCACTTGGCCAGTCAATGGATCCGCAAATCACAACAAGTAATTCAAGGAAATGGAAAAGTAAAAAAAAAAATTCTAGTAACATTGCATAGCGTACCGGCGATTGCGCTATTTAACTTGCCATCAGTGATTGACGGCATATAAATGGTTAAACAGCAGTGATTGACGCTCCGCTCTGGCCGCTGCTGTTACAGCAAGATGTCAGCTGTGTAGGATGGGGGCTCTGCTCCTGAGCCCACCCGAAACAGCAATCCAATGGACGGTTTCACACACCACATTATCCAGTGGTGTTTAATTTGCTTTTCTATTTAGGAACCAAAACCGTTTTAATAACGTTTTCCTTCTCTGGTATCTAGGAGCCATTTCAGCTATTTGTAAAGGGAATCTGTCAGCAGGTTTTTCTTGGCTATTCTGAGAGCAGCATGATGGGGTGAGCGCCACACTAGGAGTAGGACCACCGAGCCCAGAGCTATTGCAAGACGTGCAGACAATATATACCAGGTATGAATGAATCCAATACAACATTATTGTTACTTGGGAATTAACCTACTTGTATATAATACATCCCTTGATATGTATATACCAAAAGGTCATTATCTTGGGAATGCCTATATTGGCTTTTATTATTTGGGATTATATCCTTTTACTATGTGACCTAGGATATACTATCAGTATGCATTAGCACAATTGGAGCTACTACTATTTAGCCCTGGTGTCTGCAATTCAAATATTTACATTATACCTCCTCACTATTATATGGTATTACTATATATATGTGTGTGTGCTCTTTTCTTTCCCGCCATGTACCCAAATTGTTATAATAAAGGTCTTTTTTAACACATTGACCCCTTGTCGGATGTCCTATATATTGGTTGTTGTTGAGAGCAGCATGATGTAGAGACAAAGACCCTGATTCTAGGGACGTCTCACTTACAGGGCTGCTTGTTGTAGTTTTGATAAAAATCACACTTTTATTAGCAGAAGATTATCACTAGAGGACTAGTAAACCTGCAGCCAGGTAGTCCAACCACGCCCCCCACCACTGATTGGCAGTTTAAATACAGTGTACACAGAAAGCAGCCAATCAGAGGTGTGGGTGGGGTTATTATACAGAGCTCAGCATTCAGAGATCTGCATGAGAAAAAAAAACTGCAATTTTATCAAAATAACACCAAGCAGCCCAGTTAGTGATACATTGTTGGAATCAGGGCCTCGGATTATGCTGCTCTCAAATGGGATAGCAAAAGCCTGCTGGCATATTCCATTTAAAGGGGCAGCTGCTACTAAATCCAGACATGGTGCAAAATGTAAATTCTGCTGCAGATTTACTGCTGTAGATTTTTAATTCCTAAAAATCCCTGTAGATTCAGAGGATCTCAACCTTTTCAATGCAAATTATTTTCAAGACTTATTCACAGATATTATGAAATATTACAGTAGAAATAAAAAAAAAAAAGCACAATACCTAAACCCCCTCCTTGGGAAAAATATACGGCAAGTATAAGAAAGACAAAAATTTATTCTGGAGTCATATTGAAGTCTAAATAGAATTGTAACCATACAATGTAAACAGCAGCGAATGTAAGTAGGATCCACTGGATCTATATAAGAGGAACGTTTTCCAAAGCTGATCTTCTGAGCCCACCGCTATGCTGGCTGCACCGGCATTGTGATCGTCAGCACCTGGAATATACGTCACGTTTCACTGCAGCTCATAGAACCAAATGATAAGACGCAGAGCAGTGCGAGGCTTGTGACTCGCTATACACAAAATATACGACATGTTTGATGAATGGCATAAAGGAAAGCCGATGCATTCAGATGTCTCTGGGCAACTATATGTTGTGATAGATAAGTTCCTGTCAGGGTGAGGGGCAGCATCCTATCTGCTCACTCATCATGACAGGTTTACAACATGTTGACTCATGGACGTGATCAGTCAGTCAATCGATGACATAGATGCACGTTCTTGATTCCGACAGGTAGGTCAGAGAAGTCCGTCTCAAACAGTTTACTTTCACCCATCTAGGATGGATGGCTGCTGACATCGTTGGCCATTATGTCCATACACAATTATTATCCCCTAATTGTGATGTACAATACAAATTTATATTGTGGTACCGTGTTAGCCAGAAAATTTGATGGAAATAATTTTATGCCCAAAAATGGCAAAAGTATTCTCGGAGTGATACCTTTATTGGCTAACCAGAAAAAAATATATATATATGCAAACTTACAGAGCACACAGGCTCCTTCTTCAGGCAGGATTACAAATGTTATGAATTCATTTGTAATATTGCCTGAAGAAGGAGCCTCTGTGCTCTGAAAGCTTGCATATATATATTTTTTTTCTGGTTAGCCAATAAAGGTATCACTCCGAGAATACTTTTGCCATTTTTGGGCATAAAATTATTCACATAGAATTATCCACTAATTAAAAGAATTTATTTTTGCTAAATAAATGTATACATTTTTTAAAATTTTATTTTATACATTTTCTCAGAGAACCTCTTTAAGAAGATGATTTCAGAATGGGCTATAAGACATGTCCAGCTTTGCTTAATTGTCTCACCTTACTGTCCTTGTTGAACTGAGCTCCACTTTGTTCTTGGATGATATTGTAAGGAATGAAGACGTCTAGATGATACAAATCGTGACGTCCGACTATTCTGTCTTCACCCAAGTCCAACACAAGAGATCTAGCAGAAGACTGTAAAGGGAAGACCAGCGTGGTAACAACGCTTATGTCGCTGAATGCTTCTGTACGGGAAAGAAAGTTGTAACCAACAAGTGCACAAAAATCTAAACTTTTATCTTGATACGTGGCCAACTAGAAGTTACTGTGTAGCTCCACACGTCTCCTACATTAAATCTGACACGTGGAGGAACTGCTCACAGAAAATGCTGAAAAATATTTTTTAGGATTCACACTGCATTAAAAGGGGTTGTCCACCACTTTAATACTAATGGAATATCCTTAGGATAGGTCATCAATATTAAAGTGCCAGGCAACCCCTTTAAGTGAGGCATAATGAATGGTACCAGAATTTCACATAATGTAGCCTTCATTAGGCAGAAGGCCCACTCGGTTATATGAAGAAATCTGGGGTCCCCAAAAGCAAACCCAGTAATCACCAGATTCCCGTGTGGTGACTACTTAATCTGCTTTTTGGGAAGACCAGAACTGACCCCTATATTTAACCAAGTGGGTCCCCTCAAGCTACATTATCCTGTCTGATGAAGGCTACATTAGCTGAAACATTCTTAATCTTCATTATGCCTCATTTAACGCAATGTGAATCATGGACATGAGAAAAATCAAATTAAAAAATAAATACATTTAAAGCATTTTCTGTGCGATTCCTCCAAATGTTGCATTAATATAGAAAAAATAAAGAGCGGCGTGTTCTACACTATTGCAACAAGCCTTTTTCATCATTTATATCATCATTATAACATCATTTATATGCACCAGCACCATGGAATCAATGGCACTATATAATTAAATAATAATAATAATATATACATCTTCCCACCAGCTTGTTTTCCCTCTATCTCCTCTCTGGATCTATGAAGCCAGAACTGTCAAAGAAGAGGTGATGGTGGAGATGGAGGGGAAACAAGCAGGGGGGAAGGCTTATATAAATGACTGGTCCCGCCGTGAAGCACTGGGCGTCTGTGCTTGGTTTGAACAGTCGTTCTCTGCTGACAGAGTCGTTTACAGAGATCTTCTTTCCCATTCCAACAGCTTGCAAACAACCCACCATGGTATGAAAAAAAAATTAGATCATCATCATCCAGCAAATGTGTCACAGCTGCCAGCAATTGGCTACTGTGGACACATCAAAGCTGTGATGATAAAAGTTGGCAGAGGAGGATCAGTAGCACGAGGTTGGTACAGACTTTTAATAAGGGAAGACTATTGGAGATCACATGAAATACAAAAAGGTCACAATCCTAAACCACATCTAAGGGTCTCACCACTTTAGGTAAAGAGATTTCAGCCACCAGAAAACTTGGGTGTCCTACAGGAGGTTCCACCACAATCATGTAATCTGGTTTCACGGGTGAACTGATAAAAAAAAGGAAGGCAGCAGTATATTGCAAGGGTACACCATCAATTTATGATCTGTTGGGGTCAATCTCTAATATAATAAAGGGGCACTGATGCTGGTAATGAGGAACAGCCCCTTTCACAGTCATTCCCTGCACATCGGCATCATGGCCTCCACTGTGCAGCGGAACGACAGCATAGATCCAGCAAAGTGAATGGGCTTAGCTGCAGTTCTCCTGCACAGTGAAAATCCGGGTAGCTGCCCCACACCAGCATATTCTTTAAAAAGGGCAGCGGGGTTACTTCCAGGCTGCAGCCCCCTTATTCTTGGAGTCCAAGAAGTTGGATATCCTATATCTTTTGTAAGATGGGATTCTAAAAAAAGTAAATGCATGCATTAAACCTCAAAGAAACCCAAACCTTTCAACTTCTGAGATTAGGGACTTGCTTGGAGTTAGCTGGGAGGGTCTGTAGGAAAAAAATAAAGACCATAAAGGCATAATAGTTAAAACAAAAACAAAAAAAAACAATGTCCACATTGTTCTTGCACCATAACAAGCCATTCTGCAACTTCCCCCATCTGTTGGGTTTAACCCATCACCACGAGGAGTGGGGCTCCCCCATCTGTTGGGTATAACCCATCACCACGAGGAGTGGCACTCCCCCATCTGTTGGGTATAACCCATCACCACGAGGAGTGGCGCTCCCCCATCTGTTGGGTATAACCCATCACCTCAAGGAGTGAAGCTCCCCCATCTGTTGGGTGTAACCCATCACCACAAGGAGTGGAGCTCCCCCATCTGTTGGGTGCAGCCCATCACCACGAGAAGTGGCGCTCCCCCATCTGTTGGGTATAACCCATCACCACGAGGAGTGGCGCTCCCCCATCTGTTGGGTATAACCTATCACCTCAAGGAGTGGCGCTCCCCCATCTGTTGGGTATAACCCATCACCAAGAGGAGTGGAGCTCCCCCATCTGTTGGGTGTAACCCATCACCACGAGGAGTGGCGCTCCCCCATCTGTTGGGTGTAACCCATCACCACGAGGAGTGGTGCTGCCCCATCTGTTAGGTATAACCTATCACCAGGAGGAGTGGCGCTCGTCATACTTTGTGTCCCTAGGGGAAATGTGGTATTATAAGATATCCAATCAATTGAATGGCCGACTATGTACTGCATGGATGAGCGAGGAACATCAGAGAAGAAGCCGTCTATGCTCAACAGCACCCTACTCTGTCGTCTTTTACAGACTGTATGCCATAGACTTGTACCTTAGAGTTGGGACTTACCCCTATTATGAATCATCGGTTTTGATTTGGTTCTGATATTCTGTTCAAAAATGGATCCCAGGAACTTCAGATTTTTCAGCATTTTCCACTCTGAAGGGAAACCATAGATGATTAACAGGGTCGGACTGGAACTGAAACTCAGCCCTGGCATGTGAGAGGACGCAGGCCCGCCCGACGCGCGTTGAATGTGAAATATTTTCATGAATGATTTGGGTATATGTCACAATAAAAATTGCTGCAAACTGCACTTTATCATCGATAGACAAAAACTGACATAATGTAAAATATAAACTTCCCTCCAGGAAAATGTTAATTTCTTTCAACTGGAGGGACGGACATATTTGTAATATAGAGCTCCAAGTTCCCAAAAACGCTATGCTTGATAGTACCAGGAAAAGCAGGAAAAGTGAATCCTTGCAGATTTGAAGCAGTTTCATGTCTATTCTTTCAGTATTTTTGCAGCGTTTCTAAAGAAAGGGAAAAAAAAATCTCAAAAAACGCAACATCAACGGGATTTTCCTGCCGAGCGACACGTTTTTTGTGCAGAAATGTTCTTTCCTTTCTTTTTTGTTTATATTTTGTGTTATACACTAGTGGCCAAAATTGAGGCAACACTTTCAGTTTTTCACCATCACCAATATTTAATGGAGGATTTCACTGACCTACTTACTTGTACACACGCCCTCTTCTGCGATATGTATTCTATGTTGGTTTATAGTGACCTGGGTGTGGGTTGTAAGACAGATATTGTGCGATTAAAATGCGGTTTTTATATTTTAAAGCCAGTTTGTCATCAGAAGGTAAGCAATTACATGTTTTCGTTCTCAAAGTGTGTAAGCGGTTTCAAGAGACTGGTTCGATAAAGAATAAACCAGGTAGAGAAAGGAAGAAGGCTACAAGTCCTCAGACTGATAGAAGAATTGTTAGAATCGCCCTAAATAACAGGAAATAAACGGCTGTTAACATCAAGGAGCTTGTCAACACCGGAGTGACAGTGTCCGATCGGACGGTTCGACGATGACTGGTAAATGCGGGGTTAAGAGCCAGAATACCAGGTAAAAAGCCATTTTTGAAAACCTCACAGCGTCAGAAACGTCTGCAGGGGCCAAAGAACATTGTAAATGGACCATTGAACAATGGAGAAATGTTATATGGAGCGATGAGACACGCCTATCCATCTTTGGCAGCGACGGTGTCCGCTACGTTCGACGACGACCTGGAGAGGACTGGTTGCCAGAGGGTACAATACCCACCATGAAGCCTCCCCTGAGTGTTATGGTAGGGGGCTGCGTGTCCAGAGATGCAGGTGGTAGGCTGCAGGTAATTGAAGAAACAGTTAATGCTGAAAAGTACATCAAGGAAGTCCTTCAGCCTAAACTCATTCCTTCGGCACGTGATGTATTTGGTGAAGGGACACCGTTTATTTTAAGATGGAGCCCCATGCCATACAGCTAAAAAATGGCTCTCTTGGTTCAAGGACAAAAATGTCCAGCTATTGAATTGGCCAGGAAACAGCCCAGATCTCAATCCTACTGAGAATCTCTGGGCTCGGCTCAAAAGAGCGGTGTCAAAACAGCGGGCTTCACACAAGCAGGAACTCACTGCAGCCATCATCACATCATGGCTTCATATCATCACACCATCTGATTTACACAAACTGGTAGATAGCATGCCAAGTAGATGCCAGGCAGTCATCAAGGCCGAGGGCTGTCCAACTGAGTATTAACATTTAGTGTTAGATATGAAAATAGGACAAATCAATGGCTTTTCTCCCACAGTCATCTGAGTGACAATAGTGTCCAATTTGTTGACAAATGAACAAATTTCCTGCTAATATTGTGTTTCTATATGAGATTTTATTTCTACTTAAAAACTTTACTGTGAAATCAAAAACATTCATGAAATTTGTATTTGTATTGGCAAAATGCTAAAAATTCATAAATCTTGGGGTTGTTGCCTCAATTTTGGCCACTAGTGTATAGAGTTCCTCAGTAAATTTATATGTTGTCCCCCATCACCTTTTTCATCTCTCCTTACAAGTATGCCTTGTATCTTAACTAAAACATGGTAGTAAGTAAGTAGCATATTAAACCCTTTTATAATGGGTAGTGTAGAATCGCTGCATATTTCAGGGTTATGCGCTCCTGAGGACTCATTAGTGCTGCCCTCCTCAGGCGAAACCTGGTTGTGACCTCGTATAATATGGGGCTAGCCGGTCTCACCTACCAGTTTGGGTCACAAACCCTTTTTCGTTTGCTTTGATGTTTTACTCATTGTTTATTACGTTTACACCAAAAATCTCTCCTAATCCTGGAGATCAAACCTATGAAAGCAATTTATGAATGATCGGAACACCTCTATGAAGGGTAATTATCATCTCCTTCATAAATATACATTTATATGTATAAATACATATGTGGTCAATGCATAGTACTGGCACATGACTTATCACTTTCCAGGACCTTACAAAGCACCAGGAACATTCGTAACAAGCGGAGGTGAAGCGATTCTGACAACTTAATAGGAAAGGATTCTTTACAGTTAGAGCAGTCAGACTGTGGAATGCCAACCACAAGATACAGTAATGGCAGATAGCATAACAGCATTTATAGAAGGGCTGGATACTTTTTTAACAAAACATGACATTGTGGGTTATAAATAATCTAGTAATAGAAAATGTATAACTTTGGAGATAGACCAAGGACATTAAAGTTAAAACTTCTTCAACCTATGTAACTATGCAAGTATGCAGAATGCACATTAGGAAAATGCTTGAAATGCAATTCCCTATAATATTATTTTACAAGTAATTTCCTCTTAATTTTCCGCTTTGTAAAGTGCTAGTTATAAGCCCAATCTATGGATCTAAAAAGTGCAAAACACTCCTGAAACACTTGTACGTATGTTCTATAATCTTTATTTCTTATGGTGCCTAAGGGAAGCCGTAATGATAAGACTCCTGCTTGGTAACAAGTGCAGTTATTTGCCTCCATAATGAAAGTGAATTACCAATGATGAAAGGGTTAATACTTGGACCCTGCATCAGTAATAGCCCTTGTAGTAACCATGACAACTATTGTGAGGGCATAAACAAGTGTCATAAAGAAGATTCCATAAAAGAATGCCGCGCTGCCATGATCAGCGCCATTACTGATGATGCGCCTGAGGACCTTGAGCTTGACCACCCCACGTAATGTGCCAATGTTGGTGTAATTTGGAGGTTCTAGCAGGGAAAGGGGTTGTCTTCTTAGACACCCCGGGGGGAAGGGAAGGTAACACAGGGGGGGTCCCCAAAACAGGATCCCCTTCTGTTACTATGTACAAAGAGCTGCTCTTCTTTGGGAGTTCATAGATGGATCCTTGACTTTAATGGGTGATAAATTGGGAGGGGGAGGGGATACTCATCCTATTAGGGGTTATCCATAATGAGCAACCCCTGTAACCAAGTACCCAACATCTTGAGAGACGGAGCTGGATCTGTAAGGGAGAAGTGGTAGATCCACCTGGGAAATCAGATCAACTAAATTCGTTCCAGCAATAAATGTGGTGACAGATATCGCAGCCAGATCTCTCCCACATCCAGTTTATCACATTAATAGTCTATATTTGTTATGTCGTTCTCTGTAAATATGTAGAAATTCTAAAACTCCGTCATATATCGGCACTAACTCTCTAAGCCCAAGGGAAGGGCAGCCCTCCAGCCATGGTTCCCTAGAGGTTTCCTCCACAGGGGGTTTTCCTCTCCTGAGATCTGGAGGGTGACTCTTCGTGAGTCGAGGGTTGTGCCATTTTCGGTGTCATGTAAATTTAAATAAAGTTGAGAACGTTTGACACCTAATTGCAATGATTTGTGTATTTATTTTGTATGTGTCTGATTCATTTTGTTTGGGAGTCGGGGTCCATCACACATCACTGAGTCATACGTCTGGACATCTGCCGCCAGAAGTTTTGCTCCAGGGGTTGCCCCTGCTCTGGGGAGTTTGATGGAGCAGAGAAGACAAGAATTACAGAACTCATCCTCAGAATAAAGACTTCTATTACAGTACTACAAGCAGCTTCCTCGTCTCATTCACACAGTGAGTATTTTGGGCACTAATTTACATCAGTATTTGTAAGCTGAAAACCAGAGGGGAACAAACACAGTGAAAAATAGTAACTGAAACACTTTCACCTCTTCTGTTTTGGATCCACTCCTGGCGTCTGCTAACAAATACTGATGCAAAATATTGCAATGGAAGTTCCCTAAATTCTTACTGACTGATTTGACTGTTTGAGTAGCAGTCAAGCAACAGAGGTTGCAAGCGTTAAAGGAGTTTTCTGGTATCAAAAACCCCTGTCCCCCTTGCCATTTTTCTCTATCCTGAACCTGTGCTTCCTGCCCTGATCTCGGACTGTCTGACCTAGTCCTTGTCTTCGCTCTCCTGAGTCTGGTACCCTGGTACCTCCGGAATGCTGCTGCAGTCCCGGGAACTGCACTGAAGTGGTACCTGGTGTCTACCGGAGGCCCAGTCTATCCTCACCACCAGAGGTTCTAGTGGAGACCCAGTAGACACCTAGTCACAACCCTCCCGTGGGGCAGTGGGTCCATATCCACCAGGGTTACACCCACATAGCAAATGTGGTACCAATATTCAAGAAGGGGATAACATCTGAGCCTGGAATTTATAGGTCGGTAAGTTTAACTTGTACTGTGGGCAACAACTTTGAGGGTTTTCTAAGAGATACTAACCTGGAGCACCTCAATAAGAATAACCTAAACATATGATTATGAGGGATCTGTCCTGCAAACTAATCTGAAAAGATTCTATGGGGAGGTAAGTTCAGGTTGGACCAGGGAAACTTAGTGGATGTTGTCTATCTGGACTTTTCAAAGGCATTTGATACGGTGCCATACAACAGGTTGGTACATAAAAATGTTCAATATATTATATGGTAAACTTGCTCCATGAAAGAACAAGTCCTTGTGTGGTCGATGGAAAAATCAAGGAAAAGATCAGTGATGCGGTCGTTACCTCTTGACAGCTCCATTTCGTACTTGTTCTCTAGTCCCTCCATGGCCACGGTGATAAAAAATTCCCTGAAAAGCTCATTATTCTAATAAAAAAAATACAAAGTAAGGAGCTGACACAAAGGAGAGCAGACAGCTCGTATGTCGGAATAAGCAATTGCAGTTACCGTAATTTTCTCAAAGAAGGTGCCATTAATCACTATGTCGTACGCCGAGCAGCCGCCTCTACCTGTAGGACAAAGTGCACCAGGACTTAGATACTTTGCGGTGCCAACTCAATCCATTGACCTTAGTAGGGCTGCTATGAATAAGTGGTATAAGTTCTTAAAGGGGAATCCAAGTAGTGGACAATCCCTCTAAGTCCCAAATCTAAACCAAAAAAGTTCAAAAGTCAACAACAAGATGTCAAACTTTATTCCGCAGACTGGAAGTGGACCTACCAGAACCTGTGGAGATGGCACCTTTGACCATTGAGGATTAGTAAGTTGTAATACTTGCTATTTTAACCCCTTTAAGGATATCTCTGGACTATCCCTTTAAAAAGAGAAGCGCTGTATTAAAAAAAAACGTACTATTATCAACTTCAACGTGGGGCTCTCCAAGGCTCATGGGGACTCGATAGCCGGAGGGATCATCAGATTCCAGGATGCTGACTAACTCCTGCTCCGTCAGGTACGGGGCCGCTGGGATCTGGTTCGACTTGCAGATGTTAATAAAGATTTTGGTATTTTTGGATGTGCGAGTTTTAATGCAGAAACCTAACACAGAAATAAAAACAAAAAGTGAACAAAAACACAATAAAATCGGCAAAAGCCAAGCAGCATTTACATGTAATCAACTGCATAAGAAATTATGTGACCCCCCCACGTTGGTTGCATCATGTGACCGTTGCAGTCAATAAGACCCCACTGCCCCACTGTGATATCTGTCACATAATATGCACAAAGTAATCTGGATAATAATCAGAGGACGCCCATCTCACCCGGCTGGGGTCTGATCTCTCTGCTTTCTGGTAAGTTCGGTATTCTGCTCTCCATCTCCTGTTTGGCCTGAAATGAGGCAACAAGTGTGAATCAGTGAGTAACATGAACAGGATGGGTCTGCAAACTGATTTTTCCTGCACCAAAATAGTACAACTGTGAGGGGTCTAAAGCCAACAATACACATTAGGTAAATGTTGGAGACTGCCGCGCTCCCGGCAGCTGACGGAGAAGACATTCACCCGGTGATTGCTGGCCTCTCCAATTCATCTTCGTACCTTCATCAGCATCTGTTCATACAGCGCTTCCTCCATGTTTGTGTTCATTTCTGCAGAAAGCAGCGACTTGTCAGAGGCCATTTTTTCGGTCAAAGACAGAAGCTCAGGGATCTTGTTTTATAAGAGAAAACCTGAAAAATGAAAATATGTATTAATCTTCTCCACAGACAACGACAAGGGGAGAGTGCGGGAGCCTGACAGCCGACGACATGAGGGGGTGCGGGAGCCTGACAGCCCTCGACACGAGAGGGTGCGGGAGCCTGGCAGCCCACGACAAGAGGGGGTGCGGGAGCCTGGCAGCCCACGACAAGATGGGGTGCGGGAGCCTGACACCCCACGACACAAGGGGGTGCGGGAGCCTGACAGCCCACGACACGAGGGGGTACGGAAGCCTGACAGCCCATGACACGACGGGGGGCGGGAGCCTGACAGCCCTCGACGCGAGGGGGTGCGGGAGCCTGGCAGCCCACGACACGAGGGGGTGCGGGAGCCTGGCAGCCCACGACACGAGGGAGTGCGGGAGCCTGGCAGCCCACGACACGAGGGGGTGCGGGAGCCTGACAGCCCACGACACGAGGGGGTGCGGGAGCCTGACAGCCCACGACACAAGGGGGTGCGGGAGCCTGACAGCCCTCGACACGAGGGGGTGCGGGAGCCTGGCAGCCCACGACACGAGGGGGTGCGGGAGCCTGACAGCCCACGACACGAGGGGGTGCGGGAGCCTGACAGCCCACGACACAAGGGGGTGCGGGAGCCTGACAGCCCTCGACACGAGGGGGTGCGGGAGCCCGACAGCCCACGACACGAGGGGGTGCGGGAGCCTGACAGCCCACGACAAGAGGGGGTGCGGGAGCCTGGCAGCCCACGACACGAGGGGGTGCGGGAGCCTGGCAGCCCACGACACGAGGGGGTGCGGGAGCCTGGCAGCCCACGACACGAGGGGGTGCGGGAGCCTGGCAGCCCACGACACGAGGGGGTGCGGGAGCCTGACAGCCCACAGCACGAGGGGATGCGGGAGCCTGGCAGCCCACGACACGAGGGGGTGCGGGAGCCTGACAGCCCACGACACGAGGGGGTGCGGGAGCCTGACAGCCCACGACACGAGGGGGTGCGAGACCCTGACAATATTGGGAGTGGGATTCTGCACACCTACAGCTAGCTACTTATTGTCCTGAATGTAGTAATCACCTTGGCACATTCCCATCTTCTTACCTGTAGTACAGACGCCAAACACCACTACTCTGCCTGCAATCACTCAGCTACAGCGTCACCACGCCTCAGCAACAGGGGAGCGTCTAGATTGGAGTTGATTTCTTGAGGGGGAGGAGTGATTTCATGGAATCATGACGTCACCGGAAGGGGCGGGGCCTTCTCAGTCCAGTGGACACTATTCCACCTGCAGCTGCAGCAGTGCGCACATTGTGCCGGGACAGGAGGACTGGTGATGAGGAGCTCGTGTTCTGTGTTGTGCTGTGAGGACTGAGGCGGGGAGAACACAATATTAATTATAATAATTTTTTTTAGGCTGTGTGCCCACTATGCGTTTTTTAAGCGTTTCCGCGGTGGCAATTCCGCTGCAGAAACGCTTAAAAACGCTTGATAGAAGGTCGGCCATGTTCCCCAATGATAATCCACATGTGCTGTGCACATGCTGTGTAAATTTCCGCTGCGAATTATCATTGCGGAAAAATCCGCTGCACTACCAATTATTTTGCGGAAGCACGGCGCTTTCGCCGCCATTGACTTGCATTAGAACACATGGAATCCGCATCACTGCATCTGTACATGCAGAATCCATGCGCTTCAATGTGCGGATGGTACCCGGGTTTGGAGAAGAGGAGACTGTCCTCCGGACCCGGGTACCATAGAACCTGTAAAAAAAGAATAAAATAAAAAATAAATATTATACTTACCTTCTGATGGCCCCCGGTGTCTTTATCCGATGCGTCCTGGCTTGCCAGCAGCTCGCGATGGTCTGAAAAGGACCTGCCGTGACGTCATTTAGTCATGTGACGGGTCACGCGACCGCTGACGTCGGCAGGCCATCAGAAGGTAATTATATATTTATTTTTTACCATTCTTTTATGGTCACACTATATAAATCCATGCCGGTTGCATGTATTTATATAGTGTGACCAAGTTGTCAAGCACTTTCCAAGTGATGCTAAAATCGCTTGGAAAGCGCTTGTCAACCCGCATGCGGAAATGCAAGTGAAGAACGCTTCACATCAGCAAGTCCCAGGCAGGAAAAAAGCATGTACAATCCGCATGTACAATCCACATGCGTTTTTTCTGCCAGGGAGATGCGGAAACGCTCAAAAAAAATCCGGAGCATTTCTGCATCGTGGGCACATAGCCTTACATTAATTGTATGACTCAATATTGAGCACACGTAACCATCTATACACAGCTGGAGGCCGCACGTAGCCATCTATACACAGCAGGAGGCCGCACGTAGCCATCTATACACAGCGGGAGGCCGCACGTAGCCATCTATACACAGCGGGAGGCCGCACGTAGCCATCTATACACAGCGGGAGGCCGCACTAAGCCATCTATACACAGCGAGAGGCCGCACGTAGCCATCTATACACAGCGGGAGGCCGCACGTAGCCATCTATACACAGCGAGAGGCCGCACGTAGCCATCTATACACAGCGGGAGGCCGCACTAAGCCATCTATACACAGCGAGAGGCCGCACGTAGCCATCTATACACAGCGGGAGGCCGCACGTAGCCATCTATACACAGCGGGAGGCCGCACGTAGCCATCTATACACAGCGGGAGGCCGCACGGCGCCATCTATACACAGCGGGAGGCCACACGGCGCCACCTATACACAGCGGGAGGCCCACAGCGCCCCCCCCAGAGAGAGCAGGAGGCCGCACGGCGCAATCTATACTTAGCGGGAGGCCGCACAGCGCCCCCCTCACAGAGACAGCAGGAGGCCGCACGGCGCCATCTATACTCAGCAGGAGGCCGCACGGCGCCCCCGACCCCAAAGACAGCAGGAGGCCGCACGGCGCCATCTATACTCAGCAGGAGGCCGCACGGCGTCACCTATACACAGCGGGAGGCCGCACGGCGCCACCTATACACAGCGGGAGGCCGCACGGCGCCACCTATACACAGCGGGAGGCCGCACGGCGCCACCTATACACAGCGGGAGGCAGCACGGCGCCACCTATACACAGCGGGAGGCCGCACGGCGCCACCTATACACAGCGGGAGGCGCCACCTATACACAGCGGGAGGCCGCACGGCGCCACCTATGCACAGCGGGCAGCGCCACCTATACACAGCGGGAGGCCGCACGGCGCCACCTATACACAGCGGGAGGCCCCACGGCGCCACCTATAAACAGCGGAAGGCCGCACGATGACATCTATACACAGGGGGCCGCACAATGCCATCTATACACAGCGGGAGGCCGCACGGCGCAATCTATACACAGCGGGAGGCTGCACGGCGCCATATATACACAGCGGGAGGCTGCACGGCGCCCCCCCCCCAAGAGACAGCAGTAGGCCGCACGGCGCCATCTATACACAGCGGGAGGCCGCACGGCGCCCCCCCCAGAGACAGCAGGAGGCCGCACAGCGCCATCTATACACAGCGGGAGGCCGCACGGCGCCCCCCCAGAGACAGCAGGAGGCCGCACGGCGCCATCTATACTCAGCAGGAGGCCGCACGCAGTCACGCACACACAAACATATACAGACATATACATACACGCATAAACACATTTGAAACATAAAAATACATATAAACAGACATCACACAATGACATCTACCTGCACACACACACACATACATACATATACATACACACACACACACTCACCATCCCCCGACTCGGCTCCAGCTCTTTTCCGGTGCAGCACTGCAGGCCGGGTGCGCACTGCGTGACGTCACAGCTAGGAGACACGGCCGCGCACAGGGCCGTGTCTCCTAGCAGTGACGCGGCCGGGCCAGCACAGGGAAGTTAACTGCTGCAGTGCTGGCCCGGCCGAAGAAGAAGCAGCGGCTGTGTGCCGCTGCTGGGGGAGCGATCCTGGGCCCCCCCCCCACTGTCTGCCGGTATGTGCCGTGGCGCTGCACATATAATGAGGACAATCTGGCCATAGACACCCCGGAGCCCCCTGGAGGTTCGGGGCCCCGGGCGGTAGCCCAGATCGTCCTCATTATAATCCGCCTATGCTTATATACATGTAACACTCACTACCCCCTATTCCTGTGTATTGCTGTAATATGTAACCTATACTCGTTATCCATCATTATAAATTAAGAAGATTTTCCACTTTATCCGATATATCCACACTCAATCAGTAGATTAGATGTCTGCTGAAGAGGCAATACACATGAACGTCTCCACATCATCCTCCCCGACTGTATCTATATGTGCCCCGTGACCCCCGATCAAGTGTCTCCATCACGTGCTCGCAGCATCACAGGTCACATAGTTTCCTCGTAGCGTTGGTGCGCGTTGTGTATCGAGCCACGCCTCCTCAGCACCCATTGGTTGGTGGAGACATACCTCCATCCTGATTGGCTATAGTTGGCCGTTTAACTCTTAGCTCTTTCCGAATGATGCCATCCCCTGACGAAGACAAGAAGCCGAAACATACGTCGGGTGGACGCCATTCAGGAGTGGGATCTGCATCTGCTATAGCGTGAGTACAATGCACATGTGGTCACCTTTTTTAAAAATGCTTAAAGTGGATACAAATACATATCTGTCAACAGCACATATGCCCAAGTCAGTGCACTACTCTCTACAGGATTCACACCGACATCCAAATAATAAGGGACCAGCCCTTGTATATATACAGTCATATGAAAAAGTTTGGGCACCCCTATTAATCTTAAGCTTAATGTTTTAAAAAAATTGGTGTTTTTGCAGCAGCTATTTCAGTTTGATATATGTAATAACTGTTGGACACAGTAATGTTTCTGCCTTGAAATGAGGTTTATTGTACTAACAGAAAATGTGCAATATGCATTCAAACAAAATTTGACAGGTGCATAAGTATGGGCGCCTCACCAGAAAAGTGACATTAATATTTAGTAGATCCTCCTTTTGCAAAAATAACAGCCTCTAGTCGCTTCCTGTAGCTTTTAATTAGTTCCTGGATCCTGGATGAAGGTATTTTTGACCATTCCTCTTTACAAAACAATTCCAGTTCTGTTAAGTTTGATGGTCGCCGAGCATGGACAGCCCTCTTCAAATGATCCCACAGATGTTCAATGATATTCAGGTCTGGGGACTGGGATGGCCATTCCAGAACATTGTAATTGTTCCTCTGCATGAATGCCTGAGTAGATTTGGAGCGGTGTTTTGGATCATTGTCTTGCTGAAAGATCCATCCCCTGCGTAAATTCAACTTTATCACTGATTCTTGAACATTATTGCCAAGAATCTGCTGATACTGAGTGGAATCCATTCGTCCCTCAACTTTAACAAGATTCCCAGTGCCGGCATTGGCCACACAGCCCCAAAGCATGATGGAACCTCCACCAAATTTTACTGTGGGTAGCAAGTGTTTTTCTTGGAATGCTGTGTTTTTTTGCCGCCATGCATAACGCCTTTTTGTATGACCAAACAACTCAATCTTGGTTTCATCAGTCCACAGAACCTTCTTCCAAAATGAAATTGGCTTCTCCAAATGTGCTTTTGCATACCTCAGCCGACTCTGTTTGTGGTGTGCTTGCAGAAACGGCTTCTTTCGCATCACTCTCCCATACAGCTTCTCCTTGTGCAAAGTGCATTGTATAGTTGACCGATGCAAAGTGACACCATCTGCAGCAAGTTGATGCTGCAGCTCTCTGGAGGTGGTCTGAGGATTGTCCTTGACTGATCTCACCATTCTTCTTCTCTGCCTTTCTGATGTTTTTCTTGGCCTGCCACTTCTGGCCTTAACAAGAACTGTCCCTGTGTTCTTCCATTTCCTTACTATGTTCCTCACAGTGGAAACTGACAGGTTAAATCGCTGAGACAGCTTTTTGTATCCTTCCCCTGAACAACTATGTTTAATAATCTTTGTTTACAGATCATTTGACAGTTGTTTTGAGGAGCCCATGATGCCACTCTTCAGAGGAGATTCAAACAGGAGAACAACTTGCAAGAGGCCACTTTAAGTAGCTTTTCTCATGATTGCATACACCTGGCTATGAAGTTCAAAGCTCAATGAGGTTACAAAACCAAAAAAAGCGCTTTAGTAAGTCAGTAAAAAGTAGGTAGGAGTATTTAAAACAAGAAAATGATAAGGGTGCCCATACTTATGCACCTGTCAAATTTTGTTTGAATGCAGATTGCACATTTTCCGTTAGTACAATAAACCTCATTTCAAGGCAGAAACATTACTGTGTCCAACAGTTATTACATATATCAAACTGAAATAGCTGTTGCAAAAACACCAATTTTTATAAAACATTAAGCTTAAGATTAATAGGGGTGCCCAAACTTTTTCATATGACTGTACATATACAGGTGCATCTCACTAAAATAGAATATCATCAAAAAGTTAATTTATTTCAGTTCTTCAATACAAAAAAGTGAAACTCGTATAGCCATAATCATCAGCATTAACAGAAATAAACAATAACTGTTTGATTATATTCTAATTTAGTGAGAAACACCTGTATTTGTTCACATATGAGATATATAATTTATGTAGATTTATTCTTTGGAGGCACTTGCACTTTATGTAAAGTTTATGATAATTAAACAATCATATGTACAGATATATCTAACTAATGATATGTATATATATTTTTATATACTGGATTAATTTGTGGCTTGATTCTCTGTATTATCCCTTTGCTGTTCTAATCATGATCCATTCCCACTGGTGTTAATTGTAATTCCTGTCTCGACGTCCCCTTTGCGTATAGTTAATTCCCCCCTTTTTTTGCATTTCCTCCTCTTCCACCTGGTTATCAATATAATAATTATTAGCATCACCCACATGCCTGGACTCTTCTGGTCGATGTCTCCTTTCTGCTATACACTAGAGTGGTATACTATGTGCACAGATACATGGAGAGCCATATACTTCTCAGGAGGTGCGCAGCGTCCACCTCCTCACCGCACAGGCCCACAAGCTCCTCTCCGGCAGGAAGAAGATGCATTCAGGCGGCTCCTACCACTGCAGCAGACGGCAGTGCACAAGGATACAGGGTGCAGTGTGGATGTGTCTGCACCACTGGGATGTGGCCGACCTGCATGTATACATATGCCCAGGGCCGGCCTTAGGGTATATGGCGCCCTGTGCGAAATCCCTCTTGGCGCCCCCCCCCAAAGAAAAAAAATTAAACTCATGTAGGTGAAAACAACAAGTGCATTTTTTATTAATCAAATGATCAAGTAATAACAAGCAACAAAAGTTGAAAAGTTTTAAAGCCGCCACCACGATAAGGTAGACTCTTCTGGCAGGGCCCTACTCTAACCTATTAAAATTTTCTTAAAATATCCAATACTCTTTTTAGATATATTTTTATTTAGTTTTCTTTAAGGGAATGTGTCATATACATTTTTTTTTAAAAATGACCAATAATACCACATACAGGGAATACTGCCACACCATGACCAGACCACATATTACCACAACATAGTGACCGAATAATACCACACAGAAGGGGGAAAAACTGCCACACCATGACCAGACCACATATTACCACCACATTACTAATATTACCACCACATTACTAATATTACCATAAGTGTCATTATGCACGGGAGCTCTATACATGGTATGTATAATGTAAGTGTCCAGGTAATCTAGTGATCACCAGTGACATTATACACAGGAGCTCTGTATATAGTGTCAGTGTACAGGTAATACAGTGATCATCAGTGACATTATACACAGGAGCTCTGTATATAGTGTCAGTGTACAGGTAATACAGTGATCACCAGTGACATTATACACAGGAGCCCGGTACATAGTATATAGTGTAAGTGTACATGTAATACACTGACTCACTGGTGACGTCTCTAGGTGAAGTCCTTCAGCTACGCTTTTCTCCTTCATCCAGCACAGACCGCCATTACGTCTTCCAGCCAGGACTCGTCTCTGCATAAAATAACACAGTTATCTAGAGCACATTCCCCAACTTCTACATTACGCAGCTGAATACAGACGTGTATCCACCATCAATATATGGTTAGTTATTATACAACCTACCATTCCAAATATAAATTGTAATCCACCACGGTGCCCCCATTAACTGTAAATAGGCACTTAATATATAATTTAATTAGAACCTCTACTCTTTCCGCCAATTTGTTACCAGTTACACTCCTGCATCCGCAACGCCCCCTACTCTATACTTCCTGCTCCCCGCATTCATTATTTACATGCACCCCCTGCCCCAATTCATTATATCATGTCCTGCTCTCCCCACCCCATCATCATTTACTGTCCCCCACCCCACATTCATTATGTGCAGCTCATTATCCCCCTACTCCCAATTCCCCCATGTGCAGCTCATTTTCTCCCAATTCCCCCATGTGCAGCTCTCACCCCCCCATGTGCACATCTCTCATCCCCCTCCCCCACATGTGCCCCTCTCTCATCCCCCTCCCCCACATGTGCCCCTCTCTCATCCCCCTCCCCCACATGTGCACCTCTCTCATCCCACTCCCCCACATGTGCACCTCTCTCATCCCCCTCCCCCACATGTGCACCTCTCTCATCCCCCTCCCCCACATGTGCACCTCTCTCATCCCCCCCATGTGCACATCTCTCATCCCCCTCCCCCACATGTGCACCTCTCTCATCCCCCTCCCCCACATGTGCACCTCTCTCATCCCCCTCCCCCACATGTGCACACCTCTCATCCCCCTCCCCCACATGTGCACCTCTCTCATCCCCCTCCCCCACATGTGCACCTCTCTCATTCCCCTCCCCCACATGTGCACCTCCCATTCCCCCCACTCCTAGTAAATTGTATTTAAAAAAAAAAAAAAACTTGTTATACTTACCCCCATGCGATCCCTGCAGAATCCTCGTCCAAATCGATGACACCAGGTTCTCCTGACTTCCGGTCATGTGACGGTGCCGTCACATGACCGGAAGTCAGAGAAATCATGACAGAGATGTTCCGGCCCCGGCGCTTAGCATGGGGCCGGGGGCCCCATGAGGAGAGAGACACACAAGAGGGGGGCCCCCAAGGGGGCCCCTACCGGCCGGGCCCCATACTGGAGTCAGGGCAGTCATGCCCTGATGGCGGCCCTGCTGGAGGCTGAAGGGGCCCCCTCTCCCTCGGGGCCCCCGTTCAATGAACCGGCTGCACGGGCGGTAGTTCCGCCCCTGTGTGTGAGGAGGAGAGAGTGCAGCGCGCCCGGGTCCCGGCCGGACATTTCAGAGCAGAGAGGGGGCGCCGGCGCCTGAGCACAGAAGAAACGCTGGGCGCTCCCTCTCTGCTCTTCCATAAGAAAAATACCGACGGGGAGGGAGCCAGCGCAGCGCCCCCCTTCACTCTCAAGTTTGAGGCGCCCTGTGCAGTTGCACAGCTGGCACGCCCCAAAGGCCGGCCCTGCATATGCCCCTCTGCAGGGGCGGACTGGCCCACCGGAGGATCGGGAAAACCCCCGGGTCCCGATGGCCCCGCCCCCTACACCCCTGAACAGAGGGGCCCCCCCGATTCGCAGCACTGCCGATATGATTAGTGATGGGCCCTCTGCCTCCTCTGCGCAGCGCGACACTGCCGGCGCGTGCGCAGGAGGTCAGTCTCAGTGTGATGACGTCATTGCCCTGGGACTGCTTCCTGTGCGCGCTGTGGAGTACGGACCCTGCGTCGCTCCAGGCAGCGACTGCAGCTCATCTCGACGCGTGAGTATGAAACGGGGAGGGGTGACTGGGAGGACCCCTGGCCGGGGCTGGCAGTAAATACTACTGGGCAATGGGCATGGTTCTCATCATGCCCATTGCCCAGCATGTCCTGCTGCCAGCCTCTGGTTACTGGTACTATGCCCAGCAGCATGTACTATCACCAGGGGCTGGCAGGACTTAGTGGGTGGGCATGATAGTACCAAGGAGGCTGGCAGGACATAGTAGGCATGAATCATGCCCAGCATGTCCTGCCAGCCACTGGTGGTACCATCATGCATGCCCATTGCCCAGCCACTGGTGGTGTGGTACTATCATGCTAGTACTAACACCAGTGGCTGGCTGGCAGGACATGCCATGTGAGCTTGAATGCTAATACCACAGAGGCTGGCAGTACATACTGGGCAATGGGCATGATAGTACCACCAGTAGACTGACTAGGCGGTCTCCAGGGCTCCGTCTCCCCTTCTCGCTGCTGTTAGGCTGGGTTATCATTGCGTTTATGCTGTGCGTTACAACGCATCCGTTGTAAATCAGCGCAGACGCAATGTACCGTAGACTTGCATTGCAAAAATAGGCATGTGTTTGAAAGTATGCATTATTTGCAACGCACAGGAAAACATGGTCGGCGGCTGGAGGCCAGCTGAGCGCTTCTCTGACAACTGGGTTCTAGTGTCATTCTGTGCCTGCTCATCTCTGATATTTGTCTAATGGCAAAGATGTAGCAGAGCTGGAGACAGAAGATCCGTGGATTACGTCAGAGCGAGGGTTTTGTTTTTAATTAAAGATGGAGTCTCTACATGTGTTTTGTGTTTTATTTTTATTAAAAAAAAAATTCTGTGTTGTGTTTTTTTCTGTTTACTAGAGATTCATGGTGGCCATGTCTAGTTTGGCGTGACGCCATGAATTTCAGGCTTAGTTCCAGCTGATAATACAAAGCTGGTATTAACCCCATTATTACCCAGCATGCCACCCCCCACCAGGGCCATTGGAAGAGCCGGATAAAGTGCCTGGAAATGGCGCTACGATGAATGTGCCAATTCCAGGGGTGGCTGCAGGCTGCCATTTTCAGCGTGGGGGGCCCAGAATGCTTGGGCCTTACCATGCTGAGAATCCCAGCCCCCCCGATCAAAATATGGCGGGAGCCCACGCATTTTTTTTTTTTAATTATTTTTTTAAATTTAAAAAAAACATTGGGCTTTCCTGACTTTTGATCGCCAGTCAAGGTAAAACCAGGCAGATAAAGCAGACAGCTACGGGCTGCCACCTCTATCTGCTCTGAGAATCAAAATTTCTGCAGAGCGCTATGTCATTTTTGTTTTATTATTTATTTATTTTCACACTTCTATATGTGACAGTCCCAACAGCTAATCACAGACGCTGACACAGAGAATGGGCGTCTGTGACTGGCTGCTTGAGTAACCTGAAAGCAGCCCATACATAGTACCATACTAGAATGTATGGGCTGATTGTACATTACTCAAACAGCCAATCACAGAAGCCCATCCTCTTTGACAGCATCTGCGATTGACTGTTGGGTCTGTCACATATAGAAGTGTGAAAAGAAAATTTTAAAAACGAATTTTTGATTCTCACCGCAGATAAAGCAGACAGCTACGTACTGCCACCCCCAGCTGCCTGGCTTTACCTTGGCTGGCGATCAAAAGACAGAGAAGCCGAATATTTGTTTTAAACTTAACTTTTTTTTTTCCCGCCATATGTTGATCGCCAGCCAGATAAAACCAGGCAGCTGGGGGCTGGGATTCGCAGCATGGTAAGGCCCAAGCGTTCTTGGCCCTCCACGCTGAAAATCGCAGCCCACAGCCATCCCTGAAAATGGCGCATTCATCATGGCACCATTTCCAGGTGGTTTACCCGGCTATTCCAGCGGCCCTGGTGGTGAGTGGCACCCTGGGTAATAATAGGGTTAGTACCAGGCCAGCTTTGCCTTATCAGCTGGTACTAAGCCCGAAATTCATGGTTTCACGCCAAATTAGACATAGCCACCATCAATTTCTAGTAAACAGAAAAAAAAAGACAGAATTTTTTTTTTTTTTTATTAAAAATAAAACACATTAAGGGACTCCATCTTTAATAAATAAAAATCCTCACTCCCAACATAATCCATAGGTCTTCTGTCTTCATCTCTCTTAGATCTTTGCCATCAGACAAATATGTCTGCTGACAGATGAGCAGGCACAGAATGACACTGGAGCACTGTTACTGTGTAGTGCAGTGCTATGTTTCTTTTTTTGTCATTTCATGCAGTGTAGAAATCTTGGGAAAAGTGTGGATTGTGCTCTGGAAGTGATCAGTTATAGCTAACTATGTTATTTTCTGCAGAGATAAGTCCTGTATAGAAGATGTGATATATCGGTCTGCAGTTAAAGAACTTCACCTAGAGACATCACTGGTGAGTATGTGTATTACCTATACACACACACTGACACTATATACAGAGCTCCTGTGCATAATGTCACTGCTGATCCCTGTATTACCTATACACACACACACTGACACTATATACAGAGCTCCTGTGCATAATGTCACTGGTGATCACTGTATTACCTGTACACTGACACTATATACAGAGCTCCTGTGTATAATGTCACTGGTGATCCCTGTATTTCCTATACACACACACACTGACACTATATACAGAGCTGTGCATAATGTCACTGGTGATCCCTGTATTACCTGTACAATGACACCATACACAGAGCTCCTGTGTATAATGTCACTGGTGATCACTATATTACCTGTACACTGACACTATATACAGAGCTCCTGTGTATAATGTCACTGGTGATCACTATATTACCTGTACACTGACACTATATACAGAGCTCCTGTGCATAATGTCACTGGTGATCACTATATTACCTGTACACTGACACTATATACAGAGCTCCTGTGTATAATGTCACTGGTGATCACTATATTACCTGTACACTGACACTATATACAGAGCTCCTATGCATAATGTCACTGGTGATCACTATATTACCTGTACACTGACACTATATACAGAGCTCCTGTGTATAATGTCACTGGGGAACACTGTATTACCTGTACACTGACACCAAACACAGAGCTCCTGTGTATAATGTCACTGGTGATCCCTGTATTTCCTGTACACTGACACTATATACAGAGCTCCTATGCATAATGTCACTGATGATCACTGTATTACCTGTACACTGACACTATATACAGAGCTCCTGTGTATGATGTCACTGGTGAACACTGTATTACCTGTACACTGACACCAAACACAGAGCTCCTGTGTATAATGTCACTGATGATCCCTGTATTACCTGTACACTGACACTATATACAGAGCTCCTATGCATAATGTCACTGGTGATCACTATATTACCTGTACACTGACACTATATACAGAGCTCCTGTGTATAATGTCACTGGTGGTCACTGTATTACCTCTACACTGACACTATACACAGAGATCCTGTGTATAATGTCACTGATAATCACTATATTACCTGTACACTGACACTATATACAGAGCTCCTGTGTATAATGTCACTGGTAATCACTGTATTACCTCTACACTGACACTATACACAGAGCTCCTGTGTATAATGTCACTGATAATCTCTACGTTATCTGTACACTGACTCTATATACAGAGCTCCTGTGTATAATGTCACTGGTGATCACTATCTTACCTGTACACTGACACTATATACAGAGCTCCTGTGTATAATGTCACTGATGATCACTGTATTACCTCTACACTGACACTATATACAGAGTTCCTGTGTATAATGTCACTGGTGATCACTGTATTACCTGTACACTGACACTATATACAGAGCTCCTGTGTATAATGTCACTGGTGATCACTATATTACCTGTACACTGACACTATATACAGACCTCCTATGCATAATGTCACTGGTGATCACTATATTACCTGTACACTGACACTATATACAGAGCTCCTGTGTATAATGTCACTGGGGAACACTGTATTACCTGTACACTGACACCAAACACAGAGCTCCTGTGTATAATGTCACTGGTGATCCCTGTATTTCCTGTACACTGACGCTATATACAGAGCTCCTATGCATAATGTCACTGGTGATCACTATATTACCTGTACACTGACTCTATACACAGAGCTCCTGTGTATAATGTCACTGATAATCTCTACATTATTTGTACACTGACTCTATATACAGAGCTTTTTTACATTTTCATTATCAGTCACTATCTGGTGCCATTATGTGCCATGGTCATGGCGTGGCGGTATTTGTCCCTTGTATGTGGTATTATTCAGACAGTCACTATGTTGTGGTAATATGTGGTCTTCTCATGGTGTGGCAGTATATATACCTTGTACTTGGTAGTATTTGATCACTATGTGGTGGTATGTGTTCTGGTCATGGTGTGGCGGTATTTCTCTCTTCTATATGGTATTATTAGTCTAGGTATAGTGGATGGTTGTCAGTCATTTGTTTTTTCGGATATTAAGAATGGGAACATTCTTTATTTGCAATACATATTAAATACTTGGATGTTTAACCTCTCCCTGTGTTGTGACTACTACACAGCAGCAGAGATTTATTGGTTAATAAAGTTGATTCATTTTGAAAGAGTTTGTGGACTTATGTTATTCCTATATACGGTAACTGCATGGTGCTGGTGGGCCCCAAGATTGATTTTTCCTGGTGGGCCCCAGGTACTCCAGTCCGGCGCTGGTCCCAGACAGTTACCTCCTCATCTGTCCTGCTGCCGGCTGGGAGTCCTGTACAGTGCAGCATGTAGTGTGATGTGAATGCCACACTATGGAGATGCTGCTCCTACTACTGCCAAGTGAGGATCTCACCTCGCCAGTATGGTGCCCTCAGGAGCTCCCACAGGGCATCACAGGCCTTAGTATGAAGCAATTCCACAAGTCTTCTAGTATTGCTTCATACTAAGGCCTGTGATGCCCTGTGAGAGCTCCCTGAGGAGGTGAGAGCCTCACCTCATAGGGCCCCATGATCTCTATGTACGCCGCTGACTGGGCCCCATGATCTCTATGTACACCGCTGACTGGGCCCCATGATCTCTATGTACACCACTGACTGGGCACCATGATCTCTATGTACACCCATAACCTGATTAGCCCCATGATTTCTGTATACGCCCCTGACTGGGCCACATGATTTCTATGTACGATCCCTGACTGGGCCCCATAATCTCTGATCTCTCATGATTTATTTTTTTTTATTAAAGATGGAGTCCCTAAATGTATTTTGTGTTTTATTTTTACTGTGTAGTGCGGCACTATGTTGCATTTTGTCATTTCATGCAGTGTAGAAATCTTGCGAAAAGTGTGGATTGTGCTCTGGAAGTGATCAGTTATAGCTAACTATGTTATTTTCTGCAGAGATAAGTCCTGTATAGAAGATGTGATATATCGGTCTGCAGATAAAGAACTTCACCTAGAGACATCACTGGTGAGTATGTTTATTACCTATACACACACACTGACACTATATACAGAGCTCCTGTGCATAATGTCACTGGTGATCACTGTATTACCTCTACACTGACACTATACACAGAGCTCCTGTGCATAATGTCACTGGTGATCACTGTATTACCTGTACACTGACACTATATACAGAGCTCCTGTGTATAATGTCACTGGTGATCACTGTATTACCTGTACACTATATACAGAGCTCCTGTGTATAATATCAATGGTGATCATTGCATTACCTGTACACTGACACTATATACAGAGCTTCTGTGTATAATGTCACTGGTGATCACTGTATAACCTGTACACTATATACAGAGCTCCTGTGCATAATGTCACTGGTGATCACTGTAGAACCTGTACACTGACCCAATATACTGAGCTTTTTTACATTTTTATTATTTTAGCATTATTTGTCACTATGTGGTGGCATTATGTGCTTTGGTCATGACATGACGATATTTGTCCCTTCTATGTGGTATTATTCAGTCACTATGTGGTGGTAATATGTGGTCTCATGGTGTGTCAGTATTTATACCTTGTATCTGGTAGCATTTGATCACTATGTGGTGGTATTATGTGCTATGGTCATGGTGTGGCGGTATTTGTGCCTTGTATGTGGCATTATTTGGGCACTATGTGGTGGTAATATGTGATCTGGTCACGGTGTGGTGGTATTTCTGCCTTCTATCTGGTAATATTGGTCTTGGTAGAGTGGATTGTGGTTGGTCATTTGTTTTATCTGATATCAATAAGGGGAAACCTCTTTATTTCCAATAGATATTAAATACTTGGATGTTTAACCCTTCCCTGCCCTGTAACTATTACACAGCAGCAGAGATGCAGTTACAGAGGTTCACCAGAGAAAGCAAGTTGGCATTTGGTGAGATTTTCACCTCTGTATTTATAAGACAAAACCAGGAGTGGGTGAGAAATGCATAAAACATGACCTCGGATTGCTCCACTCCTGGTTTTGTCTTATAAATACAGAGGTAAAAATCTCACCAAATACTCAAAGTGCCACAATCTTCTGACAGTGCGGATTCCACCAATAAATAAGTGATCCCCTTCCCAACCTGTGCATCGCTGAGAACTTGTTTTCACCAATAAAAACCCTTTAATGCAAACTACAGTAATTGTACATCGCAGTTCTGGTGAGCGCACAGTGATGGGCAGGAGCCGCCAGTATAATGGGTATAACGGCTAACAGGTATTTGCTAATAGCTGAAGGGTGGGTGGGCCCGGGTGGGCCCCTGGAGTCAATGTCCCTGGTGGGCCCCAGACACCCCAGTCCGGCGCTGCCCCTCTGCCCCCGACCCAGCCCGCCCCTGATTTGTCACTCACGGACCCGAAGCGACTGTGCACTGCGATACACACATCCTGTTGAAATTTCTGCTGGCGTTTACAAGCCCCAATCCCCCTGGGCCCGGTCGCAGTGACTGCCACTGCGACCGCGGACATTACGCCCCTGGCTACGTGAATCATATGTCCCATTTTGGTGCTCCTCACCATTTGCATGGCACAGTCATGCATGCTTCTCTATCACCATAGCATGCTGCAAACAATCAGGATGGCTTCTGCTACATCTCTATATAAAAAGATAGTACATCTGTATTTCTATGATACGTAGAGTGGATGGAAATCATACATCTTGCTAATATTTATTATATTACATTCATCTGATGCTCTGTAGTAACAATGTAAATTAAATTGGCGACTTAGTGCAGTGCTATTACTATTAGTAAATGTGGCACCTTCTGTTCCACAGAATATCTGAATATTACCTGAATATTTAATCTCAGCTAATGTTCATTTATCTCTTAAATATCATTGGTCAGATGCTGATCACATGACCAGTGGTGGTGCATGCATGATGATTCCATATGAAGTGCACTGAGTGACAGTTGTAAGTGACAGTTGGAATTGACCAACAACAGTGGAAGAGATGTCGGCTAACTCTAAGCAAAGCAATAATATGGATATAAAAGAGGAGGAGATTGTGGTGAGCAGAGAAAGAGTGAAGACACGAAGACCTTCCCATGACACATCTGATGATGAGAGGAAGTCTTCAGTCAACAGGACAAAACCACCAGTCCAGAAGAAAGAAGTAGAGGAGAACGTGGTGAGGAGAGAAGCAGCGAAGAGACTAAGACCTTCCCATGACACATCTGATGATGAGAGGAAGTCTTCAGTCAACAGGACAAAACCACCAGTCCAGAAGAAAGAAGAAGTAGAGGAGAACGTGGTGAGGAGAGAAGCAGCGAAGAGACTAAGACCTTCCCATGACACATCTGATGATGAGAGGAAGTCTTCAGTCAACAAGACAAAACAACCAGTCCAGAAGAAAGAAGAAGTGGAAGAAAAGGAGAAGGTAGAAAGTCAGAAGATGGGAGCCAAGAAGAGAGGAGCCATCTTCATCTCATCAGGGGACAAAAAGGAGAAGAAAAGAAGAAGGATTACATTAGGACAGAAACCCATGGATCTAAAGCAGAAGGCTGAAGAAGCTGCAGGAAGCAGCGGTGTTCGGCCAACCGGCTCCAAAAGCACAGTCTCTGATACCATCAAGAGGAGATTATTATTCCATCAAGTGCTTGGCCGGCGATGCTATGGAACGGTCCTGCTGGCGGAAGATTCATCTACCCGCAAACATTTTGCTGTTAAGATCATCTGCAAAAGAGCCCTGCTTGCTGACGGTGATGAGCGTGTGATGGTGGAGCGACGGGTTTTACAGCTGGCATCTGGGAGCCCCTTCCTTGTCCACGCAGACTTTGCATTCCAGACCAAGGTACAGTATTGATTGCTCGATATTAGGAAATGTCACACGTACCACACACTGCTCTGCCTCATGGACCCCACTGATATCATCTTACATTTCAATATAGCATGTCCCAAGGTAACCGCAGACAATAAGATGAATGTGATGACTATACACATGGGATATTGTGGCCCCTACTGTAATCAATAACATTTATGGCGGGGCTTGGTACATTGGGAATCATTTATTAAAACAGCCTTTTTACTTATCCCAGCCAATCACAGAACAGCTTTTACTTTTCCAGGTCCGTTAAAACAACCTTAGCTGAGCTCTAATTGGTTAGTATGGGCAACTAGTTTTCTAGTGAGCAGATTTATTAATGAGGCCCAATGTACCCCGCTCTATAAATGATTGAAAATATTAGATGTCATCATAGAGGTCAATGAACTGTAGAAAATCACTTGCCCGGACCTCATGTTTCTAATTGGGTGACTGGTAATATTTGTATCATTTACAGCATTAGCTGGGCATTATCTTGTGTGTAGGCATCATCGCCATGTAGTAGTCTCTAGCTCATTTCTTTGACACTGTAGAATTTTACATATTATTATCTTGTATAGACATGGGATTTCAGAATAGATTAAATGTATTTGTTATTTTTTGTTATTTCCTGGATGACATTGTATTTTGTGTATACCATGTGGGGGACCCTGTGTACACTATATGTCAGGGCTATTGACTTTTGTGCACTTTATATACAATTTGAAATTGTGTTAATATTTTTGTATACAAGTATTATCTGTATCTTAAAGGTTTTTTTAATTAATGTTGGGACATTTTTATGCACGTGCATCTACTTGTTTTTCATTGCCATGTTTTCTATGTATAAATATACTGGAATAAAGTACAAAATCCACTGTCTTGGAGTGAAATTTCTTCTAACCTCACCAACTAATGAAAAAGATGGTATCATATTGACCAGGGGCGAGGTGGGCCAGAGGGGCACATGCCCTCCAGGTCGGTGGCCAAGCAGCTGCTTCTTTACAGAATGCAGGGCGGCCCTGTATCTTTCATTGTGTACATGTGCCAGCTGGGCATCTGCAGCCCAGAACAGCCGGCACAGGCCACGTTCTTATGCCTGCCGGAGAGAAGCTTCAGCCGCTGAGCAGTACGAGAGGGCAGACATCTTTGATTCTTGTAAGGCCACGACCCCACTATCAGTATTTGGTCAGTATTCGGTCAGTATTTTTTCACAGGAGTGGGAGACAAAACCAGGAGTTGGTGATAAATGCAGAATTGGTGACTTGTTTCTATTATACCTTTTCTCTGATTGTTACTGACCTGGTTTTGGTTCCCACTCCTGAGAAAATATACTGACCAGATACTGATAGTGGGGCCGTGGCCTTAGCCTGAGCTCCGGATAGTGGTCTGGACAGGAGATTTATACTTTTTGTAGAGTGTGGAAGTGGCAGGATGCTGCTCACCTCCTGACAAGTCCAGGGCCAGATCCTGAATGTTATCTATGGTCGCTCTGCTGAGGATCAGAAAGATTTATTGTAGCAGATGGACCCTTCAAGCAGGTTGGGGTCGTGCTGTCAGTGTGAGATCATCGGCTCTCGATCTGTATGAATGTTCATATCACATCGGACCTGAGATCGAGACACTTCAGACCTTACTATACAGACCCCTGCCCCAGACTGATCCTGCACCAGCTACAGGGCCAGAGCCGGCATAACCACCCATTGCACCAGGGCAAGTGCCAGGGCCCTGGGCAAGAGGGGGGCCCCACTCACAGTTGGGGACACTGGAACGCTATTGGGCCTGTGAGTTGGGGGGGCCCGGTGTAACCCCCCCCCCCCCCGTGCTTTACGGTGTTTGAAATATTCACCTCTCGTCATACCCTGCTGGCCGCAGGTCCAGTCTCCTCTGCGTCTTCTGACTCTGTCACGTCTCAGTGTTGAAGAGACAGGACCTGTAGCCAGCAGGGTATGAGGAGAGGTGAGTATTTTATTATTTATTTTTTATGTATGGAGCCCATTCTCTATGGAGCATTATATGGGGCCCATTCTCTATGGAGCATTATATGGGGCCCATTATTCTGTATGGCACATTACATGACGCCCATTATTCTTCATGGAGTAATATATGGGGTCAATTATGGTGTAATGAGCATTATATGGGGTTCATTATTCTGTATAGAGCATTATATGGGGCCTATTATTCTGTATGGAACATTATATGGGGTCCATTATTCAGTATGGAGCCCATTCTGTATAGAGGACTATGTGGTGCCCATAATACTGTATGGAGTGCTATGTAGTGCCCATAATACTGTATGGAGGACTATGTGGTGTCCACAATACTGTATGGAGGACTATGTGGTGCTCATACTACTGTATGGAGGACTATAATGTACAGTCTAAAATGAAAACTTTTGAATCCCCCCATGACACGCCCCATGCACTGTGAGGATTCGCCGGTTTCTGAGCTATTATAGAATTTACAATAGATATCACTCATGTAATGTAAGAAGTACCGTATTTTTCGGACTATAAGATGCACCGGACCATAAGACGCACCTAGGTTTTAGAGGAGGAAAATAAAAATAAAAAATTTAAGCCAAAAATGTGTTCCTGATGCACCTTTAAGGGGGAGGGGGTCTTCTGCTGACACTGGTATAGGGGTAATGTCCCCCAATTCTGACAATATCCCCCATCCTGGTATATATGCCCCCCCCCCTTCCTTTTATACGTGGTCCCCATCCCCATCCTGGTATGCATGGCACCCCTCATCCCTATCCCGGTATGCATGGCACCCCTCATCCCTATCCCGGTATGCATGGCACCCCTCATCCCTGTCCCGGTATGCATGGCACCCCTCATCCCTGTCCCGGTATGCATGGCACCCCTCATCCCTGTCCCGGTATGCATGGCACCCCTCATCTCTGTCCCGGTATGCATGGCACCCCTCATCCCTGTCCCGGTATGCATGGCACCCCTCATCCCTGTCCCGGTATGCATGACACCCCTCATCCCTGTCCTGGTATAGTGGTATGCATGGCACCCCTCATCCCTGTCCTGGTATGTATGGCACCTCTAATCCCCATCATGCTGCACATGGCCCCCTCAGCGTTACCCTGGTATGTATGGCCTCCTCATCCCCCATCCTGGTATGCATGGCTCTCTCATCCCCATTCCTGGTATGCATGACTCTCTCATCCCCAATCCTGGTACATATGGCCTCCTCATCCCCCAATCCTGGTATGCATGGTTCCCTCATCCCCCAATCCTGGTATGCATGGTTCCCTCATCACCCAATCCTGGTATGCATGGTCCCCTCATCCCCCAATCCAGGTATGCATGGTCCCCTCATCCCCCAATCCAGGTATGCATGGTACCCCTCATCCCTATTCTGGTATGCATAGAACCCCACTTTCCTATCCTTGTATGCATGGTACCCCTCACCCCCCAATCCTGGTATGTATGGCACCACTCACCCCCCAATCCTGGTATGTATGGCACCCCTCACCCCCAATCCTGGTTTTCATGGTTCAGTCACCCCCCAAATCCTGGTATGTATGGCACCCCTCACCCCCCAATCCTGGTATGTATGGCATCCCTCACCCCCCAATCCTGGTTTTCATGGTTCAGTCACCCCCCAAATCCTGGTATGCATTGTACCCCTCATCCCCCAATCCTGGTATGCATGGTCCCCTCACACCCCTTTCCTGGTATGTATGGTACCCCTCACCCCCCATTCCTGGTATGTATGGCACCACTCACCCCCCAATCCTGGTATGTATGGCACCCCTCACCCCCAATCCTGGTTTTCATGGTTCAGTCACCCCCCAAATCCTGGTATGTATGGCACCCCTCACCCCCCAATCCTGGTATATATGGCACCCCTCACCCCCCAATCCTGGTATGTATGGCACCCCTCACCCCCCAATCCTGGTTTTCATGGTTCAGTCAGCCCCCAAATCCTGGTATGCATTGTACCCCTCACACCCCTTTCCTGGTATGTATGGTACCCCTCACACCCCTTTCCTGGTATGTATGGTACCCGTCACACCCCATTCCTGGTATGTATGGCACCCCTCATCCCTTTCACGGTGCACAGATACAAAAAAATAAACACATACTCACCTTTCTTCCCTGTGCTCCAGCGCTTCTGTATCCTGTTCTGCCGGGGAGCAGTGCGGCGCCAGAGTACGCGTGTGCCCATACCGTGCTGTTCAACGCCATTTTGCTGAAGACACACTGCAAATATGTCTTCAGTAAAATGGCGCCGGATAGAGCTATGCATATGTGCCGATTCCATCGCCTTCACTCCTGCCCTGGTCTCCGGCGAGAAGAGAAGCACCGCTGCAACGCTCCTCCCGGTCAGGTAAGTATGGCGCCGGAGATCGCGGTATGTGTTCAGTGTCTACGCATACCGCAATCTCCGGCGCCATACACACTCCTCTTACCTGTAACGTAATGGGTTCTTCTGTCTAGAGCCAGACTGCGCAGGCATGTAGCACTTGCCAAGTCTTTAAAGGCTTCAGACAGAGGGAGGCTTGTAGTGTTATATTATATTTACAGTACAGACCAAAAGTTTATTTAAAGATTTTTCTGTATTTTCATGACTCTGAATATTGTACATTCACACTGAAGGCATCAAAACTATGAATTAACACATGTGGAATTATATACTTAACAAAAAAGTGTGAAACAACTGAAAATATGTCTTATATTCTAGGTTCTTCAAAGTAGCCACCTTTTGCTTTGATGACTGCTTTGCACACTCTTGGCATTCTCTTGATGAGCTTCAAGAGGGAGTCACCAGAAATGGTCTTCCAACAATCTTGAAGGAGTTCCCAGAGATGCTTAGCACTTGTTGGCCTTTTTGCCTTCACTCTGCGGTCCAGCTCACCCCAAACCATCTCGATTGGGTTCAGGTCTGGTGACTGTGGAGGCCAGGTCATCTGGCGTAGCACCCCATCACTCTCCTTCTTGGTCAAATAGCCCTTACACAGCCTGGAGGTGTGTTTGGGGTCATTGTCCTGTTGAAAAATAAATGATGGTCCAACTAAACGCAAACCGGATGGAATAGCATGCCGCTGCAAGATGCTGTGGTAGCCATGCTGGTTCAGTATGCCTTAAATTTAGAATAAATCCCCAACAGTGTCACCAGCAAAGCACCCCCACACCATCACACCTCCTCCTCCATGCTTCACGGTGGGAACCAGGCATGTAGAGTCCATCCGTTCACCTTTTCTGCGTCGCACAAAAACACAGTGGTTGGAACCAAAGATCTCAAATTTGGACTTATCAGACCTAAGCACAGATTTCCACTGGTCTAATGTCCATTCCTTGTGTTCCTTATCCCAAACAAGTCTCTTCTGCTTGTTGCCTGTCCTTAGCAGTGGTTTCCTAGCAGCTATTTTACCATGAAGGCCTGCTGCACAAAGTCTCCTCTTAACAGTTGTTGTAGAGATGTGTCTGCTGCTAGAACTCTGTGTGGCATTGACCTGGTCTCTAATCTGAGCTGCTGTTAACCTGCGATTTCTGAGACTGGTGACTCGGATAAACTTATCCTCAGAAGCTGAGGTGACTCTTGGTCTCCCTTTCCTGGGGCGGTCCTCATGTGAGCCAGTTTCTTTGTTTTCTTGATGGGTTTTGCAACTGCACTTGGGGATACATTCAAAGTTTTCCCAATTTTTCGGACTGACAGACCTTCATTTCTTAAAGTAATGATGGCCACTCGTTTTTCTTTACTTAGAATTTGTATTATGGTAAGAAAAAAGCAGCTAACAGTCTATTCAGTAGGACTATCAGCTGTGTATCCAGCTGATTTCTGCACAACACAACTGATGGTTCCAACCCCATTTATAAGGCAAGAAATCCCACTTATTAAACCTGACAGGGCACACCTGTGAAGTGAAAACCATTTCCGGTGACTACCTCTTGAAGCTCATCAAGAGAATGCCAAGAGTGTGCAAAGCAGTCATCAAAGCAAAAGGTGGCTACTTTGAAGAACCTAGAATATAAGACATATTTTCAGTTGTTTCACACTTTTTTGTTAAGTATATAATTCCACATGTGTTAATTCATAGTTTTGATGCCTTCAGTGTGAATGTACAATATTCATACTCAAGAAAATACAGAAAAATCTTTAAATGAGAAGGTGTGTCCAAACTTTTGGTCTGTACTGTATATATATATATGTGACTACTATGTCTCTATAAATGTGATACTCATGTGTTTGTGATCCTCCATTGCTATACTCTGTACGATTGTCTTTTAATTTTTGCAATATTTAATAGAGATTTATTTTAGCGGCAATAAGCGCCTATTGTTTCATTTTGGTGGTGTCTATAGTTTTGGTGTTGCCTGTAGTGATAAAGTCTTGGATTACTCATGCTCCTTATGTTGGTAGTCATATATATGACAGTGTATCTACTGTAAAACATCTGATGTCTGTATCACAGTATTTGATATACCAGTCACATATTATTGGCTGGCAAATTTTAGCCTGGAGGGCAAGCACAATGCAGCGGCCCATGAGTGTCGCGGCCATCTTTAGGCTTGAGTTTCATGTAGCACCTGATGAGTATAGCATGTGTGCGACCAAGGTACATCTGCTAACAACCCATTTCATAAAGATCACAGCTTTTTTCAGCTGTACTGGTAGAAATTAATTACAAATGGTTCACTTATTGTTAATGGCTGCACAGTTTTTGCAAAAACATGCGGCCATTACCAAGAAACAAGCAATTTGCACTTAATATCTAATCATATAGTGGAAAAACAGTAGTTAAATGATTGGCAGTGAGCTCCTGTGCTTGGTTTGCACAGTCATGCTGAAAGAGTCCTATTAAAAGCCTAACTGTAGCTTCCAAATTAGTTTTACATGTTGGATAAACCCTTTATTTGTCCTGCTTATTCTTTTCTTTTAAACATCTTTTTATTAAGGTTTTTTTTAAAGAAGGTTAACAATTGAACAAAGAAAAGTCACATTGTTAATGAAACAAATCAAAGATAACGATATCACATAGATTATAAGAGCAGAAATTGACCAGACTGCATAAATTTCAGCCAAACATTGACACGTTTCGGAAGAGAGAAAAAATATAAGAGAGGTTCAATTCTTTTGAACATGTCGTAGTACAAAATTGTGGTCAAATAACATGTTATCATATTCAAGAAGGTTTATTGTGATATCCTGGAAATAAAAACTTCAGAAGAGAAAAAGAAAAAAAAAAACCTGGAGAAGGGGGGAAGGTTGAAAGGGAAGTGGGATGAACGGGGAGATGAGATGGAGGGGGGGGGACTACAAAGATATAGATGATGGGGGGGGGGGACTACAAAGATATAGATGATGGGAGGGGGGAGGGAGTTGGGATTAGAATGGGCTAGCGATCTGAGTATTTTAGGTTAGTATTGTGCGGTCTGTAATATATTTGTGCCAGGGACGCCATATCAACGAGAATTGTTTATGCCTTTTTTCATCCCAACTAGCCAATTCTTCTAGCCTGTATACTTGTTCAACCTTCATTTCCCAGAGTGAGATATTTGGGGTCTTCGCAGATTTCCATAAGGATGTCACAAGTAACTTAGCCGAGGCCAGGAGCTGTCTAAGAAGGGTTAATTTTATTTTAGGGAAGTTATCTAGGAACAGAAACAGAAGGCAGATCTCCGGCGAGGTCAAGAGTTGCAAGTTTAAAATTGTATTAATAGTTTGAATTCTTTTTGTCCAGAAGGGCTTAATCAATGTACAGTTCCACCACATGTGGAGCATAGTGCCCACATCAGAAGAGCATCTCCAGCAGTTAGGATCAAGTCCTTTGTAACATTTCTGAAGTTTTGATGGAGTCATATACCACCTGGAGAGAACTTTATAGCCATTCTCTTGTACTCTAACACATCTAGAGGAGACTTTAGGTGCTAGTAGTAATCTTTTAATTTCAGATGGGGTGAAAGGCCTATTCAGATCCTGTTCCCACTTCATTACATATGGCAGTTTCTTAGGGGTTCTGGCTAGGCATAATTGTTTTTGTAGAGCTGATAACATTCTTTTTTAGGGGTTTTTTGCAGCTATAAGTTTTTCAAAATCAGTCATTTCCCTAATATAATTTGGAGTTTTAAAGACTAGTTTTAAGTTAGACATAAATTTCTGGGACATAAAGGGGTGAAAAGAGATAGTATCTAGCATTTGATTGAGTTCTGCCAAGCAGGGCATGACCCCATTATCTGTAATTTTTTGGAGTGGTGTTATCAAGTTGCGATTTGAGTTGTGTATTGTGGCATTATGGGCTGGAGAAGTGGAGAGAACTAGGTCTCTAACTTGTAGGAGAGGGGAGGGAAACGGGGAGCATATTTGTCTTATATGGGGATTGGACCAGATTTTAAAAGTAGTGGCGGTGAAAGGGTTTTTAATTGATGTATACCTAGTACTACTTGAGGGCGTGAGGATGAGCTGTCTAAGGGGGAATTTAAGGATTGTTTCTTCTACTTTAATCCATTGCTTCTGTGGTGGGAGCCTGATCCAATCCACGACTCTTTGGAGATGAGTGGCTTGTTGAAGTATCTTTAGATCTGGCAGATCTATACCTCCTTCAGAGTGTGGGAGGGATAATATTTGTAAGGGAAGTCTGGGTTTTTGGTTGTGCCACAGAAAACGGCTGAGGAGTTTTCGTATGTCAATGAAAAAAGAATTAGGTAGGTGGATTGGAAGGGCTTGCACTAGATAAGTTATTTTTGGCCATATCATACATTTAAGGAGATTTTTCCTACCCAACCAGGAGATGTATGAGATATTCCAGTTGGGGGTAAGTTTCTGGATTTTCTGCAATAGCGGTGGGAAGTTTAACTTATAAAGTTCTTGTAGGTTTGGAGAAATCTCAACTCCCAAGAAACGTATTGATGGGGGGGACCAGGTAAAGGGGGACCCGATTGCCATTTGTGTTTTTTGTGGTTCTGGGATATTTATATTTAAGACTTGAGATTTGCTAAGATTCACCTTAAAATTTGATAGTGCACCGTATTCCTTGAGTAATGTCAGGATAACTGGGACAGATATTCTCGGGTTAGAGGTCATGATAAGTAGATCGTCTGCGTATGCTGCGATTTTATGTTCAGTACCAGCTGATTTGATGCCAACGATCCTCCCCTCCTCTCTGAGCTTTTGTAGTAAAGGTTCTAGTGTAAGAATAAAAAGGAGAGGGGAAAGCGGGCATCCCTGCCTGGTGCCGTTAGAAATATTAAAAGATGAAGACATAACATGAGAGAGGATTAGATACACTGCTCAGCAGACAGTATCACACCGGATAGGATTAGATACACAGCTCAGCAGACAGTATCACACCGGATAGGATTAGATACACAGCTCAGCAGACAGTATCACACCGGATAGGATTAGATACACTGCTCAGCAGACAGTATCACACCGGATAGGATTAGATACACAGCTCAGCAGACAGTATCACACCGGATAGGATTAGATACACAGCTCAGCAGACATTATCACACCGGATAGGATTAGATACACAGCTCAGCAGACAGTATCACACAGGAGAGGATTAGATACACAGCTCAGCAGACAGTATCACACCGGATAGGATTAGATACACAGCTCAGCAGACAGTATCACACAGGAGAAGATTAGATACACAGCTCAGCAGACAGTATCACACCGGATAGGATTAGATACACAGCTCAGCAGACAGTATCACACCGGATAGGATTAGATACACTGCTCAACGGACAGTATCACACAGGAGAAGATTAGATACACAGCTCAGCAGACAGTATCACACAGGAGAAGATTAGATACACAGCTCATCAGACAGTGTCACACAGGAGAGGATTAGATACACAGCTCAGCAGACAGTATCACACAGGAGAAGATTATATACACAGCTCAGCAGACAGTATCACACAGGAGAAGATTAGATACACAGCTCAGCAGACAGTATCACACCGGATAGGATTAGATACACAGCTCAGCAGACAGTATCACACCGGATAGGATTAGATACACAGCTCAGCAGACAGTATCACACCGGATAGGATTAGATACACAGCTCAGCAGACAGTATCACACAGGAGAAGATTAGATACACAGCTCAGCAGACAGTATCACACAGGAGAGGATTAGATACACAGCTCAGCAGACAGTATCACACCGGATAGGATTAGATACACAGCTCAGCAGACAGTATCACACCGGATAGGATTAGATACACGGCTCAGCAAACATTATAACACAGGAGAGGATTAGATACACTGCTCAGCAGACAGTATCACACAGGAGAAGATTAGATACACAGCTCAGCAGACAGTATCACACAGGAGAAGATTAGATACACAGCTCAGCAGACAGTATCACACAGGAGAAGATTAGATACACAGCTCAGCAGACAGTATCACACAGGAGAAGATTAGATACACAGCTCAGCAGACAGTATCACACAGGAGAGGATTAGATACATGGCTGAGCAGTCAGTATCACACAGGAGAGGATTAGATACACAGCTCAGCAGACAGTATCACACCGGATAGGATTAGATACACAGCTCAGCAGACAGTATCACACCGGATAGGATTAGATACACAGCTCAGCAGACAGTATCACACCGAATAGGATTAGATACACAGCTCAGCAGACAGTATCACACCGAATAGGATTAGATACACAGCTCAGCAGACAGTATCACACCGGATAGGATTAGATACACAGCTCAGCAGACAGTATCACACCGGATAGGATTAGATACACAGCTCAGCAGACAGTATCACACCGAAAAGGATTAGATACACAGCTCAGCAGACAGTATCACACCGAATAGGATTAGATACACAGCTCAGCAGACAGTATCACACAGGAGATTAGATACACAGCTCAGCAGACAGTATCACACAGGAGAGGATTAGAAACACTGCTCAGCAGACAGTATCACACAGGAGAGGATTAGATACAATGCTCAGTAGACAGTATCACACAGGATAGGATTAGATACACGGCTCAGCAGACAGTATCACACAGGAGAGGATTAGATACACGGCTCAGCAGACAGTATCACACAGGAGAGGATTAGATACACGGCTCAGCAGATGGTATCACACAGGAGAGGATTAGAGATACAGCTCAGCAGACAGTATCACACAGGAGAGGATTAGATACACGGCTCAGCAGACAGTATCACACAGGAGAAGATTAGATATACAGCTCAGCAGACAGTATCACACAGGAGAGGATTAGATACAATGCTCAGTAGACAGTATCACACAGGAGAGGATTAGAAACACTGCTCAGCAGACAGTATCACACAGGAGAGGATTAGATACACGGCTCAGCAGACAGTATGACACAGGAGAGGATTAGATACACAGTTCAGCAGACAGTATCACACAGGAGAGGATTAGATACACAGCTCAGCAGACAGTATCACACAGGAGAGGATTAGATACACGGCTCAGCAGACAGTATGACACAGGAGAGGATTAGATAAACGGCTCAGCAGACAGTATCATACAGGGTAGGATTAGATACACAGCTCAGCAGACAGTATCACACAGGAGAGGATTAGATACACGGCTCAGCAGACAGTATCACACAGGACAGGATTAGATAAACAGCTCAGCAGACGGTATCACACAGGACAGGATTAGATACACAGCTCAGCAGACATTATCACACAGGAGAGGATTAGATACATAGCTCAGCAGACATTATCACACAGGAGGGGATTAGATACATACACAGCTCAGCAGACAGTATCACACAGGACAGGATTAGATACATAGCTCAGCAGACGGTATCACACAGGAGAGGATTAGATACACGGCTCAGCAGACAGTATCACACAGGAGAGGATTAGATACACAGCTCAGCAGACAGTATCAAACAGGAGGGGATTAGATACACAGCTCAGAAGACAGTATCACATAGTATAAGATTAGATACACTGCTCAGCAGATTAGCACAGCATAGGATTAGATACACGGCTCAGCAGACAGTATCACACAGGAGAGGATTAGATACACAGCTCAGCAGACAGTATCACACAGGAGAGGATTAGATACACAGCTCAGCAGACAGTATCACACAGTATAAGATTAGATACACTGCTCAGCAGACAGTATCACACAGGAGAGGATTAGATACACGGCTCAGCAGACAGTATGACACAGGAGAGGATTAGATACACAGTTCAGCAGACAGTATCACACAGGAGAGGATTAGATACACAGCTCAGCAGACAGTATCACACAGGAGAGGATTAGATACACGGCTCAGCAGACAGTATGACACAGGAGAGGATTAGATAAACGGCTCAGCAGACAGTATCATACAGGAGAAGATTAGATATACAGCTCAGCAGACAGTATCACACAGGAGAGGATTAGATACACGGCTCAGCAGACAGTATGACACAGGAGAGGATTAGATACACAGCTCAGCAGACAGTATCACACAGGAGAAGATTAGATATACAGCTCAGCAGACAGTATCACACAGGAGAGGATTAGAAACACTGCTCAGCAGACAGTATCACACAGGAGAGGATTAGATACAATGCTCAGTAGACAGTATCACACAGGAGAGGATTAGATACACGGCTCAGCAGACAGTATCACACAATAGACGATTAGATACACGGCTCAGCAGACAGTATCACACAGGAGAGGATTAGATACACGGCTCAGCAGATGGTATCACACAGGAGAGGATTAGAGATACAGCTCAGCAGACAGTATCACACAGGAGAGGATTAGATACACGGCTCAGCAGACAGTATGACACAGGAGAGGATTAGATACACAGTTCAGCAGACAGTATCACACAGGAGAGGATTAGATACACAGCTCAGCAGACAGTATCACACAGGAGGGGATTAGATACACAGCTCAGCAGACAGTATCACATAGGACAGGATTAGATACACAGTTCATCACACAGTATCACACAGGAGAGGATTAGATACACAGCTCAGCAGACAGTAACGCACAGGAGAGGATTAGATACACAGCTCAGCACACAGTATCACACAGGAGAGGATTAGATACACGGCTCAGCAGACAGTATCACACAGGAGAGGATTAGATACACAGCTCAGCAGACAGTATCACACAGGATAGGATTAGATACACTGCTCAGCAGATGGTATTACACAGGATAGGATTAGATACACAGCTCAGCAGACAGTATCACACAGGATAGGATTAGATACATGGCTCAGCAGACATTATCACACAGGAGATGATTAGATACACAGCATAGGATTAGATACACTTCTCAGCAGACAGAATCACACAGGAGGGGATTAGATACACAGCTCAGCAGACAGTATCACAGGATAAGATTAGATACACTGCTCAGCAGACAGTATCACACAGGACAGGATTAGATGCATAGCTCAGCAGACGGTATCACACAGGACAAGATTAGATACACAGCTCAGCAGACAGTATCACACAGGAGAGGATTAGATACACAGCTCAGCAGACAGTATCACACAGGAGAGGATTAGATACACAGTTCATCAGACAGTATCACACAGGAGTGGATTAGATACACGGCTCAGCAGACAGTATCGCACAGGGCGGGATTAGATACACGACTCAGCAGATGGTATCACACAAGATAGGATTAGATACACAGTTCATCAGACAGTATCACACAGGATAGGATAAGATACACATCTCAGTACACAGTATCACACAGGAGAGGATTAGATACACGGCTCAGCAGACAGAGTCACACAGGAGAGGATTAGATACACAGCTCATCAGACAGTATCACACAGGAGAGGATTAGATACACAGCTCAGCAGACAGTATCACACAGGAGAGGATTAGATACACAGCTCAGCAGACAGTATCACACAGTATAAGATTAGATACACAGCTCAGCAGACAGTATCACACCGAATAGGATTAGATACACAGCTCAGTAGACAGTATCACACAGGAGAAGATTAGATACACAGCTCAGCAGACAGTATCACACAGGAGAGGATTAGATACATAGCTCAGCAGACAGTATCACACAGGAGAGGATTAGATACAATGCTCAGTAGACAGTATCACACAGGAGAGGATTAGATACACGGCTCAGCAGACAGTATCACACAGGAGAGGATTAGATACACAGCTCAGCAGACAGTATCACACAGGAGAGGATTAGATACACAGTTCATCAGACAGTATCACACAGGAGTGGATTAGATACACGGCTCAGCAGACAGTATCGCACAGGGCGGGATTAGATACACGACTCAGCAGATGGTATCACACAAGATAGGATTAGATACACAGTTCATCAGACAGTATCACACAGGATAGGATAAGATACACATCTCAGCACACAGTATCACACAGGAGAGGATTAGATACACGGCTCAGCAGACAGAGTCACACAGGAGAGGATTAGATACACAGATCATCAGACAGTATCACACAGGAGAGGATTAGATACACAGCTCAGCAGACAGTATCACACAGGAGAGGATTAGATACACAGCTCAGCAGACAGTATCACACCGAATAGGATTAGATACACAGCTCAGCAGACAGTATCACACAGGAGAAGATTAGATACACAGCTCAGCAGACAGTATCACACAGGAGAGGATTAGATACATAGCTCAGCAGACAGTATCCCACAGGAGAGGATTAGATACAATGCTCAGTAGACAGTATCACACAGGAGAGGATTAGATACGCAGCTCAGCTGACAGTATCACACAGGAGAGGATTAGATACACGGCTCAGCTGACAGTATCACACAGGAGAGGATTAGATACACGGCTCAGCAGACAGTATCACACAGGAGAGGATTAGATACACAGCTCAGCTGACAGTATCACACAGGAGAGGATTAGATACACGGCTCAGCAGACAGTATCACACAGGAGAGGATTAGATACACGGCTCAGCAGACAGTATCACACAGGAGAGGATTAGATACACGGCTCAGCAGATGGTATCACACAGGAGAGGATTAGAGATACACAGCTCAGCAGATGGTATCACACAGGATAGGATTAGATACACTGCTCAGCAGACAGTATGACACAGGAGAGGATTAGATACACGGCTCAGCAGACAGTATGACACAGGCGAGGATTAGATACACGGCTCAGCAGACAGTATCACACAGGAGAGGATTAGATACACAGCTCAGCAGACAGTATCACACAGGAGAGGATTAGATACACAGCTCAGCAGACAGTATGACACAGGAGAGGATTAGATACACGGCTCAGCAGACAGTATCATACAGGGTAGGATTAGATACACAGCTCAGCAGACAGTATCACACCGGATAGGATTAGATACACAGCTTAGCAGACAGTATCACAACGGATAGGATTAGATACACAGCTCAGCAGACAGTATCACACCGAATAGGATTAGATACACAGCTCAGCAGACAGTATCACACCGAATAGGATTAGATACACAGCTCAGCAGACAGTATCACACAGGAGAAGATTTGATACACAGCTCAGCAGACAGTATCACAAAGGAGAGGATTAGATACAATGCTCAGTAGACAGTATCACACAGGAGATGATTAGATACACGGCTCAGCAGACAGTATCACACAAGAGAGGATTAGATACACGGCTCAGCAGATGGTATCACACAGGAGAGGATTAGATACACAGCTCAGCAGACAGTATCACACAGGAGAGGATTAGATACACGGCTCAGCAGACAGTATGACACAGGAGAGGATTAGATACACGGCTCAGCAGACAGTATCACACCGGATAGGATTAGATACACAGCTCAGCAGACAGTATCACACAGGAGAGGATTAGATACACGGCTCAGCAGACAGTATCATACAGGGTAGGATTAGATACACAGCTCAGCAGACAGTATCACACAGGAGAGGATTAGATACACGGCTCAGCAGATAGTATGACACAGGAGAGGATTAGATGCACGGCTCAGCAGACAGTATCACACAGGGCAGGATTAGATACACGGTTCAGCAGACAGTATCACACAGGGTAGGATTAGATACACGGCTCAGCAGACAGTATCACACAGGAGAGGATTTGATACACAGCTCAGCAGACAGTATCACACAGGAGAGGATTAGATACACAGCTCAGCAGATGGTATCACACAGGATAGAATTAGATACACTGCTCAGCAGACAGTATCACACAGGGCAGGATTAGATACACGGTTCAGCAGACAGTATCACACAGGGTAGGATTAGATACACGGCTCAGCAGACAGTATCACACAGGAGAGGATTAGATACACAGCTCAGCAGACAGTATCACACAGGAGAGGATTAGCTACACGGCTCAGCAGACAGTATCACACAGGAAAGGATTAGATACACTGCTCAGCAGATAGTATCACACAGGATAGGATTAGATACACTGCTCAGCAGACAGTATCACACAGGAGAGGATTAGATACACGGCTCAGCAGACAGTATCACACAGGAGAGGATTAGATACACGGCTCATCAGACAGTATCGCACAGGAGAGGATTAGATACATAGCTCATCAGACAGTATCACACAGGACAGGATTAGATACACAGCTCAGCAGACAGTATCACACAGGAGAGGATTAGATACATAGCTCATCATACAGTATCACACAGGACAGGATTAGATACACGGCTCAGCAGACAGTATCACACAGGAGAGGATTAGATACACAGCTCAGCTGACAGTATCACACAGGAGAGGATTAGATACATAGCTCATCAGACAGTATCACACAGGACAGGATTAGATACACGGCTCAGCAGACAGTATCACACAGGAGAGGATTAGATACACCGCTCAGCTGACAGTATCACACAGGAGAGGATTAGATACACAGCTCAGCAGACAGTATCGCACAGGAGAGGATTAGATACATAGCTAATCAGACAGTATCACACAGGACAGGATTAGATACACAGCTCAGCAGACAGTATCACACAGGAGAGGATTAGATACACAGCTCAGCTGACAGTATCACACAGGAGAGGATTAGATACACAGCTCAGCAGACAGTATCGCACAGGAGAGGATTAGATACACAGCTCAGCAGCCGGTATCACACAGGAGAGGATTAGATACACTGCTCAGCAGACGGTATCACACAGGAGAGGATTAGATACACGGTTGAGCAGACAGTATCACACAGGGTAGGATTAGAGATACAGCTCAGCAGACAGTATCACACAGCATAGGATTAGATACACAGCTCAGCTGACAGTATCACACAGGAGAGGATTTGATACACAGCTCAGCAGACAGTATCACACAGGAGAGGATTAGATACACAGCTCAGCTGACAATATCACACAGGAGAGGATTAGATACACAGCTCAGCAGACAGTATCACACAGGATAGGATTATATACATAGCTCAGCAGACAGTATCACACAGGATAGGCTTAGATACACAGCTCACCTGACAGTATCACACAGTAGAGGATTATATACATGGCTCAGCAGACAGTATCACACAGGATAGGCTTAGATACACAGCTCAGCAGGCAGTATCACACAGGAAAGGATTAGATACACAGCTCAGCAAACAGTATCACACAGGAGAGGATTAGATACATAGCTCAGCAGACAGTATCACACAGGAGAGGATTAGATACACAGCTCAGCAGACAGTATCACACAGGAAAGGATTAGATACACAGCTCAGCAGATGGTATCACACAGGATAGGATTAGATACACAACTCAGATGACAGTATCACACAGCACAGGATTAGATACAAAGCTCAGCAGATAGTATCACACAGGAGTGGATTAGATACACGGCTCAGCAGACAGTATCGCACAGGGCGGGATTAGATACACGGCTCAGCAGACAGTATCACACAGGATAGGATTAGATACACTGCTCAGCAGATAGTATCACACAGGATAGGATTAGATGCACAGCTCAGCAGACAGTATCACACAGGAGAGGATTAGATACACAGCTCAGCAGAGAATATCGCACAGGAGAGGATTAGATACATAGCTCAGCGGACTGTATCACACAGGAGAGGATTAGATACACGGCTCAGCAGACAGTATGACACAGGAGAGGATTAGATAAACGGCTCAGCAGACAGTATCATACAGGGTAGGATTAGATACACAGCTCAGCAGACAGTATCACACAGGAGAAGATTAGATATACAGCTCAGCAGACAGTATCACACAGGAGAGGATTAGAAACACTGCTCAGCAGACAGTATCACACAGGAGAGGATTAGATACAATGCTCAGTAGACAGTATCACACAGGAGAGGATTAGATACACGGCTCAGCAGACAGTATCACACAATAGACGATTAGATACACGGCTCAGCAGACAGTATCACACAGGAGAGGATTAGATACACGGCTCAGCAGATGGTATCACACAGGAGAGGATTAGAGATACAGCTCAGCAGACAGTATCACACAGGAGAGGATTAGATACACGGCTCAGCAGACAGTATGACACAGGAGAGGATTAGATACACAGTTCAGCAGACAGTATCACACAGGAGAGGATTAGATACACAGCTCAGCAGACAGTATCACACAGGAGGGGATTAGATACACAGCTCAGCAGACAGTATCACATAGGACAGGATTAGATACACAGTTCATCACACAGTATCACACAGGAGAGGATTAGATACACAGCTCAGCAGACAGTAACGCACAGGAGAGGATTAGATACACAGCTCAGCACACAGTATCACACAGGAGAGGATTAGATACACGGCTCAGCAGACAGTATCACACAGGAGAGGATTAGATACACAGCTCAGCAGACAGTATCACACAGGATAGGATTAGATACACTGCTCAGCAGATGGTATTACACAGGATAGGATTAGATACACAGCTCAGCAGACAGTATCACACAGGATAGGATTAGATACATGGCTCAGCAGACATTATCACACAGGAGATGATTAGATACACAGCATAGGATTAGATACACTTCTCAGCAGACAGAATCACACAGGAGGGGATTAGATACACAGCTCAGCAGATAGTATCACAGGATAAGATTAGATACACTGCTCAGCAGACAGTATCACACAGGACAGGATTAGATGCATAGCTCAGCAGACGGTATCACACAGGACAAGATTAGATACACAGCTCAGCAGACAGTATCACACAGGAGAGGATTAGATACACAGCTCAGCAGACAGTATCACACAGGAGAGGATTAGATACACAGTTCATCAGACAGTATCACACAGGAGTGGATTAGATACACGGCTCAGCAGACAGTATCGCACAGGGCGGGATTAGATACACGACTCAGCAGATGGTATCACACAAGATAGGATTAGATACACAGTTCATCAGACAGTATCACACAGGATAGGATAAGATACACATCTCAGCACACAGTATCACACAGGAGAGGATTAGATACACGGCTCAGCAGACAGAGTCACACAGGAGAGGATTAGATACACAGCTCATCAGACAGTATCACACAGGAGAGGATTAGATACACAGCTCAGCAGACAGTATCACACAGGAGAGGATTAGATACACAGCTCAGCAGACAGTATCACACAGTATAAGATTAGATACACAGCTCAGCAGACAGTATCACACCGAATAGGATTAGATACACAGCTCAGTAGACAGTATCACACAGGAGAAGATTAGATACACAGCTCAGCAGACAGTATCACACAGGAGAGGATTAGATACATAGCTCAGCAGACAGTATCACACAGGAGAGGATTAGATACAATGCTCAGTAGACAGTATCACACAGGAGAGGATTAGATACACGGCTCAGCAGACAGTATCACACAGGAGAGGATTAGATACACAGCTCAGCAGACAGTATCACACAGGAGAGGATTAGATACACAGTTCATCAGACAGTATCACACAGGAGTGGATTAGATACACGGCTCAGCAGACAGTATCGCACAGGGCGGGATTAGATACACGACTCAGCAGATGGTATCACACAAGATTAGATTAGATACACATCTCAGCACACAGTATCACACAGGAGAGGATTAGATACACGGCTCAGCAGACAGAGTCACACAGGAGAGGATTAGATACACAGATCATCAGACAGTATCACACAGGAGAGGATTAGATACACAGCTCAGCAGACAGTATCACACAGGAGAGGATTAGATACACAGCTCAGCAGACAGTATCACACCGAATAGGATTAGATACACAGCTCAGCAGACAGTATCACACAGGAGAAGATTAGATACACAGCTCAGCAGACAGTATGACACAGGAGAGGATTAGATACATAGCTCAGCAGACAGTATCCCACAGGAGAGGATTAGATACAATGCTCAGTAGACAGTATCACACAGGAGAGGATTAGATACGCAGCTCAGCTGACAGTATCACACAGGAGAGGATTAGATACACGGCTCAGCTGACAGTATCACACAGGAGAGGATTAGATACACGGCTCAGCAGACAGTATCACACAGGAGAGGATTAGATACACAGCTCAGCTGACAGTATCACACAGGAGAGGATTAGATACACGGCTCAGCAGACAGTATCACACAGGAGAGGATTAGATACACGGCTCAGCAGACAGTATCACACAGGAGAGGATTAGATACACGGCTCAGCAGATGGTATCACACAGGAGAGGATTAGAGATACACAGCTCAGCAGATGGTATCACACAGGATAGGATTAGATACACTGCTCAGCAGACAGTATGACACAGGAGAGGATTAGATACACGGCTCAGCAGACAGTATGACACAGGCGAGGATTAGATACACGGCTCAGCAGACAGTATCACACAGGAGAGGATTAGATACACAGCTCAGCAGACAGTATGACACAGGAGAGGATTAGATACACGGCTCAGCAGACAGTATCATACAGGGTAGGATTAGATACACAGCTCAGCAGACAGTATCACACCGGATAGGATTAGATACACAGCTTAGCAGACAGTATCACAACGGATAGGATTAGATACACAGCTCAGCAGACAGTATCACACCGAATAGGATTAGATACACAGCTCAGCAGACAGTATCACACCGAATAGGATTAGATACACAGCTCAGCAGACAGTATCACACAGGAGAAGATTTGATACACAGCTCAGCAGACAGTATCACAAAGGAGAGGATTAGATACAATGCTCAGTAGACAGTATCACACAGGAGATGATTAGATACACGGCTCAGCAGACAGTATCACACAGGAGAGGATTAGATACACGGCTCAGCAGACAGTATCACACAAGAGAGGATTAGATACACGGCTCAGCAGATGGTATCACACAGGAGAGGATTAGATACACAGCTCAGCAGACAGTATCACACAGGAGAGGATTAGATACACGGCTCAGCAGACAGTATGACACAGGAGAGGATTAGATACACGGCTCAGCAGACAGTATCACACAGGAGAGGATTAGATACACAGCTCAGCAGACAGTATCACACAGGAGAGGATTAGATACACGGCTCAGCAGACAGTATCATACAGGGTAGGATTAGATACACAGCTCAGCAGACAGTATCACACAGGAGAGGATTAGATACACGGCTCAGCAGATAGTATGACACAGGAGAGGATTAGATGCACGGCTCAGCAGACAGTATCACACAGGGCAGGATTAGATACACGGTTCAGCAGACAGTATCACACAGGGTAGGATTAGATACACGGCTCAGCAGACAGTATCACACAGGAGAGGATTTGATACACAGCTCAGCAGACAGTATCACACAGGAGAGGATTAGATACACAGCTCAGCAGATGGTATCACACAGGATAGAATTAGATACACTGCTCAGCAGACAGTATCACACAGGGCAGGATTAGATACACGGTTCAGCAGACAGTATCACACAGGGTAGGATTAGATACACGGCTCAGCAGACAGTATCACACAGGAGAGGATTAGATACACAGCTCAGCAGACAGTATCACACAGGAGAGGATTAGCTACACGGCTCAGCAGACAGTATCACACAGGAAAGGATTAGATACACTGCTCAGCAGATAGTATCACACAGGATAGGATTAGATACACTGCTCAGCAGACAGTATCACACAGGAGAGGATTAGATACACGGCTCAGCAGACAGTATCACACAGGAGAGGATTAGATACACGGCTCATCAGACAGTATCGCACAGGAGAGGATTAGATACATAGCTCATCAGACAGTATCACACAGGACAGGATTAGATACACAGCTCAGCAGACAGTATCACACAGGAGAGGATTAGATACATAGCTCATCATACAGTATCACACAGGACAGGATTAGATACACGGCTCAGCAGACAGTATCACACAGGAGAGGATTAGATACACAGCTCAGCTGACAGTATCACACAGGAGAGGATTAGATACATAGCTCATCAGACAGTATCACACAGGACAGGATTAGATACACGGCTCAGCAGACAGTATCACACAGGAGAGGATTAGATACACCGCTCAGCTGACAGTATCACACAGGAGAGGATTAGATACACAGCTCAGCAGACAGTATCGCACAGGAGAGGATTAGATACATAGCTAATCAGACAGTATCACACAGGACAGGATTAGATACACAGCTCAGCAGACAGTATCACACAGGAGAGGATTAGATACACAGCTCAGCTGACAGTATCACACAGGAGAGGATTAGATACACAGCTCAGCAGACAGTATCGCACAGGAGAGGATTAGATACACAGCTCAGCAGCCGGTATCACACAGGAGAGGATTAGATACACTGCTCAGCAGACGGTATCACACAGGAGAGGATTAGATACACGGTTGAGCAGACAGTATCACACAGGGTAGGATTAGAGATACAGCTCAGCAGACAGTATCACACAGCATAGGATTAGATACACAGCTCAGCTGACAGTATCACACAGGAGAGGATTTGATACACAGCTCAGCAGACAGTATCACACAGGAGAGGATTAGATACACAGCTCAGCTGACAATATCACACAGGAGAGGATTAGATACACAGCTCAGCAGACAGTATCACACAGGATAGGATTATATACATGGCTCAGCAGACAGTATCACACAGGATAGGCTTAGATACACAGCTCACCTGACAGTATCACACAGTAGAGGATTATATACATGGCTCAGCAGACAGTATCACACAGGATAGGCTTAGATACACAGCTCAGCAGGCAGTATCACACAGGAAAGGATTAGATACACAGCTCAGCAAACAGTATCACACAGGAGAGGATTAGATACATAGCTCAGCAGACAGTATCACACAGGAGAGGATTAGATACACAGCTCAGCAGACAGTATCACACAGGAAAGGATTAGATACACAGCTCAGCAGATGGTATCACACAGGATAGGATTAGATACACAACTCAGATGACAGTATCACACAGCACAGGATTAGATACAAAGCTCAGCAGATAGTATCACACAGGAGTGGATTAGATACACGGCTCAGCAGACAGTATCGCACAGGGCGGGATTAGATACACGGCTCAGCAGACAGTATCACACAGGATAGGATTAGATACACTGCTCAGCAGATAGTATCACACAGGATAGGATTAGATGCACAGCTCAGCAGACAGTATCACACAGGAGAAGATTAGATACACAGCTCAGCAGAGAATATCGCACAGGAGAGGATTAGATACATAGCTCAGCGGACTGTATCACACAGGACAGGATTAGATACACAGCTCAGCAGACATTATCACACAGGAGAGGATTAGATACACAGCTCAGCAGACAGTATCACACAGGATAGGATTAGATACACAGCTCAGCAGACAGTATCACACAGGAGAGGATTAGATACACGGCTCAGCAGACATTATCACACAGGAGAGGATTAGATACACAGCTCAGCAGATGGTATCACACAGGAGAGGATTAGATACACAGCTCAGCAGACAGTATCACAAAGGATAGGATTAGATACACAGCTCAGCAGCTGGTATCACACAGGATAGGTTTAGATACACTGCTCAGCAGATGGTATCACACAGGATATGATTAGATACAGGGCTCAGCAGACAGTATCACACAGGAGAGGATTAGATACACGGCTCAGCAGATGGTATCACACAGGAGAGGATTAGATAAACAGCTCAGCAGACAGTATCACACAGGGCAGGATTAGATACACGGTTCAGCAGACAGTATCACACAGGGTAGGATTAGATACACGGCTCAGCAGACAGTATCACACAGGAGAGGATTTGATACACAGCTCAGCAGACAGTATCACACAGGAGAGGATTAGATACACAGCTCAGCAGATGGTATCACACAGGATAGGATTAGATACACTGCTCAGCAGACAGTATCACACAGGGCAGGATTAGATACATGGTTCAGCAGACAGTATCACACAGGGTAGGATTAGATACACGGCTCAGCAGACAGTATCACACAGCATAGGATTAGATACACAGCTCAGCAGACAGTATCACACAGGAGAGGATTAGATACACAGCTCAGCAGACAGTATCACACAGGAGAGGATTTGATACACAGCTCAGCAGACAGTATCACACAGCATAGGATTAGATACACAGCTCAGCAGACAGTATCACACAGGAGAGGATTAGATACACAGCTCAGCAGATGGTATCACACAGGATAGAATTAGATACACTGCTCAGCAGACAGTATCACACAGGGCAGGATTAGATACACGGTTCAGCAGACAGTATCACACAGGGTAGGATTAGATACACGGCTCAGCAGACAGTATCACACAGGAGAGGATTAGATACACAGCTCAACAGACAGTATCACACAGGAGAGGATTAGATACACGGCTCAGCAGACAGTATCACACAGGAGAGGATTAGATACACTGCTCAGCAGATAGTATCACACAGGATAGGATTAGATGCACAGCTCAGCAGACAGTATCACACAGGAGAGGATTAGATACATAGCTCATCAGACAGTATCACACAGGACAGGATTAGATACACGGCTCAGCAGACAGTATCACACAGGAGACGATTAGATACACAGCTCAGCTGACAGTATCACACAGGAGAGGATTAGATACACAGCTCAGCAGACAGTATCGCACAGGAGAGGATTAGATACATAGCTCATCAGACAGCATCACACAGGACAGGATTAGATACACAGCTCAGCAGACAGTATCACACAGGAGAGGATTAGATACACAGCTCAGCTGACAGTATCACACAGGAGAGGATTAGATACACAGCTCAGCAGACAGTATCACACAGGAGAGGATTAGATACACAGCTCAGCAGATAGTATCACACAGGAGTGGATTAGATATACAGCTCAGCAGACAGTATCACACAGGAGTGGATTAGATACACAGTTCAGCAGACAGTATCACACAGGATAGGATTAGATACACAGCTCAGCAGATGGTATCACACAGGATAGGATTAGATACACTGCTCAGCTGATGGTATCACACAGGATAGGATTAGATGCACAGCTCAGTAGGCAGTATCACACAGGAGAGGATTAGATACACGGCTGAGCAGACAGTATCACACAGGAGAGGATCAGATACACAGCTCAGCTGACAGTATCACACAGGAGTGGATTAGATACACGGCTCAGCAGACAGTATCGCACAGGGCGGGATTAGATACACGACTCAGCAGACAGTATCACACAGGATAGGATTAGATACACAGCTCAGTAGGCAGTATCACACAGGAGAGGATTAGATACACAGCTCATCAGACAGTATCACACAGGAGAGGATTAGATACACAGCTCAGCTGACAGTATCACACAGGAGTGGATTAGATACATGGCTCAGCAGACAGTATCGCACAGGGCGGGATTAGATACACGACTCAGCAGACAGTATCACACAGGATAGGATTAGATACACAGCTCAGTAGACAGTATCACACAGGATAGGATTAGATACACGGCTCAGCAGACAGTATCACACAGGAGAGGATTAGATACACGGCTCAGCAGACATTATCACACAGGAGAGGATTAGATACACGGCTCAGCAGACAGTATCACACAGGAGAGGATTAGATACACTGCTCAGCAGACAGTATCACACAGGAGAGGATTAAATACACAGCTCAGCAGACAGTATCACACAGGAGGGGATTAGATACACAGCTCAGCAGACAGTATCACACAGGATAAGATTAGATACACTGCTCTGCGGATAGTATCACACAGGATATGATTAGATGCACAGCTCAGCAGACAGTATCACACAGGGTTAGATACATAGCTCAGCAGACAGTATCACACAGGAGAGGATTAGATACACAGCTCAGCAGACAGTATTACACAGGAGAGGATGAGATACACAGCATAGGTTTAGATATACAGCTCAGCAGACAGTATCACACAGCATAGGATTAGATACACGGCTCAACAGACAGTATCACACAGGAGGGGATTAGATACACAGCTCAGCAGACAGTATCACACAGGAGGGGATTAGATACACAGCTCAGCAGACAGTATCACACAGGAGGGGATTAGATACACAGCTCAGCAGACAGTATCACACAGGATAAGATTAGATACACAGCTCAGCAGACAGTATTACACAGGGTAGGATTAGATACACGGCTCAGCAGACAGTATCACACAGGACAGGATTAGATACACAGCTCAGCAGACAGTATCACACAGGAGAGGATTAGATACGCAGCTCAGCAGACAGTATCTCACAGGAGAGGATTAGATACATGGCTCAGCAGACAGTATCACACAGCATAGGATTAGATACACGGCTCAGCAGACAGTATCACACAGGAGGGGATTAGATACACAGCTGAGGAGACAGTATCACACAGGAGAGGATTAGATACACTGCTCAGCATACAGTATCACACAGCATAGGATTAGATACACACCTCAGCAGGCAGTATCACACAGTATAAGATTAGATACACAGCTCAGCAGACAGTATCACACAGCATAGGATTAGATACACGGCTCAGCAGACAGTATCACACAGGACAGGATTAGATACACAGCTCAGCAGACAGTATCACACAGGAGAGGATTAGATACACAGCTCAGCAGACAGTATCACACAGCGTAGGATTAGATACACAGCTCAGCAGACAGTATCACACAGGAGAGGATTAGATACACAGATCAGCAGACAGTATCACACAGCATAGGATTAGATACACAGCTCAGCAGACAGTATCACACAGGAGTGGATTAGATACACGGCTCAGCAGACAGTATCGCACAGGGCGGGATTAGATACACGACTCAGCAGATGGTATCACACAAGATAGGATTAGATACACAGTTCATCAGACAGTATCACACAGGATAGGATAAGATACACATCTCAGCACACAGTATCACACAGGAGAGGATTAGATACACGGCTCAGCAGACAGAGTCACACAGGAGAGGATTAGATACACAGCTCATCAGACAGTATCACACAGGAGAGGATTAGATACACAGCTCAGCAGACAGTATCACACAGGAGAGGATTAGATACACAGCTCAGCAGACAGTATCACACAGTATAAGATTAGATACACAGCTCAGCAGACAGTATCACACCGAATAGGATTAGATACACAGCTCAGTAGACAGTATCACACAGGAGAAGATTAGATACACAGCTCAGCAGACAGTATCACACAGGAGAGGATTAGATACATAGCTCAGCAGACAGTATCACACAGGAGAGGATTAGATACAATGCTCAGTAGACAGTATCACACAGGAGAGGATTAGATACACGGCTCAGCAGACAGTATCACACAGGAGAGGATTAGATACACAGCTCAGCAGACAGTATCACACAGGAGAGGATTAGATACACAGTTCATCAGACAGTATCACACAGGAGTGGATTAGATACACGGCTCAGCAGACAGTATCGCACAGGGCGGGATTAGATACACGACTCAGCAGATGGTATCACACAAGATAGGATTAGATACACAGTTCATCAGACAGTATCACACAGGATAGGATAAGATACACATCTCAGCACACAGTATCACACAGGAGAGGATTAGATACACGGCTCAGCAGACAGAGTCACACAGGAGAGGATTAGATACACAGATCATCAGACAGTATCACACAGGAGAGGATTAGATACACAGCTCAGCAGACAGTATCACACAGGAGAGGATTAGATACACAGCTCAGCAGACAGTATCACACCGAATAGGATTAGATACACAGCTCAGCAGACAGTATCACACAGGAGAAGATTAGATACACAGCTCAGCAGACAGTATCACACAGGAGAGGATTAGATACATAGCTCAGCAGACAGTATCCCACAGGAGAGGATTAGATACAATGCTCAGTAGACAGTATCACACAGGAGAGGATTAGATACGCAGCTCAGCTGACAGTATCACACAGGAGAGGATTAGATACACGGCTCAGCAGACAGTATCACACAGGAGAGGATTAGATACACGGCTCAGCAGACAGTATCACACAGGAGAGGATTAGATACACAGCTCAGCTGACAGTATCACACAGGAGAGGATTAGATACACGGCTCAGCAGACAGTATCACACAGGAGAGGATTAGATACACGGCTCAGCAGACAGTATCACACAGGAGAGGATTAGATACACAGCTCAGCAGACAGTATCCCACAGGAGAGGATTAGATACAATGCTCAGTAGACAGTATCACACAGGAGAGGATTAGATACGCAGCTCAGCTGACAGTATCACACAGGAGAGGATTAGATACACGGCTCAGCAGACAGTATCACACAGGAGAGGATTAGATACACGGCTCAGCAGACAGTATCACACAGGAGAGGATTAGATACACAGCTCAGCTGACAGTATCACACAGGAGAGGATTAGATACACGGCTCAGCAGACAGTATCACACAGGAGAGGATTAGATACACGGCTCAGCAGACAGTATCACACAGGATAGGATTAGATGCACAGCTCAGCAGATGGTATCACACAGGATAGGATTAGATACACTGCTCAGCAGACAGTATGACACAGGAGAGGATTAGATACACGGCTCAGCAGACAGTATGACACAGGCGAGGATTAGATACACGGCTCAGCAGACAGTATCACACAGGAGAGGATTAGATACACAGCTCAGCAGACAGTATCACACAGGAGAGGATTAGATACACAGCTCAGCAGACAGTATGACACAGGAGAGGATTAGATACACGGCTCAGCAGACAGTATCATACAGGGTAGGATTAGATACACAGCTCAGCAGACAGTATCACACCGGATAGGATTAGATACACAGCTTAGCAGACAGTATCACACCGGATAGGATTAGATACACAGCTCAGCAGACAGTATCACACCGAATAGGATTAGATACACAGCTCAGCAGACAGTATCACACCGAATAGGATTAGATACACAGCTCAGCAGACAGTATCACACAGGAGAAGATTTGATACACAGCTCAGCAGACAGTATCACAAAGGAGAGGATTAGATACAATGCTCAGTAGACAGTATCACACAGGAGATGATTAGATACACGGCTCAGCAGACAGTATCACACAGGAGAGGATTAGATACACGGCTCAGCAGACAGTATCACACAAGAGAGGATTAGATACACGGCTCAGCAGATGGTATCACACAGGAGAGGATTAGATACACGGCTCAGCAGACAGTATCACACAGGAGAGGATTAGATACACAGCTCAGCAGACAGTATCACACAGGAGAGGATTAGATACACGGCTCAGCAGACAGTATCATACAGGGTAGGATTAGATACACAGCTCAGCAGACAGCATCACACAGGAGAGGATTAGATACACGGCTCAGCAGATAGTATGACACAGGAGAGGATTAGATGCACGGCTCAGCAGACAGTATCACACAGGGCAGGATTAGATACACGGTTCAGCAGACAGTATCACACAGGGTAGGATTAGATACACGGCTCAGCAGACAGTATCACACAGGAGAGGATTTGATACACAGCTCAGCAGACAGTATCACACAGGAGAGGATTAGATACACAGCTCAGCAGATGGTATCACACAGGATAGAATTAGATACACTGCTCAGCAGACAGTATCACACAGGGCAGGATTAGATACACGGTTCAGCAGACTATCACACAGGGTAGGATTAGATACACGGCTCAGCAGACAGTATCACACAGGAGAGGATTAGATACACAGCTCAGCAGACAGTATCACACAGGAGAGGATTAGCTACACGGCTCAGCAGACAGTATCACACAGGAAAGGATTAGATACACTGCTCAGCAGATAGTATCACACAGGATAGGATTAGATACACTGCTCAGCAGACAGTATCACACAGGAGAGGATTAGATACACGGCTCAGCAGACAGTATCACACAGGAGAGGATTAGATACACGGCTCATCAGACAGTATCGCACAGGAGAGGATTAGATACATAGCTCATCAGACAGTATCACACAGGACAGGATTAGATACACAGCTCAGCAGACAGTATCACACAGGAGAGGATTAGATACATAGCTCATCATACAGTATCACACAGGACAGGATTAGATACACGGCTCAGCAGACAGTATCACACAGGAGAGGATTAGATACACAGCTCAGCTGACAGTATCACACAGGAGAGGATTAGATACATAGCTCATCAGACAGTATCACACAGGACAGGATTAGATACACGGCTCAGCAGACAGTATCACACAGGAGAGGATTAGATACACCGCTCAGCTGACAGTATCACACAGGAGAGGATTAGATACACAGCTCAGCAGACAGTATCGCACAGGAGAGGATTAGATACATAGCTAATCAGACAGTATCACACAGGACAGGATTAGATACACAGCTCAGCAGACAGTATCACACAGGAGAGGATTAGATACACAGCTCAGCTGACAGTATCACACAGGAGAGGATTAGATACACAGCTCAGCAGACAGTATCGCACAGGAGAGGATTAGATACACAGCTCAGCAGCCGGTATCACACAGGAGAGGATTAGATACACTGCTCAGCAGACGGTATCACACAGGAGAGGATTAGATACACGGTTGAGCAGACAGTATCACACAGGGTAGGATTAGAGATACAGCTCAGCAGACAGTATCACACAGCATAGGATTAGATACACAGCTCAGCAGACAGTATCACACAGCATAGGATTAGATACACAGCACAGCAGTCAGTATCACACAGGAGAGGATTTGATACACAGCTCAGCAGACAGTATCACACAGGAGAGGATTAGATACACAGCTCAGCTGACAATATCACACAGGAGAGGATTAGATACACAGCTCAGCAGACAGTATCACACAGGATAGGCTTAGATACACAGCTCACCTGACAGTATCACACAGTAGAGGATTATATACATGGCTCAGCAGACAGTATCACACAGGATAGGCTTAGATACACAGCTCAGCAGGCAGTATCACACAGGAAAGGATTAGATACACAGCTCAGCAAACAGTATCACACAGGAGAGGATTAGATACATAGCTCAGCAGACAGTATCACACAGGAGAGGATTAGATACACAGCTCAGCAGACAGTATCACACAGGAAAGGATTAGATACACAGCTCAGCAGATGGTATCACACAGGATAGGATTAGATACACAACTCAGATGACAGTATCACACAGCACAGGATTAGATACAAAGCTCAGCAGATAGTATCACACAGGAGTGGATTAGATACACGGCTCAGCAGACAGTATCGCACAGGGCGGGATTAGATACACGGCTCAGCAGACAGTATCACACAGGATAGGATTAGATACACTGCTCAGCAGATAGTATCACACAGGATAGGATTAGATGCACAGCTCAGCAGAGAATATCGCACAGGAGAGGATTAGATACATAGCTCAGCGGACTGTATCACACAGGACAGGATTAGATACACAGCTCAGCAGACATTATCACACAGGAGAGGATTAGATACACAGCTCAGCAGACAGTATCACACAGGATAGGATTAGATACACAGCTCAGCAGACAGTATCACACAGGAGAGGATTAGATACACGGCTCAGCAGACATTATCACACAGGAGAGGATTAGATACACAGCTCAGCAGATGGTATCACACAGGAAAGGATTAGATACACAGCTCAGCAGACAGTATCACAAAGGATAGGATTAGATACACAGCTCAGCAGCTGGTATCACACAGGATAGGTTTAGATACACTGCTCAGCAGATGGTATCACACAGGATATGATTAGATACAGGGCTCAGCAGACAGTATCACACAGGAGAGGATTAGTTACACGGCTCAGCAGATGGTATCACACAGGAGAGGATTAGATAAACAGCTCAGCAGACAGTATCACACAGGGCAGGATTAGATACACGGTTCAGCAGACAGTATCACACAGGGTAGGATTAGATACACGGCTCAGCAGACAGTATCACACAGGAGAGGATTAGATACACGGCTCAGCAGATGGTATCACACAGGAGAGGATTTGATACACAGCTCAGCAGACAGTATCACACAGGGTAGGATTAGATACACGGCTCAGCAGACAGTATCACACAGGAGAGGATTAGATACACGGCTCAGCAGATGGTATCACACAGGAGAGGATTAGATACATAGCTCAGCAGACAGTATCACACAGGAGAGGATTTGATACACAGCTCAGCAGACAGTATCACACAGGAGAGGATTAGATACACAGCTCAGCAGATGGTATCACACAGGATAGGATTAGATACACTGCTCAGAAGACAGTATCACACAGGGCAGGATTAGATACATGGTTCAGCAGACAGTATCACACAGGGTAGGATTAGATACACGGCTCAGCAGACAGTATCACACAGGAGAGGATTTGATACACAGCTCAGCAGACAGTATCACACAGGAGAGGATTAGATACACAGCTCAGCAGACAGTATCACACAGGAGAGGATTTGATACACAGCTCAGCAGACAGTATCACACAGCATAGGATTAGATACACAGCTCAGCAGATGGTATCACACAGGATAGAATTAGATACACTGCTCAGCAGACAGTATCACACAGGGCAGGATTAGATACACGGTTCAGCAGACAGTATCACACAGGGTAGGATTAGATACACGGCTCAGCAGACAGTATCACACAGGAGAGGATTAGATACACAGCTCAGCAGACAGTATCACACAGGAGAGGATTAGATACACGGCTCAGCAGACAGTATCACACAGGAGAGGATTAGATACACTGCTCAGCAGATAGTATCACACAGGATAGGATTAGATGCACAGCTCAGCAGACAGTATCACACAGGAGAGGATTAGATACACGGCTCATCAGACAGTATCGCACAGGAGAGGATTAGATACATAGCTCATCAGACAGTATCACACAGGACAGGATTAGATATACGGCTCAGCAGACAGTATCACACAGGAGACGATTAGATACACAGCTCAGCTGACAGTATCACACAGGAGAGGATTAGATACACAGCTCAGCAGACAGTATCGCACAGGAGAGGATTAGATACATAGCTCATCAGACAGCATCACACAGGACAGGATTAGATACACAGCTCAGCAGACAGTATCACACAGGAGAGGATTAGATACACAGCTCAGCTGACAGTATCACACAGGAGAGGATTAGATACACAGCTCAGCAGACAGTATCACACAGGAGAGGATTAGATACACAGCTCAGCAGATAGTATCACACAGGAGTGGATTAGATATACAGCTCAGCAGACAGTATCACACAGGAGTGGATTAGATACACAGTTCAGCAGACAGTATCACACAGGATAGGATTAGATACACAGCTCAGCAGATGGTATCACACAGGATAGGATTAGATACACTGCTCAGCTGATGGTATCACACAGGATAGGATTAGATGCACAGCTCAGTAGGCAGTATCACACAGGAGAGGATTAGATACACGGCTGAGCAGACAGTATCACACAGGAGAGGATCAGATACACAGCTCAGCTGACAGTATCACACAGGAGTGGATTAGATACACGGCTCAGCAGACAGTATCGCACAGGGCGGGATTAGATACACGACTCAGCAGACAGTATCACACAGGATAGGATTAGATACACAGCTCAGTAGGCAGTATCACACAAGAGAGGATTAGATACACAGCTCATCAGACAGTATCACACAGGAGAGGATTAGATACACAGCTCAGCTGACAGTATCACACAGGAGTGGATTAGAAACATGGCTCAGCAGACAGTATCGCACAGGGCGGGATTAGATACACGACTCAGCAGACAGTATCACACAGGATAGGATTAGATACACAGCTCAGTAGACAGTATCACACAGGATAGGATTAGATACACGGCTCAGCAGACAGTATCACACAGGAGAGGATTAGATACACGGCTCAGCAGACATTATCACACAGGAGAGGATTAGATACACGGCTCAGCAGACAGTATCACACAGGAGAGGATTAGATACACTGCTCAGCAGACAGTATCACACAGGAGAGGATTAAATACACAGCTCAGCAGACAGTATCACACAGGAGAGGATTAGATACACAGCTCAGCTGACAGTATCACACAGGAGAGGATTAGATACACAGCTCAGCAGACAGTATCGCACAGGAGAGGATTAGATACACAGCTCAGCAGCCGGTATCACACAGGAGAGGATTAGATACACTGCTCAGCAGACGGTATCACACAGGAGAGGATTAGATACACGGTTGAGCAGACAGTATCACACAGGGTAGGATTAGAGATACAGCTCAGCAGACAGTATCACACAGCATAGGATTAGATACACAGCTCAGCAGACAGTATCACACAGCATAGGATTAGATACACAGCACAGCAGTCAGTATCACACAGGAGAGGATTTGATACACAGCTCAGCAGACAGTATCACACAGGAGAGGATTAGATACACAGCTCAGCTGACAATATCACACAGGAGAGGATTAGATACACAGCTCAGCAGACAGTATCACACAGGATAGGCTTAGATACACAGCTCACCTGACAGTATCACACAGTAGAGGATTATATACATGGCTCAGCAGACAGTATCACACAGGATAGGCTTAGATACACAGCTCAGCAGGCAGTATCACACAGGAAAGGATTAGATACACAGCTCAGCAAACAGTATCACACAGGAGAGGATTAGATACATAGCTCAGCAGACAGTATCACACAGGAGAGGATTAGATACACAGCTCAGCAGACAGTATCACACAGGAAAGGATTAGATACACAGCTCAGCAGATGGTATCACACAGGATAGGATTAGATACACAACTCAGATGACAGTATCACACAGCACAGGATTAGATACAAAGCTCAGCAGATAGTATCACACAGGAGTGGATTAGATACACGGCTCAGCAGACAGTATCGCACAGGGCGGGATTAGATACACGGCTCAGCAGACAGTATCACACAGGATAGGATTAGATACACTGCTCAGCAGATAGTATCACACAGGATAGGATTAGATGCACAGCTCAGCAGACAGTATCACACAGGAGAGGATTAGATACACAGCTCAGCAGAGAATATCGCACAGGAGAGGATTAGATACATAGCTCAGCGGACTGTATCACACAGGACAGGATTAGATACACAGCTCAGCAGACATTATCACACAGGAGAGGATTAGATACACAGCTCAGCAGACAGTATCACACAGGATAGGATTAGATACACAGCTCAGCAGACAGTATCACACAGGAGAGGATTAGATACACGGCTCAGCAGACATTATCACACAGGAGAGGATTAGATACACAGCTCAGCAGATGGTATCACACAGGAAAGGATTAGATACACAGCTCAGCAGACAGTATCACAAAGGATAGGATTAGATACACAGCTCAGCAGCTGGTATCACACAGGATAGGTTTAGATACACTGCTCAGCAGATGGTATCACACAGGATATGATTAGATACAGGGCTCAGCAGACAGTATCACACAGGAGAGGATTAGTTACACGGCTCAGCAGATGGTATCACACAGGAGAGGATTAGATAAACAGCTCAGCAGACAGTATCACACAGGAGAGGATTAGTTACACGGCTCAGCAGATGGTATCACACAGGAGAGGATTAGATACACAGCTCAGCAGACAGTATCACAAAGGATAGGATTAGATACACAGCTCAGCAGCTGGTATCACACAGGATAGGTTTAGATACACTGCTCAGCAGATATTATCACACAGGATATGATTAGATACACGTCTCAGCAGACAGTATCACACAGGAGAGGATTAGATACACGGCTCAGCAGACAGTATCACACAGGGCAGGATTAGATACACGGTTCAGCAGACAGTATCACACAGGGTAGGATTAGATACACGGCTCAGCAGACAGTATCACACAGGAGAGGATTAGATACACGGCTCAGCAGATGGTATCACACAGGAGAGGATTTGATACACAGCTCAGCAGACAGTATCACACAGGGTAGGATTAGATACACGGCTCAGCAGACAGTATCACACAGGAGAGGATTAGATACACGGCTCAGCAGATGGTATCACACAGGAGAGGATTAGATACATAGCTCAGCAGACAGTATCACACAGGAGAGGATTTGATACACAGCTCAGCAGACAGTATCACACAGGAGAGGATTAGATACACAGCTCAGCAGATGGTATCACACAGGATAGGATTAGATACACTGCTCAGAAGACAGTATCACACAGGGCAGGATTAGATACATGGTTCAGCAGACAGTATCACACAGGGTAGGATTAGATACACGGCTCAGCAGACAGTATCACACAGGAGAGGATTTGATACACAGCTCAGCAGACAGTATCACACAGGAGAGGATTAGATACACAGCTCAGCAGACAGTATCACACAGGAGAGGATTTGATACACAGCTCAGCAGACAGTATCACACAGCATAGGATTAGATACACAGCTCAGCAGACAGTATCACACAGGAGAGGATTAGATACACAGCTCAGCAGATGGTATCACACAGGATAGAATTAGATACACTGCTCAGCAGACAGTATCACACAGGGCAGGATTAGATACACGGTTCAGCAGACAGTATCACACAGGGTAGGATTAGATACACGGCTCAGCAGACAGTATCACACAGGAGAGGATTAGATACACAGCTCAGCAGACAGTATCACACAGGAGAGGATTAGATACACGGCTCAGCAGACAGTATCACACAGGAGAGGATTAGATACACTGCTCAGCAGATAGTATCACACAGGATAGGATTAGATGCACAGCTCAGCAGACAGTATCACACAGGAGAGGATTAGATACACGGCTCATCAGACAGTATCGCACAGGAGAGGATTAGATACATAGCTCATCAGACAGTATCACACAGGACAGGATTAGATACACGGCTCAGCAGACAGTATCACACAGGAGACGATTAGATACACAGCTCAGCTGACAGTATCACACAGGAGAGGATTAGATACACAGCTCAGCAGACAGTATCGCACAGGAGAGGATTAGATACATAGCTCATCAGACAGCATCACACAGGACAGGATTAGATACACAGCTCAGCAGACAGTATCACACAGGAGAGGATTAGATACACAGCTCAGCTGACAGTATCACACAGGAGAGGATTAGATACACAGCTCAGCAGACATTATCACACAGGAGAGGATTAGATACACAGCTCAGCAGATAGTATCACAGAGGAGTGGATTAGATATACAGCTCAGCAGACAGTATCACACAGGAGTGGATTAGATACACAGTTCAGCAGACAGTATCACACAGGATAGGATTAGATACACAGCTCAGCAGATGGTATCACACAGGATAGGATTAGATACACTGCTCAGCTGATGGTATCACACAGGATAGGATTAGATGCACAGCTCAGTAGGCAGTATCACACAGGAGAGGATTAGATACACGGCTGAGCAGACAGTATCACACAGGAGAGGATCAGATACACAGCTCAGCTGACAGTATCACACAGGAGTGGATTAGATACACGGCTCAGCAGACAGTATCGCACAGGGCGGGATTAGATACACGACTCAGCAGACAGTATCACACAGGATAGGATTAGATACACAGCTCAGTAGGCAGTATCACACAGGAGAGGATTAGATACACAGCTCATCAGACAGTATCACACAGGAGAGGATTAGATACACAGCTCAGCTGACAGTATCACACAGGAGTGGATTAGATACATGGCTCAGCAGACATTATCGCACAGGGCGGGATTAGATACACGACTCAGCAGACAGTATCACACAGGATAGGATTAGATACACAGCTCAGTAGACAGTATCACACAGGATAGGATTAGATACACGGCTCAGCAGACAGTATCACACAGGAGAGGATTAGATACACGGCTCAGCAGACATTATCACACAGGAGAGGATTAGATACACGGCTCAGCAGACAGTATCACACAGGAGAGGATTAGATACACTGCTCAGCAGACAGTATCACACAGGAGAGGATTAAATACACAGCTCAGCAGACAGTATCACACAGGAGGGGATTAGATACACAGCTCAGCAGACAGTATCACACAGGATAAGATTAGATACACTGCTCTGCGGATAGTATCACACAGGATAGGATTAGATGCACAGCTCAGCAGACAGTATCACACAGGGTTAGATACATAGCTCAGCAGACAGTATCACACAGGAGAGGATTAGATACACAGCTCAGCAGACAGTATCACACAGGAGAGGATGAGATACACAGCATAGGTTTAGATACACAGCTCAGCAGACAGTATCACACAGCATAGGATTAGATACACGGCTCAACAGACAGTATCACACAGGAGGGGATTAGATACACAGCTCAGCAGACAGTATCACACAGGAGGGGATTAGATACACAGCTCAGCAGACAGTATCACACAGGAGGGGATTAGATACACAGCTCAGCAGACAGTATCACATAGGATAAGATTAGATACACAGCTCAGCAGACAGTATTACACAGGGTAGGATTAGATACACGGCTCAGCAGACAGTATCACACAGGACAGGATTAGATACACAGCTCAGCAGACAGTATCACACAGGAGAGGATTAGATACGCAGCTCAGCAGACAGTATCTCACAGGAGAGGATTAGATACATGGCTCAGCAGACAGTATCACACAGCATAGGATTAGATACACGGCTCAGCAGACAGTATCACACAGGAGGGGATTAGATACACAGCTGAGGAGACAGTATCACACAGGAGAGGATTAGATACACTGCTCAGCATACAGTATCACACAGCATAGGATTAGATACACAGCTCAGCAGGCAGTATCACACAGTATAAGATTAGATACACAGCTCAGCAGACAGTATCACACAGCATAGGATTAGATACACGGCTCAGCAGACAGTATCACACAGGACAGGATTAGATACACAGCTCAGCAGACAGTATCACACAGGAGAGGATTAGATACACAGCTCAGCAGACAGTATCACACAGCGTAGGATTAGATACACAGCTCAGCAGACAGTATCACACAGGAGAGGATTAGATACACAGATCAGCAGACAGTATCACACAGCATAGGATTAGATACACAGCTCAGCAGACAGTATCACACAGGAGTGGATTAGATACACGGCTCAGCAGACAGTATCGCACAGGGCGGGATTAGATACACGGTTCATCAGACAGTATCACACAGGAGAGTATTAGATACACTGCTCAGCAGACGGTATCACACAGGAGAGAATTAGATACACAGCTCAGCAGACAGTATCACACATGATTAGATACATAGCTCAGCAGACAGTATCACACAGGAGAGGATGAGATACACAGCATAGGTTTAGATACACAGCTCAGCAGGCAGTATCACACAGCATAGGATTAGATACACGGCTCAACAGACAGTATCACACAGGAGGGGATTAGATACACAGCTCAGCAGACAGTATCACACAGGAGGGGATTAGATACACAGCTCAGCAGACAGTATCACACAGGAAAAGATTAGATACACAGCTCAGCAGACAGTATCACACAGGATAAGATTTGATACACAGCTCAGCAGACAGTATTACACAGGAGAGGATTAGATGCACAGCTCAGCAGACAGTATCACACAGGACAGGATTAGATACACAGCTCAGCAGACACTATCACACAGGAGAGGATTAGATACGCAGCTCAGCAGACAGTATCTCACAGGAGAGGATTAGATACATGGCTCAGCAGACAGTATCACACAGCATAGGATTAGATACACGGCTCAGCAGACAGTATCACACAGGAGGGGATTAGATACACAGCTGAGGAGACAGTATCACACAGGAGAGGATTAGATACACTGCTCAGCATACAGTATCACACAGTATAGGATTAGATACACAGCTCAGCAGGCAGTAACACACTGCATAGGATTAGATACACAGCTCAGCAGACAGTATCACACAGCATAGGATTAGATACACAGCTCAGCAGACAGTATCGCACAGCATAGGATTAGATACACGGCTCAGCAGACAGTATCACACAGGACAGGATTAGATACACAGCTCAGCAGACAGTATCACACAGGAGAGGATTAGATACACAGCTCAGCAGACAGTATCACACAGCATAGGATTAGATACACGGCTCAGCAGAGAGTATCACACAGGACAGGATTAGATACACAGCTCAGCAGACAGTATCACACAGGAGAGGATTAGATACACAGCTCAGCAGACAGTATCACACAGCGTAGGATTAGATACACAGCTCAGCAGACAGTATCACACAGGAGAGGATTAGATACACAGATCAGCAGACAGTATCACACAGCATAGGATTAGATACACAGCTCAGCAGACAGTATCACACAGGAGTGGATTAGATACACGGCTGAGCAGACAGTATCGCACAGGGCGGGATTAGATACACTGCTCAGCAGACAGTATCACACAGGAGAGTATTAGATACACAGCTCAGCAGACGGTATCACACAGGAGAGAATTAGATACACAGCTCAGCAGACGGTATCACACAGGAGAGGATTAGATACACGGCTCAGCAGACAGTGTCACACAGGGTAGGATTAGAGATACACGGCTCAGCAGACAGTATCACACAGGATAGGATTAGATACACGGCTCAGCAGACAGTATCACACAGGAGAGGATTAGATACACTGTTTAGCAGATAGTATCACACAGGATAGGATTAGATGCACAGCTCAGCAGACAGTATCACACAGGACAGGATTAGATACACAGCTCAGCAGACAGTATCACACAGGATAGGATTAGATACACTGCTCAGCAGACAGTATCACTGTACAGGATTTGATACACAGCTCAGCAGACAGTATCACACAGCATAGGATTAGATACACAGCTCAGCAGACAGTATCACACAGGAGAGGATTAGATACACAGCTCAGCAGATGGTCTCACACAGGATAGAATTAGATACACTGCTCAGCAGACAGTATCACACAGGGCAGGATTAGATACACGGTTCAGCAGACAGTATCACACAGGATAGGATTAGATACACTGCTCAGCACACAGTATCACACAGGAGAGGATTAGATACACGGCTCAGCAGACATTATCACACAGGAGAGAATTAGATACACGGCTCAGCAGACATTATCACACAGGATAGGATTAGATACACAGCTCAGCAGACAGTATCACACAGGAGAGGATTAGATACACAGCATAGGATTAGATACACAGTTCAGCAGACAGTATCACACAGCATAGGATTAGATACACGGTTCAGCAGACAGTATCACACAGGAGGGGATTAGATACACAGCTCAGCAGACAGTATCACACAGGATAAGATTAGATACACTGCTCTGCGGATAGTATCACACAGGATAGGATTAGATGCACAGCTCAGCAGACAGTATCACACAGGATTAGATACATAGCTCAGCAGACAGTATCACACAGGAGAGGATTAGATACACAGCTCAGCAGACAGTATCACACAGGAGAGGATGAGATACACAGCATAGGTTTAGATACACAGCTCAGCAGACAGTATCACACAGCATAGGATTAGATACACGGCTCAACAGACAGTATCACACAGGAGGGGATTAGATACACAGCTCAGCAGACAGTATCACACAGGAGGGGATTAGATACACAGCTCAGCAGACAGTATCACACAGGAGGGGATTAGATACACAGCTCAGCAGACAGTATCACACAGGATAAGATTAGATACACAGCTCAGCAGACAGTATTACACAGGAGAGGATTAGATGCACAGCTCAGCAGACAGTATCACACAGGACAGGATTAGATACACAGCTCAGCAGACAGTATCACACAGGAGAGGATTAGATACGCAGCTCAGCAGACAGTATCTCACAGGAGAGGATTAGATACATGGCTCAGCAGACAGTATCACACAGCATAGGATTAGATACACGGCTCAGCAGACAGTATCACACAGGAGGGGATTAGATACACAGCTGAGGAGACAGTATCACACAGGAGAGGATTAGATACACTGCTCAGCATACAGTATCACACAGCATAGGATTAGATACACAGCTCAGCAGGCAGTATCACACAGTATAAGATTAGATACACAGCTCAGCAGACAGTATCACACAGCATAGGATTAGATACACGGCTCAGCAGACAGTATCACACAGGACAGGATTAGATACACAGCTCAGCAGACAGTATCACACAGGAGAGGATTAGATACACAGCTCAGCAGACAGTATCACACAGCGTAGGATTAGATACACAGCTCAGCAGACAGTATCACACAGGAGAGGATTAGATACACAGATCAGCAGACAGTATCACACAGCATAGGATTAGATACACAGCTCAGCAGACAGTATCACACAGGAGTGGATTAGATACACAGCTCAGCAGACAGTATCGCACAGGGCGGGATTAGATACACGGTTCATCAGACAGTATCACACAGGAGAGTATTAGATACACTGCTCAGCAGACGGTATCACACAGGAGAGAATTAGATACACAGCTCAGCAGACAGTATCACACAGGATTAGATACATAGCTCAGCAGACAGTATCACACAGGAGAGGATGAGATACACAGCATAGGTTTAGATACACAGCTCAGCAGGCAGTATCACACAGCATAGGATTAGATACACGGCTCAACAGACAGTATCACACAGGAGGGGATTAGATACACAGCTCAGCAGACAGTATCACACAGGAGGGGATTAGATACACAGCTCAGCAGACAGTATCACACAGGAAAAGATTAGATACACAGCTCAGCAGACAGTATCACACAGGATAAGATTTGATACACAGCTCAGCAGACAGTATTACACAGGAGAGGATTAGATGCACAGCTCAGCAGACAGTATCACACAGGACAGGATTAGATACACAGCTCAGCAGACAGTATCACACAGGAGAGGATTAGATACGCAGCTCAGCAGACAGTATCTCACAGGAGAGGATTAGATACATGGCTCAGCAGACAGTATCACACAGCATAGGATTAGATACACGGCTCAGCAGACAGTATCACACAGGAGGGGATTAGATACACAGCTGAGGAGACAGTATCACACAGGAGAGGATTAGATACACTGCTCAGCATACAGTATCACCCAGCATAGGATTAGATACACAGCTCAGCAGGCAGTAACACACAGCATAGGATTAGATACACAGCTCAGCAGACAGTATCACACAGCATAGGATTAGATACACAGCTCAGCAGACAGTATCGCACAGCATAGGATTAGATACACGGCTCAGCAGACAGTATCACACAGGACAGGATTAGATACACAGCTCAGCAGACAGTATCACACAGGAGAGGATTAGATACACAGCTCAGCAGACAGTATCACACAGCATAGGATTAGATACACGGCTCAGCAGAGAGTATCACACAGGACAGGATTAGATACACAGCTCAGCTGACAGTATCACACAGGAGAGGATTAGATACACAGCTCAGCAGACAGTATCGCACAGGAGAGGATTAGATACATAGCTCATCAGACAGCATCACACAGGACAGGATTAGATACACAGCTCAGCAGACAGTATCACACAGGAGAGGATTAGATACACAGCTCAGCTGACAGTATCACACAGGAGAGGATTAGATACACAGCTCAGCAGACAGTATCACACAGGAGAGGATTAGATACACAGCTCAGCAGATAGTATCACACAGGAGTGGATTAGATACACAGCTCAGCAGACAGTATCACACAGGAGAGGATTAGATACACAGTTCAGCAGACAGTATCACACAGGATAGGATTAGATACACAGCTCAGCAGATGGTATCACACAGGATAGGATTAGATACACTGCTCAGCTGATGGTATCACACAGGATAGGATTAGATGCACAGCTCAGTAGGCAGTATCACACAGGAGAGGATTAGATACACGGCTGAGCAGACAGTATCACACAGGAGAGGATCAGATACACAGCTCAGCTGACAGTATCACACAGGAGTGGATTAGATACACGGCTCAGCAGACAGTATCGCACAGGGCGGGATTAGATACACGACTCAGCAGACAGTATCACACAGGATAGGATTAGATACACAGCTCAGTAGGCAGTATCACACAGGAGAGGATTAGATACACAGCTCATCAGACAGTATCACACAGGAGAGGATTAGATACACAGCTCAGCTGACAGTATCACACAGGAGTGGATTAGATACATGGCTCAGCAGACATTATCGCACAGGGCGGGATTAGATACACGACTCAGCAGACAGTATCACACAGGATAGGATTAGATACACAGCTCAGTAGACAGTATCACACAGGATAGGATTAGATACACGGCTCAGCAGACAGTATCACACAGGAGAGGATTAGATACACGGCTCAGCAGACATTATCACACAGGAGAGGATTAGATACACGGCTCAGCAGACAGTATCACACAGGAGAGGATTAGATACACTGCTCAGCAGACAGTATCACACAGGAGAGGATTAAATACACAGCTCAGCAGACAGTATCACACAGGAGGGGATTAGATACACAGCTCAGCAGACAGTATCACACAGGATAAGATTAGATACACTGCTCTGCGGATAGTATCACACAGGATAGGATTAGATGCACAGCTCAGCAGACAGTATCACACAGGGTTAGATACATAGCTCAGCAGACAGTATCACACAGGAGAGGATTAGATACACAGCTCAGCAGACAGTATCACACAGGAGAGGATGAGATACACAGCATAGGTTTAGATACACAGCTCAGCAGACAGTATCACACAGCATAGGATTAGATACACGGCTCAACAGACAGTATCACACAGGAGGGGATTAGATACACAGCTCAGCAGACAGTATCACACAGGAGGGGATTAGATACACAGCTCAGCAGACAGTATCACACAGGAGGGGATTAGATACACAGCTCAGCAGACAGTATCACATAGGATAAGATTAGATACACAGCTCAGCAGACAGTATTACACAGGGTAGGATTAGATACACGGCTCAGCAGACAGTATCACACAGGACAGGATTAGATACACAGCTCAGCAGACAGTATCACACAGGAGAGGATTAGATACGCAGCTCAGCAGACAGTATCTCACAGGAGAGGATTAGATACATGGCTCAGCAGACAGTATCACACAGCATAGGATTAGATACACGGCTCAGCAGACAGTATCACACAGGAGGGGATTAGATACACAGCTGAGGAGACAGTATCACACAGGAGAGGATTAGATACACTGCTCAGCATACAGTATCACACAGCATAGGATTAGATACACAGCTCAGCAGGCAGTATCACACAGTATAAGATTAGATACACAGCTCAGCAGACAGTATCACACAGCATAGGATTAGATACACGGCTCAGCAGACAGTATCACACAGGACAGGATTAGATACACAGCTCAGCAGACAGTATCACACAGGAGAGGATTAGATACACAGCTCAGCAGACAGTATCACACAGCGTAGGATTAGATACACAGCTCAGCAGACAGTATCACACAGGAGAGGATTAGATACACAGATCAGCAGACAGTATCACACAGCATAGGATTAGATACACAGCTCAGCAGACAGTATCACACAGGAGTGGATTAGATACACGGCTCAGCAGACAGTATCGCACAGGGCGGGATTAGATACACGGTTCATCAGACAGTATCACACAGGAGAGTATTAGATACACTGCTCAGCAGACGGTATCACACAGGAGAGAATTAGATACACAGCTCAGCAGACAGTATCACACATGATTAGATACATAGCTCAGCAGACAGTATCACACAGGAGAGGATGAGATACACAGCATAGGTTTAGATACACAGCTCAGCAGGCAGTATCACACAGCATAGGATTAGATACACGGCTCAACAGACAGTATCACACAGGAGGGGATTAGATACACAGCTCAGCAGACAGTATCACACAGGAGGGGATTAGATACACAGCTCAGCAGACAGTATCACACAGGAAAAGATTAGATACACAGCTCAGCAGACAGTATCACACAGGATAAGATTTGATACACAGCTCAGCAGACAGTATTACACAGGAGAGGATTAGATGCACAGCTCAGCAGACAGTATCACACAGGACAGGATTAGATACACAGCTCAGCAGACACTATCACACAGGAGAGGATTAGATACGCAGCTCAGCAGACAGTATCTCACAGGAGAGGATTAGATACATGGCTCAGCAGACAGTATCACACAGCATAGGATTAGATACACGGCTCAGCAGACAGTATCACACAGGAGGGGATTAGATACACAGCTGAGGAGACAGTATCACACAGGAGAGGATTAGATACACTGCTCAGCATACAGTATCACACAGCATAGGATTAGATACACAGCTCAGCAGGCAGTAACACACTGCATAGGATTAGATACACAGCTCAGCAGACAGTATCACACAGCATAGGATTAGATACACAGCTCAGCAGACAGTATCGCACAGCATAGGATTAGATACACGGCTCAGCAGACAGTATCACACAGGACAGGATTAGATACACAGCTCAGCAGACAGTATCACACAGGAGAGGATTAGATACACAGCTCAGCAGACAGTATCACACAGCATAGGATTAGATACACGGCTCAGCAGAGAGTATCACACAGGACAGGATTAGATACACAGCTCAGCAGACAGTATCACACAGGAGAGGATTAGATACACAGCTCAGCAGACAGTATCACACAGCGTAGGATTAGATACACAGCTCAGCAGACAGTATCACACAGGAGAGGATTAGATACACAGATCAGCAGACAGTATCACACAGCATAGGATTAGATACACAGCTCAGCAGACAGTATCACACAGGAGTGGATTAGATACACGGCTGAGCAGACAGTATCGCACAGGGCGGGATTAGATACACTGCTCAGCAGACAGTATCACACAGGAGAGTATTAGATACACTGCTCAGCAGACAGTATCACACAGGAGAGTATTAGATACACAGCTCAGCAGACGGTATCACACAGGAGAGAATTAGATACACAGCTCAGCAGACGGTATCACACAGGAGAGGATTAGATACACGGCTCAGCAGACAGTGTCACACAGGGTAGGATTAGAGATACACGGCTCAGCAGACAGTATCACACAGGATAGGATTAGATACACGGCTCAGCAGACAGTATCACACAGGAGAGGATTAGATACACTGTTTAGCAGATAGTATCACACAGGATAGGATTAGATGCACAGCTCAGCAGACAGTATCACACAGGACAGGATTAGATACACAGCTCAGCAGACAGTATCACACAGGATAGGATTAGATACACTGCTCAGCAGACAGTATCACTGTACAGGATTTGATACACAGCTCAGCAGACAGTATCACACAGCATAGGATTAGATACACAGCTCAGCAGACAGTATCACACAGGAGAGGATTAGATACACAGCTCAGCAGATGGTCTCACACAGGATAGAATTAGATACACTGCTCAGCAGACAGTATCACACAGGGCAGGATTAGATACACGGTTCAGCAGACAGTATCACACAGGATAGGATTAGATACACTGCTCAGCACACAGTATCACACAGGAGAGGATTAGATACACGGCTCAGCAGACATTATCACACAGGAGAGAATTAGATACACGGCTCAGCAGACATTATCACACAGGATAGGATTAGATACACAGCTCAGCAGACAGTATCACACAGGAGAGGATTAGATACACAGCATAGGATTAGATACACAGTTCAGCAGACAGTATCACACAGCATAGGATTAGATACACGGTTCAGCAGACAGTATCACACAGGAGGGGATTAGATACACAGCTCAGCAGACAGTATCACACAGGAGGGGATTAGATACACAGCTCAGCAGACAGTATCACACAGGATAAGATTAGATACACTGCTCTGCGGATAGTATCACACAGGATAGGATTAGATGCACAGCTCAGCAGACAGTATCACACAGGATTAGATACATAGCTCAGCAGACAGTATCACACAGGAGAGGATTAGATACACAGCTCAGCAGACAGTATCACACAGGAGAGGATGAGATACACAGCATAGGTTTAGATACACAGCTCAGCAGACAGTATCACACAGCATAGGATTAGATACACGGCTCAACAGACAGTATCACACAGGAGGGGATTAGATACACAGCTCAGCAGACAGTATCACACAGGAGGGGATTAGATACACAGCTCAGCAGACAGTATCACACAGGAGGGGATTAGATACACAGCTCAGCAGACAGTATCACACAGGATAAGATTAGATACACAGCTCAGCAGACAGTATTACACAGGAGAGGATTAGATGCACAGCTCAGCAGACAGTATCACACAGGACAGGATTAGATACACAGCTCAGCAGACAGTATCACACAGGAGAGGATTAGATACGCAGCTCAGCAGACAGTATCTCACAGGAGAGGATTAGATACATGGCTCAGCAGACAGTATCACACAGCATAGGATTAGATACACGGCTCAGCAGACAGTATCACACAGGAGGGGATTAGATACACAGCTGAGGAGACAGTATCACACAGGAGAGGATTAGATACACTGCTCAGCATACAGTATCACACAGCATAGGATTAGATACACAGCTCAGCAGGCAGTATCACACAGTATAAGATTAGATACACAGCTCAGCAGACAGTATCACACAGCATAGGATTAGGTACACGGCTCAGCAGACAGTATCACACAGGACAGGATTAGATACACAGCTCAGCAGACAGTATCACACAGGAGAGGATTAGATACACAGCTCAGCAGACAGTATCACACAGCGTAGGATTAGATACACAGCTCAGCAGACAGTATCACACAGGAGAGGATTAGATACACAGATCAGCAGACAGTATCACACAGCATAGGATTAGATACACAGCTCAGCAGACAGTATCACACAGGAGTGGATTAGATACACAGTTCAGCAGACAGTATCGCACAGGGCGGGATTAGATACACGGTTCATCAGACAGTATCACACAGGAGAGTATTAGATACACTGCTCAGCAGACGGTATCACACAGGAGAGAATTAGATACACAGCTCAGCAGACAGTATCACACAGGATTAGATACATAGCTCAGCAGACAGTATCACACAGGAGAGGATGAGATACACAGCATAGGTTTAGATACACAGCTCAGCAGGCAGTATCACACAGCATAGGATTAGATACACGGCTCAACAGACAGTATCACACAGGAGGTGATTAGATACACAGCTCAGCAGACAGTATCACACAGGAGGGGATTAGATACACAGCTCAGCAGACAGTATCACACAGGAAAAGATTAGATACACAGCTCAGCAGACAGTATCACACAGGATAAGATTTGATACACAGCTCAGCAGACAGTATTACACAGGAGAGGATTAGATGCACAGCTCAGCAGACAGTATCACACAGGACAGGATTAGATACACAGCTCAGCAGACAGTATCACACAGGAGAGGATTAGATACGCAGCTCAGCAGACAGTATCTCACAGGAGAGGATTAGATACATGGCTCAGCAGACAGTATCACACAGCATAGGATTAGATACACGGCTCAGCAGACAGTATCACACAGGAGGGGATTAGATACACAGCTGAGGAGACAGTATCACACAGGAGAGGATTAGATACACTGCTCAGCATACAGTATCACCCAGCATAGGATTAGATACACAGCTCAGCAGGCAGTAACACACAGCATAGGATTAGATACACAGCTCAGCAGACAGTATCACACAGCATAGGATTAGATACACAGCTCAGCAGACAGTATCGCACAGCATAGGATTAGATACACGGCTCAGCAGACAGTATCACACAGGACAGGATTAGATACACAGCTCAGCAGACAGTATCACACAGGAGAGGATTAGATACACAGCTCAGCAGACAGTATCACACAGCATAGGATTAGATACACGGCTCAGCAGAGAGTATCACACAGGACAGGATTAGATACACAGCTCAGCAGACAGTATCACACAGGAGAGGATTAGATACACAGCTCAGCAGACAGTATCACACAGCGTAGGATTAGATACGCAGCTCAGCAGACAGTATCACACAGGAGATGATTAGATACACAGATCAGCAGACAGTATCACACAGCATAGGATTAGATACACAGCTCAGCAGACAGTATCACACAGGAGTGGATTAGATACACGGCTGAGCAGACAGTATCGCACAGGGCGGGATTAGATACACAGCTCAGCAGACAGTATCACACAGGAGAGTATTAGATACACTGCTCAGCAGACAGTATCACACAGGAGAGTATTAGATACACAGCTCAGCAGACGGTATCACACAGGAGAGAATTAGATACACAGCTCAGCAGACGGTATCACACAGGAGAGGATTAGATACACGGCTCAGCAGACAGTGTCACACAGGGTAGGATTAGAGATACACGGCTCAGCAGACAGTATCACACAGGATAGGATTAGATACACGGCTCAGCAGACAGTATCACACAGGAGAGGATTAGATACACTGTTTAGCAGATAGTATCACACAGGATAGGATTAGATGCACAGCTCAGCAGACAGTATCACACAGGACAGGATTAGATACACAGCTCAGCAGACAGTATCACACAGGATAGGATTAGATACACTGCTCAGCAGACAGTATCACTGTACAGGATTTGATACACAGCTCAGCAGACAGTATCACACAGCATAGGATTAGATACACAGCTCAGCAGACAGTATCACACAGGAGAGGATTAGATACACAGCTCAGCAGATGGTCTCACACAGGATAGAATTAGATACACTGCTCAGCAGACAGTATCACACAGGGCAGGATTAGATACACGGTTCAGCAGACAGTATCACACAGGGTAGGATTAGATACACGGCTCAGCAGACAGTATCACACAGGAGAGGATTAGATACACAGCTCAGCAGACAGTATCACACAGGAGAGGATTAGATACACGGCTCAGCAGACAGTATCACACAGGAGAGGATTAGATACACTGCTCAGCAGATAGTATCACACAGGATAGGATTAGATGCACAGCTCATCAGACAGTATCACACAGGAGAGGATTAGATACATAGCTCATCAGACAGTATCACACAGGACAGGATTAGATACACAGCTCAGCAGACAGTATCACACAGGAGAGGATTAGATACATAGCTCATCAGACAGTATCACACAGGACAGGATTAGATACACGGCTCAGCAGACAGTATCACACAGGAGACGATTAGATACACAGCTCAGCTGACAGTATCACACAGGAGAGGATTAGATACACAGCTCAGCAGACAGTATCGCACAGGAGAGGATTAGATACACAGCTCAGCTGCCAGTATCACACAGGAGAGGATTAGATACACAGCTCAGCAGACAGTATCACACAGGAGAGGATTAGATACACAGCTCAGCAGATAGTATCACACAGGATAGGATTAGATATACAGCTCAGCAGACAGTATCACACAGGAGTGGATTAGATACACAGCTCAGCAGACAGTATCACACAGGATAGGATTAGATACACAGCTCAGCAGATGGTATCACACAGGATAGGACTAGAAACACTGCTCAGCTGATGGTATCACACAGGATAGGATTAGATACACAGCTCAGCAGATGGTATCACACAGGATAGGACTAGAAACACTGCTCAGCAGATAGTATCACACAGGATAGGATTAGATGCACAGCTCATCAGACAGTATCGCACAGGAGAGGATTAGATAAATAGCTCATCAGACAGTATCACACAGGAGAGGATTAGATACACGGCTCAGCAGACAGTATCACACAGGAGAGGATCAGATACACAGCTCAGCTGACAGTATCACACAGGAGTGGATTAGATACACGGCTCAGCAGACAGTATCGCACAGGGCGGGATTAGATACACGACTCAGCAGACAGTATCACACAGGATAGGATTAGATACACAGCTCAGTAGACAGTATCACACAGGATAGGATTAGATACACGGCTCAGCAGACAGTATCACACAGGAGAGGATTAGATACACGGCTCAGCAGACATTATCACACAGGAGAGGATTAGATACACGGCTCAGCAGACATTATCACACAGGATAGGATTAGATACACAGCTCAGCAGACAGTATCACACAGGAGAGGATTAGATACACAGCATAGGATTAGATACACAGTTCAGCAGACAGTATCACACAGCATAGGATTAGATACACGGTTCAGCAGACAGTATCACACAGGAGAGGATTAGATACACAGCTCAGCAGACAGTATCACACAGGAGGGGATTAGATACACAGCTCAGCAGACAGTATCACACAGGATAAGATTAGATACACTGCTCTGCGGATAGTATCACACAGGATAGGATTAGATGCACAGCTCAGCAGACAGTATCACACAGGATTAGATACATAGCTCAGCAGACAGTATCACACAGGAGAGGATTAGATACACAGCTCAGCAGACAGTATCACACAGGAGAGGATGAGATACACAGCATACGTTTAGATACACAGCTCAGCAGACAGTATCACACAGCATAGGATTAGATACACGGCTCAACAGACAGTATCACACAGGAGGGGATTAGATACACAGCTCAGCAGACAGTATCACACAGGAGGGGATTAGATACACAGCTCAGCAGACAGTATCACACAGGAGGGGATTAGATACACAGCTCAGCAGACAGTATCACACAGGATAAGATTAGATACACAGCTCAGCAGACAGTATTACACAGGAGAGGATTAGATGCACAGCTCAGCAGACAGTATCACACAGGACAGGATTAGATACACAGCTCAGCAGACAGTATCACACAGGAGAGGATTAGATACACAGCTCAGCAGACAGTATCTCACAGGAGAGGATTAGATACATGGCTCAGCAGACAGTATCACACAGCATAGGATTAGATACACGGCTCAGCAGACAGTATCACACAGGAGGGGATTAGATACACAGCTGAGGAGACAGTATCACACAGGAGAGGATTAGATACACTGCTCAGCATACAGTATCACACAGCATAGGATTAGATACACAGCTCAGCAGGCAGTATCACACAGTATAAGATTAGATACACAGCTCAGCAGACAGTATCACACAGCATAGGATTAGATACACGGCTCAGCAGACAGTATCACACAGGAGAGGATTAGATACACAGCTCAGCAGACAGTATCACACAGGAGAGGATGAGATACACAGCATAGGTTTAGATACACAGCTCAGCAGACAGTATCACACAGCATAGGATTAGATACACGGCTCAACAGACAGTATCACACAGGAGGGGATTAGATACACAGCTCAGCAGACAGTATCACACAGGAGGGGATTAGATACACAGCTCAGCAGACACTATCACACAGGAGGGGATTAGATACACAGCTCAGCAGACAGTATCACACAGGATAAGATTAGATACACTGCTCTGCGGATAGTATCACACAGGATAGGATTAGATGCACAGCTCAGCAGACAGTATCACACAGGATTAGATACATAGCTCAGCAGACAGTATCACACAGGAGAGGATTAGATACACAGCTCAGCAGACAGTATCACACAGGAGAGGATGAGATACACAGCATAGGTTTAGATACACAGCTCAGCAGACAGTATCACACAGCATAGGATTAGATACACGGCTCAACAGACAGTATCACACAGGAGGGGATTAGATACACAGCTCAGCAGACAGTATCACACAGGAGGGGATTAGATACACAGCTCAGCAGACAGTATCACACAGGAGGGGATTAGATACACAGCTCAGCAGACAGTATCACACAGGATAAGATTAGATACACAGCTCAGCAGACAGTATTACACAGGAGAGGATTAGATGCACAGCTCAGCAGACAGTATCACACAGGACAGGATTAGATACACAGCTCAGCAGACAGTATCACACAGGAGAGGATTAGATACGCAGCTCAGCAGACAGTATCTCACAGGAGAGGATTAGATACATGGCTCAGCAGACAGTATCACACAGCATAGGATTAGATACACGGCTCAGCAGACAGTATCACACAGGAGGGGATTAGATACACAGCTGAGGAGACAGTATCACACAGGAGAGGATTAGATACACTGCTCAGCATACAGTATCACACAGCATAGGATTAGATACACAGCTCAGCAGGCAGTATCACACAGTATAAGATTAGATACACAGCTCAGCAGACAGTATCACACAGCATAGGATTAGATACACGGCTCAGCAGACAGTATCACACAGGACAGGATTAGATACACAGCTCAGCAGACAGTATCACACAGGAGATGATTAGATACACAGCTCAGCAGACAGTATCACACAGCGTAGGATTAGATACACAGCTCAGCAGACAGTATCACACAGGAGAGTATTAGATACACAGATCAGCAGACAGTATCACACAGCATAGGATTAGATACACAGCTCAGCAGACAGTATCACACAGGAGTGGATTAGATACACAGCTCAGCAGACAGTATCGCACAGGGCGGGATTAGATACACGGTTCATCAGACAGTATCACACAGGAGAGTATTAGATACACTGCTCAGCAGACGGTATCACACAGGAGAGAATTAGATACACAGCTCAGCAGACAGTATCACACAGGATTAGATACATAGCTCAGCAGACAGTATCACACAGGAGAGGATGAGATACACAGCATAGGTTTAGATACACAGCTCAGCAGGCAGTATCACACAGCATAGGATTAGATACACGGCTCAACAGACAGTATCACACAGGAGGGGATTAGATACACAGCTCAGCAGACAGTATCACACAGGAGGGGATTAGATACACAGCTCAGCAGACAGTATCACACAGGAAAAGATTAGATACACAGCTCAGCAGACAGTATCACACAGGATAAGATTTGATACACAGCTCAGCAGACAGTATTACACAGGAGAGGATTAGATGCACAGCTCAGCAGACAGTATCACACAGGACAGGATTAGATACACAGCTCAGCAGACAGTATCACACAGGAGAGGATTAGATACGCAGCTCAGCAGACAGTATCTCACAGGAGAGGATTAGATACATGGCTCAGCAGACAGTATCACACAGCATAGGATTAGATACACGGCTCAGCAGACAGTATCACACAGGAGGGGATTAGATACACAGCTAAGGAGACAGTATCACACAGGAGAGGATTAGATACACTGCTCAGCATACAGTATCACCCAGCATAGGATTAGATACACAGCTCAGCAGGCAGTAACACACAGCATAGGATTAGATACACAGCTCAGCAGACAGTATCACACAGCATAGGATTAGATACACAGCTCAGCAGACAGTATCGCACAGCATAGGATTAGATACACGGCTCAGCAGACAGTATCACACAGGACAGGATTAGATACACAGCTCAGCAGACAGTATCACACAGGAGAGGATTAGATACACAGCTCAGCAGACAGTATCACACAGCATAGGATTAGATACACGGCTCAGCAGAGAGTATCACACAGGACAGGATTAGATACACAGCTCAGCAGACAGTATCACACAGGAGAGGATTAGATACACAGCTCAGCAGACAGTATCACACAGCGTAGGATTAGATACACAGCTCAGCAGACAGTATCACACAGGAGAGGATTAGATACACAGATCAGCAGACAGTATCACACAGCATAGGATTAGATACACAGCTCAGCAGACAGTATCACACAGGAGTGGATTAGATACACGGCTGAGCAGACAGTATCGCACAGGGCGGGATTAGATACACTGCTCAGCAGACAGTATCACACAGGAGAGTATTAGATACACTGCTCAGCAGACAGTATCACACAGGAGAGTATTAGATACACAGCTCAGCAGACGGTATCACACAGGAGAGAATTAGATACACAGCTCAGCAGACGGTATCACACAGGAGAGGATTAGATACACGGCTCAGCAGACAGTGTCACACAGGGTAGGATTAGAGATACACGGCTCAGCAGACAGTATCACACAGGATAGGATTAGATACACGGCTCAGCAGACAGTATCACACAGGAGAGGATTAGATACACTGTTTAGCAGATAGTATCACACAGGATAGGATTAGATGCACAGCTCAGCAGACAGTATCACACAGGACAGGATTAGATACACAGCTCAGCAGACAGTATCACACAGGATAGGATTAGATACACTGCTCAGCAGACAGTATCACTGTACAGGATTTGATACACAGCTCAGCAGACAGTATCACACAGCATAGGATTAGATACACAGCTCAGCAGACAGTATCACACAGGAGAGGATTAGATACACAGCTCAGCAGATGGTCTCACACAGGATAGAATTAGATACACTGCTCAGCAGACAGTATCACACAGGGCAGGATTAGATACACGGTTCAGCAGACAGTATCACACAGGGTAGGATTAGATACACGGCTCAGCAGACAGTATCACACAGGAGAGGATTAGATACACAGCTCAGCAGACAGTATCACACAGGAGAGGATTAGATACACGGCTCAGCAGACAGTATCACACAGGAGAGGATTAGATACACTGCTCAGCAGATAGTATCACACAGGATAGGATTAGATGCACAGCTCATCAGACAGTATCGCACAGGAGAGGATTAGATACATAGCTCATCAGACAGTATCACACAGGACAGGATTAGATACACAGCTCAGCAGACAGTATCACACAGGAGAGGATTAGATACATAGCTCATCAGACAGTATCACACAGGACAGGATTAGATACACGGCTCAGCAGACAGTATCACACAGGAGACGATTAGATACACAGCTCAGCTGACAGTATCACACAGGAGAGGATTAGATACACAGCTCAGCAGACAGTATCGCACAGGAGAGGATTAGATACACAGCTCAGCTGACAGTATCACACAGGAGAGGATTAGATACACAGCTCAGCAGACAGTATCACACAGGAGAGGATTAGATACACAGCTCAGCAGATAGTATCACACAGGATAGGATTAGATATACAGCTCAGCAGACAGTATCACACAGGAGTGGATTAGATACACAGCTCAGCAGACAGTATCACACAGGATAGGATTAGATACACAGCTCAGCAGATGGTATCACACAGGATAGGATTAGATGCACAGCTCAGTAGGCAGTATCACACAGGAGAGGATTAGATACACGGCTCAGCAGACAGTATCACACAGGAGAGGATCAGATACACAGCTCAGCTGACAGTATCACACAGGAGTGGATTAGATACACGGCTCAGCAGACAGTTTCGCACAGGGCGGGATTAGATACACGACTCAGCAGACAGTATCACACAGGATAGGATTAGATACACAGCTCAGTAGACAGTATCACACAGGATAGGATTAGATACACGGCTCAGCAGACAGTATCACACAGGAGAGGATTAGATACACGGCTCAGCAGACATTATCACACAGGAGAGGATTAGATACACGGCTCAGCAGACATTATCACACAGGATAGGATTAGATACACAGCTCAGCAGACAGTATCACACAGGAGAGGATTAGATACACAGCATAGGATTAGATACACAGTTCAGCAGACAGTATCACACAGCATAGGATTAGATACACGGTTCAGCAGACAGTATCACACAGGAGGGGATTAGATACACAGCTCAGCAGACAGTATCACACAGGAGGGGATTAGATACACAGCTCAGCAGACAGTATCACACAGGATAAGATTAGATACACTGCTCTGCGGATAGTATCACACAGGATAGGATTAGATGCACAGCTCAGCAGACAGTATCACACAGGATTAGATACATAGCTCAGCAGACAGTATCACACAGGAGAGGATTAGATACACAGCTCAGCAGACAGTATCACACAGGAGAGGATGAGATACACAGCATAGGTTTAGATACACAGCTCAGCAGACAGTATCACACAGCATAGGATTAGATACACGGCTCAACAGACAGTATCACACAGGAGGGGATTAGATACACAGCTCAGCAGACAGTATCACACAGGAGGGGATTAGATACACAGCTCAGCAGACAGTATCACACAGGAGGGGATTAGATACACAGCTCAGCAGACAGTATCACACAGGATAAGATTAGATACACAGCTCAGCAGACAGTATTACACAGGAGAGGATTAGATGCACAGCTCAGCAGACAGTATCACACAGGACAGGATTAGATACACAGCTCAGCAGACAGTATCACACAGGAGAGGATTAGATACGCAGCTCAGCAGACAGTATCTCACAGGAGAGGATTAGATACATGGCTCAGCAGACAGTATCAAACAGCATAGGATTAGATACACGGCTCAGCAGACAGTATCACACAGGAGGGGATTAGATACACAGCTGAGGAGACAGTATCACACAGGAGAGGATTAGATACACTGCTCAGCATACAGTATCACACAGCATAGGATTAGATACACAGCTCAGCAGGCAGTATCACACAGTATAAGGTTAGATACACAGCTCAGCAGACAGTATCACACAGCATAGGATTAGATACACGGCTCAGCAGACAGTATCACACAGGACAGGATTAGATACACAGCTCAGCAGACAGTATCACACAGGAGAGGATTAGATACACAGCTCAGCAGACAGTATCACACAGCGTAGGATTAGATACACAGCTCAGCAGACAGTATCACACAGGAGAGGATTAGATACACAGATCAGCAGACAGTATCACACAGCATAGGATTAGATACACAGCTCAGCAGACAGTATCACACAGGAGTGGATTAGATACACGGCTCAGCAGACAGTATCGCACAGGGCGGGATTAGATACACGGTTCATCAGACAGTATCACACAGGAGAGTATTAGATACACTGCTCAGCAGACGGTATCACACAGGAGAGAATTAGATACACTGCTCAGCAGACAGTATCACACAGGAGAGGATTAGATACACAGATCAGCAGACAGTATCACACAGGATAGGATTAGATGCACAGCTCAGCAGACAGTATCACACAGGATTAGATACATAGCTCAGCAGACAGTATCACACAGGAGAGGATGAGATACACAGCATAGGTTTAGATACACAGCTCAGCAGGCAGTATCACACAGCATAGGATTAGATACACGGCTCAACAGACAGTATCACACAGGAGGGGATTAGATACACAGCTCAGCAGACAGTATCACACAGGAGGGGATTAGATACACAGCTCAGCAGACAGTATCACACAGGAAAAGATTAGATACACAGCTCAGCAGACAGTATCACACAGGATAAGATTTGATACACAGCTCAGCAGACAGTATTACACAGGAGAGGATTAGATGCACAGCTCAGCAGACAGTATCACACAGGACAGGATTAGATACACAGCTCAGCAGACAGTATCACACAGGAGAGGATTAGATACGCAGCTCAGCAGACAGTATCTCACAGGAGAGGATTAGATACATGGCTCAGCAGACAGTATCACACAGCATAGGATTAGATACACGGCTCAGCAGACAGTATCACACAGGAGGGGATTAGATACACAGCTGAGGAGACAGTATCACACAGGAGAGGATTAGATACACTGCTCAGCATACAGTATCACACAGCATAGGATTAGATACACAGCTCAGCAGGCAGTAACACACAGCATAGGATTAGATACACAGCTCAGCAGACAGTATCACACAGCATAGGATTAGATACACAGCTCAGCAGACAGTATCGCACAGCATAGGATTAGATACACGGCTCAGCAGACAGTATCACACAGGACAGGATTAGATACACAGCTCAGCAGACAGTATCACACAGGAGAGGATTAGATACACAGCTCAGCAGACAGTATCACACAGCATAGGATTAGATACACGGCTCAGCAGAGAGTATCACACAGGACAGGATTAGATACACAGCTCAGCAGACAGTATCACACAGGAGAGGATTAGATACACAGCTCAGCAGACAGTATCACACAGCGTAGGATTAGATACACAGCTCAGCAGACAGTATCACACAGGAGAGGATTAGATACACAGATCAGCAGACAGTATCACACAGCATAGGATTAGATACACAGCTCAGCAGACAGTATCACACAGGAGTGGATTAGATACACGGCTGAGCAGACAGTATCGCACAGGGCGGGATTAGATACACTGCTCAGCAGACAGTATCACACAGGAGAGTATTAGATACACTGCTGAGCAGACAGTATCACACAGGAGAGTATTAGATACACAGCTCAGCAGACGGTATCACACAGGAGAGAATTAGATACACAGCTCAGCAGACGGTATCACACAGGAGAGGATTAGATACACGGCTCAGCAGACAGTGTCACACAGGGTAGGATTAGAGATACACGGCTCAGCAGACAGTATCACACAGGAGAGGATTAGATACACTGTTTAGCAGATAGTATCACACAGGATAGGATTAGATGCACAGCTCAGCAGACAGTATCACACAGGACAGGATTAGATACACAGCTCAGCAGACAGTATCACACAGGATAGGATTAGATACACTGCTCAGCAGACAGTATCACTGTACAGGATTTGATACACAGCTCAGCAGACAGTATCACACAGCATAGGATTAGATACACAGCTCAGCAGACAGTATCACACAGGAGAGGATTAGATACACAGCTCAGCTGATGGTCTCACACAGGATAGAATTAGATACACTGCTCAGCAGACAGTATCACACAGGGCAGGATTAGATACACGGTTCAGCAGACAGTATCACACAGGGTAGGATTAGATACACGGCTCAGCAGACAGTATCACACGGGAGAGGATTAGATACACAGCTCAGCAGACAGTATCACACAGGAGAGGATTAGATACACGGCTCAGCAGACAGTATCACACAGGAGAGGATTAGATACACTGCTCAGCAGATAGTATCACACAGGATAGGATTAGATGCACAGCTCATCAGACAGTATCGCACAGGAGAGGATTAGATACATAGCTCATCAGACAGTATCACACAGGACAGGGTTAGATACACAGCTCAGCAGACAGTATCACACAGGAGAGGATTAGATACATAGCTCATCAGACAGTATCACTCAGGACAGGATTAGATACACGGCTCAGCAGACAGTATCACACAGGAGACGATTAGATACACAGCTCAGCTGACAGTATCACACAGGAGAGGATTAGATACACAGCTCAGCTGACAGTATCACACAGGAGAGGATTAGATACACAGCTCACCAGACAGTATCACACAGGAGAGGATTAGATACACAGCTCAGCAGATAGTATCACACAGGATAGGATTAGATATACAGCTCAGCAGACAGTATCACACAGGAGTGGATTAGATACACAGCTCAGCAGACAGTATCACACAGGATAGGATTAGATACACAGCTCAGCAGATGGTATCACACAGGATAGGACTAGAAACACTGCTCAGCTGATGGTATCACACAGGATAGGATTAGATGCACAGCTCAGTAGGCAGTATCACACAGGAGAGGATTAGATACACGGCTCAGCAGACAGTATCACACAGGAGAGGATCAGATACACAGCTCAGCTGACAGTATCACACAGGAGTGGATTAGATACACGGCTCAGCAGACAGTATCGCACAGGGCGGGATTAGATACACGACTCAGCAGACAGTATCACACAGGATAGGATTAGATACACAGCTCAGTAGACAGTATCACACAGGATAGGATTAGATACACGGCTCAGCAGACAGTATCACACAGGAGAGGATTAGATACACGGCTCAGCAGACATTATCACACAGGAGAGGATTAGATACACGGCTCAGCAGACATTATCACACCCGATAGGATTAGATACACAGCTCAGCAGACAGTATCACACAGCATAGGATTAGATACACGGTTCAGCAGACAGTATCACACAGGAGGGGATTAGATACACAGCTCAGCAGACAGTATCACACAGGAGGGGATTAGATACACAGCTCAGCAGACAGTATCACACAGGATAAGATTAGATACACTGCTCTGCGGATAGTATCACACAGGATAGGATTAGATGCACAGCTCAGCAGACAGTATCACACAGGATTAGATACATAGCTCAGCAGACAGTATCACACAGGAGAGGATTAGATACACAGCTCAGCAGACAGTATCACACAGGAGCGGATGAGATACACAGCATAGGTTTAGATACACAGCTCAGCAGACAGAATCACACAGCATAGGATTAGATACACGGCTCAACAGACAGTATCACACAGGAGGGGATTAGATACACAGCTCAGCAGACAGTATCACACAGGAGGGGATTAGATACACAGCTCAGCAGACAGTATCACACAGGAGGGGATTAGATACACAGCTCAGCAGACAGTATCACACAGGATAAGATTAGATACACAGCTCAGCAGACAGTATTACACAGGAGAGGATTAGATGCACAGCTCAGCAGACAGTATCACACAGGACAGGATTAGATACACAGCTCAGCAGACAGTATCACACAGGAGAGGATTAGATACGCAGCTCAGCAGACAGTATCTCACAGGAGAGGATTAGATACATGGCTCAGCAGACAGTATCACACAGCATAGGATTAGATACACGGCTCAGCAGACAGTATCACACAGGAGGGGATTAGATACACAGCTGAGGAGACAGTATCACACAGGAGAGGATTAGATACATTGCTCAGCATACAGTATCACACAGCATAGGATTAGATACACAGCTCAACAGGCAGTATCACACAGTATAAGGTTAGATACACAGTTCAGCAGACAGTATCACACAGCATAGGATTAGATACACGGCTCAGCAGACAGTATCACACAGGACAGGATTAGATACACAGCTCAGCAGACAGTATCACACAGGAGAGGATTAGATACACAGCTCAGCAGACAGTATCACACAGCGTAGGATTAGATACACAGCTCAGCAGACAGTATCACACAGGAGAGGATTAGATACACAGATCAGCAGACAGTATCACACAGCATAGGATTAGATACACAGCTCAGCAGACAGTATCACACAGGAGTGGATTAGATACACGGCTCAGCAGACAGTATCGCACAGGGCGGGATTAGATACACGGTTCATCAGACAGTATCACACAGGAGAGTATTAGATACACTGCTCAGCAGACGGTATCACACAGGAGAGAATTAGATACACTGCTCAGCAGACAGTATCACACAGGAGAGGATTAGATACACAGCTCAGCAGACAGTATCACACAGGATAGGATTAGATGCACAGCTCAGCAGACAGTATCACACAGGATTAGATACATAGCTCAGCAGACAGTATCACACAGGAGAGGATGAGATACACAGCATAGGTTTAGATACACAGCTCAGCAGGCAGTATCACACAGCATAGGATTAGATACACGGCTCAACAGACAGTATCACACAGGAGGGGATTAGATACACAGCTCAGCAGACAGTATCACACAGGAGGGGATTAGATACACAGCTCAGCAGACAGTATCACACAGGAAAAGATTAGATACACAGCTCAGCAGACAGTATCACACAGGATAAGATTTGATACACAGCTCAGCAGACAGTATCACACAGGACAGGATTAGATACACAGCTCAGCAGACAGTATCACACAGGAGAGGATTAGATACGCAGCTCAGCAGACAGTATCTCACAGGAGAGGATTAGATACATGGCTCAGCAGACAGTATCACACAGCATAGGATTAGATACACGGCTCAGCAGACAGTATCACACAGGAGGGGATTAGATACACAGCTGAGGAGACAGTATCACACAGGAGAGGATTAGATACACTGCTCAGCATACAGTATCACACAGCATAGGATTAGATACACAGCTCAGCAGGCAGTAACACACAGCATAGGATTAGATACACAACTCAGCAGACAGTATCACACAGCATAGGATTAGATACACAGCTCAGCAGACAGTATCGCACAGCATAGGATTAGATACACGGCTCAGCAGACAGTATCACACAGGACAGGATTAGATACACAGCTCAGCAGACAGTATCACACAGGAGAGGATTAGATACACAGCTCAGCAGACAGTATCACACAGCATAGGATTAGATACACGGCTCAGCAGAGAGTATCACACAGGACAGGATTAGATACACAGCTCAGCAGACAGTATCACACAGGAGAGGATTAGATACACAGCTCAGCAGACAGTATCACACAGCGTAGGATTAGATACACAGCTCAGCAGACAGTATCACACAGGAGAGGATTAGATACACAGATCAGCAGACAGTATCACACAGCATAGGATTAGATACACAGCTCAGCAGACAGTATCACACAGGAGTGGATTAGATACACAGCTGAGCAGACAGTATCGCACAGGGCGGGATTAGATACACTGCTCAGCAGACAGTATCACACAGGAGAGTATTAGATACACTGCTCAGCAGACAGTATCACACAGGAGAGAATTAGATACACAGCTCAGCAGACGGTATCACACAGGAGAGGATTAGATACACGGCTCAGCAGACAGTGTCACACAGGGTAGGATTAGAGATACACGGCTCAGCAGACAGTATCACACAGGAGAGGATTAGATACACTGTTTAGCAGATAGTATCACACAGGATAGGATTAGATGCACAGCTCAGCAGACAGTATCACACAGGAGAGGATTAGATACACTGCTCAGCAGACAGTATCACACAGGATAGGATTAGATACACTGCTCAGCAGACAGTATCACTGTACAGGATTTGATACACAGCTCAGCAGACAGTATCACACAGCATAGGATTAGATACACAGCTCAGCAGACAGTATCACACAGGAGAGGATTAGATACACAGCTCAGCTGATGGTCTCACACAGGATAGAATTAGATACACTGCTCAGCAGACAGTATCACACAGGGCAGGATTAGATACACGGTTCAGCAGACAGTATCACACAGGGTAGGATTAGATACACGGCTCAGCAGACAGTATCACACAGGAGAGGATTAGATACACAGCTGAGCAGACAGTATCACACAGGAGAGGATTAGATACACGGCTCAGCAGACAGTATCACACAGGAGAGGATTAGATACACTGCTCAGCAGATAGTATCACACAGGATAGGATTAGATGCACAGCTCATCAGACAGTATCGCACAGGAGAGGATTAGATACATAGCTCATCAGACAGTATCACACAGGAGGAGATTAGATACACGGTTCAGCAGACAGTATCACACAGGACAGGGTTAGATACACAGCTCAGCAGACAGTATCACACAGGAGAGGATTAGATACATAGCTCATCAGACAGTATCACACAGGACAGGATTAGATACACGGCTCAGCAGACAGTATCACACAGGAGAGGATTAGATACACAGCTCAGCTGACAGTATCACACAGGAGAGGATTAGATACACAGCTCAGCAGACAGTATCGCACAGGAGAGGATTAGATACACGGCTCAGCTGACAGTATCACACAGGAGAGGATTAGATACACAGCTCAGCAGACAGTATCACACAGGAGAGGATTAGATACACAGCTCAGCAGATAGTATCACACAGGATAGGATTAGATATACAGCTCAGCAGACAGTATGACACAGGAGAGGATTAGATACACGGCTCAGCAGACAGTATCACACAGGAGTGGATTAGATACACAGCTCAGCAGACAGTATCACACAGGATAGGATTAGATACACAGCTCAGCAGATGGTATCACACAGGATAGGACTAGAAACACTGCTCAGCTGATGGTATCACACAGGATAGGATTAGATGCACAGCTCAGTAGGCAGTATCACACAGGAGAGGATTAGATACACGGCTCAGCAGACAGTATCACACAGGAGAGGATCAGATACACAACTCAGCTGACAGTATCACACAGGAGTGGATTAGATACACGGCTCAGCAGACAGTATCGCACAGGGCGGGATTAGATACACGACTCAGCAGACAGTATCACACAGGATAGGATTAGATACACAGCTCAGTAGACAGTATCACACAGGATAGGATTAGATACACGGCTCAGCAGACAGTATCACACAGGAGAGGATTAGATACACGGCTCAGCAGACATTATCACACAGGAGAGGATTAGATACACGGCTCAGCAGACATTATCACACAGGATAGGATTAGATACACAGCTCAGCAGACAGTATCACACAGCATAGGATTAGATACACGGTTCAGCAGACAGTATCACACAGGAGGGGATTAGATACACAGCTCAGCAGACAGTATCACACAGTAGGGGATTAGATACACAGCTCAGCAGACAGTATCACACAGGATAAGATTAGATACACTGCTCTGCGGATAGTATCACACAGGATAGGATTAGATGCACAGCTCAGCAGACAGTATCACACAGGATTAGATACATAGCTCAGCAGACAGTATCACACAGGAGAGGATTAGATACACAGCTCAGCAGACAGTATCACACAGGAGAGGATGAGATACACAGCATAGGTTTAGATACACAGCTCAGCAGACAGTATCACACAGCATAGGATTAGATACACGGCTCAACAGACAGTATCACACAGGAGGGGATTAGATACACAGCTCAGCAGACAGTATCACACAGGAGGAGATTAGATACACAGCTCAGCAGACAGTATCACACAGGATAAGATTAGATACACAGCTCAGCAGACAGTATCACACAGGATAAGATTAGATACACAGCTCAGCAGACAGTATCGCACAGCATAGGATTAGATAAACGGCTCAGAAGACAGTATCACACAGGACAGGATTAGATACACAGCTCAGCAGACAGTATCACACAGGAGAGGATTAGATACACAGCTCAGCAGACAGTATCACACAGCATAGGATTAGATACACGGCTCAGCAGACAGTATCACACAGGACAGGATTAGATACACAGCTCAGCAGACAGTATCACACAGGAGAGGATTAGATACACAGCTCAGCAGACAGTATCACACAGCGTAGGATTAGATACACAGCTCAGCAGACAGTATCACACAGGAGAGGATTAGATACACAGCTCAGCAGACAGTATCACACAGGAGTGGATTAGATACACGACTGAGCAGACAGTATCGCACAGGGCGGGATTAGATACACTGCTCAGCAGACAGTATCACACAGGAGAGTATTAGATACACTGCTCAGCAGACAGTATCACACAGGAGAGTATTAGATACACAGCTCAGCAGACGGTATCACACAGGAGAGAATTAGATACACAGCTCAGCAGACGGTATCACACAGGAGAGGATTAGATACACGGCTCAGCAGACAGTGTCACACAGGGTAGGATTAGAGATACACGGCTCAGCAGACAGTATCACACAGGATAGGATTAGATACACGGCTCAGCAGACAGTATCACACAGGAGAGGATTAGATACACAGCTCAGCAGACAGTATCACACAGGGGATGATTAGATACACTGTTTAGCAGATAGTATCACACAGGATAGGATTAGATGCACAGCTCAGCAGACAGTATCACACAGGATAGGATTAGATACACGGCTCAGCAGACAGTATCACAGGAGGGGATTAGATACATGGCTCAGTAGACAGTATCACACAGGAGAGGATTAGATACACATCATAGGATTAGATACACAGCTCAGCAGACAGTATCACACAGGAGGGGATTATATACACGGCTCAACACACAGTATTACACAGAGGATTAGATACACGGCTCAGCAGACAGTATCACACAGGTTAAGATTAGATACACTGCTCAGCAGACAGTATCACACAGGAGAGGATTAGATACACGGCTCAACACACAGTATTACACAGAGGATTAGATACACGGCTCAGCAGACAGTATCACACAGGAGAGGATTAGATACACAGCTCAGCTGACAGTATCACACATCATAGGATTAGATACACAGCTCAGCAGACAGTATCACACAGGAGTGGATTAGATACACGGCTCAGCAGACAGTATCGCACAGGGCGGGATTAGATACACGGCTCAGCAGACAGTATCACACAGGATAGGATTAGATACACAGTTCATCAGACAGTATCACACAGGAGACGATTAGATACACAGCTCAGCAGACAGTATCAGACATTAGAGGATTAGATACACAGCTCAGCAGACAGTATCACACAGGAGAGGATTAGATACACAGCTCAGCAGACAGTATCACACAGGATGGCATTAGATACACAGCTCAGCACACAGTTTCACCAGGAGAGGATTAGATACACTGCTCACCAGACAGTATCACACAGCATAGGATTAGAAACACAGCTCAGCAGACAGTATCACACAGGATAGGATTAGATACACAGTTCACCATCACTGCGTCATAATAGCACTGCAGTATGTGGTGAGGGACTACAACTCCCAGCAAGTGACAGTGCAGGCACCGATCATGTAACTAAACCATCACTGCGTCATAATAGCACTGCAGTATGTGGTGAGGGACTACAACTCCCAGCAAGTGACAGCGCAGGCACCGATCATGTAACTAAACCATCACTGCGTCATAATAGCACTGCAGTATGTGGTGAGGGACTACAACTCCCAGCAAGTTTATTTCTTTTTATTTTACACGCTGCTGTTTTCCACAGTGAATTACCAGAAAGATCTGCACCATAATCATGCAGTGCAAATTTGCTGTTGTGGATTTTCTTGCGGATTCTTGCTAATTTGCTCTGATTTTCTATGGAAATCCTCCAGGAACAATCTGCCACATTTGAACAGATCTTCAGGCCTCATTCAGACATCTGTAGTTTTCTGGTACATTAAAAAAAAGGAAAAAAAACAAAACTGATTTTCATCAAAGGGATCGATCCGAATTGTATCAATGTTTGTTACTATTTGCAAATAAAAAAAATATATATATATATGGATATGTGAGCTGCCCCATAGATGATAAAGGTGCGTATTATGTCTGTCAATAACATGGATGTAAAAAAACAGACGTCTGAATGAGACGTTCACCCCACAAGATCATCTAGCAATAGTGCAGCTCTGACCTGACACATAGCATTCACAGAAAGGCTCCTGATCAGCACATATGATGTCTGTGATCTATAAAGTGTCCTCCACATTGTACCCACTACATATACATTCACAATAAAGCTGCCCCCGTAACATCAACTGCCCCACACCTACCACATATAGCCAGGTCCCCGCTCCCCCGCACACAGTATATAGCCAGGTCCCCGCTCCCCCACACACAGTATATAGCCAAGATCCCAGCTCCCCCACACACAGTATATAGCCAAGATCCCCGCTCCCCCACACAAAGTATATAGCCAGGTCCCCGCTCCCCCACACAAAGTATATAGCCAGGTCCCCGCTCCCCCACACAAAGTATATAGCCAGGTCCCCGCTCCCCCACACACAGTATATAGCCAAGGTCCCCGCTCCCCCACACAAAGTATATAGCCAAGATCCCCTCCTCCATGTATAGCATATTTATCCAGGTCTCCCTCCCCCACACAAAGTATATAGCCAGGCCCCCGCTCCCCTACACAAAGTATATAGCCAGGTCCCCGCTCCCCCACACAAAGTATATAGCCAGGTCCCCGCTCCCCCACACACAGTATATAGCCAGGCCCCCGCTCCCCCACACAAAGTATATAGCCAAGGTCCCCGCTCCCCCACACAAAGTATATAGCCAGGTCCCCGCTCCCCCACACAAAGTATATAGCCAAGGTCCCCGCTCCCCCAAACAAAGTATATAGCCAAGATCCCCGCTCCCCCACACAAAGTATATAGCCAGGTCCCCGCTCCCCCACACAAAGTATATAGCCAGGTCCCCGCTCCCCCACACACAGTATATAGCCAGGCCCCCGCTCCCCCACACAAAGTATATAGCCAGGCCCCCGCTCCCCCACACAAAGTATATAGCCAGGTCCCCGCTCCCCCACACACAGTATATAGCCAGGTCCCCGCTCTCCCACACAAAGTATATAGCCAGGCCCCCGCTCCCCCACACAAAGTATATAGCCAGGCCCCCGCTCCCCCACACAAAGTATATAGCCAGGTCCCCGCTCCCCCACACAAAGTATATAGCCAGGTCCCCGCTCCCCCACACAAAGTATATAGCCAGGCCCCCGCTCCCCCACACAAAGTATATAGCCAGGTCCCCGCTCCCCCACACAAAGTATATAGCCAGGTCCCCGCTCCCCCACACACAGTATATAGCCAAGGTCCCCGCTCCCCCACACAAAGTATATAGCCAAGATCCCCTCCTCCATGTATAGCATATTTATCCAGGTCTCCCTCCCCCACACAAAGTATATAGCCAGGCCCCCGCTCCCCTACACAAAGTATATAGCCAGGTCCCCGCTCCCCCACACAAAGTATATAGCCAGGTCCCCGCTCCCCCACACACAGTATATAGCCAGGCCCCCGCTCCCCCACACAAAGTATATAGCCAAGGTCCCCGCTCCCCCACACAAAGTATATAGCCAGGTCCCCGCTCCCCCACACAAAGTATATAGCCAAGGTCCCCGCTCCCCCAAACAAAGTATATAGCCAAGATCCCCGCTCCCCCACACAAAGTATATAGCCAGGTCCCCGCTCCCCCACACACAGTATATAGCCAGGCCCCCGCTCCCCCACACAAAGTATATAGCCAGGCCCCCGCTCCCCCACACAAAGTATATAGCCAGGTCCCCGCTCCCCCACACACAGTATATAGCCAGGTCCCCGCTCTCCCACACAAAGTATATAGCCAGGCCCCCGCTCCCCCACACAAAGTATATAGCCAGGTCCCCGCTCCCCCACACACAGTATATAGCCAGGCCCCCGCTCCCCCACACAAAGTATATAGCCAGGTCCCCGCTCCCCCACACACAGTATATAGCCAAGATCCCCTCCTCCATGTATAGCATATTTATCCAGGTCTCCCTCCCCCACACAAAGTATATAGCCAAGGTCCCCGCTCCCCCACACAAAGTATATAGCCAAGGTCCCCGCTCCCCCACACAAAGTATATAGCCAGGTCCCCGCTCCCCCACACAAAGTATATAGCCAAGGTCCCCTCCTCCATGTATAGCATATTTATCCAGGTCCCCGCTCCCCCACACAAAGTATATAGCCAAGGTCCCCTCCTCCATGTATAGCATATTTATCCAGGTCCCCGCTCCCCCACACAAAGTATATAGCCAAGATCCCCTTCTCCATGTATAGCATATTTATCCAGGTCTCCCTCCCCCCACATATAGCAAAGAGAACCAAGTCCAGCACCCCCTCCCCCACCACACAGCATACGGTATATAGACAAGACCCCCACACACAGCATACGGTATATAGACAAGTCCCCCACACACAGCATACGGTATATAGACAAGTCCCCCACACACAGCATACGGTATATAGACAAGTCCCCACACACAGCATACAGTATATAGACATGTCCCCCACACACAGCATACGGTATATAGACAAGTCCCCCACACACAGCATACAGTATATAGACAAGTCCCCACACACAGCATACAGTATATAGACAAGTCCCCCACACACAGCATACAGTATATAGACAAGCCCCCCACACAGCATACGGTATATAGACAAGTCCCCCACACACAGCATACGGTATATAGACAAGTCCCCCCCACACAGCATACAGTATATAGACAAGTCCCCCCACACAGCATACAGTATATAGACAAGTCCCCCTACACACAGCATACGGTATATAGACAAGTCCCCCCACACACAGCATACGGTATATAGACAAGTCCCCCCCACACAGCATACGGTATATAGACAAGTCCCCCCACACACAGCATACGGTATATAGACAAGTCCCCCCACACACAGCATACGGTATATAGACAAGTCCCCCCACACACAGCATACAGTATATAAACAAGTACCCCACACACAGCATACGGTATATAGACAAGTCCCCCCACACACAGCATACGGTATATAGACAAGTCCCCCCACACACAGCATACGGTATATAGACAAGTCCCCCCACACAGCATACAGTATATAGACAAGTCCCCCCACACAGCATACAGTATATAGACAAGTCCCCCCACACACAGCATACAGTATATAGACAAGTCCCCCCACACACAGCATACAGTATATAGACAAGTCCCCCACACACAGCATACAGTATATAGACAAGTCCCCCCACACAGCATACAATATATAGACAAGTCCCCCCACACACAGCATACAGTATATAGACAAGTCCCCCCCACACACAGCATACGGTATATAGACAAGTCCCCCCCACACAGCATACGGTATATAGACAAGTCCCCCACACACAGCATACGGTATATAGACAAGTCCCCCACACACAGCATACGGTATATAGACAAGTCCCCCACACACAGCATACGGTATATAGACAAGACCCCCACACAGCATACAGTATATAGAAAAGTCCCCCACACACAGCATACAGTATATAGACAAGTCCCCCACACACAGCATACGGTATATAGACAAGTCCCCCACACACAGCATACGGTATATAGACAAGTCCACCACACACAGCGTACAGTATATAGACAAGTCCCCCACACACAGCATACGGTATATAGACAATTCCCCCACACACAGCATACGGTATATAGACAAGTCCCCCACACACAGCATGCGGTATATAGACAAGTCCCCCCACACAGCATACGATATATAGACAAGTCCCCACCACACACAGCATACGGTATATAGACAAGTCCCCCACACAGCATACGGTATATAGACAAGTCCCCCACACACAGCATACGGTATATAGACAAGTCCCCCACACACAGTATACGGTATATAGACAAATCCCCCACACACAGCATACAGTATATAGACAAGTCCCCCACACACAGCATACAGTATATAGACAAGTCCCCCACACACAGCATACGGTATATAGACAAGTCCCCCACACACAGCATAAGGTATATAGACAAGTCCCCCATACACAGCATACAGTATATAGACAAGTCCCCCACACACAGCATACGGTATATAGACAAGTCCCCCACACACAGCATAAGGTATATAGACAAGTCCCCCACACACAGCATACAGTATATAGACAAGTCCCCCACACACAGCATACGGTATATAGACAAGTCCTCCACACACAGCATACAGTATATAGACAAGTCCCCCACACACAGCATACAGTATATAGACAAGTCTCCCCCACACAGCATACAGTATATAGACAAGTCCCCCACACACAGAATACAGTATATAGACAAGTCCCCCCACACAGCATACGGTATATAGACAAGTCCCCCACACACAGAATACAGTATATAGACAAGCCCCCACACACAGCATACAGTATATATACAAGTCCCCCCCACACAGCGTACAGTATATAGACAAGTCCCCCACACACAGAATACAGTATATAGACAAGTCCCCCCACACAGCATACAGTATATAGACAAGTCCCCCACACACAGCATACGGTATATAGACAAGTCCCCCCACACACAGCATACGGTATATAGACAAGTCCCCCCCACACAGCATACGGTATATAGACAAGTCCCCCCCACACAGCATACAGTATATAGACAAGTCCCCCACACACAGCATACGGTATATAGACAAGTCCCCCACACACAGCATACAGTATATAGACAAGTCCCCCACACACAGCATACGGTATATAGACAAGTCCCCCACACACAGCATACGGTATATAGACAAGTCCCCCCACACACAGCATACAGTATATAGACAAGTCCCCCCACACAGCATACAGTATATAGACAAGTCCCCCACACACAGAATACAGTATATAGACAAGTCCCCCCACACAGCATACAGTATATAGACAAGTGCCCCACACACAGCATACAGTATATAGACAAGTCCCCCCACACAGCATACAGTATATAGACAAGTCCCCCACACACAGAATACAGTATATAGACAAGTCCCCCCACACAGCATACAGTATATAGACAAGTGCCCCACACACAGCATACGGTATATAGACAAGTCCCCCCCACACAGCATACGGTATATAGACAAGTCCCCCCCACACAGCATACAGTATATAGACAAGTCCCCCACACACAGCATACGGTATATAGACAAGTCCCCCCACACACAGCATACGGTATATAGACAAGTCCCCCATACACAGCATACGGTATATAGACAAGTCCCCCACACACAGCATACAGTATATAGACAAGTCCCCCACACAGCATACGGCATATAGACAAGTCCCCCCCACACAGCATACAGTATATAGACAAGTCCCCCCACACACAGCATACGGTATATAGACAAGTCCCCCATACACAGCATACGGTATATAGACAAGTCCCCCACACACAGCATACGGTATATAGACAAGTCCCCCACACAGCATACGGTATATAGACAAGTCCCCCCCACACAGCATACAGTATATAGACAAGTCCACCACACACAGCATACGGTATATAGACAAGTCCCCCACACAGCATACAGTATATAGACAAGTCCACCACACACAGCATACGGTATATAGACAAGTCCCCCCCACACACAGCATACGGTATATAGACAAGTCCCCCCCACACAGCATACGGTATATAGACAAGTCCCCCCCACACAGCATACAGTATATAGACAAGTCCCCCCACACAGCATACGGTATATAGACAAGTCCCCCCCACACACAGCATACAGTATATAAACAAATCCCCCACACAGCATACGGTATATAGACAAGTCCCCCACACACAGCATACAGTATATAGACAAGTCCCCCACACACAGCATACAGTATATAGACAAGTCCCCCCACACACAGCATACAGTATATAGACAAGTCCCCCACACACAGCATACGGTATATAGACAAGTCCCCCACACACAGCATACAGTATATAGACAAGTCCCCCACACACAGCATACGGTATATAGACAAGTCCCCCACACAGCATACGGTATATAGACAAGTCCCCCACACACAGCATACGGTATATAGACAAGTCCCCCACACACAGCATACGGTATATAGACAAGTCCCCCCCACACACAGCATACAGTATATAGACAAGTCCCCCACACAGCATACGGTATATAGACAAGTCCCCCACACACAGCATACGGTATATAGACAAGTCCCCCACACACAGCATACAGTATATAGACAAGTCCCCCCACACACAGCATACAGTATATAGACAAGTCCCCCACACAGCATACGGTATATAGACAAGTCCCCCACACACAGCATACGGTATATAGACAAGTCCCCCACACACACCATACAGTATATAGATAAGTCCCACACACACAGCATACGATATATAGACAAGTCCCCCACACACAGCACACAGTATATAGACAAGTCCCCCACACACAGCATACGGTATATAGACAAGTCCCCCACACACAGCATACGGTATATAGACAAGTCCCCCACACACACCATACAGTATATAGATAAGTCCCCCACACACACCATACAGTATATAGATAAGTCCCCCACACACAGCATACGGTATATAGACAAGTCCCCCACACACAGCATACAGTATATAGACAAGTCCCCCACACAGCATACGGTATATAGACAAGTCCCACACAGCATACGGTATATAGACAAGTCCCCCACACACAGCATACGGTATATAGACAAGTCCCCCACACACAGCATACGGTATATAGACAAGTCCCCCACACACAGCATACGGTATATAGACAAGTCCCCCACACACACCATACAGTATATAGATAAGTCCCACACACACAGCATACGGTATATAGACAAGTCCCCCACACACAGCATACGGTATATAGACAAGTCCCCCACACACAGCATACGGTATATAGACAAGTCCCCCCCCACACACACAGCATACGGTATATAGACAAGTCCCCCACACACAGCATACAGTATATAGACAAGTCCCCCGCACACACAGCATACGGTAAATAGACAAGTCAAACCACACACCCCCACACACACAGCATACGATGTATAGACAAGTGCATAGCTGTGCTAGGGTAGGAGTGGGAGGAGCCTTCCTTCTCTTGTCAGTGCTGGCCCTGCAGTGGAGCCCACCGGGGAATTCCCCAGCAGGCCAGTCCGAGCCTGGTCACATGCTGACTAGAGTCTCAGACACCTCTCTGAGTAGCCCACTGATAGAAGTGGATGAGAATCTAGTCGGCATTTGACCTCAACTATTACATCATAACACCGGCTTTATCTTTTTAAAGCTTTGTAACCTTTACTCACTTTATGAATCAGCCATAGATAAAACTCAGTAAGGATGGGTTGCTACTGTGTGCAATTTGCCAGCCAGCCCAGAACAGCGGTGACCTGAGCCGACAGCAGCGACTTGAGTAGACTGTGGCCACCTGAGCCAACAGCGGCATTTATATTGCGCTATCGCCAGGAAATGGATGACAATGGCAGTCAGGGGAATGGTGAAGGCCTGCATGGCTGCCATCTTGGTACTCCTGTGAAGTTCATCCACAGTCTGGACTTAATCTTATAAACTGTATACTGCATTACTAGAGGATTACTGTATATAGAATAAGCAGTCAAGAGATCGCAGGTTCAAGTGCCCTAAGGGGACATAAAAAAAGAAAGTAAAAATGGAAAAAAAAGAAAATAGTTTTACAAAGGAAAAAAAATAAACAAAAATGTTAAATCACCCCTATTTTCCGAGGTAAAAAAAAAGAAATTAAAAAAGAAACATTTTATATTGTCGTGTCTGTAAAAGTCCGACCTATCAAAGCCCAAATTATTTAAACCGCACGTTAAATAGCGGAAAAATAAATTAAGAAGCCAGAATTGCCGTATTATGGTGTCACCAAACAGTAATAAATAACCCGGTATTGTGTCACCATTTTGTGAGACCCTGCATTTGTTCCATGTTTCTGCTGATGAATCTGGGCGAGGTTCGCTTTCTGCTCGCCGACCTGCGGGGGTTATTGATGCCATTCTCTGCCGTCTACAAACTTTTCATCTCTTTTTGATGCATTTTTTGGGAGGTAAAATTACCCAAAAAGAAAAAAAAATTGGGTGTTTAGATTATCTTTGCTGTTGGGCATTTGCTGTAGGGGTTAATATATTTATGATTTGATAGATTGGACTTTTTGTCAGTGTGTCAATACTAAATAAATAAATATATATATATAATCTTTTAGTCTTTCTTTGTATTGACAAATGGAGGTAGGAAATTTAAAAGGATTTTTTTTATATATATAAATTTCAATTTTAATCCTTTTCTATCACATTATTTTTTGGTCCCGTTGGGCAACTTGAACCAAAAATCCACAACTCATTGGAATTGCGACACTTAAATTCTGCGGATGTCGGGAAGGGGATAAAGAGAATAAAGTAACTTTGCAGAATGCTTCCGTTTTGTGTACACAGCTCCTGTGCTGACTTAGTGTTCTCTTTGGTTACACCACACACCCATTCTGTGTCCGGCCCCCACAGATCGCCATCTCCATATATATGGGGGGATTTCCTCATGTGACGACCCCTCTGCCGATGTATACAGATCACATGTGGCTTCACCTTCAGCTTTGATCTCCGCAGTCTTCAGTTCCGGATCCTCCAGGATGAGGGATAAATCTTTCTTGCTCTTCATTCCCCTTCGTGGCTGATACAGCAGCTCCACCGCGCCGACGTTCCCCTCATAGGGAGGAATCGCTCCGCAAAGACTGTTCTCAGCCACAGGACGATCCGCCGGATACAGGAGGAAAGTTCTCCTCTCTGCAATGAAGGATTATTCCACTTTTCTGCCATTTGTAAGATCTCTGCTTGTTGTCTGAGAATAAAAACATTCTTGTTAATATCCAGAACCTGAAAAAAATCTAATCCTGACAGCAGCGGAGCATTTATTACAATGGTATTCAGTCTAGACGATCCCCCTCCTGTCCTGACCGTTTGCTACAATGTATCAGTGCAGGGAAAATCTATCAGTTTGGACTTGGTTTCCCTTACAGAGGATTGTCCAGGCCAGACACCATTGTACCCAGTGGCGTCCCGCCAATGGCGGCAGGCCACGCGACTGCTATGGGGCCCGTGAGCTGGGGGGGCCCCATAGCAGTCGCCTGCACTGTGTACCCCCGCATCGGGTCCCCCTCCTGCACCCAGGCAAGCGGCGGGGCCCTGAGCAGGCGGGGGGCTTACTCGCCGTCGGGCATCCCGGCGCCCTATGGGCCACCCCCGCCTGCTCAGGGCCCCGGCCGGCACAATACTTACCTCTTCCCGTGCCCTAGACGCTAGAATGTATGGGATCCTTCCAGGTGTGATGTCATTTCCGGGGGCGTGTTCTAGTTCAGCACCAGACGCCAGAGTCTCATGCAGAGACAGAGCTGCCGGTGAAGCTGCAGGAGGAGGTCAGTATCCTAAGCTGAGAAACAGGAGATTGTTCTATTAATTGCTGGTCTGATGTCTTTTCTTCTTGTTGTTTTTGGGGTGAGGGGGCTTGATACTTGCGAGTGAGGGATTTGGGGGGGTTAATGCTGGAGGGCAGTCTGGTGGGGTTAATTAATGCTTGTGGAGATCTTAGGGGGCTCTGGGGAATAATGCAGGGATAATGTGGCTTGTGGGGGCCCTAAGGGGATGCTGTGGGCTTGTGAGGGCTCTGGGGGGGATGCTGCGGGCTTGTGGGGCCCTAAGGGGGATTTTGCGGTCTTGTGGGGGCTCTGGGGGGGATGCTGCGAGCTTGTGGGGCCCTGGGGGAGATGCTGCGGTCTTGTGGGGCCCTGGGGGGGATGCTGTGGGCTTGTGGGTGCTCTGGGGGGGATGCTGCGGGCTTGTGGGGCCCTGAAGGGGTGCTGTGGGCTTGTGGGGGCCCTGGGGGGGATGCTGTGGGCTTCTGGGGCCCTGGGGGGGATGCTGTGGGTTTGTGGGGGCCCTTGGGTGGATACTGTGGGCTTGTGGGTGCTCTGGGGGGATGCTGCTTGCTTGTGTGGGCCTGGGGGGGGATGCTGTGGGCTTGTGGGTGCTCTCGGGGGGATGCTGCAGGCTTGTGGGTGCTCTGGGGGGGATGCTGTGGGCTTGTGGGGGCTCTGGGGGGGATGCTGCAGGCTTCTGGGTCCTCTGCGGGGGGGGTGCTGCAGGCTTGTGGGGGCCCCGGGGGGAAGCAGAAGGCTTGTGGGGGCCCCGGGTGGGATGCAGCGGGCTTGTGGGGCCTCTGTATGGGGTCCAGCCTGCATATGGCATTACATGGGGACCAGGCAGTATTCTCTACGGTGAATTATATGGGATCCAGTATTTTGTATGGAGCATTATATGGGGCTCATAATACTGTATGGAGGACTATGTTGTGCCCATAATATTGTATGGAGGACTTAGTGGTGCCATAACACTGTATGGAGGACTATACTGTCCGGTCTGCACTGTGTGCTGTGAGGATTCACCGGTTTCTGAGCTATTGTAGAACTTACAAAAGATATCACTCATGAAATGTAAGAAGTCAGTGAAATTTTTGGCATTGTACTATATCTATAGCTATAATTTCTCTGCTGTATCTGTGCATCATGAATGGTTGGATGTGTTAAAGGGGCCACTGAGACTCTTTCGCCCGGGGCCCACGAAAACCTGGAGGAGGGAGCATCATGTGACACTCCCTCTCCCATCATTCCTCCTCTGCGTCTGACGCAGCAACATGATGACGCGCCACGCTGTGTCAGACAGTGGAGCTGGCAGCTGCTGAGGTGATCAGCTGCAGAGACTGAAGCAGCGGGGAACGAGGAGCGGTAAGTATGTATTTATTTTTAAATCAGTGAGTACTGATAATACTGGAGGACTGGGGCTGCATTTTACCCTACGGGTGGGGTGGGGGGGGGGGCTGCATTTTACCCTATGGGGGAGTGCATTATACTGAGTGGAGATCCATGGCGAGTGTCTTATACTGTGTGGAGGACCATGGGGGAGTGCATTGTACTGTGTGGAGGACCATGGGGGAGTGCATTGTACTGTGTGGAGGACCACGTGGGAGTGCATTATACTGCGTGGAGGACCACGGGAAGTGCATTGTACTGTGTGGAGGACCACGAGGGAGTGCATTATACTGCGTGGAGGACCACGAGGGAGTGCATTATACTGTGTGGAGGACCACGAGGGAGTGCATTATACTGCGTGGAGGACCATGGGGACTGTATTATACTGCGTGGAGGACCACGGCGAGTGCCTTATACTGTGTGGACGACCATGGCGAGAGTCTTATACTGTGTGGAGGACCATGGCGAGTGCATTGTACTCTATGGAGTATGGAGAGGTGTGGGGCAGTTGGGGGATCATACTTTACCCTGGGAGTTGAGGTTGGGTACAGTAGGGTCATTACACTGCGCATATGGAGGAATTCACCATGGGGGTATCATACCGTGTTTGGGGGGCACTTTTGTTGGCACCACACTTTATGGGCAATGAAAAAGGGATCTAGGACTTCAGCAGGAGGAAAATTACTATGTATAGGCTGGAAGGTTGTGAGATCTGCTCTTCTGTGACCCCGACAATTATTTACATTTTTACAATTTTTTGTTGGGGGGGGGGGCCCAATTAGAACTTCTGCTATGGTGCCCAATGATTCCTATGTACGCCCCTGATTGTACCAAATCCTCAGCTGTGCTGGTACTAAGGATATGGACACTCAGGCATTTTGGGCAAAATATATACATACAAATATTTTTTCAATAACGTTTCATAAACAATTTGGCTTTTTTATTTCCTTTGCATTGCTAGTTGCAGAATGAGCTCACTGAGAATTTATCAGTGAGCTCATTCTGACCTTCTCTGTGCTGATTATGTTCACAGACCAGCATGAAAGTTGGGCTGATCTCTGATGCAGTCATAAATCATCGCAGAAATAAAAGCGCTGGAAACTCCACATCATAAGGAGCTCACTGACTGAATCTCAAGTTAACTCATTCTGCAGCCATCAATGTGCTGCTGGGAAACAAAAAGCTAGTAAAGGCCGAACAGAACAAATGTTACAAGAAGCAAAATAGTAAAAAGTATCTTTAGAGCAATATACATGTATTTAAAGGGATTGTCCGGTGTGAAGCTGAAGGCTGCAGTCATCTGTGTGACTCTCTGTGACTGCAGACTTGTAATCCTCACATCATGTAGACTGCGCGCTGCCAGCATTATTCTCAGCCCAGAGATGGCAGAAGCCCCTGTATCATGTGTACAGGAATTGTGCCCCCTCTCCCCGAGGAGCAGCAGTGCCTCGTCCTCCAGATACATGAGGGTCCCATCGGGGAGATCCGCATGTACCGGCCATGATGTCATCTCCATGGATACGGCATCAATGTGCAGAGCAGAAGACCCCTGTAAGGGAGAGCTCAGACGTGGGGGGATTGATGTGGATGTGAGGAGCAGATCCCCCCATATTCACAGATTATCGCACAATACATGTGGCCTTGCACAGGAAAAACTGTGAGGAAAGAAGAAATCAGATTTCTTACAATATAGAATAATGTCCTCCTGCCCTCGATCATGTCCAGTATTATTTATCCCCTGACCTTTTGGGTGGGGAACCCCTCCTGAGCCCCCTCCATTATATAGGAGCCATATATCTGCTCCATTACTGGCAGAAGGTAAGGAGCCAATCACACTGCACGGCTTCTACTTCCTGCTCTAAGCCCCGCCCACCTGCCTTCCCTTGAGATCTCCATGACAACCCTTGTGTGACTACAGTGACAGGCCACGCCCCCGAGGATTCTGATCAGTGCGGACGTCTCCATATTGCTGAGGACTGTGAGCGGCTGATGGGCGGAGCCAGCAGTGATGTGAGGGGCAGAGCCAGCAGCGATATGAGGGGCGGAGCCAGCAGCGACATGAGGGGCGGAGCCAGCAGCGATATGAGGGGCAGAGCCAGCAGCGATATGAGGGGCTGAGCCAACAGCGACATGAGGGGCGGAGCCAGCAGCGATATGAGGGGCGGAGCCAGCAGCGACATGAGGGGCGGAGCCAGCAGCGATATGAGGGGCGGAGCCAGCAGCGATATGAGGGGCAGAGCCAGCAGCGATATGAGGGGCGGAGCCAGCAGCGATATGAGGGGCGGAGCCAGCAGCGATGTGAGGGGCAGAGCCAGCAGCGATATGAGGGGCTGAGCCAACAGCGACATGAGGGGCGGAGCCAGCAGCGATATGAGGGGCGGAGCCAGCAGCGATATGAGGGGCGGAGCCAGCAGCGATGTGAGGGGCAGAGCCAGCAGCGATATGAGGGGCTGAGCCAACAGCGACATGAGGGGCGGAGCCAGCAGCGATATGAGGGGCGGAGCCAGCAGCGATATGAGGGGCGCTCACAGCACTGACAGGAGCAGGTGTGTGTGCAGCCAGTTCCTCTGCTGTGGGTGTTGTGGTGTGTGAGCTTCGCCGTGTATATAATATACACATATATATATATATATACAGAGTTGAAATCAGAAGTTTCCATACACTGTATAAATAGACACATCTGCAGGTTTTTCTCAATATCTGACATGAAATCAGAATAAACCTTTCCCTTTTTAGGTCAATTAGGATTATCATCATTTTTAATATTTGCCAAATGCCAGAATAATGAGAGAGAGAGAATGTTTTAGGACATTTTTATTACTTACTGCTAAGTCAATAGTTTACCTCTTTCCCTCTCCTCATTCATTGGGAGTGGGGCGCGGAGGATGCTGGGTGGGACGCACGGGGTAACCCCCGCCCACAGCCCAGCATCCACCGCGGGGTCCGCGACTCTAATGTCACCCCTCATTTGACGTGACATCAGCGGAAGAAAGAGCCGGCTGCAGCCGGGGGGTCACGTGATGCCTGTGAGGGGCGCTATCGCCAGTCCCTCCTACAGGAAATCAACCCCACATGATGCTGCCACCCCCGTGTTTCACAGTTGGGATGGTGTTCTTAGGCTTCCAAGCTTCTCCTTTTTTCTTCCAAAAGTAACGATGGTCACTATGCCCAAAAAGTTCAATTTTCGTTTCATCAGACCACGGGACATGTCTCCAAAAATTAAGGTCTTTGTTCCTGTGTGCATTTGCAAACATTAATCTGGCTTTTTTATCTTTCTTTTGGAGTAATGGCTTCTTCCTGGCACAGTGGCCTTTCAGCCTATATTGATACAGTACTCATTTCACTGTGGATATTGACACAATCTTATCAGCTTCCCCTATCATCTTCACAAGATCTTTTGCTTTTGTCCTTGATATGCACATATCGGACCAAAGCACGTTCATCTCTGGGACACAGAACCCGTCTCCTTCCTGAGCGGTATGATGGCTGGACATTCCCATCTTGTTTGTACTTGCATATAATTGTTTGTACAGATTAACGAGACACCTTCAGGTATCTTGAAATTGTACCCAAGGATGAGCCAGACTTGTGCAAGTCCACAATTCTCTTCCTGATATCTTGGTTGATTTCTTTAGACTTTCCCATGATGCTACACAAAGAAGCAGTGTGTTTCAGGTGTGCATTAAAATACATCCACAGGTGTGTCTCTAATTAACTGAGATGTTGCCAAAAAAACTATCAGAAGTTTCCAAACACATGACATCATCATATGGGCAGTCCAGAATTTTTTAAAGGTATAGCAATATTAGTGTATGTAAACTTATGACTTTGCAGTAAGTAATAAAAATGCTTTAAAACATTCTCTCTCTCTCTCTTATTATTCTGACATTTGGCAAATCTTAAAAATGATGGTAATCCTAATTGACCTAAAACGTGAAGGTTTATTCTGATTTCATGTCAGATATTGAGAAAAACAGGCAGATGTGTCTTTTTATTGTTATGATCTGCAACAAGTACTAAGGAAAGAAAGGAGAAAGCTATCCCTACAGTAAGACTAAGCTGAATCCCTACGATGTAGCGGGCTGCCTGTTCCTAGCGAACAGACCCGCCTTAGTCCTCGGCTAGTCTGAACGAAGACCTATAGCATAAAGGAGAGGGGTCCCTAAAAGAACTAAGGACTGGAACAAAAATGGGACATCTCCTAAACAGAGAAGTTGTTACAGAACGCAAAAAGATAAACTGACAAAAAGGTACTAGAGGTCCCAGAAGGACCAAGCGAACTGACAGAGAAAGGCACAGAAGCACCTGGCTAGCAAAGCAGTCAAACAACACTGAAGTCCAACACAGCCAAAAGGGCGGAGCTGGAAGATAAAGGCAGATGGTCACATGACCGCAAAGCACAAGATGGAAAAAACAAACAGGAGGGTTCTAACATTTATATAGTGTATGTAAATTTCTGGTTTCAACTGTGTATACAGGTGACAGGAGCAGGTGTGTGTGCAGCCAGGTCCGCTCTTTTTGTGGAGCCGCAGCGGAGCGTGTTGTGGTGTGTGAGCTCTGCCGTGTATATAGTACAGAGGAGTATATATATATGTGTATGTATATATATATATATATATATATATACATACACACACACGGGGCATGCAGGAGTTTTTAGTTTACCAGTTTGGGTCCATGCGGAGCTGCTATAGGATTCACTGGTAACATTTTGGGGAACAGACAAAGTTTTTATAATTTTTATTCCATTTTTCTTTTGCGTGAGATTAATAAAAAAACAATTCTGCTGATGTTTTTTTATTTTTTTCCAGCATTCAATGGCAAAACCCCAGGAACGGTTCTTATATTTTTTCTTTCCAGCGTTTATCGTGCAGTATAGAGACAAAATGAACAAAAGCTACAATTTTGCCATTAATTCTTACTATTTTATTCTTATGCTGTTTTTAGTGCCGGATAAATCATGTGATCGTTGTACAGTTTGGATTGTTGTTCTCTGCGATGTTAATCAGGTTTAGTTTTTTTGTTCTTGTTTTTTGGGGGTTTATTTTAATAAAATCTAGTTTTAATGTAAGAAAAAAAATTATATTTGAGTTTTTACTTTGTATATTTCCAAATATTTTATTGAAACGGAGTAAAGGAAAGAAGGATGAACTAGTGGGAGAGCAACTGTAAAGGACCCCTGCCAGTCCCTAAAACTAAAGGGGCCTGTGACGACACAGCATTTAATCGTAATTATCCAGATGTAAATTCCATAGGCCCAGAATGATAGACTATTGCCTGAATTATTAACTATTGAATTTATGTGTTTCTTTCTTCGGTTGGTCAACGCACATGATCTTTTGTCATTAGTCTGAATGTTGACTCATCTTGTAGGTTGAGGTGATATTTGTTCATTGATAAATGGTTATTTACCTCTTATATCAACTCTTCTGGTTTATTGTATTGTTATCTTTGCAATACAGGGACGCAGGCTCTTTGAACAATGGATGTTTGCTAAATATGTTGATTACCATTTTAGAAGTCCATGCAATTTGTTGACTTGCATTGTTTCGGAATTTATAGTTTATCCTTCAATGTTTGCAATGTTTGCAAGTCAACATTTGGGGGATGAACTGTGGATGCTCCAGTAATGAGAATTAGTAACACCACCCCTTTCTCTTGACTTGTGAATGAAGTCTTGAAGAAGGACAGTTGTGAACTACATAAAGGAGTCTTTTTACAAAACCACTGCCAGGAACACTCTATGGGACAGCTCTACAGAACACCATGAATCCATTAAGAGGGACACAGATTTGGTTTCTACAGGATGCCAGCTTAAGGGACCACAGCCCTGGCTGGAGGAATACAGATCTGCTCCATTGACTACTATAGAACCCATGGATACATCTGGGAAAACCAGGTTGGGACCCACCAGTCACTTGGTCCCATGGAGATGTTTGGAGTAGCCAGGTTGGGACACTCTGGCCACCTGGAACTCGTGAATATGCTCGGAAAAAGCCAAGTCGGGACGTTCCGGTCACCTAGTTCCATGGATATGTTCGGAGAAGCCAGGTCGGAACTTTCTGGTCTCCTGGCCACGTACCTCAATGGACTGTCAGCTTTCTAAGCTTGTTGTTACCTCCTCTTTGTGGGTGCTCTTTGGTGGGGGTGCCATTGGTGGGGGTAGTCAGCCCCAGAAGCCCCTCGGATTGGCAGCTGCTTTAATCCCAGCGAGTCAGCGGAAGGGTGAGACTCTGTAATTTGCACCATATTAGGTATTTGCTGGGACTGTTCGATATGTTTATTGTGTGTTTGGTGGCTCAATAAAATATTACCTCACTGTTTTACAATCATCCTGTGTTGTTGTTTATGTATCTTCTATCAGTGATGGATTATAATGAGTGTGATCTGCTCCACCATGAGGGGCCCGATCCTCCCGGGGGCCCACGTTCAAAGATCCCAGCACGGCTCAGGACGGATTCTTGTAGTGCTGATGTTTGATAAATAGGATAATAGAGCGCTCATAGAAAATAAATGTCTGACCTCTTCTTTCTGATGGGCATTTTAGAGCGAGGAGCTGCGCTCTGGACTCACCGCTGCACTCCCCATGCCATTGCGGTGGCCATCTTAATATCGATCTGTGCGGAGGAGACTGTGGGAGTCAGACGGAGGTGTCAAATGTACGGACCCTTTTAATCACAGGATGGAGGGTCACTGTGAATATTAATTCATGAACCACTGTGCATAGTGACTCGCCCCCAGGGCCGTGGGGCACTCGGCAGCCGGGCCTCTGGTTGCCGGGGGATATCACGGTGGCTGGCCCAGTCCGTGGCCCAGGGCGGTCACTCAAAGGGGGGGGGGGATGCTTATAGGGGAAATTGTCGTGACGCCACCTGTGGATTCTGGTAAGAGGTTACCAGCGCTGCGACAGTCCACTGAGGCTGATGTTAGGGGCAGCTATGATGGGACGGCTCCCCACAGGTAGAGCAGGCCTCAGGGCAGTGTAGAGGTGTAGAAAGATGGTGGAAGCAGGAGGGAGACGGCAGGACGGTCCCAGAGGAAGTACAGGCACACACACAAGGGTAAACTTCAATACCTTTACTGGTGGTGATGCAGGTACGGTCCAGGGCTTGTGGGGGCCCCGGGGGGATGCTGCGGGCTTGTGGGGGCCCTAAGGGGATGCTGCGGGCTTGTGGGGCCCTGGGGGGGATTCTGCGGGCTTGTGGGGCCCTGGAGGGGATGCTGTGGGCTTGTGGGTGCTCTGGGGGGGATGCTGCAGGCTTGTGGGGTCTATGGGGGGGATGCTGCAGGCATATGGGGGCTCTGGGGGGAGTGATGCAGGCTTGAGGGGGGCCCTGGGGGGATGCAGCCGGCTTGTGGGGGCCCCGGGGAGGATGCAGCGGGCTTGTGGGGCCTCTGTATGGGGTCCAGCCTGCATATGGCATTACATGGGGACCAGGCAGTATTCTCTATGGTGAATTATATGGGATCCAGTATTTTGTATGGAGCATTATATAGGGCTCATAATACTGTATGGAGGACTATGTGGTGCAATAACACTGTATGGAGGACTATACTGTCCGGTCTGCACTGTGCGCTGTGAGGATTCACCGGTTTCTGAGCTATTGTAGAATTTACAGTAGATATCACTCATGAAATGTAAGAAGTCAGTGAAATGTTTGGCATTGTACTATATCTATATCTATAATTTCTCTGCTGTATCTGTGTATCATGAATGGTTGGATGTGTTAAAGGGGCCACTGAGACTCTTTCGCCCGGGGCCCACGAAAATCTGGAGGAGGGAGCATCATGTGACACTCCCTCTCCCATCATTCCTCCTCTGCATCTGACGCAGCAGCATGATGACGCGCCACGCTGTGTCAGACAGTGGAGCTGGCAGCTGCTGAGGTGATCAGCTGCAGAGACTGAAGCAGCGGGGAACGAGGAGCGGTAAGTATGGATTTATTTTTTAAATCATTGTGTACTGATAATACTGGAGGACTGGGGCTGCATTTTACCCTACGGGTGGGGGGGGGCTGCAATTTACCCTATGGGGGGCTGCATTATACTGCGTACAGGACCATGGGGGAATGCATTATACTGAGTGGAGAACCATGGCGAGTGTCTTAAGGCCCCGTCACACTAAGCGATGCAGCAGCGATCCCGACAACGATACGACCTGTCAGGGATCGTTGCTGCATCGCTAATACATCGCTGGTGAGCTGTCAAACAGGCAGGCTCACCAGCGATCAGGGGAGCAGCGATATCGTGGAAAGAATCGTTCCACGATGTCCTGCTCCTGTTACCAGCCTGCTGCTTAAGCAGGAGCAGGCTGGTAACTATGGTAAACATCGGGTTACTAAGTGCGCGTGTGCCCCTAGTAACCCGCTGTTTATCATGGATACCACTCTGCTAAGGTGAACGGTAGCCTCCGCACACCGTAGCAGAGTGGTATCCATGGTAAACAGCGGGTTACTAAGTGCGCGCGTGCCCCTAGTAACCCGATGTTTACCATGGTTACCAGCCAGATCGTCGGTCCCGCTGGTCACACACAGCGATGTGTGCTGGCCAGCGGGAGGCCAACGACCAAAAAATGGTCCAGGACACTTTGCAGCGATCAGCAACCTCACAGCAGGGGCCTGATCGTTGCAAAGTGTCACACATAGCGACATCGCTGGTGAGTCACCAAAACCGTGACACAGCAGCGATCTCGCTAGCGATATCGCTATGTGAGACGGGGGCTTTATACTGTGTGGAGGACCATGGGGGAGTACATTGTACAGTGTGGAGGACCATGGGGGAGTGCATTGTACTGTGTGGAGGACCATGGGGGAGTGCATTATACTGTGTGGAGGACCACGGGGAGTGCATTGTACTGTGTGGAGGACCATGGGGGAGTGCATTATACTGTGTGGAGGACCACGGGGAGTGCATTGCACTGTGTGGAGGACCACGTGGGAGTGCATTATACTGCGTGGAGGACCACGAGGGAGTGCATTATACTGCGTGGAGGACCATGGCGAGTGCCTTATACTGTGTGGAGAACCATGGCGAGAGTCTTATACTGAGTGCATTATACTCTATGGAGTGTGGAGAGGTGTGGGGCAGTTGGGGGATCATACTTTACCCTGGGAGTTGAGGTCGGGTACAGTAGGGTCATTGTACTGCGCATATGGAGGAATTCACCATGGGGGTATCATACCGTGTTTGGGGGGCACTTTTGTTGGCACCACACTTTATGGGCAATGAAAAAGGGATCTAGGACTTCAGCAGGAGGAAAATTACTATGTAAAGGCTGGAAGGTTGTGAGATCTGATCTTCTGCGACCCCGACAATTATTTACATTTTTATTGCTGGGGGGGGGGCCCAATTAGAATTTCTGCGTCCTATGTACGCCCCTGATTATACCAAATCCTCAGCTGTGCTGGTACTAAGGATATGGACACTCAGACATTTTGGGCTAAATATATACATACAAATATTTTTTCAATAACGTTTCATAAACAATTTGGCTTTTTTATTTCCTTTGCATTGCTAGTTGCAGATTGAGCTCACTGAGAATTTATCAGTGAGCTCATTCTGACCTTCTCTGTGCTGATTATGTTCACAGACCAGCATGAAAGTTGGGCTGATCTCTGATGCAGTCATAAATCATCGCAGAAATAAAAGCGCTGGAAACTCCACATCATAAGGAGCTCACTGACTGAATCTCAAGTTAACTCATTCTGCAGCCATCAATGTGCTGCTGGGAAACAAAAAGCTGGTAAAGGCCGAACAGAGCAAATGTTACAAGAAGCAAAATAGTAAAAAGTCTTTTTAGACCAATATACATGTATTTAAAGGGATTGTCCAGTGTGAAGCTGAAGGCTGCAGTCATCTGTGTGACTCTCTGTGACTGCAGACTTGTAATCCTCACATCATGTAGACTGCGCGCTGCCAGCATTATTCTCAGCCCAGAGATGGCAGAAGCCCCTGTATCATGTGTACAGGAATTGTGCCCCCTCTCCCCGAGGAGCAGCAGTGCCTCGTCCTCCAGATACATGAGGGTCCCATCGGGGAGATCCGCATGTACCGGCCATGATGTCATCTCCATGGATACGGCATCAATGTGCAGAGCAGAAGACCCCTGTAAGGGAGAGCTCAGACGTGGGGGGATTGATGTGGATGTGAGGAGCAGATCCCCCCATATTCACAGATTATCGCACAATACATGTGGCCTTGCACAGGAAAAACTGTGAGGAAAGAAGAAATCAGATTTCTTACATATAGAATAATGTCCTCCTGCCCTCGCTCATGTCCAGTATTATTTATCCCCTGACCTTTAGGGTGGGGAACCCCTCCTGAACCCCCTCCATTATATAGGAGCCATATATCTGCTCCATTACTGGCAGAAGGTAAGGAGCCAATCACACTGCACGGCTTCTACTTCCTGCTCTAAGCCCCGCCCACCTGCCTTCCCTTGAGATCTTCATGACAACCCTTGTGTGACTACAGTGACAGGCCACGCCCCCGAGGATACTGATCAGTGCGGATGTCTCCATATTGCTGAGGACTGTGAGCGGCTGATGGGCGGAGCCAGCAGCGATGTGAGGGGCAGAGCCAGCAGCGATATGAGGGGCGGAGCCAGCAGCGACATGAGGGGCGGAGCCAGCAGTGATATGAGATGCGGAGCCAGCAGCGATGTGAGGGGCAGAGCCAGCAGCGATATGAGGAGCGCTCACAGCACTGACAGGAGCAGGTGTGTGTGCAGCCAGTTCCTCTGCTGTGGGTGTTGTGGTGTGTGAGCTTCGCCGTGTATATAATATACACATATATATATATATACACAGGTGAAATCAGAAGTTTCCATACACTGTATAAATAGACACATCTGCAGGTTTTTCTCAATATCTGACATGAAATCAGAATAAACCTTTCCCATTTTCGGTCAATTAGGATTACCATCATTTTTAATATTTGCCAAATGCCAGAATAATGAGCGTCTCTTGTAAGGGGCATTAAAAGCGTCTTGTTATACCACTCTGACCTCCACGTGTCTTGTAAGGGGCATTAAAACCGTCTTGTTATACCACTCTGACCCCCACGTCTCCTCAGAGGGGCATTAAAACCATCTTGTTATACCACTCTGACCTACACGTCTCTTCTGAGGGGCATTAAAACCATCTTGTTATACCACTCTGACCTCCACGTCTCTTGTAAGGGGCATTAAAACCGTCTTGTTATACCACTCTGACCTCCACGTCTCTTCTGAGGGGCATTAAAAGCGTCTTGTTATACCACTCTGACCTCCACGTGTCTTGTAAGGGGCATTAAAACCGTCTTGTTATGCCACTCTGACCTCCACGTCTCTTCTGAGGGGCATTAAAAGCGTCTTGTTAAGCTACTGGGACCTCCACAACTCTTTGAACGGGCATTGCATTTCCTCATAATTTTTGGAAGCTTTTGCTTGGAAGGCATAAGCAAATACTATGGGAGACCCACTCCCCAATAATGGGAATAATGTTTTTAAGATGCTGTACTGTATGGCTCTTGTAAGGGGCATTAAAACCGTCTTGTTAAGCTACTGTGACCTCCACGTCTCTTCAAAGGGGCATTAAAAGCGTCTTCTTAAGCCACTCTGAACTCCACAGCTCTTCCAAGGGGCATTGAAATGTTGTTTTTAATTACCTTATCTCTAATCTCCACGACTCTTCCAACGGGCATTGCATTTCCTCCTAATTTTAGTCAGCTTTTGCTTTTCAATGCAAAGGTGAAAACTAAGGGAGACACACTCCCCAATAATGGGTAGAAGGTTTTTAGTACGCTGTAATCCACATCTGTTTCCAGGGGCATTGCAGTTCCTTATAATTTTTGGAAAGCCTTCCATTCACTGCTTAGGCCAACAGTGCACAGGAGACCCAGTTGCCATAAATGGAAAAAAAGGTTTAGTTAAGGCCCTCTGACCTCCATGTCATTTCCAAGGGGCATTGGAGTGCCTCAAAAGTTTTGGTAGGCATTGCACTCACTGTATGCCCTATAACTGTGTAGCCAAACCGCTCCTTTTGTTACAGAAACATATCCTACAAGACATATGTGGTTGACTGGCCTGATATTGATGTGAATGGTCCCTGTTCCTCCTGCTCTTTCTCCTTTGCCACTACCTCATCCATCATTTATCACTTGAAGCTTTGTTTTAACGAGAGTCATAGAACTTGGATAGTAGCAGGAAAACATCCAGCAATCCTCGGAGGAGGTAGGATATGCGCCAAAACGCTGACCACCTCAGGCCTAGCCGCTACTACATACATGCGCTTGCATTCCTTGAAAACAAAGCAGATGCTAACTTCTATCATCCTCATCATGCTCCTCACCTTGGCACTCTCAACTCCCCTGATAAAGAAGCCAGGGCCCACCGGAGAAGTCGGGTTCTTTGGTGGGCTCGTCCAATGCTGCCCTAAAGCAGGCCAGTCTAAGAAAAGTGTGGGGGGATGTTCCGCGGAGAAATCGGGGCGGCTTGGAACCGTTTATGGACACCTGGCCGCGGGGCGGCTGGGGACTGAGTGTGGACACCCGGCCGCCCCCCGGCGGCTGGGGACCGAGCATGGACACCCGGCCGCCGGGCGGCTGGGGACTGAGTATCGATACCTCGCTGCCGAAGCACCCATGAGGTAGTGGCCAGCTCTGGCCTCCACATGCCTAAAAGGCCCAATTTCAAGTGCACGCATGCTAGCAGTATGGTATTGCAGCCTCGGGGTGGGTTGGTGGCAGGTTGCACACTTATGCTTGCATTCCAACAAAACAAAGCAGATGCTAACTTCTATCATCATCATGCTCCTCACCTTGGCATTCTCACCTCCCCTGATGAAGTCGGTTTCTCTAGTGGGCTTGTCCAATGCTGCCCTAAAGCAGGCCAGTCTAAGAAAAGTGTGTGGGGATGTTCCGCGGAGAAATCGGGGTGGCTGGGGACCGTCTATGGACACCCCGCCGCCCCCAGGCGGCTGGGGACCAGGTGTGGACACCCGGCCGCCGGGCGGCTGGGGACTGAGTATGGATACCTCGCTGCCGAAGCAGCCATGAGGTAGTGGCCAGCTTCGGCCTCCTCAAAACTAAAAGGCCCAATTTCAAGTGCAAGCTAGCAGTATGGTATTGCAGCCTGGGGGTGGGTGGGTGGTTGGCTGCATATTTGCGCTTGCATTGCAAGGAATGGGGGAGGTATAATTGAACACTGCCCTGGGACAAGGACTTGCACGGGGATAGTTGCAAGTCTGCATCTTCTGATGCGGCAAGGATCACTTCTGATGGGCACACTTTTAGGCAGTGACCTGGGAGTCAGAGATCCTTCCAGGGGTCTTCCCCATGCTGTTCCCATGTCTTTTCAGCACTATATGCATGTGTCACACAGCACATGGCCAGATAAGGTTGTAAAATGTTAAAATGACATTTCCCGGTGAATGCATTTGTCACAGTTGAAAGCAATACAAAAGTGCAAAAACGCATAAAAAATGCTACTTGTGAACATAGCCCAAGGTGTGGAGGAGTATTTTTGTTTTTGGTTATTTATTTTACCTTATACACAAGTCTTTACCCTGGAAAAGAAATTCCTTAACATATTTCACAGGAAAAAAGTTTCACTTTCGTTTTTGAACATTTTCTTATGAGCCTGTAAAAGTGGCTTAATACCTCTGACCACGTTGTTGACAACAGTGACCTGGGGGTCAGAAATGCTTCCTGGGGCGATCCCCATGCTGTCCCCATGTCATCTGAGCACTGTCACTATCATTTTGGGCACTTTTTAGGCTTTCTACAGACTGCCGGGGGTGCCTCCGCAAAAATGCTCGGGTCTCCCATAGACTAACATGGGCTCGTTGCTCGGGTCGAGCACCCGAGTATCAGGGCGAGCTCGGGCCGAGCTCCGAGCATTTTAGTGCTCGCTCAACACTATTTATAACGGGGGCACAAGCTAGTGACTGATTTATATTCTCAGTGGAGCAGACTTCATTGCGGTGAATGATATACTCATGGGCACAGTGTGGCACATATTTGCATTTGGTGGCACAGTGGGCAGCATTATTTATTTAAGTCGCTTATATTTGTAACATTTTTGTTTTTCAGGAGTGCGGTGATCTGCTGAAAAGTGCGGAGCAGCCGAAACCTGGACAGCAAACTGCAAAGACGAATCATGGCGGGAAGTCGTCACGAAAGACTGGACTAGGTAAAGAAGAGAAGAAAGAGAGCGACTGCAGTGTATAAACTGGAGGGTTAGGTGGGGCCCATTATATTATAATAAATCTATGTGGGGCCCATTATCTTATAATAAATCTATGTGGGGCCCATTATATTATAACAAATCTATGTGGGGCCCATTATATTATAATAAATCTATGTGGGGTCCATAATATTATAATAAATCTATGTGGGGTCCATAATATTAAAGGGACGGATATGTGGGGCCCATTATATTATAATAAATCTATGTGGTGCCCATTATATTAAAGGGAAAGCTATGTGGGGCCAATTATATTAAAGGGAAAGCTATGTGGGGCCAATTATATTAAGGGGAAAGCTATGTGGGGCCCATTATATTAAAGGGAAAGCTATGTGGGGCCCGTTATATTAAAGGGAAAGCTATGTGGGGCCCATTATATTAAAGAGAAAGCTATGTGGGGCCCATTATAGTAAAGAGAAAGCTATGTGGGGCCCATTATATTAAAGAGAAAGCTATGTGGGGCCCATTATATTAAAGAGAAAGCTATGTGGGGCCCATTATATTAAAGAGAAAGCTATGTGGGGCCCATTATATTAAAGAGAAAGCTATGTGGGGCCCATTATATTAAAGGGAAAGCTATGTGGGGCCCATTATGTTAAAGAGAAAGCTATGTGGGGCCCATTATATTAAAGAGAAAGCTATGTGGGGCCCATTTTATTAAAGAGAAAGCTGTGTGGGGCCCATTATATTAAAGAGAAAGCTATATGGGGCCCATTATATTAAAGAGAAAGCTATATGGGGCCCATTATATTAAAGAGAAAGCTATGTGGGGCCCATTATATTAAAGAGAAAGCTATGTGGGGCCCATTATATTCAAGAGAAAGCTATGTGCGGCCCATTATATTAAAGAGAAAGCTATGTGGGGCCCATTATATTAAAGAGAAAGCTATGTGGGGCCCATTATATTAAAGAAAAAGCTATGTGGGGCCCATTATATTAAAGAAAAAGTTATGTGGGACCCATTATATTAAAGGGAAAGCTATGTGGGGCCCATTATATTAAAGGGAAAGCTATGTGGGGCCCATTATATTAAAGGGAAAGCTATGTGCGGCCCATTATATTAAAGAGAAAGCTATGTGGGGCCCATTATATTAAAGAGAAAGCTATGTGGGGCCCATTATATTAAAGAGAAAGCTATGTGGGGCCCATTATATTAAAGAGAAAGCTATGTGGGGCCCATTATATTAAAGGGAAAGCTATGTGGGGCCCATTATATAATAATAAAATCTATGTGGTGCCCATTATATTAAAGGGAAAGCTATGTGGGGCCCATTATATTAAAGAGAAAGCTATGTGGGGCCCATTATATTAAAGGGAAAGCTATGTGGGGCCCATTATATTAAAGGGAAAGCTATGTGGGGCCCGTTATCTTAAAGGGACATCTACGTAGGGCCCATTATATTAAATGGATGTCTATGTGGGGCCCATTATATTAAAGAGAGAGCTATGTGGGGCCCATTATATTAAAGAGAAAGCTATGTGGGGCCCATTATATTAAAGAGAAAGCTATGTGGGGCCCATTATATTAAAGGGAAAGCTATGTGGGGCCCATTATATTAAAGAGAAGGCTATGTGGGGCCCATTATATTAAAGGGAAAGCTATGTGGGGCCCATTATATAATAATAAAATCTATGTGGGGCCCATTATATTAAAGGGAAAGCTATGTGGGGCCCGTTATCTTAAAGGGACATCTACGTATATGATAAATTCTATATGGGGCCCATGATATTTAATGGAAGGCTATGTGAGGCCCATTATATTAAATAGAGGACTATGTGGGGACCAATACATTAAAAAGAAAGCTATATTGGGGCCCACTATGTTATCTGGAAGGTTTTGTGGGGCCCTCTGTATTAAATTGAGGGCTATGTGAGGCCTATTAAATTAAATGGAAAGCGTTGCGGGGCCCATAATATTATATGGAAGGCTATGTGAGGCGCATTTATCAAATAAAGGGCTATGTAGCGCCAATTATATTAAATGGAAGCCTGTGTTTTGTCCATTATATTAAATAGAGATGTATCTTGGCTCCATTATAATAAATGGAAGGCAATGTGGGGACCATTATATTAAATGGAGGGTTATGTGGGGCCCATTATATTAAATGGAAGCCTATATGGAGCCCAGTAAATTAAATGTAAAGCTATGTGGGGCCCAATATTTTAAATGGAAGGTTAAGTGGGGCCAATTGTATTAAATAGAGGGCTATGTGGTGCCCAATATAAAACATGGAAGGCTTTTTGGTGCCCATTATATTAAATAGAGGGATATTTTGGCCCCATTTTATTAAATGGAAGGCTATGTCAGGTCCAATATATTAAATGGAGTCCAGTGCGGCCTATTATATTAAATTGACGGTTATTGGGGTTCAATAAATTAAATGAAAAGCTATGTGGAGCCCAATAAATTAAATTATAGTACATGGAAGGCAATGTGCGGCTCATTATACTATATAGAGGGCTATGTGGGGGCCATTATACTTTATAGAATTCTATGTGGGGGTCCATTATACTTTTGCCAATGGCAAATTGTGTGTTCCGGTGGCACTCGAAAGGTAAAGGGTGTGCTCCGGTGGCACTCCAACGTCATAGGGTGTGCTCTGGTGGCACACCAATGGCAAAAAGGCCAAAGAGTAGACTCTGGTGGCAGACTGAGCAGCCCTAGAGTGCGCCCCAGTGATAAGCAATAAGGCCAAAGAATGTACCCTGGTGGTAGGCTAAAAAGCCCTAGAGTGCGCCCCAGTGGTAAGCAATAAGGCCAAAGAGTGCACCCCGGTGGCAGGCTAAAAAAGCCTAAAATGAGTGCCCCGGTGGTAAGCAAAATGGTCAGAGTGTACCCCGGTCGCAGTTAAAAAGCCCAAGTTGGGTGCCCCGGTGGTAAGCTAAAAGGCCAAAGAGTGCACCCCGGTGGAAGCTAAAAAGCCCAAGATGGGTGCCCCGGTGGTAAGCAAAAAAAGTCACATATTGGGCCCCTCTGGTAGGCCTACGGGAAATAGAGTTCTCCGATGGCACACCAACGGTAAAGGGTGTGCCCGATGGTACTCCAATGGTAAAGGGTGTGCTTCAGTGGCATGCCAGTGGCAAAAAGTGTACTCCGGTGGCATGCTAATGGTGAAAGGTGTGCTCTTTTGGCACCCCAACTGTAAAGAGTGTGTTCCAGTGGCACCCCAGCAGCCAATGGTGTACTTCGGTGGCAGACCATCGGGAAATGGTGTGATATGTAAGGCTCATCATAACAAAAGGGAGGGCTATGTGGGACCCATTATTTTATATGGAAAGCAAGGTGGGGCCCATTATATTAATTAGGGGCTTATGTGGGGCTCTTTATATTAAATAAAAACATATGTGGGCCCCATTAAATAAAATGGAAGGCTATGTGGACCCCATTAAATTAAATGGAAGGCTATGTGGACCCCATTAAATTAAATGGAAGGCTATGTGGGGCCCATTATATTAAATGGAAGCCTATATGGGGCCCAATAAATTAAATGAAAAGCTACAGTATGTACAGCAATAATAAAAATGGTAATAATACAGGGTGGGCTATTTATATGGATACACCTAAATTAAATGGAATGGTTGGTGATGTCAACTTCCTGTTTATGGCACATTAGTATATGGGAGGGGGAAACTTTTCCAGATGGGTGGTGACTATGGCGGCCATTTTGAAGTCGGCCATTTTGGATCTAACTTTATTTTTTTCAATGGGAAGAGGGTGATGTGACACATCAAACTCATTGAGAATTTCATAAGAAAATACAATGGTGTGCTTGGTTTTAACATAACTTTATTCTTTCATGAATTTTTTACAAGTTTATGACCACTTATAAAATGTGTTTAAAGTGCTGCCCATTGTGTTGGATTGTCAATGCAACCCTCTTCTCCCACTCTTGACACACTGATAGCAACACCGCAGAAGAAATGCTAGCACAGGCTTTCAGTATCCGTTGTTTCAGATGCTGAAAGTTTATATGGGGCCTATTAAAATAAATGGAAGACTATGCAGGACCTCTTGTAATAACTAGAAGGCAATTTGTGGCCCATTATATTAAACTAGATGGTGGCCCGATTCTAACTCATCGGGTATTCTAGAATATGTATGCGGCCGGCCGCGACCAATCAGCGAACCGTGTTAGTGAGAACCGGAGAGCATGTTTAAATTTGGCGCCAAAACCGGTGATTGGTCACGGCTGGCGGCCGCGACCAATCAGCGAATCGTATTAGTGAGAACCGGGGAGCGGGTACTTCCACTGTGAGCAGCCGGGAGATGACCGGCTGCTCGCAGCAGAAGTATCCCAACCGGCGGCGCCGCTCCCCGGTCCTCCCTTCACACTTGCCGTCGGGAGATCAGCGGCCCTAGCCGCTGATCTAGCGAAGGTAGCCGCATGAAGGTCAGCGGCGCCGCAGGTTGGGGTACTTCTGCTGCGAGCAGCCGGGAGATGACCGGCTGCATCGCCACTGACCTCTGTGCAGAGCGGTGTTTAAATTTGGAGCCAATATCGCTGATTGGTCGTGGCCGCCGAATCGTATTAGTGAGGACAGGGGAGCGGCGCTGCCTGTGCGGGTACTTCCACTGCGAGCAGCCGAGAAATGACCGTCTGCTCGCAGCAGAAGTATCCCGACCGGTGGCGCCGCTCCCCGGTCCTCCCTTCACACTTTCCGTCGGAAGATCAGCGGCCCTAACCGCTGATCTCCCAACGGTAGCCGCATGGAGGTCAGCGGCGCCGCTGGTCGGGGTACTTCTGCTGCTAGCGCCGGTCATCTCCCGGCTACATCGCCGCTGACCTCCGTGCGGCAGATGAACTGCTAATGGCCGCCATCTTTTTCTGAAATCCCACGTCGCTGATTGACCACGGTCGGACCAATCAGCGACGCAGGACTTCCTGGACAGAAGGACAGACAGACATGATAAGACGATTATATATATTAAATGTAAGGTTATGTAGGGCCCAATATATTCAATGAAAAACTATATGGACCCATTATATAAAACAAAAAGCTAAGTGTGGCCCATTTTATTAAATGGATGATGGCGTGCTCCCTTGGCAAGCCAGCGGGAAAGTGGCGTGCTTCCGGTGGCAAGCCACCGGGACAGTGGCGTGCTCCGGTGGCAAGCCACCGGGAAAGTGGCGTGTTCCGGTGGCAAGCCAGCGGGAAAGTGGCGTGCTCCGGTGGCAAGCCAGCGGGAAAGTGGCGTGCTCCGGTGTCAAGCCAGCGGGACAGTGGCGTGCTCCGGTGGCAAGCCAGCGGGAAAGTGGCGTGCTCCGGTGGCAAGCCAACGGGAAAGTGGCGTGCTCCGGTGGCAAGCCAACGGGAAAGTGGCGTGCTCCGGTGGCAAACCAACGGGAAAGTGGCGTGCTCCGGTGGCAAGCCAACGGGAAAGTGGCGTGCTCCGGTGGCAAGCCAACGGGAAAGTGGCGTGCTCCGGTGGCAAGCCAACGGGAAAGTGGCGTGCTCCGGTGGCAAGCCAGCGGGAAAGTGGCGTGCTCCGGTGGCAAGCCAGCGGGAAAGTGGCATGCTCCGGTGGCAAGCCAGCGGGAAAGTGGCGTGCTCCGGTGGCAAGCCAACGGGAAAGTGGCGTGCTCCGGTGGCAAGCCAACGGGAAAGTGGCGTGCTCCGGTGGCAAGCCAACGGGAAAGTGGCGTGCTCCGGTGGCAAGCCAACGGGAAAGTGGCGTGCTCCGGTGGCAAGCCAACGGGACTGTGGCGTGCTCCGGTGGCAAGCCAACGGGAAAGTGGCGTGCTCCGGTGGCAAGCCAACGGGAAAGTGGCGTGCTCGGGTGGCAAGCCAACGGGAAAGTGGCGTGCTCCGGTGGCAAGCCAACGGGAAAGTGGCGTGCTCCGGTGGCAAGCCAACGGGAAAGTGGCGTGCTCCGGTGGCAAGCCAACGGGAAAGTGGCGTGCTCCGGTGGCAAGCCAACGGGACTGTGGCGTGCTCCGGTGGCAAGCCAACGGGAAAGTGGCGTGCTCCGGTGGCAAGCCAACGGGAAAGTGGCGTGCTCCGGTGGCAAGCCAACGGGAAAGTGGCGTGCTCTGGTGGCAAGCCAACGGGAAAGTGGCGTGCTCCGGTGGCAAGCCAACGGGAAAGTGGCGTGCTCCGGTGGCAAGCCAACGGGAAAGTGGCGTGCTCCGGTGGCAAGCCAGCGGGAAAGTGGCGTGCTCCGGTGGCAAGCCAACGGGAAAGTGGCGTGCTCCGGTGGCAAGCCAACGGGAAAGTGGCGTGCTCCGGTGTCAAGCCAACGGGAAAGTGGCTTGCTCCGGTGGCAAGCCAACGGGAAAGTGGCGTGCTCCGGTGGCAAGCCAACGGGACTGTGGCGTGCTCCGGTGGCAAGCCAACGGGAAAGTGGCGTGCTCCGGTGGCAAGCCAACGGGAAAGTGGCGTGCTCCGGTGGCAAGCCAACGGGAAAGTGGCGTGCTCCGGTGGCAAGCCAACGGGAAAGTGGCGTGCTCCGGTGGCAAGCCAACGGGAAAGTGGCGTGCTCCGGTGGCAAGCCAACGGGAAAGTGGCGTGCTCCGGTGGCAAGCCAACGGGACTGTGTCGTGCTCCGGTGGCAAGCCAACGGGAAAGTGGCGTGCTCCGGTGGCAAGCCAACGGGAAAGTGGCGTGCTCCGGTGGCAAGCCAACGGGAAAGTGGCGTGCTCCGGTGGCAAGCCAGCGTGAAAGTGGCGTGCTACGGTGGCAAGACAACGGGAAAGTGGCGTGCTCCGGTGGCAAGCCAACGGGAAAGTGGCGTGCTCCGGTGGCAAGCCAACGGGAAAGTGGCGTGCTCCGGTGGCAAGCCAACGGGAAAGTGGCGTGCTCCGGTGGCAAGCCAACGGGAAAGTGGCGTGCTCCGGTGGCAAGCCAACGGGAAAGTGGCGTGCTCCGGTGGCAAGCCAACGGGAAAGTGGCGTGCTCCGGTGGCAAGCCAACGGGACTGTGGCGTGCTCCGGTGGCAAGCCAACGGGAAAGTGGCGTGCTCCGGTGGCAAGCCAACGGGAAAGTGGCGTGCTCCGGTGGCAAGCCAACGGGACTGTGGCGTGCTCCGGTGGCAAGCCAACGGGACTGTGGCGTGCTCTGGTGGCAAGCCAACGGGACTGTGGCGTGCTTCGGTGGCAAGCCAGCGGGAAAAGGTGTGCTCCGGTGGCATGCTAATGGTAAAGGTGTGCTCCAGTGGCATTCTAACGGTAAAGGTGTGCTGCGGTCACATGCTAATGGTAAAGGTGTGCTCCGGTGGCATGCTAACGGGAATAGGTGTGCTCCGATGGCATGCTAACGGGAATAGGTGTGCCCGGTGGCATACTAACGGGAAAAGGTGTGCTACGGTGGCATGCTAGCGGGAAATGGTGTGCTTCGGTGGCATGATAACGAGAAAAGGGGTACTCCATTGGCACCACAATGGTCAAGGGACTTGGAAATGTCACATGTGAAGTCATACTCGCATAGTGTCTGTTGTTGCAGGGATCAAAAGAGCGACCCGGTGGAACAAGATGTGGACACTGTGCGGCAGATGGTGGTTTAAGGACAGCAAACAGCAAAATAAGACCAACCAACAGCAAGAAAACAATCCAAGAATTACCGCAGCAGACAAGTAAGTGATTGTGATTCTTTTAAACGGTGATGTATGATCAGATGAAGTGGAATGCAGTAAGTTTGGAAATATGATTAACATGTTAATAAAGTGTCTGAAATGTATGAGCGAGAAAGAGAAAAAGGTGGATTGTTACAGGGGGACAGCTGAGAGTAGGGAGTTGCAGAGAAAGTCCTTGTGACAGGTTTAGGATGTATACGGCTGTTTATTGCCTCCTCCACATACAAAGGCAGGAGATGAGACTATCAAACTATTGAACTTGGAGTTGTCAGTAATGTTGGAGGTGAAATTAATAAAGCAAGTAAAATGGGAAAGAAAAAAAGGGGTTGTATGTTTGCCTGGTCAGAGGGATGTTTGCCTGGTCATGGGGATGTTTGTCTGGTCAGAGGGATGTTTGCCTGGTCAGAGGGATGTTTGCCTGGTCAGGGGGATGTTTGCCTGGTCAGGGGGATGTTTGTCTGGTCAGGGGGATGTTTGTCTGGTCAGAGGGATGTTTGCTTCACGTTGGGGAAGAGGGAAAGGACTGAATAATCCGGCACCTGTCCTATCCACAGGATGGTCAGCTAGTGCCGCCATTGGGAAAGAGCTGACCTAGTGTCACTATCAATCATCAGAGTCTGCAGTACAACTGATTAGGGGTCCAGCAGGGGGGCGCTGATGACACAGGTGGACCTTGGGGTGGTTTTCCGGTTGCGGACGCTGCACCTAGAGGGTTTTCTTCATGTAATTATCCTCCTCACATTGCAGACTTGTGAACTTTATAAATATTCTTCATTTGCTTATTTTCTTCCTTCTCTCCCAAACACGTTGCTGAAGTGCTGTCTCACCCCCACTGCCCCCATCCAGAAGCTTCTTGTAGCTGCTCTTCAGTGAGATTTGTCCTCTATATACCAGCAGTCTGTGTATGGGCCTGTCTCTGTCTGATCCTCTCTGCTCTCCACCCCTGCAGTCAGACATGGGAAACCCTGTACTCGGATTACTTCACATCTTGGTGAACAACAGCTGAAAGGACCCTATAAAGGAGCCTGTACCAGGCAGGGGACAGCGGTGCAGCATTGTGCTTGTGGGTGCAATCGGGCGGTGGAGTCAGAAATTGGGGAATACTTGGGTGCTCTCTGGACGGACAATATTAGTGCTGCAGTAATTTCCCACAAGTTTTTGCACAGAGCGGCCACTAATATAGAATAAAGTAAAACAATTGTGCTCTGTAAATAATGGCTGTGCTTTGCTACAAATGCTTCATGTTCGCAGGAGGTTTTTTTTTCTTTAATAAATTTTATTTAGTTTATAATTGATTTTTTCTCTTTCTGCTAGATATCAGCACATGATAGAGTCCGTACGGGACTGGTATAAGAAGTTCTTGGCTGAGAAGGAAAGAAGCTTCATTCCTCCATGAGCTGCAGTTCTTTGTGTCCAGTCGGGAACTCTATTAGTAAGTAGATTTTATCACCGGCGCAGACATTTCCGGGAAGGTTCCAATTGGCCGAATACAAGACGTTCATTAAACTCTTCATTTGAAATAAACGTCTGGTTATCATCCACAATACTTAATACCGGTCACTTGTCACAAATTTGTATATTTTTACCTGTTATAAAATGCTGCTCATCCCTTGAATCTTTTCTTTTTTTTTGTCATTTTAGACAAAACATTACATATTCCTGACAAGTCCCAGGTCTTTTCACACCACTCGTTTTGCAGGTTCTTTAATACTACAGCACTTACGTTATTGGGGTCATTTTTGTGCAGTTTGCAGTTACATGATTTTTTATACATGTTTTTTTTTAGCTTTGTCTTGTTATTACATCACATTCATCTTTTTCCTCTCTTGCTTTCCTGGACTGAAGGAAACATATCTCCAAGTCACTCTGAGCAGCCGGCAGGAGAGATGGACCCTCAGGAGCCTCCTAGTCTTCAGAATCCACATGAAGGAGAAGTCCAAGAACAAGAAAGGCCTCCGACAGCAGAGCAACCTGTCCGCCAAAAAGTCCCAGAAGAAGAAGCGATGGTCCCGCAGCTCATCTGTGTTTTTCCTAAATGTGGATTATACTTTTACTGATTGTAATTTTCTTGGTCGATACCAGATAAAGTTTTGGATGACAACTGTCTGGACTTGTGTCTTATTTTACATTTCTCCTTTTTTCTTCTTGCTTCCCCTCCAGTGAGATCTGGCTTAGGTGATAAAAGCCTTTCTCTATCCGGTATTTTTGCAGCAGGCTGGAGAATGACTTTCTGGATGATAACTTGCCTTAGTCTCAGATGCCCATACACTAGTTAGCTTTAGACCGGACGCTTGTCCACACAACACATCCCGACTCCCCCATATACATGAATGTGGTTATATGTGTGGGGGAGATGGCCCCATACACAGCACATGGTCGGCTGCTCCAGCAAAAATCCTTGGGTTTGACCTACCTTCCTGTAATATATATGGGGGGCCATTAGTTGGATGTTTGCAGGACCCCTCTTTGTCCGACAGCTTCCCTCCCCCACACATAGCAAGCAGTGTACAGACAAGCTCCCTTCCCGCACATACAGCATATATATCATATAAAGAAAAAACCTAGAAGTCTGAACTGAAACATAAATTGATGTGCATGCAAAATGTAAATGCATGTTCACACACGGCCACTAGACAAAGAAAAACCAAAGACAAGGAAAATACCCAAGTAACTGGAAGTAAATGGGTAAATCGCATAGTGCAAAAATAATAAATAATGAAGGGTATTTAGTTAACATAATTTTGATCAAAATAATGTAAAAGCTATCCCGCCACGTCATAGCAACCCTTATGGGACAGTCCTAACTCTAATATTAAAACCTTACCATTTGTCAAGTGACGTACATATGGATAAGGGCAGAGAGACTAACCCCCTAGTAGAAGCATAGACCTGAGGCAGAATAAACATTTCAGCTCAGACAAAGGGTGGCCACACCCTAATATGTACTAAAGCACACTGAACTACAAAGAAAAAACCTAGAAGTCTGAACTGAAACATAAATTGATGTGCATGCAAAATGTAAATGCATGTTCACACAAGGACACTAGACAAAGAAAAACCAAAGGCAAGCAAAATACCCAAGTAATTAGAAGTAAATGGGTAAATCGCAAAGTGCAAAAATAATAAATAATGAAGGGTATTTAGTAGTGAAGAGCGAGCACTAAAATGCTCGGATGCTCAAAGCTCGGGCCGAGCTCGCCATGATACTCGGTTGCTCGACCTGAGCCACGAGCCCAATGTTAGTCTATGGGAGACCCGAGCATTTTCGCGGCGGCATCCCCGGCTGTCTTTTAAAAGCCTAACAAGTGCCCAAAACGATAGTGACAGTGCTCAAATGACATGGGGACAGCATGGGGATCGCCCCAGGAAGCATTTCTGACCCCCAGGTCACTTCTGTCAACAACGTGGTCAGAGGTATTAAGCCACTTTTAAGGGCTCACAATAAAACGTTCAAAAACTAAACTGAAACTGCTTTCCTGTGAAATATGTTAAGGAAGTTCCTTTCCAGGGTAAAGACTTGTGTATAAGGAAAAATAAATAACAAAAAAAAAAAAATACTCCTCCACACCTTGGGCTATGTTCACAAGTAGCATTTTTAATGTGTTTTTGCACTTTTGTATTGCTTCAACCGTGACAAATGCATTCACCGGGAAATGTCATTTTAACATTTTACAACCTTATCTGGCCATGTGCTGTGTGACACATGCATACAGTGCTGAAAAGACATGGGGACAGCATGGGGAAGACCCCTGGAAGCATCTCTGACTCCCCGGTCACTGACTAAAAGTGTGCCCATCAGAAGTCATCCTTGCAGCATCAGAAGATGCAGACTTGCAACTATCCCCGTGCAAGTTCTTGTCCCAGGGCAGGGTTCAATTGTACCTCCCCCATTCCTTGCAATGCAAGCGCAAATATGCAGCCAACCACCCACCCACCCCCAGGCTGCAATACCATACTGCTTGCTTGCACTTGAAATTGGGCCTTTTAGGCATGTGGAGGCGGAATCTGGCCACCATGTCATGGCAGCGTTGGCGGCCTGGTATCCATACTCAGTCCCCAGCCGCCCGGCGGCGGGGTGTCCACACTCGGTCCCCAACCGCCAGGGGGCGGCCGGGTGTCCATACTCGGTCGCCAGCCGCCTGGGGGCAGCCGGGTGTCCATAAACGGTCCCCAGCCGCCCCTATTTCTCCTTGGAACATCCACCCACACACTTTTCTTAGCCTGGCCTGCTTTAGAGCAGCATTGGACGAGCCCACCAGAGAACCAGACTCCTCCGGTGGGCCCTGGCTTCTCCATCAGGGGAGTTGAGAGTGCCAAGGTGAGGACCATGATGATGATACAAGTTAGCATCTGCTTTGTTTTGTTGGAATGCAAGCGCATGTATGTAGTAGCGGCAAGGCCTGAGGTGGTCAGCGTTTTGGCGCATATCCTACCTCCTCCGAGGATTGCTGGATGTTTTCCTGCTACTATCCCAGTTCTATGACTCCCGTTAAAACAAAGCTTCAGGTGATGAATGATGGATGAGGTGGTGGCAAAGGAGAGCAGGAGGAACAGGGACCATTCACATCAATATCAGGCCAGTCAACCACATATGTCTTGTAGGATATGTTTCTGTAACAAAAGGAGCGGTTTGGCTACACAGTTATAGGGCATACAGTGAGTGCAATGCCTACCAAAAATTTCGAGGCACTCCAATGTACCTTGGAAATGACATGGAGGTCAGAGGGCCTTAACTAAACAGTTTTTTCCATTTATAGCAACTGGGTCTCCTGTACACTGTTGGCCTAAACAGTGAATGGAAGGCTTTCCAAAAATTATGAGGAACTGCAATGCCCCTTGAAACAGACGTGGATTACAGCGTACTAAAAACCTTCTACCCACTATTGGGGAGTGGGTCTCCCTTAGTATTCGCCTTTGCATTGAAAAGCAAAAGCTGACTAAAATTAGGAGGAAATGCAATGTCCGTTGGAAGAGTTGTGGAGGTTAGAGGTAATTAAAAACAACATTTCAATGTAGCTTAACAAGATGGTTTTAATGCCCCTCGGAAAAGACGTGGAGGTCCCAGTAGCTTAACCAGACGGTTTGAATGCCCCTCGGAAGAGGGGCTTTTAATGCCCCTTCCAAGAGCCATACAGTACAGCATAGTACAAACATTATTCCCATTATTGGGGAGTGTGTATCCCATAGTCATTGCTTATGCCTTCCAATCAAAAGCTGCCAAAAATTGGGACGGAGGAACTTGCAATGCCCCTTACAAGAGTCATGCAGTACAGCATATTCCAAACATTATTCCCATTATTGGGGAGTGGGTCTCCCATAGTATTTGCTTATGCCTTCCAAGCAAAAGCTGCCAAAAATTAGGACGAAGGAGCTTGCAATGCCCCTTACAAGAGCCATGCAGTACAGCATATTACAAACATTATTCCCATTATTGGGGAGTGGGTCTCCCATAGTATTTGCTTATGCCTTCCAAGAAAAAGCTGCCAAAAATTAAGAGGAACTGCAATGCCCGTTCGAAGGGTCGTGGAGGTTAGAGTTAATTAAAAACAACATATCAATGCCCCTTGGAAGAGCAGTGGAGTTCAGAGTGGTTTAACAAGACGCTATTAATGCCCCTCAAAAGAGATGTGGAGGTCCTAGTAGCTTAACAAGACGGTTTTAATACCCCTTGGAAAAGTGGTGGAGGTCCCAGTAGCTTAACAAGACGGTTTTAATACCCCTCGGAAAAGTGGTGGAGGTCACAGTAGCTTAAGAAGACGCTTTTAATGCCCCTCAGAAGAAACGTGGAGATCCCAGTAGCTTAACAAGACGGTTTTAATGCCCCTTGGAAAAGTGGTGGAGGTCGCAGTAGCTTAACAAGACGCTATTAATGCCCCTCAGAAGAGACGTGGAGGTCCCAGCAGCTTAACAAGACGGTTTGAATGCCCCTTGGAAGAGACGTGGAGGTCACAGTAGCTTAACAAGACGCTATTAATGCCCCTCAGAAGAGACGTGGAGGTTCCAGCAGCTTAACATGACGGTTTTAATGCTCCTCAGAAAAGTGGTGGAGGTCCCAGTAGCTTAACAAGATGGTTTTAATGCCCCTCAGAAACGTAGTGGAGGTCCCAGTAGCTTAACAAGACTGTTTGAATGCCCCTTGGAAGAGACGTGGAGGTCCCAGTAGCTTAACTGGCCGGTTTAAAGGCCCTTGGAAAAGTGGTGGAGGTCACAGTAGCTTAACAAAACGCTATTAATGCCCCTCAGAAGAGACGTGGAGGTCTCAGTAGCTTAACAAGACGGTTTTAATGCTCCTCAGAAAAGTGGTGGAGGTCCCAGTAGCTTAACAAGACGGTTTTAATGCCCCTTGGAAAAGTGGTGGAGGTCGCAGTAGCTTAACAAGACGGTTTGAATGCCCCTTGGAAGAGACGTGGAGGTCCCAGTACCTTAACAAGATGGTTTTAATGCTCCTCAGAAAAGTGGTGGAGGTCCCAGTAGCTTAACAAGACGGTTTTAATGCCCCTTGGAAAAGTGGTGGAGGTCGCAGTAGCTTAACAAGACGGTTTGAATGCCCCTTGGAAGAGACGTGGAGGTCCCTGTAGCTTAACAAGACGGTTTGAATGCCCCTTGGAAGAGACGTGGAGGTCCCAGTAGCTTAACAAGACTGTTTTAATGCCCCTCGGAAAAGTGGTGGAGGTCACAGTAGCTTAACAAGACGCTTTTAATGCCCCTCGGAAGAGACGTGGAGGTCCAAGTAGCTTAACAAGACGGTTTGAATGCCCCTTGGAAGAGACGTGGAGGTCCCAGTAGCTTAACAAGACGGTTTGAATGCCCCTTGGAAGAGACGTGGAGGTCCCAGTAGCTTAACAAGACAGTTTTAATGCCCCTCGGAAAAGTTGTGGAGGTCACAGTAGCTTAACAAGATGCTTTTAATGCCTCTCAGAAGAGACGTGGAGGTCCCAGTAGCTTAACAAGATGGTTTGAATGTCCCTTGGAAGAGAAGTGGAGGTCCCAGTAGCTTAACAAGACGGTTTTAATGCTTCTCGGAAAAGTGGTGGAGGTCCAAGTAGCTTAAAAAGACGCTTTTACTGCCCCTCGAAAAAGTGGTGGAGGTCGCAGTAGCTTAACAAGACGGTTTGAATGTCCCTTGGTAGAGACGTGGAGGTCCCAGTAGCTTAACAAGACAGTTTGAATGCCCCTTGGAAGAGACGTGGAGGTCCCAGTAGCTTAACAAGATGGTTTTAATGCCCCTCGGAAAAGTGGTGGAGGTCACAGTAGCTTAACAATTCGCTTTTAATGCCCCTCAGAAGAGAAGTGGAGATCCCAGTAGCTTAACAAGACGGTTTGAATGCCCCTTGGAAGAGACGTGGAGGTCACATTAGCTTAACAAGACGGTTAGAATGCCCCTTGGAAGAGACGTGGAGGTCACAGTAGCTTAACAAGATGGTTTTAATGCTCCTCGGAAAAGTGGTGGAGGTCCCAGTAACTTAACAAGATGCTTTTAATGCCCCTCGGAAAAGTGGTGGAGGTCCCAGTAGCTTAACAAGACGCTTTGAATGCCCCTTGGAAGAGACGTGGAGGTCACAGTAGCATAACAAGATGGTTTTAATGCTCCTCGGAAAAGTGGTGGAGGTCCCAGTAGCTTAACAAGATGCTGTTAATGCCCCTCGGAAAAGTGGAGGTCCCAGTAGCTTAACAAGACGGTTTTAATGCCCCTTGGAAAAGTGGTGGAGGTCGTAGTAGCTTAACAAGACTGTTTGAATGCCCCTTGGAAAAGTGGTGCAGGTCCCAGTAGCTTAACAAGATGGTTTGAATGCCCCTTGGAAGAGACGTGGAGGTACCAGTAGCTTAAAAAGACGGTTTTAATGCCCCTCGGAAAAGTGGTGGAGGTCCCAGTAGCTTAACAAGACGGTTTTAATGCCCCTCGGAAAAGTGGTGGAGGTCCCAGTAGCTTAACAATACGCTTTTAATGCCTCTCAGAAGAGACGTGGAGGTCCCAGTAGCTTAACAAGACGGTTTGAATGCCCCTTGGAAGAGACATGGAGGTCCCAGTAGCTTAACAAGACGGTTTTAATGCTTCTCGGAAAAGTGGTGGAGGTCCCAGTAGCTTAATAAGACGCTTTTAATGCCCCTCGAAAAAGTGGTGGAGGTCGCAGTAGCTTACCAAGACGGTTTGAATGCCCCTTGGAAGAGACGTGGAGGTCCCAGTAGCTTAACAAGACAGTTTGAATGCCCCTTGGAAGAGACGTGGAGGTCCCACTAGCTTAACAAGACGTTTTTAATGCCCCTCGGAAAAGTGGTGGACGTACCAGTAGCTTACTAAGACGCTTTTAATGCCCCTCAGAAAAGTGGTGGAGGTCCCAGTAGCTTAACAAGACGGTTTGAATGCTCCTTGGAAGAGATGTGGAAGTCCAAGTAGATTAACAAGACGGTTTTAATGCTCCTCGGAAAAGTGATGGAGGTCGCAGTAGCTTAACAAGACGCTTTTAATGCCCCTTACAAGAGCCATACAGTACAGCATTTTAAAAATATTATTCCCATTATTGGGGAGTGGGTCTCCCACAGTCTTTGCTTATGCCTTCCAAGCAAAAGCTGACAAAAATAAGGACGGAGGAACTTTCAATAATGGCAACACGGACCACGGTCACCCTAGTGGTATAGTGGTGGTGGAGGCTGAGGATAAGGAGAAGAACATAAAACAGCCAAAATGAGGAAGCGTATACCCATGTGTGGGTGTGAAGCGGTGCATGTGAATACACCTTCCGAAATAACACAGTGGATTTGACTTTATGTTACTCTGCTGTCATTTGGTGGTGATGAGAAGTCTGGCCCAATCCAGCTACTGTTCATTTTGATAAGGGTCAGCTTGTCAGCATTGTCAGTTGACAGGCAAGTGCGCTTATCAGTTATAATTACCCCAGCAGCACTAAAAACACGCTCTAATAACACGCTAGCGGCAGGGCAGGCCAGGACCTCCAAGGCGTACAGAGCGATTTCATTCCAAGTGTCCAGCTTGGATACCCAATAATTAAAAGGCACAGAGGAATCACGGAGGACGCTGGTACGGTCGGCAAGGTACTCCCTCACCATCTTTTGAAACTTTCCACTGCTTGTGAGAGTACCCCGCGCCTCAGGGCCTGTAAGCTGGGCAGGTCTCAGAAAACTGTCCCAGAATGTTGACAGTGTTCCCCTGCCTCTGCTGGATTGGAGTTGCCTCTCTCTCGCTTGTACGCCTTGGTTGGTCAACGAACTGTGACCTCTGCCGCTAGCGTGTTCAAATGGGAATTTTTTTTTAACAGTTCTGCAGCAAGGGCCTTCTGGTACTGCCCCATTTTCGTAGACCTCTCCACCTCAGGAATAAGAGAGTGAAAGTTCTCCTTGTAGCGGGGGTCTAAAAGTGTCACCAACCAGTAATGACTGTCACCCAACATTTTGACAACGCGAGGGTCACGGTTAAGGCAGAGTAACATAAAGTCAGCCATGCGTGCCAGACTGGTAACGGGCAAGACTTCCGTGTCCTCACCAAGATGACGACTGACCATGCTCTCCTCCTCCTCCTCCTCCCCCCCCCCCGTCCTCAGGCCACCCACGCTGAACTGACAGTATGACAGTTGTACAGGTACTACCGTCTACAGCGCATGATACAAGCTCCTGTTCTTCCTCCTCCTCCTCTCCCTCATTGTCCCCCAATGCACGTTGGGATGAGATGAGGCTGGGCTGTGTGTAATCGACCGCTACGGCTTCTTGATCCATTTCATCATACTCTGGCTGCAATGCCTCCTCTTTAATTCTCTGCAGAGAGCATTGCAAAAGACAGACAAGTGGAATGCTGACGCTAATGATGGCGTCATCGCCACTCACCATCTTGGTGGACTCCTCAAAGTTTGTCAAGATGGTACATACAGTACAGACCAAAAGTTTGGACACACCTTCTCATTTAAAGATTTTTCTGTATTTTCATGACTATGAAAATTGTACATTCACACTGAAGGCATCAAAACTATGAATTAACACATGTGGAATTATATACTTAACAAAAAAGTGTGAAACAACTGAAAATATGTCTTATATTCTAGGTTCTTCAAAGTAGCCACCTTTTGCTTTGATGACTGCTTTGCACTCTTGAGAGACTGCCATAAAGACTGAGAGGAGGGGGCATCTTTGCATGCAGTATGGACAGGGGATTGCCATTCACACACAACAGGTGACACCAGCTGACACTGGTCATGGACCCTGGGGTTCGCCCCACAAAGTCGGGTGCTTTGCTGCCATGTGCTTGATCATGCTGGTGGTGGTCAGGCTGGTAGTTTTGTCACCCCTGCTGATGCTGGCATGGCAGGTGGTACAAATGGCCTTTTTGGGGATATCAGCAGAGTCTTTAAAAAAATTCCAGACTCTGGAAGACCTACAGGTTGTACTGGCAACGTCCCTCGTGTTGGTGTTACGGGGAACTGTTCCCGGCCTTCTGTGTGCGGCCACCACACTGCTTTTTTCTGCCTGTTGGGGTACTCTGCCTCCCTCACCCTGTCTGCTGCTGGCCTCGCTCTGCATGTCCTCCTGCCACATTGGGTCAGTTACTAGATCATCCACCACCTCCTCCTCTTCCACTTGCGCACCACGATCCTCCTACTCACTTCCTGGCAATTGTGTCTCGTCATCGTCAACCTCTTGTGACAAATTGCCAGCGTTGACTTCCTCTGGCCGTGGCTGTTCAAATATTTGGGCATCTCTACATGGGATCTCCTCTTCCACCACTTCAAGCGGAGCAGGCGAGGGGCACAAATCTGGAAATGGACCAGTGAACAGCTCTTCAGAGTGTCCAAGTGTGGGATCAGTTGCTGTCTGACGACACTCGGCATGGTGGGAGGGAGGAGCATCAGGGTGAGGAGGAGTATGCGGTCGAGACTCATGGCTACTAAGAGTTGACCGTGTGGAAGACAGACCGGAGGTGGTGGTGCCCAGGTAACTGGAAGTATTATCTGCTATCCAATTAATAACCTGTTCACACTGATCTGGTGTTGTTCTGTGCTTCCCTAGTAATTCGGTCAAGAAGTGGGAGCGAGAAGATATGGCTGTTGGTTGTGGCACATTTTCACCTTGGCCACGGCCCCGTCCTCTGCATGCACCATCACCAGAACGTCCACTTCCATGTCCCTTGCCACGCGCCTTGCCCATTGTAAAGTAAGTAAAATAGCTTACACTCGCACCATCAATGGAAAAAGGGTAATAAAGTAGATTAGAACCATGGAAGAGGAAAACCACAGTTCTATTTCTCTGGCCTACACCCGACTCTTTTAAACAATCTGAACAATCAGGGAGAAACTATTACTGTTTTTCTTTACGGAAAAAATACCAAAAGGTGAATAATAGAGATTTTTTACCGTGGAATGGCAAAACCACAGTTATTGTTTACTGGGGTATACCAGAAAATTTTAAATAGATATATTTGTGTCTGAACAATCAGGAGACAGTACTGTTTTTCTTTACAGCAAAAAATGCAAAAAAGCAGGATAATACAGAGATTTGACCCGTGGAACTGCAAAACCACACTTGTATTTCTCGGGCCTACACCAGACTATTTTCAACAGATATATTTGTGTCTGAACAATCAGGAGACACTACTACTGTTTTTCTTTGCGGCAAAAAATGCCAAAAGCAGGATAATAGAGATTTTTTACTGTGGAACAGCAAAACCACAGTTATAATTTACTGGTGTATACCAGACTATTTTCAACAGATATATTTGTGTCTGAACAATCAGGAGACACTATTAGTTGTTTTTTTTTACGGTGACACATATTACTATAACTTGCACCCATAGTGCAAAAAAAACAAAAACTCTAAAAAAACACAATGGGTTCAACCGTACTCAAATTGTTAACTAGGAGCAATGATTAGTGTGAATAATATAATATTTTGATTGGAGATGATCCAACCTCTGGTTCCACCACTGATCCTGAGAATGAAGGAATGGGGAACCTATCAGCTTTTTTTTTCCTGCACAACTGTGCTCCCAACCACCCACAGTGCAAAAAAAAACCTAAAAAAACAATAGGTATAACCGTACTCAAATTGATAATTGGGAGCAGCGATTAGTGTGAAGGATATAATATTGTGATAGGCGATGTTCCATCCACTGATTCTGAGAAAGAAGGAATGGGGAACCTATCAGCTTTTTTTCCTGCACAGCTGTGCTCCCACCCATTGCGCAAAAATACCCTAAAAAAATGCACGTACTCAAATTGTTAATTGGGAGCAATGATGAGTGTGAAGGGATATAATATCTTGATTGGCGATGGTCCGACCTGTGGTTCCGCCACCGATCCCAAGAATGAAGGAATTGAGAACCTGTAAGCTTTTTTTTTCCTGCACAGCTGTGCTCCCAACCACCCACCCATAGTGCAAAAAATAAAAAAAAACAATAGATCCAACTGTACTCAAATTGTTAAATTGGGAATGTGAAAAAAATAATGCATCCACTTCTTTCTAAATTAGGCTGTCAGACCCCCAAGAATGACATCCTAGTAATATGCCATGACTTATACCTCTTTAAATGTATGCAAAGGATAAACCTGGATATCCAGGTATACGTTTTATTGATTGATTTCTATAAGGGCCTATTTACACATGTAAATGTGTATCTGCTACGGACATGAATGATCGGCTGCAGCCCTTCCACGTGGCCAGTCAATGGATCCGCAAATCACAACAAGTAATTCAAGGAAATGGAAAAGTAACAAAAAAAATTTCTAGTAACATTGCATAGCGTACCGGTGATTGCGCTATTTAACTTGCCATCAGTGATTGACGGCATATAAATGGTTAAACAGCAGTGATTGACGCTCCGCTCTGGCCGCTGCTGTTACAGCAAGATGTCAGCTGTGTAGGATGGGGGCTCTGCTCCTGAGCCCACCCGAAACAGCAATCCAATGGACGGTTTCACACACCACATTATCCAGTGGTGTTTAATTTGCTTTTCTATTTAGGAAACAAAACCGTTTTAATAACGTTTTCCTTCTCTGGTATCTAGGAGCCATTTCAGCTATTTGTAAAGGGAATCTGTCAGCAGGTTTTTCTTGGCTATTCTGAGAGCAGCATGATGGGGTGAGCGCCACACTAGGAGTAGGACCACCGAGCCCAGAGCTATTGCAAGACGTGCAGACAATATATACCAGGTATGAATGAATCCAATACAACATTATTGTTACTTGGGAATTAACCTACTTGGATATAATACATCCCTTGATATGTATATACCAAAAGGTCATTATCTTGGGAATGCCTATATTGGCTTTTATTATTTGGGATTATATCCTTTTACTATGTGACCTAGGATATACTATCAGTATGCATTAGCACAATTGGAGCTACTACTATTTAGCCCTGGTGTCTCTGCAATTCAAATATTTACATTATACCTCCTCACTATTATATGGTATTACTATATATATGTGTGTGTGCTCTTTTCTTTGCCGCCATGTACCCAAATTATTATAATAAAGGTCTTTTTTAACACATTGACCCCTTGTCGGATGTACTATATATTGGTTGTTGTTGAGAGCAGCATGATGTAGAGACAAAGACCCCTTACAGGTCTTTTATTAGCAGAAGATTATCACTAGAGGACTAGTAAACCTGCTGCCAGGTAGTCCAACCACGCCCCCCACCACTGATTGGCAGTTGAAATACAGTGTACAAAGAAAGCTGCCAATCAGAGGTGTGGGTGGGGTTATTATACAGAGCTCAGCATTCAGAGATCTGCATGAGAAAAAAAAACCTGCAATTTTATCAAAATAACACCAAGCAGCCCAGTAAGTGATACATCGTTGGAATCAGGGCCTCGGATTATGCTGCTCTCAAATGGGATAGCAAAAACCTGCTGACATATTCCATTTAAAGGGGCAGCTGCTACTAAATCCAGACATGGTGCAAAATTTAAATTCTGCTGCAGATTTACTGCTGTAGATTTTTAATTCCTAAAAATCCCTGTAGATTCAGAGGATCTCAACCTTTTCAATGCAAATTATTTTCAAGACTTATTCACAGATATTATGAAATATTACAGTAGAAATAAAAAAAAAAAAAGCACAATACCTAAACCCCCTCCTTGGGAAAAATATACGGCAAGTATAAGAAAGACAAAAATTTATTCTGGAGTCATATTGAAGTGTAAATAGAATTGTAACCATACAATGCAAACAGCAGCGAATGTAAGTAGGATCCACTGGATCTATATAAGAGGAACGCTTTCCAAAGCCGATCTTCTGAGCCCACCGCTATGCTGGCTGCACCGGCATTGTGATAGTCAGCACCTGGAATATACGTCACGTTTTACTGCAGCTCATAGAACCAAATGATAAGACACAGAGCAGTGCGAGGCTTGTGACTCGCTATACACAAAATATACGACATGTTTGATGAATGGCATAAAGGAAAGCCGATGCATTCAGATGTCTCTGGGCAACTATATGTTGTGATAGATAAGTTCCTGTCAGGATGAGGGGCAGCATCCTATCTGCTCACTCATCATGACAGGTTTACAACATGTTGACTCATGGACGTGATCAGTCAGTCAATCAATGACAGATGCACGTTCTTGATTCCGACAGGTAGGTCAGAGATGTCCGTCTCAATCAGTTTACCTTCACCCATCTAGGATGGATGGCTGCTGACATCGTTGGCCATTATGTCCATATGCAATTATTATCCCCTAATTGTGATGTACAGTACAAATTTATATTGTGGTACCGTGTTAGCCAGAAAATTTGATGGAAATAATTTTATGCCCAAAAATGGCAAAAGTATTCTCGGAGTGATACCTTTATTGGCTAACCAAAAAAAATATATATATATGCAAACTTACAGAGCACACAGGCTCCTTCTTCAGGCAGGATTACAAATGTTAAGAATTCATGTGTAATATTGCCTGAAGAAGGAGCCTCTGTGCTCTGAAAGCTTGCATATATTTTTTTTTCTGGTTAGCCAATAAAGGTATCACTCCAAGAATACTTTTGCCATTTTTGGGCATAAAAGTATTCACATAGAATTATTCACAAGTAGATGCCAGGCAGTCATCAAGGCCGAGGGCTGTCCAACTGAGTATTAACATTTAGTGTTAGATATGAAAATAGGACAAATCAATGGCTTTTCTCCCACAGTCATCTGAGTGACAGTAGTCTCCAATTTGTTGACAAATGAACAAATTTCCTGCTAATATTGTGTTTCTATATGAGATTTTATTTCTACTTAAAAACTTTACTGTGAAATCAAAAACATTCATGAAATTAGTATTTGTATTGGCAAAATGCTAAAAATTCATAAATCTTGGGGTTGTTGCCTCAATTTTGGCCACTAGTGTATAGAGTTCCTCAGTATATTTATATGTTGTCCCCCATCACCTTTTTCATCTCTCCTTACAAGTATGCCTTGTATCTTAGCTAAAACATGGTAGTAAGTAGCATATGAAACCCTTTTATAATGGGTAGTGTAGAATTGCTGCATATTTCAGGGTTATGCGCTCCTGAGGACTCATTAGTGCTGCCCTCCTCAGGCGAAACCTGGTTGTGACCTTGTATAATATGGGGCTAGCCGGTCTCACCTACCAGTTTGGGTCACAAACCCTTTTTCGTTTGCTTTGATGTTTTACTCATTGTTTATTACGTTTACACCCCAAATCTCTCCTAATCCTGGAGATCAATCCTATGAAAGCAATTTATGAATGATCGTAACACCTCTATGAAGGGTAATTATCATCTCCTTCATAAATATACATTTATATGTATAAATACATATGTGGTCAATGCATAGTACTGGCACATGACTTATCACTTTCCAGGACCTTACAAAGCACCAGGAACATTCGTAACAAGCGGAGGAGAAGCGATTCTGGCAACTTAATAGGAAAGGATTCTTTACAGTTAGAGCAGTCAGACTGTGGAATGCCAACCACAAGATATAGTAATGGCAGATAGTATAACAGCATTTATAGAAGGGCTGGATACGTTTTTAACAAAACATGACATTGTGGGTTATAAATAATCTAGTAATAGAAAATGTATAACTTTGGAGATAGACCAAGGACATTAAAGTTCAAACTTTTTCAACCTATGTAACTATGCAAGTATGCAGAATGCACATTAGGAAAATGCTTGAAATGCAATTCCCTATAATATTATTTTACAAGTAATTTCCTCTTAATTTTCCGCTTTGTAAAGTGCTAGTTATAAGCCCAATCTATGGATCTAAAAAGTGCAAAACACTCCTGAAACACTTGTACGTATGTTCTATAATCTGTATTTCTTATGGTGCCTAAGGGAAGCCGTAATGATAAGACTCCTGCTTGGTAACAAGTGCAGTTATTTGCCTCCATAATGAAAGTGAATTACCAATGATGAAAGGGTTAATACTTGGACCCTGCATCAGTAATAGCTAGTGTTGAGCGATACCTTCCGATATCGGGAAATATCGGATCGGATTGGATCGGACCGATACCGAAAAAGTATCGGATATCGCCGATTCCGATACCGGAAACCAATGCAAGTCAATGGGACAGAAATATCGGAATGAAAATAAACCCTTTCTTTCCTTGTAGGTTAATTCTACATGAAGGAAAACAACTAAGAATAATGTAGAATGTATTGGGGGAGGTGGGGGAGACAATAAAGGCATAGAGGTTTAGCCCAATCAAATGGAATAGCAGGAATTAATATTTTTTTAAGACGTTCTTAGTTACGGAAATATTGACTATGTTAAGTATTTTTATATTTTGTCAGATATTTATGTTTCACTACTTCTATGCTCTTCAACTTCTTTTTTACTTCTCCCACACTTTCTCCTTCATCATCCTCAGCATCTTTTTCATCCTCTTCTTCTTCACCTTCTTCATCTTCTTCTTCTTCACCTTCTTCGTATTATTCTTTTTTTTTACATTCTTCATATTCTACTTCTTCATCTTCTTCACATTCTTCTTCTTCATCATATTCTTATTTGTGACAGGCATTCCTGTAGTTGTTATCTATAAAAGGTTGGACATTACACCTTTCGTTCTGCCCGTCACAAAAGATTTACAACAGGATTTGTCCGCGTTCAGTTTGGCCTGCAGCAGCAGGTCTTTTCCAGGGGCACCACGAGGAGGAACGGACTCACCCCCATACACTGCTTAGTCATCTTCTGCTTATAATTTAGATATTATGTTTTGCTCTGATTTTTAGTCTTATGCTTAATGTTCTTCCGCTTTTTGTTCTGCAGCTTCTTGTATTTCTGCTTCTTGGTATTCTGTCTCTTGTTCTTCTGTATCTTGGTGCTTGTCTTCTCTTCTTTGTCCTCTTGGTCAACTTCTTCAGGGTCATCTTCTTGGTCATCTTCGGGGTGGTCTTCAGGGTCGTCGTCTTCGGGGTCCTCGTCTTCTTCGGGTTGGTCTTCTGGGTCCTCGTCTTCGGGGTCCTCGTCTTCTTCGGGGTGGTCTTCAGGGTCCTCGTCTTCTTCGGGGTGGTCTTCAGGGTCCTCGTCTTCTTCGGGGTGGTCTTCAGGGTCCTCGTCTTCAGGGTCGTTGTCTTCAGGGTCCTCGTCAGGGAGATCCAGAGTGATTACCAAGAACCATTTCAAAAAGCTTGAACTTGGAAATGTAGCAGAAGGTACAAGAAAGCTGAGGAACTACCGAGAACCAGCTGACGGTACTGGAACCCGGATGGGTAGCAGAAGGTACAAGAGCCAATGGAACTGCTGAAGACCAGCTGACGGTACTGGAACTCGGTTACTAAGCAGGAGGTGCCAGAAAGCACTACCAAGGACCAGCAGACGTTGGTGGAACTTGGATACCGAGAAGGAGGCACCTAATCCAAAGGCACTGCCGAGAACCAGCTGACGGTACTGGAACCCGGATGGGTAGCAGAAGGTACCCATGTAAAAAAAAGTTCAAGGCCGCGAGCCGGCCGCAGTTACCAAAACCCACAGTCCTACAGGGGGTGCTTGTCCTATAGGCACTATGGAACCAGCCTTCATTGCCAGATCCCGCAGCCCACATAGGAGTCACCTAAACTGCAGGCACCATAGAGTCGGCTAACCCGACCGCAACACGACAGGACAACGCATTGGAGGCAAAGTGACGTTGACACTACCCGGAAACAGCTGGCGTGCTGGAACCAGGCTGGGCAGGAGGGAGTACCCGTGCCAAAGACACTGCCGAGAACCAGCTGACGGTACTGGAACCCGGATGGGTAGTAGAAGGTACAAAAGCCAATGGAACTGCCGAAGACCAGCTGACGGTACTGGAACTCGGTTACTAAGCAGGAGGTACCTGTGCCAGAAAGCACTACCAAGGACCAGCAGACGTTGGTGGAACTTGGATACCGAGAAGGAGGCACCTAATCCAAAGGCACTGCCGAGAACCAGCTGACGGTACTGGAACCCGAATGGGTAGCAGAAGGTACCCATGTAAAAAAAAGTTCAAGGCCGCGAGCCGGCCGCAGTTACCAAAACCCACAGTCCTACAGGAGGTGCTTGTCCTATTGGCACTATGGAACCAGCCTTCATTGCCAGATCCCGCAGCCCACATAGGAGTCACCTAAACTGCAGGCACCATAGAGTCGGCTAACCCGACCGCAACACGACAGGACAACGCATTGGAGGCAAAGTGACGTTGACACTACCCGGAAACAGCTGGCGTGCTGGAACCAGGCTGGGCAGGAGGGAGTACCCATGCCAAAGTCACTGCCGAGAACCAGCTGACGGTACTGGAACCCGGATGGGTAGTAGAAGGTACAAGAGCAAATTGAACTACCGAGGACCAGCTGACGGTACTGGAACCCGGATGGATAGCAGAAGGTACAAGAGCCAATGGAACTGCCGAAGACCAGCTGACGGTACTGGAACTCGGTTACTGAGCAGGAGGTACCTGTGCCAGAAAGCACTACCAAGAACCAGCAGACGTTGGTGGAACTTGGATAACGAGAAGGAGGCACCTAATCCAAAGGCACTGCCGAGAACCAGCTGACAGTACTGGAACCCGGATGGGTAGTAGAAGGTACAAGAGCAAATGGAACTACCGAGAACCAGCTGGCGGTGCTGGAACCCAGGGTAAATAGTAAAAACAGAGTGGAGCCAGAGGTGTAATTGGAGCAAGTTTTAAATCAGTAGTACAGTGGATGTGGACAAAGCAGGAGAATTTGCCGGACACACAGCAGGGGAACAGCTGACGTTACTGAACCCCAATAACACTGGAGCAAGAGTTGACTGTGCAGACGGCACTTCTGAGCAGCAACTAGCGGTATTGGAGCCCAGGGTAAATACTAAAAACAGAGGAGCCAGAGGTGTAATTGGAGGAGGTTTTAAATCAGTAGTACAGTGGATGTGGACAGAGCAGGAGAAAATGCCGTCCGCACAGCAGGGGAACAGCTGACGTTACTGAACCCCAATAACACGGCAGCAAGTGTTGACTGTGCAGACGGCACTTCCAAGCGCCAACTGGCGGTGTTGGAGATCAGGGATAATACTGAAAACAGAGGAGCCAGAGGTGTAATTGGAGCAACTTTAAAATCTGTAGTAGTGAGAATGTGGACAGAGCAGGAGAAATTGCCGTCCGCACAGCAGGGGAACAGCTGACGTTACTGAACCCCAATAACATGGCAGCAAGTGTTGACTGTGCAGACGGCACTTCCGAGCGCCAACTGGCGATGTTGGAGCTCAGGGATAATACTGAAAACAGAGGAGCCAGAGGTGTATTTGGAGGAGGTTTTAAATCAGTAGTACAGTGGATGTGGACAGAGCAGGAGAAAGTGCCGTCCGCACAGCAGGGGAACAGCTGACGTTACTGAACCCCAATAACACGGCAGCAAGTGTTGACTGTGCAGACGGCACTTCCGAGCGCCAACTGGTGGTGTTGGAGCTCAGGGATAATACTGAAAACAGAGGAGCCAGAGGTGTAATTGGAGCAAATTTAAAATCAGTAGTAGTGAGAATGTGGACAGAGCAGGAGAAATTGCCTTCCGCACAGCAGGGGAACAGCTGACGTTACTGAACCCCAATAACACGGCAGCAAGTGTTGACTGTGCAGACGGCACTTCCGAGCACCAACTGGCGGTGTTGGAGCTCAGGGATAATACTGAAAACAGAGGAGCCAGAGGTGTAATTGGAGCAACTTTAAAATCTGTAGTAGTGAGAATGTGGACAGAGCAGGAGAAATTGCCGTCCGCACAGCAGGGGAACAGCTGACGTTACTGAACCCCAATGACACGGCAGCAAGTGTTGACTGTGCAGACGGCACTTCCGAGCGCCAACTGGCAGTGTTGGAGCTCAGGGATAATACTGAAAACAGAGGAGCCAGAGGTGTATTTGGAGGAGGTTTTAAATCAGTAGTACAGTGAATGTGGACAGAGCAGGAGAAATTGCCGTCCGCACAGCAGGGGAACAGCTGACGTTACTGAACCCCAATAACATGGCAGCAAGTGTTGACTGTGCAGACGGCACTTCGGAGCGCCAACTGGCGATGTTGGAGCTCAGGGATAATACTGAAAACAGAGGAGCCAGAGGTGTATTTGGAGGAGGTTTTAAATCAGTAGTACAGTGGATGTTGACAGAGCAGGAGAAATTGCCGTCCGCACAGCAGGGGAACAGCTGACGTTACTGAACCCCAATAACATGGCAGCAAGTGTTGACTGTGCAGACGGCACTTCCGAGCGCCAACTGGCGGTGTTGGAGCTCAGGGATAATACTGAAAACAGAGGAGCCAGAGGTGTATTTGGAGGAGGTTTTAAATCAGTAGTACAGTGGATGTGGACAGAGCAGGAGAAAGTGCCGTCCGCACAGCAGGGGAACAGCTGACGTTACTGAACCCCAATAACACGGCAGCAAGTGTTGACTGTGCAGACGGCACTTCCGAGCGCCAACTGGCGATGTTGGAGCTCAGGGATAATACTGAAAACAGAGGAGCCAGAGGTGTAATTGGAGCAACTTTAAAATCAGTAGTAGTGAGAATGTGGACAGAGCAGGAGAAATTGCCGTCCGCACAGCAGGGGAACAGCTGACGTTAGTGAACCCCAATAACACGGCAGCAAGTGTTGACTGTGCAGACGGCACTTCCGAGCACCAACTGGCGGTGTTGGAGCTCAGGGATAATACTGAAAACAGAGGAGCCAGAGGTGTAATTGGAGCAACTTTAAAATCTGTAGTAGTGAGAATGTGGACAGAGCAGGAGAAATTGCCGTCCGCACAGCAGGGGAACAGCTGACGTTACTGAACCCCAATGACATGGCAGCAAGTGTTGACTGTGCAGACGGCACTTCCAAGCGCCAACTGGCGGTGTTGGAGCTCAGGGATAATACTGAAAACAGAGGAGCCAGAGGTGTAATTGGAGCAACTTTAAAATCTGTAGTAGTGAGAATGTGGACAGAGCAGGAGAAATTGCCGTCCGCACAGCCGGGGAACAGCTGACGTTACTGAACCCCAATGACACGGCAGCAAGTGTTGACTGTGCAGACGGCACTTCCGAGCGCCAACTGGCGGTGTTGGAGCTCAGGGATTACAGTTCAGGTGGTAGAAACATGAACAGAACAGGAGACCTGGATACTTTTGCCAACAATTATTTATTCTGGAAGAGGACTGGCAAATTCATGAGAGATCCAGGCCTTGTTCATTTTGAGAAAAGTAAGCCGGTCAACGTTATCGGAGGATAGTCGCATGCGACGGTCTGTTAGTACACCACCTGCGGCACTAAAGACGCGTTCCGATAATACACTAGCAGCAGGGCAAGCTAGCACCTCCAATGCATACTGACTTAGCTCTGGCCATGTATCTAGCTTACAGACCCAAAACTTGAAGGGAGAAGAGCCGTCTGGGAGTACACTAAGAGGGCAAGACATGTAGTCTGTCACCATCTGACGGAAATGTTGCCTCCTGCTGACTGGAGCCGTCTGTGATGGTGTAGACATTTGTGGCGGCGGGGACACAAAACTTTGCCACATTTCGGCCATACTGGTCTTGCCTTGTGCTGAGGCGCTGCTTCTGCTCCCTCTTTGTGCAGAGCTTCCTCCACTGCCTCGACGCACTGAGCTGCTTTGTAAAGCACTAGCAGCACTGCTCTCGGTTGGAATGGAGAACATGATGGAATGCACCAGTGCGTCTTGGTACTCCCGCATTTTACGCTCCCGGTTCAACGGTGTTATGAGGCTTTGTAAGTTGTCCCGGTAGCGAGTATCTAGGAGGGTAGACACCCAATAATCAGCCGTGTTGAGAATGTGGGCGATGCGGCGGTCGTTTCTCAGGCACTGCAGCATGAAATCAACCATGTGCTGCAGACTGCCAACTGGCCAAGAAACGCTGTCCCCTGCTTGAGGCGTGATCTCTGCCTGCTCTGCATCACCCCACCCTCGCTCTAGATACTGACTACTAGAGCATTGTGTACCTCCCTCCTCTGGACAGATGTCTTCCTCATCCATTGACTCCTCCTCATCCTCCTCACAAAGTGTCCCCTGCCTAGGCCTTTGTGAGGAACCACATTGCGCAGACTGTAGAGAAGCAGATGGCATTTGTGACTCCTCATCCTCCACCTCTTCCAAAACCTCGTCCCTTAGTGCTTGCAGTGTTTTTTCAAGCAGGCAGATAAGGGGGATAGTCATGCTGACTAGTGCATCATCTGCACTTGCCATCCGCGTGGAATAATCGAAGGCACGCAAAACGTGGCAAATGTCCTTCATAGAGGCCCACTCAGTGGTGGTGAAGTGTGAACGGCGCGCACTGCGACTTCTTTGCGCCTGCTGCAGCTGGTACTCCATTACTGCTGCCTGCTGCTCACACAACCTCTCCAACATATGTAACGTTGAATTCCACCTGGTGGGTAGGTCACATATGATGCGATGTTCCGGAAGACGTAATCGGCGCTGCAGAGCTGCAATGCGTGATCTTGCATTGCTGGAACGCCGCAAGTGAGCGCACTCTATGCGGACCTTGTGAAGCAGTGCATCAAGATCCGGATAGTCCCTCAAAAAACTCTGCTCGACCAAGTTGAGCACATGTGCCAGACATGGGATGTGAGTGAGGTTGCCTAGGCCCAGAGCTGCCACCAGATTTCGGCCATTGTCACACACTACCATGCCTGGCTGAAGATTCGCTGGCACAAACCACACGTCGCTCTGCTGCTTGATGGCATTCCAGAGCTCCTGCGCTGTGTGGCTTCGATTCCCCAAAGAAATTAATTTTAATACGGCCTGTTGACGTTTGGCCACGGCTGTGCTCATATTGGTCACCATAACAGGTAACCGTTCACGGGTCGATGTGGAGGTAGACCGTGACGGCTCCTGCAGCGCTGATTCAGAGGAACTGGAGTATGAGGAGGAGTCAATGTGTACAGACTGGATTCCTGCAATCCTTGGAGTTGGCAGAACACGTACAGCGCCACTCTCAAGATCTGTACCCGGCTCCACAACATTTACCCAATGGGCAGTGAGGGAAAGGTATCGTCCCTGTCCATGCTTACTGGTTCACGCATCGGTGGTCAGGTGGACCTTGCTACTGACGGCGTTTTGTAGCGCATGTTTAATTTTTCCCTCCACATGATGTTGCAGGGCAGGGACGGCTTGCCTGCTGAAATAAAATCGGCTGGGCACTTTGTATTGTGGGACTGCCAATGCCATAAAGTTACAGAATGTGTCAGTCTCCACCAGCCTGAATGATAGCATTTCAAGGGCCAGTAGTTTAGCAATGCCAGCATTCAGAGCCTGTGCTCGGGGGTGGTTTGCCGAGTATGGGCACCTTTTCTCCCATGCCTGTGCTAACGATGGCTGTAGACTGGCCTGGGAGTGTGAGGATGACTGGGAAAGTGGTGCTGTGGGTGGAATTACACTGTGTCTCTGTACAACAGTGCCAGAGATTCTTCCATGGCGATCCTGTGAGGAAGCCGAACCAGCTGTGTGTGAGCTGGAGGAAGAGGCTACAACATGAGCTGAAGAGGTGGTAGGTGGCGCTGTAGGTTGGCCTAGGTCTTTAGGGTGTTTTTGTAACTCCACCACGTGCTTGGTCCGCACATGTTTCCACATATTTGTGGTATTGAGGTTGCTGACACTTTTCCCTCTTTTCACCTTCTGATTACACAGCTTGCATTTGACAAAGCAAATGTCATCTGCAACTGTGTCAAAAAAGGACCAGGCACTGCAAGTCTTGGGAGCGCCCGCTTTGGATTTTGGAAGAGCCATGCTCCTAATGGGTGCCGAAGTGGAGGCTACAGGCAACCAAGTCTGCCCCCTCCCTCTCCCTCCTTTTTGGGCTGTTCAGGGAATCTCTTCCTCAGAGCTGCTCCCACCACCTTCCTGTCCCTCACGCCATGATGGGTCAAGGACCTCATCATCTACACCACCCTCTTCAAACAACTGCTTCTCCTGGGTAGTCTCGACAGCACTACGCACCAGAAAGTGGCACCTGAGTCTCATCATCAGATGCGTACTGAGGTGTGCTGCTGACCATAGGCACTGGCCCACCCGCCTCTTCCGATTCAGAGAGACAAAACGGTTGCACATCACTGCATACTACCTCTTCTTCAAATTCTCGAATTCTGCTTGGCTGGCCCCCTCTTTCCAAGCCAAGAGATTCAGAGAACAGAAGTAGAGATGGCTCCTGTCCAGGGCTCTCTGACTGCCTGGGCAATTTGGCAGGTGGTGAAGAGACAGATGGGTGCTCTTCAGTGCTCAGGACCTGAGAGGATCAGGAACTAATTGAAGTCGATGCGTTAGCTGCCATCCATCCGACAACGGCTTCAATTTGGTCCTCCCGCAGCAGTGGGGTACGGCTAGCTCATACAAAGCTGCGCATAAAGGACTGTTCCCTGGTAAAACTGGGGGATGCTGAGTCACTGGTGCCCGCAGCAGGCACAGAATCCCCACGTCCTCTCCCTGCAGGCACAGAATCCTCACGTCCTCTCCCTGCAGAAACTCCACGCCCACGCCCACATGCCTTACTCCCTGCCTTCTTCATCTTGGTAGACTGATAAAGATAGGCAGAAAAGTACTAAGGGCTTAGTGTGCTTATTCCTGAACAGCTGCTAACAGGTATAAGAAACACTAATTTTATAAAGTGTGGACTAGACTTTAATATGAGCTAATGTGGCCTACACAACTGTAAAGTGGAGTGTTTGGTGAACTTTATTTAGGTTTTTTTTGTCACAAAAAGACACTGGATGTGCCTAAAGATGTAATAACGATAGTATCACAAACCTTTTGTAGCTATTACAATGTAGGAAGGTAACCTACAATGCAATAGATGAGGCTGCAAAAAATAGGCTAATACTAATCTGGCTGGGGCTGCAGGGCCCAATGCTGCAGAAAGGCTCCTCTAACTACTCCTATATAGTGTGTTTGGAACAAATTTAGCTGAATACGGATGGAACCACCACACTAATAGGAGATATCAGGAAAAATTATGAATTGGCAAAAAAGGACAATGTATGAGGCAGTGACACACACTGAGTGCACTATAACCAGACGTGGCTGAAGCACACACTACAGGGTGAGCTGCACTCACACACCAGACCTTGCAGACAGCGGTGAACAGTACAGATGCAGAGCACTGTGCACTAGCGCTGCAAGACCAAAAAAATTTCTCTGTCTACTCCTATATAGTGTGTTTGGAACAAATTTAGCTGAATACGGATGGAACCACCACACTAATAGGAGATATCAGGAAAAATTATGAATTGGCAAAAAAGGACAATGTATGAGGCAGTGACACACACTGAGTGCACTACAACCAGACTTGGCTGAAGCACACACTACAGGGTGAGCTGCACTCACACACACAGACCTTGCAGACAGTGGTGAACAGCACAGAGAACTGTGCACTAGCACTGCAAGGCACAGCGATTTATAAAGTAGCTTGGGTAAAGCAGAATAGACCAAATAGGTAGCTAAAACTGTCCCTCAGAACAACAGCGTCCTATCCCTAACTGAATTCACAGCAGAGTGAGCTCAAAATGGCGGCGGCGGCTTTTATAGTGCATCATGACATCATTTCAGCAGCCAATCACAGCCATGCCATTAGTTAAGATGCCTACATGCCTAATAGGATGTGCCCACACTTCTTAGGATCCTCATTGGCTGAATAAAATGAAAATGGCTCATTGCATTATGGGAACTTCCGATTCCGGTATACGATATTGCAAAAGTATCGGAATTAAGTATCGGAATTCCGATACCGCGAATATCGGCCGACACCCGATATTTCAGTATCGGAATGCTCAACACTAGTAATAGCCCTTGTAGTAACCATGACAACTATTGTGAGGGCATAAACAAGTGTCATAAAGAAGATTCCATAAAAGAATGCCGCGCTGCCATGATCAGCGCCATTACTGATGATGCGCCTGAGGACCTTGAGCTTGACCACCCCACGTAATGTGCCAATGTTGGTGTAATTTGGAGGTTCTAGCAGGGAAAGGGGTTGTCTTCTTAGACACCCCGGGGGGAAGGGAAGGTAACAGAGGGGGGGTCCCCAAAACAGGATCCCCTTCTGTTACTATGTACAAAGAGCTGCTCTTCTTTGGGAGTTCATGGATGGATCCTTGACTTTAATGGGTGATAAATTGGGAGGGGGAGGGGATACTCATCCTATTAGGGGTTATCCATAATGAGCAACCCCTGTAACCAAGTACCCAACATCTTGAGAGACGGAGCTGGATCTGTAAGGGAGAAGTGGTAGATCCACCTGGGAAATCAGATCAACTAAATTCGTTCCAGCAATAAATGTGGTGACAGATATCGCAGCCAGATCTCTCCCACATCCAGTTTATCACATTAATAGTCTATATTTGTTATGTCGTTCTCTGTAAATATGTAGAAATTCTAAAACTCCGTCATATATCGGCACTAACTCTCTAAGCCCAAGGGAAGGGCAGCCTTCCAGCCATGGTTCCCTAGAGGTTTCCTCCACAGGGGGTTTTCCTCTCCTGAGTGCTGGAGGGTGACTCTTCGTGAGTCGAGGGTTGTGCCATTTTCGGTGTCATGTAAATTTAAATAAAGTTGAGAACGTTTGACACCTAATTGCAATGATTTGTGTATTTATTTTGTATGTGTCTGATTCATTTTGTTTGGGAGTCGGGGTCCATCACACATCACTGAGTCATACGTCTGGACATCTGTCGCCAGAAGTTTTGCTCCAGGGGTTGCCCCTGCTCTGGGGAGTTTGATGGAGCAGAGAAGACAAGAATTACAGAACTCATCCTCAGAATAAGGACTTCTATTACAGTACTACAAGCAGCTTCCTCGCCTCATTCACACAGTGAGTATTTTGGGCACTAATTTACATCAGTATTTGTAAGCTGAAAACCAGAGGGGAACAAACACAGTGAAAAATAGTAACTGAAACACTTTCACCTCTTCTGTTTTGGATCCACTCCTGGCGTCTGCTAACAAATACTGATGCAAAATATCGCCATGGAAGTTCCCTAAATTCTTACTGACTGATTTGACTGTTTGAGTAGCAGTCAAGCAACAGAGGTTGCAAGCGTTAAAGGAGTTTTCTGGTATCAAAAACCCCTGTCCCCCTTGCCATTTTTCTCTATCCTGAATCTGTGCTTCCTGCCCTGATCTCAGACTGTCTGACCTAGTCCTTGTCTTCGCTCTCCTGAGTCTGGTACCCTGGTACCTCCGGAATGCTGCTGCAGTCCCGGGAACTGCACTGAAGTGGTACCTGGTGTCTACTGGCGGCCCAGTCTATCCTCACCACCAGAGGTTCTAGTGGAGACCCAGTAGACACCTAGTCACAACCCTCCCGTGGGGCAGTGGGCCCATATCCACCAGGGTTACACCCACATAGCAAATGTGGTACCAATATTCAAGAAGGGCATAACATCTGAGCCTGGAATTTATAGGTCGGTAAGTTTAACTTGTACTGTGGGCAACAACTTTGAGGGTTTTCTAAGAGATACTAACCTGGAGCACCTCAATAAGAATAACCTAAACATATGATTATGAGGGATCTGTCCTGCAAACTAATCTGAAAAGATTCTATGGAGAGGTAAGTTCAGGTTGGACCAGGGAAACTTAGTGGATGTTGTCTATCTGGACTTTTCAAAGGCATTTGATACGGTGCCATACAACAGGTTGGTACATAAAAATGTTCAATATATTATATGGTAAACTTGCTCCACGAAAGAACAAGTCCTTGTGTGGTCGATGGAAAAATCAAGGAAAAGATCAGTGATGCAGTCGTTACCTCTTGACAGCTCCATTTCGTACTTGTTCTCTAGTCCCTCCATGGCCACGGTGATAAAAAATTCCCTGAAAAGCTCATTATTCTAATAAAAAAAATACAAAGTAAGGAGCTGACACAAAGGAGAGCAGACAGCTCGTATGTCGGAATAAGCAATTGCAGTTACCGTAATTTTCTCAAAGAAGGTGCCATTAATCACTATGTCGTACGCCGAGCAGCCGCCTCTTCCTGTAGGACAAAGTGCACCAGGACTTAGATACTTTGCGGTGCCGACTCAATCCATTGACCTTAGTAGGGCTGCTATGAATAAGTGGTATAAGTTCTTAAAGGGGAATCCAAGTAGTGGACAATCCCTCTAAGTCGCAAATCTAAACCAAAAAAGTTCAAAAGTCAACAACAAGATGTCAAACTTTATTCCGCAGACTGGAAGTGGACCTACCAGAACCTGTGGAGATGGCACCTTTGACCATTGAGGATTAGTAAGTTGTAATACTTGCTATTTTAACCCCTTTAAGGATATCTCTGGACTATCCCTTTAAAAAGAGAAGCGCTGTATTAAAAAAAAAACGTACTATTATCAACTTCAACGTGGGGCTCTCCAAGGCTCATGGGGACTCGATAGACGGAGGGATCATCAGATTCCAGGATGCTGACTAACTCCTGCTCCGTCAGGTCCGGGGCCGCTGGGATCTGTTTCGACTTGCAGATGTTAATAAAGATTTTGGTATTTTTGGATGTGCGAGTTTTAATGCAGAAACCTAACACAGAAATAAAAACAAAAAGTGAACAAAAACACAATAAAATCGGCAAAAGCCAAGCAGCATTTACATGTAATCAACTGCATAAGAAATTATGTGACCCCCCACGTTGGTTGCATCATGTGACCGTTGCAGTCAATAAGACCCCACTGCCCCACTGTGGTATCTGTCACATAATATGCACAAAGTAATCTGGATAATAATCAGAGGATGCCCATCTCACCCGGCTGGGGTCTGATCTGTCTGCTTTCTGGTAAGTTCGGTATTCTGCTCTGTATCTCCTGTTTGGCCTGAAATGAGGCAACAAGTGAGAATCAGTGAGTAACATGAACAGGATGGTTCTGCAAACTGATTTTTCCTGCACCAAAATAGTACAACTGTGAGGGGTCTAAAGCCAACAATACACATTAGGTAAATGTTGGAGACTGCAGCGCCCCCGGCGGCTGACGGAGGAGACATTCACCCGGTGATTGCTGGCCTCTCCAATTCATCTTCGTACCTTCATCAGCATCTGTTCATACAGCGCTTCCTCCATGTTTGTGTTCATTTCTGCAGACAGCAGCGACTTGTCAGACGCCATTTTTTCGGTCAGAGACAGAAGCTCAGGGATCTTGTTTTATAAGAGAAAACCTGAAAAATGAAAATATGTATTAATCTTCTCCACAGACAATGACAAGGGGAGAGTGCGGGAGCCTGACAGCCGACGACATGAGGGGGTGCGGGAGCCTGACAGCCCACGACACGAGGGGGGGGGCGCGGGAGCCCGACAGCCCACGGCACGAGGGGGTGCGGGAGCCCGACAGCCCATGACACGAGGGGGTGCGGGAGCCTGACAGCCCTCGACACGAGGGGGTGCGGGAGCCTGACAGCCGACGACATGAGGGGGTGCGGGAGCCTGACAGCCCTCGACACGAGGGGGTGCGGGAGCCTGGCAGCCCACGACAAGAGGGGGTGCGGGAGCCTGGCAGCCCACGACAAGATGGGGTGCGGGAGCCTGACAGCCCACGACACAAGGGGGTGCGGGAGCCTGACAGCCCACGACACGAGGGGGTGCGGGAGCCTGACAGCCCACGACACGAGGGGGTGCGGGAGCCTGGCAGCCCACGACACGAGGGGGTGCGGGAGCCTGACAGCCCTCGACACGAGGGGGTGCGGGAGCCTGACAGCCCACGACACGAGGGGGTGCGGGAGCCTGGCAGCCCACGACACGAGGGGATGCGGGAGCCTGACAGCCCACGACACGAGGGGGTGCGGGAGCCCGATAGCCCACGACACGAGGGGATGCGGGAGCCTGGCAGCCCACGACACGAGGGGGTGCGGGAGCCTGGCAGCCCACGACACGAGGGGGTGCGGGAGCCTGACAGCCCACGACACGAGGGGGTGCGGGAGCCCGATAGCCCACGACACGAGGGGATGCGGGAGCCTGGCAGCCCACGACACGAGGGGGTGCGGGAGCCTGGCAGCCCACGACACGAGGGAGTGCGGGAGCCTGGCAGCCCACGAAACGAGGGGGTGCGGGAGCCTGACAGCCCACGACACGAGGGGGTGCGGGAGCCTGACAGCCCACAGCACGAGGGGATGCGGGAGCCTGGCAGCCCACGACACGAGGGGGTGCGGGAGCCTGACAGCCCACGACATGAGGGGTGCGGGAGCCTGACAGCCCACGACACGAAGGGGTGCGAGACCCTGACAATATTGGGAGTGGGATTCTGCACACCTACAGCTAGCTACTTATTGTCCTGAATGTAGTAATCACCTTGGCACATTCCCATCTTCTTACCTGTAGTGCAGACACCAAACACCACTACTCTGACTGCAATCACCCAGCTACAGCGTCACCACGCCTCAGCAACAGGGGAGCGTCTAGATTGGAGTTGATTTCTTGAGGGGGAGGAGTGATTTCATGGAATCATGACGTCACCGGAAGGGGCGGGGCCTTCTCAGTCCAGTGGACACTATTCCACCTGCAGCTGCAGCAGTGCGCACATTGTGCCGGGACAGGAGGATGGTGATGAGGAGCTCGTGTTCTGCGTTGTGCTGTGAGGACTGAGGCGGGGAGAACACAATATTAATTATAATAATTTTTTTTAGGCTGTGTGCCCACTTTGCGTTTTTTAAGCGTTTCCGCGGTGGCAATTCCGCTGCAGAAACGCTTAAAAACGCTTGATAGAAGGTCGGCCATGTTCCCCAATGATAATCCGCATGTGCTGTGCACATGCTGTGTAAATTTCCGCTGCGGATTATCATTGCGGAAAAATCCGCTGCACTACCAATTATTTTGTGGAAGCACGGCGCTTTCGCCGCCATTGACTTGCATTAGAACACATGGAATCCGCATCACTGCATCTGTACATGCAGAATCCATGCGCTTCAATGTGCGGATGGTACCCGGGTTTGGAGAAGAGGAGACTCTCCTCTGGACCCGGGTACCATAGAACCTGTAAAAAAAGAATAAAATAAAAAATAAATATTATACTTACCTTCTGATGGCCCCCGGTGTCTTTATCCGATGCGTCCTGGCTTGCCAGCAGCTCGCGATGGTCTGAAAAGGACCTGCCGTGACGTCATTTAGTCATGTGACGGGTCACGCGACCGCTGACGTCGGCAGGCCATCAGAAGGTAATTATATATTTATTTTTTACCATTCTTTTATGGTCACACTATATAAATCCATGCCGGTTGCATGGATTTATATAGTGTGACCAAGTTATCAAGCACTTTCCAAGTGATGCTAAAATCGCTTGGAAAGCGCTTGTCAACCCGCATGCGGAAATGCAAGTGAAGAACGCTTCACATCAGCAAGTCCCAGGCAGGAAAAAAGCATGTACAATCCGCATGTAAAATCCACATGCGTTTTTTCTGCCAGGGAGATGCGGAAACGCTCAAAAAAAATCCGGAGCATTTCTGCATTGTGGGCACATAGCCTTACATTAATTGTATGACTCAATATTGAGCACACGTAACCATCTATACACAGCTGGAGGCCGCACGTAGCCATCTATACACAGCAGGAGGCCGCACGTAGCCATCTATACACAGCGGGAGGAGGCACGTAGCCATCTATACACAGCGGGAGGCCGCACGTAGCCATCTATACACAGCTGGAGGCCGCACTAAGCCATCTATACACAGCGGGAGGCCGCACGTAGCCATCTATACACAGCGGGAGGCCGCACGTAGCCATCTATACACAGCGGGAGGCCGCACGTAGCCATCTATACACAGCGGGAGGCCGCACGGCGCCATCTATACACAGCGGGAGGCCACACGGCGCAACCTATACACAGCGGGAGGCCCACAGCGCCCCCCCCCCAGAGAGAGCAGGAGGCCGCACGGCGCAATCTATACACAGCGGGAGGCCGCACAGCGCCCCCCCCACAGAGACAGCAGGAGGCCGCACGGCGCCATCTATACTCAGCAGGAGGCCGCACGGCACCCCCGACCCCAAAGACAGCAGGAAGCCGCACGGCGCCATCTATACTCAGCAGGAGGCCGCACGGCGTCACCTATACACAGCGGGAGGCCGCACGGCGCCACCTATACACAGCGGGAGGCCGCACGGCGCCACCTATACACAGCGGGAGGCCGCACGGCGCCACCTATACACAGCGGGAGGCAGCACGGCGCCACCTATACACAGCGGGAGGCCGCACGGCGCCACCTATACACAGCGGGAGGCGCCACCTATACACAGCGGGAGGCCGCACGGCGCCACCTATGCACAGCGGGCGGCGCCACCTATACACAGCGGGAGGCCGCACGGCGCCAACTATACACAGCGGGAGGCCCCACCTATAAACAGCGGAAGGCCGCACGATGCCATCTATACACAGGGGGCCGCACAATGCCATCTATACCCAGCGGGAGGCCGCACGGCGCCATCTATACACAGCGGGAGGCTGCACGGCGCCATATATACACAGCGGGAGGCTGCACGGCGCCCCCCCCCCCAAGAGACAGCAGTAGGCCGCACGGCGCCATCTATACACAGCGGGAGGCCACACGGAGCCCCCCCCCCAGAAACAGCAGGAGGCCGCACAGCGCCATCTATACACAGCGGGAGGCCACACGGCGCCCCCCCAGAGACAGCAGGAGGCCGCACGGCGCCATCTATACTCAGCAGGAGGCCGCACGCAGTCACGCACACACAAACATATACAGAAATATACATACACGCATAAACACATTTGAAACACAAAAAATACATATAAACAGACATCACACAATGACATTTGCCTGCACACACACACACATACATACATATACATACACACACACATACTCACCATCCCCCGACTCGGCTCCAGCTCTTTTCCGGTGCAGCACTGCAGGCCGGGTGCGCACTGCGTGACGTCACAGCTAGGAGACACGGCCGCGCACAGGGCCGTGTCTCCTAGCAGTGACGCGGCCGGGCCAGCACAGGGAAGTTAACTGCTGCAGTGCTGGCCCGGCCGAAGAAGAAGCAGCGGCTGTGTGCCGCTGCTGGGGGAGCGATCCTGGGCCCCCCCCCACTGTTTGCTGGTATGTGCCGTGGCGCCGCACATATAATGAGGACAATCTGGCCATAGACACCCCGGAGCCCCCTGGAGGTTCGGGGCCCTGGGCGGTAGCCCAGATCGTCCTCATTATAATCCGCCTATGCTTATATACATGTAACACTCACTACCCCCTATTCCTGTGTATTGCTGTAATATATAACCTATACTCGTTATCCATCATTATAAATTAAGAAGATTTTCCACTTTATCCGATATATCCACACTCAATCAGTAGATTAGATGTCTGCTGAAGAGGCAATACACATGAACGTCTCCACATCATCCTCCCCGACTGTATCTATATGTGCCCCGTGACCCCCGATCAAGTGTCTCCATCACGTGCTCGCAGCATCACAGGTCACATAGTTTCCTCGTAGCGTTGGTGCGCGTTGTGTATCGCGCCACGCCTCCTCAGCACCCATTGGTTGGTGGAGACATACCTCCATCCTGATTGGCTATAGTTGGCCGTTTAACTCTTAGCTCTTTCCGAATGATGCCACCCCCTGACGAAGACAAGAAGCCGAAACATACATCGGGTGGACGCCAATCAGGAGTGGGATCTACATCTGCTATAGCGTGAGTACAATGCACATGTGGTCACCTTTTTTAAAAACGCTTAGTGGATACAAATACATATCTGTCAACAGCACATATGCCCAAGTCAGTGCACTACTCTCTACAGGATTCACACCGACATCCAAATAATAAGGGACCAGCCCTTGTATATATACATATTCAGATGCATCTCACTAAATTAGAATATCATCAAAAAGTTAATTTATTTCAGTTCTTCAATACAAAAAAGTGAAACTCGTATAGCCATAATCATCAGCATTAACAGAAATAAACAATAACTGTTTGATTATATTCTAATTTAGTGAGAAACACTTGTATTTGTTCACATATGAGATATATAATTTATGTAGATTTATTCTTTGGAGGCACTTGCACTTTATGTAAAGTTTATGATAATTAAACAATCATATGTACAGATATATCTAACTAATGATATGTATATATATTTTTATATACTGGATTAATTTGTGGCTTGATTCTCTGTATTATCCCTTTGCTGTTCTAATCATGATCCATTCCCACTGGTGTTAATTGTAATTCCTGTCTCGACGTCCCCTTTGCTTATAGTTTTTAATTCCCCCCTTTTTCTGCATTTCCTCCTCTTCCACCTGGTTATCAATATAATAATTATTAGCATCACCCACATGCCTGGACTCTTCTGGTCGGTGTCTCCTTTCTGCTATATACTAGAGTGGTATACTATGTGCACAGATACATGGAGTGCCATATACTTCTCAGGAGGTGCGCAGCGTCCACCTCCTCACCGCACAGGCCCACAAGCTCCTCTCCGGCAGGAAGAAGATGCATTCAGGCGGCTCCTACCACTGCAGCAGACGGCAGTGCACAAGTATACAGGGTGCAGTGTGGATGTGTCTGCACCACTGGGATGTGGCCGACCTGCATATATACATATGCCCCTCTGCAGGGGCGGACTGGCCCACCGGAGGATCAGGAAAACCCCCGGGTCCCGATGGCCCCGCCCCCTACACCCCTGGGCCCTGTACAGAGAACAGAGGGCCCCCCCCGGTTCGCAGCACTGCCGATATGATTAGTGATGGGCCCTCTGCCTCCTCTGCGCAGCACGACACTGCCGGCGCGTGCGCAGGAGGTCAGTCTCAGGGTGATGACGTCATTGACCTGGGACTGCTTCCTGTGCGCGCTGTGGAGTACGGACCCTGCGTCGCTCCAGGCAGCGGCTGCAGCTCATCTCGACGCGTCAGTATGAAACGGGGAGGGGAGGGAGGAAGGGATAGGGGGGAGGGGTGACTGGGAGGACCCCTGGCCGAGGCTGGCAGTAAATACTACTGGACAATGGGCATGGTTCTCATCATGCCCATTGCCCAGCATGTCCTGCTGCCAGCCTCTGGTTACTGGTACTATGCCCAGCAGCATGTACTATCACCAGGGGCTGGCAGGACATAGTGGGTGGGCATGATAGTACCAAGGAGGCTGGCAGGACATACTAGGCATGAATCATGCCCAGCATGTCCTGCCAGCCACTGTTGGTACCATCATGCATGCCCATTACCCAGCCACTGGTGGTGTGGTACTATCATGCTAGTACTAACACCAGTGGCTGGCTGGCAGGACATGCCATGTGAGCTTGAATGCTAATACCACAGAGGCTGGCAGTACATACTGGGCAATGGGCATGATAGTACCACCAGTAGACTGACTAGGCGGTCTCCAGGGCTCCGTCTCCCCTTCTCGCTGCTGTTAGGCTGGGTTAACATTGCGTTTATGCTGTGCGTTACAACGCATCCGTTGTAAATCAGCGCAGACGCAATGTACCGTAGACTTGCATTGCAAAAATAGGCATGTGTTTGAAAGTATGCATTATTTGCAACGCACAGGAAAACATGGTCGGCGGCTGGAGGCCAGCTGAGCACTTCTCTGACAACTGTGCTCCAGTGTTATTCTGTGCCTGCTCATCTCTGTCAGCCGGCATATTTGTCTGATGGCAAAGATGTAGCAGAGCTGGAGACAGAAGATCCGTGGATTACGTCAGAGCGAGGATTTTGTTTTTAATTAAAGATGGAGTCCCTACATGTGTTTTGTGTTTTATTTTTATTAAAAAATTGTGTTGTGTTTTTTTCTGTTTACTGGAAATTCATGGTGGCCATGTGTAGTTTGGAGTGACTCCATGAATTTCAGGCTTAGTGCCAGCTGATAATACAAAGCTGGTATTAACTCCATTATTACCCAGCGTGCCACCCCCCACCAGGGCCGTTGGAAGAGCCGGATAAAGTGCCTGGAAATGGCGCTACGATGAATGCGCCAATTCCAGGGGTGGCTGCGGGCTGCCGTTTTCAGCGTGGGGGGCCCAGAATGCTTGGGCCCTACCATGCTGAGAATCCCAGCCCCCAGCCCCCCCGATCAAAATATGGCGGGAGCCCACGCATTTTTTTTTTTAATTATTTTTTTAAATAATTAAAAAAAAACATTGGGCTTTCCTGACTTTTGATTGCCAGTCAAGGTAAAACCAGGCAGATAAAGCAGACAGCTACGGGCTGCCACCTCTATCTGCGCTGAGAATCAAAATTTCTGCAGAGCGCTATGTCATTTTTGTTTTATTATTTATTTATTTTCACACTTCTATATGTGTGACAGTCCCAACAGCCAATCACAGACGCTGACACAGAAAATGGGCGTCTGTGATTGGCTGCTTGAGTAACCTGAAAGCTGCCCATACATAGTACCATACTAGAATGTATGGGCTGATTGTACATTACTCAAACAGCCAATCACAGAAGCCCATCCTCTTTGACAGCATCTGCGATTGACTGTTGGGTCTGTCACATATAAAAGTGTGAAAAGAAAATTTTAAAAATGAATTTTTGATTCTCACCGCAGATAAAGCAGACAGCTACGTACTGCCACCCCCAGCTGCCTGGCTTTACCTTGGCTGGCGATCAAAAGACAGAGAAGCCGAATATTTGTTTTAAACTTAACTTTTTTTTTTCCCGCCATATGTTGATCGCCAGCCAGATAAAACCAGGCTGCTGGGGGCTGGGATTCGCAGCATGGTAAGGCCCAAGCGTTCTTGGCCCTCCACGCTGAAAATCGCAGCCCGCAGCCACCCCTGAAAATGGCGCATTCATCATGGCACCATTTCTAGGTGCTTTACCCGGCTCTTCCAGCGGCCCTGGTGGTGAGTGGCACACTGCGTAATAATAGGGTTAGTACCAGGCCATCTTTGCCTTATCAGCTGGTACTAAGCCCGAAATTCATGGTTTCACGCCAAATTAGACATAGCCACCATCAATTTCTAGTAAACAGAAAAAAAAAAGACAGAATTTTTTTTTTTATTATTAAAAATAAAACACATTTAGGGACTCCATCTTTAATAAAGAAAAATCCTCACTCCCAACGGAATCCATAGGTCTTCTGTCTTCAGCTCTGCTAGATCTTTGCCATCAGACAAATATGTCTGCTGACAGATGAGCAAGCACAGAATGACACTGGAGCACTGTTACTGTGTAGTGCAGTGCTATGTTTCTTTTTTTGTCATTTCATGCAGTGTAGAAATCTTGGGAAAAGTGTGGATTGTGCTCTGGAAGTGATCAGTTATAGCTAACTATGTTATTTTCTGCAGAGATAAGTCCTGTATAAAAGATGTGATATATCGGTCTGCAGTTAAAGAACTTCACCTAGAGACATCACTGGTGAGTATGTGTATTACCTATACACACACACACACTGACACTATATACAGAGCTCCTGTGCATAATGTCACTGGTGATCACTGTATTACCTGTACACTGACACTATATACAGAGCTCCTGTGTATAATGTCACTGGTGAACACTGTATTACCTGTACACTGACACCAAACACAGAGCTCCTGTGTATAATGTCACTGGTGATCCCTGTATTTCCTGTACACTGACACTATATACAGAGCTCCTATGTATAATGTCACTGGTGATCACTGTATTACCTGTACACTGACACTATATACAGAGCTCCTGTGTATAATGTCACTGGTGAACACTATATTACCTGTACACTGACACTATATACAGAGCTCCTGTGCATAATGTCACTGATGATCACTGTATTACCTCTACACTGACACTATATACAGAGCTCCTGTGTATAATGTCACTGGTGATCACTGTATTACCTCTACACTGACACTATATACAGAGCTCCTGTGTATAATGTCACTGATGATCACTGTATTACCTCTACACTGACACTATATACAGAGCTCCTATGTATAATGTCACTGGTGATCACTGTATTACCTCTACACTGACTCTATATACAGAGCTCCTGTGTATAATGTCACTGGTGATCACTGTATTACCTGTACACTGACACTATATACAGAGCTCCTGTGTATAATGTCACTGGTGATCACTGTATTACCTGTACACTATATACAGAGCTCCTGTGTATAATATCAATGGTGATCATTGCATTACCTGTACACTGACACTATATACAGAGCTTCTGTGTATAATGTCACTGGTGATGACTGTATAACCTGTACACTATATACAGAGCTCCTGTGCATAATGTCACTGGTGATCACTGTATAACCTGTACACTGACCCAATATACTGAGCTTTTTTACATTTTTATTATTTTAGCATTATTTGTCACTATGTGGTGGCATTATGTGCTTTGGTCATGACATGACGATATTTGTCCCTTCTATGTGGTATTATTCAGTCACTATGTGGTGGTAATATGTGGTCTCATGGTGTGTCAGTATTTATACCTTGTATCTGGTAGCATTTGATCACTATGTGGTGGTATTATGTGCTTTGGTCATGGTGTGGCGGTATTTGTGCCTTGTATGTGGCATTATTTGGGCACTATGTGGTGGTAATATGTGATCTGGTCACGGTGTGGTGGTATTTCTGCCTTCTATCTGGTAATATTGGTCTTGGTAGAGTGGATTGTGGTTGGTCATTTGTTTTATCTGATATCAATAAGGGGAAACCTCTTTATTTCCAATAGATATTAAATACTTGGATGTTTAACCCCTCCCTGCCCTGTGACTATTACACAGCAGCAGAAGTTCACCAGAGAAAGCAAGTTGGCATTTGGTGAGATTTTCACCTCTGTATTTATAAGACAAAACCAGGAGTGGGTGAGAAATGCATAAAACATGACCTCGGATTGCTCCACTCCTGGTTTTGTCTTATAAATACAGAGGTAAAAATCTCACCAAATAGTCAAAGTGCCACAATCTTCTGACAGTGCGGATTCCACCAATAAATATGTGATCACCTTCCCAACCTGTGCATCGCTGATAACTTGTTTTCACCAATAAAAACCCTTTAATGCAAACTACAGTAATTGTACATCGCAGTTCTGGTGAGCGCACAGTGATGGGCAGGAGCCGCCAATATAATGGGTATAACGGCTAACAGGTATTTGCAAATAGCTGAAGGGTGGGTGGGCCCCTGGAGTCAATGTCCCTGGTGGGCCCCAGACACCCCAGCCCCTGGTTTGTCACGCACGGACCCGAAGCGACTGTGCACTGCGATACACACATCCTGTTGAAATTTCTGCTGGCGTTTACAAGCCCCAACCCCCCCTGGGCCCGGTCGCAGTGACTGCCACTGCGACCGCGGACATTACGCCCCTGGCTACGTGAATCATATGTCCCATTTTGGTGCTCCTCACCATTTGCATGGCACAGTCATGCATGCTTCTCTATCACCATAGCATGCTGCAAACAATCAGGATGGCTTCTGCTACATCTCTATATAAAAAGATAGTACATCTGTATTTCTATGATACGTAGAGTGGATGGAAATCATACATCTTGCTAATATTTATTATATTACATTCATCTGATGCTCTGTAGTAACAATGTAAATTAAATTGGCGACTTAGTGCAGTTCTATTACTATTACTAAATGTGGCACCTTGTGTTCCACAGAATAGCTGAATATTACCTGAATATTTAATCTCAGCTAATGTTCATTTATCTCTTAAATATCATTGGTCAGATGCTGATCACATGACCAGTGGTGGTGCATGCATGATGATTCCATATGAAGTGCACTGAGTGACAGTTGGAAGTGACAGTTGGAATTGACCAACAACAGTGGAAGAGATGTCGGCTAACTCTAAGCAAAGCAATAATATGAATATAAAAGAGGAGGAGATTGTGGTGAGCAGAGAAAGAGTGAAGACACGAAGACCTTCCCATGACACATCTGATGATGAGAGGAAGTCTTCAGTCAACAGGACAAAACCACCAGTCCAGAAGAAAGAAGAAGTAGAGGAGAACATGGTGAGGAGAGAAGCAGCGAAGAGACTAAGACCTTCCCATGACACATCTGATGATGAGAGGAAGTCTTCAGTCAACAGGACAAAACCACCAGTCCAGAAGAAAGAAGAAGTAGAGGAGAACGTGGTGAGGAGAGAAGGAGCGAAGAGACTAAGACCTTCCCATGACACATCTGATGATGAGAGGAAGTCTTCAGTCAACAGGACAAAACAACCAGTCCAGAAGAAAGAAGAAGTGGAAGAAAAGGAGAAGGTAGAAAGTCAGAAGATGGGAGCCAAGAAGAGAGGAGCCATCTTCATCTCATCAGGGGACAAAAAGGAGAAGAAAAGAAGAAGGATTACATCAGTACAGAAACCCATGGATCTAAAGCAGAAGGCTGAAGAAGCTGAAGAAAGCAGCGGTGTTCGGCCAACCGGCTCCAAAAGCACAGTCTCTGATACCATCAAGAGGAGATTATTATTCCATCAAGTGCTTGGCCGGGGATGCTATGGAACGGTCCTGCTGGCGGAAGATTCATCTACCCGCAAACATTTTGCTGTTAAGATCATCGGCAAAAGAGCCCTGCTTGCTGACGGTGATGAGCGTGTGATGGTGGAGCAGCGGGTTTTACAGCTGGCATCTGGGAGCCCCTTCCTTGTCCACGCAGACTTTGCATTCCAGACCAAGGTACAGTATTGATTGCTCGATATTAGGAAATGTCACATGTACCACACACTGCTCTGCCTCATGGACCCCACTGATATCATCTTACATTTCAATATAGCATGTCCCAAGGTAACCGCAGACAATAAGATGAATGTGATGACTATACACATGGGATATTGTGGCCCCTACTGTAATCAATAACATTTATGGCGGGGCTTGGTACATTGGGAATCATTTATTAAAACAGCCTTTTTACTTATCCCAGCCAATCACAGAACAGCTTTTACTTTTCCAGGTCAGTTAAAACAACCTTAGCTGAGCTCTAATTGGTTAGTATGGGCAACTAGTTTTCTAGTGAGCAGATTTATTAATGAGGCCCAATGTACCCCGCTGTATAAATGATTGAAAATATTAGATGTCATCATAGAGGTCAATGAACTGTAGAAAATCACTTGCCCGGACCTCATGTGTCTAATTGGGTGACTGGTAATATTTGTATCATTTACAGCATTAGCTGGGCATTATCTTGTGTGTAGGCATCATCGCCATGTAGTAGTCTCTAGCTCATTTCTTTCACACTGTAGAATGTTACATATTATTATCTTGTATAGACATGGGATTTCAGAATAGATTAAATGTATTTGTTATTTTTTGTTATTTCCTGGGTGACATTGTATTTTGTGTATACCATGTGGGGGACCCTGTGTACACTATATGTCAGGGCTATTGACTTTTGTGCACTTTATATACAATTTGAGAATGTGTTAATATTTTTGTATACAAGTATTATCTGTATCTTAAAGGTTTTTTTTTAATTAATGTTGGGACATTTTTATGCACGTGCATCTACTTGTTTTTCATTGCCATGTTTTCTATGTATAAATATACTGGAATAAAGTACAAAATCCACTGTCTTGGAGTGAAATTTCTTCTAACCTCACCAACTAATGAAAAAGATGGTATCATATTGACCAGGGGCGAGGTGGGCCAGAGGGGCACATGCCCTCCATGCCGGTGGCCAAGCAGCTGCTTCTTTACAGACTGCAGGGCGGCCCTGTATCTTTCATTGTGTACATGTGCCAGCTGGGCATCGGCAGCCCAGAACAGCCGGCACAGGCCACGTTCTTATGCCTGCCGGAGAGAAGCTTCAGTTGCTGAGCAGTACGAGAGGGCAGACATCTTTGATTCTTGTAAGGCCACGACCACACTATCAGTATTTGGTCAGTATTCGGTCAGTATTTTTTCTCAGGAGTTGGAGACAAAACCAGGAGTTGGTGATAAATGCAGAATTGGTGACTTGTTTCTATTATACCTTTTCTCTGATTGTTACTGACCTGGTTTTGGCTCCCACCCCTGAGAAAATATACTGACCAAATACTGATAGTGGGGCCGTGGCCTTAGCCTGAGCTCCGGATAGCGCTGGGACAGGAGATTTATACTTTTTGTAGAGTGTGGAAGTGGCAGGATGCTGCTCACCTCCTGACAAGTCCAGGGCCGGATCCTGAATGTTATCTATGGTCGCTCTGCTGAGGATCAGAAAGATTTATTGTAGCAGATGGACCCTTCAAGCAGGTTGGGGTCGTGCTGTCAGTGTGAGATCATCGGCTCTCGATCTGTATGAATGTTCAAATCACATCGGACCTGAGATCGAGACACTTCAGACCTTACTATACAGACCCCTGCCCCAGACTGATCCTGCACCAGCTATAGGGCCAGAGCCGGCATAACCATCCATTGCACCAGGGCAAGTGCCAGGGCCCTGGGCAAGAGGGGGGGGGGCCCCACTCACAGTTGGGGACACTGGAACGCTATTGGGCCTGTGAGTTGGGGGGGCCCGGTGTAACCCCCCCCGTGCTTTACGGTGTTTGAAATACTCACCTCTCGTCATACCCTGCTGGCCGCAGGTCCAGTCTCCTCTGCGTCTTCTGACTCTGTCACGTCTCAGTGTTGAAGAGACAGGACTTGTAGCCAGCAGGGTATGAGGAGAGGTGAGTATTTTATTATTTATTTTTTATGTATGGAGCCCATTCTCTATGGAGCATTATATGGGGCCCATTCTCTATGGAGCATTATATGGGGCCCATTCTCTATGGAGCATTATATGGGGCCCATTCTCTATGGTGCATTATATGGGGCCCATTCTCTATGGTGCATTATATGGGGCCCATTCTCTATGGAGCATTATATGGGGCCCATTCTCTATGGAGCATTATATGGGGCCCATTATTCTGTATGGCATATTACATGACGCCCATTATTCTTCATGGAGTAATATATGGGGTCAATTATGGTGTAATGAGCATTATATGGGGTTCATTATTCTGTATAGAGCATTATATGGGGCCTATTATTCTGTATGGAACATTATATGGGGTCCATTATTCAGTATGGAGCCCATTCTGTATAGAGGACTATGTGGTGCCCATAATACTGTATGGAGTGCTATGTAGTGCCCATAATACTGTATGGAGGACTATGTGGTGTCCACAATACTGTATGGAGGACTATGTGGTGCTCATACTACTGTATGGAGGACTATAATGTACAGTCTAAAATGAAAACTTTTGAATCCCCCATGACACGCCCCATGCACTGTGAGGATTCGCCGGTTTCTGAGCTATTATAGAATTTACAATAGATATCACTCATGTAATGTAAGAAGTACCGTATTTTTCGGACTATAAGATGCACCGGACCATAAGACGCACCTAGGTTTTAGAGGAGGAAAATAAAAATAAAAAAATTTAAGCCAAAAATGTGTTCCTGATGCACTTTTAAGGGGGAGGGGGTCTTCTGCTGACACTGGTATAGGGGTAATGTCCCCCAATTCTGACAATATCCCCCATCCTGGTATATATGCCCCCTCCCTTCCTTTTATACGTGGTCCCCATCCCCATCCTGGTATGCATGGCACCCCTCATCCCTATCCCGGTATGCATGGCACCCCTCATCCCTATCCCGGTATGCATGGCACCCCTCATCCCTGTCCCGGTATGCATGGCACCCCTCATCCCTGTCCCGGTATGCATGGCACCCCTCATCCCTGTCCCGGTATGCATGGCACCCCTCATCCCTGTCCCGGTATGCATGACACCCCTCATCCTTATCCTGGTATAGTGGTATGCAGGGCACCCCTCATCCCTGTCCTGGTATAGTGGTATGCATGGCACCCCTCATCCCTGTCCTGGTATGTATGGCACCTCTAATCCCCATCATGCTGCACATGGCCCCCTCAGCGTTACCCTGGTATGTATGGCCTCCTCATCCCCCATCCTGGTATGCATGGCTCTCTCATCCCCAATCCTGGTATGCATGACTCTCTCATCCCCAATCCTGGTACATATGGCCTCCTCATCCCCCAATCCTGGTATGCATGGTTCCCTCATCCCCCAATCCTGGTATGCATGGTTCCCTCATCCCCCAATCCTGGTATGCATGGTCCCCTCATCCCCCAATCCAGGTATGCATGGTCCCCTCATCCCCCAATCCAGGTATGCATGGTACCCCTCATCCCTATTCTGGTATGCATAGAACCCCACTTTCCTATCCTTGTATGCATGGTACCCCTCACCCCCCAATCCTGGTATGTATGGCACCACTCACCCCCCAATCCTGGTATGTATGGCACCCCTCACCCCCAATCCTGGTTTTCATGGTTCAGTCACCCCCCAAATCCTGGTATGTATGGCACCCCTCACCCCCCAATCCTGGTATGTATGGCATCCCTCACCCCCCAATCCTGGTTTTCATGGTTCAGTCACCCCCCAAATCCTGGTATGCATTGTACCCCTCATCCCCCAATCCTGGTATGCATGGTCCCCTCACACCCCTTTCCTGGTATGTATGGTACCCCTCACCCCCCATTCCTGGTATGTATGGCACCACTCACCCCCCAATCCTGGTATGTATGGCACCCCTCACCCCCAATCCTGGTTTTCATGGTTCAGTCACCCCCCAAATCCTGGTATGTATGGCACCCCTCACCCCCCAATCCTGGTATATATGGCACCCCTTACCCCCCAATCCTGGTATGTATGGCACCCCTCACCCCCCAATCCTGGTTTTCATGGTTCAGTCAACCCCCAAATCCTGGTATGCATTGTACCCCTCACACCCCTTTCCTGGTATGTATGGTACCCTTCACACCCCATTGCTGGTATGTATGGCACCCCTCATCCCTTTCACGGTGCACAGATACAAAAAAATAAACACATACTCACCTTTCTTCCCTGTGCTCCAGCGCTTCTGAATCCTGCTCTGCCGGGTAGCAGTGCGGCGCCAGAGTACGCGTGTGCCCATACCGTGCTGTTCAACGCCATTTTGCTGAAGACACACTGCAAATATGTCTTCAGTAAAATGGCGCCGGATAGAGCTATGCATATGTGCCGATTCCAACGCCTTCACTCCTGCCCTGGTCTCCGGCGAGAAGAGAAGCACCGCTGCAACGCTACTCCCGGTCAGGTAACTATGGCGCCGGAGATCGCGGTATGTGTTCAGTGTCTACGCATACCGCAATCTCCGGCGCCATACACACTCCTCTTACCTGTAACGTAATGGGTTCTTCTGTCTAGAGCCAGACTGCGCAGGCATGTAGCGCTTGCCAAGTCTTTAAAGGCTTCAGACAGAGGGAGGCTTGTAGTGTTATATTATATATACAGTACAGACGAAAAGTTTATTTAAAGATTTTTCTGTATTTTCATGACTCTGAATATTGTACATTGACACTGAAGGCATCAAAACTATGAATTAACACATGTGGAATTATATACTTAACAAAAAAGTGTGAAACAACTGAAAATATGTCTTATATTCTAGGTTCTTCAAAGTAGCCACCTTTTGCTTTGATGACTGCTTTGCACACTCTTGGCATTCTCTTGATGAGCTTCAAGAGGGAGTCACCGGAAATGGTCTTCCAACAATCTTGAAGGAGTTCCCAGAGATGCTTAGCACTTGTTGGCCTTTTTGCCTTCACTCTGCGGTCCAGCTCACCCCAAACCATCTCGATTGGGTTCAGGTCTGGTGACTGTGGAGGCCAGGTCATCTGGCGTAGCACCCCATCACTCTCCTTCTTGGTCAAATAGCCCTTACACAGCCTGGAGGTGTGTTTGGGGTCATTGTCCTGTTGAAAAATAAATGATGGTCCAACTAAACGCAAACCGGATGGAATAGCATGCCGCTGCAAGATGCTGTGGTATCCATGCTGGTTCAGTATGCCTTAAATTTAAAATAAATCCCCAACAGTGTCACCAGCAAAGCACCCCCACACCATCACACCTCCTGCTCCATGCTTCACGGTGGGAACCAGGCATGTAGAGTCCATCCGTTCACCTTTTCTGGTCGCACAAAAACACAGTGGTTGGAACCAAAGATCTCAAATTTGGACTTATCAGACCAAAGCACAGATTTCCACTGGTCTAATGTCCATTCCTTGTGTTCCTTATCCCAAACAAGTCTCTTCTGCTTGTTGCCTGTCCTTAGCAGTGGTTTCCTAGCAGCTATTTTACCATGAAGGCCTGCTGCACAAAGTCTCCTTTTAACAGTTGTTGTAGAGATGTGTCTGCTGCTAGAACTCTGTGTGGCATTGACCTGGTCTCTAATCTGAGCTGCTGTTAACCTGCGATTTCTGAGGCTGGTGACTCGGATAAACTTATCCTCAGAAGCAGAGGTGACTCTTGGTCTTCCTTTCCTGGGGCGGTCCTCATGTGAGCCAGTTTCTTTGTTTTCTTGATGGGTTTTGCAACTGCACTTGGGGATACATTCAAAGTTTTCCCAATTTTTCGGACTGACAGACCTTCATTTCTTAAAGTAATGATGGCCACTCGTTTTTCTTTACTTAGAATTTGTATTATGGTAAGAAAAAAGCAGCTAACAGTCTATTCAGTAGGACTATCAGCTGTGTATCCAGCTGATTTCTGCACAACACAACTGATGGTCCCAACCCCATTTATAAGGCAAGAAATCCCACTTATTAAACCTGACAGGGCACACCTGTGAAGTGAAAACCATTTCCGGTGACTACCTCTTGAAGCTCATCAAGAGAATGCCAAGAGTGTGCAAAGCAGTCATCAAAGCAAAAGGTGGCTACTTTGAAGAACCTAGAATATAAGACATATTTTCAGTTGTTTCACACTTTTTTGTTAAGTATATAATTCCACATGTGTTAATTCATAGTTTTGATGCCTTCAGTGTGAATGTACAATATTCAGAGTCATGAAAATACAGAAAAATCTTTAAATGAGAAGGTGTGTCCAAACTTTTGGTCTGTACTGTATATATATATATGTGACTACTATGTCTCTATAAATGTGATACTCATGTGTTTGTGATCCTCCATTGCTATACTCTGTACGATTGTCTTTTAATTTTTGCAATATTTAATAAAGATTTATTTTAGCGGCAATAAGCGCCTATTGTTTCATTTTGGTGGTGTCTATAGTTTTGGTGTTGCCTGTAGTGATAAAGTCTTGGATTACTCATGCTCCTTATGTTGGTAGTCATATATATGACAGTGTATCTACTGTAAAACATCTGATGTCTGTATCACAGTATTTGATATACCAGTCACATATTATTGGCTGGCAAATTTTAGCCTGGGGGGCAAGCACAATGCAGCGGCCCATGAGTGTCGCGGCCATCTTTAGGCTTGAGTTTCATGTAGCACCTGATGAGTATAGCATGTGTGCGACCAAGGTACATCTGCTAACAACCGATTTCATAAAGATCACAGCTTTTTTCAGCTGTACTGGTAGAAATTAATTACAAATGGTTCACTTATTGTTAATGGCTGCACAGTTTTTGCAAAAGCATGCGGCCAATACCAAGAAACAAGCAATTTGCACTTAATATCTAATCATATAGTGGAAAAACAGTAGTTAAATGATTGGCAGTGAGCTCCTGTGCTTGGTTTGCACAGTCATGCTGAAAGAGTCCTATTAAAAGCCTAACTATAGCTTCCAAATTAGTTTTACATGTTGGATAAACCCTTTATTTGTCCTGCTTATTCTTTTCTTTTAAACATCTTTTTATTAAGGTTTTTTTTAAAGAAGGTTAACAATTGAACAAAGAAAAGTCACATTGTTAATGAAACAAATCAAAGATAACGATATCACATAGATTATAAGAGCAGAAATTGACCAGACTGCATAAATTTCAGCCAAACATTGACACGTTTCGGAAGAGAAAAAAAATATAAGAGAGGTTCAATTCTTTTGAACATGTCGTAGTACAAAATTGTGGTCAAATAACATGTTATCATATTCAAGAAGGTTTATTGTGATATCCTGGAAATAAAAACTTCAGAAGAGAAGAAGAAAAAAAAAAAACCTGGAGAAGGGGGGAAGGTTGAAAGGGAAGTGGGATGAACGGGGAGATGAGATGGAGGGGGGGGGGGACTACAAAGATATAGATGATGGGAGGGGGGGGAGGACTACAAAGATATAGATGATGGGAGGGGGGGGGAGTTGGGATTAGAATGGGCTAGCGATCTGAGTATTTTAGGTTAGTATTGTGCGGTCTGTAATATATTTGTGCCAGGGACGCCATATCAACGAGAATTGTTTATGCCTTTTTTCATCCCAACTAGCCAATTCTTCTAGCCTGTATATTTGTTCAACCTTCATTTCCGAGAGTGAGATATTTGGGGTCTTCGCAGATTTCCATAAGGATGTCACAAGTAACTTAGCCGAGGCCAGGAGCTGTCTAAGAAGGGTTAATTTTATTTTAGGGAAGTTATCTAGGAACAGAAACAGAAGGCAGATCTCCGGCGAGGTCAAGAGTTGCAAGTTTAAAATTGTATTAATAGTTTGAATTATTTTTGTCCAGAAGGGCTTAATCAATGTACAGTTCCACCACATGTGGAGCATAGTGCCCACATCAGAAGAGCATCTCCAGCAGTTAGGATCAAGTCCTTTGTAACATTTCTGAAGTTTTGATGGAGTCATATACCACCTGGAGAGAACTTTATAGCCATTCTCTTGTACTCTAACACATCTAGAGGAGACTTTAGGTGCTAGTAGTCATCTTTTAATTTCAGATGGGGTGAAAGGCCTATTCAGATCCTGTTCCCACTTCATTACATATGGCAGTTTCTTAGGGGTTCTGGCTAGGCATAATTGTTTTTGTAGAGCTGATAACGTTCTTTTTTAGGGGTTTTTTGCAGCTATAAGTTTTTCAAAATCAGTCATTTCCCTAATATAATTTGGAGTTTTAAAGACTAGTTTTAAGTTAGACATAAATTTCTGGTACATAAAGGGGTGAAAAGAGATAGTATCTAGCATTTGATTGAGTTCTGCCAAGCAGGGCATGACCCCATTATCTGTAATTTTTTGGAGTGGTGTTATCAAGTTGCGAATTGAGTTGTGTATTGTGGCATTATGGGCTGGAGAAAGGAGAGAACTAGGTCTCTAACTTGTAGGAGAGGGGAGGGAAACGGGGAGCATATTTGTCTTATATGGGGATTGGACCAGATTTTAAAAGTAGTGGCGGTGAAAGGGTTTTTAATTGATGTATACCTAGTACTACTTGAGGGCGTGAGGATGAGCTGTCTAAGGGGGAATTTAAGGATTGTTTCTTCTACTTTAATCCATTGCTTCTGTGGTGGGAGCCTGATCCAATCCACGACTCTTTGGAGATGAGTGGCTTGTTGAAGTATCTTTAGATCTGGCAGATCTATACCTCCTTCAGAGTGTGGGAGGGATAATATTTGTAAGGGAAGTCTGGGTTTTTGGTTGTGCCACAGAAAACGGCTGAGGAGTTTTCGTATGTCAATGAAAAAAGAATTAGGTAGGTGGATTGGAAGGGCTTGCACTAGATAAGTTATTTTTGGCCATATCATACATTTAAGGAGATTTTTCCTACCCAACCAGGAGATGTATGAGATATTCCAGTTGGGGGTAAGTTTCTGGATTTTCTGCAATAGCGGTGGGAAGTTTAACTTATAAAGTTCTTGTAGGTTTGGAGAAATCTCAACTCCCAAGAAACGTATTGATGGGGGGGACCAGGTAAAGGGGGACCCGATTGCCATTTGTGTTTTTTGTGGTTCTGGGATATTTATATTTAAGACTTGAGATTTGCTAAGATTCACCTTAAAATTTGATAGTGCACCGTATTCCTTGAGTAATGTCAGGATAACTGGGACAGATATTCTCGGGTTAGAGGTCATGATAAGTAGATTGTCTGCGTATGCTGCGATTTTATGTTCAGTACCAGCTGATTTGATGCCAACGATCCTCCCCTCCTCTCTGAGCTTTTGTAGTAAAGGTTCTAGTGTAAGAATAAAAAGGAGAGGGGAAAGCGGGCATCCCTGCCTGGTGCCGTTAGAAATATTAAAAGATGAAGACATAACATGAGAGAGGATTAGATACACTGCTCAGCAGACAGTATCACACCGGATAGGATTAGATACACAGCTCAGCAGACAGTATCACTCCGGATAGGATTAGATACACTGCTCAGCAGACAGTATCACACAGGACAGGATTAGATACACAGCTCAGCAGACAGTATCACACCGGATAGGATTAGATACACAGCTCAGCAGACAGTATCACACCGGATAGGATTAGATACACTGCTCAGCAGACAGTATCACACCGGATAGGATTAGATACACAACTCAGCAGACAGTATCACACCGGATAGGATTAGATACACAGCTCAGCAGACAGTATTACACCGGATAGGATTAGATACACTGCTCAGCAGACAGTATCACACCGGATAGGATTAGATACACGGCTCAGCAGACAGTATCACACCGGATAGGATTAGATACACTGCTCAGCAGACAGTATCACACCGGATAGGATTAGATACACGGTTCAGCAGACAGTATCACACCGGATAGGATTAGATACACAGCTCAGCAGACAGTATCACACCGGATAGGATTAGATACACAGCTCAGCAGACAGTATCACACCGGATAGGATTAGATACACAGCTCAGCAGACAGTATCACACCGGATAGGATTAGATACACAGCTCAGCAGACAGTATCACACCGGATAGGATTAGATACACGGCTCAGCAGACAGTATCACACCGGATAGGATTACATACACTGCTCAGCAGACAGTATCACACCGGATAGGATTAGATACACGGTTCAGCAGACAGTATCACACCGGATAGGATTAGATACACAGCTCAGCAGACAGTATCACACCGGATAGGATTAGATACACTGCTCAGCAGACAGTATCACACCGGATAGGATTAGATACACAGCTCAGCAGACAGTATCACACCGGATAGGATTAGATACACAGCTCAGCAGACAGTATCACACAGGATAGGATTAGATACACAGCTCAGCAGACAGTATCACACCAGATAGGATTAGATACACGGCTCAGCAGACAGTATCACACCGGATAGGATTAGATACACAGCTCAGCAGACAGTATCACACCGGATAGGATTAGATACACAGCTCAGCAGACAGTATCACACAGGATAGGATTAGATGCACAGCTCAGCAGACAGTATCACACCGGATAGGATTAGATACACAGCTCAGTAGACAGTATCACACAGGAGAGGATTAGATACACAGCTCAGCAGACAGTACCACACCGGATAGGATTAGATACACTGCTCAGCAGACAGTATCACACAGGATAGGATTAGATACACAGCTCAGCAGACAGTATCACACCAGATAGGATTAGATACACAGCTCAGCAGACAGTATCACACAGGATAGGATTAGATACACAGCTCAGCAGACAGTATCACACCGGATAGGATTAGATACACAGCTCAGTAGACAGTATCACACAGGAGAGGATTAGATACACAGCTCAGCAGACAGTACCACACCGGATAGGATTAGATACACTGCTCAGCAGACAGTATCACACAGGAGAGGATTAGATACACAGCTCAGCAGACAGTATCACACCGGATAGGATTAGATACACAGCTCAGCAAACATTATAACACAGGAGAGGATTAGATACACAGCTCAGCAGACAGTATCACACAGGAGAAGATTAGATACACAGCTCAGCAGACAGTGTCACACAGGAGAGGATTAGATACACAGCTCAGCAGACAGTATCACACCGGATAGGATTAGATACACAGCTCAGCAGACAGTATCACACCGGATAGGATTAGATACACAGCTCAGCAGACAGTATCACACCGGATAGGATTAGATACACGGCTCAGCAGACAGTATCACACCGGATAGGATTAGATACACAGCTCAGCAGACAGTATCACACCGGATAGGATTAGATACACAGCTCAGCAGACAGTATCACACAGGATAGGATTAGATACACAGCTCAGCAGACAGTATCACACCGGATAGGATTAGATACACAGCTCAGTAGACAGTATCACACAGGAGAGGATTAGATACACAGCTCAGCAGACAGTATCACACCGGATAGGATTAGATACACTGCTCAGCAGACAGTATCACACAGGAGAGGATTAGATACACAGCTCAGCAGACAGTATCACACCGGATAGGATTAGATACACAGCTCAGCAAACATTATAACACAGGAGAGGATTAGATACACAGCTCAGCAGACAGTGTCACACAGGAGAAGATTAGATACACAGCTCAGCAGACAGTATCACACAGGAGAGGATTAGATACACAGCTCAGCAGACAGTATCACACCGGATAGGATTAGATACACAGCTCAGCAGACAGTATCACACCGGATAGGATTAGATACACAGCTCAGCAGACAGTATCACACAGGAGAGGATTAGATACACGGCTCAGCAAACATTATAACACAGGAGAGGATTAGATACACAGCTCAGCAGACGGTATCACACAGGAGAAGATTAGATACACAGCTCAGCAGACAGTATCACACAGGAGAAGATTAGATACACAGCTCAGCAGACAGTATCACACAGGAGAGGATTAGATACACGGCTCAGCAAACATTATAACACAGGAGAGGATTAGATACACAGCTCAGCAGACGGTATCACACAGGAGAAGATTAGATACACAGCTCAGCAGACAGTATCACACAGGAGAGGATTAGATACACAGCTCAGCAGACAGTATCACACCGAATAGGATTAGATACACAGCTCAGCAGACAGTATCACACCGGATAGGATTAGATACACAGCTCAGCAGACAGTATCACACCGAATAGGATTAGATACACAGCTCAGCAGACAGTATCACACAGGAGAGGATTAGATACAATGCTCAGTAGACGGTATCACACAGGAGAGGATTAGATACACGGCTCAGCAGACAGTATCACACAGGAGAGGATTAGATACACAGCTCAGCAGATGGTATCACACAGGAGAGGATTAGAGATACAGCTCAGCAGACAGTATCACACAGGAGAGGATTAGATACAAGGCTCAGCAGACAGTATGACACAGGAGAGGATTAGATACACGGCTCAGCAGACAGTATCACACAGGAGAGGATTAGATACACAGCTCAGCAGACAGTATCACACAGGAGAGGATTAGATACACGGCTCAGCAGACAGTATCACACAGGATATGATTAGATACACAGCTCAACAGACAGTATCACACAGGAGAGGATTAGATACACAGCTCAGCAGACAGTATCACACAGGAGAGGATTAGATACACAGCTCAGCAGACAGTATCACACAGGAGAGGATTAGATACACGGCTCAGCAGACAGTATCATACAGGGTAGGATTAGATACACAGCTCAGCAGACAGTATCACACCGGATAGGATTAGATACACAGCTCAGCAGACAGTATCACACCGGATAGGATTAGATACACAGCTCAGCAGACAGTATCACACCGAATAGGATTAGATACACAGCTCAGCAGACAGTATCACACCGAATAGGATTAGATACACAGCTCAGTAGACAGTATCACACAGGAGAAGATTAGATACACAGCTCAGCAGACAGTATCACACAGGAGAGGATTAGAAACACTGCTCAGCAGACAGTATCACACAGGAGAGGATTAGATACACAGCTCAGCTGACAGTATCACATAGGACAGGATTAGATACACAGTTCATCAGACAGTATCACACAGGAGTGGATTAGATACACGGCTCAGCAGACAGTATCACGAAAGATAGGATTAGATACACAGTTCATCAGACAGTATCACACAGGAGACGATTAGATATACAGCTCAGCAGACAGTATCACACAGGATGGGATTAGATACACGGCTCAGCAGACAGTATCACACAGGAGAGGATTAGATACACAGCTCAGCAGACAGTAACGCACAGGAGAGGATTAGATACACAGCTCAGCACACAGTATCACACAGGAGAGGATTAGATACACGGCTCAGCAGACAGTATGACACAGGAGAGGATTAGATACACGGCTCAGCAGACAGTATCATACAGGATAGGATTAGATACACAGCTCAGCAGACAGTATCACACAGGAGAGGATTAGATACACGGCTCAGCAGATAGTATCACACAGGATAGGATTAGATACACAGCTCAGCAGACGGTATCACACAGGACAGGATTAGATACACAGCTCAGCAGACATTATCACACAGGAGAGGATTAGATACACAGCTCAGCAGACATTATCACACAGGAGGGGATTAGATACATACACAGCTCAGCAGACAGTATCACACAGGACAGGATTAGATACATAGCTCAGCAGACGGTATCACACAGGAGAGGATTAGATACACGGCTCAGCAGACAGTATCACACAGGAGGGGATTAGATACACAGCTCAGCAGACAGTACCACACAGTATAAGATTAGATACACTGCTCAGCAGACAGTATCACACAGGAGAGGATTAGATACACAGCTCAGCAGACAGTATCAAACAGGAGGGGATTAGATACACAGCTCAGAAGACAGTATCACACAGTATAAGATTAGATACACTGCTCAGCAGATTATCACAGCATATGATTAGATACACGGCTCAGCAGACAGTATCACACAGGAGAGGATTAGATACACAGCTCAGCAGACAGTATCACACAGGAGAGGATTAGATACACAGCTCAGCAGACAGTATCACACAGTATAAGATTAGATACACTGCTCAGCAGACAGTATCACACAGGAGAGGATTAGATACACAGCTCAGCAGACAGTATCGCACAGGAGAGGATTAGATACACAGCTCAGCAGACGGTATCGCACAGGAGAGGATTAGATACACGGCTCCACAGACAGTATCACACAGGAGAGGATTAGATACACAGCTCAGCAGATGGTATCACACAGGAAAGGATTAGATACATAGCTCAGCAGACGGTATCACACAGGACAGGATTAGATGCACAGCTCAGCAGACAGTATCACACAGGAGAGGATTAGATACACAGCTCAGCTGACAGTATCACATAGGACAGGATTAGATACACAGTTCATCAGACAGTATCACACAGGAGTGGATTAGATACACGGCTCAGCAGACAGTATCACGAAAGATAGGATTAGATACACAGTTCATCAGACAGTATCACACAGGAGACGATTAGATATACAGCTCAGCAGACAGTATCACACAGGATGGGATTAGATACACGGCTCAGCAGACAGTATCACACAGGAGAGGATTAGATACACAGCTCAGCAGACAGTAACGCACAGGAGAGGATTAGATACACAGCTCAGCACACAGTATCACACAGGAGAGGATTAGATACACGGCTCAGCAGACAGTATCACACAGGAGAGGATTAGATACACAGCTCAGCAGACAGTATCACACAGGATAGGATTAGATACACTGCTCTGCAGATAGTATCACACAGGATAGGATTAGATACACGGCTTAGCAGACAGTATCACACAGGAGAGGATTAGATACACGGCTCAGCAGACAGTATCACACAGGATAGGATTAGACACACAGCTCAGCAGACAGTATCACACAGGAGAGGATTAGATACATAGCTCAGCAGACGGTATCACACAGGACAGGTTTAGATATACAGCTCAGCAGACAGTATCACACAGTAGGGGATTAGATACACAGCTCAGCAGACAGTACCACACAGTATAAGATTAGATACACTGCTCAGCAGACAGTATCACACAGGAGAGGATTAGATACACAGCTCAGCAGACAGTATCACACAGGAGGGGATTAGATACACAGCTCAGCAGACAGTATCACACAGTATAAGATTAGATACACTGCTCAGCAGACTATCACACAGCATAGGATTAGATACACGGCTCAGCAGACAATATCACACAGGAGAGGATTAGATACACAGCTCAGCAGACAGTATCACACAGGAGGGGATTAGATACACAGCTCAGGAGACAGTATCACACAGTATAAGATTAGATACACTGCTCAGCAGACAGTATCACACAGGAGAGGATTAGATACACAGCTCAGCAGACAGTATCGCACAGGAAAGGATTAGACACACTGCTCAGCAGACGGTATCGCACAGGAGAGGATTAGATACACGGCTCAGCAGACAGTACCGCACAGGAGAGGATTAGATACACAGCTCAGCAGACAGTATCACACAGGAAAGGATTAGATACATAGCTCAGCAGACGGTATCACACAGGACAGGATTAGATGCACAGCTCAGCAGACAGTATCACACAGGAGAGGATTAGATACACAGCTCAGCTGACAGTATCACATAGGACAGGATTAGATACACAGTTCATCAGACAGTATCACACAGGAGTGGATTAGATACACAGCTCAGCTGACAGTATCACATAGGACAGGATTAGATACACAGTTCATCAGACAGTATCACACAGGAGAGGATTAGATACACAGCTCAGCAGACAGTAACGCACAGGAGAGGATTAGATACACAGCTCAGCAGACAGTATCACACAGGATAGGATTAGATACACTGCTCAGCAGATGGTATTACACAGGATAGGATTAGATACACAGCTCAGCTGACAGTATCACACAGGATAGGATTAGATACACGGCTCAGCAGACATTATCACACAGGAGATGATTAGATACACAGCATAGGATTAGATACACAGCTCAGCAGACAGTATCACACAGTATAGGATTAGATACACTTCTCAGCAGACAGAATCACACAGGAGGGGATTAGATACACTGCTCAGCAGACAGTATCACAGGATAAGATTAGATACACAGCTCAGCAGACAGTATCACACAGGAGAGAATTAGATATACAGCTCAGCAGATGGTATCACACAGGAGAGGATTAGATACACAGCTCAGCACACAGTATCACAAAGGAGAGGATTAGATAAACAGCTCAGCAGACAGTATCACACAGGAGAGGATTAGATACACAGCTCAGCAGACAGTATCACACAGGAGAGGATTAGATACACAGTTCACCAGACAGTATCACACAGGAGTGGATTAGATACACGGCTCAGCAGACAGTATCGCACAGGGCGGGATTAGATACACGACTCAGCAGATGGTATCACACAAGATAGGATTAGATACACAGTTCATCAGACAGTATCACACAGGATAGGATAAGATACACATCTCAGCACACAGTATCACACAGGAGAGGATTAGATACACGGCTCAGCAGACAGAGTCACACAGGAGAGGATTAGATACACAGCTCATCAGACAGTATCACACAGGAGAGGATTAGATACACGGTTCAGCAGATGGTATCACACAGGAGAGGATTAGAGATACAGCTCAGCAGACAGTATCACACAGGAGAGGATTAGATACACGGCTCAGCAGACAGTATGACACAGGAGAGGATTAGATACACGGCTCAGCAGACAGTATCACACAGGAGAGGATTAGATACACAGCTCAGCAGACAGTATCACACAGGAGAGGATTAGATACACGGCTCAGCAGACAGTATGACACAGGAGAGGATTAGATACACGGCTCAGCAGACAGTATCATACAGGGTAGGATTAGATACACAGCTCAGCAGACAGTATCACACAGGAGAGGATTAGATACACGGCTCAGCAGATAGTATCACACAGGATAGGATTAGATACACAGCTCAGCAGACGGTATCACACAGGACAGGATTAGATACACAGCTCAGCAGACATTATCACACAGGAGAGGATTAGATACACAGCTCAGCAGACATTATCACACAGGAGGGGATTAGATACATACACAGCTCAGCAGACAGTATCACACAGGACAGGATTAGATACATAGCTCAGCAGACGGTATCACACAGGAGAGGATTAGATACACGGCTCAGCAGACAGTATCACACAGGAGGGGATTAGATACACAGCTCAGCAGACAGTACCACACAGTATAAGATTAGATACACTGCTCAGCAGACAGTATCACACAGGAGAGGATTAGATACACAGCTCAGCAGACAGTATCAAACAGGAGGGGATTAGATACACAGCTCAGAAGACAGTATCACACAGTATAAGATTAGATACACTGCTCAGCAGATTATCACAGCATAGGATTAGATACACGGCTCAGCAGACAGTATCACACAGGAGAGGATTAGATACACAGCTCAGCAGACAGTATCACACAGGAGAGGATTAGATACACAGCTCAGCAGACAGTATCACACAGGAGAGGATTAGATACACAGCTCAGCAGACAGTATCGCACAGGAGAGGATTAGATACACAGCTCAGCAGACGGTATCGCACAGGAGAGGATTAGATACACGGCTCCACAGACAGTATCACACAGGAGAGGATTAGATACACAGCTCAGCAGATGGTATCACACAGGAAAGGATTAGATACATAGCTCAGCAGACGGTATCGCACAGGACAGGATTAGATGCACAGCTCAGCAGACAGTATCACACAGGAGAGGATTAGATACACAGCTCAGCTGACAGTATCACATAGGACAGGATTAGATACACAGTTCATCAGACAGTATCACACAGGAGTGGATTAGATACACGGCTCAGCAGACAGTATCACGAAAGATAGGATTAGATACACAGTTCATCAGACAGTATCACACAGGAGACGATTAGATATACAGCTCAGCAGACAGTATCACACAGGATGGGATTAGATACACGGCTCAGCAGACAGTATCACACAGGAGAGGATTAGATACACAGCTCAGCAGACAGTAACGCACAGGAGAGGATTAGATACACAGCTCAGCACACAGTATCACACAGGAGAGGATTAGATACACGGCTCAGCAGACAGTATCACACAGGAGAGGATTAGATACACAGCTCAGCAGACAGTATCACACAGGATAGGATTAGATACACTGCTCTGCAGATAGTATCACACAGGATAGGATTAGATACACGGCTTAGCAGACAGTATCACACAGGAGAGGATTAGATACACGGCTCAGCAGACAGTATCACACAGGATAGGATTAGACACACAGCTCAGCAGACAGTATCACACAGGAGAGGATTAGATACATAGCTCAGCAGACGGTATCACACAGGACAGGTTTAGATATACAGCTCAGCAGACAGTATCACACAGTAGGGGATTAGATACACAGCTCAGCAGACAGTACCACACAGTATAAGATTAGATACACTGCTCAGCAGACAGTATCACACAGGAGAGGATTAGATACACAGCTCAGCAGACAGTATCACACAGGAGGGGATTAGATACACAGCTCAGCAGACAGTATCACACAGTATAAGATTAGATACACTGCTCAGCAGACTATCACACAGCATAGGATTAGATACACGGCTCAGCAGACAGTATCACACAGGAGAGGATTAGATACACAGCTCAGCAGACAGTATCACACAGGAGGGGATTAGATACACAGCTCAGGAGACAGTATCACACAGTATAAGATTAGATACACAGCTCAGCAGACAGTATCACACAGGAGAGGATTAGATACACAGCTCAGCAGACAGTATCGCACAGGAAAGGATTAGACACACTGCTCAGCAGACGGTATCGCACAGGAGAGGATTAGATACACGGCTCAGCAGACAGTACCGCACAGGAGAGGATTAGATACACAGCTCAGCAGACAGTATCACACAGGAAAGGATTAGATACATAGCTCAGCAGACGGTATCACACAGGACAGGATTAGATGCACAGCTCAGCAGACAGTATCACACAGGAGAGGATTAGATACACAGCTCAGCTGACAGTATCACATAGGACAGGATTAGATACACAGTTCATCAGACAGTATCACACAGGAGTGGATTAGATACACAGCTCAGCTGACAGTATCACATAGGACAGGATTAGATACACAGTTCATCAGACAGTATCACACAGGAGAGGATTAGATACACAGCTCAGCAGACAGTAACGCACAGGAGAGGATTAGATACACAGCTCAGCAGACAGTATCACACAGGATAGGATTAGATACACTGCTCAGCAGATGGTATTACACAGGATAGGATTAGATACACAGCTCAGCAGACAGTATCACACAGGAGGGGATTAGATACACTGCTCAGCAGACAGTATCACAGGATAAGATTAGATACACAGCTCAGCAGACAGTATCACACAGGAGAGAATTAGATATACAACTCAGCAGACAGTATCACAAAGGAGAGAATTAGATATACAACTCAGCAGACAGTATCACACAGGATAGGATTAGATAAACAGCTCAGCAGACAGTATCACACAGGATAGGATTAGATACACGGCTCAGCAGACAGTATCACACAGGAGAGGATTAGATACACAGCTCAGCAGACAGTATCACACAGGAGAGGATTAGATACACAGCTCAGCAGACAGTATCACACATGAGAGGATTAGATACACAGCTCAGCAGACAGTATCACACAGGAGAGGATTAGATACACAGTTCACCAGACAGTATCACACAGGAGTGGATTAGATACACGGCTCAGCAGACAGTATCGCACAGGGCGGGATTAGATACACGACTCAGCAGATGGTATCACACAAGATAGGATTAGATACACAGTTCATCAGACAGTATCACACAGGATAGGATAAGATACACATCTCAGCACACAGTATCACACAGGAGAGGATTAGATACACGGTTCAGCAGACAGAGTCACACAGGAGAGGATTAGATACACAGCTCATCAGACAGTATCACACAGGAGAGGATTAGATACACAGCTCAGCAGACAGTATCACACAGGAGAGGATTAGATACACAGCTCAGCAGACAGTATCACACAGGAGAGGATTAGATACACAGCTCAGCTGACAGTATCACACAGGAGAGGATTAGATACACAGCTCAGCAGACAGTATCACACAGGAGAGGATTAGATACACAGCTCAGCAGACAGTATCACACAGGAGAGGATTAGATATACAGCTCAGCAGACAGTATCACACAGCATAGGATTAGATACACAGCTCAGCAGACTGTATCACACGGGTGGATTAGATACACGGCAGGCTCAGCAGACAGTATCGCACAGGGCGGGATTAGATACACGGCTCAGCAGACAGTATCACACAGGATAGGATTAGATACACAGTTCATCAGACAGTATCACACAGGAGAGGATTACATACACAGCTCAGCACACAGTATCACACAGGAAAGGATTAGATACACAGCTCAGCAGAGAGTATCGCACAGGAGAGGATTAGATACACAGCTCAGCAGACGGTATCACACAGGAGAGGATTAGATACACGGTTGAGCAGACAGTATCACACAGAGTAGGATTAGAGATACAGCTCAGCAGACAGTATCACACAGCATAGGATTAGATACACAGCTCAGCAGACAGTATCACACAGGAGAGGATTAGATACACAGCTCAGCAGACAGTATCACACAGCATAGGATTAGATACACAGCTCAGCAGACAGTATCACACAGTATAAGATTAGATACACAGCTCAGCAGACAGTATCACACAGGAGAGGATTAGATACACAGCTCAGCAGACAGTATCACACAGGAGAGGATTAGATACACAGCTCAGCAGTCAGTATCACACAGGAGAGGATTTGATACACAGCTCAGCAGACAGTATCACACAGGAGAGGATTAGATACACGGATCAGCAGATGGTATCAAACAGGATGGAATTAGATACACTGCTCAGCAGACAGTATCACACAGGAAAGGATTAGATACACAGCTCAGCAAACAGTATCACACAGGAGAGGATTAGATACATAGCTCAGCAGACAGTATCACACAGGAGAGGATTAGATACACGGCTCAGCAGACGGTATCACACAGGAGAGGATTAGATACACAGCTCAGCAGACAGTATCACACAGGAAAGGATTAGATACACAGCTCAGCAGATGGTATCACACAGGATAGGATTAGATACACGGCTCAGCAGACATTATCACAGAGGAGAGGATTAGATACACAGCTCCGCAGACAGTATCACACAGCACAGGATTAGATACAAAGCTCAGCAGATAGTATCACACAGGAGTGGATTAGATACACGGCTCAGCAGACAGTATCGCACAGGGCGGGATTAGATACACGGCTCAGCAGACAGTATCACACAGGATAGGATTAGATACACAGTTCATCAGACAGTATCACACAGGAGTGGATTCGATACACGGCTCAGCAGACAGTATCGCACAGGGCGGGATTAGATACACAGCTCAGCAGACAGTATCACACAGGAGTGGATTAGATCCACGGCTCAGCAGACAGTATCGCACAGGGCGGGATTATATACACGGCTCAGCAGACAGTATCACACAGGATAGGATTAGATACACTGCTCAGCAGACAGTATCACACAGCGTAGGATTAGATACACAGCTCAGCAAACAGTATCACACAGGAGAGGATTAGATACATAGCTCAGCAGACAGTATCACACAGGAGAGGATTAGATACACGGCTCAGCAGACGGTATCACACAGGATAGGATTAGATACATAGCTCAGCAGATGGTATCACACAGGATAGAATTAGATACACTGCTCAGCAGACAGTATCACACAGGGCAGGATTAGATACACTGCTCAGCAGATAGTATCACACAGGAGAGGATTAGATGCACAGCTCAGCAGACAGTATCACACAGGAGAGTATTAGATACACGGCTCATCAGACAGTATCGCACAGGAGAGGATTAGATACATAGCTCAGCAGACAGTATCACACAGGAGAGGATTAGATACATAGCTCATCAGACAGTATCACACAGGACAGGATTATATACACGGCTCAGCAGACAGTATCACACAGGAGAGGATTAGATACACAGCTCAGCAGACAGTATCGCACAGGAGAGGATTAGATACATAGCTCATCAGACAGTATCACACAGGACAGGATTAGATACACAGCTCAGCAGACAGTATCACACAGGAGAGGATTAGATACACAGCTCAGCTGACAGTATCACACAGGAGAGGATTAGATACACAGCTCAGCAGACAGTATCGCACAGGAGAGGATTAGATACACAGCTCAGCAGCCGGTATCACACAGGAGAGGATTAGATACACTGCTCAGCAGACGGTATCACACAGGAGAGGATTAGATACACGGTTGAGCAGACAGTATCACACAGGGTAGGATTAGAGATACAGCTCAGCAGACAGTATCACACAGCATAGGATTAGATACACAGCTCAGCAGACAGTATCACACAGCATAGGATTAGATACACAGCACAGCAGTCAGTATCACACAGGAGAGGATTTGATACACAGCTCAGCAGACAGTATCACACAGGAGAGGATTAGATACACAGCTCAGCTGACAATATCACACAGGATAGGATTAGATATACAGCTCAGCAGACAGTATCACACAGGAGAGGATTAGATACATGGCTCAGCAGACAGTATCGCACAGGACACGATTAGATACACAGCTCAGCAGACAGTATCACACAGGAGAGGATTAGATACACGGCTCAGCAGACAGTATCACACAGGAGAGGATTATATACATGGCTCAGCAGACAATATCACACAGGATAGGCTTAGATACACAGCTCAGCAGGCAGTATCACACAGGAAAGGATTAGATACACAGCTCAGTAAACAGTATCACACAGGAGAGGATTAGATACATAGCTCAGCAGACAGTATCACACAGGAGAGGATTAGATACACAGCTCAGCAGACAGTATCACACAGGAAAGGATTAGATACACAGCTCAGCAGATGGTATCACACAGGATAGGATTAGATACACAACTCAGCTGACAGTATCACACAGCACAGGATTAGATACAAAGCTCAGCAGATAGTATCACACAGGAGTGGATTAGATACACAGTTCACCAGACAGTATCACACAGGAGTGGATTACATACACGGCTCAGCAAACAGTATCACACAGGAGAGGATTAGATACATAGCTCAGCAGACAGTATCACACAGGAGAGGATTAGATACACGGCTCAGCAGACGGTATCACACAGGATAGGATTAGATACATAGCTCAGCAGATGGTATCACACAGGATAGAATTAGATACACTGCTCAGCAGACAGTATCACACAGGGCAGGATTAGATACACTGCTCAGCAGATAGTATCACACAGGAGAGGATTAGATGCACAGCTCAGCAGACAGTATCACACAGGAGAGTATTAGATACACGGCTCATCAGACAGTATCGCACAGGAGAGGATTAGATACATAGCTCAGCAGACAGTATCACACAGGAGAGGATTAGATACACTGCTCAGCAGATAGTATCACACAGGATAGGATTAGATGCACAGCTCAGCAGACAGTATCACACAGGAGAGGATTAGATACATAGCTCAGCGGACTGTATCACACAGGACAGGATTAGATACACAGCTCAGCAGACAGTATCACACAGGAGAGGATTAGATACACGGCTCAGCAGACATTATCACACAGGAGAGGATTAGATACACAGCTCAGCAGATGGTATCACACAGGAAAGGATTAGATACACTGCTCAGCAGACAGTATCACAAAGGATAGGATTAGATACACAGCTCAGCAGCTGGTATCACACAGGATAGGTTTAGATACACTGCTCAGCAGATGGTATCACACAGGATATGATTAGATACAGGGCTCAGCAGACAGTATCACACAGGAGAGGATTAGTTACACGGCTCAGCAGATGGTATCACACAGGATAGGATTAGATACACAGCTCAGCAGACAGTATCACACAGGGCAGGATTAGATACACGGTTCAGCAGACAGTATCACACAGGGTAGGATTAGATACACGGCTCAGCAGACAGTATCACACAGGAGAGGATTTGATACACAGCTCAGCAGACAGTATCACACAGGATAGGATTAGATACACAGCTCAACAGACAGTATCACACAGGAGAGGATTAGATACATGGCTCAGCAAACAGTATCACACAGGATAGGATTAGATACACAGTTCACCATCACTGCGTCATAATAGCACTGCAGTATGTGGTGAGGGACTACAACTCCCAGCAAGTGACAGTGCAGGCACCGATCATGTAACTAAACCATCACTGCGTCATAATAGCACTGCAGTATGTGGTGAGGGACTACAACTCCCAGCAAGTGACAGTGCAGGCACCGATCATGTAACTAAACCATCACTGCGTCATAATAGCACTGCAGTATGTGGTGAGGGACTACAACTCCCAGCAAGTGACAGTGCAGGCACCGATCATGTAACTAAACCATCACTGCGTCATAATAGCACTGCAGTATGTGGTGAGGGACTACAACTCCCAGCAAGTGACAGCGCAGGCACCGATCATGTAACTAAACCATCACTGCGTCATAATAGCACTGCAGTATGTGGTGAGGGACTACAACTCCCAGCAAGTTTATTTCTTTTTATTTTACACGCTGCTGTTTTCCACAGTGAATTACCAGAAAGATCTGCACCATAATCATGGAGTGCAAATTTGCTGTTGTGGATTTTCTTGCGGATTCTTGCTAATTTGCTCTGATTTTCTATGGAAATCCTCCAGGAACAATCTGCCACATTTGAACAGATCTTCAGGCCTCATTCAGACATCTGTAGTTTTCTGGTACATTAAAAAAAAGGAAAAAAAACAAAACTGATTTTCATCAAAGGGATCGATCCGAATTGTATCAATGTTTGTTACTATATGCAAATAAAAAAATATATATATATGGATATGTGAACTGCCCCATAGATGATAAAGGTGCGTATTATGTCTGTCAATAACATGGATGTAAAAAAACAGACGTCTGAATGAGACGTTCACCCCACAAGATCATCTAGCAATAGTGCAGCTCTGACCTGACACATAGCATTCACAGAAAGGCTCCTGATCGGCACATATGATGTCTGTGATCTATAAAGAGTCCTCCACATTGTACCCACTACATATACATTCACAATAAAGCTGCTCCCGTAACATCAACTGCCCCACACCTACCACATATAGCCAGGTCCCTGCTCCCCCACACACAGTATATAGCCAGGTCCCCGCTCCCCCACACAAAGTATATAGCCAGGTCCCCGCTCCCCCACACACAGTATATAGCCAGGTCCCCGCTCCCCCACACACAGTATATAGCCAGGTCCCCGCTCCCCCACACAAAGTATATAGCCAGGTCCCCGCTCCCCCACAAACAGTATATAGCCAGGTCCCCGCTCCCCCACACAAAGTATATAGCCAGGTCCCCGCTCCCCCACACAAAGTATATAGCCAAGATCCCCGCTCCCCCACACACAGTATATAGCCAGGTCCCCGCTCCCCCACACAAAGTATATAGCCAAGGTCCCCTCCTCCATGTATAGCATATTTATCCAGGTCCCCGCTCCCCCACACACAGTATATAGCCAAGATCCCCGCTCCCCCACACAAAGTATATAGCCAGGTCCCCGCTCCCCCACACACAGTATATAGCCAGGTCCCCGCTCCCCCACACAAAGTATATAGCCAAGGTCCCCGCTCCCCCACACAAAGTATATAGCCAGGTCCCCGCTCCCCCACACAAAGTATATAGCCAGGTCCCCGTTCCCCCACACAAAGTATATAGACAAGGTCCCCGCTCCCCCACACAAAGTATATAGCCAGGTCCCTGCTCCCCCACACACAGTATATAGCCAGGCCCCCGCTACCCCACACAAAGTATATAGACAAGGTCCCCGCTCCCCCACACAAAGTATATAGCCAGGTCCCCGCTCCCCCACACAAAGTATATAGCCAGGTCCCCGCTCCCCCACACAAAGTATATAGCCAGGTCCCCGCTCCCCCACACACAGTATATAGCCAGGTCCCCGCTCCCCCACACAAAGTATATAGCCAGGTCCCCGCTCCCCCACACAAAGTATATAGACAAGGTCCCCGCTCCCCCACACAAAGTATATAGCCAGGTCCCTGCTCCCCCACACAAAGTATATAGACAAGGTCCCCGCTCCCCACACAAAGTATATAGCCAGGTCCCCGCTCCCCCACACAAAGTATATAGCCAAGGTCCCCGCTCCCCTACACAAAGTATATAGCCAAGCTCCCCTCCTCCATGTATAGCATATTTATCCAGGTCTCCCTCCCCCACACAAAGTATATAGCCAAGATCCCCGCTCCCCCACACAAAGTATATAGACAAGGTCCCCGCTCCCCCACACAAAGTATATAGCCAGGTCCCCGCTCCCCCACACAAAGTATATAGCCAAGGTCCCCGCTCCCCCACACAAAGTATATAGCAAGGCCCCCGCTCCCCCACACAAAGTATATAGCCAAGCTCCCCTCCTCCATGTATAGCATATTTATCCAGGTCTCCCTCCCCCACATATAGCAAAGAGAACCAAGTCCAGCACCCCCTCCCCCACCACACAGCATACGGTATATAGACAAGACCCCCACACACAGCATACGGTATATAGACAAGTCCCCCACACACAGCATACAGTATATAGACAAGTCCCCCACACACAGCATACGGTATATAGACAAGTCCCCCACACACAGCATACGGTATATAGACAAGTCCCCCACACACAGCATACAGTATATAGACAAGTCCCCCACACACAGCATACGGTATATAGACAAGACCCCCACACACAGCATACAGTATATAGACAAGTCCCCCACACACAGCATACAGTATATAGACAAGTCCCCCACACACAGTATACGGTATATAGACAAGTCCCCCATACACAGCATACGGTATACAGACAAGTCCCCCATACACAGCATACGGTATACAGACAAGACCCCCACACAGCATACAATATATAGACAAGTCCCCCACACACAGTATACGGTATATAGACAAGTCCCCACACACAGCATACAGTATATAGACAAGTCCCCACACAGCATACAGTATATAGACAAGTCCCCCACACACAGCATACGGTATATAGACAAGTCCCCCACACACAGCATAAGGTATATAGACAAGTCCCCCACACACAGCATACAGTATATAGACAAGTCCCCCACACACAGCATACGGTATATAGACAAGTCCCCCCCACACAGCATACGGTATATAGACAAGTCCCCACACACAGCATACAGTATATAGACAAGTCCCCCACACACAGCATACGGTATATAGACAAGCCCCCCACACAGCATACGGTATATAGACAAGTCCCCCACACACAGCATACGGTATATAGACAAGTCCCCCCCACACAGCATACGATATATAGACAAGTCCCCCACACACAGCATACAGTATATAGACAAGTCCCCCACACACAGCATACAGTATATAGACAAGTCCCCCACACACAGCATACGGTATATAGACAAGTCCCCCACACACAGCATACAGTATATAGACAAGTCCCCTACACACAGCATACAGTATATAGACAAGTCCCCCACACACAGCATACGGTATATAGACAAGTCCCCCACACACAGCATACGGTATATAGACAAGTCCCCCACACACAGCATACGGTATATAGACACGTCCCCTACACACAGCATACAGTATATAGACAAGTCCCCTACACACAGCATACAGTATATAGACAAGTCCCCCACACACAGCATACGGTATATAGACAAGTCCCCCACACACAGCATACAGTATATAGACAAGTCCCCTACACACAGCATACAGTATATAGACAAGTCCCCCACACACAGCATACGGTATATAGACAAGTCCCCCACACACAGCATACAGTATATAGACAAGTCCCCCACACACAGCATACAGTATATAGACAAGTCCCCACACACAGCATACGGTATATAGACAAGTCCCCCACACACAGAATACAGTATATAGACAAGTCCCCACACACAGCATACAGTATATAGACAAGTCCCCCACACACAGCATACGGTATATAGACAAGTCCCCCACACACAGCATACGGTATATAGACAAGTCCCCACACACAGCATACGGTATATAGACATGTCCCCCACACACAGCATACGGTATATAGACAAGTCCCCCACACACAGCATACGGTATATAGACAAGTCCCCCACACAGCATACAGTATATAGACAAGTACCCCACACAGCATACAGTATATAGACAAGTCCCCCACACACAGTATACGGTATATAGACAAGTCCCCCACACACAGCATACGGTATATAGACAAGTCCCCCACACACAGCATACAGTATATAGACATGTCCCCCACACACAGCATACGGTATATAGACAAGTCCCCCACACACAGCATACGGTATATAGACAAGTCCCCCACACAGCATACAGTATATAGACAAGTACCCCACACAGCATACGGTATATAGACAAGTCCCCCACACACAGTATACGGTATATAGACAAGTCCCCCACACACAGCATACGGTATATAGACAAGTCCCCCACACACAGCATACAGTATATAGACAAGTCCCCACACACAGCATACAGTATATAGACAAGTCCCCCACACACAGCATACGGTATATAGACAAGCCCCCCACACAGCATACGGTATATAGACAAGTCCCCCACACACAGCATACGGTATATAGACAAGTCCCCCCCACACAGCATACGGTATATAGACAAGTCCCCCACACACAGCATACAGTATATAGACAAGTCCCCCACACACAGCATACGGTATATAGACAAGACCCCCACACAGCATACAGTATATAGACAAGTCCCCTACACAGCATACAGTATATAGACAAGTCCCCCACACACAGCATACGGTATATAGACAAGTCCCCCACACACAGCATACAGTATATAGACAAGTCCCCCCGCACAGCATACAGTATATAGACAAGTCCCCCCACACAGCATACGGTATATAGACAAGTCCCCCCCACACACAGCATACAGTATATAGACAAGTCCCCCCCACACAGCATACGGTATATAGACAAGTCCCCCACACACAGAATACAGTATATAGACAAGCCCCCACACACAGCATACGGTATATAGACAAGTCCCCCACACACAGCATACGGTATATAGACAAGTCCCCCACACAGCATACGGTGTATAGACAAGTCCCCCCCTACACAGCATACAGTATATAGACAAGTCCCCCACACACAGCATACGGTATATAGACAAGTCCCCCACACACAGCATACAGTATATAGACAAGTCCCCCCACACAGCATACAGTATATAGACAAGTCCCCCCACACAGCATACGGTATATAGACAAGTCCCCCCCACACACAGCATACAGTATATAGACAAGTCCCCCCCACACAGCATACGGTATATAGACAAGTCCCCCACACACAGAATACAGTATATAGACAAGCCCCCACACACAGCATACGGTATATAGACAAGTCCCCCACACACAGCATACGGTATATAGACAAGTCCCCCACACAGCATATGGTATATAGACAAGTCCCCCACACAGCATACGGTATATAGACAAGTCCCCCCCACACAGCATACGGTATATAGACAAGTCCCCCCCACACAGCATACGGTATATAGACAAGTCCCCCACACACAGCATACAGTATATAGACAAGTCCCCCACACACAGCATACGGTATATAGACAAGTCCCCCCCACACAGCATACGGTATATAGACAAGTCCCCCACACACAGCATACAGTATATAGACAAGTCCCCCACACACAGCATACGGTATATAGACAAGTCCCCCCCACACACAGCATACAGTATATAGACAAGTCCCCCCCACACAGCATACGGTATATAGACAAGTCCCCACACACAGCATACAGTATATAGACAAGTCCCCCCCACACAGCATACGGTATATAGACAAGTCACCCACACACAGCATACAGTATATAGACAAGTCCCCCCCACACAGCATACGGTATATAGACAAGTCACCCACACACAGCATACGGTATATAGACAAGTCCCCCCCACACAGCATACGGTATATAGACAAGTCACCCACACACAGCATACAGTATATAGACAAGTCCCCCACACACAGCATATGGTATATAGACAAGTCCCCCACACACAGCATACAGTATATAGACAAGTCCCCCATACACAGCATACGGTATATAGACAAGTCCCCCACACACAGCATACGGTATATAGACAAGTCCCCCACACACAGTATACAGTATATAGACAAGTCCCCCCACACAGCATACGGTATATAGACAAGTCCCCCACACACAGTATACGGTATATAGACAAGTCCCCCACACACAGCATACGGTATATAGACAAGTCCCCCACACACAGCATACAGTATATAGACAAGTCCCCCATACACAGCATACGGTATATAGACAAGTCCCCCATACACAGCATACGGTATATAGACAAGTCCCCCACACACAGCATACGGTATATAGACAAGTCCCCCCCACACAGCATACGGTATATAGACAAGTCCCCCACACACAGAATACAGTATATAGACAAGTCCCCCCCACACAGCATACAGTATATAGACAAGTCCCCCCCACACAGCATACAGTATATAGACAAGTCCCCCCACACAGCATACGGTATATAGACAAGTCCCCCCCACACAGCATACGGTATATAGACAAGTCCCCCACATAGCATACGGTATATAGACAAGTCCCCCACACACAGCATACAGTATATAGACAAGTCCCCCACACAGCATACGGTATATAGACAAGTCCCCCACACACAGCATACGGTATATAGACAAGTCCCCCACACACAGCATACGGTATATAGACAAGTCCCCCACACATAGCATACAGTATATAGACAAGTCCCCCACACACAGCATACAGTATATAGACAAGTCCCCCACACAGCATACGGTATATAGACAAGTCCCCCACACACAGCATACGGTATATAGATAAGTCCCCCACACACAGCATACGGTATATAGACAAGTCCCCCACACATAGCATACAGTATATAGACAAGTCCCCCACACACAGCATACGGTATATAGACAAGTCCCCCCCACACATCATACGGTATATAGACAAGTCCCCCCCACACAGCATACGGTATATAGACAAGTCCCCCACACACAGCATACGGTATATAGACAAGTCCCCCACACACAGCATACGGTATATAGACAAGTCCCCACACACAGCATACAGTATATAGACAAGTCCCCCACACACAGCATACCGTATATAGACAAGTCCCCCACACAGCATACGGTATATAGACAAGTCCCCCACACACAGCATACGGTATATAGACAAGTCCCCCACACACAGCATACGGTATATAGACAAGTCCCCCACACACAGCATACGGTATATAGACAAGTCCCCCACACACAGCATACGGTATATAGACAAGTCCCCCCCACACAGCATACGGTATATAGATAAGTCCCCCACACACAGCATACGGTATATAGACAAGTCCCCCACACACAGCATACGGTATATAGACAAGACCCCCACACACAGCATACAGTATATAGACAAGTCCCCCACACACAGCATACAGTATATAGACAAGTCCCCCACACACAGCATACGGTATATAGACAAGTCCCCCACCTCCCACACACGGTATACAGACAAGTCCCCCCCACACACACACAGCATACGGTATATAGACAAGTGCATAGCTGTGGTAGGGTAGGAGTGGGAGGAGCCTTCCTTCTCTTGTCAGTTCTGGCCCTGCAGTGTGGCCCACCGGGGAATTCCCCAGCAGGCCAGTCCGAGCCTGGTCACATGCTGGCTAGAGTCTCAGACACCTCTCTGAGTAGCCCACTGATAGAAGTGGATGAGAATCTAGTCGGCATTTTACCTCAACTATTACATCATAACACCGGCTTTATCTTTTTATAGCTTTGTAACCTTTACTCACTTTCTGAATCAGCCACAGATAAAACTCAATAAGGATGGGTTGCTACTGTGTGCAATTTGCCAGCCAGCCCAGAACAGTGGTGACCTGAGCCGACAGCAGCGACTTGAGTAGACTGTGGCCACCTGAGCCAACAGCGGCATTTAAATTGAGCTATCGCCAGGAAATGGATGACAATGGCAGTCAGGGGAATGGTGAAGGCCTGCATGGCTGCCATCTTGGTACTCCTGTGAAGTTCATCCACAGTCTGGACTTAATCTTATAAACTGTATACTGCATTACTAGAGGATTACTGTATATAGAATAAGCAGTCAAGAGATCGCAGGTTCAAGTGCCCTAAGGGGACATAAAAAAATAAAGTAAAAATGGAAAAAAAAGAAAAAAGTTTTACAAAGGAAAAAAAATAAACAAAAATGTTAAATCACCCCTTTTTTCCAAGGTAAAAAAAAAAGAAATTAAAAAAGAAACATTTTATATTGTCGTGTCTGTAAAAGTCCGACCTATTAAAGCCCAAATTATTTAAACCGCACGTTAAATAGCGGAAAAATAAATTAAGAAGCCAGAATTGCCGTATTATGGTGTCACCAAACAGTAATAAATAACCCGGTATTGTGTCACCATTTTGTGAGACCCTGCATTTGTTCCATGTTTCTGCTGATGAATCTGGGCGAGGTTCGCTATCTGCTCGCCGACCTGCGGGGGTTATTGATGCCATTCTCTGCTGTCTACAAACTTTTCATCTCTTTTTGATGCATTTTTTGGGAGGTAAAATTACCCAAAAAGAAAAAAAAATTGGGTGTTTAGATTATCTTTGCTGTTGGGCATTTGCTGTAGGGGTTAATATATTTATGATTTGATAGATCGGACTTTTTGTCAGTTTGTCAATACTAAATAAATAAATATATATATATAATGGTTTAGTCTTGCTTTGTATTGACAAATGGAGGTAGGAAATTTAAAAGGATTTTTTTTATATATATAAATTTCAATTTTAATCCTTTTCTATCACATTATTTTTTGGTCCCGTTGGGCAACTTGAACCAAAAATCCACAACTCATTGGAATTGCGACACTTAAATTCTGAGGATGTCGGGAAGGGGATAAAGAGAATAAAGTAACTGCAGAATGCTTCCGTTTTGTGTACACAGCTCCTGTGCTGACTTAGTGTTCTCTTTGGTTACACCACACACCCATTCTGTGTCCGGCCCCCACAGATCGCCATCTCCATATATATGGGGGGATTTCCTCATGTGACGACCCCTCTGCCGATGTATACAGATCACATGTGGCTTCACCTTCAGCTTTGATCTCCGCAGTCTTCAGTTCCGGATCCTCCAGGATGAGGATAAATCTTTCTTGCTCTTCATTCCCCTCCGTGGCTGATACAGCAGCTCCACCGCGCCGACGTTCCCCTCATAGGGAGGAATCGCTCCGCAAAGACTGTTCTCAGCCACAGGACGATCCGCCGGATACAGGAGGAAAGTTCTCCTCTCTGCAATGAAGGATTATTCAACTTTTCTGCCATTTGTAAGATCTCTGCTTGTTGTCTGAGAATAAAATCATTCTTGTTAATGTCCAGAACCTGAAAAAAATCTAATCCTGACAGCAGCGGAGCATTTATTACAATGGTATTCAGTCTAGACGATCCCCCTCCTGTCCTGACCGTTTGCTACAATGTATCAGTGCAGGGAAAATCTATCAGTTTGGACTTGGTTTCCCTTACAGAGGATTGTCCAGGCCAGACACCATTGTACCCAGTGGCGTCCCGCCAATGGCGGCAGGCCACGCGACTGCTATGGGGCCCGTGAGCTGGGGGGGCCCCATAGCAGTCGCCTGCACTGTGTACCCCCGCATCGGGTCCCCCTCCTGCACCCAGGCAAGAGGCGGGGCCCTGAGCAGGCGGGGGGCTTACTCGCCGTCGGGCATCCCAGCGTACTATGGGCCCCCCCGCCTGCTCAGGGCCCCGGCCGGCACAATACTTACCTCTTCCCATGTCCTAGACGCTAGAATGTATGGGATCTTCCAGGTGTGATGTCATTTCCGGGGGCGTGTTCTAGTTCAGCACCAGACGCCAGAGTCTCATGCAGAGACAGAGCTGCCGGTGAAGCTGCAGGAGGAGGTCAGTATCCTAAGCTGAGAAACAGGAGATTGTTCTATTAATTGCTGGTCTGATGTCTTTTCTTCTTGTTGTTTTTGGGGTGAGGGGGCTTGATACTTGCGAGTGAGGGATTTGGGGGGTTAATGCTGGAGGGCAGTCTGGTGGGGTTAATTAATGCTTGTGGAGATCTTAGGGGGGCTCTGGGGAATAATGCAGGGATAATGCGTGCTTGTGGGGGCCCTAAGGGAATGCTGCGGGCTTATAAGGGCTCTGGGGGGGATGCTGCGGGCTTGTGGGGGCCCTAAGGGGGATTCTGCGGTCTTGTGGGGGCTCTGGGGGGGGGGGTGCTGCGAGCTTGTGGGGGCCCTGGGGTGGGGGGATGCTGCGGGCTTGTGGGGGCTCTGGGGGCGGAATGCTGTGGGCTTGTGAGGCCCTGGGGGGGATGCTGTGGGCTTGTGGGGCCCTGGGGGGGATGCTGTGGGTTTGTGGGTGCTCTGAGGGGGATGGTCCGGGCTTGTGGGGCCCTGGGGGGGATGCTGTGGGCTTGTGGGGGCCCTGGGGGGATGCTGTTGGCTTGTGGGGCCCTGGGGGGGATGCTGTGGGCTTGTGGGGGCCCTTGGTGTGATACTGCGGGCTTGTGGGTGCTCTGGGGGGGATGCAGCGGGCTTGTGGGACCCTGGGGGGGATGCTGCGGGCTTGTGGGACACTGGGAGGGATGCTGTGGGCTTGTGGGTGCTCTGGGGGGGGGGGATGCTGCGGGCTTGTGGGTGCTCTGGGGGGATGCTGCGGGCTTGTGGGGGCTCTGGGGGGGATGCTGCGGGCTTGTGGGAGCTCTGGGGGGATGCTGCAGGCTTGTGGGAGCTCTGGGGGGGTGCTGCAGGCTTGTGGGGGCTCCAGGGGGATGCAGCAGGCTTGTGGGGGCCCCGGGGGGGATGCAGCGGGCTTGTGGGGCCTCTGTATGGGGTCCAGCCTGCATATGGCATTACATGGGGACCAGGCAGTATTCTCTATGGTGAATTATATGGGGTCCAGTATTTTGTATGGATCATTATATGGGGCTCATAATACTGTATGGAGGACTATGTGGTGCCCATAATATTGTATGGAGGACTTAGTGGTGCCATAACACTGTATGGAGGACTATACTGTCCGGTCTGCACTGTGCACTGTGAGGATTCACCGGTTTCTGAGCTATTGTAGAATTTACAATAGATATCACTCATGAAATGTAAGAAGTCAGTGAAATGTTTGGCATTGTACTATATCTATAGCTATAATTTCTCTGCTGTATCTGTGCATCATGAATGGTTGGATGTGTTAAAGGGGCCACTGAGACTCTTTCGCCCGGGGCCCACGAAAACCTGGAGGAGGGAGCATCATGTGACACTCCCTCTCCCATCATTCCTCCTCTGCGTCTGACGCAGCGGCATGATGACGCGCCACGCTGTGTCAGACAGTGGAGCTGGCAGCTGCTGAGGTGATCAGCTGCAGAGACTGAAGCAGCAGGGAACGAGGAGCGGTAAGTATGTATTTATTTATAAATCAGTGTGTACTGATAATACTGGAGGACTGGGGCTGCATTTTACCCTACGGGTGGTTGGGACTGCATTTTACCCTATGGGGGGCTGCATTATACTGCGTACAGGACCATGGGGGAATGCATTATACTGAGTGGAGAACCATGGCGAGTGTCTTATACTGTGTGGAGGACCATGGGGGAGTGCATTGTACTGTGTGGAGGACCATGGGGGAGTGCATTGTACTGTGTGGAGGACCATGGGGGAGTGCATTGTACTGTGTGGAGGACCATGGGGGAGTGCATTATACTGTGTGGAGGACCACGAGGAGTGCATTGTACTGTGTGGAGGACCACGTGGGAGTGCATTATACTGCGTAGAGGACCACGAGGGAGTGCATTATTCTGCGTGGAGAACCATGGGGAGTGCATTATACTGCGTGGAGAACCATGGCGAGTGCCTTATACTGTGTGGAGGACCATGGCGAGAGTCTTATACTGTGTGGAGGACCATGGCGAGTGCATTATACTCTATGTAGTGTGGAGAGGTGTGGTGCAGTTGGGAGATCATACTGTGTTGTTGTCATCATACTTTACCCTGGGAGTTGAGGTCGGGTACAGTAGGGTCATTATACTGTGCATATGGAGGAATTCACCATGGGGGTATCATACCGTGTTTGGGGGGCACTTTTGTTGGCACCACACTTTATGGGCAATGAAAAAGGGATCTAGGACTTCAGCAGGAGGAAAATTACTACGTAAAGGCTGGAAGGTTGTGAGATCTGCTCTTCTGTGACCCCGACAATTATTTACATTTTTACATTGTTTTGTTGGGGGGGGGCCAATTAGAACTTCTGCTCTGGGACCCCATGATTCCTATGTACGCCCCTGATTGTACCAAATCCTCAGCTGTGCTGGTACTAAGGATTTGGACACTCAGACATTTTGGGCTAAATATATACATACAAATATTTTTTCAATAACGTTTCATAAACAATTTGGCTTTTTTATTTCCTTTGCATTGCTAGTTGCAGAATGAGCTCACTGAGAATTTATCAGTGAGCTCATTCTGACCTTCTCTGTGCTGATTATGTTCACAGACCAGCATGAAAGTTGGGCTGATCTCTGATGCAGTCATAAATCATCGCAGAAATAAAAGCGCTGGAAACTCCACATCATAAGGAGCTCACTGACTGAATCTCAAGTTAACTCATTCTGCAGCCATCAATGTGCTGCTGGGAAACAAAAAGCTGGTAAAGGCCGAACAGAGCAAATGTTACAAGAAGTAAAATAGTAAAAAGTATTTTTAGACCAATATACATGTATTTAAAGGGATTGTCCGGTGTGAAGCTGAAGGCCTGCAGTCATCTGTGTGACTCTCTGTGACTGCAGACTTGTAATCCTCACATCATGTAGACTGCGCGCTGCCAGCATTATTCTCAGCCCAGAGATGACAGAAGCCCCTGTATCATGTGTACAGGAATTGTGCCCCCTCTCCCCGAGGAGCAGCAGCGCCTCGTCCTCCAGATACATGAGGGTCCCATCGGTGAGATCCGCATGTACCGGCCATGATGTCATCTCCATGGATACGGCATCAATGTGCAGAGCAGAAGACCCCTGTAAGGGAGAGCTCAGACGTGGGGGGATTGATGTGGATGTGAGGAGCAGATCCCCCCATATTCACAGATTATCGCACAATACATGTGGCCTTGCACAGGAAAAACTGTGAGGAAAGAAGAAATCAGATTTCTTACAATATAGAATAATGTCCTCCTGCCCTCGCTCATGTCCAGTATTATTTATCCCCTGACCTTTAGGGTGGGGAACCCCTCCTGAGCCCCCTCTATTATATAGGAGCCATATATCTGCTCCATTACTGGCAGAAGGTAAGGAGCCAATCACACTGCACGGCTTCTACTTCCTGCTCTAAGCCCCGCCCACCTGCCTTCCCTTGAGATCTCCATGACAACCCTTGTGTGACTACAGTGACAGGCCACGCCCCCGAGGATTCTGATCAGTGCGGATGTCTCCATATTGCTGAGGACTGTGAGCGGCTGATGGGCGGAGCCAGCAACGATGTGAGGGGCGGAGCCAGCAGCGATATGAGGGGCGGAGCCAGCAGCAACATGAGGGGCGGAGCCAGCAGCGATATGAGGGGCGGAGCCAGCAGCGATGTGAGGGGCAGAGCCAGCAGCGATATGATGGGCGGAGCCAGCAGCGATATGAGGGGCGGAGCCAGCAGCGATGTGAGGGGCGGAGCCAGCAGCGATATGAGGGGCGGAGCCAGCAGCGATGTGAGGGGCGGAGCCAGCAGCTATATGAGGGGCGGAGCCAGCAGCGATGTGAGGGGCGGAGCCAGCAGCGATATGATGGGCGGAGCCAGCAGCGATGTGAGTGGCGTAGCCAGCAGCGATATGAGGGGCGGAGCCAGCAGCGACATGAGGGGCGGAGCCAGCAGTGATATGAGAGGCGGAGCCAGCAGCGATATGAGGGGCGGAGCCAGCAGCGATATGAGGGGCGGAGCCAGCAGCGATATGAGGGGTGCTCACAGCACTGACAGGAGCAGGTGTGTGTGCAGCCAGTTCCTCTGCTGTGGGTGTTGTGGTGTGTGAGCTTTGCCGTGTATATATTATACACATATATATATATATACATACACAGTTGAAATCAGAAGTTTCCATACACTGTATAAATAGACACATCTGCAGGTTTTTCTCAATATCTGACATGAAATCAGAATAAACCTTTCCCATTTTAGGTCAATTAGGATTGGTGTTGGGATGGTGTTCTTAGGCTTCCAAGCTTTTCCTTTTTTCTTCCAAAAGTAACGATGGTCACTATGCCCAAAAAGTTCAGTTTTAGTTTCATCAGACCACGGGACATGTCTCCAAAAATTAAGGTCTTTGTTCCTGTGTGCATTTGCAAACATTAATCTGGCTTTTTTAGCTTTCTTTTGGAGTAATGGCTTCTTCCTGGCACAGTGGCCTTTCAGCCCATGATGATACAGTACTCATTTCACTGTGGATATAGACACAATTTTATCAGCTTCCCCTATCATCTTCACAAGATCTTTTGCTTTTGTCCTTGATATGCACATATCGGACCAAAGCACGTTCATCTCTGGGACACAGAACCCGTCTCCTTCCTGAGCGGTATGATGGCTGGACATTCCCATCTTGTTTGTACTTGCATATAATTGTTTGTACAGATTAACGAGACACCTTCAGGTATCTAGAAATTGTACCCAAGGATGAGCCAGACTTGTGCAAGTCCACAATTCTCTTCCTGATATCTTGGTTGATTTCTTTAGACTTTCCCATGATGCTACACAAAGAAGCAGTGTGTTTCAGGTGTGCATTAAAATACATCCACAGGTGTGTCTCTAATTAACTGAGATGTTGCCAAAAAAGCTATCAGAAGTTTCCAAACACATGACATCATCATATGAGCAGTCCAGAATTTTTTAAAGGTATAGCAATATTAGTGTATGTAAACTTATGACTTTGCAGTAAGTAATAAAAATGCTTTAAAACATTCTCTCTCTCTCTTATTATTCTGGCATTTGGCAAATCTTAAAAATGATGGTAATCCTAATTGACCTAAAACGGGAAGGTTTATTCTAATTTCATGTCAGATATTGAGAAAAACATGCAGATGTGTCTTTTTATTGTTATGATCTGCAACAAGTACTAAGGAAAGAAAGGAGAAAGCTATCCCTACAGTAAGGCTAAGCTGAATCCCTACGATGTAGCGGGCTGCCTGTTCCTAGCGAACAGACCCGCCTTAGTCCTCGGCTAGTCTGAACGAAGACCTATAGCATAAAGGAGAGGGGTCCCTAAAAGAACTAAGGACTGGAACAAAAATGGGACATCTCCTAAACAGAGAAGTTGTTACAGAACACAAAAAGATAAACTGACAAAAAGGTACTAGAGGTCCCAGAAGGACCAAGCGAACTGACAGAGAAAGGCACAGAAGCACCTGGCTAGCAAAGCAGTCAAACAACACTGAAGTCCAACACAGCCAAAAGGGCGGAGCTGGAATATAAAGGCAGATGGTCACGTGACCGCAAAACACAATATGGAAAAAACAAACAGGAGGGTTCTAACATTTATATAGTGTATGTAAATTTCTGGTTTCAACTGTGTATACAGGTGACAGGAGCAGGTGTGTGTGCAGCCAGGTCCGCTCTTTTTGTGGCGCCGCAGCGGAGCGTGTTGTGGTGTGTGAGCTCTGCCGTGCATATAGTACAGAGGAGTATATATATATGTGTATTTATATATATATATATACATACACACACACGGGGCATGCAGGAGTTTTTAGTTTACCAGTTTGGGTCCATGCGGAGCAGCTATAGGATTCACTGGTAACATTTTGGGGAACAGACAAAGTTTTTATAATTTTTATTCCATTTTTCTTTTGCGTGAGATTAATAAAAAAACAATTCTGCTGATGTGTTTTTATTTTTTCCAGCATTCAATGGCAAAACCCCAGGAAAGGTTCTTATATTTTTTCTTTCCAGCGTTTATCGTGCAGTATAGAGACAAAATGAACAAAAGCTACAATTTTGCCATTAATTATTACTATTTTATTCTTGATGCTGTTTTTCGTGCCAGATAAATCATGTGATCGTTGTACAGTTTGGGTTGTTGTTCTCTGCGATGTTAATCAGGTTTAGTTTTTTTGTTCTTGTTTTTTGGGGGTTTATTTTAATAAAATCTAGTTTTAATGTAAGAAAAAAAATTATATTTGAGTTTTTACTTTGTATATTTCCAAATATTTTATTGAAACGGAGTAAAGGAAAGAAGGATGAACTAGTGGGAGAGCAACTGTAAAGGACCCCTGCCAGTCCCTAAAACTAAAGGGGCCTGTGACGACACAGCATTTAATCGTAATTATCCAGATGTAAATTCCATAGGCCCAGAATGATAGACTATTGCCTGAATTATTAACTATTGAATTTATGTGTTTCTTTCTTCGGTTGGTCAACGCACATGATCTTTTGTCATGAGTCTGAATGTTGACTCATCTTGTAGGTTGAGGTGATATTTGTTAATTGATAAATGGTTATTTACCTCTTATATCAACTCTTCTGGTTTATTGTACTGTTATCTTTGCAATACAGGGACGCAGGCTCTTTGAACAATGGATGTTTGCTAAATATGTTGATTACCATTTTATAAGTCCATGCAATTTGTTGACTTGCATTGTTTCGGAATTTATAGTTTATCCTTCAATGTTTGCAATGTTTGCAAGTCAACATTGGGGGATGAACTGTGGATGCTCCAGTAATGAGAATTAGTAACACCACCCCTTTCTCTTGACCTGTGAATGAAGTCTTGAAGAAGGACAGTTGTGAACTACATAAAGGAGTCTTTTTACAAAACCACTGCCAGGAACACTCTATGGGACAGCTCTACAGAACACCATGAATCCATTAAGAGGGACACAGATTTGGTTTCTACAGGATGCCAGCTTAAGGGACCACAGCCCTGGCTGGAGGAATACAGATCTGCTCCATTGACTACTATAGAACCCATGGATACATCTGGGAAAACCAGGTTGGGACCACCAGTCACCTGGTCCCATGGAGATGTTTGGAGTAGCCAGGTTGGGACACTCCGGCCACCTGGAACTCGTGAATATGCTCGGAAAAAGCCAAGTCGGGACCTTCCAGTCACCTAGTTCCATGGATATGTTTGGAGAAGCCAGGTTGGAACTTTCTGGTCTCCTGGCCACGTACCTCAATGGACTGTCAGCTTTCTAAGCTTGTTGTTACCTCCTCTTTGTGGGTGCTCTTTGGTGGGGGTGCCATTGGTGGGGGTAGTCAGCCCCAGAAGCCCCTCGGATTGGCAGCTGCTTTAATCCCAGCGAGTCAGCGGAAGGGTGAGACTCTGTAATTTGCACCATATTAGGTATTTGCTGGGACTGTTCGATGTGTTTATTGTGTGTTTGGTGGCTCAATAAAATATTACCTCACTGTTTTACAATCATCCTGTGTTGTTGTTTATGTATCTTCTATCAGTGATGGATTATAATGAGTGTGATCTGCTCCACCATGAGGGGCCCGATCCTCCCGGGGGCCCACGTTCAAAGATCCCAGCACGGCTCAGGACGGATTCTTGTAGTGCTGATGTTTGATAAATAGGATAATAGAGCGCTCATAGAAAATAAATGTCTGACCTCTTCTTTCTGATGGGCATTTTAGAGCGAGGAGCTGCGCTCTGGACTCACCGCTGCACTCCCCATGCCATTGCGGTGGCCATCTTAATATCGATCTGTGCGGAGGAGACTTTGGGAGTCAGACGGAGGTGTCAAATGTACGGACCCTTTTAATCACAGGATGGAGGGTCACTGTGAATATTAATTCATGAACCACTGTGCATAGTGACTCGCCCCCAGGGCCGTGGGGCACTCGGCAGCCGGGCCTCTGGTTGCCGGGTGGCTGGCCCAGTCCGTGGCCCAGGGCGGTCACTCAAAGGGGGGGGGGGAATGCTTATAGGGGAAATTGTCGTGACGCCACCTGTGGATTCTGGTAAGAGGTTACCAGCGCTGCGACAGTCCACTGAGGCTGATGTTAGGGGCAGCTATGATGGGACGGCTCCCCACAGGTAGAGCAGGCCTCAGGGCAGTGTAGAGGTGTAGAAAGATGGTGGAAGCAGGAGGGAGACGGCAGGACGGTTCCAGAGGAAGTACAGGCACACACACAAGGGTAAACTTCAATACCTTTACTGGTGGTGATGCAGGTACGGTCCAGGGCTTGTGGGGGCCCCGGGGGATGCTGCGGGCTTGTGGGGGCCCTAAGGGGATGCTGCGGGCTTGTGGGGCCCTGGGGGGGATTCTGCGGGCTTGTGGGGCCCTGGAGGGGATGCTGTGGGCTTGTGGGTGCTCTGGGGGGGATGCTGCAGGCTTGTGGGGTCTATGGGGGGGATGCTGCAGGCATGTGGGGGCTCTGGGGGGGGTGATGCAGGCTTGAGGGGGGCCCTGGGGGGATGCAGCCGGCTTGTGGGGGCCCCGGGGAGGATGCAGCGGGCTTGTGGGGCCTCTATATGGGGTCCAGCCTGCATATGGCATTACATGGGGACCAGGCAGTATTCTCTATGGTGAATTATATGGGATCCAGTATTTTGTATGGAGCATTATATGGGGCTCATAATACTGTATGGAGGACTATGTGGTGCCCATAATATTGTATGGAGGACTTAGTGGTGCCATAACACTGTATGGAGGACTATACTGTCCGGTCTGCACTGTGCACTGTGAGGATTCACCGGTTTCTGAGCTATTGTAGAATTTACAAAAGATATCACTCATGAAATGTAAGAAGTCAGTGACATTTTTGGCATTGTACTATATCTATAATTTCTCTGCTGTATCTGTGCATCATGAATAGTTGGATGTGTTAAAGGGGCCACTGAGACTCTTTCGCCCGGGGCCCACGAAAACCTGGAGGAGGGAGCATCATGTGACACTCCCTCTCCCATCATTCCTCCTCTGCGTCTGACGCAGCATCATGATGACGCGCCACGCTGTGTCAGACAGTGGAGCTGGCAGCTGCTGAGGTGATCAGCTGCAGAGACTGAAGCAGCGGGGAACGAGGAGCGGTAAGTATGTATTTATTTTTTAAATCATTGTGTACTGATAATACTGGAGGACTGGGGCTGCATTTTACCCTACGGGTGGGGGGGGGGGCTGCATTTTACCCTATGGGGGGCTGCATTATACTGCGTACAGGACCATGGGGGAATGCATTATACTGAGTGGAGAACCATGGCGAGTGTCTTAAGGCCCCGTCACACTAAGCGATGCAGCAGCGATCCCGACAACGATACGACCTGTCAGGGATCGTTGCTGCATCGCTAATACATCGCTGGTGAGCTGTCAAACAGGCAGGCTCACCAGCGATCAGGGGAGCAGCGATATCGTGGAAAGAATCGTTCCACGATGTCCTGCTCCTGTTACCAGCCTGCTGCTTAAGCAGGAGCAGGCTGGTAACTATGGTAAACATCGGGTTACTAAGTGCGCGTGTGCCCCTAGTAACCCGCTGTTTATCATGGATACCACTCTGCTAAGGTGAACGGTAGCCTCCGCGCACCGTAGCAGAGTGGTATCCATGGTAAACATCGGGTTACTAAGTGCGCGTGTGCCCCTAGTAACCCGCTGTTTATCATGGATACCACTCTGCTAAGGTGAACGGTAGCCTCCGCGCACCGTAGCAGAGTGGTATCCATGGTAAACAGCGGGTTACTAAGTGCGCGCGTGCCCCTAGTAACCCGATGTTTACCATGGTTACCAGCCAGATTGTTGGTCCCGCTGGTCACACACAGCGATGTGTGCTGGCCAGCGGGAGGCCAACGACCAAAAAATGGTCCAGGACACTTTGCAGCGATCAGCGACCTCACAGCAGGGGCCTGATCGTTGCAAAGTGTCACACATAGCGACATCTCTGGTGAGGTCGCTGGTGAGTCACCAAAACCGTGACACAGCAGCGATCTCGCTAGCGATATCGCTATGTGAGACGGGGGCTTTATACTGTGTGGAGGACCATGGGGGAGTACATTGTACAGTGTGGAGGACCATGGGGGAGTGCATTGTACTGTGTGGAGGACCATGGGGGAGTGCATTGTACTGTGTGGAGGACCATGGGGGAGTGCATTATACTGTGTGGAGGACCACGGGGAGTGCATTGTACTGTGTGGAGGACCACGAGGGAGTGCATTATACTGCATGGAGGACCACGTGGGAGTGCATTATACTGCGTGGAGGACCACGAGGGAGTGCATTATACTGCGTGGAGGACCATGGCGAGTGCCTTATACTGTGTGGAGAACCATGGCGAGAGTCTTATACTGAGTGCATTATACTCTATGGAGTGTGGAGAGGTGTGGGGCAGTTGGGGGATCATACTTTACCCTGGGAGTTGAGGTGGGGTACAGTAGGGTCATTATACTGCGCATATGGAGGAATTCACCATGGGGGTAACATACCGTGTTTGGGGGGCACTTTTGTTGGCACCACACTTTATGGGCAATGAAAAAGGGATCTAGGACTTCAGCAGGAGGAAAATTACTATGTAAAGGCTGGAAGGTTGTGAGATCTGATCTTCTGCGACCCCGACAATTATTTACATTTTTGTTGCTGGGGGGAGGGGGGGGGGGGGCCCAATTAGAACTTCTGCGTCCTATGTACGCCCCTGATTATACCAAATCCTCAGCTGTGCTGGTACTAAGGATATGGACACTCAGACATTTTGGGCTAAATATATACATACAAATATTTTTTCAATAACGTTTCATAAACAATTTGGCTTTTTTATTTCCTTTGCATTGCTAGTTGCAGAATGAGCTCACTGAGAATTTATCAGTGAGCTCATTCTGACCTTCTCTGTGCTGATTATGTTCACAGACCAGCATGAAAGTTGGGCTGATCTCTGATGCAGTCATAAATCATCGCAGAAATAAAAGCGCTGGAAACTCCACATCATAAGGAGCTCACTGACTGAATCTCAAGTTAACTCATTCTGCAGCCATCAATGTGCTGCTGGGAAACAAAAAGCTGGTAAAGGCCGAACAGAGCAAATGTTACAAGAAGCAAAATAGTAAAAAGTATTTTTAGAGCAATATACATGTATTTAAAGGGATTGTCCGGTGTGAAGCTGAAGGCTGCAGTCATCTGTGTGACTCTCTGTGACTGCAGACTTGTAATCCTCACATCATGTAGACTGCGCGCTGCCAGCATTATTCTCAGCCCAGAGATGGCAGAAGCCCCTGTATCATGTGTACAGGAATTGTGCCCCCTCTCCCCGAGGAGCAGCAGTGCCTCGTCCTCCAGATACATGAGGGTCCCATCGGGGAGATCCGCATGTACCGGCCATGATGTCATCTCCATGGATACGGCATCAATGTGCAGAGCAGAAGACCCCTGTAAGGGAGAGCTCAGACGTGGGGGGATTTATGTGGATGTGAGGAGCAGATCCCCCCATATTCACAGATTATCGCACAATACATGTGGCCTTGCACAGGAAAAACTGTGAGGAAAGAAGAAATCAGATTTCTTACAATATAGAATAATGTCCTCCTGCCCTCGCTCATGTCCAGTATTATTTATCCCCTGACCTTTTGGGTGGGGAACCCCTCCTGAGCCCCCTCCATTATATAGGAGCCATATATCTGCTCCATTACTGGCAGAAGGTATGGAGCCAATCACACTGCACGGCTTCTACTTCCTGCTCTAAGCCCCGCCCACCTGCCTTCCCTTGAGATCTCCATGACAACCCTTGTGTGACTACAGTGACAGGCCACGCCCCCGAGGATTCTGATCAGTGCGGATGTCTCCATATTGCTGAGGACTGTGAGCGGCTGATGGGCGGAGCCAGCAACGATGTGAGGGGCGGAGCCAGCAGCGATGTGAGGGGCGGAGCCAGCAGCGATATGAGGGGCGGGGCCAGCAGCGACATGAGGGGCGGAGCCAGCAGCGACATGAGGGGCGGAGCCAGCAGCGATATGAGGGGCGGAGACAGCAGCGATATGAGGGGCGGAGCCAGCAGCGATATGAGGGGCGGAGCCAGCAGCGATATGAGGGGCAGAGCCAGCAGCGATATGAGGAGCGCTCACAGCACTGACAGGAGCAGGTGTGTATGCAGCCAGTTCCTCTGCTGTGGGTGTTGTGTTGTGTGAGCTTCGCCGTGTATATATTATACACATATATATATATATACATACACAGTTGAAATCAGAAGTTTTCATACACTGTATAAATAGACACATCTGCATGTTTTTCTCAATATCTGACATGAAATCAGAATAAACCTTTCCCATTTTAGGTCAATTAGGATTACCATCATTTTTAATATTTGCCAAATGCCAGAATAATGAGCGTCTCTTGTAAGGGGCATTAAAAGAGTCTTGTTATACCACTCTGACCTCCACGTGTCTTGTAAGGGGCATTAAAACCGTCTTGTTATACCACTCTGACCTCCACGTCTCTTCAGAGGGGCATTAAAACCGTCTTGTTATACCACTCTGACCTCCACGTCTCTTCTGAGGGGCATTAAAACCATCTTGTTAAACCACTCTGACCTCCACGTCTCTTGTAAGGGGCATTAAAACCGTCTTGTTATACCACTCTGACCTCCACGTCTCTTCTGAGGGGCATTAAAAGCGTCTTGTTATACCACTCTGACCTCCACGTGTCTTGTAAGGGGCATTAAAACTGTCTTGTTATGCCACTCTGACCTCCACGTCTCTTGTGAGGGGCATTAAAAGCATCTTGTTAAGCTACTGGGACCTCCACGACTCTTCGAACGGGCATTGCATTTCCTCATAATTTTTGGAAGCTTTTGCTTGGAAGGCATAAGCAAATACTATGGGAGACCCACTCCCCAATAATGGGAATAATGTTTTTAAGATGCTGTACTGTATGGCTCTTGTAAGGGGCATTAAAACCATCTTGTTTAGCTACTGTGACCTCCACGTCTCTTCAAAGGGGCATTAAAAGCGTCTTCTTAAGCCACTCTGAACTCCACAGCTCTTCCAAGGGGCATTGAAATGTTGTTTTTAATTACCTTACCTCTAATCTCCACGACTCTTCCAACGGGCATTGCATTTCCTCCTAATTTTAGTCAGCTTTTGCTTTTCAATGCAAAGGTGAAAACTAAGGGAGACACACTCCCCAATAATGGGTAGAAGGTTTTTAGTACGCTGTAATCCACGTCTGTTTCCAGGGGCATTGCAGTTCCTTATAATTTTTGGAAAGCCTTCCATTCACTGCTTAGGCCAACAGTGCACAGGAGACCCAGTTGCCATAAATGGAAAAAAAGGTTTAGTTAAGGCCCTCTGACCTCCATGTCATTTCCAAGGGGCATTGGAGTGCCTCAAAAGTTTTGGTAGGCATTGCACTCACTGTATGCCCTATAACTGTGTAGCCGAACCGCTCCTTTTGTTACAGAAACATATCCTACAAGACATATGTGGTTGACTGGCCTGATATTGATGTGAATGGTACCTGTTCCTCCTGCTCTTTCTCCTTTGTCACTACCTCATCCATCATTTATCACTTGAAGCTTTGTTTTAACGAGAGTCATAGAACTTGGATAGTAGCAGGAAAACATCCAGCAATCCTCGGAGGAGGTAGGATATGCGCCAAAACGCTGACCACCTCAGGCCTAGCCGCTACTACATACATGCGCTTGCATTCCTTGAAAACAAAGCAGATGCTAACTTCTATCATCCTCATCATGCTCCTCACCTTGGCACTCTCAACTCCCCTGATAGAGAAGCCAGGGCCCACCGGAGAAGTCGGGTTCTTTGGTGGGCTCGTCCAATGCTGCCCTAAAGCAGGCCAGTCTATGGACACCTGGCCGCGGGGCGGCTGGGGACCGAGTGTGGACACCCGGCCGCCCCCTGGCGGTTGGGGACCGAGCATGGACACCCGGCCGCCGGGCGGCTGGGGACTGAGTATCGATACCTCGCTGCCGAAGCAGCCATGAGTTAGTGGCCAGCTCTGGCCTCCACATGCCTAAAAGGCCCAATTTCAAGTGCACGCATGCTAGCAGTATGGTATTGCAGCCTCGGGGTGGGTTGGTGGCAGGTTGCACACTTATGCTTGCATTCCAACAAAACAAAGCAGATGCTAACTTCTATCATCATCATGCTCCTCACCTTGGCATTCTCACCTCCCCTGATGGAGTCGGGTTCTCTAGTGGGCTCGTCCAATGCTGCCCTAAAGCAGGCCAGTCTAAGAAAAGTGTGTGGGGATGTTCCGCGGAGAAATCGGGGTGGCTGGGGACCGTCTATGGACACCCCGCCGCCCCCAGGCGGCTGGGGACCAGGTGTGGACACCCGGCCGCCGGGCGGCTGGGGACTGAGTATGGATACCTCGCTGCCGAAGCAGCCATGAGGTAGTGGCCAGCTTCGGCCTCCTCAAAACTAAAAGGCCCAATTTCAAGTGCAAGCTAGCAGTATGGTATTGCAGCCTGGGGGTGGGTGGGTGGTTGGCTGCATATTTGCGCTTGCATTGCAAGGAATGGGGGAGGTACAATTGAACACTGCCCCGGGACAAGGACTTGCACGGGGATAGTTGCAAGTCTGCATCTTCTGATGCGGCAAGGATCACTTCTGATGGGCACACTTTTAGGCAGTGACCTGGGAGTCAGAGATCCTTCCAGGGGTCTTCCCCATGCTGTTCCCATGTCTTTTCAGCACTGTATGCATGTGTCACACAGCACATGGCCAGATAAGGTTGTAAAATGTTAAAATGACATTTCCCGGTGAATGCATTTGTCACAGTTGAAAGCAATACAAAAGTGCAAAAACGCATAAAAAATGCTACTTGTGAACATAGCCCAAGGTGTGGAGGAGTATTTTTGTTTTTGGTTATTTATTTTACCTTATACACAAGTCTTTACCCTGGAAAAGAAATTCCTTAACATATTTCACAGGAAAAAAGTTTCACTTTCGTTTTTGAACATTTTCTTATGAGCCTGTAAAAGTGGCTTAATACCTCTGACCACGTTGTTGACAACAGTGACCTGGGGGTCAGAAATGCTTCCTGGGGCGATCCCCATGCTGTCCCCATGTCATCTGAGCACTGTCACTATCATTTTGGGCACTTTTTAGGCTTTCTACAGACTGCCGGGGGTGCCGCCGCAAAAATGCTCGGGTCTCCCATAGACTAACATGGGCTCGTTGCTCGGGTCGAGCACCCGAGTATCACGGCGAGCTCGGGCCGAGCTTCGAGCACCCGAGCATTTTAGTGCTCGCTCAACACTATTTATAACGGGAGCACAAGCTAGTGACTGATTTATATTTTCAGTGGAGCAGGATTCATTGCGGTGAATGATATACTCATGGGCACAGTGTGGCACATATTTGCATTTGGTGGCACAGTGGGCAGCATTATTTATTTAAGTCGCTTATATTTGTAACATTTTTGTTTTTCAGGAGTGCGGTGATCTGCTGAAAAGTGCGGAGCAGCCGAAACCTGGACAGCAAACTGCAAAGACGAATCATGGCGGGAAGTCGTCACGAAAGACTGGACTAGGTAAAGAAGAGAAGAAAGAGAGCGACTGCAGTGTATAAACTGGAGGGTTAGGTGGGGCCCATTATATTATAATAAATCTATGTGGGGCCCATTATATTATAACAAATCTATGTGGGGCCAATTATATTATAATAAATCTATGTGGGGTCCATAATATTATAATAAATCTATGTGGGGCCCATTATATTATAATAAATCTATGTGGGGTCCATAATATTATAATAAATCTATGTGGGGCCCATTATATTATAATAAATCTATGTGGGGTCCATAATATTATAATAAATCTATGTGGGGTCCATAATATTATAATAAATCTATGTGGGGTCCATAATATTAAAGGGACGGATATGTGGGGCCCATTATATTATAATAAATCTATGTGGTGCCCATTATATTAAAGGGAAAGCTATGTGGGGCCAATTATATTAAAGGGAAAGCTATGTGGGGCCCATTATATTAAAGGGAAAGCTATGTGGGGCCCATTATATTAAAGAGAAAGCTATGTGGGGCCCATTATATTAAAGAGAAAGCTATGTGGGGCCCATTATATTAAAGAGAAAGCTATGTGGGGCCCATTATGTTAAAGAGAAAGCTATGTGGGGCCCATTATATTAAAGAGAAAGCTATGTGGGGCCCATTATATTAAAGGGAAAGCTATGTGGGGCCCATTATATTAAAGGGAAAGCTATGTGGGGCCCATTATATTAAAGAGAAAGCTATGTGGGGCCCATTATATTAAAGAGAAAGCTATGTGGGGCCCATTATATTAAAGAGAAAGCTATGTGGGGCCCATTATGTTAAAGAGAAAGCTATGTGGGGCCCATTATATTAAAGAGAAAGCTATGTGGGGCCCATTATATTAAATAGAAAGCTATGTGGGGCCCATTATATTAAAGGGAAAGCTATGTGGGGCCCATTATGTTAAAGAGAAAGCTATGTGGGGCCCATTATATTAAAGAGAAAGCTATGTGGGGCCCATTATATTAAAGAGAAAGCTATGTGCGGCCCATTATATTAAAGAGAAAGCTATGTGGGGCCCATTATATTAAAGAGAAAGATATGTGGGGCCCATTATATTAAAGAAAAAGCTATGTGGGGCCCATTATATTAAAGAAAAAGCTATGTGGGGCCCATTATATTAAAGGGAAAGCTATGTGGGGCCCATTATATTAAAGGGAAAGCTATGTGGGGCCCATTATATTAAAGGGAAAGCTATGTGCGGCCCATTATATTAAAGAGAAAGCTATGTGGGGCCCATTTTATTAAAGAGAAAGCTATGTGGGGCCCATTATATTAAAGAGAAAGCTATGTGGGGCCCATTATATTAAAGGGAAAGCTATGTGGGGCCCATTATATAATAATAAAATCTATGTGGTGCCCATTATATTAAAGGGAAAGCTATGTGGGGCCCATTATATTAAAGAGAAAGCTATGTGGGGCCCATTATATTAAAGGGAAAGCTATGTGGGGCCCATTATATTAAAGGGAAAGCTATGTGGGGCCCGTTATCTTAAAGGGACATCTACGTAGGGCCCATTATATTAAATGGATGGCTATGTGGGGCCCATTATATTAAAGAGAGAGCTATGTGGGGCCCATTATATTAAAGAGAAAGCTATGTGGGGCCCATTATATTAAAGAGAAAGCTATGTGGGGCCCATTATATTAAAGGGAAAGCTATGTGGGGCCCATTATATTAAAGAGAAAGCTATGTGGGGCCCATTATATTAAAGGGAAAGCTATGTGGGGCCCATTATATTAAAGAGAAAGCTATGTGGGGCCCATTATATTAAAGGGAAAGCTATGTGGGGCCCATTATATAATAATAAAATCTATGTGGGGCCCATTATATTAAAGGGAAAGCTATGTGGGGCCCGTTATCTTAAAGGGACATCTACGTATATGATAAATTCTATATGGGGCCCATGATATTTAATGGAAGGCTATGTGAGGCCCATTATATTAAATAGAGAGCTATGTGGGGACCAATACATTAAAAAGAAAGCTATATTGGGGCCCACTATGTTATCTGGAAGGTTTTGTGGGGCCCTCTGTATTAAATTGAGGGCTATGTGAGGCCTATTAAATTAAATGGAAAGCGTTGCGGGGCCCATAATATTATATGGAGGGCTATGTGAGGCGCATTTATCAAATAAAGGGCTATGTAGCGCCAATTATATTAAATGGAAGCCTATGTTTTGTCCATTATATTAAATAGAGATGTATCTTGGCTCCATTATAATAAATGGAAGGCAATGTAGGGACCATTATATTAAATGGAGGGTTATGTGGGGCCCATTATATTAAATGGAAGCCTATATGGAGCCCAGTAAATTAAATGTAAAGCTATGTGGGGCCCAATATTTTAAATGGAAGGTTAAGTGGGGCCAATTGTATTAAATAGAGGGCTATGTGGTGCCCAATATAAAACATGGAAGGCTTTTTGGTGCCCATTATATTAAATAGAGGGATATTTTGGCCCCATTTTATTAAATGGAAGGCTATGTCAGGTCCAATATATTAAATGGAGTCCAGTGCGGCCTATTATATTAAATTGACGGTTATGTGGGGTTCAATAAATTAAATGAAAAGCTATGTGGAGCCCAATAAATTAAATTATAGTACATGGAAGGCAATGTGCGGCTCATTATACTATATAGAGGGCTATGTGGGGGCCATTATACTTTATAGAATTCTATGTGGGGGTCCATTATACTTTTGCCAATGGCAAATTGTGTGTTCCGGTGGCACTCCAAAGGTAAAGGGTGTGCTCCGGTGGCACTCCAACGTCATAGGGTGTGCTCTGGTGGCACACCAATGGCAAAAAGGCCAAAGAGTAGACTCTGGTGGCAGACTGAGCAGCCCTAGAGTGCGCCCCAGTGATAAGCAATAAGGCCAAAGAATGTACCCTGGTGGTAGGCTAAAAAGCCCTAGAGTGCGCCCCAGTGGTAAGCAATAAGGCCAAAAAGTGCACCCCGGTGGCAGGCTAAAAAAGCCTAAAATGAGTGCCCCGGTGGTAAGCAAAATGGTCAGAGTGTACCCCGGTCGCAGTTAAAAAGCCCAAGTTGGGTGCCTCGGTGGTAAGCTAAAAGGCCAAAGAGTGCACCCCGGTGGAAGTTAAAAAGCCCAAGATGGGTGCCCCGGTGGTAAGCAAAAAAGGTCACATATTGGGCCCCTCTGGTAGGCCTACGGGAAATAGAGTTCTCCGATGGCACACCAACGGTAAAGGGTGTGCCCGATGGTACTCCAATGGTAAAGGGTGTGCTTCAGTGGCATGCCAGTGGCAAAAAGTGTACTCCGGTGGCATGCTAATGGTGAAAGGTGTGCTCTGTTGGCACCCCAACTGTAAAGAGTGTGTTCCAGTGGCACCCCAGCAGCCAATGCTGTACTTCGGTGGCAGACCATCGGGAAATGGTGTGATATGTAAGGCTCATCATAACAAAAGGGAGGGCTATGTGGGACCCATTATTTTATATGGAAAGCAAGGTGGGGCCCATTATATTAATTAGGGGCTTATGTGGGGCTCTTTATATTAAATAAAAACATATGTGGGTCCCATTAAATAAAATGGAAGGCTATGTGGACCCCATTAAATTAAATGGAAGGCTATGTGGACCCCATTAAATTAAATGGAAGGCTATGTGGGGCCCATTATATTAAATGGAAGCCTATATGGGGCCCAATAAATTAAATGAAAAGCTACAGTATGTACAGCAATAATAAAAATGGTAATAATACAGGGTGGGCTATTTATATGGATACACCTAAATTAAATGGGAATGGTTGGTGATGTCAACTTCCTGTTTATGGCACATTAGTATATGGGAGGGGGAAACTTTTCCAGATGGGTGGTGACTATGGCGGCCATTTTGAAGTCGGCCATTTTGGATCTAACTTTATTTTTTTCAATGGGAAGAGGGTGATGTGACACATCAAACTCATTGAGAATTTCATAACAAAATACAATGGTGTGCTTGGTTTTAACATAACTTTATTCTTTCATGAATTTTTTACAAGTTTATGACCACTTATAAAATGTGTTTAAAGTGCTGCCCATTGTGTTGGATTGTCAATGCAACCCTCTTCTCCCACTCTTGACACACTGATAGCAACACCGCAGAAGAAATGCTAGCACAGGCTTTCAGTATCCGTTGTTTCAGATGCTGAAAGGTTATATGGGGCCTATTAAAATAAATGGAAGACTATGCAGGACCTCTTGTAATAACTAGAAGGCAATTTGTGGCCCATTATATTAAACTAGATGGTGGCCCGATTCTAACTCATCGGCTATTCTAGAATATGTATGCGGCCGGCCGCGACCAATCAGCGAACCGTGTTAGTGAGGACCGGAGAGCATGTTTAAATTTGGCGCCAAAACCGTTGATTGGTCACGGCTGGCGGCCGCGACCAATCAGCGAATCGTATTAGTGAGAACCGGGGAGCGGGTACTTCCACTGTGAGCAGCCGGGAGATGACCGGCTGCTCGCAGCAGAAGTATCCCAACCGGCGGCACCGCTCCCCGGTTTTCCCTTCACACTTGCCGTCGGGAGATCAGCGGCCCTAGCCGCTGATCTAGCGACGGTAGCCGCATGGAGGTCAGCGGCGCCGCAGGTCGGGGTACTTCTGCTGCGAGCAGCAGGGAGATGACCGGCTGCATCGCCACTGACCTCTGTGCAGAGCGGTGTTTAAATTTGGAGCCAATATCGCTGATTGGTCGTGGCCGCCGAATCGTATTAGTGAGGACAGGGGAGCGGCGCTGCCTGTGCGGGTACTTCCACTCCGAGCAGCCGGGAAATGACCGGCTGCTCGCAGCAGAAGTATCCCGACCGGTGGCGCCGCTCCCCGGTCCTCCCTTCACACTTTCCGTCGGAAGATCAGCGGCCCTAACCGCTGATCTCCCGACGGTAGCCGCATGGAGGTCAGCGGCGCCGCTGGTCGGGGTACTTCTGCTGCGAGCAACCGGGAGTTGACCGGCTAGCGCCGGTCATCTCCCGGCTACATCGCCGCTGACCTCCGTGCGGCAGATGAGCTGCTAATGGCCGCCATCTTTTTCTGAAATCCCACGTTGCTGATTGACCACGGTCGGACCAATCAGCGACGCAGGACTTCCTGGACAGAAGGACAGACAGACAGACATGATAAGACGATCATATATATTAAATGTAAGGTTATGTAGTGCCCAATATATTCAATGAAAAACTATATGGGCCCATTATATAAAACAAAAAGCTAAGTGTGGCCCATTTTATTAAATGGATGATGGCGTGCTCCGTTGGCAAGCCAGCGGGAAAGTGGCGTGCTTCCGGTGGCAAGCCAGCGGGACAGTGGCGTGCTCCGGTGGCAAGCCAGCGGGAAAGTGGCGTGCTCCGGTGGCAAGCCAGTGGGAAAGTGGCGTGCTCCGGTGGCAAGCCAGCGGGAAAGTGGCGTGCTGCGGTGGCAAGCCAGCGGGAAAGTGGCGTGCTCCGGTGGCAAGCCAGCGGGAAAGTGGCCTGCTCCGGTGGCAAGCCAGCGGGAAAGTGGCGTGCTCCGGTGGCAATCCAGCGGGAAAGTGGCGTGCTCCGGTGGCAAGCCAGCGGGACAGTGGCGTGCTCCGGTGGCAAGCCAGCGGGAAAGTGGCGTGCTCCGGTGGCAAGCCAACGGTAAAGTGGCGTGCTCCGGTGGCAAGCCAACGGGAAAGTGGCGTGCTCCGGTGGCAAGCCAACGGGAAAGTGGCGTGCTCCGGTGGCAAGCCAACGGGAAAGTGGCGTGCTCCGGTGGCAAGCCAACGGGAAAGTGGCGTGCTCCGGTGGCAAGCCAACGGGACTGTGGCGTGCTCCGGTGGCAAGCCAACGGGAAAGTGGCGTGCTCCGGTGGCAAGCCAACGGGAAAGTGGCGTGCTCCGGTGGCAAGCCAACGGGAAAGTGGCGTGCTCCGGTGGCAAGCCAACGGGAAAGTGGTGTGCTCCGGTGGCAAGCCAACGGGAAAGTGGCGTGCTCCGGTGGCAAGCCAACGGGAAAGTGGCGTGCTCCGGTGGCAAGCCAACGGGAAAGTGGCGTGCTCCGGTGGCAAGCTAACGGGACTGTGGCGTGCTCCGGTGGCAAGCCAACGGGAAAGTGGCGTGCTCCGGTGGCAAGCCAACGGGAAAGTGGCGTGCTCCGGTGGCAAGCCAACGGGAAAGTGGCGTGCTCCGGTGGCAAGCTAACGGGACTGTGGCGTGCTCCGGTGGCAAGCCAACGGGAAAGTGGCGTGCTCCGGTGGCAAGCCAACGGGAAAGTGGCGTGCTCCGGTGGCAAGCCAACGGGAAAGTGGCGTGCTCCGGTGGCAAGCCAACGGGAAAGTGGCGTGCTCCGGTGGCAAGCCAACGGGAAAGTGGCGTGCTCCGGTGGCAAGCCAACGGGAAAGTGGCGTGCTCCGGTGGCAAGCCAACGGGAAAGTGGCGTGCTCCGGTGGCAAGCCAACGGGAAAGTGGCGTGCTCCGGTGGCAAGCCAACGGGACTGTGGCGTGCTCCGGTGGCAAGCCAACGGGAAAGTGGCGTGCTCCGGTGGCAAGCCAACGGGAAAGTGGCGTGCTCCGGTGGCAAGCCAACGGGAAAGTGGCGTGCTCCGGTGGCAAGCCAACGGGAAAGTGGCGTGCTCCGGTGGCAAGCCAACGGGAAAGTGGCGTGCTCCGGTGGCAAGCCAACGGGAAAGTGGCGTGCTCCGGTGGCAAGCCAACGGGAAAGTGGCGTGCTCCGGTGGCAAGCCAACGGGAAAGTGGCGTGCTCCGGTGGCAAGCCAACGGGACTGTGGCGTGCTCCGGTGGCAAGCCAACGGGAAAGTGGCGTGCTCCGGTGGCAAGCCAACGGGAAAGTGGCGTGCTCCGGTGGCAAGCCAACGGGAAAGTGGCGTGCTCCGGTGGCAAGCCAACGGGAAAGTGGCGTGCTCCGGTGGCAAGCCAACGGGAAAGTGGCGTGCTCCGGTGGCAAGCCAACGGGAAAGTGGCTGCTCCGGTGGCAAGCCAACGGGAAAGTGGCGTGCTCCGGTGGCAAGCCAACGGGACTGTGGCGTGCTCCGGTGGCAAGCCAACGGGAAAGTGGCGTGCTCCGGTGGCAAGCCAACGGGAAAGTGGCGTGCTCCGGTGGCAAGCCAACGGGAAAGTGGCGTGCTCCGGTGGCAAGCCAACGGGAAAGTGGCGTGCTCCGGTGGCAAGCCAACGGGAAAGTGGCGTGCTCCGGTGGCAAGCCAACGGGAAAGTGGCGTGCTCCGGTGGCAAGCCAACGGGAAAGTGGCGTGCTCCGGTGGCAAGCCAACGGGAAAGTGGCGTGCTCCGGTGGCAAGCCAACGGGAAAGAGGCGTGCTCCGGTGGCAAGCCAACGGGACTGTGGCGTGCTCCGGTGGCAAGCCAACGGGAAAGTGGCGTGCTCCGGTGGCAAGCCAACGGGAAAGTGGCGTGCTCCGGTGGCAAGCCAACGGGAAAGTGGCGTGCTCCGGTGGTAAGCCAACGGGACTGTGGCGTGCTCCGGTGGCAAGCCAACGGGAAAGTGGCGTGCTCCGGTGGCAAGCCAACGGGAAAGTGGCGTGCTCCGGTGGCAAGCCAACGGGAAAGTGGCGTGCTCCGGTGGCAAGCCAACGGGAAAGTGGCGTGCTCCGGTGGCAAGCCAACGGGACTGTGGAGTGCTCCGGTGGCAAGCCAACGGGAAAGTGGCGTGCTCCGGTGGCAAGCCAACGGGAAAGTGGCGTGCTCCGGTGGCAAGCCAACGGGAAAGTGGCGTGCTCCGGTGGCAAGCCAAAGGGACTGTGGCGTGCTCCGGTGGCAAGCCAACGGGAAAGTGGCGTGCTCCGGTGGCAAGCCAACGGGAAAGTGGCGTGCTCCGGTGGCAAGCCAACGGGAAAGTGGCGTGCTCCGGTGGCAAGCCAACGGGAAAGTGGCGTGCTCCGGTGGCAAGCCAACGGGAAAGTTGCGTGCTCCGGTGGCAAGCCAACGGGAAAGTGGCGTGCTCCGGTGGCAAGCCAACGGGAAAGTGGCGTGCTCCGGTGGCAAGCCAACGGGAAAGTGGCGTGCTCCGGTGGCAAGCCAACGGGAAAGTGGCGTGCTCCGGTGGCAAGCCAACGGGACTGTGGCGTGCTCCGGTGGCAAGCCAACGGGAAAGTGGCGTGCTCCGGTGGCAAGCCAACGGGAAAGTGGCGTGCTCCGGTGGCAAGCCAACGGGAAAGTGGCGTGCTCCGGTGGCAAGCCAACGGGAAAGTGGCGTGCTCCGGTGGCAAGCCAACGGGAAAGTGGCGTGCTCCGGTGGCAAGCCAACGGGAAAGTGGCGTGCTCCGGTGGCAAGCCAACGGGAAAGTGGCGTGCTCCGGTGGCAAGCCAACGGGAAAGTGGAATGCTTCGGTGGCAAGCCAACGGGAAAGTGGCGTGCTCCGGTGGCAAGCCAACGGGACTGTGGCGTCCTCCGGTGGCAAGCCAACGGGAAAGTGGCGTGCTCCGGTGGCAAGCCAACGGGAAAGTGGCGTGCTCCGTTGGCAAGCCAACGGGAAAGTGGCGTGCTCCGGTGGCAAGCCAACGGGAAAGTGGCGTGCTCCGGTGGCAAGCCAACGGGAAAGTGGCGTGCTCCGGTGGCAAGCCAACGGGACTGTGGCGTGCTCCGGTGGCAAGCCAACGGGAAAGTGGCGTGCTCCGGTGGCAAGCCAACGGGAAAGTGGCGTGCTCCGGTGGCAAGCCAACGGGAAAGTGGCGTGCTCCGGTGGCAAGCCAACGGGAAAGTGGCGTGCTCCGGTGGCAAGCCAACGGGAAAGTGGCGTGCTCCGGTGGCAAGCCAACGGGAAAGTGGCGTGCTCCGGTGGCAAGCCAACGGGAAAGTGGCGTGCTCCGGTGGCAAGCCAACGGGACTGTGGCGTGCTCCGGTGGCAAGCCAACGGGAAAGTGGCGTGCTCCGGTGGCAAGCCAACGGGAAAGTGGCGTGCTCCGGTGGCAAGCCAACGGGAAAGTGGCGTGCTCCGGTGGCAAGCCAACGGGAAAGTGGCGTGCTCCGGTGGCAAGCCAACGGGAAAGTGGCGTGCTCCGGTGGCAAGCCAACGGGAAAGTGGCGTGCTCCGGTGGCAAGCCAACGGGAAAGTGGCGTGCTCCGGTGGCAAGCCAACGGGAAAGTGGCGTGCTCCGGTGGCAAGCCAACGGGAAAGTGGCGTGCTCCGGTGGCAAGCCAACGGGACTGTGGCGTGCTCCGGTGGCAAGCCAACGGGAAAGTGGCGTGCTCCGGTGGCAAGCCAACGGGAAAGTGGCGTGCTCCGGTGGCAAGCCAACGGGAAAGTGGCGTGCTCCGGTGGCAAGCCAACGGGACTGTGGCGTGCTCCGGTGGCAAGCCAACGGGAAAGTGGCGTGCTCCGGTGGCAAGCCAGCGGGAAAGTGGCGTGCTCCGGTGGCAAGCCAACGGGAAAGTGGCGTGCTCCGGTGGCAAGCCAACGGGAAAGTGGCGTGCTCCGGTGGCAAGCCAACGGGAAAGTGGCGTGCTCCGGTGGCAAGCCAACGGGACTGTGGAGTGCTCCGGTGGCAAGCCAACAGGAAAGTGGCGTGCTCCGGTGGCAAGCCAACGAGAAAGTGGCGTGCTCCGGTGGCAAGCCAATGGGAAAGTGGCGTGCTCCGGTGGCAAGCCAACGGGACAGTGGCGTGCTCCGGTGGCAAGCCAACGGGACAGTGGAGTGCTCCAGTGGCAAGCCAACGGGACAGTGGCGTGCTCCGGTGGCAAGCCAACGGGACAGTGGCGTGCTCCGGTGGCAAGCCAACGGGACAGTGGCGTGCTCCGGTGGCAAGCCAACGGGACAGTGGCGTGCTCCGGTGGCAAGCCAACGGGACAGTGGCGTGCTCCGGTGGCAAGCCAACGGGAAACTGGCGTGCTCCGGTGGCAAGCCAACGGGACTGTGGCGTGCTCCGGTGGCAAGCCAACGGGACTGTGGCGTGCTCCGGTGGCAAGCCAATGGGACTGTGGCGTGCTCCGGTGGCAAGCCAACGGGAATGTGGCGTGCTCCGGTGGCAAGCCAACGGGAAAGTGGCGTGCTCCGGTGGCAAGCCAACGGGAAAGTGGCGTGCTCCGGTGGCAAGCCAACGGGAAAGTGGCGTGCTCCGGTGGCAAGCCAACGGGAAAGTGGCGTCCTCCGGTGGCAAGCCAACGGGAAAGTGGCGTGCTCCGGTGGCAAGCCAACGGGAAAGTGGCGTGCTACGGTGGCAAGCCAACGGGAAAGTGGCGTGCTCCGGTGGCAAGTCAACGGGACTGTGGCGTGCTCCGGTGGCAAGCCATAGGGACTGTGGCGTGCTCCGGTGGCAAGCCAACGGGACTGTGGCGTGCTCCGGTGGCAAGCCAACGGGACTGAGGCGTGCTCCGGTGGCAAGCCAACGGGAAAGTGGCGTGCTTTGGTGGCAAGCCAACGGGAAAGTGGCGTGCTCCGGTGGCAAGCCAACGGGAAAGTGGCGTGCTCCGGTGGCAAGCCAACGGGAAAGTGGCGTGCTCCGGTGGCAAGCCAACGGGAAAGTGGCGTGCTCCGGTGGCAAGCCAACGGGAAAGTGGCGTGCTCCGGTGGCAAGCCAACGGGAAAGTGGCGTGCTCCGGTGGCAAGCCAACGGGACTGTGGCGTGCTCCGGTGGCAAGCCAACGGGACGGTGGCGTGCTCCGGTGGCAAGCCAACGGGACGGTGGCGTGCTCCGGTGGCAAGCCAACGGGAATGTGGCGTGCTCCGGTGGCAAGCCAACGGGACTGTGGCGTGCTCCGGTGGCAAGCCAACGGGACTGTGGCGTGCTCCGGTGGCAAGCCAACGGGACTGAGGCGTGCTCCGGTGGCAAGCCAAAGGGAAAGTGGCGTGCTCCGGTGGCAAGCCAACGGGAAAGTGGCGTGCTCCGGTGGCAAGCCAACGGGAAAGTGGCGTGCTCCGGTGGCAAGCCAACGGGAAAGTGGCGTGCTCCGGTGGCAAGCCAACGGGAAAGTGGCGTGCTCTGGTGGCAAGCCAACGGGAAAGTGGCGTGCTCCGGTGGCAAGCCAACGGAAAAGTGGCGTGCTCCGGTGGCAAGCCAACGGGAAAGTGCCGTGCTCCGGTGGCAAGCCAACGGGAAAGTGCCGTGCTCCGGTGGCAAGCCAACGGGAAAGTGGCGTGCTCCGGTGGCAAGCCAACGGGAAAGTGGCGTGCTCCGGTGGCAAGCCAACGGGAAAGTGGCGTGCTCCGGTGGCAAGCCAGCGGGAAAGTGGCGTGCTCCGGTGGCAAGCCAACGGGAAAGTGGCGTGCTCCGGTGGCAAGCCAACAGGAAAGTGGCGTGCTCCGGTGGCAAGCCAACGGGAAAGTGGCGTGCTCCGGTGGCAAGCCAACGGGACTGTGGAGTGCTCCGGTGGCAAGCCAACGGGAAAGTGGCGTGCTCCGGTGGCAAAAAGTGGCGTGCTCCGGTGGCAAGCCAATGGGAAAGTGGCGTGCTCCGGTGGCAAGCCAACGGGACAGTGGCGTGCTCCGGTGGCAAGCCAACGGGACAGTGGAGTGCTCCAGTGGCAAGCCAACGGGACAGTGGCGTGCTCCGGTGGCAAGCCAACGGGACAGTGGCGTGCTCCGGTGGCAAGCCAACGGGACAGTGGCGTGCTCCGGTGGCAAGCCAACGGGACAGTGGCGTGCTCCGGTGGCAAGCCAACGGGACAGTGGCGTGCTCCGGTGGCAAGCCAACGGGAAACTGGCGTGCTCCGGTGGCAAGCCAACGGGACTGTGGCGTGCTCCGGTGGCAAGCCAACGGGACTGTGGCGTGCTCCGGTGGCAAGCCAACGGGAAAGTGGCGTGCTCCGGTGGCAAGCCAACGGGAAAGTGGCGTGCTCCGGTGGCAAGCCAACGGGAAAGTGGCGTGCTCCGGTGGCAAGCCAACGGGAAAGTGGCGTGCTCCGGTGGCAAGCCAACGGGAAAGTGGCGTGCTCCGGTGGCAAGCCAACGGGAAAGTGGCGTGCTCCGGTGGCAAGCCAACGGGAAAGTGGCGTGCTCCGGTGGCAAGTCAACGGGACTGTGGCGTGCTCCGGTGGCAAGCCATAGGGACTGTGGCGTGCTCCGGTGGCAAGCCAACGGGACTGTGGCGTGCTCCGGTGGCAAGCCAACGGGACTGAGGCGTGCTCCGGTGGCAAGTCAACGGGAAAGTGGCGTGCTTCGGTGGCAAGCCAACGGGAAAGTGGCGTGCTCCGGTGGCAAGCCAACGGGAAAGTGGCGTGCTCCGGTGGCAAGCCAACGGGAAAGTGGCGTGCTCCGGTGGCAAGCCAACGGGAAAGTGGCGTGCTCCGGTGGCAAGCCAACGGGAAAGTGGCGTGCTCCGGTGGCAAGCCAACGGGAAAGTGGCGTGCTCCGGTGGCAAGCCAACGGGACTGTGGCGTGCTCCGGTGGCAAGCCAACGGGAAAGTGGCGTGCTCCGGTGGCAAGCCAACGGGAAAGTGGCGTGCTCCGGTGGCAAGCCAACGGGAAAGTGGCGTGCTCCGGTGGCAAGCCAACGGGAAAGTGGCGTGCTCCGGTGGCAAGCCAACGGGAAAGTGGCGTGCTCCGGTGGCAAGCCAACGGGAAAGTGGCGTGCTCCGGTGGCAAGCCAACGGGAAAGTGGCGTGCTCCGGTGGCAAGCCAACGGGAAAGTGGCGTGCTCCGGTGGCAAGCCAACGGGACTGTGGCGTGCTCCGGTGGCAAGCCAACGGGACTGTGGCGTGCTCCGGTGGCAAGCCAACGGGACTGTGGCGTGCTCCGGTGGCAAGCCAACGGGACTGAGGCGTGCTCCGGTGGCAAGCCAAAGGGAAAGTGGCGTGCTCCGGTGGCAAGCCAACGGGAAAGTGGCGTGCTCCGGTGGCAAGCCAACGGGAAAGTGGCGTGCTCCGGTGGCAAGCCAACGGGAAAGTGGCGTGCTCCGATGGCAAGCCAACGGGAAAGTGGCGTGCTCCGGTGGCAAGCCAACGGAAAAGTGGCGTGCTCCGGTGGCAAGCCAACGGGAAAGTGGCGTGCTCCGGTGGCAAGCCAACGGGAAAGTGGCGTGCTCTGGTGGCAAGCCAACGGGAAAGTGGCGTGCTCCGGTGGCAAGCCAACGGAAAAGTGGCGTGCTCCGGTGGCAAGCCAACGGGAAAGTGCCGTGCTCCGGTGGCAAGCCAACGGGAAAGTGCCGTGCTCCGGTGGCAAGCCAACAGGAAAGTGGCGTGCTCCGGTGGCAAGCCAACGGGAAAGTGGCGTGCTCCGGTGGCAAGCCAACGGGAAAGTGGCGTGCTCCGGTGGCAAGCCAACGTGAAAGTGGCGTGCTCCGGTGGCAAGCCAACGGGAAAGTGGCGTGCTCCGGTGGCAAGCCAACGGGAAAGTGGCGTGCTCCGGTGGCAAGCCAACGGGAAAGTGGCGTGCTCCGGTGGCAAGCCAACGGGAAAGTGACGTGCTTCGGTGGCAAGCCAACGGGAAAGTGGCGTGCTCCGGTGGCAAGCCAACGGGAAAGTGGCATGCTTCGGTGGCAAGCCAACGGGAAAGTGGCATGCTCCGGTGGCAAGCCAACGGGACTGTGGCGTGCTTCGGTGGCAAGCCAGCGGGAAAGTGGCGTGCTCCGGAGGCAAGCCAACGGGAAAGTGGCGTGCTCCGGTGGCAAGCCAACGGGAAAGTGGCGTGCTCCGGTGGCAAGCCAACGGGAAAGTGGCGTGCTGCGGTGGCAAGCCAATGGGAAAGTGGCGTGCTCCGGTGGCAAGCCAACGGGAAAGTGGCGTGCTGCGGTGGCAAGCCAACGGGAAAGTGGCGTGCTCCGGTGACAAGCCAACGGGAAAAGGTGTGCTCCGGTGGCAAGCCAACGGGAAAGTGGCGTGCTCCGGTGGCAAGCCAACGGGAAAAGGTGTGCTCCGGTGGCATGCTAATGGTAAAGGTGTGCTCCAGTGGCATTCTAACGGTAAAGGTGTGCTGCGGTCATATGCTAATGGTAAAGGTGTGCTCCGGTGGCATGCTAACGGGAATAGGTGTGCTCCGATGGCATGCTAACGGGAATAGGTGTGCCCGGTGGCATACTAACGGGAAAAGGTGTGCTACGGTGGCATGCTAGCGGGAAATGGCGTGCTTCGGTGGCATGATAACGAGAAAAGGGGTACTCCATTGGCACCACAATGGTCAAGGGACTTGGAAATGTCACATGTGAAGTCATACTCGCATAGTGTCTGTTGTTGCAGGGATCAAAAGAGCGACCCGGTGGAACAAGATGTGGACACTGTGCGGCAGATGGTGGTTTAAGGACAGCAAACAGCAAAATAAGACCAACCAACAGCAAGAAAACAATCCAAGAATTACCGCAGCAGACAAGTAAGTGATTGTGATTCTTTTAAACGGTGATGTATGATCAGATGAAGTGGAATGCAGTAAGTTTGGAAATATGATTAACATGTTAATAAAGTGTCTGAAATGTATGAGCGAGAAAGAGAAAAAGGTGGATTGTTACAGGGGGACAGCTGAGAGTAGGGAGTTGCAGAGAAAGTCCTTGTGACAGGTTTAGGATGTATACGGCTGTTTATTGCCTCCTCCACATACAAAGGCAGGAGATGAGACTATCAAACTATTGAACTTGGAGTTGTCAGTAATGTTGGAGGTGAAATTAATAAAGCAAGTAAAATGGGAAAGAAAAAAAGGGGTTGTATGTTTGCCTGGTCAGAGGGATGTTTGCCTGGTCATGGGGATGCTTGTCTGGTCAGGGGGATGTTTGCCTGGTCAGGGGGATGTTTGCCTGGTCAGGGGGATGTTTGTCTGGTCAGGGGGATGTTTGCCTGGTCAGGGGGATGTTTGTCTGGTCAGGGGGATGTTTGTCTGGTCAGAGGGATGTTTGCTTCACGTTGGGGAAGAGGGAAAGGACTGAATGATCCGGCACCTGTCCTATCCACAGGATGGTCAGCTAGTGCCGCCATTGGGAAAGAGCTGACCTAGTGTCACTATCAATCATCAGAGTCTGCAGTACAACTGATTAGGGGTCCAGCAGGGGGGCGCTGATGACACAGGTGGACCTTGGGGCGGTTTTCCGGTTGCAGACGCTGCACCTAGAGGGTTTTCTTCATGTAATTATCCTCCTCACATTGCAGACTTGTGAACTTTATACATTTTCTTCATTTGCTTATTTTCTTCCTTCTCTCCCAAACACGTTGCTGAAGTGCTGTCTCACCCCCACTGCCCCCATCCAGAAGCTTCTTGTGGCTGCTGTTCAGTGAGATTTGTCCTCTATATACTAGCAGTCTGTGTATGGGCCTGTCTCTGTCTGATCCTCTCTGCTCTCCACCCCTGCACTCAGACATGGGAAACCCTGTACTCGGATTACTTCACATCTTGGTGAACAACTGCTGAAAGGACCCTATAAAGGAGCCTGTACCAGGCAGGTGACAGCGGAGCAGCATTGTGCTTGTGGGGGCAATCGGGCGGTGGAGTCAGAAATTGGGGAATACTTGGGTGCTCTCTGGACGGACAATATTAGTGCTGCAGTAATTTCCCACAAGTTTTTGCACAGAGCGGCCACTAATATAGAATAAAGTAAAACAATTGTGCCCTGTAAATAATGGCTGTGCTTTGCTACAAATGCTTCATGTTTGCAGGAGGTTTTTTTTTCTTTAATAAATTTTATTTAGTTTATAATTGATTTTTTCTCTTTCTGCTAGATATCAGGACATGATAGAGGCCGTACGGGACTGGTATAAGAAGTTCTTGGCTGAGAAGGAAAGAAGCTTCATTCCTCCATAAGCTGCAGTTCTTTGTGTCCAGTCGGGAGCTCTATTAGTAAGTAGATTTTATCACCGGCGCAGACATTTCCGGGAAGGTTCCAATTGGCCGAATACAAAATGTTCATTAAACTCTTCATTTGAAATAAACGTCTGGTTATCATCCACAATACTTAATACCGGTCACTTGTCACAAATTTGTATATTTTTTACCTGTTATAAAATGCTGCTCATCCCTTGAATCTTTTCTTTTTTTTTGTCATTTTAGTCCCAGGTCTTTTCACATCACTCGTTTTGCAGGTTCTTTAATGCTACAGCACTTATGTTATTGGGGTCATTTTTGTGCAGTTTGCAGTTACATGATTTTTTATACATGTTTTTTTTAGCTTTGTCTTGTTATTACATCACATTCATCTTTTTCCTCTCTTGCTTTCCTGGACTGAAGGAAACATATCTCCAAGTCATTCTGAGCTGCCGGCAGGAGAGATGGACCCTCAGGAGCCTCCTAGTCTTCAGAATCCACATGAAGGAGAAGTCCAAGAACAAGAAAGGCCTCTGACAGCAGAGCAACCTGTCCACCAAAAAGTCCCAGAAGAAGAAGCGATGGTCCCGCAGCTCATCGGTGTTTTTCCTAAATGTGGTTTATACTTTTACTGATTGTAATTTTCTTGGTCGATACCAGATAAAGTTTTGGATGACAACTGTCTGTACTTGTGATTTATTTTACATTTCTCCTTTTTTCTTCTTGCTTCCCCTCCAGTGAGATCTGGCTTAGGTGATAAAAGCCTTTCTCTATCCGGCATTTTTTCAGCAGGCTGGAGAAAGACTTTCTGGATGATAACTTGCCTTAGTCTCAGATGCCCATACACTAGTTAGCTTTAGACCGGACGCTTGTCCACACAACACATCCCGACTCCCCCATATACATGAATGTGGTTATATGTGTGGGGGAGATGGCCCCATACACAGCACATGGTTGGCTGCTCCAGCAAAAATCCTTGGGTTTGACCTACCTTCCTGTAATATATATGGGGGGCCATTAGTTGGATGTTTGCAGGACCCCTCTTTGTCCGACAGCTTCCCTACCCCACACATAGCAAGCAGTGTACATACAAGCTCCCTTCCCGCACATACAGTATATATAGCATATAAAGAAAAAACCTAGAAGTCTGAACTGAAACATAAATTGATGTGCATGCAAAATGTAAATGCATGTTCACACAAGGCCACTAGACAAAGAAAAACCAAAGACAAGCAAAATACACAAGTAACCGGAAGTGAATGGGTAAATCGCAAAGTGCAAAAATAATAAATAATGAAGGGTATTTAGTTAACATAATTTTGATAAAAATAATGCAAAAGCTATCCCGCCACATCACGGCAACCCTTATGGGACAGTCCTAACTCTAATATTAAAACCTTACCATTTGTCAAGTGACGTACATATGGATAAGGGCAGAGAGACTGACCCCCTAGTAGAAGCATAGACCTGAGGCAGAATAAACATTTCAGCTCAGACAAAGGGTGGCCACACCCTAATATGCACTAAAGCACACTGAACTACAAAGAAAAAAACCTAGAAGTCTGAACTGAAACATAAATTGCAGGCAAAATGTAAATGCATGTTCACATAAGGCCACTAGACAAAGAAAAACCAAAGGCAAGCAAAATACCCAAGTAACCGGAAGTAAATGGGTAAATCGCAAAGTGCAAAAATAATAAATAATGAAGGGTATTTAGTAGTGAAGAGCGAGCACTAAAATGCTCGGGTGCTCGAAGTTCAGGCCGAGCTCGCCATGATACTCGGGTGCTCGACCTGAGCCACGAGCCCAATGTTAGTCTATGGGAGACCCGAGCATTTTCGCGGCGGCATCCCCGGCTGTCTTTTAAAAGCCTAACAAGTGCCCAAAACGATAGTGACAGTGCTCAAATGACATGGGGACAGCATGGGGATCGCCCCAGGAAGCATTTCTGACCCCCAGGTCACTGCTGTCAACAATGTGGTCAGAGGTATTAAACCACTTTTAAGGGCTCACAATAAAACGTTCAAAAACTAAACTGAAACTGCTTTCCTGTGAAATATGTTAAGGAAGTTCCTTTCCAGGGTAAAGAATTGTGCATAAGGTAAAATAAATAACCAAAAAAAAAAATACTCCTCCACACCTTGGGCTATGTTCACAAGTAGCATTTTTAATGCGTTTTTGCACTTTTGTATTTCTTCAACCGTGACAAATGCATTCAACGGGAAATGTAATTTTAACATTTTACAACCTTATCTGGCCATGTGCTGTGTGACACATGCATACAGTGCTGAAAAGACATGGGGACAGCATGGGAAAGACCCCTGGAAGCATCTCTGACTCCCCGGTCACTGCCTAAAAGTGTGCCCATCAGAAGTCATCCTTGCCGCATCAGAAGATGCAGACTTGCAACTATCCCCGTGCAAGTTCTTGTCCCAGGGCAGGGTTCAATTGTACCTCCCCCATTCCTTGCAATGCAAGCGCAAATATGCAGCCAACCACCCACCCACCCCCAGGCTGCAATACCATACTGCTTGCTTGCACTTGAACTTGGGCCTTTTAGGCATGTGGAGGCGGAATCTGGCCACCATGTCATGGCAGCGTTGGCGGCCTGGTATCCATACTCAGTCCCCAGCCGCCCGGCGGCGGGGTGTCCACACTCGGTCCCCAACCGCCAGGTGGCGGCCGGGTGTCCATACTCAGTCCCCAGCCGCCCGGGGGCAGCCGGGTGTCCATAAACGGTCCCCAGCCACCCCTATTTCTCCTTGGAACAACCCCTCACACACTTTTCTTAGCCCGGACTGCTTTAGGGCAGCATTGGACGAGCCCACCAGAGAACCAGACTCCTCCGGTGGGCCCTGGCTTCTCCATCAGGGGAGTTGAGAGTGACAAGGTGAGGACCATGATGATGATGATACAAGTTAGCATCTGCTTTGTTTTCTTGGAAAGAAAGCGTAAGTGTGCAGCCTGCCACCCACCCACCGCCAGGCTGCATTACCATACTGCTTGCTTGCTTGCACTTGAAATTGGGCCTTTTTAGGCACGTGGAGGCGGAATCTGACCACCGAGTCATGGCTGCATTGGCGGCCTGGAATCCATACTCAGTCCCCAGCCGACCGGCTGCCAGGTGTTCACACTCGGTCCCCAGCCGCCAGGGGGCGGCCGGGTGTTCACACACGGTCCCCAGCCCCCTGGGGGCAGCCGGGTGTCCATAAACGGTCCCCAGGGGCCCCTATTTCTCCTTGGAACATCCCCCCACACACTTTTCTTAGCCTGGCCTGCTTTAGGGCAGCATTGGACGAGCCCACCAGAGAACCAGACTCCTCCAGTGGGCCCTGGCTTCTCCCTCAGGGGAGTTGAGAGTGCCAAGGTGAGGACCATGATGATGATGATACAAGTTAGCATCTGCTTTGTTTTCTTGGAATGCAAGCGCATGTATGTAGTAGCGGCTAGGCCTGAGGTGGTCAGCGTTTTGTCACATATCCTACCTCCTCCGAGGATTGCTGGATGTTTTCCTGCTACTAACCCAGTTCTATGACTCCCATTAAAACAAAGCTTCAGGTGATGAATGATGGATGAGGTGGTGGCAAAGGAGAAAGAGCAGGAGGAACAGGGACCATTCACATCAATATCAGGCCAGTCAACCACATATGTCTTGTAGGATATGTTTCTGTAACAAAAGGAGCGGTTTGGCTACACAGTTATAGGGCATACAGTGAGTGCAATGCCTACGAAAAATTTTGAGGCACTCGAATGTACCTTGGAAATGACATGGAGGTCAGAGGGCCTTAACTAAACCGTTTTTTCCATTTATATCAACTGGGTCTCCTGTACACTGTTGGCCTAAACAGTGAATGGAAGGCTTTCCAAAAATTATGAGGAACTGCAATGCCCCTGGAAACAGACGTGGATTACAGCGTACTAAAAACCTTCTACCCACTATTGGGGAGTGGGTCTCCCTTAGTTTTCGCCTTTGCATTGAAAAACCAGGGGAGGAGTCCTGAGGAGATAATTTGCATATTTCCACTGCATTTTGGGGTAAGTGAAGAGTCTCCGCGAGCTCAAAGAACACTGGATTTTGGCTGTTGGAGCTGAAAAGAGGACATCGGTAAACCAGGGGAGGAGTCCTGAGGAGATAATTTGCATATTTCCACTGCATTTTGGGGTAAGTGAAGAGTCTCCGCGAGCTCAAAGAACACTGGATTTTGGCTGTTGGAGCTGAAAAGAGGACATCGGTAAACCAGGGGAGGAGTCGTGAGGAGATAATTTGCATATTTCCACTGCATTTTGGGGTAAGTGAAGAGTCTCCGCGAGCTCAAAGAACACTGGATTTTGGCTGTTGGAGCTGAAAAGAGGACATCGGTAAACCAGGGGAGGAGTCCTGAGGAGATAATTTGCATATTTCCACTGCATTTTGGGGTAAGTGAAGAGTCTCCGCGAGCTCAAAGAACACTGGATTTTGGCTGTTGGAGCTGAAAAGAGGACATCGGTAAACCAGGGGAGGAGTCGTGAGGAGATAATTTGCATATTTCCACTGCATTTTGGGGTAAGTGAAGAGTCTCCGCGAGCTCAAAGAACACTGGATTTTGGCTGTTGGAGCTGAAAAGAGGACATCGGTAAACCAGGGGAGGAGTCCTGAGGAGATAATTTGCATATTTCCACTGCATTTTGGGGTAAGTGAAGAGTCTCCGCGAGCTCAAAGAACACTGGATTTTGGCTGTTGGAGCTGAAAAGAGGACATCGGTAAACCAGGGGAGGAGTCCTGAGGAGATAATTTGCATATTTCCACTGCATTTTGGGGTAAGTGAAGAGTCTCCGCGAGCTCAAAGAACACTGGATTTTGGCTGTTGGAGCTGAAAAGAGGACATCGGTAAACCAGGGGAGGAGTCCTGAGGAGATAATTTGCATATTTCCACTGCATTTTGGGGTAAGTGAAGAGTCTCCGCGAGCTCAAAGAACACTGGATTTTGGCTGTTGGAGCTGAAAAGAGGACATCGGTAAACCAGGGGAGGAGTCGTGAGGAGATAATTTGCATATTTCCACTGCATTTTGGGGTAAGTGAAGAGTCTCCGCGAGCTCAAAGAACACTGGATTTTGGCTGTTGGAGCTGAAAAGAGGACATCGGTAAGCCAGGGGAGGAGTCCTGAGGAGATAATTTGCATATTCCCACTGCATTTTGGGGTGAGTGAAGAGTCTCCGCGAGCTCAAAGAACACTGGATTTTGGCTGTTGGAGCTGAAAAGAGGACATCAGTAAACCGCGCGCCGGTTTTGAAGCTTTTTTTTTAAGCTTTTTTCACTGTTTTCAGAACATTAACAGTAAGAACATGGAAGAGTCCAGGAGCCATTTGGTGAGCTGCATATCCTGCTACATGTTCACAGACTTGCCAGTGGAAAAGCCAAACTTCACATGCCAGAAATGCAAGCTTGTGTCCCTGTTGGAGGAAAAGTTGCGAAATCTAGAAGAGAGGTTAACTACCTTGAAAATCATTAAGGAAGGTGAAGAGTTCTTAGACAGAGCAGAATTATCTCTTCATGATTCAGAAAGAGAAGAAATTCGAACTGCACCTGAGGAAACAGAGGAATGGAAGCATGTGACCCACAGAAGCAGGAGGATCGAGAGGCAGTCAGCACCCATACTGCTCAGGAACCAGTACCAGGCTCTCACGCAGGAGAACCATGAAGAAATACAGCAAGATAAGACTTTGCCAGCAATGAATAACCTTGTAAGCCCTCAGAATCCTCCTGGATGGAGAAAGAAGAATGTTGTGAAGAAAAAACGGAGAGTGGTGGTCATGGGGGATTCCCTGTTAAGAGGAACAGAGGCCGCTATCTGCAGACCAGACATAACCTCAAGAGAAATGTGCTGTCTTCCAGGAGCAAAAATTAAAGATGTGTCTGACAGGATATCAAGACTCTTCAGACCTACAGATCACTACCCATTCCTGCTAATACATGTGGGGACAAATGACACCGCAAGAAATGACCTGGAAACCATCTGCAGTGACTTTGAAGACTTAGGCAAGAAAGTGAAAGAATTGGGAGCGTAGGTGGTCTTCTCATCCATCCTCCCAGTGGATGGCCATGGAACAATGAGGTGGAATAAGATTCTACAGGTGAACAACTGGCTACGTCGATGGTGCCATCAACAAGGATTTGGATTTCTGGATCACGGAATGAATTACCTATACGATGGACTACTTGCTAGAGATGGGGTGCACCTTACGAAGACTGGAAAACATGTATTTGGAAGTCGCCTTGCTACACTCATCAGAAGAGCTTTAAACTAGAACAATGTGGGAAGGGAAGCAAAAGGCCAGAAAAAGCCATGCAGCTGACAAATACTATTGAGATCTCTGCTACTGGAAGTGGAAAGGAAGAACAAAGACAAAACAATTTAAATAATAAAAATATGGGAGGAAGAGAAACCAATCACAAACTAAAATGTTTTTATACAAATGCACAAAGCATGGGCAACAACCAAGGAGAATTGGAACTACTAATGCAGGAAAAGAAATATGATGTCATTGGAATCACTGAAACTTGGTGGGACGATACACATGATTGGAATAAAAGGCTAAAAGGATACAACTTATTTGCAAGAAACAGACTTGATAAACGAGGAGGAGGTGTTGCATTGTATGTTAGAAAAGCGTATATCTGCACAGAGACTGAAGCTTCAGAGACTGGGAGTTCTGTGGAAACTGTTTGGGTAAGAATACAAGGAGAGAACAACGGAAAGGACACCATTGTAAGCATTTACTACAGGCCACCTGGGCAAGCTGAAGATATGGATGAACTTTTTATGTATCAAATGACCAAGTTCTCCAAAAAATATGACGTAGTGGTCATGGGAGATTTCAACTATCCAGACATTTGTTGGGAATCTCTCTCAAGTAAAACTAACAGGTCAAGCAAATTCTTATCCTCTCTTGCTGACAACTTTATCTTCCAAAAGGTAGGGGAGAAAACAAGGGGATCTGCTACTTTGGATCTAATCCTTATAAACAGGGAGGAAATGGTTGAGGAGGTAAAGGTGGCTGGGACCCTAGGAGGCAGCGATCATGCTATTATAGAATTTTGGATAACTAGAGGAGGAAGACATGTGAAGACTCAAACTTCAAGGTTAGATTTTAGAAAGGCAGATTTTAAGAGACTCAGAAAGAGAATAGGAGGGATCCAATGGCTGGATGTCCTTAAGGACAAAAATGTCCAGGAAGGATGGGAAATTTTAAAAATGAGATTCTCAAAGCACAATCGTTAACAATCCCGAAAAGTAGGAAGAATGGGAAGCATTTAAGGAAACCAGGATGGATGAACACAGAACTTAAACACATGCTAAAAAGAAAGAAAGAAATGTTTATTAAATGGAAAGAGGGAGGCATATCTAAAGAAGATTATAATGCAGTCTGCAGATCCTGCAGGGCACGTATCAGGTTAGCTAAAGCTGACAATGAATTAAGGCTTGCAAGAGATGTCAAAAGCAATAAAAAAGAATTTTGGGGGTATGTCAAAAGTAAAAGAAAAGTCAAAGATGCTATAGGATTTTTACAGGATGAAAATGGAGAAATGGTAAGAGAGGATGCTGAGAAGGCCGAACTTTTTAATTCCTATTTTGCATCTGTTTTCTCTCAGAAAGAAAATGTAACATCAACTGATCTTCACTGTCCTTTCAAAGGAATAGAAGAATCCAAGTTATCTGTAAACAGAAAGATTGTGAGGGAATATTTAGCTAACATAAATGAGTTCAAGTCTCCAGGTCCAGATGAATTACACCCCAGAGTACTGAAGGAGATCGTAGAAGAAATTTTAGAACCACTCTCCATAATCTTTGAAAATTCTTGGAGAACAGGAGAAGTCCCAGAAGACTGGAGAAGAGCAAATGTTGTTCCTATCTTCAAAAAGGGGAAGAAGGTGGACTCAGGCAACTATAGGCCGGTGAGTCTGACTTCTATACCAGGAAAGATCTTTGAACAAATTATTAAACAACATGTATGTAAGTACATGGATAAGAATGAAGTGATTAACCAGAGTCAGCATGGGTTTGTAACTAACAAGTCATGTCAGACTAACTTAATTTCCTTCTATGACAGAATCACTGACTGGGTGGATCAGGGAAATGCTGTAGATATAGTATATCTTGACTTCAGCAAAGCATTTGACAAAGTATCTCACACCATCCTTATTGAAAAAATGACCAAATATGCAATGGACCAGGCAACTGTTAGGTGGATTCATAACTGGCTTAGTGATCGGACTCAAAGGGTGGTTGTAAATGGCTTCACATCCAGCTGGATGAATGTCTCAAGTGGGGTACCACAGGGCTCCGTCCTGGGACCTGTATTGTTCAACATCTTTATCAATGATTTAGATGAAGGAATTGAGGGTAAACTGATTAAATTTGCTGATGACACAAAGCTAGGAGGGATAGCTAATACTAGAGAAGAGAGAGAGAGGATTCAAAAAGACCTAAATAAACTGGAGCAGTGGGCAGCAAACAACAGAATGTTTTTTAACAGGGAAAAATGCAAAGTACTACATCTGGGCAATAAAAATGAAAAAAGCATATACAGAATGGGAGGAATAGAGCTAAGCAACAGTACATGTGAAAAAGACTTAGGTATACTAATAGATCATAGACTAAACATGAGTCAACAGTGTGATGCCGCAGCAAAAAAGGCAAATACAATTCTGGGATGTATTAACAGAAGCATACAGTCTAGATCACGTGAAGTCATTATCGGTCTTTACTCCTCTTTGGTCAGACCTCATCTGGAATACTGTGTACAGTTTTGGGCACCACATTTTAAAAAAGACATAGACAAACTGGAGCAAGTTCAGAGAAGAGCGACCAGAATGGTGACTGGTCTGCTAACTATGTCCTATGAGGAACGGTTGCAGGATTTGGGAATGTTTAGCTTGCAAAAAAGAAGACTGAGAGGAGACTTAATAGCTGTCTACAAATATGTCAAGGGCTGTCACATTGTAGAAGGATCATCTTTATTCTCATTTGCACAAGGAAAGACTAGAAGCAATGGGATGAAACTAAATGAGAGGAGACACAGATTAGATATTAGAAAAAACTTTTTGACAGTTAGGGTGATTAATGAGTGGAACAGGCTGCCATGAGAGGTGGTGAGTTCCCCTTCAATGGACGTCTTCAAACAGAGGCTGGACAGACATCTGTCTGAGATGATTTAGTGAATCCTGCTTTGAGCAGGGGGTTGGACCAGATGACCCAGGAGGTCCCTTCCAACTCTACCATTCTATGATTCTATGATTCTAATACAGGGATCACCAGTGACATTATGCACAGCTCTGTGTAACGGGTCTGGGAGGCGGAACCTCTGAGCAACTTATACAAGGGGGCGGTCCTTGTAAGGAAGCGGGTGGCGACCAGGGAAGACAGGCAGGTAGTCACAGCAGGTGACCGGGACAGTCTCTGGGTAAACGGGCAGGAGGTCACGGCAAGTGACCGGGACAGTCTCTGGGTAAACGGGCAGGAGGTCACAGCAAGTGACCGGGGCAGTCTCTGGGTGAACGGGCAGGAGGTCACGGCAAGTGACCGGGACAGTCTCTGGGTAAACGGGCAGGAGGTCACGGCAAGTGACCGGGACAGTCTCTGGATAAAGGGTAGGTACGACCTGTGACGGCTGAGCCTCCAGGTAGGCTAGCAGGCAGATGGCAGATGTGTGCTCCCAGGTGAGCAGGCGAGAGTCTCTGGATAAGCAGGTGGTCACAGCATGTGACGGCGGAGCCTCCAGTTAGGTTAACAGGCAGGTAGCAGATGAGCGCTCCCAGGTGAGTGGACCAGAGTCTCTGGACTGGCAGGTGGTCACAGCACGTGACGGCGGAGCCTCCAGGTAGGCTAACAGGCAGGTAGCACATGAGCGCTCCCAGGTGAGCGGGCAAGAGTCTCTGGACTGGCAGGTGGTCACAGCACGTGACGGCGGAGCCTCCAGGTAGGCTAACAGGCAGGTAGCAGATGAGCGCTCTCAGGTGAGCGGGCAAGAGTCTCTGGACTGGCAGGTGGTCACAGCACGTGACGGCGGAGCCTCCAGGTAGGCTAGCAGACAGGTAGCAGGTGAGCGCTCCCAGGTGAGCGGGCAAGCTGGTCCATAGACAGACTGACAGATGTCGGAAGGCAGACCGTCGGACCTCAGGCTAGCAAACAGGTAAGCGGATAACAGGCAGGAATCAGACAGCAAACTGGCAGGAAACTGGCAAGTAACTGAAAACGGGACCTGAGGGCTGAAGCAGAGTAGTGAACAGTGCAACAACATTGCTCGGGCACCTCCATTTTGGAGGAGGTGCCTTATATATGGTGAAGTCCTCCGGCCATTGGCCGGGGACTCCTTAGGACGGCGCGCGCGGCCCCTTTAAGAGGGGGGGGGAGCGCGCACGCCCTAAGCACCTTGGCCGGGAAGGAGCGCGCGCTGCCAGCAGAGCGGGAGGAGGACGCCGGGCTCGGAGCGGAGAGGTGAGGGGAACAGCGTCCCTGCCTAGCAGGAGGCAGGGACGCCGACGCTACACTCTGTATATAGTGTCAGTGTGTGTGTGTGTGTATAGGAAATACAGGGATCACCAGTGACATTATACACAGGAGCTCTGTATATAGTGTCAGTGTACAGGTAATACAGTGATCACCAGTGACATTATGCACAGGAGCTCTGTATATAGTGTCAGTGTGTGTGTGTATAGGTAATACACATACTCACCAGTGATGTCTCTAGGTGAAGTTCTTTAACTGCAGACTGATATATCACATCTTCTATACAGGACTTATTTCTGCAGAAAATAACCTAGTTAGATATAACTGATCACTTCCAGAGCACAATCCACACTTTTCCCAAGATTTCTACACTGCATGAAATGACAAAAAAAGAAACATAGCACTGCACTACACAGTAACAGTGATCCAGTGTCATTCTGTGCCTGCTCATCTGTCAGCAGACATATTTGTCTGATGGCAAAGATCTAAGAGAGATGAAGACAGAAGACCTATGGATTCCATTGGGAGTGAGGATTTTTCTTTATTAAAGACGGAGTCCCTAAATGTGTTTTATTTTTAATAATAAAAAAAAAAAATTCTGTCTTTTTTTTTTCTGTTTACTAGAAATTGATGGTGACTATGTCTAATTTGGCGTGAAACCATGAATTTCGGGCTTAGTACCAGCTGATAAGGCAAAGATGGCCTGGTACTAACCCTATTATTACCCAGGTTGCCACTCACCACCAGGGCCGCTGGAAGAGCCGGGTAAAGCACCTGGAAATGGTGCCATGATGAATGCGCAATTTTCAGGGGTGGCTGTGGGCTGCGATTTTCAGCGTGGAGGGCCAAGAACGCTTGGGCCTTACCATGCTGCGAATCCCAGCCCCCAGCAGCCTGGTTTTATCAGGCTGGCGATCAACATATGGTGGGAAAAAAAAAAGTTAAGTTTAAAACAAATATTCGGCTTCTCTGTCTTTTGATCGCCAGCCAAGGTAAAGCCAGGCAGCTGGGGGTGGCAGTACGTAGCTGTCTGCTTTATCTGCGGTGAGAATCAAAAATTCATTTTTAAAATTTTCTTTTCACACTTTTATATGTGACAGACCCAACAGTCAATCGCAGATGCTGTCAAAGAGGATGGGCTTCTGTGATTGGCTGTTTGAGTAATGTACAATCAGCCCATACATTCTAGTATGGTACTATGTATGGGCTGCTTTCAGGTTACTCAAGCAGCCAGTCACAGACGCCCATTCTCTGTGTCAGCGTCTGTGATTAGCTGTTGGGACTGTCACATATAGAAGTGTGAAAATAAATAAATAATAAAACAAAAATGACATAGCGCTCTGCAGAATTTTTGATTCTCAGCGCAGATAGAGGTGGCAGCCCGTAGCTGTCTGCTTTATCTGCCTGGTTTTACCTTGACTGGCGATCAAAAGTCAGGAAAGCCCAATGTTTTTTTTAAATTATTTAAAAAAAAAAAAAAAAAAAAATGCGTGGGCTCCCGCCATATTTTGATCGGGGGGCTGGTGGCTGGGATTCTCAGCATGGTAAGGCCCAAGCATTCTGGGCCCCCCACGCTGAAAATGGCAGCCTGCAGCCACCCCTGGAATTGGCGCATTCATCGTAGCGCCATTTCCAGGCACTTTATCCGGCTCTTCCAACGGCCCTGGTGGGGGGTGGAACGCTGGGTAATAATGGAGTTAATACCAGCTTTGTATTATCAGCTGGCACTAAGCCTGAAATTCATGGCATCACGCCAAACTACACATGGCCACCATGAATTTCCAGTAAACAGAAAAAAACACAATTTTTTAATAAAAATAAAACACAAAACACATGTAGGGACTCCATCTTTAATTAAAAACAAAATCCTCGCTCTGACGTAATCCACGGATCTTCTGTCTCCAGCTCTGCTACATCTTTGCCATCAGACAAATATGCCGGCTGACAGAGATGAGCAGGCACAGAATGACACTAGAACCCAGTTGTCAGAGAAGTGCTCAGCTGGCCTCCAGCCGCCGACCATGTTTTCCTGTGCGTTGCAAATAATGCATACTTTCAAACGCATGCCTATTTTTGCTATGCAAGTCTACGGTACATTGCGTCTGCGCTGATTTACAACGGATGCGTTGTAACGCAAAGCATAAACGCAATGTTAACCCAGCCTAACAGCAGCGAGAAGGGGAGACGGAGCCCTGGAGACCGCCTAGTCAGTCTACTGGTGGTACTATCATGCCCATTGCCCAGTATGTACTGCCAGCCTCTGTGGTATTAGCATTCAAGCTCACATGGCATGTCCTGCCAGCCAGCCACTGGTGTTAGTACTAGCATGATAGTACCACACCACCAGTGGCTGGGCAATGGGCATGCATGATGGTACCACCAGTGGCTGGCAGGACATGCTGGGCATGATTCATGCCTAGTATGTCCTGCCAGCCTCCTTGGTACTATCATGCCCACCCACTATGTCCTGCCAGCCCCTGGTGATAGTACATGCTGCTGGGCATAGTACCAGTAACCAGAGGCTGGCAGCAGGACATGCTGGGCAATGGGCATGATGAGAACCATGCCCATTGTCCAGTAGTATTTACTGCCAGCCCCGGCCAGGGGTCCTCCCAGTCACCCCTCCCCCCTATCCCTTCCTCCCCTCCCCTCCCCTCCCCGTTTCATACTGACGCGTCGAGATGAGCGGCAGCCGCTGCCTGGAGCGACGCAGGGTCCGTACTCCACAGCGCGCACAGGAAGCAGTCCCAGGGCAATGACGTCATCACCCTGAGACTGACCTCCTGCGCACGCGCCGGCAGTGTCGCTGCGCAGAGGAGGCAGAGGGCCCATCACTAATCATATCGGCAGTGCTGCGAACCGGGGGGGGGCCCTCTGTTCTCTGTACAGGGCCCAGGGGTGTAGGGGGCGGGGCCATCGGGACCCGGGGGTTTTCCCGATCCTCCGGTGGGCCAGTCCCCCCTGCAGAGGGGCATATGTATACATGCAGGTCGGGCACATCCCAGTGGTGCAGACACATCCACACTGCACCCTGTATCCTTGTGCACTGCCGTCTGCTGCAGTGGTAGGAGCCGCCTGAATGCATCTTCTTCCTGCCGGAGAGGAGCTTGTGGGCCTGTGCGGTGAGGAGGTGGACGCTGCGCACCTCCTGAGAAGTATATGGCACTCCATGTATCTGTGCACATAGTATACCACTCTAGTGTATAGCAGAAAGGAGACACCGACCAGAAGAGTCCAGGCATGTGGGTGATGCACATAATTATTATATTGATAACCAGGTGGAAGAGGAGGAAATGCAAAAGAAGGGGGGAATTAAAAACTATACGCAAAGGGGACGTCGAGACAGGAATTACAATTAACACCAGTGGGAATGGATCATGATTAGAACAGCAAAGGGATAATACAGAGAATCAAGCCACAAATTAATCCAGTATATAAAAATATATATACATATCATTAGTTAGATATATCTGTACATATGATTGTTTAATTATCATAAACTTTCCATAAAGTGCAAGTGCCTCCAAAGAATAAATCTACATAAATTATATATCTCATATGTGAACAAATACAGGTGTTTCTCACTAAATTAGAATATAATCAAACAGTTATTGTTTATTTCTGTTAATGCTGATGATTATGGCTATACGAGTTTCACTTTTTTGTATTGAAGAACTGAAATAAATTAACTTTTTGATGATATTCTAATTTAGTGAGATGCACCTGTATATGTATATATACAAGGGCTGGTCCCTTATTATTTGGATGTCGGTGTGAATCCTGTAGAGAGTAGTGCACTGACTTGGGCATATGTGCTGTTGACAGATATGTATTTGTATCCACTTTAAGCATTTTTAAAAAAGGTGACCACATGTGCATTGTACTCACGCTATAGCAGATGCAGATCCCACTCCTGAATGGCGTCCACCCGACGTATGTTTCGGCTTCTTGTCTTCGTCAGGGGGTGGCATCATTCGGAAAGAGCTAAGAGTTAAACGGCCAACTATAGCCAATCAGGATGGAGGTATGTCTCCACCAACCAATGGGTGCTGAGGAGGCGCGGCGCGATACACAACGCGCACCAACGCTACGAGGAAACTATGTGACCTGTGATGCTGCGAGCACGTGATGGAGACACTTGATCGGGGGTCACGGGGCACATATAGATACAGTCGGGGAGGATGATGTGGAGACGTTCATGTGTATTGCCTCTTCAGCAGACATCTAATCTACTGATTGAGTGTGGATATATCGGATAAAGTGGAAAATCTTCTTAATTTATAATGATGGATAACGAGTATAGGTTACATATTACAGCAATACACAGGAATAGGGGGTAGTGAGTGTTACATGTATATAAGCATAGGCGGATTATAATGAGGACGATCTGGGCTACCGCCCGGGGCCCCGAACCTCCAGGGGGCTCCGGGGTGTCTATGGCCAGATTGTCCTCATTATATGTGCGGCGCCACGGCACATACCGGCAGACAGTGGGGGGGGGGGGCCCAGGATCGCTCCCCCAGCAGCGGCACACAGCCGCTGCTTCTTCTTCGGCCGGGCCAGCACTGCAGCAGTTAACTTCCCTGTGCTGGCCCGGCCGCGTCACTGCTAGGAGACACGGCCCTGTGCGCGGCCGTGTCTCCTAGCTGTGACGTCACGCAGTGCGCACCCGGCCTGCAGTGCTGCACCGGAAAAGAGCTGGAGCCGAGTCGGGGGATGGTGAGTGTGTGTGTGTGTATGTATATGTATGTATGTGTGTGTGTGTGCAGGCAGATGTCATTGTGTGATGTCTGTATGTATTTTTATGTTTCAAATGTGTTTATGCGTGTATGTACAGTACAGACCAAAAGTTTGGACACACCTTCTCATTTAAAGATTTTTCTGCATTTTCATGACTTTGAAAATTGTACATTCACACTGAAGGCATCAAAACTATGAATTAACACATGTGGAATTATATACTTAACAAAAAAGTGTGAAACAACTGAAAATATGTCTTATATTCTAGGTTCTTCAAAGTAGCCACCTTTTGCTTTGATGACTGCTTTGCACACTCTTGGCATTCTCTTGATGAGCTTCAAGAGGTAGTCATCGGAAATGGTTTTCACTTCACAGGTGTGCCCTTTCAGGTGCTATAAGTGGGATTTCCTGCCTTATAAATGAGGTTGGAACCATCTGTTGTGTTGTGCAGTTGTCTGCTGGATACACAGCTGATAGTCCTACTGAATAGACTGTTAGAATTTGTATTATGGCAAGAAAAAAGCAGCTAAGTAAAGAAAAACGAGTGGCCATCTTTACTATTAGAAATGAAGGTCGGTCAGTCCGAAAAATTGGCAAATTTTGAAAGTGTCCATAAGTGCAGTTGCAAAAATTATCAAGAGCTAAAAAGAAACTGGCTCACATGAGGACCGCCCCAGGAAAGGAAGACCAAGAGTCACCTCTGCTTCAGAGGATTAATTTATCCGAGTCACTAGCCTCAGAAATCGCAGGTTAACAGCAGCTCAGATTAGAGACCAGGTCAATGCCACACAGAGTTCTAGCAACAGACACATCTCTTCAACAACTGCTAAGAGGAGACTTTGTGCAGCAGGCCTTCATGGTAAAATAGCTGCTAGGAAACCACTGCTAAGGACAAGCAACAAGCAGAAGAGACAAGTTTGGGCTAAAGAACACAAGGAATGAACATTAGACCAGTGGAAATCTGTGCTTTCGTCTGATGAGTCCAAATTTGAGATCTTTGGTTCCAACCACCGTGTCTTTGTGCGACGCAGAAAAGGTGAACGGATGGACTCTACATGCCTGGTTCCCACCGTGAAGCATGGAGGAGGAGGTGTGATGGTGTGGGGGTGCTTTGCTGGTGACACTGCTGGGGATTTATTGAAAATTGAAGGCATACTGAACCAGCATGGCTACCACAGCATCTTGCTGCATCATGCTATTCCATCCGGTTTGAGTTTAGTTCGACCATCATTTATTTTTCAACAGTACAATGACCCCAAACACACCTCCAGGCTGAGTAAGGGCTATTTGACCAAGAAGGAGAGTGATGGGGTGCTACGCCAGATGATCTGGCCTCCACAGTCACCAGACCTGAACCCAATCGAGATGGTTTGGGGTGAGCTGGACTGCAGAGTGAAGGCAAAAGGGCCAACAAGTGCTAAGCATCTCTGGGAACTCCTTCAAGATTGTTGGAAGACCATTTCTGGTGACTACCTCTTGAAGCTCATCAAGAGAATGCCAAGAGTGTGCAAAGCAGTCATCAAAGCAAAAGGTGGCTACTTTGAAGAACCCAGAATATAAGACATATTTTCAGTTGTTTCACACTTTTTTGTTAAGTATATAATTCCACATGAGTTAATTCATAGTTTTGATGCCTTCAGTGTGAATGTACAATTTTCATAGTCATGAAAATACAGAAAAATCTTAAAATGAGAAGGTGTGTCCAAACTTTTGGTCTGTACTGTATATGTCTGTATATGTTTGTGTGTGCGTGACTGCGTGCGGCCTCCTGCTGAGTATATATGGCGCCGTGCGGCCTCCTGCTGTCTCTGGGGGGGCGCCGTGCGGCCTCCCGCTGTGTATAGATGGCGCTGTGCGGCCTCCTGCTGTCTATGGGGGGGGGGCGCCGTGCGGCCTCCCGCTGTGTATAGATGGCGCCGTGCGGCCTACTGCTGTCTCTTGGGGGGGGCGCCGTGTAGCCTCCCGCTGTGTATATATGGCGCCGTGCAGCCTCCCGCTGTGTATAGATTGCGCCGTGCGGCCTCCCGCTGTGTATAGATGGCATTGTGCGGCCCCCTGTGTATAGATGGCATCGTGCGGCCTTCCGCTGTTTATAGGTGGCGCCGTGGGGCCTCCCGCTGTGTATAGGTGGCGCCGTGCGGCCTCCCGCTGTGTATAGGTGGCGCCGCCCGCTGTGCATAGGTGGCGCCGTGCGGCCTCCCGCTGTGTATAGGTGGCGCCTCCCGCTGTGTATAGGTGGCGCCGTGCGGCCTCCCGCTGTGTATAGGTGGCGCCGTGCTGCCTCCCGCTGTGTATAGGTGGCGCCGTGCGGTCTCCCGCTGTGTATAGGTGGCGCCGTGCGGCCTCCCGCTGTGTATAGGTGGCGCCGTGCGGCCTCCCGCTGTGTATAGGTGACGCCGTGCGGCCTCCTGCTGAGTATAGATGGCGCCGTGCGGCCTCCTGCTGTCTTTGGGGTCGGGTGCGCCGTGCGGCCTCCTGCTGAGTATAGATGGCGCCGTGCGGCCTCCTGCTGTCTCTGTGAGGGGGGCGCTGTGCGGCCTCCCGCTGTGTATAGATTGCGCCGTGCGGCCTCCTGCTCTCTCTGGGGGGGGCGCTGTGGGCCTCCCGCTGTGTATAGGTGGCGCCGTGTGGCCTCCCGCTGTGTATAGATGGCGCCGTGCGGCTTCCCGCTGTGTATAGATGGCTACGTGCGGTCTCCCGCTGTGTATAGATGGCTACGTGCGGCCTCCCGCTGTGTATAGATGGCTACGTGCGGCCTCTCGCTGTGTATAGATGGCTTAGTGCGGCCTCCCACTGTGTATAGATGGCTACGTGCGGCCTCCCGCTGTGTATAGATGGCTACGTGCGGCCTCCCGCTGTGTATAGATGGCTACGTGCGGCCTCCTGCTGTGTATAGATGGCTAGGTGCGGCCTCCAGCTGTGTATAGATGGTTACGTGTGCTCAATATTGAGTCATACAATTAATGTAAGGCTATGTGCCCACGATGCAGAAATGCTCCGGATTTTTTTTGAGCGTTTCCGCATCTCCCTGGCAGAAAAAACGCATGTGGATTGTACATGCGGATTGTACATGCTTTTTTCCTGCCTGGGACTTGCTGATGTGAAGCGTTCTTCACTTGCATTTCCGCATGCGGGTTGACAAGCGCTTTCCAAGCGATTTTAGCATCACTTGAAAAGTGCTTGACAACTTGGTCACACTATATAAATACATGCAACCGGCATGGATTTATATAGTGTGACCATAAAAGAATGGTAAAAAAATAAATATATAATTACCTTCTGATGGCCTGCTGACGTCAGCGGTCGCGTGACCCGTCACATGACTAAATGACGTCACGGCAGGTCCTTTTCAGACCATCGCGAGCTGCTGGCAAGCCAGGACGCATCGGATAAAGACACCGGGGGCCATCAGAAGGTAAGTATAATATTTATTTTTTATTTTATTCTTTTTTTACAGGTTCTATGGTACCCGGGTCCGGAGGAGATTCTCCTGTCCTCCACACCCGGGTACCATCCGCACATTGAAGCGCATGGATTCTGCATGTACAGATCCAGTGATGCGGATTCCATGTGTTCTAATGCAAGTCAATGGCGGCGAAAGCGCCGTGCTTCCACAAAATAATTGGTAGTGCAGCGGATTTTTCCGCAATGATAATTCGCAGCGGAAATTTACACAGCATGTGCACAGCACATGCGGATTATCATTGGGGAACATGGCCGACCTTCTATCAAGCGTTTTTAAGCGTTTCTGCAGCGGAATTGCCACTGTGGAAACGCTTAAAAAACGCATAGTGGTCACACAGCCTAAAAAAAATTATTATAATTAATATTGTGTTCTCCCCGCCTCAGTCCTCACAGCACAACGCAGAACACGAGCTCCTCATCACCAGTCCTCCTGTCCCGGCACAATGTGCGCACTGCTGCAGCTGCAGGTGGAATAGTGTCCACTGGACTGAGAAGGCCCCGCCCCTTCCGGTGACGTCATGATTCCATGAAATCACTCCTCCCCCTCAAGAAATCAACTCCAATCTAGACGCTCCGCTGCTGCTGAGGCGTGGTGACGCTGTAGCTGGGTGATTGCAGTCAGAGTAGTGGTGTTTGGTGTCTGCACTACAGGTAAGAAGATGGGAATGTGCCAAGGTGATTACTACATTCAGGACAATAAGTAGCTAGCTATAGGTGTGCAGAATCCCACTCCCAATATTGTCAGGGTCTCGCACCCCCTCGTGTCGTGGGCTGTCAGGCTCCCGCACCCCCTCGTGTCGTGGGCTGTCAGGCTCCCGCACCCCCTCGTGTCGTGGGCTGTCAGGCTCCCGCACCCCCTCGTGTCGTGGGCTGTCAGGCTCCCGCACCCCCTCGTGTCGTGGGCTGTCAGGCTCCCGCACCCCCTCGTGTCGTGGGCTGTCAGGCTCCCGCACCCCCTCGTGTCGTGGGCTGTCGGGGCTCCCGCACCCCCTCGTGTCATGGGCTGCCAGGCTCCCGCACCCCCTCGTGTCGTGGGCTGTCAGGCTCCCGCACCCCCTCGTGTCGTGGGCTGTCAGGCTCCCGCACCCCCTCGTGTCGTGGGCTGCCAGGCTCCCGCACCCCCTCGTGTCGTGGGCTGCCAGGCTCCCGCACCCCCTCGTGTCGTGGGCTGCCAGGCTCCCTCACCCCCTCGCGTCGAGGGCTGTCAGGCTCCCGCCCCCCGTCGTGTCATGGGCTGTCAGGCTCCCGCACCCCCTCGTGTCGTGGGCTGTCAGGCTCCCGCACCCCCTCGTGTCGTGGGCTGTCAGGCTCCCGCACCCCATCTTGTCGTGGGCTGCCAGGCTCCCGCACCCCCTCTTGTCGTGGGCTGCCAGGCTCCCGCACCCCCTCGTGTCGAGGGCTGTCAGGCTCCCGCACCCCCTCATGTCGTCGGCTGTCAGGCTCCCGCACTCTCCCCTTGTCGTTGTCTGTGGAGAAGATTAATACATATTTTCATTTTTCAGGTTTTCTCTTATAAAACAAGATCTCTGAGCTTCTGTCTTTGACCGAAAAAATTGCGTCTGACAAGTCGCTGCTGTCTGCAGAAATTAACACAAACATGGAGGAAGCGCTGTATGAACAGATGCTGATGAAGGTACGAAGATGAATTGGAGAGGCCAGCAATCACCGGGTGAATGTCTCCTCCGTCAGCCGCCGGGGGCGCGGCAGTCTCCAACATTTACCTAATGTGTATTGTTGGCTTTAGACCCCTCACAGTTGTACTATTTTGGTGCAGGAAAAATCAGTTTGCAGAACCATCCTGTTCATGTTACTCACTGATTCTCACTTGTTGCCTCATTTCAGGCCAAACAGGAGATGGAGAGCAGAATACTGAACTTACCAGAAAGCAGACAGATCAGACCCCAGCCGGGTGAGATGGGCGTCCTCTGATTATTATCCAGATTACTTTGTGCATATTATGTGACAGATACCACAGTGGGGCAGTGGGGTCTTATTGACTGCAACGGTCACATGATGCAACCAACGTGGGGGGTCACATAATTTCTTATGCAGTTGATTACATGTAAATGCTGCTTGGCTTTTGCCGATTTTATTGTGTTTTTGTTCACTTTTTGTTTTTATTTCTGTGTTAGGTTTCTGCATTAAAACTCGCACATCCAAAAATACCAAAATCTTTATTAACATCTGCAAGTCGAACCAGATCCCAGCCGCCCCGGACCTGACGGAGCAGGAGTTAGTCAGCATCCTGGAATCTGATGATCCCTCCGGCTATCGAGTCCCCATGAGCCTTGGAGAGCCCCACGTTGAAGTTGATAATAGTACGTTTTTTTTTAATACAGCGCTTCTCTTTTTAAAGGGATAGTCCAGAGATATCCTTAAAGGGGTTAAAATAGCAAGTATTACAACTTACTAATCCTCAATGGTCAAAGATACCATCTCCACAGGTTCTGGTAGGTCCACTTCCAGTCTGCGGAATAAAGTTTGACATCTTGTTGTTGACTTTTGAACTTTTTTGGTTTAGATTTGGGACTTAGAGGGATTGTCCACTACTTGGATTCCCCTTTAAGAACTTATACCACTTATTCATAGCAGCCCTACTAAGGTCAATGGATTGAGTCGGCACCGCAAAGTATCTAAGTCCTGGTGCACTTTGTCCTACAGGTAGAGGCGGCTGCTCGGCGTACGACATAGTGATTAATGGCACCTTCTTTGAGAAAATTACGGTAACTGCAATTGCTTATTCCGACATACGAGCTGTCTGCTCTCCTTTGTGTCAGCTCCTTACTTTGTATTTTTTTTATTAGAATAATGAGCTTTTCAGGGAATTTTTTATCACCGTGGCCATGGAGGGACTAGAGAACAAGTACGAAATGGAGCTGTCAAGAGGTAACGACCGCATCACTGATCTTTTCCTTGATTTTTCCATCGACCACACAAGGACTTGTTCTTTCGTGGAGCAAGTTTACCATATAATATATTGAACATTTTTATGTACCAACCTGTTGTATGGCACCGTATCAAATGCCTTTGAAAAGTCCAGATAGACAACATCCACTAAGTTTCCCTGGTCCAACCTGAACTTACCTCCCCATAGAATCTTTTCAGATTAGTTTGCAGGACAGATCCCTCATAATCATATGTTTAGGTTATTCTTATTGAGGTGCTCCAGGTTAGTATCTCTTAGAAAACCCTCAAAGTTGTTGCCCACAGTACAAGTTAAACTTACCGACCTATAAATTCCAGGCTCAGATGTTATCCCCTTCTTGAATATTGGTACCACATTTGCTATGTGGGTGTAACCCTGGTGGATATGGACCCACTGCCCCACGGGAGGGTTGTGACTAGGTGTCTACTGGGTCTCCACTAGAACCTCTGGTGGTGAGGATAGACTGGGCCTCCGGTAGACACCAGGTACCACTTCAGTGCAGTTCCCGGGACTGCAGCAGCATTCCGGAGGTACCAGGGTACCAGACTCAGGAGAGCGAAGACAAGGACTAGGTCAGACAGTCCGAGATCAGGGCAGGAAGCACAGGTTCAGGATAGAGAAAAATGGCAAGGGGGACAGGGGTTTTTGATACCAGAAAACTCCTTTAACGCTTGCAACCTCTGTTGCTTGACTGCTACTCAAACAGTCAAATCAGTCAGTAAGAATTTAGGGAACTTCCATGGCGATATTTTGCATCAGTATTTGTTAGCAGACGCCAGGAGTGGATCCAAAACAGAAGAGGTGAAAGTGTTTCAGTTACTATTTTTCACTGTGTTTGTTCCCCTCTGGTTTTCAGCTTACAAATACTGATGTAAATTAGTGCCCAAAATACTCACTGTGTGAATGAGACGAGGAAGCTGCTTGTAGTACTGTAATAGAAGTCCTTATTCTGAGGATGAGTTCTGTAATTCTTGTCTTCTCTGCTCCATCAAACTCCCCAGAGCAGGGGCAACCCCTGGAGCAAAACTTCTGGCGGCAGATGTCCAGACGTATGACTCAGTGATGTGTGATGGACCCCGACTCCCAAACAAAATGAATCAGACACATACAAAATAAATACACAAATCATTGCAATTAGGTGTCAAACGTTCTCAACTTTATTTAAATTTACATGACACCGAAAATGGCACAACCCTCGACTCACGAAGAGTCACCCTCCAGCTCTCAGGAGAGGAAAACCCCCTGTGGAGGAAACCTCTAGGGAACCATGGCTGGAGGGCTGCCCATCCCTTGGGCTTAGAGAGTTAGTGCCGATATATGACGGAGTTTTAGAATTTCTACATATTTACAGAGAACGACATAACAAATATAGACTATTAATGTGATAAACTGGATGTGGGAGAGATCTGGCTGCGATATCTGTCACCACATTTATTGCTGGAACGAATTTAGTTGATCTGATTTCCCAGGTGGATCTACCACTTCTCCCTTACAGATCCAGGTTCGTCTCTCAAGATGTTGGGTACTTGGTTACAGGGGTTGCTCATTATGGATAACCCCTAATAGGATGAGTATCCCCTCCCCCTCCCAATTTATCACCCATTAAAGTCAAGGATCCATCTATGAACTCCCAAAGAAGAGCAGCTCTTTGTACATAGTAACAGAAGGGGATCCTGTTTTGGGGACCCCCCCTCTGTTACCTTCCCTTCCCCCCGGGGTGTCTAAGAAGACAACCCCTTTCCCTGCTAGAACCTCCAAATTACACCAACATTGGCACATTACGTGGGGTGGTCAAGCTCAAGGTCCTCAGGCGCATCATCAGTAATGGCGCTGATCATGGCAGCGCGGCATTCTTTTATGGAATCTTCTTTATGACACTTGTTTATGCCCTCACAATAGTTGTCATGGTTACTACAAGGGCTATTACTGATGCAGGGTCCAAGTATTAACCCTTTCATCATTGGTAATTCACTTTCATTATGGAGGCAAATAACTGCACTTGTTACCAAGCAGGAGTCTTATCATTACGGCTTCCCTTAGGCACCATAAGAAATAAAGATTATAGAACATACGTACAAGTGTTTCAGGAGTGTTTTGCACTTTTTAGATCCATAGATTGGGCTTATAACTAGCACTTTACAAAGCGGAAAATTAAGAGGAAATTACTTGTAAAATAATATTATAGGGAATTGCATTTCAAGCATTTTCCTAATGTGCATTCTGCATACTTGCATAGTTACATAGGTTGAAAAAGTTTTAACTTTAATGTCCTTGGTCTATCTCCAAAGTTATACATTTTCTATTACTAGATTATTTATAACCCACAATGTCATGTTTTGTTAAAAAAGTATCCAGCCCTTCTATAAATGCTGTTATACTATCTGCCATTACTATATCTTGTGGTTGGCATTCCACAGTCTGACTGCTCTAACTGTAAAGAATCCTTTCCTATTAAGTTGCCAGAATCGCTTCTCCTCCGCTTGTTATGAATGTTCCTGGTGCTTTGTAAGGTCCTGGAAAGTGATAAGTCATGTGCCAGTACTATGCATTGACCACATATGTATTTATACATATAAATGTATATTTATGAAGGAGATGATAATTACCCTTCATAGAGGTGTTACGATCATTCATAAATTGCTTTCATAGGTTTGATCTCCAGGATTAGGAGAGATTTGGGGTGTAAACGTAATAAACAATGAGTAAAACATCAAAGCAAACGAAAAAGGGTTTGTGACCCAAACTGGTAGGTGAGACCGGCTAGCCCCATATTATACAAGGTCACAACCAGGTTTCGCCTGAGGAGGGCAGCACTAATGAGTCCTCAGGAGCGCATAACCCTGAAATATGCAGCGATTCTACACTACCCATTATAAAAGGGTTTCATATGCTACTTACTACCATGTTTTAGCTAAGATACAAGGCATACTTGTAAGGAGAGATGAAAAAGGTGATGGGGGACAACATATAAATATACTGAGGAACTCTATACACTAGTGGCCAAAATTGAGGCAACACCCCCAAGATTTATGAATTTTTTGCATTTTGCCAATACAAATACAAATTTCATGAATGTTTTTGATTTCACAGTAAAGTTTTTAAGTAGAAATAAAATCTCATATAGAAACACAATATTAGCAGGAAATTTGTTCATTTGTCAACAAATTGGACACTATTGTCACTCAGATGACTGTGGGAGAAAAGCCATTGATTTGTCCTATTTTCATATCTAACACTAAATGTTAATACTCAGTTGGATAGCCCTCGGCCTTGATGACGGCCTGGCATCTACTTGGCATGCTATCTACCAGTTTGTGTAAATCAGATGGTGTGATGATATGAAGCCATGATTTGATGATGGCTGCAGTGAGTTCCTGCTTGTGTGAAGCCCGCTGTTTTGACACCGCTCTTTTGAGCCGAGCCCAGAGATTCTCAATAGGATTGAGATCTGGGCTGTTTCCTGGCCAATTCAATAGCTGGACATTTTTGTCCTTGAACCAAGAGAGACATTTTTTAGCTGTATGGCATGGGGCTCCATCTTAAAATAAACGGTGTCCCTTCACCAAATACATCACGTGCCGAAGGAATGAGTTTAGGCTGAAGGACTTCCTTGATGTACTTTTCAGCATTAACTGTTCCTTCAATTACCTGCAGCCTACCACCTGCATCTCTGGACACGCAGCCCCCTACCATAACACTCAGAGGAGGCTTCATGGTGGGTACTGTACCCTCTGGCAACCAGTCCTCTCCAGGTCGTCGTCGAACGTAGCGGACACCGTCGCTGCCAAAGATGGATATGCGTGTCTCATCGCTCCATATAACATTTCTCCATTGTTCAATGGTCCATTTACAATGTTCTTTGGCCCCTGCAGACGTTTCTGACGCTGTGAGGCATTCAAAAATGGCTTTTTACCTGGTATTCTGGCTCTTAACCCTGCATTTACCAATCGTCGTCGAACCGTCCGATCGGACACTGTCACTCCGTTGTTGACAAGCTCCTTGTTGATGTTAACAGCCGTTTATTTCCTGTTATTTAGGGCGATTCTAACAATTCTTCTATCAGTCTGAGGAGTTGTAGCCTTCTTCCTTTCTCTACCTGGTTTATTCTTTATCGAACCAGTCTCTTGAAACCGCTTACACACTTTGAGAACGAAAACATGTAATTGCTTACCTTCTGATGACAAACTGGCTTTAAAATATAAAAACCGCATTTTAATCGCACAATATCTGTCTTACAACCCACACCCAGGTCACTATAAACCAACATAGAATACATATGGTAGAAGAGGGCGTGTGTACAAGTAAGTAGGTCAGTGAAATCCTCCATTAAATATTGGTGATGGTGAAAAGCTGAAGGTGTTGCCTCAATTTTGGCCACTAGTGTATAACACAAAATATAAACAAAAAAGAAAGGAAAGAACATTTCTGCACAAAAAACGTGTCGCTCGGCAGGAAAATCCCGTTGATGTTGCGTTTTTTGAGATTTTTTTTCCCTTTCTTTAGAAACGCTGCAAAAATACTGAAAGAATAGACATGAAACTGCTTCAAATCTGCAAGGATTCACTTTTCCTGCTTTTCCTGGTACTATCAAGCATAGCGTTTTTGGGAACTTGGAGCTCTATATTACAAATATGTCCGTCCCTCCAGTTGAAAGAAATTAACATTTTCCTGGAGGGAAGTTTATATTTTACATTATGTCAGTTTTTGTCTATCGATGATAAAGTGCAGTTTGCAGCAATTTTTATTGTGACATATACCCAAATCATTCATGAAAATATTTCACATTCAACGCGCGTCGGGCGGGCCTGCGTCCTCTCACATGCCAGGGCTGAGTTTCAGTTCCAGTCCGACCCTGTTAATCATCTATGGTTTCCCTTCAGAGTGGAAAATGCTGAAAAATCGGAAGTTCCTGGGATCCATTTTTGAACAGAATATCAGAACCAAATCAAAACCGATGATTCATAATAGGGGTAAGTCCCAACTCTAAGGTACAAGTCTATGGCATACAGTCTGTAAAAGACGACAGAGTAGGGTGCTGTTGAGCATCGACGGCTTCTTCTCTGATGTTCCTCGCTCATCCATGCAGTACATAGTCGGCCATTCAATTGATTGGATATCTTATAATACCACATTTCCCCTAGGGACACAAAGTATGACGAGCGCCACTCCTCCTGGTGATAGGTTATACCCAACAGATGGGGCAGCGCCACTCCTCGTGGTGATGGGTTACACCCAACAGATGGGGGAGCGCCACTCCTCGTGGTGATGGGTTACACCCAACAGATGGGGGAGCTCCACTCCTCTTGGTGATGGGTTATACCCAACAGATGGGGGAGCGCCACTCCTTGAGGTGATAGGTTATACCCAACAGATGGGGGAGCGCCACTCCTCGTGGTGATGGGTTATACCCAACAGATGGGGGAGCGCCACTTCTCGTGGTGATGGGCTGCACCCAACAGATGGGGGAGCTCCACTCCTTGTGATGATGGGTTACACCCAACAGATGGGGGAGCTTCACTCCTTGAGGTGATGGGTTATACCCAACAGATGGGGGAGCGCCACTCCTCGTGGTGATGGGTTATACCCAACAGATGGGGGAGTGCCACTCCTCGTGGTGATGGGTTATACCCAACAGATGGGGGAGCCCCACTCCTCGTGGTGATGGGTTAAACCCAACAGATGGGGGAAGTTGCAGAATGGCTTGTTATGGTGCAAGAACAATGTGGACATTGTTTTTTTTGTTTTTGTTTTAACTATTATGCCTTTATGTTCTTTATTTTTTTCCTACAGACCCTCCCAGCTAACTCCAAGCAAGTCCCTAATCTCAGAAGTTGAAAGGTTTGGGTTTCTTTGAGGTTTAATGCATGCATTTACTTTTTTTAGAATCCCATCTTACAAAAGATATAGGATATCCAACTTCTTGGACTCCAAGAATAAGGGGGCTGCAGCCTGGAAGTAACCCCGCTGCCCTTTTTAAAGAATATGCTGGTGTGGGGCAGCTACCCGGATATTCACTATGCAGGAGAACTGCAGCTAAGCCCATTCACTTTGCTGGATCTATGCTGTCGTTCCGCTGCACAGTGGAGGCCATGATGCCAATGTGCAGGGAATGACTGTGAAAGGGGCTGTTCCTCATTACCAGCATCAGTGCCCCTTTATTATATTAGAGATCGACCCCAACAGATCATAAATTGATGGTGTACCCTTGCAATATACTGCTGCCTTCCTTTTTTTTATCAGTTCACCCGTGAAACCAGATTACATGATTGTGGCGGAACCTCCTGTAGGACACCCAAGTTTTCTGGTGGCTGAAATCTCTTTACCTAAAATGGTGAGACCCTTAGATGTGGTTTAGGTTTGTGACCTTTTTGTATTTCATGTGATTTCCAATAGTCTTCCCTTATTAAAAGTCTGTGCCAACCTCGTGCTACCGGTCCTCCTCTGCCAACTTTTTTCATCACAGCTTTGATGTGTCCACAGTAGCCAATTGCTGGCAGCTGTGACACATTTGCTGGATGATGATGATCTAATTTTTTTTTCATACCATGGTGGGTTGTTTGCAAGCTGTTGGAATGGGAAAGAAGATCTCTGTAAACGACTCTGTCAGCAGAGAACAACTGTTCAAACCAAGCACAGACGCCCAGTGCTTCACGGCGGGACCAGTCATTTATATAAGCCTTCCCCCCTGCTTGTTTCCCCTCCATCTCCACCATCACCTCTTCTTTGACAGTTCTGGCTTCATAGATCCAGAGAGGAGATAGAGGGAAAACAAGCTGGTGGGAAGATGTATATATTATTATTATTATTTAATTATATAGTGCCATTGATTCCATGGTGCTGGTGCATATAAATGATGTTATAATGATGATATAAATGATGAAAGAGGCTTGTTGCAATAGTGTAGAACACGCCGCTCTTTATTTTTTCTATATTAATGCGACATTTGGAGGAATCGCACAGAAAATGCTTTAAATGTATTTATTTTTTAATTTGATTTTTCTCATGTCCATGATTCACATTGCGTTAAATGAGGCACAATGAAGATGAAGAATGTTTCAGCTAATGTAGCCTTCATCAGACAGGATAATGTAGCTTAAGGGGACCCACTTGGTTAAATATAGGGGTCAGTTCTGGTCTTCCCAAAAAGCAGATTAAGTAGTCACCACACGGGAATCTGGTGATTACTGGGTTTGCTTTTGGGGACCCCAGATTTCTTCATATAACCGAGTGGGCCTTCTGCCTAATGAAGGCTACATTATCTGAAATTCTGGTACCATTCATTATGCCTCACTTAAAGGGGTTGCCTGGCACTTTAATATTGATGACCTATCCTAAGGATATTCCATTAGTATTAAAGTGGTGGACAACCCCTTTTAATGCAGTGTGAATCCTAAAAAATATTTTTCAGCCTTTTCTGTGAGCAGTTCCTCCACGTGTCAGATTTAATGTAGGAGACGTGTGGAGCTACACAGTAACTTCTAGTTGGCCACGTATCAAGATAAAAGTTTAGATTTTTGTGCACTTGTTGGTTACAACTTTCTTTCCCGTACAGAAGCATTCAGCGACATAAGCGTCGTTACCACGCTGGTCTTCTCTTTACAGTCTTCTGCTAGATCTCTTGTGTTGGACTTGGGTGAAGACAGAATAGTCAGACGTCCCGATTTGTATCATCTAGACGTCTTCATTCCTTACAATATCATCCAAGAACAAAGTGGAGCTCAGTTCAACAAGGACAGTAAGGTGAGACAATTAAGCAAAGCTGGACATGTCTTATAGCCCATTCTGAAATCATCTTCTTAAAGAGGTTCTCTGAGAAAATGTATAAAATAAAATTTTAAAAAATGTATACATTTATTTAGCAAAAATAAATTGTTTTAATTAGTGAATAATTCTATGTGAATACTTTTATGCCCAAAAATGGCAAAAGTATTCTCGGAGTGATACCTTTATTGGCTAACCAGAAAAAAAAAATATATATGCAAGCTTTCAGAGCACAGAGGCTCCTTCTTCAGGCAATATTACAAATGAATTCATAACATTTGTAATCCTGCCTGAAGAAGGAGCCTGTGTGCTCTGTAAGTTTGCATATATTTTTTTTTTTTTCTGGTTAGCCAATAAAGGTATCACTCCGAGAATACTTTTGCCATTTTTGGGCATAAAATTATTTCCATCAAATTTTCTGGCTAACACGGTACCACAATATAAATTTGTATTGTACATCACAATTAGGGGATAATAATTGCGTATGAACATAATGGCCAACGATGTCAGCAGCCATCCATCCTAGATGGGTGAAAGTAAACTGTTTGAGACGGACTTCTCTGACCTACCTGTCGGAATCAAGAACGTGCATCTATGTCATCGATTGACTGACTGATCACGTCCATGAGTCAACATGTTGTAAACCTGTCATGATGAGTGAGCAGATAGGATGCTGCCCCTCACCCTGACAGGAACTTATCTATCACAACATATAGTTGCCCAGAGACATCTGAATGCATCGGCTTTCCTTTATGCCATTCATCAAACATGTCGTATATTTTGTGTATAGCGAGTCACAAGCCTCGCACTGCTCTGCGTCTTATCATTTGGTTCTATGAGCTGCAGTAAAACGTGACGTATATTCCAGGTGCTGACGATCACAATGCCGGTCCAGCCAGCATAGCGGTGGGCTCAGAAGAACAGCTTTGGAAAATGTTCCTCTTATATAGATCCAGTGGATCCTACTTACATTCGCTGCTGTTTACATTGTATGGTTACAATTCTATTTAGACTTCAATATGACTCCAGAATAAATTTTTGTCTTTCTTATACTTGCCGTATATTTTTCCCAAGGAGGGGGTTTAGGTATTGTGCTTTTTTTTTTTTATTTCTACTGTAATATTTCATAATATCTGTGAATAAGTCTTGAAAATAATTTGCATTGAAAAGGTTGAGATCCTCTGAATCTACAGGGATTTTTAGGAATTAAAAATCTACAGCAGTAAATCTGCAGCAGATTTTACATTTTGCACCATGTCTGGATTTAGTAGCAGCTGCCCCTTTAAATGGAATATGTCAGCAGGTTTTTGCTATCCCATTTGAGAGCAGCATAATCCGAGGCCCTGATTCCAACGATGTATCACTTACTGGGCTGCTTGGTGTTATTTTGATAAAATTGCAGGTTTTTTTTCTCATGCAGATCTCTGAATGCTGAGCTCTGTATAATAACCCCACCCACACCTCTGATTGGCAGCTTTCTGTGTACACTGTATATAAACTGCCAATCAGTGGTGGGGGGCGTGGTTGGACTACCTGGCTGCAGGTTTACTAGTCCTCTAGTGATAATCTTCTGCTAATAAAAGTGTGATTTTTATCAAAACTACAACAAGCAGCCCTGTAAGTGAGACGTCCCTAGAATCAGGGTCTTTGTCTCTACATCATGCTGCTCTCAACAACAACCAATATATAGTACATCCGACAAGGGGTCAATGTGTTAAAAAAGACCTTTATTATAATAATTTGGGTACATGGCGGGAAAGAAAAGAGCACACACACATATATATAGTAATACCATATAATAGTGAGGAGGTATAATGTAAATATTTGAATTGCAGACACCAGGGCTAAATAGTAGTAGCTCCAATTGTGCTAATGCATACTGATAGTATATCCTAGGTCACATAGTAAAAGGATATAATCCCAAATAATAAAAGCCAATATAGGCATTCCCAAGATAATGACCTTATGGTATATACATATCAAGGGATGTATTATATCCAAGTAGGTTCATTCCCAAGTAACAATAATGTTGTATTGGATTCATTCATACCTGGTATATATTGTCTGCACGTCTTGCAATAGCTCTGGGCTCGGTGGTCCTACTCCTAGTGTGGCGCTCACCCCATCATGCTGCTCTCAGAATAGCCAAGAAAAACCTGCTGACAGATTCCCTTTACAAATAGCTGAAATGGCTCCTAGATACCAGAGAAGGAAAACGTTATTAAAACGGTTTTGTTTCCTAAATAGAAAAGCAAATTAAACACCACTGGATAATGTGGTGTGTGAAACCGTCCATTGGATTGCTGTTTCGGGTGGGCTCAGGAGCAGAGCCCCCATCCTACACAGCTGACATCTTGCTGTAACAGCAGCGGCCAGAGCGGAGCGTCAATCACTGCTGTTTAACCATTTATATGCCGTCAATCACTGATAGCAAGTTAAATAGCGCAATCACCGGTACGCTATGCAATGTTACTAGAATTTTTTTTTTACTTTTCCATTTCCTTGAATTACTTGTTGTGATTTGCGGATCCATTGACTGGCCAAGTGGAAGGGCTGCAGCCGATCATTCATGTCCGTAGCAGATACACATTTACGTGTGTAAATAGGCCCTTATAGAAATCAATCAATAGAACGTATACCTGGATATCCAGGTTTATCCTTTGCATACATTTAAAGAGGTATAAGTCATGGCATATTACTAGGATGTCATTCTTGGGGGTCTGACAGCCTAATTTAGAAAGAAGTGGATGCATTATTTTTTTCGCGCTCCCAATTTAACAATTTGAGTACAGTTGGATCTATTGTTTTTTTTATTTTTTGCACTATGGGTGGGTGGTTGGGAGCACAGCTGTGCAGGAAAAAAAAAGCTTATAGGTTCTCAATTCCTTCATTCTTGGGATCGGTGGCGGAACCACAGGTCGGACCATCGCCAATCAAGATATTATATCCCTTCACACTCATCATTGCTCACAATTAACAATTTGAGTACGTGCATTTTTTTAGGGTATTTTTTTTAGGGTATTTTTGCTCAATGGGTGGGAGCACAACTGTGCAGGAAAAAAAGCTGATAGGTTCCCCATTTCTTCATTCTCAGAATCAGTGGATGGAACATCGCCAATCACAATATTATATCCTTCACACTAATCGTTGCTCCCAATTATCAATTTGAGTACGGTTATACCTATTGTTTTTTTAGGGGTTTTTTTTGCACTGTGGGCGGTTGGGAGCACAGCTGTGCAGGAAAAAAAAAGCTGATAGGTTCCCCATTCCTTCATTCTCAGGATCAGTGGTGGAACCAGAGGGTGGATCATCTCCAATCAAAATATTATATTATTCACAATAATCATTGCTCCTAGTTAACAATTTGAGTACGGTTGAACCCATTGTGTTTTTTTAGGGTTTTTTTTTTTTTGCACTATGGGTGCAAGTTATAGTAATATGTGTCACCTTAAAAAAAAAACTGATAGTGTCTCCTGATTGTTCAGACACAAATATATCTGTTGAAAATAGTCTGGTATTCACCAGTAAATTATAACTGTGGTTTTGCTGTTCCACGGTAAAAAATCTCTATTATCCTGCTTTTGGCATTTTTTGCCGCAAAGAAAAACAGTAGTAGTATCTCCTGATTGTTCAGACACAAATATATCTGTTGAAAATAGTCTGGTATACACCACTAAATTATAACTGTGGTTTTGCTGTTCCACGGTAAAAATCTCTATTATCCTGATCTTGGCATTTTTTGCCGTAAAAAAAAACTAATAGTGTCTCCCTGATTTTTCAGACACAAATATATCTGTTGAAAATAGTCTGGTGTGGGCCCGAGAAATACAAGTGTGGTTTTGCAGTTCCACGGGTCAAATCTTTGTATTATCCACTTTTGGGCCATTTTTACCTAAAAATAAACAGTTTGAGTGTGTCGCTCATTGTTCAGCCGCAAATATATCTATTCAAAATTTTCTGGTATACCCCAGTAAACAATAACTGTGGTTTTGCCATTCCACGGTAAAAATCTCTATTATTCACCTTTTGGTATTTTTTCCGTAAAGAAAAACAGTAATAGTTTCTCCCTGATTGTTCAGATTGTTTAAAAGAGTCGGGTGTAGGCCAGAGAAATAGAACTGTGATTTTCCTCTTCCACGGTTCTAATCTACTTTATTACCCTTTTTCCATTGATAGTGCGAGTGTAAGCTATTTTACTTACTTTACAATGGGCAAGGCGCGTGGCAAGGGACATGGAAGTGGACGTTCTGGTGATGGTACATGCAGAGGACGGGGCCGTGGCCAAGGTGAAAATGTGCCACAACCAACAGCCATATCTTCTCGCTCCCACTTCTTGACCGAATTACTAGGGAAGCACAGAACAACACCAGTATTGCGAACTGATCAGTGTGAACAGGTTATTAATTGGATAGCAGACCACCACTTCCGGTCTGTCTTCCACACGGTCAACTCTTAGTAGCCGTGAGTCTCGACCGCATACTCCTCCTCACCCTGATGCTCCTTCCTCCCACCATGCCGAGTATCGTCAGACAGCAACTGATCCCACACTTGGACACTCTGAAGAGCTGTTCACTGGTCCATTTCCAGATTTGTGCCCCTCGCCTGCTCCGCTTGAAGTGGTGGAAGAGGAGATCCCATGTAGAGATGCCCAAATATTTGAACAGCCACGGCCACAGGAAGTCAACGCTGGCAATTTGTCACAAGAGGTTGACGATGACGAAACACAATTGCCAAGAAGTGAGGAGGAGGATCGTGGTGCGCAAGTGGAAGAGGAGGAGGTGGTGGATGATCCAGTAACTGACCCAACGTGGCAGGAGGACATGCAGAGCAAGGCCAGCAGCAGACCGGGTGAGGGAGACAGAGTACCCCAACAGGCAGGAAGAAGCAGTGTGGTGGCCGCACACAGAAGGCCGGCAACAGTTCCCCGTAACACCAACACGAGGGACGTTGCCAGTACAACATGTGGGTCTTCCAGAGTCTGGAATTTTTTTAAAGACTCTGCTGATAACCCCAAAAAGGCCATTTGTACCACCTGCCATGCCAGCATCAGCAGGGGTGACAAAACTACCAGCCTGACCACCACCAGCATGATCAGGCACATGGCAGTAAAGCACCCGACTTTGTGGGGCGAACCCCAGGGTCCACGACCAGTGTCAGCAGGTGTCACCTGTTGTGTGTGCATGGCAATCCCCTGTCCATACTGCATGCAAAGATGCCCCCTCCTCTCAGTCTTTATGGCAGTCTCTCAAGTGTGTGCAAAGCAGTCATCAAAGCAAAAGGTGGCTACTTTGAAGAATCTAGAATATAAGACATATTTTCAGTTGTTTCACACTTTTTTGTTAAGTATATAATTCCACATGTGTTAATTCATAGTTTTGATGCCTTCAGTGTGAATGTACAATTTTCATAGTCATGAAAATACAGAAAAATCTTTAAATGAGAAGGTGTGTCCAAACTTTTGGTCTGTACTGTATGTACCATCTTGACCAACTTTGAGGAGTCCACCAAGATGGTGAGTGGCGATGACTCCATCATTAGCGTCAGCATTCCACTTGTCTGTCTTTTGCAATGCTCTCTGCAGAGAATTAAAGAGGAGGCATTGCAGCCAGAGTATGATGAGATGGATCAAGAAGCCGTAGCGGTCTATTACACACAGCCCAGCCTCATCTCATCCCAACGTGCATTGGGGGACAATGAGGGAGAGGAGGAGGAAGAACAGGAGCTTGTATCATGCGCTGTAGGCGGTAGTACCTGTACAACTGTCATACCGTCGGTTCAGCGTGGGTGGCCTGAGGACAGGGGGGAGGAGGAGGAGGAGAGCATGGTCATTCGTCATCTTGGTGTGGACACGGAAGTCTTGCCCGTTACCAGTCTGGCGCGCATGGCTGACTTTGTTACTCTGCCTTAACCGTGACCCTCGCGTTGTCAAAATGTTGGGTGACAGTCATTACTGGTTGGTGACACTTTTAGACCCCCGCTACAAGGAGAACGTTCACTCTCTTATTCCTGAGGTGGAGAGGTCTACAAAAATGGGGCAGTACCAGAAGGCCCTTGCTGCAGAACTGTTAAAAAAAAATTCCATCTGAAGACACTAGCGGCAGAGGTCACAGTTCGTTGACCAACCAAGGCGTACAAGCGAGAGAGAGGCAACTCCAATCCAGCAGAGGCAGGGGAACACTGTCAACATTCTGGGACAGTTTTCTGAGACCTGCCCAGCTTACAGGCCCTGAGGCGCGGGGTACTCTCACAAGGAGTGGAAAGTTTCAAAAGATGGTGAGGGAGTACCTTGCCGACCGTACCAGCGTCCTCCGTGATTCCTCTGTGCCTTTTAATTATTGGGTATCCAAGCTGGACACTTGGAATGAAATCGCTCTGTACACCTTGGAGGTCCTGGCCTGCCCTGCCGCTAGCGTGTTATCGGAGCGTGTTTTTAGTGCTGCTGGGGTAATTATAACTGATAAGCGCACTCGCCTGTCAACTGACAATGCTGACAAGCTGACCCTTATCAAAATGAACAAGAGCTGGATTGGGCCAGACTTCTCATCACCACCAAATGACAGCAGAGTAACATAAAGTCAAATCCACTGTGTTATTTCGGGAGGTGTATTCAAATGCACCACTTCACACCCACACATGGGTATACGCTTCCTCATTTCGGCTGTTTTATGTTCTTCTCCTTATCCTCAGCCTCCACCACCACTATACCACCAGGGTGACCGTGGTCCGTGTTGCCATTATTGAAAGTTCCTCAGTCCTTATTTTTGTCAGCTTTTGCTTGGAAGGCATAAGCAAAGACTGTGGGAGACCCACTCCCCAATAATGGGAATAATATATTTAAAATGCTGTATTGTATGGCTCTTGTAAGGGGCATTAAAAGCGTCTTGTTAAGCTACTGCGAACTCCACCACTATTCCGAGGAGCATGAAAAGCGTCTTGTTAAGCTACTGTGACCTCCACCACTTTTCTGAGGGCCATTAAAAGCGTCTTGTTAAGCTACTGGGACGTCCACCACTTTTCCGAGGAGCATTAAAACCGTCTTGTTAATCTACTGGGACTTCCACGTCTCTTCCAAGGGGCATTCAAACCGTCTTGTTAAGCTACTGCGATCTCCACCACTTTTCCGAGGGTCATTAAAAACGTCTTGTTAAGCTAGTTGGACCTCCACGTCTCTTCCAAGGGGAATTCAAACTGTCTTGTTAAGCTACTGGGACATCCACGTCTCTTCCAAGGGGCATTCAAACCGTCTTGGTAAGCTACTGCGACCTCCACCTCTTTTTCGAGGGGCATTAAAAGCGTCTTATTAAGCTACTGGGACCTCCACCACTTTTCCGAGAAGCATTAAAACCGTCTTGCTAAGCTACTGGGACCTCCACGTCTCTTCCAAGGGGCATTCAAACCGTCTTGTTAAGCTACTGGGACCTCCACGTCTCTTCTGAGGGGCATTAAAAGCGTCTTGTTAAGCTACTGTGACCTCCACCACTTTTCCGAGGGGCATTAAAACCGTCTTGTTAAGATACTGGGACCTCCACGTCTCTTCCGAGGGGCATACAAACCGTCTTGTTAAGCTACTTGGACCTCCACGTCTCTTCCGAGGGGCATTAAAAGCGTCTTGTTAAGCTACTGTGACCTCCACCACTTTTCCGAGGGGCATTAAAACCGTCTTGTTAAGCTACTGGGACCTCCACCACTTTTCTGAGGAGCATTAAAACCATCTTGTTAAGCTACTGGGACCTCCACGTCTCTTCCAAGGGGCATTCAAACCGTCTTGTTAAGCTACTGGGACCTCCACGTCTCTTCTGAGGGGCATTAATAGCGTCTTGTTGAGCTACTGTGACCGCCACCACTTTTCCAAGGGGCATTAAAACCGTCTTGTTAAGCTACTGGGATCTCCACTTTTCTTCTGAGGGGCATTAAAAGCTTTTTCTTAAGCTACTGTGACCTCCACCACTTTTCCGAGGGGCATTAAAACCGTCTTGTTAAGCTACTGGGACCTCCACCACTTTACCAAGGGGTATTAACACCGTCTTGTTAAGCTACTGGGACCTCCACATCTCTTTTGAGGGGCATTAAAAGTGTCTTGTTAAACCACTCTGAACTCCACAGCTCTTCCAAGGGGCATTGGTATGTTGTTTTTAATTAATTCTAACCTCCACGACTCTTCGAACGGGCATTGCATTTCCTCTTAATATAATGTTTGTAATATGCTGTACTGCATGGCTCTTGTAAGGGGCACTGCGAGTTCCTCCGTCCTAATTTTTGGCATCTTTTGCTTGGAAGGCATAAGAAAAGACTATGGGAGACCCACTCCCCAATAATGGGAATAATGTTTGTAATATGCTGTACTGCATGGCTCTTGTAAGGGGCATTGCAAGTTCCTCCGTCCTAATTTTTGGCAGCTTTTGCTTGGAAGGCATAAGGAAAGACTATGGGAGACACATTCCCAATAATGGGAATAATGTTTGTAATATGCTGTACTGCATGGCTCGTGTAATGGACATTGCTAGTTCCTCCGTCCTAATTTTTGGCAGCTTTTGCTTGGAAGGCATAAGCAAATACTATGGGAGACCCACTCCCCAATAATGGGAATAATGTTTGTACTATGCTGTACTGTATGGCTCTTGGAAGGGGCATTCAAATCGTCTGGTTAAGCTACTGGGACCTCCACGTCTTTTCCGAGGGGCATTAAAACCATCTTGTTAAGCTACTGTGACCTCCACGTCTGTTCAAAGGGACATCAAAAGTCTTCTTAAGCCACTCTGAACTCCACAGCTCTTCCTAGGGGCATTGAAATGTTGTTTTTAATTACCTCTTACCTCCACGACTCTTCCAACGGACATTGCATTTCCTCCTAATTTTAGTCAGCTTTTGCTTTTCAATGCAAAGGCGAAAACTAAGGGAGACCCACTCCCCAATAGTGGGTAGAAGGTTTTTAGTACGCTGTAATCCATGTCTGCTTCAAGGGGCATTGCAGTTCCTCATAATTTTTGGAAAGCCTTCCATTCACTGCTTAGGCCAACAGTGTACAGGAGACCCAGTTGCTATAAATGGAAAAAAACGGTTTAGTTAAGGCCCTCTGACCTCCATGTCATTTCCAAGGTACATTGGAGTGCCTCGAAATTTTTGGTAGGCATTGCACTCACTGTATGCCCTATAACTGTGTAGCCAAACTGCTCCTTTTGTTACAGAAACATATCCTACAAGACATATGTGGTTGACTGGCCTGATATTGATGTGAATGGTCCCTGTTCCTCCTGCTCTTTCTCCTTTGCCACCACCTCATCCATCATTCATCACCTGAAGCTTTGTTTTAACGGGAGTCATAGAACTGGGATAGTAGCAGGAAAACATCCAGCAATCCTCGGAGGAGGTAGGATATGCGCGAAAACGCTGACCACCTCAGGCCTAGCCGCTACTACATACATGCGCTTGCATTCCAACAAAACAAAGCAGATGCTAACTTGTATCATTATCATCATGGTCCTCACCTTGTCACTCTCAACTCCCCTGATGGAGAAGCCAGGGCCCACCGGAGGAGTCTGGGGACCGTTTATGGACACCCGGCTGCCCCCAGGCGGCTGGGGACCGTGTGTGAACACCCGGCCGCGGGGCGGCTGGGGACCGAGTATGGACTCCCGGCCGCCCCCTGGCGGCTGGGGACCGAGTATGGACACCTGGCAGCCGGGCGGCTGGGGACTGAGTATGGATTACAGGCCGCCAATGCTGCCTCGACGCGGTGGTCAGATTCCGCCTCCACGTGCCTAAAAAGGTCCAATTTCAAGTGCAAGCAAGCAAGCAGTATGTTATTGCAGCCTGGCGGTGGGTGGGTGGATGGCAGGCTGCACACTTTGCTTGCATTCCAAGAAAACAAAGCAGATGCTAACTTGTATCATCATCATCATGGTCCTCACCTTGTCACTCTCAACTCCCCTGATGGAGAATCCAGGGCCCACCGGAGGAGTCTGGTTCTCTGGTGGGCTCGTCCAATGCTGCCCTAAAGCAGGCCGGGCTAAGAAAAGTGTGTGGGGGGATGTTTCAAGGAGAAATAGGGGCGGCTGGGGGCCGTTTATGGACACCCGGCTGCCCCCAGGCGGCTGGGGACCGAGTATGGACACCCGGCCGCCCCCTGGCGGTTGGGGACCGAGTGTGGACACCCCGCCGCCGGGCGGCTGGGGACTGAGTATGGATACCAGGCCGCCAACGCTGCCATGACATGGTGGCCAGATTCCGCCTCCACATGCCTAAAAGGCCCAATTTCAAGTGCAAGCAAGCAGTATGGTATTGCAGCCTGGGGGTGGGTGGGTGGTTGGCTGCATATTTGCGCTTGCATTGCAAGGAATGGGAGAGGTACAATTGAACCCTGCCCTGGGACAAGAACTTGCACGGGGATAATTGCAAGTCTGCATCTTCTGATGCTTCAAGGATGACTTCTGATGGGCACACTTTTAGGCAGTGACCGGGGAGTCAGAGATGCTTCCAGGGGTCTTCCCCATGCTGTCCCCATGTCTTTTCAGCACTGTATGCATGTGTCACACAGCACATGGCCAGATAAGGTTGTAAAATGTTAAAATGACATTTCCCGGTGAATGCATTTGTCACGGTTGAAGCAATACAAAAGTGCAAAAACGCATAAAAAATGCCACTTGTGAACATAGCCCAAGGTGTGGAGGAGTATTTTTTTTTTTGTTATTTATTTTACCTTATACACGAGTCTTTACCCTGGAAAGGAACTTCCTTAACTGAAAGCAGTTTCAGTTTCGTTTTTGAACGTTTTATTGTGAGCCCTTAAAAGTGGCTTAATACCTCTGACCACGTTGTTGACAGCAGTGACCTGGGGGTCAGAAATGCTTCCTGGGGCGATCCCCATGCTGTCCCCATGTCATTTTAGCACTGTCACTATCGTTTTGGGCACTTGTTAGGCTTTTAACAGACAGCCGGGGATGCCGCCGCGAAAATTCTCGGGTCTCCCATTGACTAACATTGGGCTCGTGGCTCAGGTCGAGCAACCGAGTATCATGGCGAGCTCGGCCCGAGCTTCGAGCCCCCGAGCATTTTAGTGCTCGCTCTTCACTACTAAATACCCTTCATTATTTATTATTTTTGCACTTTGCGATTTACCCATTCACTTCCGGTTACTTGGGTATTTTGCTTGTCTTTGGTTTTTCTTTGTCTAGTGGCCTTGTGTGAACATACATTTACATTTTGCATGCACATCAATTTATGTTTCAGTTCAGACTTCTAGGTTTTTTCTTTGTAGTTCAGTGTGCTTTAGTACATATAAGGGTGTGGCCGCCCTTTGTCTGAGCTGAAATGTTTATTCTGCCTCAGGTCTATGCTTCTACTAGGGGGTCAGTCTCTCTGCCCTTATCCATATGTACGTCACTTGACAAATGGTAAGGTTTTAATATTAGAGTTAGGACTGTCCCATAAGGGTTGCCGTGATGTTGCGGTATAGCTTTTGCATTATTTTTATCAAAATTATGTTAACTAAATACCCTTCATTATTTATTATTTTTGCACTTTGCGATTTACCCATTCACTTCCGGTTACTTGGGTATTTTGCTTGTCTTTGGTTTTTCTTTGTCTAGTGGCCTTGTGTGAACATGCATTTACATTTTGCATGCACATCAATTTATGTTTCAGTTCAGACTTCTAGGTTTTTTCTTTATATGCTATATATGCTGTATGTGCGGGAAGGGAGCTTGTATGTACACTGCTTGCTATGTATGGGGGAGGGAAGCTGTCGGACAAAGAGGGGTCCTGCAAACATCCAACTAATGGCCCCCCATATATATTACAGGAAGGTAGGTCAAACCCAAGGATTTTTGCTGGAGCAGCCGACCATGTGCTGTGTATGGGGCCATCTCCCCCACACATATAACCACATTCATGTATATGGGGGAGTCGGGATGTGTTGTGTGGACAAGCGTCCGGTCTAAAGCTAACTAGTGTATGGGCACCTGAGACTAAGGCAAGTTATCATCCAGAAAGTCTTTCTCCAGCCTGCTGAAAAAATGCCGGATAGAGAAAGGCTTTTATCACCTAAACCAGATCTCACAGGAGGGGAAGCAAGAAGAAAAAAGGAGAAATGTAAAATAAGACACAAGTCCAGACAGTTGTCATCCAAAACTTTATCTGGTATCGACCAAGAAAATTACAATCAGTAAAAGTATAATCCACATCTAGGAAAAACACAGATGAGCTGCGGGACCATCGCTTCTTCTTCTGGGACTTTTTGGCGGACAGGTTGCTCTGCTGTCGGAGGCCTTTCTTGTTCTTGGACTTCTCCTTCATGTGGATTCTGAAGACTAGGAGGCTCCTGAGGGTCCATCTCTCCTGCCGGCAGCTCAGAGTGACTTGGAGATATGTTTCCTTCAGTCAAGGAAAGCAAGAGAGGAAAAAGATGAATGTGATGTAATAACAAGACAAACCTAAAAAAAAACATGTATAAAAAATCATGTAACTGCAAACTGCACAAAAATGACCCCAATAACGTAAGTGCTGTAGTATTAAAGAACCTGCAAAACGAGTGGTGTGAAAAGACCTGGGACTTGTCAGGAATATGTAATGTTTTGTCTAAAATGACAAAAAAAAAGAAAAGATTCAAGGGATGAGCAGCATTTTATAACAGGTAAAAAATATACAAATTTGTGACAAGTGACCGGTATTAAGTATTGTGGATGATAACCAGACGTTTATTTCAAATGAAGAGTTTAATGAACGTCTTGTATTCGGCCAAATGGAACCTTCCCGGAAATGTCTGCGCCGGTGATAAAATCTACTTACTAATAGAGCTCCCGACTGGACACAAAGAATTGCAGCTCATGGAGGAATGAAGCTTCTTTCCTTCTCAGCCAAGGACTTCTTATAACAGTCCCGTACGGCCTCTATCATGTCCTGATATCTAGCAGAAAGAGAAAAAATCAATTATAAACTAAATAAAATTTATTAAAGAAAAAAAAACCTCCTGCGAACATGAAGCATTTGTAGCAAAGCACAGCCATTATTTACAGAGCACAATTGTTTTACTTTATTCTATATTAGTGGCCGCTCTGTGCAAAAACTTGTGGGAAATTACTGCAGCACTAATATTGTCCGTCCAGAGAGCACCCAAGTATTCCCCAATTTCTGACTCCACCGCCCGATTTCCCCCACAAGCACAATGCTGCACCGCTGTCACCTGCCTGGTACAGGCTCCTTTATAGGGTCCTTTCAGCTGTTGTTCACCAAGATGTGAAGTAATCCGAGTACAGGGTTTCCCATGTCTGAGTGCAGGGGTGGAGAACAGAGAGGATCAGACAGGGACAGGCCCATACACAGACTGCTGGTATATAGAGGACAAATCTCGCTGAACAGCAGCTACAAGAAGCTTCTGGATGGGGGCAGTGGGGGTGAGACAGCACTTCAGCAACGTGTTTGGGAGAGAAGGAAGAAAATAAGCAAATGAAGAATATTTATAAAGTTCACAAGTCTGCAATGTGAGGAGGATAATTACATGAAGAAAACCCTCTAGGTGCAGCGTCGGCAACCGGAAAACCGCCCCAAGGTCCACCTGTGTCATCAGCGCCCCCCTGCTGGACCCCTAATCAGTTGTACTGCAGACTCTGATGATTGATAGTGACACTAGGTCAGCTCTTTCCCTATGGCGGCACTAGCTGACCATCCTGTGGATAGGACAGGTGCCGGATTATTCAGTCCTTTCCCTCTTCCCCAACGTGAAGCAAACATCCCTCTGACCAGACAAACATCCCCCTGACCAGACAAACATCCCCCTGACCAGGCAAACATCCCCCTGACCAGGCAAACATCCCCCTGACCAGACAAACATCCCCCTGACCAGACAAACATCCCCCTGACCAGGCAAACATCCCCCTGACCAGGCAAACATCCCTCTGACCAGGCAAACATCCCTCTGACCAGGCAAACATACAACCCCTTATTTTCTTTCCCATTTTACTTCCTTTATTAATTTCTCCTCCAACATTACTGACAACTCCAAGTTCGATAGTTTGATAGTCTCATCTCCTGCCTTTGTATGTGGAGGAGACAATAAACAGCCGTATACATCCTAAACCTGTCACAAGGACTTTCTCTGCAACTCCCTACTCTCAGCTGTCCCCCTGTAACAATCCACCTTTTTCTCTTTCTCGCTCATACATTTCAGACACTTTATTAACATGTTAATCATATTTCTAAACTTACTGCATTCCACTTCATCTGATCATACATCACCGTTTAAAAGAATCACACTCACTTACTTGTCTGCTGCTGTAATTCTTGGATTGTTTTCTTGCTGTTACTTGGTCTTATTTTGCTGTTTGCTGTCCTTAAACCACCATCTGCCGCACAGTGTCCACATCTTGTTCCACCGGGTCGCTCTTTTGATCCCTGCAACAACAGACACTATGCGAGTATGACTTCACATGTGACATTTCCAAGTCCCTTTACCATTGTGGTGCCAATGGAGTACCCCTTTTCTCATTATCATGCCCCCGAAGCACACCATTTCCCGCTAGCATGCCACAGTAGCACACCTTTTCCCGTTAGTATGCCACCGGGCACACCTATTCCCGTTAGCATGACATCGCAGCACACCTATTCCCGTTAGCATGCCACCGGAGCACACCTTTACCATTAGCATGTCACGTCTCCACGTCTCTTCCAAGGGGCATTCAAACCGTCTTGTTAAGCTACTGGGACCTCCACCACTTATCTGAGGGGCATTAAAAGCTTCTTGTTAAGCTGCTGTGACCTCCACCACTTTTTCGAGGAGCAATAAAACCGTCTTGTTAAGCTACTGGGACCTCCACGTCTCTTCCGAGGGGCATTCAAACTGTCTTGTTAAGCTACTGGGACCTCCACGTCTCTTCCAAGGGGCATTCAAACCGTTTTGTTAAGCTACTGCGACCTCCACGTCTCTACCAAGGGGCATTCAAACCGTCTTGTTAAGCTACTGCGACCTCCGCCACTTTTTCGAGGGGCAGTAAAAGCGTCTTATTAAGCTACTGGGACCACCACCACTTTTCTGAGAAGCATTAAAACCGTCTTCTTAAGCTACTGGGACCTCCACGTCTCTTCCAAGGGGCATTCAAACCGTCTTGTTAAGCTACTGCGACCTCCACTTCTCTTCTCAGGGGCATTAAAAGCGACTTGTTAAGCTACTGTGACCTCCACCACTTTTCCGAGGGGCATTAAAACCGTCTTGTTAAGCTACTGGGACCTCCACGTCTCTTCCAAGGGGCATTCAAACCGTCTTGTTAAGCTACTGGGACCTCCACGTCTCCACCAAGGGGCATTCAAACCGTCTTGTTAAGCTACTGCGACCACCACTTTTTCGAGGGGCAGTAAAAGCGTCTTATTAAGCTACTGGGACCTCCACCACTTTTCCGAGAAGCATTAAAACCGTCTTGTTAAGCTACTGGGACCTCCACGTCTCTTCCAAGGGGCATTCAAACCGTCTTGTTAAGCTACTGGGACCTCCACGTCTCTTCCAAGGGGCATTCAAACCATCTTGTTAAGCTACTGGGACCTCCACGTCTCTTCTGATAGGCATTAAAAGCATCTTGTTAAGCTACTGTGACCTCCACAACTTTTCCGAGGGGCATTAAAACCATCTTGTTAAGCTATTGGGACCTCCACGTCTCTTCCAAGGGGCATTCAAACCGTCTTGTTAAGCTACTGGGACCTCCACCACTTATCTGAGGGGCACTAAAAGTGTCTTGTTAAGCTGCTGTGACCTCCACCACTTTTTCAAGGGGCAATAAAACCGTCTTGTTAAGCTACTGGGACCTCCACGTCTCTTCCGAGGGGCATTCAAACCGTCTTGTTAAGCTACTGGGACCTCCACGTCTCTTCCAAGGGGCATTCAAACCGTCTTGTTAAGCTACTGCGACCTCCACCACTTTTCCAAGGGGCATTAAAACCGTCTTGTTAAGCTTCTGGGACCTCCACCACTTTTCCGATGGGCATTAAAAGCATCTTGTTAAGCTACTGGGACCTCCACCACTTTTCTGAGGAGCATGAAAACCGTCTTGTTAAGCTACTGGGACCTCCACGTCTCTTCCAAGGGGCATTCAAACCGTCTTGTTAAGCTACTTGGACCTCCTCGTCTCTTCCGAGGGGCATTAAAAGCGTCTTGTTAAGCTACTGTGACCTCCACCACTTTTCCGAGGAGCATTATAACCGTCTTGTTAAGCTACTGGGACCTCCTCGTCTCTTCCAAGGGGCATTCAAACTGTCTTGTTAAGCTACTGGGACCTCCACTTCTCTTCTGAGGGGCATTAATAGTGTCTTGTTAAGCTACTGTGACCTCCACCACTTTTCCGAGGGGCATTTAAACCGGCCAGTTAAGCTACTGGGACCTCCACGTCTCTTCCAAGGAGCATTCAAACAGTCTTGTTAAGCTACTGGGACCTCTACCACGTTTCTGAGGGGCATTAAAATCATCTTGTTAAGCTACTGGGACCTCCACCACTTTTCTGAGGAGCATTAAAACCGTCTTGTTAAGCTGCTGGGACCTCCACGTCTCTTCTGAGGGGCATTAATAGCGTCTTGTTAAGCTACTGCGACCTCCACGTCTCTTCCAAGGGGCATTCAAACCGTCTTGTTAAGGTACTGTGACCTCCACGTCTCTTCCAAGGATCATTCAAACCGTCTTGTTAAGCTACTGCGACCTCCACCACTTTTCCAAGGGGCATTAAAACCATCTTGTTAAGCTACTAGGATCTCCACGTTTCTTCTGAGGGGCATTAAAAGCGTCTTCTTAAGCTACTGTGACCTCCACCACTTTTCTGAGGGGCATTAAAACCGTCTTGTTAAGCTACTGGGACCTCAACATCTCTTTTGAGGGGCATTAAAAGTGTCTTGTTAAACCACTCTGAACTCCACAACTCTTCCAAGGGGCATTGATATGTTGTTTTTAATTAACTCTAACCTCCACGACTCTTCGAACAGGCATTTCATTTCCTCTTAATTTTTGGCTGCTTTTTCTTGGAAGGCATAAGCAAATACTATGGGAGACCCACTCCCCAGTAATGGGAATAATGTTTGTAATATGCTGTACTGCATGGCTCTTGTAAGGGGCACTGCAAGTTCCTCCGTCCTAATTTTTGGCAGCTTTTGCTTGGAAGGCATAAGCAAAGACTATGGGAGACCAACTCCCCAATAATGGGAATAATGTTTGTAATATGCTGTACTGCATGGCTCTTGTAAGGGGCATTGCAAGCTCCTTCGTCCTAATTTTTGGCAGCTTTTGCTTGGAAGGCATAAGCAAAGACTATGGGAGACCCACTCCCCAATAATGGGAATAATGTTTGGAATATGCTGTACTGCATGGCTCTTGTAAGGGGCATTGCAAGTTTCTCCATCCTAATTTTTGGCAGCTTTTGCTTGGAAGGCATAAGCTATGACTATGGGATACACACTCCCCAATAATGGGAATAATGTTTGTACTATGCTGTACTGTATGGCTCTTGGAAGGGGCATTAAAAGCCCCTTTTCCGAGGGGCATTCAAAACGTCTGGTTAAGCTACTGGGACCTCCACGTCTTTTCCGAGGGGCATTAAAACCATCTTGTTAAGCTACTGTGACCTCCACGTCTGTTCAAAGGGACATCAAAAGTCTTCTTAAGCCACTCTGAACTCCGCAGCTCTTCCTAGGGGCATTGAAATGTTGTTTTTAATTACCTCTAACCTCCACGACTCTTCCAACGGACATTGCATTTCCTCCTAATTTTAGTCAGCTTTTGCTTTTCAATGCAAAGGCGAAAACTAAGGGAGACCCACTCCCCAATAGTGGGTAGAAGGTTTTTAGTACGCTGTAATCCACGTCTGTTTCAAGGGGCATTGCAGTTCCTCATAATTTTTGGAAAGCCTTCCATTCACTGTTTAGGCCAACAGTGTACAGGAGACCCAGTTGATAGAAATGGAAAAAACGGTTTAGTTAAGGCCCTCTGACCTCCATGTCATTTCCAAGGTACATTCGAGTGCCTCAAAATTTTTGGTAGGCATTGCACTCACTGTATGCCCTATAACTGTGTAGCCAAACCGCTCCTTTTGTTACAGAAACATATCCTACAAGACATATGTGGTTGACTGGCCTGATATTGATGTGAATGGTCCCTGTTCCTCCTGCTCTTTCTCCTTTGCCACCACCTCATCCATCATTCATCACCTGAAGCTTTGTTTTAATGGGAGTCATAGAACTGGGATAGTAGCAGGAAAACATCCAGCAATCCTCGGAGGAGGTAGGATATGCGCCAAAACGCTGACCACCTCAGGCCTAGTCGCTACTACATACATGCGCTTGCATTCCAAGAAAACAAAGCAGATGCTAACTTGTATCATCATCATCATGGTCCTCACCTTGGCACTCTCAACTCCCCTGATGGAGAAGCCAGGGCCCACCGGAGGAGTCTGGTTCTCTGGTGGTCTCGTCCAATGCTGCCCTAAAGCAGGCCAGGCTAAGAAAAGTGTGTGGGGGGATGTTCCAAGGAGAAATAGGGGCCCCTGGGGACCGTTTATGGACACCCGGCTGCCCCCAGGGGGCTGGGGACCGTGTGTGAACACCCGGCCGCGGGGCGGCTGGGGACCGAGTATGGACACCCGGCCGCCCCCTGGCGGCTGGGGACCGAGTGTGAACACCTGGCAGCCGGGCGGCTGGGGACTGAGTATGGATTCCAGGCCGCCAATGCTGCCATGACTCGGTGGTCAGATTCCGCCTCCACGTGCCTAAAAAGGCCCAATTTCAAGTGCAAGCAAGCAAGCAGTATGGTAATGCAGCCTGGCGGTGGGTGGGTGGCAGGCTGCACACTTACGCTTGCATTCCAAGAAAACAAAGCAGATGCTAACTTGTATCATCATCATCATGGTCCTCACCTTGTCACTCTCAACTCCCCTGATGGAGAAGCCAGGGCCCACCGGAGGAGTCTGGTTCTCTGGTGGGCTCGTCCAATGCTGCCCTAAAGCAGGCCAGGCTAAGAAAAGTGTGTGAGGGGATGTTCCAAGGAGAAATAGGGGCGGCTGGGGACCGTTTATGGACACCCGGCTGCCCCCAGGCGGCTGGGGACTGAGTATGGACACCCGGCCGCCACCTGGCGGTTGGGGACCGAGTGTGGACACCCCGCCACCGGGCGGCTGGGGACTGAGTATGGATACCAGGCCGCCAACGCTGCCATGACATGGTGGCCAGATTACGCCTCCACATGCCTAAAAGGCCCAAGTTCAAGTGCAAGCAAGCAGTATGGTATTGCAGCCTGGGGGTGGGTGGGTGGTTGGCTGCATATTTGCGCTTGCATTGCAAGGAATGGGGGAGGTACAATTGAACCCTGCCCTGGGACAAGAACTTGCACGGGGATAGTTGCAAGTCTGCATCTTCTGATGCGTCAAGGATGACTTCTGATGGGCACACTTTTAGGCAGTGACTGGGGAGTCAGAGATGCTTCCAGGGGTCTTTCCCATGCTGTCCCCATGTCTTTTCAGCACTGTATGCATGTGTCATACAGCACATGGCCAGATAAGGTTGTAAAATGTTAAAATTACATTTCCCAGTGAATGCATTTGTCACGATTGAAGCAATACAAAAGTGCAAAAACGCATTAAAAATGCTACTTGTGAACATAGCCCAAGGTGTGGAGGAGTATTTTTTTTTTTGGTTATTTATTTTACCTTATACACAAGTCTTTACCCAAGAAAGGAACTTCCTTAACATATTTCACAGGAAAGCAGTTTCAGTTTAGTTTTTGAACGTTTTATTGTGAGCCCTTAAAAGTGGCTTAATACCTCTGACCACATTGTTGACAGCAGTGACCTGGGGGTCAGAAATGCTTCCTGGGGCGATCCCCATGCTGTCCCCATGTCATTTGAGCACTGTCACTATCGTTTTGGGCACTTGTTAGGCTTTTAAAAGACATCCGGGGATGCCGCCGTGAGAATGCTGGGGTCTCCCATAGACTAACATTGGGCTCGTGGCTCAGGTCGAGCACCCGAGTATCATGGCGAGCTCGGCCCGAACTTCGAGCACCCGAGCATTTTAGTGCTCGCTCTTCACTACTAAATACCCTTCATTATTTATTATTTTTGCACTTTGCGATTTACCCATTTACTTCCGGTTACTTGGGTATTTTGCTTGCCTTTGGTTTTTCTTTGTCTAGTGGCCTTATGTGAACATGCATTTACATTTTGCCTGCAATTTATGTTTCAGTTCAGACTTCTAGGTTTTTTCTTTGTAGTTCAGTGTGCTTTAGTGCATATTAGGGTGTGGCCACCCTTTGTCTGAGCTGAAATGTTTATTCTGCCTCAGGTCTATGCTTCTACTAGGGGGTCAGTCTCTCTGCCCTTATCCATATGTACGTCACTTGACAAATGGTAAGGTTTTAATATTAGAGTTAGGACTGTCCCATAAGGGTTGCCGTGATGTGGCGGGATAGCTTTTGCATTATTTTTATCAAAATTATGTTAACTAAATACCCTTCATTATTTATTATTTTTGCACTTTGCGATTTACCCATTCACTTCCGGTTACTTGGGTATTTTGCTTGTCTTTGGTTTTTCTTTGTCTAGTGGCCTTGTGTGAACATGCATTTACATTTTGCATGCACATCAATTTATGTTTCAGTTCAGACTTCTAGGTTTTTTCTTTATATGCTATATATACTGTATGTGCGGGAAGGGAGCTTGTATGTACACTGCTTGCTATGTGTGGGGGAGGGAAGCTGTCGGACAAAGAGGGGTCCTGCAAACATCCAACTAATGGCCCCCCATATATATTACAGGAAGGTAGGTCAAACCCAAGGATTTTTGCTGGAGCAGCCGACCATGTGCTGTGTATGGGGCCATCTCCCCCACACATATAACCACATTCATGTATATGGGGGAGTCGGGATGTGTTGTGTGGACAAGCGTCCGGTGTAAAGCTAACTAGTGTATGGGCACCTGAGACTAAGGCAAGTTATCATCCAGAAAGTAATTCTCCAGCCTGCTGCAAAAATGCTGGATAGAGAAAGGCTTTTATCACCTAAGCCAGATCTCACTGGAGGGGAAGCAAGAAGAAAAAAGGAGAAATGTAAAATAAGACACAAGTCCAGACAGTTGTCATCCAAAACTTTATCTGGTATCGACCAAGAAAATTACAATCAGTAAAAGTATAAACCACATTTAGGAAAAACACAGATGAGCTGCAGGACCATCGCTTCTTCTTCTGGGACTTTTTGGCGGACAGGTTGCTCTGCTGTCGGAGGCCTTTCTTGTTCTTGGACTTCTCCTTCATGTGGATTCTGAAGACTAGGAGGCTCCTGAGGGTCCATCTCTCCTGCCGGCAGCTCAGAATGACTTGGAGATATGTTTCCTTCAGTCCAGGAAAGCAAGAGAGGAAAAAGATGAATGTGATGTAATAACAAGACAAACCTAAAAAAAAACATGTATAAAAAATCATGTAACTGCAAACTGCACAAAAATGACCCCAATAACGTAAGTGCTGTAGCATTAAAGAACCTGCAAAACGAGTGGTGTGAAAAGACCTGGAACTTGTCAGGAATATGTAATGTTTTGTCTAAAATGACAAAAAAAAAAGAAAAGATTCAAGGGATCAGCAGCATTTTATAACAGTTAAAAAATATACAAATTTGTGACAAGTGACCGGTATTAAGTATTGTGGATGATAACCAGACGTTTATTTCAAATGAAGAGTTTAATGAACGTCTTGTATTCGGCCAATTGGAACCTTCCCGGAAATGTCTGCGCCGGTGATAAAATCTACTTACTAATAGAGCTCCCGACTGGACACAAAGAACTGCAGCTCATGGAGGAATGAAGCTTCTTTCCTTCTCAGCCAAGAACTTCTTATACCAGTCCCGTACGGACTCTATCATGTCCTGATATCTAGCAGAAAGAGAAAAAATCAATTATAAACAAAATAAAATTTATTAAAGAAAAAAAAACCTCCTGCAAACACGAAGCATTTGTAGCAAAGCACAGCCATTATTTACACAGCACAATTGTTTTACTTTATTCTATATTAGTGGCCGCTCTGTGCAAAAACTTGTGGGAAATTACTGCAGCACTAATATTGTCCGTCCAGAGAGCACTCAAGTATTCCCCAATTTCTGACTCCACCGCCCGATTGCCCTCACAAGCACAATGCTGCACCGCTGTCACCTGCCTGGTACAGGCTCCTTTATAGGGTCCTTTCAGCTGTTGTTCACCAAGATGTGAAGTAATCCGAGTACAGGGTTTCCTATGTCTGAGTGCAGGGGTGGAGAGCAGAGAGGATCAGACAGAGACAGGCCCATACACAGACTGCTGGTATATAGAGGACAAATCTCACTGAACAGCAGCCACAAGAAGCTTCTGGATGGGGGCAGTGGGGGTGAGACAGCACTTCAGCAACGTGTTTGGGAGAGAAGGAAGAAAATAAGCAAATGAAGAAAATTTATAAAGTTCACAAGTCTGCAATGTGAGGAGGATAATTACATGAAGAAAACCCTCTAGGTGCAGCGTCCGCAACCGGAAAACCGCCCCAAGGTCCACCTGTGTCATCAGCGCCCCCCTGCTGGACCCCTATTCAGTTGTACTGCAGACTCTGATGATTGATAGTGACACTAGGTCAGCTCTTTCCCTATGGCGGCACTAGCTGACCATCCTGTGGATAGGACAGGTGCCGGATCATTCAGTCCTTTCCCTCTTCCCCAACGTGAAGCAAACATCCCTCTGACCAGACAAACATCACTCTGACCAGACAAACATCCCTCTGACCAGACAAACATCCACCTGACCAGACAAACATCCTCCTGACCAGGCAACCATCCCCCTGACCAGGCAAACATCCCCCTGACCAGGCAAACATTCCCCTGACCAGGCAAACATCCCTCTGACCAGGCAAACATCCCCCTGACCAGACAAACATCCCCATGACCAGGCAAACATCCTCCTGACCAGGCAACCATCCCCCTGACCAGGCAAACATCCCCCTGACCAGGCAAACATCCCCCTGACCAGACAAACATCCCCATGACCAGGCAAACATCCCTCTGACCAGGCAAACATACAACCCCTTTTTTTCTTTCCCATTTTACTTGCTTTATTAATTTCACCTCCAACATTACTGACAACTCCAAGTTCAATAGTTTGATAGTCTCATCTCCTGCCTTTGTATATGGAGGAGGCAATAAACCGCCGTATACATCCTAAACCTGTCACAAGGACTTTCTCTGCAACTCCCTACTCTCAGCTGTCCCCCTGTAACAATCCACCTTTTTCTCTTTCTCGCTCATACATTTCAGACACTTTATTGACATGTTAATCATATTTCCAAACTTACTGCATTCCACTTCATCTGATCATACATCACCGTTTAAAAGAATCACAATCACTTCCTTGTCTGCTGCGGTAATTCTTGGATTGTTTTCTTGCTGTTGCTTGGTCTTATTTTGCTGTTTGCTGTCCTTAAACCACCATCTGTCGCACAGTGTCCACATCTTGTTCCACCGGGTCGCTCTTTTGAGTGAGTATGACTTCACATGTGACATTTCCAAGTCCCTTGACCATTGTGGTGCCAATGGAGTACCCCATTTCTCGTTATCATGCCACCGAAGCACACCATTTCCCGCTAGCATGCCACCGTAGCACACCTTTTCCCGTTAGTATGCCACCGGGCACACCTATTCCCGTTAGCATGCCATCGGAGCACACCTATTCCCGTTAGCATGCCACCGGAGCACACCTTTACCATTAGCATGTGACCGCAGCACACCTTTACCGTTAGAATGCCACTGGAGCACACCTTTACCATTAGCATGCCACCGGAGCACACCTTTTCCCGTTGGCTTGCCACCGGAGCACGCCACTTTCCCGTTGGCTTTCCACCGGAGCACGCCACTTTCCCGTTGGCTTGCCATCGGAGCACGCCACTTTCCCGTTGGCTTGCCATCGGAGCACGCCACTTTCCCGTTGGCTTGCCACCGGAGCACGCCACTTTCCCGTTGGCTTGCCACCGGAGCACGCCACTTTCCCGGTGGCTTGCCACCGGAGCACGCCACTTTCCCGGTGGCTTGCCACCGAAGCACGACACAGTCCCGTTGGCTTGCCACCGGAGCACGCCACAGTCCCGTTGGCTTGCCACCGGAGCACGCCACTTTCCCGTTGGCTTGCCACCGGAGCACGCCACTTTCCCGTTGGCTTGCCACCGGAGCACGCCACTTTCCCGTTGGCTTGCCACCGGAGCACGCCACTTTCCCGTTGGCTTGCCACCGAAGCACGCCACTTTCCCGTTGGCTTGCCACCGGAGCACGCCACTTTCCCGTTGGCTTGCCACCGGAGCACGCCACTTTCCCGTTAGCTTGCCACCGGAGCACGCCACTTTCCCGTTGGCTTGCCACCGGAGCACGCCACTTTCCCGGTGGCTTGCCACCGGAGCACGCCACTTTCCCGGTGGCTTGCCACCGAAGCACGACACAGTCCCGTTGGCTTGCCAACGGAGCACGCCACAGTCCCGTTGGCTTGCAACCGGAGCACGCCACTTTCCCGTTGGCTTGCCACCGGAGCACGCCACTTTCCTGTTGGCTTGCCACCGGAGCACGCCACTTTCCCGTTGGCTTGCCACCGGAGCACGCCACTTTCCCGTTGGCTTGCCACCGAAGCACGCCACTTTCCCGTTGGCTTGCCACCGGAGCACGCCACTTTCCCGTTGGCTTGCCACCGGAGCACGCCACTTTCCCGTTGGCTTGCCACCGGAGCACGCCATTTTCCCGTTGGCTTGCCACCGGAGCACGCCACTTTCCCGTTGGCTTGCCACCGGAGCACGCCACTTTCCCGTTGGCTTGCCACCGGAGCACGCCACTTTCCCGTTGGCTTGCCACCGGAGCACGCCACTTTCCCGTTGGCTTTCCACCGGAGCACGCCACTTTCCCGCTGGCTTGCCACCGAAGCATGCCACAGTCCCGTTGGCTTGCCACCGGAGCACGCCACAGTCCCGTTGGCTTGCCACCGGAGCACGCCACTTTCCCGTTGGCTTGCCACCGGAGCACGCCACTTTCCCGTTGGCTTGCCACCGGAGCACGCCACTTTCCCGTTGGCTTGCCACCGGAGCACGCCACTTTCCCGTTGGCTTGCCACCGGAGCACGCCACTTTCCCGCTGGCTTGCCACCGAAGCATGCCACAGTCCCGCTGGCTTGCCACCGTAGCACGCCACAGTCCCGTTGGCTTGCCACCGGAGCACGCCACTTTCCCGTTGGCTTGCCACCGGAGCACGCCACTTTTCCGTTGGCTTGCCACCGAAGCACGCCACTTTCCCGTTGGCTTTCCACCGGAGCACGCCACTTTCCCGTTGGCTTGCCACCGGAGCACGCCACTTTCCCGTTGGCTTGCCACCGGAGCACGCCACTTTCCCGTTGGCTTGCCACCGGAGCACGCCACTTTTCCGTTGGCTTGCCACCGGAGCACGCCACTTTCCCGTTGGCTTGCCACCGGAGCACGCCACTTTCCCGTTGGCTTGCCACCGGAGCACGCCACTTTCCCGTTGGCTTGCCACCGGAGCACGCCACTTTCCCGTTGGCTTGCCACCGGAGCACGCCACTTTCCCGTTGGCTTGCCACCGGAGCACGCCACTGTCCCGTTGGCTTGCCACCGGAGCACGCCACAGTCCCGTTGGCTTGCCACCGGAGCATGCCACAGTCCCGTTGGCTTGCCACCGGAGCACGCCACAGTCCCGTTGGCTTGCCACCGGAGCACGCCACAGTCCCGTTGGCTTGCCACCGGAGCACACCACTTTCCCGTTGGCTTGCCACCGGAGCACGCCACTTTCCCGTTGGCTTGCCACCGGAGCACGCCACTTTCCCGTTGGCTTGCCACCGGAGCACGCCACTTTCCCGTTGGCTTGCCACCGGAGCACGCCACTGTCCCGTTGGCTTGCCACCGGAGCACGCCACTGTCCCGTTGGCTTGCCACCGGAGCACGCCACTGTCCCGTTGGCTTGCCACCGGAGCACGCCACTGTCCCGTTGGCTTGCCACCGGAGCACGCCACTGTCCCGTTGGCTTGCCACCGGAGCACGCCACTTTCCCGTTGGCTTGCCACCGGAGCACGCCACTTTCCCGTTGGCTTGCCACCGGAGCACGCCACTTTCCCGTTGGCTTGCCACTGGAGCACGCCACTTTCCCGTTGGCTTGCCACCGGAGTACGCCACTTTCCCGTTGGCTTGCCACCGGAGCACGCCACTTTCCCGTTGGCTTGCCACCGGAGCACGCCACTTTCCCGTTGGCTTGCCACCGGAGCACGCCACAGTCCCGTTGGCTTGCCACCGGAGCACGCCACTTTCCCGTTGGCTTGCCACAGGAGCACGCCACTTTCCCGTTGTCTTGCCACCGGAGCACGCCACTTTCCCGTTGGCTTGCCACCGGAGCACGCCACTTTCCCGTTGGCTTGCCACCGGAGCACGCCACTTTCCCGTTGGCTTGCCACCGGAGCACGCCACTTTCCCGTTGGCTTGCCACCGGAGTACGCCACTTTTCCGTTGGCTTGCCACCGGAGCTCGCCACTTTCCCGTTTGCTTGCCACCGGAGCACGCCACTTTCCCGTTGGCTTGCCACCGGAGCACGCCACTGTCCCTTTGGCTTGCCACCGGAGCACGCCACTGTCCCGTTGGCTTGCCACCGGAGCACGCCACTTTCCCGTTGGCTTGCCACCGGAGCACGCCACTTTCCCGTTGGCTTGCCACCGGAGCACGCCACTTTCCCGTTGGCTTGCCACCGGAGCACGCCACTTTCCCGTTGGCTTGCCACCGGAGCACGCCACTTTCCCGTTGGCTTGCCACCGGAGCACGCCACTTTCCCGTTGACTTGCCACCGGAGCACGCCACTTTCCCGTTGGCTTGCCACCGGAGCACGCCACAGTCCCGTTGGCTTGCCACCGGAGCACGCCACTTTCCTGTTGGCTTGCCACCGGAGCACACCACTTTCCCGTTGGCTTGCCACCGGAGCACGCCACTTTCCCATTGGCTTGCCACCGGAGCACGCCACTTTCCCGTTGGCTTGCCACCGGAGCACGCCACTTTCCCGTTGGCTTGCCACCGGAGCACGCCACTTTCCCGTTGGCTTGCCACCGGAGCACGCCACTTTCCCGTTGGCTTGCCACCGGAGCACGCCACTTTCCCGCTGGCTTGCCACCGGAGCACGCCACTGTCCTGCTGGCTTGCCACCGGAGCACGCCACTGTCCCGCTGGCTTGCCACCGGAGCACGCCACTTTCCCGCTGGCTTGCCACCGGAGCACGCCACTTTCCCGCTGGCTTGCCACCGGAGCACGCCACTTTCCCGCTGGCTTGCCACCGGAGCACGCCACTTTCCCGCTGGCTTGCCACCGCAGCACGCCACTTTCCCGCTGGCTTGCCACCGGAGCACGCCACTTTCCCGCTGGCTTGCCACCGGAGCACGCCACTTTCCCGCTGGCTTGCCACCGGAGCACGCAACTGTCCCGCTGGCTTGCCACCGGAAGCACGCCACTTTCCCGCTGGCTTGCCAAGGGAGCACGCCATCATCCATTTAATAAAATGGGCCACACTTAGCTTTTTCTTTTATATAATGGGCCCATATAGTTTTTCATTGAATATATTGGGCCCTACATAACCTTACATTTAATATATATAATCGTCTTATCATGTCTGTCTGTCTGTCCTTCTGTCCAGGAAGTCCTGCGTCGCTGATTGGTCCGATCGTGGTCAATCAGCGACGTGGGATTTCAGAAAAAGATGGCGGCCATTAGCAGCTCATCTGCCGCACGGAGGTCAGCGGCGATGTAGCCGGGAGATGACTGGCGTTAGCCGGTCAACTCCCGGTTGCTCGCAGCAGAAGTACCCCGACCAGCGGCGCCGCTGACCTCCATGCGGCTACCGTCGGGAGATCAGCGGTTAGGGCCGCTGATCTTCCGACGGAAAGTGTGAAGGGAGGACCGGGGAGCGGCGCCACCGGTCCGGATACTTCTGCTGCGAGCAGCCGGTCATTTCCCGGCTGCTCGCAGTGGAAGTACCCGCACAGGCAGCGCCGCTCCCCTGTCCTCTCTAATACGATTCGGCGGCCACGACCAATCAGCGATATTGGCTCCAAATTTAAACACCGCTCTGCACAGAGGTCAGTGGCGATGCAGCCGGTCATCTCCCGGCTGCTTGCAGCAGAAGTACCCTGACCTGCGGCGCCGCTGACCTCCATGCGGCTACCGTCGCTAGATCAGCGGCTAGGGCCGCTGATCTCCCGACGGCAAGTGTGAAGGGAGGACCGGGGAGCGGCGCCGCCGGTTGGGATACTTCTGCTGCGAGCAGCCGGTCATCTCCCGGCTGCTCACAGTGGAAGTACCCGCTCCCCGGTTCTCACTAATACGATTCGCTGATTGGTCGCGGCCGCCAGCCGTGACCAATCACCGGTTTTGGCGCCAAATTTAAACATGCTCTCCGGTCCTCACTAACACGGTTCGCTGATTGGTCGCGGCCGGCCGCATACATATTCTAGAATACCCGATGAGTTAGAATCGGGCCACCATCTAGTTTAATATAATGGGCCACAAATTGCCTTCTAGTTATTACAAGAGGTCCTGCATAGTCTTCCATTTATTTTAATAGGCCCCATATAACCTTTCAGCATCTGAAACAACGGATACTGAAAGCCTGTGCTAGCATTTCTTCTGCGGTGTTGGTATCAGTGTGTCAAGAGTGGGAGAAGAGGGTTGCATTGACAATCCAACACAATGGGCAGCACTTTAAACACATTTTATAAGTGGTCATAAACTTGTAAAAAATTCATGAAAGAATAAAGTTATGTTAAAACCAAGCACACCATTGTATTTTCTTATGAAATTCTCAATGAGTTTGATGTGTCACATCACCCTCTTCCCATTGAAAAAAATAAAGTTAGATCCAAAATGGCCAACTTCAAAATGGCCGCCATAGTCACCACCCATCTGGAAAAGTTTCCCCCTCCCATATACTAATGTGCCATAAACAGGAAGTTGACATCACCAACCATTCCCATTTAATTTAGGTGTATCCATATAAATAGCCCACCCTGTATTATTACCATTTTTATTATTGCTGTACATACTGTAGCTTTTCATTTAATTTATTGGGCCCCATATAGGCTTCCATTTAATATAATGGGCCCCACATAGCCTTCCATTTAATTTAATGGGGTCCACATAGCCTTCCATTTAATTTAATGGGGTCCACATAGCCTTCCATTTTATTTAATGGGACCCACATATGTTTTTATTTAATATAAAGAGCCCCACATAAGCCCCTAATTAATATAATGGGCCCCACCTTGCTTTCCATATAAAATAATGGGTCCCACATAGCCCTCCCTTTTGTTATGATGAGCCTTACATATCACACCATTTCCCGATGATCTGCCACCGAAGTACACCATTGGCTGCTGGGGTGCCACTGGAACACACTCTTTACAGTTGGGGTGCCAACAGAGCACACCTTTCACCATTAGGATGCCACCGGAGTACACTTTTTGCCACTGGCATGCCACTGAAGCACACCCTTTACCATTGGAGTACCATCGGGCACACCCTTTACTGTTGGTGTGCCATCGGAGAACTCTATTTCCGTAGGCCTACCAGAGGGGCCCAATATGTGACCTTTTTTGCTTACCACCGGGGCACCCATCTTGGGCTTTTTAGCTTCCACCGGGGTGCACTCTTTGGCCTTTTAGCTTACCACCGGGGCACCCAACTTGGGCTTTTTAACTGCGACCGGGGTACACTCTGACCATTTTGCTTACCACCGGGGCACTCATTTTAGGCTTTTTTAGCCTGCCACCGGGGTGCACTTTTTGGCCTTATTGCTTACCACTGGGGCGCACTCTAGGGCTTTTTAGCCTACCACCAGGGTACATTCTTTGGCCTTATTGCTTATCACTGGGGCGCACTCTAGGGCTGCTCAGTCTGCCACCAGAGTCTACTCTTTGGCCTTTTTGCCATTGGTGTGCCACCAGAGCACACCCTATGACGTTGGAGTGCCACCGGAGCACACCCTTTACCTTTGGAGTGCCACCGGAACACACAATTTGCCATTGGCAAAAGTATAATGGACCCCCACATAGAATTCTATAAAGTATAATGGCCCCCACATAGCCCTCTATATAGTATAATGAGCCGCACATTGCCTTCCATGTACTATAATTTAATTTATTGGGCTCCACATAGCTTTTCATTTAATTTATTGAACCCCACATAACCGTCAATTTAATATAATAGGCCGCACTGGACTCCATTTAATATATTGGACCTGACATAGCCTTCCATTTAATAAAATGGGGCCAAAATATCCCTCTATTTAATATAATGGGCACCAAAAAGCCTTCCATGTTTTATATTGGGCACCACATAGCCCTCTATTTAATACAATTGGCCCCACTTAACCTTCCATTTAAAATATTGGGCCCCACATAGCTTTACATTTAATTTACTGGGCTCCATATAGGCTTCCATTTAATATAATGGGCCCCACATAACCCTCCATTTAATATAATGGTCCCCACATTGCCTTCCATTTATTATAATGGAGCCAAGATACATCTCTATTTAATATAATGGACAAAACACAGGCTTCCATTTAATATAATTGGCGCTACATAGCCCTTTATTTGATAAATGCGCCTCACATAGCCCTCCATATAATATTATGGGCCCCGCAACGCTTTCCATTTAATTTAATAGGCCTCACATAGCCCTTAATTTAATACAGAGGGCCCCACAAAACCTTCCAGATAACATAGTGGGCCCCAATATAGCTTTCTTTTTAATGTATTGGTCCCCACATAGCTCTCTATTTAATATAATGGGCCTCACATAGCCTTCCATTAAATATCATGGGCCCCATATAGAATTTATCATATACGTAGATGTCCCTTTAAGATAACGGGCCCCACATAGCTTTCCCTTTAATATAATGGGCCCCACATAGATTTTATTATTATATAATGGGCCCCACATAGCTTTCCCTTTAATATAATGGGCCCCACATAGCTTTCTCTTTAATATAATGGGCCCCACATAGCTTTCCCTTTAATATAATGGGCACAACATAGCTTTCCCTTTAATATAATGGGCCCCACATAGATTTTATTATTATATAATGGGCCCCACATAGCTTTCCCTTTAATATAATGGGCCCCACATAGCTTTCTCTTTAATATAATGGGCCCCACATAGCTTTCCCTTTAATATAATGGGCCCCACATAGCTTTCTCTTTAATATAATGGGCCCCACATAGCTTTCTCTTTAATATAATGGGCCCCACATAGCGTTCTCTTTAATATAATGGGCCCCACATAGCTTTCCCTTTAATATAATGGGCCCCACATAGCTTTCTCTTTAATATAATGGGCCCCACATAGCTTTCTCTTTAATATAATGGGCCCCACATAGCTTTCCCTTTAATATAACGGGCCCCACATAGCTTTCCCCTTAATATAATTGGCCCCACATAGCTTTCCCTTTAATATAATTGGCCCCACATAGCTTTCCCTTTAATATAATGGGCACCACATAGATTTATTATAATATAATGGGCCCCACATATCCGTCCCTTTAATATTATGGACCCCACATAGATTTATTATAATATTATGGACCCCACATAGATTTATTATAATATTATGGACCCCACATAGATTTATTATAAGATAATGGGCCCCACATAGATTTATTATAATATAATGGGCCCCACCTAACCCTCCAGTTTATACACTGCAGTCGCTCTCTTTCTTCTCTTCTTTACCTAGTCCAGTCTTTCGTGACGACTTCCCGCCATGATTCGTCTTTGCAGTTTGCTGTCCAGGTTTCGGCTGCTCCGCACTTTTCAGCAGATCACCGCACTCCTGAAAAACAAAAATGTTACAAATATAAACGACTTAAATAAATAATGCCGCCTACTGTGCCACCAAATGCAAATATGTGCCACACTGTGCCCATGAGTATATCATTCACCGCAATGAAGTCTGCTCCACTGAGAATATAAATCAGTCACTAGCTTGTGCCCCCGTTATAAATAGTGTTGAGCGAGCACTAAAATGCTCGGGTGCTCGAAGCTCGGCCCGAGCTCGCCGTGATACTCGGGTGCTCGACCTGAGCAACGAGCCCATGTTAGTCTATGGGAGACCCGAGCATTTTTGCGGAGGCACCCCCGGCAGTCTGTAGAAAGCCTAAAAAGTGCCCAAAATGATAGTGACAGTGCTCAGATGACATGGGAACAGCATGGGGATCGCCCCAGGAAGCATTTCTGACCCCCAGGTCACTGTTGTCAACAACGTGGTCAGAGGTATTAAGCCACCTTTACAGGCTCATAAGAAAATGTTCAAAAACGAAAGTGAAACTTTTTTCCTGTGAAATATGTTAAGGAATTTCTTTTCCAGGGTAAAGACTTGTGTATAAGGTAAAATAAATAACCAAAAACAAAAATACTCCTCCACACCTTGGGCTATGTTCACAAGTAGCATTTTTTATGCGTTTTTGCACGTTTGTATTGCTTTCAACTGTGACAAATGCATTCACCGGGAAATGTCATTTTAACATTTTACAACCTTATCTGGCCATGTGCTGTGTGACACATGCATACAGTGCTGAAAAGACATGGGAACAGCATGGGGAAGCATCTCTGACTCCCAGGTCACTGCCTAAAAGTGTGCCCATCAGAAGTGATCCTTGCCGCATCAGAAGATGCAGACTTGCAACTATCCCCGTGCAAGTCCTTGTCCCAGGGCAGTGTTCAATTGTACCTCCCCCATTCCTTGCAATGCAAGCGCAAATATGCAGCCAACCACCCACCCACCCCCAGGCTGCAATACCATACTGCTAGCTTGCACTTGAAATTGGGCCTTTTAGTTTTGAGGAGGCCGAAGCTGGCCACTACCTCATGGCTGCTTCGGCAGCGAGGTATCCATACTCAGTCCCCAGCCGCCCGGCGGCCGGGTGTCCACACCTGGTCCCCAGCCGCCTGGGGGCGGCGGGGTGTCCATAGACGGTCCCCAGCCACCCCGATTTCTCCGCGGAACATCCCCACACACTTTTCTTAGACTGGCCTGCTTTAGGGCAGCATTGGACGAGCCCACTAGAGAACCCGACTCCATCAGGGGAGGTGAGAATGCCAAGGTGAGGAGCATGATGATGATAGAAGTTAGCATCTGCTTTGTTTTGTTGGAATGCAAGCATAAGTGTGCAACCTGCCACCAACCCACCCCGAGGCTGCAATACCATACTGCTAGCATGCGTGCACTTGAAATTGGGCGTTTTAGGCATGTGGAGGCCAGAGCTGGCCACTACCTCATGGCTGCTTCGGCAGCGAGGTATCGATACTCAGTCCCCAGCCGCCCGGCGGCCGGGTGTCCATGCTCGGTCCCCAGCCGCCAGGGGGCGGCCGGGTGTCCACACTCGGTCCCCAGCCGCCCCGTGGCCAGGTGTCCATAAACGGTTCCAAGCCGCCCCGATTTCTCCGCGGAACATCCCCACACACTTTTCTTAGACTGGCCTGCTTTAGGGCAGCATTGGACGAGCCCACCAAAGAACCCGACTTCTCCGGTGGGCCCTGGCTTCTCTATCAGGGGAGTTGAGAGTGCCAAGGTGAGGAGCATGATGAGGATGATAGAAGTTAGCATCTGCTTTTTTTCAAGGAATGCAAGCGCATGTATGTAGTAGCGGCTAGGCCTGAGGTGGTCAGCGTTTTGGCGCATATCCTACCTCCTCCGAGGATTGCTGGATGTTTTCCTGCTACTATCCAAGTTATATGACTCTCGTTAAAAAAAAGCTTCAAGTGATAAATGATGGATGAGGTAGTGGCAAAGGAGAAAGAGCAGGAGGAACAGGGACCATTCACATCAATATCAGGCCAGTCAACCACATATGTCTTGTAGGATATGTTTCTGTAACAAAAGGAGCGGTTTGGCTACACAGTTATAGGGCATACTGTGAGTGCAATGCCTACCAAAACTTTTGAGGCACTCCAATGCCCCTTGGAAATGACATGGAGGTCAGAGGGCCTTAACTAAACCTTTTTTTCCATTTATGGCAACTGGGTCTCCTGTGCACTGTTGGCCTAAGCAGTGAATGAAAGGCTTTCCAAAAATTATAAGAAACTGCAATGCCCCTGGAAACAGACGTGGATTACAGCGTACTAAAAACCTTCTACCCATTATTGGGCAGTGTGTCTCCCTTAGTTTTCACCTTTGCATTGAAAAGCAAAAGCTGACTAAAATTTTGAGGAAATGCAATGCCCGTTGGAAGAGTCGTGGAGATTAGAGGTAAGGTAATTAAAAACAACATTTCAATGCCCCTTGGAAGAGCTGTGGAGTTCAGAGTGGCTTAAGAAGACGCTTTTAATGCCCCTTTGAAGAGACGTGGAGTTCACAGTAGCTTAACAAGACGGTTTTAATACCCCTTACAAGAGCCATACAGTACAGCATCTTAAAAACATTATTCCCATTATTGGGGAGTTGGTCTCCCATAGTATTTGCTTATGCCTTCCAAGCAAAAGCTTCCAAAAATTATGAGGAAATGCAATGCCCGTTCGAAGAGTCGTGGAGATCCCAGTAGCTTAACAAGACGCTTTTAATGCCCCTCACAAGAGACGTGGAGGTCAGAGTGGCATAACAAGACAGTTTTAATGCCCCTTACAAGACACGTGGAGGTCAGAGTGGTATAACAAGACGCTTTTAATGCCCCTCAGAAGAGACGTGGAGGTCAGAGTGGTATAACAAGACGGTTTTAATGCCCTTTACAAGACACGTGGAGGTCAGAGTGGTATAACAAGACGGTTTTAATGCCCCTTACAAGACACGTGGAGGTCAGAGTGGTATAACAAGACTCTTTTAATGCCCCTTACAAGAGACTCTCATTATTCTGGCATTTGGCAAATATTAAAAATGATGGTAATCCTAATTGACCTAAAATGGGAAAGGTTTATTCTGATTTCATGTCAGATATTGAGAAAAACCTGCAGATGTGTCTATTTATACAGTGTATTCTGATTTCAACTGTGTATGTATATATATATATATGTGTATAATATATACACGGCGAAGCTCACACAACACAACACCCACAGCAGAGGAACTGGCTGCACACACACCTGCTCCTGTCAGTGCTGTGAGCGCTCATGTCGCTGCTGGCTCCGCCCCTCATATCGCTGCTGGCTCTGCCCCTCACATCGCTGCTGGCTCCGCCTCTCATATCGCTGCTGGCTCCGCCTCTCATGTCGCTGCTGGCTCCGCCCCTCATGTCGCTGCTGGCTCCGCCCCTCATGTCGCTGTTGGTTCAGCCCCTCATATCGCTGCTGGTTCCGCCCCTCACATCGCTGCTGGCTCCGCTCCTCATGTCGCTGCTGGCGCTCCGCCCCTCATGTCGCTGCTGGCTCCGCCCTTCATATCGCTGCTGGCTCCGCCCCTCACATCGCTGCTGGCTCCGCCCATCAGCCGCTCACAGTCCTCAGCAATATGGAGACATCCGCACTGATCAGAATCCTCGGGGGCGTGGCCTGTCACTGTAGTCACACAAGGGTTGTCATGGAGATCTCAAGGGAAGGCAGGTGGGCGGGGCTTAGAGCAGGAAGTAGAAGCCGTGCAGTGTGATTGGCTCCTTACCTTCTGCCAGTAATGGAGCAGATATATGGCTCCTATATAATGGAGGGGGTTCAGGAGGGGTTCCCCACCCTAAAGGTCAGGGGATAAATAATACTGGACATGAACGAGGGCAGGAGGACATTATTCTATATTGTAAGAAATCTGATTTCTTCTTTCCTCACAGTTTTTCCTGTGCAAGGCCACATGTATTGTGCGATAATCTGTGACTATGGGGGGGATCTGCTCCTCACCTCCACATCAATCCCCCCACGTCTGAGCTCTCCCTTACAGGGGTCTTCTGCTCTGCACATTGATGCCGTATCCATGGAGATGACATCATGGCCGGTACATGCGGATCTCCCCGATGGGACCCTCATGTATCTGGAGGACGAGGCACTGCTGCTCCTCGGGGAGAGGGGGCACAATTCCTGTACACATGATACAGGGGCTTCTGCCATCTCTGGGCTGAGAATAATGCTGGCAGCGCGCAGTCTACATGATGTGAGGATTACAAGTCTGCAGTCACAGAGAGTCACACAGATGACTGCAGGCCTTCAGCTTCACACCGGACAATCCCTTTAAATACATGTATATTGCTCTAAAAATACTTTTTACTATTTTGCTTCTTGTAACATTTGCTCTGTTCGGCCTTTACCAGCTTATTGTTTCCCAGCAGCACATTGATGGCTTCAGAATGAGTTAACTTGAGATTCAGTCAGTGAGCTCCTTATGATGTGGAGTTTCCAGCGCTTTTATTTCTGCGATGATTTATGACTGCATCAGAGATCAGCCCAACTTTCATGCTGGTCTGTGAACATAATCAGCACAGAGAAGGTCAGAATGAGCTCACTGATAAATTCTCAGTGAGCTCATTCTGCAACTAGCAATGCAAAGGAAATAAAAAAGCCAAATTGTTTATGAAACGTTATTGAAAAAATATTTGTATGTATATATTTAGCCCAAAATGTCTGAGTGTCCATATCCTTAGTACCAGCACAGCTGAGGATTTGGTATAATCAGGGGCGTACATAGGACGCAGAAGTTCTAATTGGGCCCCCCCCAGCAACAAAAATGTAAATAATTGTCGGGGTCGCAGAAGATCAGATCTCACAACCTTCCAGCCTTTACATAGTAATTTTCCTCCTGCTGAAGTCCTAGATCCCTTTTTCATTGCCCATAAAGTGTGGTGCCAACAAAAGTGCCCCCCAAACACGGTATGATACCCCCATGGTGAATTCCTCCATATGCGCAGTATAATGACCCTACTGTACCCGACCTCAACTCCCAGGGTAAAGTATGATCCCCCAACTGCCCCACACCTCTCCACACTCCATAGAGTATAATGCACTCAGTATAAGACTCTCGCCATGGTTCTCCACACAGTATAAGGCACTCGCCATGGTCCTCCACGCAGTATAATGCACTCCCTCGTGGTCCTCCACGCAGTATAATGCCCTCCCACGTGGTCCGCCACGCAGTATAATGCACTCCCTCGTGGTCCTCCACACAGTACAATGCACTCCCCGTGGTCCTCCACACAGTATAATGCACTCCCCCATGGTCCTCCACACAGTATCATGCACTCCCCCATGGTCCTCCACACAGTACAATGCACTCCCTCATGGTCCTCCACACTGTACAATGTACTCCCCCATGGTCCTCCACACAGTATAAAGCCCCCGTCTCACATAGCGATATCGCTAGCGAGATCGCTGCTGTGTCACGGTTTTGGTGACTCACCAGCGACCTCACCAGCGATGTCGCTATGTGTGACACTTTGCAACGATCAGGCCCCTGCTGTGAGGTCGCTGATCGCTGCAAAGTGTCCTGGACCATTGTTTGGTCTTTGGCCTCCCGCTGGCCAGCACACATCGCTGTGTGCGACCAGCGGGACCAACGGTCTGGCTGGTAACCATGGTAAACATCGGGTTACTAGGGGCACGCGCGCACTTAGTAACCCGCTGTTTACCATGGATACCACTCTGCTACGGTGCGCGGAGGCTACCGTTCACCTTAGCAGAGTGGTATCCATGATAAACAGCGGGTTACTAGGGGCACACGCGCACTTAGTAACCCGATGTTTACCATAGTTACCAGCCTGCTCCTGCTTAAGCAGCAGGCTGGTAACAGGAGCAGGACATCGTGGAACGATTCTTTCCACGATATCGCTGCTCCCCTGATCGCTGGTGAGCCTGCCTGTTTGACAGCTCCCCAGCGATGTATTAGCGATGCAGCAACGATCCCTGACAGGTCGTATCGTTGTCGGGATCGCTGCTGCATCGCTTAGTGTGACGGGGCCTTAAGACCTTATGCCTACCTGTTACCATTGACGGTCAGGATGTGGAGATGGTGGACAGTTTCAAATATTTGGGGGTTTACCTGGATAGCAAGCTAGACTGGAAGTGCCACATGGAGAAGGTCTACAAGAAGGGGATGAGTAGATTGTACTTCCTAAGGAAGTTAAGGTCTTTTAATGTGTGTGGCAAAATGCTTGAGGTGTTCTACCAATCCATTGTGGCTAGTGCCACCTTTGCGGCAATAATTTGCTGGGGTAACAGTGTGCGTGTTGCTGACGCCAACAAGCTCAACAAACTTATAAAGAAGGCTAGCGCGACGGTGGGCCTACAGCTTGGGACTTTTGAAGAGGTGGTAGAGGATAGGATTAAGAAGAAGTGCAGAGCTATAATGGGCAACAACACACACCCGCTTTATGAACTGTTTGCGAAACAGAAGAGCACATTCAGCAATCGCCTAATACAACTAAGGTGTAAAAAGGAAAAATACAGGAGATCGTTTGTTCCAACAGCTATGGGGGTGTTTAACAAATGTCTGAAAAGCAATGTCTAAAGCATTCCAAATGTTTTGTTATTATATGTGTCATGTTCGAGATCTGTGTTCTGCTGCTGTGATACCGCAATTTCCTCCGGGATAAAATAAAGTAAAATAAAGTATATCTTAAGACACTCGCCATGGTTCTCCACTCAGTATAATGCATTCCCCCATGGTCCTGTACGCAGTATAATGCAGCCCCCCATAGGGTAAAATGCAGCCCCCCCCACCCGTAGGGTAAAATGCAGCCCCAGTTCTCCAGTATTATCAGTACACACTGATTTAAAAATAAATACATACTTACCGCTCCTCGTTCCCCGCTGCTTCAGTCTCTGCAGCTGATCACCTCAGCAGCTGCCAGCTCCACTGTCTGGCACAGCGTGGCGCGTCATCATGCCGCTGCGTCAGACGCAGAGGAGGAATGATGGGAGAGGGAGTGTCACATGATGCTCCCTCCTCCAGGTTTTCGTGGGCCCCGGGCGAAAGAGTCTCAGTGGCCCCTTTAACACAGCCAACCATTCATGATGCACAGATACAGCAGAGAAATTATAGATATAGTACAATGCCAAAAATGTCACTGACTTCTTACATTTCATGAGTGATATCTTTTGTAAATTCTACAATAGCTCAGAAACCGGTGAATCCTCACAGCGCACAGTGCAGACCGGACAGTATAGTCCTCCATACAGTGTTATGGCACCACATAGTCCTCCATACAGTATTATGAGCCCTATATAATGCTCCATACAAAATACTGGATCCCATATAATTCACCATAGAGAATACTGCCTGGTCCCCATGTAATGCCATATGCAGGCTGGACCCCATACAGAGGCCCCACAAGCCCGCCGCATCCTCCCCGGGGCCCCCACAAGCCGGCTGCATCCCCCCAGGGCCCCCCTCAAGCCTGCATCACCCCCCCCAGAGCCCCCACATGCCTGCAGCATCCCCCCCATAGACCCCACAAGCCTGCAGCATCCCCCCCAGAGCACCCACAAGCCCACAGCATCCCCTCCAGGGCCCCACAAGCCCGCAGAATCCCCCCCAGGGCCCCACAAGCCCGCAGCATCCCCTTAGGGCCCCCACAAGCCCGCAGCATCCCCCCGGGGCCCCCACAAGCCCTGGACCGTACCTGCATCACCACCAGTAAAGGTATTGAAGTTTACCCTTGTGTGTGTGCCTGTACTTCCTCTGGAACCGTCCTGCCGTCTCCCTCCTGCTTCCACCATCTTTCTACACCTCTACACTGCCCTGAGGCCTGCTCTACTTGTGGGGAGCCGTCCCATCATAGCTGCCCCTAACATCAGCCTCAGTGGACTGTCGCAGCGCTGGTAACCTCTTACCAGAATCCACAGGTGGCATCACGACAATTTCCCCTATAAGCATTCCCCCCCCCCTTTGAGTGACCGCCCTGGGCCACGGACTGGGCCAGCCACCGTGATATCCCCCGGCAACCAGAGGCCCGGCTGCCGAGTGCCCCACGGCCCTGGGGGCGAGTCACTATGCACAGTGGTTCATGAATTAATATTCACAGTGACCCTCCATCCTGTGATTAAAAGGGTCCGTACATTTGACACCTCCGTCTGACTCCCAAAGTCTCCTCCGCACAGATCGATATTAAGATGGCCACCGCAATGGCATGGGGAGTGCAGCGGTGAGTCCAGAGCGCAGCTCCTCGCTCTAAAATGCCCATCAGAAAGAAGAGGTCAGACATTTATTTTCTATGAGCGCTCTATTATCCTATTTATCAAACATCAGCACTACAAGAATCCGTCCTGAGCCGTGCTGGGATCTTTGAACGTGGGCCCCCGGGAGGATCGGGCCCCTCATGGTGGAGCAGATCACACTCATTATAATCCATCACTGATAGAAGATACATAAACAACAACACAGGATGATTGTAAAACAGTGAGGTAATATTTTATTGAGCCACCAAACACACAATAAACACATCGAACAGTCCCAGCAAATACCTAATATGGTGCAAATTACAGAGTCTCACCCTTCCGCTGACTCGCTGGGATTAAAGCAGCTGCCAATCCGAGGGGCTTCTGGGGCTGACTACCCCCACCAATGGCACCCCCACCAAAGAGCACCCACAAAGAGGAGGTAACAACAAGCTTAGAAAGCTGACAGTCCATTGAGGTACGTGGCCAGGAGACCAGAAAGTTCCAACCTGGCTTCTCCAAACATATCCATGGAACTAGGTGACTGGAAGGTCCCGACTTGGCTTTTTCCGAGCATATTCACGAGTTCCAGGTGGCCGGAGTGTCCCAACCTGGCTACTCCAAACATCTCCATGGGACCAGGTGACTGGTGGTCCCAACCTGGTTTTCCCAGATGTATCCATGGGTTCTATAGTAGTCAATGGAGCAGATCTGTATTCCTCCAGCCAGGGCTGTGGTCCCTTAAGCTGGCATCCTGTAGAAACCAAATCTGTGTCCCTCTTAATGGATTCATGGTGTTCTGTAGAGCTGTCCCATAGAGTGTTCCTGGCAGTGGTTTTGTAAAAAGACTCCTTTATGTAGTTCACAACTGTCCTTCTTCAAGACTTCATTCACAGGTCAAGAGAAAGGGGTGGTGTTACTAATTCTCATTACTGGAGCATCCACAGTTCATCCCCCAATGTTGACTTGCAAACATTGCAAACATTGAAGGATAAACTATAAATTCCGAAACAATGCAAGTCAACAAATTGCATGGACTTATAAAATGGTAATCAACATATTTAGCAAACATCCATTGTTCAAAGAGCCTGCGTCCCTGTATTGCAAAGATAACAGTACAATAAACCAGAAGAGTTGATATAAGAGGTAAATAACCATTTATCAATTAACAAATATCACCTCAACCTACAAGATGAGTCAACATTCAGACTCATGACAAAAGATCATGTGCGTTGACCAACCGAAGAAAGAAACACATAAATTCAATAGTTAATAATTCAGGCAATAGTCTATCATTCTGGGCCTATGGAATTTACATCTGGATAATTACGATTAAATGCTGTGTCGTCACAGGCCCCTTTAGTTTTAGGGACTGGCAGGGGTCCTTTACAGTTGCTCTCCCACTAGTTCATCCTTCTTTCCTTTACTCCGTTTCAATAAAATATTTGGAAATATACAAAGTAAAAACTCAAATATAATTTTTTTTCTTACATTAAAACTAGATTTTATTAAAATAAACCCCCAAAAAACAAGAACAAAAAAACTAAACCTGATTAACATCGCAGAGAACAACAACCCAAACTGTACAACGATCACATGATTTATCTGGCACGAAAAACAGCATCAAGAATAAAATAGTAATAATTAATGGCAAAATTGTAGCTTTTGTTCATTTTGTCTCTATACTGCACGATAAACGCTGGAAAGAAAAAATATAAGAACCTTTCCTGGGGTTTTGCCATTGAATGCTGGAAAAAATAAAAACACATCAGCAGAATTGTTTTTTTATTAATCTCACGCAAAAGAAAAATGGAATAAAAATTATAAAAACTTTGTCTGTTCCCCAAAATGTTACCAGTGAATCCTATAGCTGCTCCGCATGGACCCAAACTGGTAAACTAAAAACTCCTGCATGCCCCGTGTGTGTGTATGTATATATATATATATATATACATACACATATATATATACTCCTCTGTACTATATACACGACAGAGCTCACACACCACAACACGCTCCGCTGCGGCGCCACAAAAAGAGCGCACCTGGCTGCACACACACCTGCTCCTGTCACCTGTATACACAGTTGAAACCAGAAATTTACATACACTATATAAATGTTAGAACCCTCCTGTTTGTTTTTTCCATCTTGTGTTTTGCGGTCACAAGACCATCTGCCTTTATATTCCAGCTCCGCCCTTTTGGCTGTGTTGGACTTCAGTGTTGTTTGACTGCTTTTCTAGCCAGGTGCTTCTGTGCCTTTCTCTGTCAGTTCGCTTGGTCCTTCTGGGACCTCTAGTACCTTTTTGTCAGTTTATCTTTTTGTGTTTTGTAACAACTTCTCTGTTTAGGAGATGTCCCATTTTTGTTCCAGTCCTTAGTTCTTTTAGGGACCCCTCTCCTTTATGCTATAGGTCTTCGTTCAGACTAGCCGAGGACTAAGGCGGGTCTGTTCGCTAGGAACAGGCAGCCCGCTACATCGTAGGGATTCAGCTTAGTCTTACTGTAGGGATAGCTTTCTCCTTTCTTTCCTTAGTACTTGTTGCAGATCATAACAATAAAAAGACACATCTGCCTGTTTTTCTAAATATCTGACATGAAATCAGAATAAACCTTCCCGTTTTAGGTCAATTAGGATTACCATAATTTTTAAGATTTGCCAAATGCCAGAATAATAAGAGAGAGAGAGAGAATGTTTTAAAGCATTTTTATTACTTACTGCAAAGTCATAAGTTTACATACACTAATATTGCTATACCTTTAAACAATTCTGGACTGCCCATATGATGATGTCATGTGTTTGGAAACTTCTGAGTTTTTTTGGCAACATCTCAGTTAATTAGAGACACACCTGTGGATGTTTTTTAATGCACACCTGAAACACACTGCTTCTTTGTGTAGCATCATGGGAAAGTCTAAAGAAATCAACCAAGATATCAGAAAGAGAATTGTGGACTTGCACAAGTCTGGCTTATCCTTGGGTACAATTTCTAGATACCTGAAAGTGTCTCGTTAATCTGTACAAACAATTATATGCAAGTACAAACAAGATGGGAATGTCCAGCCATCATACCGCTCAGGAAGGAGACGGGTTCTGTGTCCCAGAGATGAACGTGCTTTGGTCCGATATGTGCATATCAAGGACAAAAGCAAAAGATCTTGTGAAGATGATAGGGGAGGTTGATAAGATTGTGTCAATATCCACAGTGAAATGAGTACTGTATCAATATAGGCTGAAAGGCCACTGTGCCAGGAAGAAGCCATTACTCCAAAAGAAAGATAAAAAAGCCAGATTAATGTTTGCAAATGCACACAGGAACAAAGACCTTAATTTTTGGAGACATGTCCCGTGGTCTGATGAAACTAAAACTGAACTTTTTGGGCATAGTGACCATCGTTACTTTTGGAAGAAAAAAGGAGAAGCTTGGAAGCCTAAGAACACCATCCCAACTGTGAAACATGGGGGTGGCAGCATCATGTGGGGTTGATTTCCTGTAGGAGGGACTGGCGATAGCGCCACTCACAGGCATCACGTGACCCCCCGGCTGCAGCCGGCTCTTTCTTCCGCTGATGTCACGTCAAATGAGGGGTGACATTAGAGTCGCGGACCCCGCGGTGGATGCTGGGCTGTGGGCAGGGGTTACCCCGCGCGTCCCACCCAGCATCCTCCGCGCCCCACTCCCAATGAATGAGGAGAGGGAAAGAGGGAAACTTTTGACTTAGCAGTAAGTAATAAAAATGTCCTAAAACATTCTCTCTCTCTCATTATTCTGGCATTTGGCAAATATTAAAAATGATGGTAATCCTAATTGACCTAAAATGGGAAGGTTTATTCTGATTTCATGTCAGATATTGAGAAAAACCTGCAGATGTGTCTATTTATACAGTGTATGGAAACTTCTGATTTCAACTCTGTATATATATATATGTATATGTGTGTACATTATATACACGGCGAAGCTCACACACCACAACACCCACAGCAGAGGAACTGGCTGCACACACACCTGCTCCTGTCAGTGCTGTGAGCGCTCCTCATATCGCTGCTGGCTCCGCCCCTCATATCGCTGCTGGCTCCGCCCCTCATGTCGCTGCTGGCTCCGCCCCTCGTGTCGCTGTTGGCTCCGCCCCTCATATCGCTGCTGGCTCCGCCTCTCATATCGCTGCTGGCTCCGCCCCTCATATCGCTGCTGGCTCTGCCCCTCACATCGCTGCTGGCTCCGCCTATCAGCCGCTCACAGTCCTCAGCAATATGGAGACGTCCGCACTGATCAGAATCCTCGGGGGCGTGGCCTGTCACTGTAGTCACACAAGGGTTGTCATGGAGATCTCAAGGGAAGGCAGGTGGGCGGGGCTTAGAGCAGGAAGTAGAAGCCGTGCAGTGTGATTGGCTCCTTACCTTCTGCCAGTAATGGAGCAGATATATGGCTCCTATATAATGGAGGGGGTTCAGGAGGGGTTCCCCACCCAAAAGGTCAGGGGATAAATAATACTGGACATGAGCGAGGGCAGGAGGACATTATTCTATATTGTAAGAAATCTGGTTTCTTCTTTCCTCACAGTTTTTCCTGTGCAAGGCCACATGTATTGTGCGATAATCTGTGAATATGGGGGGGATCTGCTCCTCACATCCACATCAATCCCCCCACGTCTGAGCTCTCCCTTACAGGGGTCTTCTGCTCTGCACACTGATGCCGTATCCATGGAGATGACATCATGGCCGGTACATGCGGATCTCCCCGATGGGACCCTCATGTATCTGGAGGACGAGGCGCTGCTGCTCCTCGGGGAGAGGGGGCACAATTCCTGTACACATGATACAGGGGCTTCTGCCCTCTCTGGGCTGAGAATAATGCTGGCAGCGCGCAGTCTACATGATGTGAGGATTACAAGTCTGCAGTCACAGAGAGTCACACAGATGACTGCAGGCCTTCAGCTTCACACCGGACAATCCCTTTAAATACATGTATATTGGTCTAAAAATACTTTTTACTATTTTGCTTCTTGTAACATTTGCTCTGTTCGGCCTTTACCAGCTTTTTGTTTCCCAGCAGCACATTGATGGCTGCAGAATGAGTTAACTTGAGATTCAGTCAGTGAGCTCCTTATGATGTGGAGTTTCCAGCTCTTTTATTTCTGCGATGATTTATGACTGCATCAGAGATCAGCCCAACTTTCATGCTGGTCTGTGAACATAATCAGCACAGAGAAGGTCAGAATGAGCTCACTGATAAATTCTCAGTGAGCTCATTCTGCAACTAGCAATGCAAAGGAAATAAAAAAGCCAAATTGTTTATGAAACGTTATTGAAAAAATATTTGTATGTATATATTTAGCCCAAAATGTCTGAGTGTCCATATCCTTAGTACCAGCACAGCTGAGGATTTGGTACAATCAGGGGCGTACATAGGAATCATGGGGCCCCATAGCAGAAGTTCTAATAGGGCCCCCCAACAAAAAAATGTAAAAATGTAAATAATTGTCGGGGTCACAGAAGAGCAGATCTCACAACCTTCCAGCCTTTACATAGTAATTTTCCTCCTGCTGAAGTCCTAGATCCCTTTTTCATTGCCCATAAAGTGTGGTGCCAACAAAAGTGCCCCCCAAACACGGTATGATACCCCCATGGTGAATTCCTCCATATGCACAGTATAATGACCCTACTGTACCCGACCTCAACTCCCAGGGTAAAGTATGATGACACCAACACAGTATGATGCCCCAACTGCCCCACACCTCTCCACACTCCATAGAGTATAATGCACTCGCCATGGTCCTCCACACAGTATAAGACTCTCGCCATGGTCCTCCACACAGTATAATGCACTCCCATGGTCCTCCACGCAGTATAATGCACTCCCTCGTGGTCCTCCACGCAGTATAATACAGTCCCCATGGTCCTCCACGCAGTGTAATGCACTCCCCATGGTCCTCCACGCAGTATAATGCACTCCCTCGTGGTCCTCCACGCAGTATAATGCACTCCCTCGTGGTCCTCCACGTAGTATAATGCACTCCCTCGTGGTCCTCCACGCAGTATAATGCACTCCCACGTGGTCCTCCACACAGTATAATGCGCTTCCCCATGGTCCTCCACACAGTATAAGACACTCGCCATGGCTCCCCACTCAGTATAATGCATTCCCCCATGGTCCTCCACACAGTATAATGCACTCCCACGTGGTCCTCCACACAGTACAATGCACTCCCCCATGGTCCTCCACACAGTATAAGACACTCGCCATGGATCTCCACACAGTGTAATGCACTCCCCCATGGTCCTCCACACAGTACAATGCACTCCCCCATGGTCCTCCACACAGTACAATACACTCCCCCATGGTCCTCCACACAGTATAAGACACTCGCCATGGATCTCCACTCAGTATAATGCAGCCCCCCATAGGGTAAAATGCAGCCCCAGTCCTCCAGTATTATCAGTACACACTGATTTAAAAATAAATACATACTTACCGCTCCTCGTTCCCTGCTGCTTCAGTCTCTGCAGCTGATCACCTCAGCAGCTGCCAGCTCCACTGTCTGACACAGCGTGGCGCGTCATCATGCCGCTGCGTCAGACGCAGAGGAGGAATGATGGGAGAGGGAGTGTCACATGATGCTCCCTCCTTATTTCTTTGAGCAGTATATATATATATATATATATATATATATACACATACATACATACACACTACCGTTCAAAAGTTTGGGGTCACCAAGACAATTTTGTTTTTTCCATGAAAACTCATACTTTTATTCATCAAATGAGTTGAAAAATTAATAGAAAATAGTCCAGACGTTGACAAGGTTAGAAATAATGATTTTTATTAGAAAGAATAATTTCTGCTTCAAACTTTGCTTTCGTCTCAGAATGCTCCCTTTGGGGCAATTACTGCATTGCAGACCTTTGGCATTCTAGCTGTTAATTTGCTGAGGTAATCTTGAGAAATTTCCCCCCATGCTTCCTGAAGCCCCTCACACAAGTTGGATTGGCTTGATGGGCACTTTTTGCGCACCATACGGTGAAGCTGCTCCCACAACAGCTCAATGGGGCTGAGATCTGGTGACTGCGCTGGCCACTCCATTACAGATAGAATACCAGCTGCCTGCTCCCTAAATAGTTCATGCATAATTTGGAGGTGTGCTTTGGATCATCTTCCTGTTGTAGGTTGAAATTGGCTCCAATCAAGCGCTGTCCACAGGGTATGGCATGGCGTTGCAAAATGGAATGATAGCCTTCCTTATTCAAAATCCCATTTACCTTGTACAAATCTTCCACTTTACCAGCACCAAAGCAACCCCAGACCATCACATTACCTCCACCATGCTTGACAGATGGCATCAGGCACTCTTTCAGCATCTTTTCAGTTGTTCTGCGTCTCACAAATGTTCTTCTGTGTGATCCAAACACCTCAAACTTTGATTTGTCTGTCCATAAAACTTTTTTCCAATCTTCCTCTGTCCAATGTCTCTGTTCTTTTGCCCATATTAATCTTTTCCTTTTATTAGTCAGTCTCAGATATGGCTTTTTCTTTGCCACTTTGCCCTGAAGGCCAGCATCCCGGAGTCGCCTCTTCACTGTAGACGTTGACACTGGCGTTTCGCGTGTACTCTTTAATGAAGCTGCCAGTTGAGGAGCTGTGAGACGTCGATTTCTCACACTAGAGACTCTAATGTATTTGTCTTGTTGCTCAGTTGTGCTGCGGGGCTCCCACTTCTCTTTCTACTCTGGTTAGAGCCTGTTTGTGCTCTCCTCTGAAGGGAGTAGTACACACCGTTGTAGGAAATCTTCAGTTTCTTGGCAATTTCTCACATGGAATAGCCTTCATTTCTAAGAACAAGAATAGACTGTCGAGTTTCACATGAAAGTTCTCTTTTTCTGGCCATTTTGAGAGTTTCGTAGAACAAACAAATGCAATGCTCCAGATTCTCAACTAGCTCAAAGGAAGGTCAATTTTATAGCTTCTCAAATCAGCCAAACCGTTTTCAGCTGGGCTAACATACTTGTGCAAGGGTTTTCTAAACATCCATTAGCCTTCTTACACAGTTAGCAAACACAATGTACCATTAAAACACTGGAGTGGTGGTTGTTGGAAATGGGCCTCTATACACCTATGTAGATATTGCAATAAAAACAAGACGTTTACAGCTAGAATAGTCATTTACCACATTAACAATGTATAGAGTGTATTTCTGATTCATTTAATGTTAGCTTCATTGAAAAAAATTTGCTTTTCTTTCAAAAATAATGAAAGGTCAATACATTTCCAGGAGGAACAATATGGGAACATCAATAAAAAAAAAAATGTTCCAGAATAACTATTTCCCATGTTCTTCCTCTTGAAATGTCTTCACTTTACATTTCCAGGAGGAACAACATTGGAACAGAAAAAAAAATATGTTCCAGAATTGTTATTTTATAGGTTGTGTCAGTGAGGCGTGTCCCTACACAATGTCCCTGTCCAATCAGGGCTGACAATGTTTGTCACGCCCTATTATAAGGTAAATACATTTCCAAGAGGAACAACAGGGGGAATGACTATTTTAGAACACATTTTGTTTTTTATTTTTTTATTTTTTTTTGCTGTTCACCTGTTGTTCCTCCTGGAAATGTACTAACCTTACAACAGGGCGTGACTAACATTGTCAGTAGTGATTAGAGAGGGACATTCTGTGTAGAGACACGCCCCATTGACACACCCACTTACTTTTCAATAGGGCGTGGCTATCGTAATCAGCAGCACTGATAGGACAGAAACATTCTCAAAGACAAAGGAACGGTAACATGTAGTTGTCAATTTGGTCATACATTTCCAGGAAGAATAACAGAGGAAAAATATTCCCAAATTATTGTTTTTTGGGGGAAGTATCAGTGATATGTCAGGACAGATCCTTTATGTAAATCCAATGCACTAAACTATAACATTATCGATTTAGTCATACATTTCCAGGAAGAATAACAGAGGAGTGGCACAATTTTAAGAAGAAAAAAAAATGCTGCAAAATCCATCTCACTAATCTATAACATTGGGCCAATAAAATACCTGAAATGTTGGAAATAAGTGTCATTTTGGATCAAATACTGATTAATTCTCCTGTCTTGTCCTCTGTTATTCCTCTTGGAAATGTGTGCATCAATTAATAACTTGGCACAATCATTCCCATTTAAAACAGAGTGTGACTAATATTGTCAGTACTGATTGGACACTCATGAATAATGGAACGATAAGACCCAGTTGCCTATTTAGTCATTTCCAGGAGGAATAATAGAGGAACGGCACTTTTTTTTTTAAAGTCAAATTCTTTTCACTGATCTATATAACAATGGGCCGATAAAGTAAAATAAAATTTTAAAATATTTTATCTAAATACTGATTATTTTTCCCGTCTTGTCCCCTCAAATTTTTTGAGTCACTCAATTAGTGCAGAAGTTGGAGAGACTTTGGGTGCAGTATTTCCTACATGCCAGGGGGGGCGCTGATCACAGCCTGCGTCCTGGCACTATGCGGTCTGGGAATAGTGCAGATTCCCTGGTGGTCACAGACAGGGGCTAGTCCTGACAGGGCACTTGACTCAGTGACAAGGACAGATATAGCCCTGGATGACGTATCCTCCGGGGGGCCGGACCACCCTGCGGACACAGGAGAATGCTCTTCTCTTAGTGCTGGGCTTATACTATACACTTTCTTTACAATTCTGTAGCATTTTTTATGCTGTTCCTCTATTATTCCTCCTGGAAATGTGTAAATTACTTGACAAGAAGGGTGCTCCTTTTTTAATGTGTGGTGAGTCTCTACACAGTTTGATATTTTTACCATGAAATTGTATCACCCAGTTCATTTCCAGGAGGGATAACAGAGAATTCAAATTAAACTTAGTTCTTTTTTACATATCTGTTTCATTAAATTCCTTTGTTCTCCATGAAATACCAAATCGGGAGGCTTATTTCATAGAGCTCTATTTTGTGCACATCCCCTGTAATCCCTCCTGGAAATGTAAGAACTTTACTTTATGCACTTCCACTGTAATCCCTCCTGGAAATGTAAGAACTTTACTTTATGCACTTCCTCTGTAATCCCTCCTGGAAATGTAAGAACTTTACTTTATGCACTTCCTCTGTAATCCCTCCTGGAAATGTAAGAACTTTACTTTATGCACTTCCTCTGTAATCCCTCCTGGAAATGTAAGAACTCTACTTTGTGCACATCCCCTGCAATCCCTTCTGGAAATGTAAGAACTTTACTTTATGCATTTCCTCTGTAATCCCTCCTGGAAATGTAAGAACTTTACTTTATGCACTTCCTCTGTAATCCCTCATGGAAATGTAAGAACTTTACTTTACGCACTTCCTTTGTAATCCCTCCTGGAAATGTAAGAACTTTACTTTATGCAGTTCCTCTGTAATCCCTCCTGGAAATGTAAGAACTCTACTTTGTGCACATCCCCTGTAATCCCTCCTGGAAATGTAAGAATTTTACTTCATGCACTTCCTCTGTAAATCCTCCTGGAAAAGTAAGAACTCTACTTTGTGCACATCCCCTGTAATCTCTCCTGGAAATGTAAGAACTTTACTTTATGCACTTCCTCTGTAATCCCTCCTGGAAATGTAAGAATTTTACTTTATGCACTTCCTCTGTAATCCCTCCTGGAAATGTAAGAATTTTACTTTTTGCACTTCCTCTGTAAATCCTCCTGGAAATGTAAGAACTCTACTTTGTGCACATCCCCTGTAATACCTCCTGGAAATGTAAGGACTCTACTTTCTGCACTTCCTCTTTAATTCCCCCTGGAAATGCAAGAACTTTACTTTATGCACTTCCTCTGTAATCCCTCCTGGAAATGTAAGAGCTTTACTTTTTGCACTTCCTCTGTAATCCCTCCTGGAAATGTAAGAACTCTACTTTATGCACTTCCTCTGTAATACCTCCTGGAAATGTAAGAACTCTATTTTGTGCACTTCCTCTTTAATTCCTCATGGAAATGTAAGAACTTTACTTTATGCATTTCCTCTGTAATCCCTCCTGCAAATGTAAGAACTCTACTTTGTGCACATCCCCTGTAATCACTTCTGGAAATGTAAGAACTTTACTTTATGCATTTCCTCTGTAATCCCTCCTGGAAATGTAAGAACTTTACTTTATGCACTTCCTCTGTAATCCCTCATGGAAATGTAAGAACTTTACTTTACGCACTTCCTCTGTAATCCCTCCTGGAAATGTAAGAACTTTACTTTATGCAGTTCCTCTGTAATCCCTCCTGGAAATGTAAGAACTCTACTTTGTGCACATCCCCTGTAATCCCTCCTGGAAATGTAAGAATTTTACTTCATGCACTTCCTCTGTAAATCCTCCTGGAAAAGTAAGAACTCTACTTTGTGCACATCCCCTGTAATCTCTCCTGGAAATGTAAGAACTTTACTTTATGCACTTCCTCTGTAATCCCTCCTGGAAATGTAAGAATTTTACTTTATGCACTTCCTCTGTAATCCCTCCTGGAAATGTAAGAATTTTACTTTTTGCACTTCCTCTGTAAATCCTCCTGGAAATGTAAGAACTCTACTTTGTGCACATCCCCTGTAATACCTCCTGGAAATGTAAGGACTCTACTTTCTGCACTTCCTCTTTAATTCCCCCTGGAAATGCAAGAACTTTACTTTATGCACTTCCTCTGTAATCCCTCCTGGAAATGTAAGAGCTTTACTTTTTGCACTTCCTCTGTAATCCCTCCTGGAAATGTAAGAACTCTACTTTATGCACTTCCTCTGTAATACCTCCTGGAAATGTAAGAACTCTATTTTGTGCACTTCCTCTTTAATTCCTCATGGAAATGTAAGAACTTTACTTTATGCATTTCCTCTGTAATCCCTCCTGCAAATGTAAGAACTCTACTTTGTGCACATCCCCTGTAATCCCTCCTGGAAATGTAAGAACTCTACTTTGTGCACTTCCTCTGTAATCCCTCCTGGAAATGTAAGGACTCTACTTTCTGCACTTCCTTTTTAATTCCTCATGGAAATGTAAGAACTTTACTATATGCACTTCCTCTGTAATCCCTCCTGGAAATGTAAGAACTTTACATTGTGCACTTCCTCTGTAAATCCTCCTGGAAATGTAAGGACTCTACTTAGTGCACTTCCTCTTTAATTACTCCTGAAAATGTAAGAACTTTACTTTATGCACTTCCTCTGTAATCCCTCCTGGAAATGTAAGAACTTTACTTTATGCACTTCCTCTGTAATCCCTCCTGGAAATGTAAGAACTTTACTTTATGCACTTCCACTGTAATCCCTCCTGGAAATGTAAGAAATCTACTTTGTACACTTCCTCTGTAAACCCTCCTGGAAATGTAAGAACTTTACTTTATGCACTTCCTCTGTAATCCCTCCTGGAAATGTAAGAACTTTACTTTATGCACTTCCTCTGTAATCCCTCCTGGAAATGTAAGAAATCTACTTTGTGCACTTCCTCTGTAATCCCTCCTGGAAATGTAAGAACGTTGTGCATTTCCTCTGTAATTCCTCCTGGAAATGTAAGAACTTTACATTATGCACTTTCTCTGTAATCCCTCCTGGAAATGTAAGAACTTTACTTTATGCACTTCCTCTGTAATCCCTCCTGGAAATGTAAGAACTTTACTTTTTGCAATTCCTCTGTAAATACTCCTGGAAATGTAATGACTCTACTTTGTGCACTTCCTCTTTAATTCCTCATGAAAATGGAAGAACTTTACTATACGCACTTCCTCTGTAATCCCTCCTGGAAATGTAAGGACTCTACTTTCTGCACTTCCTCTTTAATTCCTCATGGAAATGTAAGAACTTTACTATATGCACTTAATCTGTAAATCCTCCTGGAAATGTAAGAACTTTACTTTATGCACTTCCTCTGTAATCCCTCCTGGAAATGTAAGAACTTTACTTTGTTCACTTCCTCTGTAAATCCTCCTGGAAATGTAAGGACTCTACTTTGTGCACTTCCCCTTTAATTACTCCTGGAAATGTAAGAACTTTACTTTATGCACTTCCTCTGTAATCCCTCCTGGAAATATTAGAACTTTACTTTATGCACTTCCTCTGTAATCCCTCCTGGAAATGTAAGAACTTTACTTTATGCACTTCCTCTGTAATCCCTCCTGGAAATGTAAGAAATCTACTTTGTGCACTTCCTCTGTAATCCCTCCTGGAAATGTAAGAACTTTACTTTATGCAGTTCCTCTGTAATCCCTCCTGGAAATGTAAGAATTCTACTTTGTGCACATCCCCTGTAATCCCTCCTGGAAATGTAAGAATTTTACTTCATGCACTTCCTCTGTAAATCCTCCTGGAAAAGTAAGAACTCTACTTTGTGCACATCCCCTGTATTCTCTCCTGGAAATGTAAGAACTTTACTTTATGCACTTCCTCTGTAATCCCTCCTGGAAATGTAAGAATTTTACTTTATGCACTTCCTCTGTAATCCCTCCTGGAAATGTAAGAATTTTACTTTTTGCACTTCCTGTGTAAATCCTCCTGGAAATGTAAGAACTTTACTTTATGCACTTCCTCTGTAATCCCTCCTGGAAATGTAAGAACTTTACTTTATGCACTTCCTCTGTAATCCCTCCTGGAAATGTAAGAAATCTACTTTGTGCACTTCCTCTGTAATCCCTCCTGGAAATGTAAGAACTTTACTTTATGCAGTTCCTCTGTAATCCCTCCTGGAAATGTAAGAACTCTACTTTGTGCACATCCCCTGTAATCCCTCCTGGAAATGTAAGAATTTTACTTCATGCACTTCCTCTGTAAATCCTCCTGGAAAAGTAAGAACTCTACTTTGTGCACATCCCCTGTAATCTCTCCTGGAAATGTAAGAACTTTACTTTATGCACTTCCTCTGTAATCCCTCCTGGAAATGTAAGAATTTTACTTTATGCACTTCCTCTGTAATCCCTCCTGGAAATGTAAGAATTTTACTTTTTGCACTTCCTGTGTAAATCCTCCTGGAAATGTAAGAACTCTACTTTGTGCACATCCCCTGTAATACCTCCTGGAAATGTAAGGACTCTACTTTCTGCACTTCCTCTTTAATTCCCCCTGGAAATGCAAGAACTTTACTTTATGCACTTCCTCTGTAATCCCTCCTGGAAATGTAAGAGCTTTACTTTTTGCACTTCCTCTGTAATCCCTCCTGGAAATGTAAGAACTCTACTTTATGCACTTCCTCTGTAATACCTCCTGGAAATGTAAGAACTCTATTTTGTGCACTTCCTCTTTAATTCCTCATGGAAATGTAAGAACTTTACTTTATGCATTTCCTCTGTAATCCCTCCTGCAAATGTAAGAACTCTACTTTGTGCACATCCCCTGTAATCCCTCCTGGAAATGTAAGAACTCTACTTTGTGCACTTCCTCTGTAATCCCTCCTGGAAATGGAAGGACTCTACTTTCTGCACTTCCTTTTTAATTCCTCATGGAAATGTAAGAACTTTACTATATGCACTTCCTCTGTAATCCCTCCTGGAAATGTAAGAACTTTACATTGTGCACTTCCTCTGTAAATCCTCCTGGAAATGTAAGGACTCTACTTTGTGCACTTCCTCTTTAATTACTCCTGGAAATGTAAGAACTTTACTTAATGCACTTCCTCTGTAATCCCTCCTGGAAATGTAAGAACTTTACTTTATGCACTTCCTCTGTAATCCCTCCTGGAAATGTAAGAACTTTACTTTATGCACTTCCACTGTAATCCCTCCTGGAAATGTAAGAAATCTACTTTGTACACTTCCTCTGTAATCCCTCCTGGAAATGTAAGAACTTTACTTTATGCACTTCCTCTGTAATCCCTCCTGGAAATGTAAGAACTTTACTTTATGCACTTCCTCTGTAATCCCTCCTGGAAATGTAAGAAATCTACTTTGTGCACTTCCTCTGTAATCCCTCCTGGAAATGTAAGAACTTTGTGCATTTCCTCTGTAATTCCTCCTGGAAATGTAAGAACTTTACATTATGCACTTCCTCTGTAATCCCTCCTGGAAATGTAAGAACTTTACTTTATGCACTTCCTCTGTAATCCCTCCTGGAAATGTAAGAACTTTACTTTTTGCAATTCCTCTGTAAATACTCCTGGAAATGTAATGACTCTACTTTGTGCACTTCCTCTTTAATTCCTCATGAAAATGTAAGAACTTTACTATACGCACTTCCTCTGTAATCCCTCCTGGAAATGTAAGGACTCTACTTTGTGCACTTCCTCTTTAATTCCTCATGGAAATGTAAGAACTTTACTATATGCACTTCCTCTGTAAATCCTCCTGGAAATGTAAGAACTTTACTTTATGCACTTCCTCTGTAATCCCTCCTGGAAATGTAAGAACTTTACTTTGTGCACTTCCTCTGTAAATCCTCCTGGAAATGTAAGGACTCTACTTTGTGCACTTCCCCTTTAATTACTCCTGGAAATGTAAGAACTTTACTTTATGCACTTCCTCTGTAATCCTCCTGGAAATGTAAGAACTTTACTTTATGCACTTCCTCTGTAATCCCTCCTGGAAATGTAAGAACTTTACTTTATGCACTTCTTCTGTAATCCCTCCTGGAAATGTAAGAACTTTACTTTATGCACTTCCTCTGTAATCCCTCCTGGAAATGTAAGAACTTTACTTTATGCACTTCCTCTGTAATCCCTCCTGGAAATGTAAGAATTCTACTTTGTGCACTTCCTCTGTAATCCCTCCTGGAAATGTAAGAACGTTGTGCATTTCCTCTGTAATTCCTCCTGGAAATGTAAGAACTTTACATTATGCACTTCCTCTGTAATCCCTCCTGGAAATGTAAGAACTTTACTTTATGCACTTCCTCTGTAATCCCTCCTGGAAATGTAAGAACTTTACTTTTTGCAATTCCTCTGTAAATACTCCTGTAAATGTAAGGACTCTACTTTGTGCACTTCCTCTTTAATTCCTCATGGAAATGTAAGAACTTTACTATACGCACTTCCTCTGTAATCCCTCCTGGAAATGTAAGGACTCTACTTTCTGCACTTCCTCTTTAATTACTCATGGAAATGTAAGAAATTTACTATATGCACTTCCTCTGTAAATCCTCCTGGAAATGTAAGAACTTTACTTTATGCACTTCCTCTGTAATCCCTCCTGGAAATGTAAGAACTTTACTTTGTGCACTTCCTCTGTAAATCCTCCTGGAAATGTAAGGACTCTACTTTGTGCACTTCCCCTTTAATTACTCCTGGAAATGTAAGAACTTTACTTTATGCACTTCCTCTCTAATCCCTCCTGGAAATGTAAGAACTTTACTTTATGCACTTCCTCTGTAATCCCTCCTGGAAATGTAAGAACTTTACTTTATGCACTTCCTCTGTAATCCCTCCTGGAAATGTAAGAACTTTACTTTATGCACTTCCTCTGTAATCCCTCCTGGAAATGCAAGAACTTTACTTCACTTCCTCCGTAATCCCTCCTGGAAATGTAAGAAATCTACTTTGTGCACTTCCTCTGTAATTCCTCCTGGAAATGTAAGAACGTTGTGCATTTCCTCTGTAATTCCTCCTGGAAATGTAAGAACTTTACTTTATGGACTTCCTCTGTAATCCCTACTGGAAATGTAAGAACTTTACTTTTTGCACTTCTTCTGTAATTCCTCCTGGAAATGTAAGAACTTTACTTTATGGACTTCCTCTGTAATTCCTCCTGGAAATGTAAGAACTTTACTTTATGCACTTCCTCTGTAATCCCTCCTGGAAATGTAAGAACTTTGCTTTATGCACTTCCTCTGTAATCCCTCCTGGAAATGTATGAACTTTACTTTATGCACTTCCTCTGTAATCTCTCCTGGAAATGTAAGAACTTTACTTTATGCACCTCCTCTGAAATCCCTCCTGGAAACGTAAGAAATCTACTTTGTGCACTTCCTCTGTAATCCCTCCTGGAAATGTAAGAACTCTACTTTGTGCACTTCCTCTGTAATCCCTCCTGGAAATGTAAGAACTTTGCTTTATGCACTTCCTCTGTAATCCCTCCTGGAAATGTATGAACTTTACTTTATGCACTTCCTCTGTAATCTCTCCTGGAAATGTAAGAACTTTACTTTATGCACCTCCTCTGAAATCCCTCCTGGAAACGTAAGAAATCTACTTTGTGCACTTCCTCTGTAATCCCTCCTGGAAATGTAAGAACTCTACTTTGTGCACTTCCTCTGTAATCCCTCCTGGAAATGTAAGGACTCTACTTTCTGCACTTCCTTTTTCATTCCTCATGGAAATGTAAGAACTTTACCATATGCACTTCCTCTGTAATCCCTCCTGGAAATGTAAGAACTTTACATTGTGCACTTCCTCTGTAAATCCTCCTGGAAATGTAAGGACTCTACTTTGTGCACTTCCTCTTTAATTACTCCTGGAAATGTAAGAACTTTACTTTATGCACTTCCTCTGTAATCCCTCCTGGAAATGTAAGAACTTTACTTTATGCACTTCCTCTGTAGTCCCTCCTGGAAATGTAAGAACTTTACTTTATGCACTTCCACTGTAATCCCTCCTGGAAATGTAAGAAATCTACTTTGTACACTTCCTCTGTAATCCCTCCTGGAAATGTAAGAACTTTACTTTATGCACTTCCTCTGTAATCCCTCCTGGAAATGTAAGAACTTTACTTTATGCTCTTCCTATGTAATCCCTCCTGGAAATGTAAGAAATCTACTTTGTGCACTTCCTCTGTAATCCCTCCTGGAAATGTAAGAATGTTGTGCATTTCCTCTGTAATTCCTCCTGGAAATGTAAGAACTTTACATTATGCACTTCCTCTGTAATCCCTCCTGGAAATGTAAGAACTTTACATTATGCACTTCCTCTGTAATTCCTCCTGGAAATGTAAGAACGTTGTGCATTTCCTCTGTAATTCCTCCTGGAAATGTAAGAACTTTACTTTATGGACTTCCTCTGTAATCCCTACTGGAAATGTAAGAACTTTACTTTTTGCACTTCTTCTGTAATTCCTCCTGGAAATGTAAGAACTTTACTTTATGGACTTCCTCTGTAATTCCTCCTGGAAATGTAAGAACTTTACTTTATGCACTTCCTCTGTAATCCCTCCTGGAAATGTAAGAACTTTGCTTTATGCACTTCCTCTGTAATCCCTCCTGGAAATGTATGAACTTTACTTTATGCACTTCCTCTGTAATCTCTCCTGGAAATGTAAGAACTTTACTTTATGCACCTCCTCTGAAATCCCTCCTGGAAACGTAAGAAATCTACTTTGTGCACTTCCTCTGTAATCCCTCCTGGAAATGTAAGAACTCTACTTTGTGCACTTCCTCTGTAATCCCTCCTGGAAATGTAAGAACTTTGCTTTATGCACTTCCTCTGTAATCCCTCCTGGAAATGTATGAACTTTACTTTATGCACTTCCTCTGTAATCTCTCCTGGAAATGTAAGAACTTTACTTTATGCACCTCCTCTGAAATCCCTCCTGGAAACGTAAGAAATCTACTTTGTGCACTTCCTCTGTAATCCCTCCTGGAAATGTAAGAACTCTACTTTGTGCACTTCCTCTGTAATCCCTCCTGGAAATGTAAGGACTCTACTTTCTGCACTTCCTTTTTCATTCCTCATGGAAATGTAAGAACTTTACCATATGCACTTCCTCTGTAATCCCTCCTGGAAATGTAAGAACTTTACATTGTGCACTTCCTCTGTAAATCCTCCTGGAAATGTAAGGACTCTACTTTGTGCACTTCCTGTTTAATTACTCCTGGAAATGTAAGAACTTTACTTTATGCACTTCCTCTGTAATCCCTCCTGGAAATGTAAGAACTTTACTTTATGCACTTCCTCTGTAGTCCCTCCTGGAAATGTAAGAACTTTACTTTATGCACTTCCACTGTAATCCCTCCTGGAAATGTAAGAAATCTACTTTGTACACTTCCTCTGTAATCCCTCCTGGAAATGTAAGAACTTTACTTTATGCACTTCCTCTGTAATCCCTCCTGGAAATGTAAGAACTTTACTTTATGCTCTTCCTATGTAATCCCTCCTGGAAATGTAAGAAATCTACTTTGTGAACTTCCTCTGTAATCCCTCCTGGAAATGTAAGAATGTTGTGCATTTCCTCTGTAATTCCTCCTGGAAATGTAAGAACTTTACATTATGCACTTCCTCTGTAATCCCTCCTGGAAATGTAAGAACTTTACTTTATGCACTTCCTCTGTAATCCCTCCTGGAAATGTAAGAACTTTACTTTTTGCAATTCCTCTGTAAGTACTCCTGGAAATGTAAGGACTCTACTTTGTGCACTTCCTCTTTAATTCCTCATGGAAATGTAAGAACTTTACTATACGCACTTCCTCTGTAATCCCTCCTGGAAATGCAAGGACTCTACTTTCTGCACTTCCTCTTTAATTCCTCATGGAAATGTAAGAACTTTACTATATGCACTTCCTCTGTAAATCCTCCTGGAAATGTAAGAACTTTACTTTATGCACTTCCTCTGTAATCCCTCCTGGAAATGTAAGAACTTTACTTTGTGCACTTCCTCTGTAAATCGTCCTGGAAATGTAAGGACTCTACTTTGTGCACTTCCCCTTTAATTACTCCTGGAAATGTAAGAACTTTACTTTATGCACTTACTCTGTAATACCTCCTGGAAATGTAAGAACTTTACTTTATGCACTTCCTCTGTAATCCCTCCTGGAAATGTAAGAACTTTACTTTATGCACTTCCTCTGTAATCCCTCCTGGAAATGTAAGAACTTTACTTTATGCACTTCCTCTGTAATCCCTCCTGGAAATGCAAGAACTTTACTTCACTTCCTCCGTAATCCCTCCTGGAAATGTAAGAAATCTACTTTGTGCACTTCCTCTGTAATTCCTCCTGGAAATGTAGGAACGTTGTGCATTTCCTCTGTAATTCCTCCTGGAAATGTAAGAACTTTACTTTATGGACTTCCTCTGTAATCCCTCCTGGAAATGTAAGAACTTTACTTTTTGCACTTCTTCTGTAATTCCTCCTGGAAATGTAAGAACTTTACTTTATGGACTTCCTCTGTAATTCCTCCTGGAAATGTAAGAACTTTACTTTATGCACTTCCTCTGTAATCCCTCCTGGAAATGTAAGAACTTTGCTTTATGCACTTCCTCTGTAATCCCTCCTGGAAATGTATGAACTTTACTTTATGCACTTCCTCTGTAATCTCTCCTGGAAATGTAAGAACTTTACTTTATGCACCTCCTCTGAAATCCCTCCTGGAAACGTAAGAAATCTACTTTGTGCACTTCCTCTGTAATCCCTCCTGGAAATGTAAGAACTCTACTTTGTGCACTTCCTCTGTAATCCCTCCTGGAAATGTAAGGACTCTACTTTCTGCACTTCCTTTTTCATTCCTCATGGAAATGTAAGAACTTTACCATATGCACTTCCTCTGTAATCCCTCCTGGAAATGTAAGAACTTTACATTGTGCACTTCCTCTGTAAATCCTCCTGGAAATGTAAGGACTCTACTTTGTGCACTTCCTCTTTAATTACTCCTGGAAATGTAAGAACTTTACTTTATGCACTTCCTCTGTAATCCCTCCTGGAAATGTAAGAACTTTACTTTATGCACTTCCTCTGTAGTCCCTCCTGGAAATGTAAGAACTTTACTTTATGCACTTCCACTGTAATCCCTCCTGGAAATGTAAGAAATCTACTTTGTACACTTCCTCTGTAATCCCTCCTGGAAATGTAAGAACTTTACTTTATGCACTTCCTCTGTAATCCCTCCTGGAAATGTAAGAATTTTACTTTATGCACTTCCTATGTAATCCCTCCTGGAAATGTAAGAAATCTACTTTGTGCACTTCCTCTGTTATCCCTCCTGGAAATGTAAGAATGTTGTGCATTTCCTCTGTAATTCCTCCTGGAAATGTAAGAACTTTACATTATGCACTTCCTCTGTAATCCCTCCTGGAAATGTAAGAACTTTACTTTATGCACTTCCTCTGTAATCCCTCCTGGAAATGTAAGAACTTTACTTTTTGCAATTCCTCTGTAAATACTCCTGGAAATGTAAGGACTCTACTTTGTGCACTTCCTCTTTAATTCCTCATGGAAATGTAAGAACTTTACTATACGCACTTCCTCTGTAATCCCTCCTGGAAATGTAAGGACTCTACTTTCTGCACTTCCTCTTTAATTCCTCATGGAAATGTAAGAACTTTACTATATGCACTTCCTCTGTAAATCCTCCTGGAAATGTAAGAACTTTACTTTATGCACTTCCTCTGTAATCCCTCCTGGAAATGTAAGAACTTTACTTTGTGCACTTCCTCGGTAAATCCTCCTGGAAATGTAAGGACTCTACTTTGTGCACTTCCCCTTTAATTACTCCTGGAAATGTAAGAACTTTACTTTATGCACTTCCTCTGTAATCCCTCCTGGAAATGTAAGAACTTTACTTTATGCACTTCCTCTGTAATCCCTCCTGGAAATGTAAGAACTTTACTTTATGCACTTCCTCTGTAATCCCTCCTGGAAATGTAAGAACTTTACTTTATGCACTTCCTCTGTAAACCCTCCTGGAAATGCAAGAACTTTACTTCACTTCCTCCGTAATCCCTCCTGGAAATGTAAGAAATCTACTTTGTGCACTTCCTCTGTAATTCCTCCTGGAAATGTAGGAACGTTGTGCATTTCCTCTGTAATTCCTCCTGGAAATGTAAGAACTTTACTTTATGGACTTCCTCTGTAATCCCTCCTGGAAATGTAAGAACTTTACTTTTTGCACTTCTTCTGTAATTCCTCCTGGAAATGTAAGAACTTTACTTTATGGACTTCCTCTGTAATTCCTCCTGGAAATGTAAGAACTTTACTTTATGCACTTCCTCTGTAATCCCTCCTGGAAATGTAAGAACTTTGCTTTATGCACTTCCTCTGTAATCTCTCCTGGAAATGTAAGAACTCTACTTTGTGCACTTCCTCTGTAATCCCTCCTGGAAATGTAAGGACTCTACTTTCTGCACTTCCTTTTTAATTCCTCATGGAAATGTAAGAACTTTACTATATGCACTTCCTCTGTAATCCCTCCTTGAAATGTAAGAACTTTACATTGTGCACTTCCTCTGTAAATCCTCCTGGAAATGTAAGGACTCTACTTTGTGCACTTCCTCTTTAATTACTCCTGGAAATGTAAGAACTTTACTTTATGCACTTCCTCTGTAATCCCTCCTGGAAATGTAAGAACTTTACTTTATGCACTTCCTCTGTAATCCCTCCTGGAAATGTAAGAACTTTACTTTATGCACTTCCACTGTAATCCCTCCTGGAAATGTAAGAAATCTACTTTGTACACTTCCTCTGTAATGCCTCCTGGAAATGTAAGAACTTTACTTTATGCACTTCCTCTGTAATCCCTCCTGGAAATGTAAGAACTTTACTTTATGCACTTCCTCTGTAATCCCTCCTGGAAATGTAAGAAATCTACTTTGTGCACTTCCTCTGTAATCCCTCCTGGAAATGTAAGAACTTTGTGCATTTCCTCTGTAATTCCTCCTGGAAATGTAAGAACTTTACATTATGCACTTCCTCTGTAATCCCTCCTGGAAATGTAAGAACTTTACTTTATGCACTTCCTCTGTAATCCCTCCTGGAAATGTAAGAACTTTACTTTTTGCAATTCCTCTGTAAATACTCCTGGAAATGTAATGACTCTACTTTGTGCACTTCCTCTTTAATTCCTCATGAAAATGTAAGAACTTTACTATACGCACTTCCTCTGTAATCCCTCCTGGAAATGTAAGGACTCTACTTTGTGCACTTCCTCTTTAATTCCTCATGGAAATGTAAGAACTTTACTATATGCACTTCCTCTGTAAATCCTCCTGGAAATGTAAGAACTTTACTTTATGCACTTCCTCTGTAATCCCTCCTGGAAATGTAAGAACTTTACTTTGTGCACTTCCTCTGTAAATCCTCCTGGAAATGTAAGGACTCTACTTTGTGCACTTCCCCTTTAATTACTCCTGGAAATGTAAGAACTTTACTTTATGCACTTCCTCTGTAATTCCTCCTGGAAATGTAAGAACTTTACTTTATGCACTTCCTCTGTAATCCCTCCTGGAAATGTAAGAACTTTACTTTATGCACTTCCTCTGTAATCCCTCCTGGAAATGTAAGAACTTTACTTTATGCACTTCCTCTGTAATCCCTCCTGGAAATGTAAGAACTTTACTTTATGCACTTCCTCTGTAATCCCTCCTGGAAATGTAAGAACTTTACTTTATGCACTTCCTCTGTAATCCCTCCTGGAAATGCAAGAACTTTACTTCACTTCCTCCGTAATCACTCCTGGAAATGTAAGAAATCTACTTTGTGCACTTCCTCTGTAATTCCTCCTGGAAATGTAAGAACGTTGTGCATTTCCTCTGTAATTCCTCCTGGAAATGTAAGAACTTTACTTTATGGACTTCCTCTGTAATCCCTCCTGGAAATGTAAGAACTTTACTTTTTGCACTTCTTCTGTAATTCCTCCTGGAAATGTAAGAACTTTACTTTATGGACTTCCTCTGTAATTCCTCCTGGAAATGTAAGAACTTTACTTTATGCACTTCCTCTGTAATCCCTCCTGGAAATGTAAGAACTTTGCTTTATGCACTTCCTCTGTAATCCCTCCTGGAAATGTATGAACTTTACTTTATGCACTTCCTCTGTAATCTCTCCTGGAAATGTAAGAACTTTACTTTATGCACCTCCTCTGAAATCCCTCCTGGAAACGTAAGAAATCTACTTTGTGCACTTCCTCTGTAATCCCTCCTGGAAATGTAAGAACTCTACTTTGTGCACTTCCTCTGTAATCCCTCCTGGAAATGTAAGGACCCTACTTTCTGCACTTCCTTTTTCATTCCTCATGGAAATGTAAGAACTTTACCATATGCACTTCCTCTGTAATCCCTCCTGGAAATGTAAGAACTTTACATTGTGCACTTCCTCTGTAAATCCTCCTGGAAATGTAAGGACTCTACTTTGTGCACTTCCTCTTTAATTACTCCTGGAAATGTAAGAACTTTACTTTATGCACTTCCTCTGTAATCCCTCCAGGAAATGTAAGAACTTTACTTTATGCACTTCCTCTGTAGTCCCTCCTGGAAATGTAAGAACTTTACTTTATGCACTTCCACTGTAATCCCTCCTGGAAATGTAAGAAATTTACTTTGTACACTTCCTCTGTAATCCCTCCTGGAAATGTAAGAACTTTACTTTATGCACTTCCTCTGTAATCCCTCCTGGAAATGTAAGAACTTTACTTTATGCACTTCCTATGTAATCCCTCCTGGAAATGTAAGAAATCTACTTTGTGCACTTCCTCTGTAATCCCTCCTGGAAATGTAAGAACGTTGTGCATTTCCTCTGTAATTACTCCTGGAAATGTAAGAACTTTACATTATGCACTTCCTCTGTAATCCCTCCTGGAAATGTAAGAACTTTACTTTATGCACTTCCTCTGTAATCCCTCCTGGAAATGTAAGAAGTTTACTTTTTGCAATTCCTCTGTAAATACTCCTGGAAATGTAAGGACTCTACTTTGTGCACTTCCTCTTTAATTCCTCATGGAAATGTAAGAACTTTACTATACGCACTTCCTCTGTAATCCCTCCTGGAAATGTAAGGACTCTACTTTCTGCACTTCCTCTTTAATTCCTCATGGAAATGTAAGAACTTTACTATATGCACTTCCTCTGTAAATCCTCCTGGAAATGTAAGAACTTTACTTTATGCACTTCCTCTGTAATCCCTCCTGGAAATGTAAGAACTTTACTTTGTGTACTTCCTCTGTAAATCCTCCTGGAAAGGTAAGGACTCTACTTTGTGCACTTCCCCTTTAATTACTCCTGGAAATGTAAGAACTTTACTTTATGCACTTCCTCTGTAATCCCTCCTGGAAATGTAAGAACTTTACTTTATGCACTTCCTCTGTAATCCCTCCTGGAAATGTAAGAACTTTACTTTATGCACTTCCTCTGTAATCCCTCCTGGAAATGTAAGAACTTTACTTTATGCACTTCCTCTGTAATCCCTCCTGGAAATGCAAGAACTTTACTTCACTTCCTCCGTAATCCCTCCTGGAAATGTAAGAAATCTACTTTGTGCACTTCCTCTGTAATTCCTCCTGGAAATGTAGGAACGTTGTGCATTTCCTCTGTAATTCCTCCTGGAAATGTAAGAACTTTACTTTATGGACTTCCTCTGTAATCCCTCCTGGAAATGTAAGAACTTTACTTTTTGCACTTCTTCTGTAATTCCTCCTGGAAATGTAAGAACTTTACTTTATGGACTTCCTCTGTAATTCCTCCTGGAAATGTAAGAACTTTACTTTATGCACTTCCTCTGTAATCCCTCCTGGAAATGTAAGAACTTTGCTTTATGCACTTCCTCTGTAATCCCTCCTGGAAATGTATGAACTTTACTTTATGCTCTTCCTCTGTAATCTCTCCTGGAAATGTAAGAACTTTACTTTATGCACTTCCTCTGTAATCCCTCCTGGAAACGTAAGAAATCTACTTTGTGCACTTCCTCTGTAATCCCTCCTGGAAATGTAAGAACGTTGTGCATTTCCTCTGTAATTCCTCCTGGAAATGTAAGAACGTTACTTTCTGCACTTCGCCTGTAATCCCCCCTGGAAATGTAAGAACTTTACTTTATGGACTTCCTCTGTAATTCCTCCTGGAAATGTAAGAACTTTACTTTATGCACTTCCTCTGTAATCCCTCCTGGAAACGTAAGAAATCTACTTTGTGCACTTCCTCTGTAATCCCTCCTGGAAATGTAAGAACTCTACTTTGTGCACTTCCTCTGTAATCCCTCCTGGAAATGTAAGGACTCTACTTTCTGCACTTCCTTTTTCATTCCTCATGGAAATGTAAGAACTTTACCATATGCACTTCCTCTGTAATCCCTCCTGGAAATGTAAGAACTTTACATTGTGCACTTCCTCTGTAAATCCTCCTGGAAATGTAAGGACTCTACTTTGTGCACTTCCTCTTTAATTACTCCTGGAAATGTAAGAACTTTACTTTATGCACTTCCTCTGTAATCCCTCCTGGAAATGTAAGAACTTTACTTTATGCACTTCCTCTGTAGTCCCTCCTGGAAATGTAAGAACTTTACTTTATGCACTTCCACTGTAATCCCTCCTGGAAATGTAAGAAATTTACTTTGTACACTTCCTCTGTAATCCCTCCTGGAAATGTAAGAACTTTACTTTATGCACTTCCTCTGTAATCCCTCCTGGAAATGTAAGAACTTTACTTTATGCACTTCCTATGTAATCCCTCCTGGAAATGTAAGAAATCTACTTTGTGCACTTCCTCTGTAATCCCTCCTGGAAATGTAAGAACGTTGTGCATTTTCTCTGTAATTCCTCCTGGAAATGTAAGAACTTTACATTATGCACTTCCTCTGTAATCCCTCCTGGAAATGTAAGAACTTTACTTTATGCACTTCCTCTGTAATCCCTCCTGGAAATGTAAGAAGTTTACTTTTTGCAATTCCTCTGTAAATACTCCTGGAAATGTAAGGACTCTACTTTGTGCACTTCCTCTTTAATTCCTCATGGAAATGTAAGAACTTTACTATACGCACTTCCTCTGTAATCCCTCCTGGAAATGTAAGGACTCTACTTTCTGCACTTCCTCTTTAATTCCTCATGGAAATGTAAGAACTTTACTATATGCACTTCCTCTGTAAATCCTCCTGGAAATGTAAGAACTTTACTTTATGCACTTCCTCTGTAATCCCTCCTGGAAATGTAAGAACTTTACTTTGTGTACTTCCTCTGTAAATCCTCCTGGAAAGGTAAGGACTCTACTTTGTGCACTTCCCCTTTAATTACTCCTGGAAATGTAAGAACTTTACTTTATGCACTTCCTCTGTAATCCCTCCTGGAAATGTAAGAACTTTACTTTATGCACTTCCTCTGTAATCCCTCCTGGAAATGTAAGAACTTTACTTTATGCACTTCCTCTGTAATCCCTCCTGGAAATGTAAGAACTTTACTTTATGCACTTCCTCTGTAATCCCTCCTGGAAATGCAAGAACTTTACTTCACTTCCTCCGTAATCCCTCCTGGAAATGTAAGAAATCTACTTTGTGCACTTCCTCTGTAATTCCTCCTGGAAATGTAGGAATGTTGTGCATTTCCTCTGTAATTCCTCCTGGAAATGTAAGAACTTTACTTTATGGACTTCCTCTGTAATCCCTCCTGGAAATGTAAGAACTTTACTTTTTGCACTTCTTCTGTAATTCCTCCTGGAAATGTAAGACCTTTACTTTATGGACTTCCTCTGTAATTCCTCCTGGAAATGTAAGAACTTTACTTTATGCACTTCCTCTGTAATCCCTCCTGGAAATGTAAGAACTTTGCTTTATGCACTTCCTCTGTAATACCTCCTGGAAATGTGTGAACTTTACTTTATGCTCTTCCTCTGTAATCTCTCCTGGAAATGTAAGAACTTTACTTTATGCACTTCCTCTGTAATCCCTCCTGGAAACGTAAGAAATCTACTTTGTGCACTTCCTCTGTAATCCCTCCTGGAAATGTAAGGACGTTGTGCATTTCCTCTGTAATCCCTCCTGGAAATGTAAGAACTTTACTTTATGGACTTCCTCTGTAATTCCTCCTGGAAATGTAAGAACTTTACTTTATGCACTTCCTCTGTAATCCCTCCTGGAAACGTAAGAAATCTACTTTGTGCACTTCCTCTGTAATCCCTCCTGGAAATGTAAGAACTCTACTTTGTGCACTTCCTCTGTAATCCCTCCTGGAAATGTAAGGACTCTACTTTCTGCACTTCCTTTTTAATTCCTCATGGAAATGTAAGAACTTTACTATATGCACTTCCGCTGTAATCCCTCCTGGAAATGTAAGAATTTTACATTGTGCACTTCCTCTGTAAATCCTCCTGGAAATGTAAGGACTCTACTTTGTGCACTTCCTCTTTAATTACTCCTGGAAATGTAAGAACTTTACTTTATGCACTTCCTCTGTAATCCCTCCTGGAAATGTAAGAACTTTACTTTATGCACTTCCTCTGTAATCCCTCCTGGAAATGTAAGAACTTTACTTTATGCACTTCCACTGTAATCCCTCCTGGAAATGTAAGAAATCTACTTTGTACACTTCCTCTGTAATCCCTCCTGGAAATGTAAGAACTTTACTTTATGCACTTCCTCTGTAATCCCTCCTGGAAATGTAAGAACTTTACTTTATGCACTTCCTATGTAATCCCTCCTGGAAATGTAAGAAATCTACTTTGTGCACTTCCTCTGTAATCCCTCCTGGAAATGTAAGAACGTTGTTCATTTCCTCTGTAATCCCTCCTGGAAATGTAAAAACGTTGTGCATTTCCTCTGTAATTCCTCCTGGAAATGTAAGAACTTTACTTTCTGCACTTCCGCTGTAATCCCTCCTGGAAATGTAAGGACTCTACTTTGTGCATTTCCTCTGTAATCCCTCCTGGAAATGTAAGAACTTTACTTTGTGCACTTCCTCTGTAAATCCTCCTGGAAATGTAAGGACTCTACTTTGTGCACTTCTTCTTTAATTACTCCTGGAAATGTAAGAACTTTACTTTATGCACTTCCTCTGTAATCCCTCCTGGAAATGTATGAACTTTACTTTATGCACTTCCTCTGTAATCCCTCCTGGAAATGTAAGAACTTTACTTTATGCACTTCCTCTGTAATCCCTCCTGGAAATGTAAGAACTTTACTTTGTGCACTTCCTCTGTAAATCCTCCTGGAAATGTAAGGACTCTACTTTGTGCACTTCCCCTTTAATTACTCCTGGAAATGTAAGAACTTTACTTTATGCACTTCCTCTGTAATCCCTCCTGGAAATGTAAGAACTTTACTTTATGCACTTCCTCTGTAATCCCTCCTGGAAATGTAAGAACTTTACTTTATGCACTTCCTCTGTAATCCCTCCTGGAAATGTAAGAACTTTACTTTATGCACTTCCTCTGTAATCCCTCCTGGAAATGCAAGAACTTTACTTCACTTCCTCCGTAATCCCTCCTGGAAATGTAAGAAATCTACTTTGTGCACTTCTTCTGTAATTCCTCCTGGAAATGTAAGAACGTTGTGCATTTCCTCTGTAATTCCTCCTGGAAATGTAAGAACTTTACTTTATGGACTTCCTCTGTAATCCCTCCTGGAAATGTAAGAACTTTACTTTTTGCACTTCTTCTGTAATTCCTCCTGGAAATGTAAGAACTTTACTTTATGGACTTCCTCTGTAATTCCTCCTGGAAATGTAAGAACTTTACTTTATGCACTTCCTCTGTAATCCCTCCTGGAAATGTAAGAACTTTCCTTTATGCACTTCCTCTGTAATCCCTCCTGGAAATATATGAACTATACTTTATGCACTTCCTCTGTAATCTCTCCTGGAAATGTAAGAACTTTACTTTATGCACTTCCTCTGTAATCCCTCCTGGAAACGTAAGAAATCTACTTTGTGCACTTCCTCTGTAATCCCTCCTGGAAATGTAAGAACGTTGTGAATTTCCTCTGTAATTCCTCCTGGAAATGTAAGAACGTTACTTTCTGCACTTCGCCTGTAATCCCTCCTGGAAATGTAAGAACTTTACTTTATGGACTTCCTCTGTAATTCCTCCTGGAAATGTAAGAACTTTACTTTATGCACTTCCTCTGTAATCCCTCCTGGAAATGTAAGAACTTTACTTTATGCACTTCCTCTGTAATCCCTCCTGGAAATGTAAGAAATCTACTTTGTGCACTTCCTCTGTAATCCCTCCTGGAAATGTAAGAATTCTACTTTGTGCACTTCCTCTGTAATCCCTCCTGGAAATGTAAGAACATTGTGCATTTCCTCTGTAATTCCTCCTGGAAATGTAAGAACTTTACTTTCTGCACTTCCCCTGTAATCCCTCCTGGAAATGTAAGGACTCTACTTTGTGCACTTCCTCTGTAATCCCTCCTGGAAATGTAAGAACTTTACTTTGTGCACTTCCTCTGTAAATCCTCCTGGAAATGTAAGGACTCTACTTTTTGCACTTCCTCTTTAATTACTCATGGAAATGTAAGAACTTTACTTTATGCACTTCCTCTGTAATCCCTCCTGGAAATGTAAGAACTTTACTTTATGCACTTCCTCTGTAATCCCACCTGGAAGTGTAAGAACTTTACTTTACGCACTTCCTCTGTAATCCCTCCTGGAAATGTAAGAACTTTACTTTATGCACTTCCTCTGTAATCCCTCCTGGAAATGCAAGAACTTTAATTCACTTCCTCCGTAATCCCTCCTGGAAATGTAAGAAATCTACTTTGTGCGCTTCCTCTGTAATCCCTCCTGGAAATTTAAGAACGTTGTGCATTTCCTCTGTAATTCCTCCTGGAAATGTAAGAACTTTACTTTATGGACTTCCTCTGTAATCCCTCCTGGAAATGTAAGAACTTTACTTTTTGCACTTCCTCTGTAATTCCTCCTGGAAATGTAAGAACTTTACTTTATGGACTTCCTCTGTAATTCCTCCTGGAAATGTAAGAACTTTACTTTATGCACTTCCTCTGTAATCCCTCCTGGAAATGTAAGAACTTTCCTTTATGCACTTCCTCTGTAATCCCTCTTGGAAATGTATGAACTATACTTTATGCACTTCCTCTGTAATCTCTCCTGGAAATGTAAGAACTTTACTTTATGCACTTCCTCTGTAATCCCTCCTGGAAACGTAAGAAATCTACTTTGTGCACTTCCTCTGTAATCCCTCCTGGAAATGTAAGAACGTTGTGCATTTCCTCTGTAATTCCTCCTGGAAATGTAAGAACGTTACTTTCTGCACTTCGCCTGTAATCCCTCCTGGAAATGTAAGAACTTTACTTTATGGACTTCCTCTGTAATTCCTCCTGGAAATGTAAGAACTTTACTTTATGCACTTCCTCTGTAATCCCTCCTGGAAATGTAAGAACTTTACTTTATGCACTTCCTCTGTAATCCCTCCTGGAAATGTAAGAAATCTACTTTGTGCACTTCCTCTGTAATCCCTCCTGGAAATGTAAGAATTCTACTTTGTGCACTTCCTCTGTAATCCCTCCTGGAAATGTAAGAACGTTGTGCATTTCCTCTGTAATTCCTCCTGGAAATGTAAGAACTTTACTTTCTGCACTTCCCCTGTAATCCCTCCTGGAAATGTAAGGACTCTACTTTGTGCACTTCCTCTGTAATCCCTCCTGGAAATGTAAGAACTTTACTTTGTGCACTTCCTCTGTAAATCCTCCTGGAAATGTAAGGACTCTACTTTTTGCACTTCCTCTTTAATTACTCATGGAAATGTAAGAACTTTACTTTATGCACTTCCTCTGTAATCCCTCCTGGAAATGTAAGAACTTTACTTTATGCACTTCCTCTGTAATCCCACCTGGAAGTGTAAGAACTTTACTTTACGCACTTCCTCTGTAATCCCTCCTGGAAATGTAAGAACTTTACTTTATGCACTTCCTCTGTAATCCCTCCTGGAAATGCAAGAACTTTAATTCACTTCCTCCGTAATCCCTCCTGGAAATGTAAGAAATCTACTTTGTGCGCTTCCTCTGTAATCCCTCCTGGAAATTTAAGAACGTTGTGCATTTCCTCTGTAATTTCTCCTGGAAATGTAAGAACTTTACTTTATGGACTTCCTCTGTAATCCCTCCTGGAAATGTAAGAACTTTACTTTTTGCACTTCCTCTGTAATTCCTCCTGGAAATGTAAGAACTTTACTTTATGGACTTCCTCAGTAATTCCTCCTGGAAATGTAAGAACTCTACTTTGTGCACATCCCCTGTAATACCTCCTGGAAATGTAAGGACTCTACTTTCTGCACTTCCTCTTTAATTCCCCCTGGAAATGTAAGAACTTTACTTTATGCACTTCCTCTGTAATCCCTCCTGGAAATGTAAGAACTTTACTTTTTGCACTTCCACTGTAAATACTCCTGCAAATGTAAGAACTCTACTTTGTGCACATCCCCTGTAATCCCTCCTGGAAATGTAAGAACTCTACTTTGTACACTTCCTCTGTAATCCCTCCTGGAAATGTAAGGACTCTACTTTCTGCACTTCCTTTTTAATTCCTCATGGAAATGTAAGAACTTTACAATATGCACTTCCTCTGTAATCCCTCCTGGAAATGTAAGAACTGTACTTTCTGCACTTCCTCTGTAAATCCTCCTGGAAATGTAAGGACTCTACTTTGTGCACTTCCTCTTTAATTACTCCTGGAAATGTAAGAACTTTACTTTACGCACTTCCTCTGTAATCCCTCCTGGAAATGTAAGAACTTTACTTTATGCACTTCCTCTGTAATCCCTCCTGGAAATGTAAGAACTTTACTTTATGCACTTCCACTGTAATCTCTCCTGGAAATGTAAGAAATCTACTTTGTGCACTTCCTCTGTAATCCCTCCTGGAAATGTAAGAACTCTACTTTGTGCACTTCCTCTGTAATCCCTCCTGGAAATGTAAGGACTCTACTTTCTGCACTTCCTTTTTCATTCCTCGTGGAAATGTAAGAACTTTACCATATGCACTTCCTCTGTAATCCCGCCTGGAAATGTAAGAACTTTACATTGTGCACTTCCTCTGTAAATCCTCCTGGAAATGTAAGGACTCTACTTTGTGCACTTCCTCTTTAATTACTCCTGGAAATGTAAGAACTTTACTTTATGCACTTCCTCTGTAATCCCTCCTGGAAATGTAAGAACTTTACTTTATGCACTTCCTCTGTAGTCCCTCCTGGAAATGTAAGAACTTTACTTTATGCACTTCCACTGTAATCCCTCCTGGAAATGTAAGAAATCTACTTTGTACACTTCCTCTGTAATCCCTCCTGTAAATGTAAGAACTTTACTTTATGCACTTCCTCTGTAATCCCTCCTGGAAATGTAAGAACTTTACTTTATGCACTTCCTATGTAATCCCTCCTGGAAATGTAAGAAATCTACTTTGTGCACTTCCTCTGTAATCCCTCCTGGAAATGTAAGAACGTTGTGCATTTCCTCTGTAATTCCTCCTGGAAATGTAAGAACTTTACATTATGCACTTCCTCTGTAATCCCTCCTGGAAATGTAAGAACTTTACTTTATGCACTTCCTCTGTAATCCATCCTGGAAATGTAAGAACTTTACTTTTTGCAATTCCTTTGTAAATACTCCTGGAAATGTAAGGACTCTACTTTGTGCACTTCCTCTTTAATTCCTCATGGAAATGTAAGAACTTTACTATACGCACTTCCTCTGTAATCCCTCCTGGAAATGTAAGGACTCTACTTTCTGCACTTCCTCTTTAGTTCCTCATGGAAATGTAAGAACTTTACTATATGCACTTCCTCTCCAAATCCTCCTGGAAATGTAAGAACTTTACTTTATGCACTTCCTCTGTAATCGCTCCTGGAAATGTAAGAACTTTACTTTGTGCACTTCCTCTGTAAATCCTCCTGGAAATGTAAGGACTCTACTTTGTGCACTTCCCCTTTAATTACTCCTGGAAATGTAAGAACTTTACTTTATGCACTTCCTCTGTAATACCACCTGGAAATGTAAGAACTTTACTTTATGCACTTCCTCTGTAATCCCTCCTGGAAATGTAAGAACTTTACTTTATGCACTTCCTCTGTAATCCCTCCTGGAAATGTAAGAACTTTACTTTATGCACTTCCTCTGTAATCCCTCCTGGAAATGCAAGAACTTTACTTCACTTCCTCCGTAATCCCTCCTGGAAATGTAAGAAATCTACTTTGTGCACTTCCTCTGTAATTCCTCCTGGAAATGTAGGAACGTTGTGCATTTCCTCTGTAATTCCTCCTGGAAATGTAAGAACTTTACTTTATGGACTTCCTCTGTAATCCCTCCTGGAAATGTAAGAACTTTACTTTTTGCACTTCTTCTGTAATTCCTCCTGGAAATGTAAGAACTTTACTTTATGGACTTCCTCTGTAATTCCTCCTGGAAATGTAAGAACTTTACTTTATGCACTTCCTCTGTAATCCCTCCTGGAAATGTAAGAACTTTGCTTTATGCACTTACTCTGTAATCCCTCCTGGAAATGTATGAACTTTACTTTATGCACTTCCTCTGTAATCTCTCCTGGAAATGTAAGAACTTTACTTTATGCACTTCCTCTGTAATCCCTCCTGGAAATGTAAGAACTTTACTTTATGCACTTCCTCTGTAATCTCTCCTGGAAATGTAAGAACTCTACTTTGTGCACTTCCTCTGTAATCCCTCCTGGAAATGTAAGAACTTTACTTTATGCACTTCCTCTGTAATCCCTCCTGGAAATGTAAGAACTTTACTTTATGCACTTCCTCTGTAATCCCTCCTGGAAATGTAAGAACTTTACTTTATGCACTTCCTCTGTAATCCCTCCTGGAAATGCAAGAACTTTACTTCACTTCCTCCGTAATCCCTCCTGGAAATGTAAGAAATCTACTTTGTGCACTTCCTCTGTAATTCCTCCTGGAAATGTAAGAACGTTGTGCATTTCCTCTGTAATTCCTCCTGGAAATGTAAGAACTTTACTTTATGGACTTCCTCTGTAATCCCTCCTGGAAATGTAAGAACTTTACTTTTTGCACTTCTTCTGTAATTCCTCCTGGAAATGTAAGAACTTTACTTTATGGACTTCCTCTGTAATTCCTCCTGGAAATGTAAGAACTTTACTTTATGCACTTCCTCTGTAATCCCTCCTGGAAATGTAAGAACTTTGCTTTATGCACTTCCTCTGTAATCCCTCCTGGAAATGTATGAACTTTACTTTATGCACTTCCTCTGTAATCTCTCCTGGAAATGTAAGAACTTTACTTTATGCACTTCCTCTGTAATCCGTCCTGGAAACGTAAGAAATCTACTTTGTGCACTTCCTCTGTAATCCCTCCTGGAAATGTAAGAATGTTGTGCATTTCCTCTGTAATTCCTCCTGGAAATGTAAGAACGTTACTTTCTGCACTTCGCCTGTAATCCCTCCTGGAAATGTAAGAACTTTACTTTATGGACTTCCTCTGTAATTCCTCCTGGAAATGTAAGAACTTTACATTATGCACTTCCTCTGTAATCCCTCCTGGAAATGTAAGAACTTTACTTTATGCACTTCCTCTGTAATCCCTCCTGGAAATGTAAGAAATCTACTTTGTGCACTTCCTCTGTAATCCCTCCTGGAAATGTAAGAATTCTGCTTTGTGCACTTCCTCTGTAATTCCTCCTGGAAATGTAAGAACGTTGTGCATTTCCTCTGTAATTCCTCCTGGAAATGTAAGAACTTTACTTTCTGCACTTCCCCTGTAATCCCTCCTGGAAATGTAAGGACTCTACTTTGTGCACTTCCTCTGTAATCCCTCCTGGAAATGTAAGAACTTTACTTTGTGCACTTCCTCTGTAATTCCTCCTGGAAATGTATGAACTTTACTTTATGCACTTCCTCTGTAATCTCTCCTGGAAATGTAAGAACTTTACTTTATGCACTTCCTCTGTAATCCGTCCTGGAAACGTAAGAAATCTACTTTGTGCACTTCCTCTGTAATCCCTCCTGGAAATGTAAGAATGTTGTGCATTTCCTCTGTAATTCCTCCTGGAAATGTAAGAACGTTACTTTCTGCACTTCGCCTGTAATCCCTCCTGGAAATGTAAGAACTTTACTTTATGGACTTCCTCTGTAATTCCTCCTGGAAATGTAAGAACTTTACATTATGCACTTCCTCTGTAATCCCTCCTGGAAATGTAAGAACTTTACTTTATGCACTTCCTCTGTAATCCCTCCTGGAAATGTAAGAAATCTACTTTGTGCACTTCCTCTGTAATCCCTCCTGGAAATGTAAGAATTCTGCTTTGTGCACTTCCTCTGTAATTCCTCCTGGAAATGTAAGAACGTTGTGCATTTCCTCTGTAATTCCTCCTGGAAATGTAAGAACTTTACTTTCTGCACTTCCCCTGTAATCCCTCCTGGAAATGTAAGGACTCTACTTTGTGCACTTCCTCTGTAATCCCTCCTGGAAATGTAAGAACTTTACTTTGTGCACTTCCTCTGTAAATCCTCCTGGAAATGTAAGGACTCTACTTTTTGCACTTCCTCTTTAATTACTCATGGAAATGTAAGAACTTTACTTTATGCACTTCCTCTGTAATCCCTCCTGGAAATGTAAGAACTTTACTTTATGCACTTCCTCTGTAATCCCACCTGGAAGTGTAAGAACTTTACTTTACGCACTTCCTCTGTAATCCCTCCTGGAAATGTAAGAACTTTACTTTATGCACTTCCTCTGTAATCCCTCCTGGAAATGCAAGAACTTTAATTCACTTCCTCCGTAATCCCTCCTGGAAATGTAAGAAATCTACTTTGTGCACTTCCTCTGTAATCCCTCCTGGAAATTTAAGAACGTTGTGCATTTCCTCTGTAATTCCTCCTGGAAATGTAAGAACTTTACTTTATGGACTTCCTCTGTAATCCCTCCTGGAAATGTAAGAACTTTACTTTTTGCACTTCCTCTGTAATTCCTCCTGGAAATGTAAGAACTTTACTTTATGCACTTCCTCTGTAATCCCTCCTGGAAATGTAAGAACTTTACTTTATGCACTTCCTATGTAATCCCTCCTGAAAATGTAAGAAATCTACTTTGTGCACTTCCTCTGTAATCCCTCCTGGAAATGTAAGAACGTTGTTCATTTCCTCTGTAATCCCTCCTGGAAATGTAAGAACGTTGTGCATTTCCTCTGTAATTCCTCCTGGAAATGTAAGAACTTTACTTTCTGCACTTCCGCTGTAATCCCTCCTGGAAATGTAAGGACTCTACTTTGTGCATTTCCTCTGTAATCCCTCCTGGAAATGTAAGAACTTTACTTTGTGCACTTCCTCTGTAAATCCTCCTGGAAATGTAAGGACTCTACTTTGTGCACTTCTTCTTTAATTACTCCTGGAAATGTAAGAACTTTACTTTATGCACTTCCTCTGTAATCCCTCCTGGAAATGTATGAACTTTACTTTATGCACTTCCTCTGTAATCCCTCCTGGAAATGTAAGAACTTTACTTTATGCACTTCCTCTGTAATCCCTCCTGGAAATGTAAGAACTTTACTTTGTGCACTTCCTCTGTAAATCCTCCTGGAAATGTAAGGACTCTACTTTGTGCACTTCCCCTTTAATTACTCCTGGAAATGTAAGAACTTTACTTTATGCACTTCCTCTGTAATCCCTCCTGGAAATGTAAGAACTTTACTTTATGCACTTCCTCTGTAATCCCTCCTGGAAATGTAAGAACTTTACTTTATGCACTTCCTCTGTAATCCCTCCTGGAAATGTAAGAACTTTACTTTATGCACTTCCTCTGTAATCCCTCCTGGAAATGCAAGAACTTTACTTCACTTCCTCCGTAATCCCTCCTGGAAATGTAAGAAATCTACTTTGTGCACTTCCTCTGTAATTCCTCCTGGAAATGTAAGAACGTTGTGCATTTCCTCTGTAATTCCTCCTGGAAATGTAAGAACTTTACTTTATGGACTTCCTCTGTAATCCCTCCTGGAAATGTAAGAACTTTACTTTTTGCACTTCTTCTGTAATTCCTCCTGGAAATGTAAGAACTTTACTTTATGGACTTCCTCTGTAATTCCTCCTGGAAATGTAAGAACTTTACTTTATGCACTTCCTCTGTAATCCCTCCTGGAAATGTAAGAACTTTCCTTTATGCACTTCCTCTGTAATCCCTCCTGGAAATGTATGAACTTTACTTTATGCACTTCCTCTGTAATCTCTCCTGGAAATGTAAGAACTTTACTTTATGCACTTCCTCTGTAATCCCTCCTGGAAACGTAAGAAATCTACTTTGTGCACTTCCTCTGTAATCCCTCCTGGAAATGTAAGAACGTTGTGCATTTCCTCTGTAATTCCTCCTGGAAATGTAAGAACGTTACTTTCTGCACTTCGCCTGTAATCCCTCCTGGAAATGTAAGAACTTTACTTTATGGACTTCCTCTGTAATTCCTCCTGGAAATGTAAGAACTTTACTTTATGCACTTCCTCTGTAATCCCTCCTGGAAATGTAAGAACTTTACTTTATGCACTTCCTCTGTAATCCCTCCTGGAAATGTAAGAAATCTACTTTGTGCACTTCCTCTGTAATCCCTCCTGGAAATGTAAGAATTCTACTTTGTGCACTTCCTCTGTAATCCCTCCTGGAAATGTAAGAACGTTGTGCATTTCCTCTGTAATTCCTCCTGGAAATGTAAGAACTTTACTTTCTGCACTTCCCCTGTAATCCCTCCTGGAAATGTAAGGACTCTACTTTGTGCACTTCCTCTGTAATCCCTCCTGGAAATGTAAGAACTTTACTTTGTGCACTTCCTCTGTAAATCCTCCTGGAAATGTAAGGACTCTACTTTTTGCACTTCCTCTTTAATTACTCATGGAAATGTAAGAACTTTACTTTATGCACTTCCTCTGTAATCCCTCCTGGAAATGTAAGAACTTTACTTTATGCACTTCCTCTGTCATCCCACCTGGAAGTGTAAGAACTTTACTTTACGCACTTCCTCTGTAATCCCTCCTGGAAATGTAAGAACTTTACTTTATGCACTTCCTCTGTAATCCCTCCTGGAAATGCAAGAACTTTAATTCACTTCCTCCGTAATCCCTCCTGGAAATGTAAGAAATCTACTTTGTGCGCTTCCTCTGTAATCCCTCCTGGAAATTTAAGAACGTTGTGCATTTCCTCTGTAATTCCTCCTGGAAATGTAAGAACTTTACTTTATGGACTTCCTCTGTAATCCCTCCTGGAAATGTAAGAACTTTACTTTTTGCACTTCCTCTGTAATTCCTCCTGGAAATGTAAGAACTTTACTTTATGGACTTCCTCTGTAATTCCTCCTGGAAATGTAAGAACTTTACTTTTTGCACTTCCTCTGTTAATCCTCCTGGAAATGTAAGAACTCTACTTTGTGCACATCCCCTGTAATACCTCCTGGAAATGTAAGGACTCTACTTTCTGCACTTCCTCTTTAATTCCCCCTGGAAATGTAAGAACTTTACTTTATGCACTTCCTCTGTAATCCCTCCTGGAAATGTAAGAACTTTACTTTTTGCACTTCCACTGTAAATACTCCTGCAAATGTAAGAACTCTACTTTGTGCACATCCCCTGTAATCCCTCCTGGAAATGTAAGAACTTTACTTTGTGCACTTCCTCTGTAAATCCTCCTGGAAATGTAAGGACTCTACTTTTTGCACTTCCTCTTTAATTACTCATGGAAATGTAAGAACTTTACTTTGTGCACTTCCTCTGTAAATCCTCCTGGAAATGTAAGGACTCTACTTTTTGCACTTCCTCTTTAATTACTCATGGAAATGTAAGAACTTTACTTTATGCACTTCCTCTGTAATCCCTCCTGGAAATGTAAGAACTTTACTTTATGCACTTCCTCTGTAATCCCACCTGGAAGTGTAAGAACTTTACTTTACGCACTTCCTCTGTAATCCCTCCTGGAAATGTAAGAACTTTACTTTATGCACTTCCTCTGTAATCCCTCCTGGAAATGCAAGAACTTTAATTCACTTCCTCCGTAATCCCTCCTGGAAATGTAAGAAATCTACTTTGTGCGCTTCCTCTGTAATCCCTCCTGGAAATTTAAGAACGTTGTGCATTTCCTCTGTAATTCCTCCTGGAAATGTAAGAACTTTACTTTATGGACTTCCTCTGTAATCCCTCCTGGAAATGTAAGAACTTTACTTTTTGCACTTCCTCTGTAATTCCTCCTGGAAATGTAAGAACTTTACTTTATGGACTTCCTCTGTAATTCCTCCTGGAAATGTAAGAACTTTACTTTTTGCACTTCCTCTGTTAATCCTCCTGGAAATGTAAGAACTCTACTTTGTGCACATCCCCTGTAATACCTCCTGGAAATGTAAGGACTCTACTTTCTGCACTTCCTCTTTAATTCCCCCTGGAAATGTAAGAACTTTACTTTATGCACTTCCTCTGTAATCCCTCCTGGAAATGTAAGAACTTTACTTTTTGCACTTCCACTGTAAATACTCCTGCAAATGTAAGAACTCTACTTTGTGCACATCCCCTGTAATCCCTCCTGGAAATGTAAGAACTCTACTTTGTACACTTCCTCTGTAATCCCTCCTGGAAATGTAAGGACTCTACTTTCTGCACTTCCTTTTTAATTCCTCATGGAAATGTAAGAATTTTACAATATGCACTTCCTCTGTAATCCCTCCTGGAAATGTAAGAACTGTACTTTGTGCACTTCCTCTGTAAATCCTCCTGGAAATGTAAGGACTCTACTTTGTGCACTTCCTCTTTAATTACTCCTGGAAATGTAAGAACTTTACTTTACGCACTTCCTCTGTAATCCCTCCTGGAAATGTAAGAACTTTACTTTATGCACTTCCTCTGTAATCCCTCCTGGAAATGTAAGAACTTTACTTTATGCACTTCCACTGTAATCTCTCCTGGAAATGTAAGAAATCTACTTTGTGCACTTCCTCTGTAATCCCTCCTGGAAATGTAAGAACTCTACTTTGTGCACTTCCTCTGTAATCCCTCCTGGAAATGTAAGGACTCTACTTTCTGCACTTCCTTTTTCATTCCTCGTGGAAATGTAAGAACTTTACCATATGCACTTCCTCTGTAATCCCGCCTGGAAATGTAAGAACTTTACATTGTGCACTTCCTCTGTAAATCCTCCTGGAAATGTAAGGACTCTACTTTGTGCACTTCCTCTTTAATTACTCCTGGAAATGTAAGAACTTTACTTTATGCACTTCCTCTGTAATCCCTCCTGGAAATGTAAGAACTTTACTTTATGCACTTCCTCTGTAGTCCCTCCTGGAAATGTAAGAACTTTACTTTATGCACTTCCACTGTAATCCCTCCTGGAAATGTAAGAAATCTACTTTGTACACTTCCTCTGTAATCCCTCCTGTAAATGTAAGAACTTTACTTTATGCACTTCCTCTGTAATCCCTCCTGGAAATGTAAGAACTTTACTTTATGCACTTCCTATGTAATCCCTCCTGGAAATGTAAGAAATCTACTTTGTGCACTTCCTCTGTAATCCCTCCTGGAAATGTAAGAACGTTGTGCATTTCCTCTGTAATTCCTCCTGGAAATGTAAGAACTTTACATTATGCACTTCCTCTGTAATCCCTCCTGGAAATGTAAGAACTTTACTTTATGCACTTCCTCTGTAATCCATCCTGGAAATATAAGAACTTTACTTTTTGCAATTCCTCTGTAAATACTCCTGGAAATGTAAGGACTCTACTTTGTGCACTTCCTCTTTAATTTCTCATGGAAATGTAAGAACTTTACTATACGCACTTCCTCTGTAATCCCTCCTGGAAATGTAAGGACTCTACTTTCTGCACTTCCTCTTTAGTTCCTCATGGAAATGTAAGAACTTTACTATATGCACTTCCTCTCCAAATCCTCCTGGAAATGTAAGAACTTTACTTTATGCACTTCCTCTGTAATCGCTCCTGGAAATGTAAGAACTTTACTTTGTGCACTTCCTCTGTAAATCCTCCTGGAAATGTAAGGACTCTACTTTGTGCACTTCCCCTTTAATTACTCCTGGAAATGTAAGAACTTTACTTTATGCACTTCCTCTGTAATACCTCCTGGAAATGTAAGAACTTTACTTTATGCACTTCCTCTGTAATCCCTCCTGGAAATGTAAGAACTTTACTTTATGCACTTCCTCTGTAATCCCTCCTGGAAATGTAAGAACTTTACTTTATGCACTTCCTCTGTAATCCCTCCTGGAAATGCAAGAACTTTACTTCACTTCCTCCGTAATCCCTCCTGGAAATGTAAGAAATCTACTTTGTGCACTTCCTCTGTAATTCCTCCTGGAAATGTAGGAACGTTGTGCATTTCCTCTGTAATTCCTCCTGGAAATGTAAGAACTTTACTTTATGGACTTCCTCTGTAATCCCTCCTGGAAATGTAAGAACTTTACTTTTTGCACTTCTTCTGTAATTCCTCCTGGAAATGTAAGAACTTTACTTTATGGACTTCCTCTGTAATTCCTCCTGGAAATGTAAGAACTTTACTTTATGCACTTCCTCTGTAATCCCTCCTGGAAATGTAAGAACTTTGCTTTATGCACTTACTCTGTAATCCCTCCTGGAAATGTATGAACTTTACTTTATGCACTTCCTCTGTAATCTCTCCTGGAAATGTAAGAACTTTACTTTATGCACTTCCTCTGTAATCCCTCCTGTAAATGTAAGAACTTTACTTTATGCACTTCCTCTGTAATCTCTCCTGGAAATGTAAGAACTCTACTTTGTGCACTTCCTCTGTAATCCCTCCTGGAAATGTAAGAACTTTACTTTATGCACTTCCTCTGTAATCCCTCCTGGAAATGTAAGAACTTTACTTTATGCACTTCCTCTGTAATCCCTCCTGGAAATGCAAGAACTTTACTTCACTTCCTCCGTAATCCCTCCTGGAAATGTAAGAAATCTACTTTGTGCACTTCCTCTGTAATTCCTCCTGGAAATGTAAGAACGTTGTGCATTTCCTCTGTAATTCCTCCTGGAAATGTAAGAACTTTACTTTATGGACTTCCTCTGTAATCCCTCCTGGAAATGTAAGAACTTTACTTTTTGCACTTCTTCTGTAATTCCTCCTGGAAATGTAAGAACTTTACTTTATGGACTTCCTCTGTAATTCCTCCTGGAAATGTAAGAACTTTACTTTATGCACTTCCTCTGTAATCCCTCCTGGAAATGTAAGAACTTTGCTTTATGCACTTCCTCTGTAATCCCTCCTGGAAATGTATGAACTTTACTTTATGCACTTCCTCTGTAATCTCTCCTGGAAATGTAAGAACTTTACTTTATGCACTTCCTCTGTAATCCCTCCTGGAAACGTAAGAAATCTACTTTGTGCACTTCCTCTGTAATCCCTCCTGGAAATGTAAGAATGTTGTGCATTTCCTCTGTAATTCCTCCTGGAAATGTAAGAACGTTACTTTCTGCACTTCGCCTGTAATCCCTCCTGGAAATGTAAGAACTTTACTTTATGGACTTCCTCTGTAATTCCTCCTGGAAATGTAAGAACTTTACATTATGCACTTCCTCTGTAATCCCTCCTGGAAATGTAAGAACTTTACTTTATGCACTTCCTCTGTAATCCCTCCTGGAAATGTAAGAAATCTACTTTGTGCACTTCCTCTGTAATCCCTCCTGGAAATGTAAGAATTCTGCTTTGTGCACTTCCTCTGTAATTCCTCCTGGAAATGTAAGAACGTTGTGCATTTCCTCTGTAATTCCTCCTGGAAATGTAAGAACTTTACTTTCTGCACTTCCCCTGTAATCCCTCCTGGAAATGTAAGGACTCTACTTTCTTCACTTCCTCTGTAATCCCTCCTGGAAATGTAAGAACTTTACTTTGTGCACTTCCTCTGTAAATCCTCCTGGAAATGTAAGGACTCTACTTTTTGCACTTCCTCTTTAATTACTCATGGAAATGTAAGAACTTTACTTTATGCACTTCCTCTGTAATCCCTCCTGGAAATGTAAGAACTTTACTTTATGCACTTCCTCTGTAATCCCACCTGGAAGTGTAAGAACTTTACTTTACGTACTTCCTCTGTAATCCCTCCTGGAAATGTAAGAACTTTACTTTATGCACTTCCTCTGTAATCCCTCCTGGAAATGCAAGAACTTTAATTCACTTCCTCCGTAATCCCTCCTGGAAATGTAAGAAATCTACTTTGTGCACTTCCTCTGTAATCCCTCCTGGAAATTTAAGAACGTTGTGCATTTCCTCTGTAATTCCTCCTGGAAATGTAAGAACTTTACTTTATGGACTTCCTCTGTAATCCCTCCTGGAAATGTAAGAACTTTACTTTTTGCACTTCCTCTGTAATTCCTCCTGGAAATGTAAGAACTTTACTTTATGGACTTCCTCTGTAATTCCTCCTGGAAATGTAAGAACTTTACTTTTTGCACTTCCTCTGTTAATCCTCCTGGAAATGTAAGAACTCTACTTTGTGCACATCCCCTGTAATACCTCCTGGAAATGTAAGGACTCTACTTTCTGCACTTCCTCTTTAATTCCCCCTGGAAATGTAAGAACTTTACTTTATGCACTTCCTCTGTAATCCCTCCTGGAAATGTAAGAACTTTACTTTTTGCACTTCCACTGTAAATACTCCTGCAAATGTAAGAACTCTACTTTGTGCACATCCCCTGTAATCCCTCCTGGAAATGTAAGAACTCTACTTTGTACACTTCCTCTGTAATCCCTCCTGGAAATGTAAGGACTCTACTTTCTGCACTTCATTTTTAATTCCTCATGGAAATGTAAGAACTTTACTATATGCACTTCTTCTGTAATCCCTCCTGGAAATGTAAGAACTTTACTTTGTGCACTTCCTCTGTAAATCCTCCTGGAAATGTAAGGACTCTACTTTGTGCACTTCCTCTTTAATTACTCCTGGAAATGTAAGAACTTTACTTTACGCACTTCCTCTGTAATCCCTCCTGGAAATGTAAGAACTTTACTTTATGCACTTCCTCTGTAATCCCTCCTGGAAATGTAAGAACTTTACTTTATGCACTTCCACTGTAATCCCTCCTGGAAATGTAAGAAATCTACTTTGTGCACTTCCTCTGTAATCCCTCCTGGAAATGTAAGAACTCTACTTTGTGCACTTCCTCTGTAATCCCTCCTGGAAATGTAAGGACTCTACTTTCTGCACTTCCTTTTTCATTTCTCATGGAAATGTAAGAACTTTACCATATGCACTTCTTCTGTAATCCCTCCTGGAAATGTAAGAACTTTACATTGTGCACTTCCTCTGTAAATCCTCCTGGAAATGTAAGGACTCTACTTTGTGCACTTCCTCTTTAATTACTCCTGGAAATGTAAGAACTTTACTTTATGCACTTCCTCTGTAATCCCTCCTGGAAATGTAAGAACTTTACTTTATGCACTTCCTCTGTAGTCCCTCCTGGAAATGTAAGAACTTTACTTTATGCACTTCCACTGTAATCCCTCCTGGAAATGTAAGAAATCTACTTTGTACACTTCCTCTGTAATCCCTCCTGGAAATGTAAGAACTTTACTTTATGCACTTCCTCTGTAATCCCTCCTGGAAATGTAAGAACTTTACTTTATGCACTTCCTATGTAATCTCTCCTGTAAATGTAAGAAATCTACTTTGTGCACTTCCTCTGTAATCCCTCCTGGAAATGTAAGAACGTTGTGCATTTCCTCTGTAATTCCTCCTGGAAATGTAAAAACTTTACATTATGCACTTCCTCTGTAATCCCTCCTGGAAATGTAAGAACTTTACTTTATGCACTTCCTCTGTAATCCCTCCTGGAAATGTAAGAACTTTACTTTTTGCAATTCCTCTGTAAATACTCCTGGAAATGTAAGGACTCTACTTTGTGCACTTCCTCTTTAATTCCTCATGGAAATGTAAGAACTTTACTATACGCACTTCCTCTGTAATCCCTCCTGGAAATGTAAGGACTCTACTTTCTGCACTTCCTCTTTAATTCCTCATGGAAATGTAAGAACTTTACTATATGCACTTCCTCTGTAAATCCTCCTGGAAATGTAAGAACTTTACTTCATGCACTTCCTCTGTAATCCCTCCTGGAAATGGAAGAACTTTACTTTGTGCACTTCCTCTGTAAATCCTCCTGGAAATGTAAGGACTCTACTTTGTGCACTTCCCCTTTAATTACTCCTGGAAATGTAAGAACTTTACTTTATGCACTTCCTCTGTAATACTTCCTGGAAATGTAAGAACTTTACTTTATGCACTTCCTCTGTAATCCCTCCTGGAAATGTAAGAACTTTACTTTATGCACTTCCTCTGTAATCCCTCCTGGAAATGTAAGAACTTTACTTTATGCACTTCCTCTGTAATCCCTCCTGGAAATGCAAGAACTTTACTTCACTTCCTCCGTAATCCCTCCTGGAAATGTAAGAAATCTACTTTGTGCACTTCCTCTGTAATTCCTCCTGGAAATGTAGGAACGTTGTGCATTTCCTCTGTAATTCCTCCTGGAAATGTAAGAACTTTACTTTATGGACTTCCTCTGTAATCCCTCCTGGAAATGTAAGAACTTTACTTTTTGCACTTCTTCTGTAATTCCTCCTGGAAATGTAAGAACTTTACTTTATGGACTTCCTCTGTAATTCCTCCTGGAAATGTAAGAACTTTACTTTATGCACTTCCTCTGTAATCCCTCCTGGAAATGTAAGAACTTTGCTTTATGCACTTACTCTGTAATCCCTCCTGGAAATGTATGAACTTTACTTTATGCACTTCCTCTGTAATCTCTCCTGGAAATGTAAGAACTTTACTTTATGCACTTCCTCTGTAATCCCTCCTGGAAATGTAAGAACTTTACTTTATGCACTTCCTCTGTAATCTCTCCTGGAAATGTAAGAACTCTACTTTGTGCACTTCCTCTGTAATCCCTCCTGGAAATGTAAGGACTCTACTTTCTGCACTTCATTTTTAATTCCTCATGGAAATGTAAGAACTTTACTATATGAACTTCCTCTGTAATCCCTCCTGGAAATGTAAGAACTTTACATTGTGCACTTCCTCTGTAAATCCTCCTGGAAATGTAAGGACTCTACTTTGTGCACTTCCTCTTTAATTACTCCTGGAAATGTAAGAACTTTACTTTATGCACTTCCTCTGTAATCCCTCCTGGAAATGTAAGAACTTTACTTTATGCACTTCCTCTGTAATCCCTCCTGGAAATGTAAGAACTTTACTTTATGCACTTCCACTGTAATCCCTCCTGGAAATGTAAGAAATCTACTTTGTACACTTCCTCTGTAATGCCTCCTGGAAATGTAAGAACTTTACTTTATGCACTTCCTCTGTAATCCCTCCTGGAAATGTAAGAACTTTACTTTATGCACTTCCTCTGTAATCCCTCCTGGAAATGTAAGAAATCTACTTTGTGCACTTCCTCTGTAATCCCTCCTGGAAATGTAAGAACTTTGTGCATTTCCTCTGTAATTCCTCCTGGAAATGTAAGAACTTTACTTTATGCACTTCCTCTGTAATCCCTCCTGGAAATGTAAGAAATTTACTTTGTACACTTCCTCTGTAATCCCTCCTGGAAATGTAAGAACTTTACTTTATGCACTTCCTCTGTAATCCCTCCTGGAAATGTAAGAACTTTACTTTATGCACTTCCTCTGTAATCCCTCCTGGAAATGTAAGAACTTTACTTTTTGCAATTCCTCTGTAAATACTCCTGGAAATGTAATGACTCTACTTTGTGCACTTCCTCTTTAATTCCTCATGAAAATGTAAGAACTTTACTATACGCACTTCCTCTGTAATCCCTCCTGGAAATGTAAGGACTCTACTTTGTGCACTTCCTCTTTAATTCCTCATGGAAATGTAAGAACTTTACTATATGCACTTCCTCTGTAAATCCTCCTGGAAATGTAAGAACTTTACTTTATGCACTTCCTCTGTAATCCCTCCTGGAAATGTAAGAACTTTACTTTGTGTACTTTCTCTGTAAATCCTCCTGGAAATGTAAGGACTCTACTTTGTGCACTTCCCCTTTAATTACTCTTGGAAATGTAAGAACTTTACTTTATGCACTTCCTCTGTAATCCCTCCTGGAAATGTAAGAACTTTACTTTATGCACTTCCTCTGTAATCCCTCCTGGAAATGTAAGAACTTTACTTTATGCACTTCCTCTGTAATCCCTCCTGGAAATGTAAGAACTTTACTTTATGCACTTCCTCTGTAATCCCTCCTGGAAATGTAAGAACTTTACTTTATGCACTTCCTCTGTAATCCCTCCTGGAAATGTAAGAAATCTACTTTGTGCACTTCCTCTGTAATTCCTCCTGGAAATGTAAGAACGTTGTGCATTTCCTCTGTAATTCCTCCTGGAAATGTAAGAACTTTACTTTATGGACTTCCTCTGTAATCCCTCCTGGAAATGTAAGAACTTTACTTTTTGCACTTCTTCTGTAATTCCTCCTGGAAATGTAAGAACTTTACTTTATGGACTTCCTCTGTAATTCCTCCTGGAAATGTAAGAACTTTACTTTATGCACTTCCTCTGTAATCCCTCCTGGAAATGTAAGAACTTTGCTTTATGCACTTCCTCTGTAATCCCTCCTGGAAATGTATGAACTTTACTTTATGCACTTCCTCTGTAATCTCTCCTGGAAATGTAAGAACTTTACTTTATGCACCTCCTCTGAAATCCCTCCTGGAAACGTAAGAAATCTACTTTGTGCACTTCCTCTGTAATCCCTCCTGGAAATGTAAGAACTCTACTTTGTGCACTTCCTCTGTAATCCCTCCTGGAAATGTAAGGACTCTACTTTCTGCACTTCCTTTTTCATTCCTCATGGAAATGTAAGAACTTTACCATATGCACTTCCTCTGTAATCCCTCCTGGAAATGTAAGAACTTTACATTGTGCACTTCCTCTGTAAATCCTCCTGGAAATGTAAGGACTCTACTTTGTGCACTTCCCCTTTAATTACTCCTGGAAATGTAAGAACTTTACTTTATGCACTTCCTCTGTAATCCCTCCTGGAAATGTAAGAACTTTACTTTATGCACTTCCTCTGTAATCCCTCCTGGAAATGTAAGAACTTTACTTTATGCACTTCCTCTGTAATCCCTCCTGGAAATGTAAGAACTTTACTTTATGCACTTCCTCTGTAATCCCTCCTGGAAATGTAAGAACTTTACTTTATGCACTTCCTCTGTAATCCCTCCTGGAAATGTAAGAAATCTACTTTGTGCACTTCCTCTGTAATTCCTCCTGGAAATGTAAGAACGTTGTGCATTTCCTCTGTAATTCCTCCTGGAAATGTAAGAACTTTACTTTATGGACTTCCTCTGTAATCCCTCCTGGAAATGTAAGAACTTTACTTTTTGCACTTCTTCTGTAATTCCACCTGGAAATGTAAGAACTTTACTTTATGGACTTCCTCTGTAATTCCTCCTGGAAATGTAAGAACTTTACTTTATGCACTTCCTCTGTAATCCCTCCTGGAAATGTAAGAACTTTGCTTTATGCACTTCCTCTGTAATCCCTTCTGGAAATGTATGAACTTTACTTTATGCACTTCCTCTGTAATCTCTCCTGGAAATGTAAGAACTTTACTTTATGCACCTCCTCTGAAATCCCTCCTGGAAACGTAAGAAATCTACTTTGTGCACTTCCTCTGTAATCCCTCCTGGAAATGTAAGGACTCTACTTTCTGCACTTCCTTTTTCATTCCTCATGGAAATGTAAGAACTTTACCATATGCACTTCCTCTGTAATCCCTCCTGGAAATGTAAGAACTTTACATTGTGCACTTCCTCTGTAAATCCTCCTGGAAATGTAAGGACTCTACTTTGTGCACTTCCTCTTTAATTACTCCTGGAAATGTAAGAACTTTACTTTATGCACTTCCTCTGTAATCCCTCCTGGAAATGTAAGAACTTTACTTTATGCACTTCCTCTGTAGTCCCTCCTGGAAATGTAAGAACTTTACTTTATGCACTTCCACTGTAATCTCTCCTGGAAATGTAAGAAATTTACTTTGTACACTTCCTCTGTAATCCCTCCTGGAAATGTAAGAACTTTACTTTATGCACTTCCTCTGTAATCCCTCCTGGAAATGTAAGAACTTTACTTTATGCACTTCCTATGTAATCCCTCCTGGAAATGTAAGAAATCTACTTTGTGCACTTCCTCTGTAATCCCTCCTGGAAATGTAAGAACGTTGTGCATTTCCTCTGTAATTCCTCCTGGAAATGTAAGAACTTTACATTATGCACTTCCTCTGTAATCCCTCCTGGAAATGTAAGAACTTTACTTTATGCACTTCCTTTGTAATCCCTCCTGGAAATGTAAGAAGTTTACTTTTTGCAATTCCTCTGTAAATACTCCTGGAAATGTAAGGACTCTACTTTGTGCACTTCCTCTTTAATTCCTCATGGAAATGTAAGAACTTTACTATACGCACTTCCTCTGTAATCCCTCCTGGAAATGTAAGGACTCTACTTTCTGCACTTCCTCTTTAATTCCTCATGGAAATGTAAGAACTTTACTATATGCACTTCCTCTGTAAATCCTCCTGGAAATGTAAGAACTTTACTTTATGCACTTCCTCTGTAATCCCTCCTGGAAATGTAAGAACTTTACTTTGTGTACTTCCTCTGTAAATCCTCCTGGAAATGTAAGGACTCTACTTTCTGCACTTCCTCTTTAATTACTCCTGGAAATGTAAGAACTTTACTTTATGCACTTCCTCTGTAATCCCTCCTGGAAATGTAAGAACTTTACTTTATACACTTCCTCTGTAATCCCTCCTGGAAATGTAAGAACTTTACTTTATGCACTTCCTCTGTAATCCCTCCTGGAAATGTAAGAACTTTACTTTATGCACTTCCTCTGTAATCCCTCCTGGAAATGCAAGAACTTTACTTCACTTCCTCCGTAATCCCTCCTGGAAATGTAAGAAATCTACTTTGTGCACTTCCTCTGTAATTCCTCCTGGAAATGTAAGAACTTTACTTTATGGACTTCCTCTGTAATCCCTCCTGGAAATGTAAGAACTTTACTTTTTGCACTTCTTCTGTAATTCCTCCTGGAAATGTAAGAACTTTACTTTATGGACTTCCTCTGTAATTCCTCCTGGAAATGTAAGAACTTTACTTTATGCACTTCCTCTGTAATCCCTCCTGGAAATGTAAGAACTTTGCTTTATGCACTTCCTCTGTAATCCCTCCTGGAAATGTATGAACTTTACTTTATGCACTTCCTCTGTAATCTCTCCTGGAAATGTAAGAACTTTACTTTATGCACTTCCTCTGTAATCCCTCCTGGAAACGTAAGAAATCTACTTTGTGCACTTCCTCTGTAATCCCTCCTGGAAATGTAAGAATGTTGTGCATTTCCTCTGTAATTCCTCCTGGAAATGTAAGAACGTTACTTTTTGCACTTCGCCTGTAATCCCTCCTGGAAATGTAAGAACTTTACTTTATGGACTTCCTCTGTAATTCCTCCTGGAAATGTAAGAACTTTACTTTATGCACTTCCTCTGTAATCCCTCCTGGAAATGTAAGGACTCTACTTTCTGCACTTCCTTTTTAATTCCTCATGGAAATGTAAGAACTTTACTATATGCACTTCCTCTGTAATCCCTCCTGGAAATGTAAGAATTTTACATTGTGCACTTCCTCTGTAAATCCTCCTGGAAATGTAAGGACTCTACTTTGTGCACTTCCTCTTTAATTACTCCTGGAAATGTAAGAACTTTACTTTATGCACTTCCTCTGTAATCCCTCCTGGAAATGTAAGAACTTTACTTTATGCACTTCCTCTGTAATCCCTCCTGGAAATGTAAGAACTTTACTTTATGCACTTCCACTGTAATCCCTCCTGGAAATGTAAGAAATCTACTTTGTACACTTCCTCTGTAATCCCTCCTGGAAATGTAAGAACTTTACTTTATGCACTTCCTCTGTAATCCCTCCTGGAAATGTACGAACTTTACTTTATGCACTTCCTATGTAATCCCTCCTGGAAATGTAAGAAATCTACTTTGTGCACTTCCTCTGTAATCCCTCCTGGAAATGTAAGAACGTTGTGCATTTCCTCTGTAATCCCTCCTGGAAATGTAAGAACGTTGTGCATTTCCTCTGTAATTCCTCCTGGAAATGTAAGAACTTTACTTTCTGCACTTCCGCTGTAATCCCTCCTGGAAATGTAAGGACTCTACTTTGTGCATTTCCTCGGTAATCCCTCCTGGAAATGTAAAAACTTTACTTTGTGCACTTCCTCTGTAAATCCTCCTGGAAATGTAAGGACTCTACTTTGTGCACTTCTTCTTTAATTACTCCTGGAAATGTAAGAACTTTACTTTATGCACTTCCTCTGTAATCCCTCCTGGAAATGTATGAACTTTACTTTATGCACTTCCTCTGTAATCCCTCCTGGAAATGTAAGAACTTTACTTTATGCACTTCCTCTGTAATCCCTCCTGGAAATGTAAGAACTTTACTTTGTGCACTTCCTCTGTAAATCCTCCTGGAAATGTAAGGACTCTACTTTGTGCACTTCTCCTTTAATTACTCCTGGAAATGTAAGAACTTTACTTTATGCACTTCCTCTGTAATCCCTCCTGGAAATGTAAGAACTTTACTTTATGCACTTCCTCTGTAATCCCTCCTGGAAATGTAAGAACTTTACTTTATGCACTTCCTCTGTAATCCCTCCTGGAAATGTAAGAACTTTACTTTATGCACTTCCTCTGTAATCCCTCCTGGAAATGCAAGAACTTTACTTCACTTCCTCCGTAATCCCTCCTGGAAATGTAAGAAATCTACTTTGTGCACTTCCTCTGTAATTCCTCCTGGAAATGTAAGAACGTTGTGCATTTCCTCTGTAATTCCTCCTGGAAATGTAAGAACTTTACTTTATGGACTTCCTCTGTAATCCCTCCTGGAAATGTAAGAACTTTACTTTTTGCACTTCTTCTGTAATTCCTCCTGGAAATGTAAGAACTTTACTTTATGGACTTCCTCTGTAATTCCTCCTGGAAATGTAAGAACTTTACTTTATGCACTTCCTCTGTAATCCCTCCTGGAAATGTAAGAACTTTGCTTTATGCACTTCCTCTGTAATCCCTCCTGGAAATGTATGAACTTTACTTTATGCACTTCCTCTGTAATTTCTCCTGGAAATGTAAGAACTTTACTTTATGCACTTCCTCTGTAATCCCTCCTGGAAACGTAAGAAATCTACTTTGTGCACTTCCTCTGTAATCCCTCCTGGAAATGTAAGAACGTTGTGCATTTCCTCTGTAATTCCTCCTGGAAATGTAAGAATGTTACTTTCTGCACTTCGCCTGTAATCCCTCCTGGAAATGTAAGAACTTTACTTTATGGACTTCCTCTGTAATTCCTCCTGGAAATGTAAGAACTTTACTTTATGCACTTCCTCTGTAATCCCTCCTGGAAATGTAAGAACTTTACTTTATGCACTTCCTCTGTAATCCCTCCTGGAAATGTAAGAAATCTACTTTGTGCACTTCCTCTGTAATCCCTCCTGGAAATGTAAGAATTCTACTTTGTGCACTTCCTCTGTAATCCCTCCTGGAAATGTAAGAACGTTGTGCATTTCCTCTGTAATTCCTCCTGGAAATGTAAGAACTTTACTTTCTGCACTTCCCCTGTAATCCCTCCTGGAAATGTAAGGACTCAACTTTGTGCACTTCCTCTGTAATCCCTCCTGGAAATGTAAGAACTTTACTTTGGGCACTTCCTCTGTAAATCCTTCTGGAAATGTAAGGACTCTACTTTTTGCACTTCCTCTTTAATTACTCATGGAAATGTAAGAACTTTACTTTATGCACTTCCTCTGTAATCCCTCCTGGAAATGTAAGAACTTTACTTTATGCACTTCCTCTGTAATCCCTCCTGGAAATGTAAGAACTTTACTTTACGCACTTCCTCTGTAATCCCTCCTGGAAATGTAAGAACTTTACTTTATGCACTTCCTCTGTAATCCCTCCTGGAAATGCAAGAACTTTAATTCACTTCCTCCGTAATCCCTCCTGGAAATGTAAGAAATCTACTTTGTGCGCTTCCTCTGTAATCCCTCCTGGAAATTTAAGAACGTTGTGCATTTCCTCTGTAATCCCTCCTGGAAATGTAAGAACTTTACTTTATGCACTTCCTCTGTAATCCCACCTGGAAATGTAAGAACTTTACTTTATGCACTTCCTCTGTAATCCCTCCTGGAAATGCAAGAACTTTAATTCACTTCCTCCGTAATCCCTCCTGGAAATGTAAGAAATCTACTTTGTGCGCTTCCTCTGTAATCCCTCCTGGAAATTTAAGAACGTTGTGCATTTCCTCTGTAATTCCTCCTGGAAATGTAAGAACTTTACTTTATGGACTTCCTCTGTAATTCCTCCTGGAAATGTAAGAACTTTACTTTTTGCACTTCCTCTGTTAATCCTCCTGGAAATGTAAGAACTCTACTTTGTGCACATCCCCTGTAATACCTCCTGGAAATGTAAGGACTCTACTTTCTGCACTTCCTCTTTAATTCCCCCTGGAAATGTAAGAACTTTACTTTATGCACTTCCTCTGTAATCCCTCCTGGAAATGTAAGAACTTTACTTTTTGCACTTCCACTGTAAATACTCCTGCAAATGTAAGAACTCTACTTTGTACACATCCCCTGTAATCCCTCCTGGAAATGTAAGAACTCTACTTTGTACACTTCCTCTGTAATCCCTCCTGGAAATGTAAGGACTCTACTTTCTGCACTTCCTTTTTAATTCCTCATGGAAATGTAAGAACTTTACTATATGCACTTCCTCTGTAATCCCTCCTGGAAATGTAAGAACTTTACTTTGTGCACTTCCTCTGTAAATCCTCCTGGAAATGTAAGGACTCTACTTTGTGCACTTCCTCTTTAATTACTCCTGGAAATGTAAGAACTTTACTTTACGCACTTCCTCTGTAATCCCTCCTGGAAATGTAAGAACTTTACTTTATGCACTTCCTCTGTAATCCCTCCTGGAAATGTAAGAACTTTACTTTATGCACTTCCACTGTAATCCCTCCTTGAAATGTAAGAAATCTACTTTGTGCACTTCCTCTGTAATCCCTCCTGGAAATATAAGAACTTTACTTTATGCACTTCCTCTGTAATCCCTCCTGCAAATGTAAGAACTTTACTTTATGCACTTCCTCTGTAATCCCTCCTGGAAATGTAAGAAATCTACTTTGTGCACTTTCTCTGTAATCCCTCCTGGAAATGTAAGAACGTTGTGCATTTCCTCTGTAATTCCTCCTGGAAATGTAAGAATTTTACATTATGCACTTCCTCTGTAATCCCTCCTGGAAATGTAAGAACTTTACTTTATGCACTTCCTCTGTAATCCCTCCTGGAAATGTAAGAACTTTACTTTTTGCACTTCCTCTGTAAATACTCCTGGAAATGTAAGGACTCTACTTTGTGCACTTCCTCTTTAATTCCTCATGGAAATGTAAGAACTTTACTATACGCACTTCCTCTGTAATCCCTCCTGGAAATGTAAGGACTCTACTTTCTGCACTTCCTCTTTAATTCCTCATGGAAATGTAAGAACTTTACTATATGCACTTCCTCTGTAAATCCTCCTGGAAATGTAAGAACTTTACTTTATGCACTTCCTCTGTAATCCCTCCTGGAAATGTAAGAACTTTACTTTGTGCACTTCCTCTGTAAATCCTCCTGGAAATGTAAGGACTCTACTTTGTGCACTTCCCCTTTAATTACTCCTGGAAATGTAAGAACTTTACTTTATGCACTTCCTCTGTAATCCCTCCTGGAAATGTAAGAACTTTACTTTATGCACTTCCTCTGTAATCCCTCCTGGAAATGTAAGAACTTTACTTTATGCACTTCCTCTGTAATCCCTCCTGGAAATGTAAGAACTTTACTTTATGCACTTCCTCTGTAATCCCTCCTGGAAATGCAAGAACTTTACTTCACTTCCTCCGTAATCCCTCCTGGAAATGTAAGAAATCTACTTTGTGCACTTCCTCTGTAATTCCTCCTGGAAATGTAAGAACGTTGTGCATTTCCTTTGTAATTCCTCCTGGAAATGTAAGAACTTTACTTTATGGACTTCCTCTGTAATCCCTCCTGGAAATGTAAGAACTTTACTTTTTGCACTTCTTCTGTAATTCCTCCTGGAAATGTAAGAACTTTACTTTATGGACTTCCTCTGTAATTCCTCATGGAAATGTAAGAACTTTACTTTATGCACTTCCTCTGTAATCCCTCCTGGAAATGTAAGAACTTTGCTTTATGCACTTCCTCTGTAATCCCTCCTGGAAATGTATGAACTTTACTTTATGCACTTCCTCTGTAATCTCTCCTGGAAATGTAAGAACTTTACTTTATGCACTTCCTCTGTAATCCCTCCTGGAAATGTAAGAAATCTACTTTGTGCACTTCCTCTGTAATCCCTCCTGGAAATGTAAGAACGTTGTGCATTTCCTCTGTAATTCCTCCTGGAAATGTAAGAACGTTACTTTCTGCACTTCGCCTGTAATCCCTCCTGGAAATGTAAGAACTTTACTTTATGGACTTCCTCTGTAATTCCTCCTGGAAATGTAAGAACTTTACTTTATGCACTTCCTCTGTAATCCCTCCTGGAAATGTAAGAACTTTACTTTATGCACTTCCTCTGTAATCCCTCCTGGAAATGTAAGAAATCTACTTTGTGCACTTCCTCTGTAATCCCTCCTGGAAATGTAAGAATTCTACTTTGTGCACTTCCTCTGTAATCCCTCCTGGAAATGTAAGAACGTTGTGGATTTCCTCTGTAATTCCTCCTGGAAATGTAAGAACTTTACTTTCTGCACTTCCCCTGTAATCCTTCCTGGAAATGTAAGGACTCTACTTTGTGCACTTCCTCTGTAATCCCTCCTGGAAATGTAAGAACTTTACTTTGTGCACTTCCTCTGTAAATCCTCCTGGAAATGTAAGGACTCTACTTTTTGTACTTCCTCTTTAATTACTCCTGGAAATGTAAGAACTTTACTTTATGCACTTCCTCTGTAATCCCTCCTGGAAATGTAAGAACTTTACTTTATGCACTTCCTCTGTAATCCCACCTGGAAATGTAAGAACTTTACTTTACGCACTTCCTCTGTAATCCCTCCTGGAAATGTAAGAACTTTACTTTATGCACTTCCTCTGTAATCCCTCCTGGAAATGCAAGAACTTTAATTCACTTCCTCCGTAATCCCTCCTGGAAATGTAAGAAATCTACTTTGTGCGCTTCCTCTGTAATCCCTCCTGGAAATTTAAGAACGTTGTGCATTTCCTCTGTAATTCCTCCTGGAAATGTAAGAACTTTACTTTATGGACTTCCTCTGTAATCCCTCCTGGAAATGTAAGAACTTTACTTTGTGCACTTCCTCTGTAAATCCTCCTGGAAATGTAAGGACTCTACTTTGTGCACTTCCTCTTTAATTACTCCTGGAAATGTAAGAACTTTACTTTACGCACTTCCTCTGTAATCCCTCCTGGAAATGTAAGAACTTTACTTTATGCACTTCCACTGTAATCCCTCCTGGAAATGTAAGAAATCTACTTTGTGCACTTCCTCTGTAATCCCTCCTGGAAATGTAAGAACTTTACTTTATGCACTTCCTCTGTAATCCCTCCTGGAAATGTAAGAACTTTACTTTATGCACTTCCTCTGTAATCCCTCCTGGAAATGTAAGAACTTTACTTTGTGCACTTCCTCTGTAAATCCTCCTGGAAATGTAAGGACTCTACTTTTTGCACTTCCTCTTTAATTACTCCTGGAAATGTAAGAACTTTACTTTATGCGCTTCCTCTGTAATCCCTCCTGGAAATGTAAGAACTTTACTTTATGCACTTCCTCTGTAATCCCACCTGGAAATGTAAGAACTTTACTTTACGCACTTCCTCTGTAATCCCTCCTGGAAATGTAAGAACTTTACTTTATGCACTTCCTCTGTAATCCCTCCTGGAAATGCAAGAACTTTAATTCACTTCCTCCGTAATCCCTCCTGGAAATGTAAGAAATCTACTTTGTGCACTTCCTCTGTAATCCCTCCTGGAAATTTAAGAACGTTGTGCATTTCCTCTGTAATTCCTCCTGGAAATGTAAGAACTTTACTTTATGGACTTCCTCTGTAATCCCTCCTGGAAATGTAAGAACTTTACTTTTTGCACTTCCTCTGTAATTCCTCCTGGAAATGTAAGAACTTTACTTTATGGACTTCCTCTGTAATTCCTCCTGGAAATGTAAGAACTTTACTTTTTGCACTTCCTCAGTTAATCCTCCTTTAAATGTAAGAACTCTACTTTGTGCACATCCCCTGTAATACCTCCTGGAAATGTAAGGACTCTACTTTCTGCACTTCCTCTTTAATTCCCCCTGGAAATGTAAGAACTTTACTTTATGCACTTCCTCTGTAATCCCTGCTGGAAATGTAAGAACTTTACTTTTTGCACTTCCACTGTAAATACTCCTGCAAATGTAAGAACTCTACTTTGTGCACATCCCCTGTAATCCCTCCTGGAAATGTAAGAACTCTACTTTGTACACTTCCTCTGTAATCCCTCCTGGAAATGTAAGGACTCTACTTTCTGCACTTCCTTTTTAATTCCTCATGGAAATGTAAGAACTTTACTATATGCACTTCCTCTGTAATCCCTCCTGGAAATGTAAGAACTTTACTTTGTGCACTTCCTCTGTAAATCCTCCTGGAAATGTAAGGACTCTACTTTGTGCACTTCCTCTTTAATTACTCCTGGAAATGTAAGAACTTTACTTTACGCACTTCCTCTGTAATCCCTCCTGGAAATGTAAGAACTTTACTTTATGCACTTCCACTGTAATCCCTCCTGGAAATGTAAGAAATCTACTTTGTGCACTTCCTCTGTAATCCCTCCTGGAAATGTAAGAACTTTACTTTATGCACTTCCTCTGTAATCCCTCCTGGAAATGTAAGAACTTTATTTTATGCCCTTCCTCTGTAATCCCTCCTGGAAATGTAAGAAATCTACTTTGTGCACTTTCTCTGTAATCCCTCCTGGAAATGTAAGAACGTTGTGCATTTCCTCTGTAATTCCTCCTGGAAATGTAAGAATTTTACATTATGCACTTCCTCTGTAATCCCTCCTGGAAATGTAAGAACTTTACTTTATGCACTTCCTCTGTAATCCCTCCTGGAAATGTAAGAACTTTACTTTTTGCACTTCCTCTGTAAATACTCCTGGAAATGTAAGGACTCTACTTTGTGCACTTCCTCTTTAATTCCTCATGGAAATGTAAGAACTTTACTATACGCACTTCCTCTGTAATCCCTCCTTGAAATGTAAGGACTCTACTTTCTGCACTTCCTCTTTAATTCCGCATGGAAATGTAAGAACTTTACTAAATGCACTTCCTCTGTAAATACTCCTGGAAATGTAAGAACTTTGCTTTATGCACTTCCTCTGTAATCCCTCCTGGAAATGTAAGAACTTTACTTTGTGCACTTCCTCTGTAAATCCTCCTGGAAATGTAAGAACTTTACTTTATGCACTTCCTCTGTAATCCCTCCTGGAAATGTAAGAACTTTACTTTGTGCACTTCCTCTGTAATCCCTCCTGGAAATGCAAGAACTTTACTTTGTGCACTTCCTCTGTAATCCCTCCTGGAAATGCAAGAACTTTACTTCACTTCCTCCGTAAACCCTCCTGGAAATGTAAGAAATCTACTTTGTGCATTTCCTCTGTAATTCCTCCTGGAAATGTAAGAACGTTGTGCATTTCCTCTGTAATTCCTCCTGGAAATGTAAGAACTTTACTTTATGGACTTCCTCTGTAATCCCTCCTGGAAATGTAAGAACTTTACTTTTTGCACTTCCTCTGTAATTCCTCCTGGAAATGTAAGAACTTTACTTTATGGACTTCCTCTGTAAGTCCTCCTGGAAATGTAAGAACTTTACTTTATGCACTTCCTCTGTAATCCCTCCTGGAAATGTAAGAACTTTGCTTTATGCACTTCCTCTGTAATCCCTCCTGGAAATGTAAGAACTTTACTTTATGCACTTCCTCTGTAATCCCTCCTGGAAATGTAAGAACTTTACTTTATGCACTTCCTCTGTAATCCCTCCTGGAAATGTAAGAAATCTACTTTGTGCACTTCCTCTGTAATCCCTCCTGGAAATGTAAGAACGTTGTGCATTTCCTCTGTAATTCCTCCTGGAAATGTAAGAACTTTACTTTCTGCACTTCCGCTGTAATCCCTCCTGGAAATGTAAGGACTCTACTTTGTGCATTTCCTCTGTAATCCCTCCTGGAAATGTAAGAACTTTACTTTGTGCACTTCCTCTGTAAATCCTCCTGGAAATGTAAGGACTCTACTTTGTGCACTTCTTCTTTAATTACTCCTGGAAATGTAAGAACTTTACTATATGCACTTCCTCTGTAATCCCGCCTGGAAATGTATGAACTTTACTTTATGCACTTCCTCTGTAATCCCTCCTGGAAATGTAAGAACATTATTTTATGCACTTCCTCTCTAATCCCTCCTGGAAATGTAAGAACTTTACTTTATGCACTTCCTCTGTAATCCCTCCTGGAAATGTAAGAACTCTACTTTGTGCACTTCCTCTGTAATCCCTCCTGGAAATGTAAGGACTCTACTTTCTGCACTTCCTTTTTCATTTCTCATGGAAATGTAAGAACTTTACCATATGCACTTCCTCTGCAATCCCTCCTGGAAATGTAAGAACTTTACATTGTGCACTTCCTCTGTAAATCCTCCTGGAAATGTAAGGACTCTACTTTGTGCACTTCCTCTTTAATTACTCCTGGAAATGTAAGAACTTTACTTTATGCACTTCCTCTGTAATCCCTCCTGGAAATGTAAGAACTTTACTTTATGCACTTCCTCTGTAGTCCCTCCTGGAAATGTAAGAACTTTACTTTATGCACTTCCACTGTAATCCCTCCTGGAAATGTAAGAAATCTACTTTGTACACTTCCTCTGTAATCCCTCCTGGAAATGTAAGAACTTTACTTTATGCACTTCCTCTGTAATCCCTCCTGGAAATGTAAGAACTTTACTTTATGCACTTCCTATGTAATCTCTCCTGGAAATGTAAGAAATCTACTTTGTGCACTTCCTCTGTAATCCCTCCTGGAAATGTAAGAACGTTGTGCATTTCCTCTGTAATTCCTCCTGGAAATTTAAGAACTTTACATTATGCACTTCCTCTGTAATCCCTCCTGGAAATTTAAGAACTTTACTTTATGCACTTCCTCTGTAATCCCTCCTGGAAATGTAAGAACTTCACTTTTTGCAATTCCTCTGTAAATACTCCTGGAAATGTAAGGACTCTACTTTGTGCACTTCCTCTTTAATTCCTCATGGAAATGTAAGAACTTTACTATACGCACTTCCTCTGTAATCCCTCCTGGAAATGTAAGGACTCTACTTTCTGCACTTCCTCTTTAATTCCTCATGGAAATGTAAGAACTTTACTATATGCACTTCCTCTGTAAATCCTCCTGGAAATGTAAGAACTTTACTTTATGCACTTCCTCTGTAATCCCTCCTGGAAATGTAAGAACTTTACTTTGTGCACTTCCTCTGTAAATCCTCCTGGAAATGTAAGGACTCTACTTTGTGCACTTCCCCTTTAATTACTCCTGGAAATGTAACAACTTTACTTTATGCACTTCCTCTGTAATACCTCCTGGAAATGTAAGAACTTTACTTTATGCACTTCCTCTGTAATTCCTCCTGGAAATGTAAGAACTTTACTTTATGCACTTCCTCTGTAATCCCTCCTGGAAATGTAAGAACTTTACTTTATGCACTTCCTCTGTAATCCCTCCTGGAAATGCAAGAAGTTTACTTCACTTCCTCCGTAATCCCTCCTGGAAATGTAAGAAATCTACTTTGTGCACTTCCTCTGTAATTCCTCCTGGAAATGTAGGAACGTTGTGCATTTCCTCTGTAATTCCTCCTGGAAATGTAAGAACTTTACTTTATGGACTTCCTCTGTAATCCCTCCTGGAAATGTAAGAACTTTACTTTTTGCACTTCTTCTGTAATTCCTCCTGGAAATGTAAGAACTTTACTTTATGGACTTCCTCTGTAATTCCTCCTGGAAATGTAAGAACTTTACTTTATGCACTTCCTCTGTAATCCCTCCTGGAAATGTAAGAACTTTGCTTTATGCACTTACTCTGTAATCCCTCCTGGAAATGTATGAACTTTACTTTATGCACTTCCTCTGTAATCTCTCCTGGAAATGTAAGAACTTTACTTTATGCACTTCCTCTGTAATCCCTCCTGGAAATGTAAGAACTTTACTTTATGCACTTCCTCTGTAATCTCTCCTGGAAATGTAAGAACTCTACTTTGTGCACTTCCTCTGTAATCCCTCTTGGAAATGTAAGGACTCTACTTTCTGCACTTCCTTTTTAATTCCTCATGGAAATGTAAGAACTTTACTATATGCACTTCCTCTGTAATCCCTCCTGGAAATGTAAGAACTTTACATTGTGCACTTCCTCTGTAAATCCTCCTGGAAATGTAAGGACTCTACTTTGTGCACTTCCTCTTTAATTACTCCTGGAAATGTAAGAACTTTACTTTATGCACTTCCTCTGTAATCCCTCCTGGAAATGTAAGAACTTTACTTTATGCACTTCCTCTGTAATCCCTCCTGGAAATGTAAGAACTTTACTTTATGCACTTCCACTGTAATCCCTCCTGGAAATGTAAGAAATCTACTTTGTACACTTCCTCTGTAATGCCTCCTGGAAATGTAAGAACTTTACTTTATGCACTTCCTCTGTAATCCCTCCTGGAAATGTAAGAACTTTACTTTATGCACTTCCTCTGTAATCCCTCCTGGAAATGTAAGAAATCTACTTTGTGCACTTCCTCTGTAATCCCTCCTGGAAATGTAAGAACTTTGTGCATTTCCTCTGTAATTCCTCCTGGAAATGTAAGAACTTTACTTTATGCACTTCCTCTGTAATCCCTCCTGGAAATGTAAGAAATTTACTTTGTACACTTCCTCTGTAATCCCTCCTGGAAATGTAAGAACTTTACTTTATGCACTTCCTCTGTAATCCCTCCTGGAAATGTAAGAACTTTACTTTATGCACTTCCTCTGTAATCCCTCCTGGAAATGTAAGAACTTTACTTTTTGCAATTCCTCTGTAAATACTCCTGGAAATGTAATGACTCTACTTTGTGCACTTCCTCTTTAATTCCTCATGAAAATGTAAGAACTTTACTATACGCACTTCCTCTGTAATCCCTCCTGGAAATGTAAGGACTCTACTTTGTGCACTTCCTCTTTAATTCCTCATGGAAATGTAAGAACTTTACTATATGCACTTCCTCTGTAAATCCTCCTGGAAATGTAAGAACTTTACTTTATGCACTTCCTCTGTAATCCCTCCTGGAAATGTAAGAACTTTACTTTGTGCACTTCCTCTGTAAATCCTCCTGGAAATGTAAGGACTCTACTTTGTGCACTTCCCCTTTAATTACTCCTGGAAATGTAAGAACTTTACTTTATGCACTTCCTCTGTAATCCCTCCTGGAAATGTAAGAACTTTACTTTATGCACTTCCTCTGTAATCCCTCCTGGAAATGTAAGAACTTTACTTTATGCACTTCCTCTGTAATCCCTCCTGGAAATGTAAGAACTTTACTTTATGCACTTCCTCTGTAATCCCTCCTGGAAATGTAAGAACTTTACTTTATGCACTTCCTCTGTAATCCCTCCTGGAAATGTAAGAAATCTACTTTGTGCACTTCCTCTGTAATTCCTCCTGGAAATGTAAGAACGTTGTGCATTTCCTCTGTAATTCCTCCTGGAAATGTAAGAACTTTACTTTATGGACTTCCTCTGTAATCCCTCCTGGAAATGTAAGAACTTTACTTTTTGCACTTCTTCTGTAATTCTTCCTGGAAATGTAAGAACTTTACTTTATGGACTTCCTCTGTAATTCCTCCTGGAAATGTAAGAACTTTACTTTATGCACTTCCTCTGTAATCCCTCCTGGAAATGTAAGAACTTTGCTTTATGCACTTCCTCTGTAATCCCTCCTGGAAATGTATGAACTTTACTTTATGCACTTCCTCTGTAATCTCTCCTGGAAATGTAAGAACTTTACTTTATGCACCTCCTCTGAAATCCCTCCTGGAAACGTAAGAAATCTACTTTGTGCACTTCCTCTGTAATCCCTCCTGGAAATGTAAGAACGTTGTGCATTTCCTCTGTAATTCCTCCTGGAAATGTAAGAACTTTACATTATGCACTTCCTCTGTAATCCCTCCTGGAAATGTAAGAACTTTACTTTATGCACTTCCTCTGTAATCCCTCCTGGAAATGTAAGAACTTTACTTTTTGCAATTCCTCTGTAAATACTCCTGGAAATGTAAGGACTCTACTTTGTGCACTTCCTCTTTAATTCCTCATGGAAATGTAAGAACTTTACTATACGCACTTCCTCTGTAATCCCTCCTGGAAATGTAAGGACTCTACTTTCTGCACTTCCTCTTTAATTCCTCATGGAAATGTAAGAACTTTACTATATGCACTTCCTCTGTAAATCCTCCTGGAAATGTAAGAACTTTACTTTATGCACTTCCTCTGTAATCCCTCCTGGAAATGTAAGAACTTTACTTTGTGCACTTCGTCTGTAAATCCTCCTGGAAATGTAAGGACTCTACTTTGTGCACTTCCCCTTTAATTACTCCTGGAAATGTAAGAACTTTACTTTATGCACTTCCTCTGTAATACCTCCTGGAAATGTAAGAACTTTACTTTATGCACTTCCTCTGTAATCCCTCCTGGAAATGTAAGAACTTTACTTTATGCACTTCCTCTGTAATCCCTCCTGGAAATGTAAGAACTTTACTTTATGCACTTCCTCTGTAATCCCTCCTGGAAATGCAAGAACTTTACTTCACTTCCTCCGTAATCCCTCCTGGAAATGTAAGAAATCTACTTTGTGCACTTCCTCTGTAATTCCTCCTGGAAATGTAGGAACGTTGTGCATTTCCTCTGTAATTCCTCCTGGAAATGTAAGAACTTTACTTTATGGACTTCCGATGTAATCCCTCCTGGAAATGTAAGAACTTTACTTTTTGCACTTCTTCTGTAATTCCTCCTGGAAATGTAAGAACTTTACTTTATGGACTTCCTCTGTAATTCCTCCTGGAAATGTAAGAACTTTACTTTATGCACTTCCTCTGTAATCCCTCCTGGAAATGTAAGAACTTTGCTTTATGCACTTACTCTGTAATCCCTCCTGGAAATGTATGAACTTTACTTTATGCACTTCCTCTGTAATCTCTCCTGGAAATGTAAGAACTTTACTTTATGCACTTCCTCTGTAATCCCTCCTGGAAATGTAAGAACTTTACTTTATGCACTTCCTCTGTAATCTCTCCTGGAAATGTAAGAACTCTACTTTGTGCACTTCCTCTGTAATCCCTCCTGGAAATGTAAGGACTCTACTTTCTGCACTTCCTTTTTAATTCCTCATGGAAATGTAAGAACTTTACTATATGCACTTCCTCTGTAATCCCTCCTGGAAATGTAAGAACTTTACATTGTGCACTTCCTCTGTAAATCCTCCTGGAAATGTAAGGACTCTACTTTGTGCACTTCCTCTTTAATTACTCCTGGAAATGTAAGAACTTTACTTTATGCACTTCCTCTGTAATCCCTCCTGGAAATGTAAGAACTTTACTTTATGCACTTCCTCTGTAATCCCTCCTGGAAATGTAAGAACTTTACTTTATGCACTTCCACTGTAATCCCTCCTGGAAATGTAAGAAATCTACTTTGTACACTTCCTCTGTAATGCCTCCTGGAAATGTAAGAACTTTACTTTATGCACTTCCTCTGTAATCCCTCCTGGAAATGTAAGAACTTTACTTTATGCACTTCCTCTGTAATCCCTCCTGGAAATGTAAGAAATCTACTTTGTGCACTTCCTCTGTAATCCCTCCTGGAAATGTAAGAACTTTGTGCATTTCCTCTGTAATTCCTCCTGGAAATGTAAGAACTTTACTTTATGCACTTCCTCTGTAATCCCTCCTGGAAATGTAAGAAATTTACTTTGTACACTTCCTCTGTAATCCCTCCTGGAAATGTAAGAACTTTACTTTATGCACTTCCTCTGTAATCCCTCCTGGAAATGTAAGAACTTTACTTTATGCACTTCCTCTGTAATCCCTCCTGGAAATGTAAGAACTTTACTTTTTGCAATTCCTCTGTAAATACTCCTGGAAATGTAATGACTCTACTTTGTGCACTTCCTCTTTAATTCCTCATGAAAATGTAAGAACTTTACTATACGCACTTCCTCTGTAATCCCTCCTGGAAATGTAAGAACTCTACTTTGTGCACTTCCTCTTTAATTCCTCATGGAAATGTAAGAACTTTACTATATGCACTTCCTCTGTAAATCCTCCTGGAAATGTAAGAACTTTACTTTATGCACTTCCTCTGTAATCCCTCCTGGAAATGTAAGAACTTTACTTTGTGCACTTCCTCTGTAAATCCTCCTGGAAATGTAAGAACGTTGTGCATTTCCTCTGTAATTCCTCCTGGAAATGTAAGAACTTTACTTTATGGACTTCCTCTGTAATCCCTCCTGGAAATGTAAGAACTTTACTTTTTGCACTTCTTCTGTAATTCTTCCTGGAAATGTAAGAACTTTACTTTATGGACTTCCTCTGTAATTCCTCCTGGAAATGTAAGAACTTTACTTTATGCACTTCCTCTGTAATCCCTCCTGGAAATGTAAGAACTTTGCTTTATGCACTTCCTCTGTAATCCCTCCTGGAAATGTATGAACTTTACTTTATGCACTTCCTCTGTAATCTCTCCTGGAAATGTAAGAACTTTACTTTATGCACCTCCTCTGAAATCCCTCCTGGAAACGTAAGAAATCTACTTTGTGCACTTCCTCTGTAATCCCTCCTGGAAATGTAAGAACGTTGTGCATTTCCTCTGTAATTCCTCCTGGAAATGTAAGAACTTTACATTATGCACTTCCTCTGTAATCCCTCCTGGAAATGTAAGAACTTTACTTTATGCACTTCCTCTGTAATCCCTCCTGGAAATGTAAGAACTTTACTTTTTGCAATTCCTCTGTAAATACTCCTGGAAATGTAAGGACTCTACTTTGTGCACTTCCTCTTTAATTCCTCATGGAAATGTAAGAACTTTACTATACGCACTTCCTCTGTAATCCCTCCTGGAAATGTAAGGACTCTACTTTCTGCACTTCCTCTTTAATTCCTCATGGAAATGTAAGAACTTTACTATATGCACTTCCTCTGTAAATCCTCCTGGAAATGTAAGAACTTTACTTTATGCACTTCCTCTGTAATCCCTCCTGGAAATGTAAGAACTTTACTTTGTGCACTTCCTCTGTAAATCCTCCTGGAAATGTAAGGACTCTACTTTGTGCACTTCCCCTTTAATTACTCCTGGAAATGTAAGAAATTTACTTCATGCACTTCCTCTGTAATACCTCCTGGAAATGTAAGAACTTTACTTTATGCACTTCCTCTGTAATCCCTCCTGGAAATGTAAGAACTTTACTTTATGCACTTCCTCTGTAATCCCTCCTGGAAATGTAAGAACTTTACTTTATGCACTTCCTCTGTAATCCCTCCTGGAAATGCAAGAACTTTACTTCACTTCCTCCGTAATCCCTCCTGGAAATGTAAGAAATCTACTTTGTGCACTTCCTCTGTAATTCCTCCTGGAAATGTAGGAACGTTGTGCATTTCCTCTGTAATTCCTCCTGGAAATGTAAGAACTTTACTTTATGGACTTCCGATGTAATCCCTCCTGGAAATGTAAGAACTTTACTTTTTGCACTTCTTCTGTAATTCCTCCTGGAAATGTAAGAACTTTACTTTATGGACTTCCTCTGTAATTCCTCCTGGAAATGTAAGAACTTTACTTTATGCACTTCCTCTGTAATCCCTCCTGGAAATGTAAGAACTTTGCTTTATGCACTTACTCTGTAATCCCTCCTGGAAATGTATGAACTTTACTTTATGCACTTCCTCTGTAATCTCTCCTGGAAATGTAAGAACTTTACTTTATGCACTTCCTCTGTAATCCCTCCTGGAAATGTAAGAACTTTACTTTATGCACTTCCTCTGTAATCTCTCCTGGAAATGTAAGAACTCTACTTTGTGCACTTCCTCTGTAATCCCTCCTGGAAATGTAAGGACTCTACTTTCTGCACTTCCTTTTTAATTCCTCATGGAAATGTAAGAACTTTACTATATGCACTTCCTCTGTAATCCCTCCTGGAAATGTAAGAACTTTACATTGTGCACTTCCTCTGTAAATCCTCCTGGAAATGTAAGGACTCTACTTTGTGCACTTCCTCTTTAATTACTCCTGGAAATGTAAGAACTTTACTTTATGCACTTCCTCTGTAATCCCTCCTGGAAATGTAAGAACTTTACTTTATGCACTTCCTCTGTAATCCCTCCTGGAAATGTAAGAACTTTACTTTATGCACTTCCACTGTAATCCCTCCTGGAAATGTAAGAAATCTACTTTGTACACTTCCTCTGTAATGCCTCCTGGAAATGTAAGAACTTTACTTTATGCACTTCCTCTGTAATCCCTCCTGGAAATGTAAGAACTTTACTTTATGCACTTCCTCTGTAATCCCTCCTGGAAATGTAAGAAATCTACTTTGTGCACTTCCTCTGTAATCCCTCCTGGAAATGTAAGAACTTTGTGCATTTCCTCTGTAATTCCTCCTGGAAATGTAAGAACTTTACTTTATGCACTTCCTCTGTAATCCCTCCTGGAAATGTAAGAAATTTACTTTGTACACTTCCTCTGTAATCCCTCCTGGAAATGTAAGAACTTTACTTTATGCACTTCCTCTGTAATCCCTCCTGGAAATGTAAGAACTTTACTTTATGCACTTCCTCTGTAATCCCTCCTGGAAATGTAAGAACTTTACTTTTTGCAATTCCTCTGTAAATACTCCTGGAAATGTAATGACTCTACTTTGTGCACTTCCTCTTTAATTCCTCATGAAAATGTAAGAACTTTACTATACGCACTTCCTCTGTAATCCCTCCTGGAAATGTAAGAACTCTACTTTGTGCACTTCCTCTTTAATTCCTCATGGAAATGTAAGAACTTTACTATATGCACTTCCTCTGTAAATCCTCCTGGAAATGTAAGAACTTTACTTTATGCACTTCCTCTGTAATCCCTCCTGGAAATGTAAGAACTTTACTTTGTGCACTTCCTCTGTAAATCCTCCTGGAAATGTAAGGACTCTACTTTGTGCACTTCCCCTTTAATTACTCCTGGAAATGTAAGAACTTTACTTTATGCACTTCCTCTGTAATCCCTCCTGGAAATGTAAGAACTTTACTTTATGCACTTCCTCTGTAATCCCTCCTGGAAATGTAAGAACTTTACTTTATGCACTTCCTCTGTAATCCCTCCTGGAAATGTAAGAACTTTACTTTATGCACTTCCTCTGTAATCCCTCCTGGAAATGTAAGAACTTTACTTTATGCACTTCCTCTGTAATCCCTCCTGGAAATGTAAGAAATCTACTTTGTGCACTTCCTCTGTAATTCCTCCTGGAAATGTAAGAACGTTGTGCATTTCCTCTGTAATTCCTCCTGGAAATGTAAGAACTTTACTTTATGGACTTCCTCTGTAATCCCTCCTGGAAATGTAAGAACTTTACTTTTTGCACTTCTTCTGTAATTCCTCCTGGAAATGTAAGAACTTTACTTTATGGACTTCCTCTGTAATTCCTCCTGGAAATGTAAGAACTTTACTTTATGCACTTCCTCTGTAATCCCTCCTGGAAATGTAAGAACTTTGCTTTATGCACTTCCTCTGTAATCCCTCCTGGAAATGTATGAACTTTACTTTATGCACTTCCTCTGTAATCTCTCCTGGAAATGTAAGAACTTTACTTTATGCACCTCCTCTGAAATCCCTCCTGGAAACGTAAGAAATCTACTTTGTGCACTTCCTCTGTAATCCCTCCTGGAAATGTAAGAACTCTACTTTGTGCACTTCCTCTGTAATCCCTCCTGGAAATGTAAGGACTCTACTTTCTGCACTTCCTTTTTCATTCCTCATGGAAATGTAAGAACTTTACCATATGCACTTCCTCTGTAATCCCTCCTGGAAATGTAAGAACTTTACATTGTGCACTTCCTCTGTAAATCCTCCTGGAAATGTAAGGACTCTACTTTGTGCACTTCCCCTTTAATTACTCCTGGAAATGTAAGAACTTTACTTTATGCACTTCCTCTGTAATCCCTCCTGGAAATGTAAGAACTTTACTTTATGCACTTCCTCTGTAATCCCTCCTGGAAATGTAAGAACTTTACTTTATGCACTTCCTCTGTAATCCCTCCTGGAAATGTAAGAACTTTACTTTATGCACTTCCTCTGTAATCCCTCCTGGAAATGTAAGAACTTTACTTTATGCAATTCCTCTGTAATCCCTCCTGGAAATGTTAGAAATCTACTTTGTGCACTTCCTCTGTAATTCCTCCTGGAAATGTAAGAACGTTGTGCATTTCCTCTGTAATTCCTCCTGGAAATGTAAGAACTTTACTTTATGGACTTCCTCTGTAATCCCTCCTGGAAATGTAAGAACTTTACTTTTTGCACTTCTTCTGTAATTCCTCCTGGAAATGTAAGAACTTTACTTTATGGACTTCCTCTGTAATTCCTCCTGGAAATGTAAGAACTTTACTTTATGCACTTCCTCTGTAATCCCTCCTGGAAATGTAAGAACTTTGCTTTATGCACTTCCTCTGTAATCCCTCCTGGAAATGTATGAACTTTACTTTATGCACTTCCTCTGTAATCTCTCCTGGAAATGTAAGAACTTTACTTTATGCACCTCCTCTGAAATCCCTCCTGGAAACGTAAGAAATCTACTTTGTGCACTTCCTCTGTAATCCCTCCTGGAAATGTAAGAACTCTACTTTGTGCACTTCCTCTGTAATCCCTCCTGGAAATGTAAGGACTCTACTTTCTGCACTTCCTTTTTCATTCCGCATGGAAATGTAAGAACTTTACCATATGCACTTCCTCTGTAATCCCTCCTGGAAATGTAAGAACTTTACATTGTGCACTTCCTCTGTAAATCCTCCTGGAAATGTAAGGACTCTACTTTGTGCACTTCCTCTTTAATTACTCCTGGAAATGTAAGAACTTTACTTTATGCACTTCCTCTGTAATCCCTCCTGGAAATGTAAGAACTTTACTTTATGCACTTCCTCTGTAGTCCCTCCTGGAAATGTAAGAACTTTACTTTATGCACTTCCACTGTAATCCCTCCTGGAAATGTAAGAAATTTACTTTGTACACTTCCTCTGTAATCCCTCCTGGAAATGTAAGAACTTTACTTTATGCACTTCCTCTGTAATCCCTCCTGGAAATGTAAGAACTTTACTTTATGCACTTCCTATGTAATCCCTCCTGGAAATGTAAGAAATCTACTTTGTGCACTTCCTCTGTAATCCCTCCTGGAAATGTAAGAACGTTGTGCATTTCCTCTGTAATTCCTCCTGGAAATGTAAGAACTTTACATTATGCACTTCCTCTGTAATCCCTCCTGGAAATGTAAGAACTTTACTTTATGCACTTCCTTTGTAATCCCTCCTGGAAATGTAAGAAGTTTACTTTTTGCAATTTCTCTGTAAATACTCCTGGAAATGTAAGGACTCTACTTTGTGCACTTCCTCTTTAATTCCTCTTGGAAATGTAAGAACTTTACTATACGCACTTCCTCTGTAATCCCTCCTGGAAATGTAAGGACTCTACTTTCTGCACTTCCTCTTTAATTCCTCATGGAAATGTAAGAACTTTACTATATGCACTTCCTCTGTAAATCCTCCTGGAAATGTAAGAACTTTACTTTATGCACTTCCTCTGTAATCCCTCCTGGAAATGTAAGAACTTTACTTTGTGTACTTCCTCTGTAAATCCTCCTGGAAATGTAAGGACTCTACTTTGTGCACTTCCCCTTTAATTACTCCTGGAAATGTAAGAACTTTACTTTATGCACTTCCTCTGTAATCCCTCCTGGAAATGTAAGAACTTTACTTTATGCACTTCCTCTGTAATCCCTCCTGGAAATGTAAGAACTTTACTTTATGCACTTCCTCTGTAATCCCTCCTGGAAATGTAAGAACTTTACTTTATGCACTTCCTCTGTAATCCCTCCTGGAAATGCAAGAACTTTACTTCACTTCCTCCGTAATCCCTCCTGGAAATGTAAGAAATCTACTTTGTGCACTTCCTCTGTAATTCCTCCTGGAAATGTAGGAACGTTGTGCATTTCCTCTGTAATTCCTCCTGGAAATGTAAGAACTTTACTTTATGGACTTCCTCTGTAATCCCTCCTGGAAATGTAAGAACTTTACTTTTTGCACTTCTTCTGTAATTCCTCCTGGAAATGTAAGAACTTTACTTTATGGACTTCCTCTGTAATTCCTCCTGGAAATGTAAGAACTTTACTTTATGCACTTCCTCTGTAATCCCTCCTGGAAATGTAAGAACTTTGCTTTATGCACTTCCTCTGTAATCCCTCCTGGAAATGTATGAACTTTACTTTATGCACTTCCTCTGTAATCTCTCCTGGAAATGTAAGAACTTTACTTTATGCATTTCCTCTGTAATCCCTCCTGGAAATGTAAGAATGTTGTGCATTTCCTCTGTAATTCCTCCTGGAAATGTAAGAACGTTACTTTTTGCACTTCGCCTGTAATCCCTCCTGGAAATGTAAGAACTTTACTTTATGGACTTCCTCTGTAATTCCTCCTGGAAATGTAAGAACTTTACTTTATGTACTTCCTCTGTAATCCCTCCTGGAAATGTAAGGACTCTACTTTCTGCACTTCCTTTTTAATTCCTCATGGAAATGTAAGAACTTTACTATATGCACTTCCTCTGTAATCCCTCCTGGAAATGTAAGAATTTTACATTGTGCACTTCCTCTGTAAATCCTCCTGGAAATGTAAGCACTCTACTTTGTGCACTTCCTCTTTAATTACTCCTGGAAATGTAAGAACTTTACTTTATGCACTTCCTCTGTAATCCCTCCTGGAAATGTAAGAACTTTACTTTATGCACTTCCTCTGTAATCCCTCCTGGAAATGTAAGAACTTTACTTTATGCACTTCCACTGTAATCCCTTCTGGAAATGTAAGAAATCTACTTTGTACACTTCCTCTGTAATCCCTCCTGGAAATGTAAGAACTTTACTTTATGCACTTCCTCTGTAATCCCTCCTGGAAATGTAAGAACTTTACTTTATGCACTTCCTATGTAATCCCTCCTGGAAATGTAAGAAATCTACTTTGTGCACTTCCTCTGTAATCCCTCCTGGAAATGTAAGAACGTTGTGCATTTCCTCTAATACCTACTGGAAATGTAAGAACGTTGTGCATTTCCTCTGTAATTCCTCCTGGAAATGTAAGAACTTTACTTTCTGCACTTCCGCTGTAATCCCTCCTGGAAATGTAAGGACTCTACTTTGTGCATTTCCTCGGTAATCCCTCCTGGAATTGTAAGAACTTTACTTTGTGCACTTCCTCTGTAAATCCTCCTGGAAATGTAAGGACTCTACTTTGTGCATTTCTTCTTTAATTACTCCTGGAAATGTAAGAACTTTACTTTATGCACTTCCTCTGTAATCCCTCCTGGAAATGTATGAACTTTACTTTATGCACTTCCTCTGTAATCCCTCCTGGAAATGTAAGAACTTTACTTTATGCACTTCCTCTGTAATCCCTCCTGGAAATGTAAGAACTTTACTTTGTGCACTTCCTCTGTAAATCCTCCTGGAAATGTAAGGACTCTACTTTGTGCACTTCCCCTTTAATTACTCCTGGAAATGTAAGAACTTTACTTTATGCACTTCCTCTGTAATCCCTCCTGGAAATGTAAGAACTTTACTTTATGCACTTCCTCTGTAATCCCTCCTGGAAATGTAAGAACTTTACTTTATGCACTTCCTCTGTAATCCCTCCTGGAAATGTAAGAACTTTACTTTATGCACTTCCTCTGTAATCCCTCCTGGAAATGCAAGAACTTTACTTTATGCACTTCCTCTGTAATCTCTCCTGGAAATGTAAGAACTCTACTTTGTGCACTTCCTCTGTAATCCCTCCTGGAAATGTAAGGACTCTACTTTCTGCACTTCCTTTTTAATTCCTCATGGAAATGTAAGAACTTTACTATATGCACTTCCTCTGTAATCCCTCCTGGAAATGTAAGAACTTTACATTGTGCACTTCCTCTGTAAATCCTCCTGGAAATGTAAGGACTCTACTTTGTGCACTTCCTCTTTAATTACTCCTGGAAATGTAAGAACTTTACTTTATGCACTTCCTCTGTAATCCCTCCTGGAAATGTAAGAACTTTACTTTATGCACTTCCTCTGTAATCCCTCCTGGAAATGTAAGAACTTTACTTTATGCACTTCCTCTGTAATCCCTCCTGGAAATGTAAGAACTTTACTTTATGCACTTCCTCTGTAATCCCTCCTGGAAATGTAAGAACTTTACTTTATGCACTTCCTCTGTAATCCCTCCTGGAAATGTAAGAAATCTACTTTGTGCACTTCCTCTGTAATTCCTCCTGGAAATGTAAGAACGTTGTGCATTTCCTCTGTAATTCCTCCTGGAAATGTAAGAACTTTACTTTATGGACTTCCTCTGTAATCCCTCCTGGAAATGTAAGAACTTTACTTTTTGCACTTCTTCTGTAATTCTTCCTGGAAATGTAAGAACTTTACTTTATGGACTTCCTCTGTAATTCCTCCTGCAAATGTAAGAACTTTACTTTATGCACTTCCTCTGTAATCCCTCCTGGAAATGTAAGAACTTTGCTTTATGCACTTCCTCTGTAATCCCTCCTGGAAATGTATGAACTTTACTTTATGCACTTCCTCTGTAATCTCTCCTGGAAATGTAAGAACTTTACTTTATGCACCTCCTCTGAAATCCCTCCTGGAAACGTAAGAAATCTACTTTGTGCACTTCCTCTGTAATCCCTCCTGGAAATGTAAGAACTCTACTGTGTGCACTTCCTCTGTAATCCCTCCTGGAAATGTAAGGACTCTACTTTCTGCACTTCCTTTTTCATTCCTCATGGAAATGTAAGAACTTTACCATATGCACTTCCTCTGTAATCCCTCCTGGAAATGTAAGAACTTTACATTGTGCACTTCCTCTGTAAATCCTCCTGGAAATGTAAGGACTCTACTTTGTGCACTTCCTCTTTAATTACTCCTGGAAATGTAAGAACTTTACTTTATGCACTTCCTCTGTAATCCCTCCTGGAAATGTAAGAACTTTACTTTATGCACTTCCTCTGTAGTCCCTCCTGGAAATGTAAGAACTTTACTTTATGCACTTCCACTGTAATCCCTCCTGGAAATGTAAGAAATTTACTTTGTACACTTCCTCTGTAATCCCTCCTGGAAATGTAAGAACTTTACTTTATGCACTTCCTCTGTAATCCCTCCTGGAAATGTAAGAACTTTACTTTATGCACTTCCTATGTAATCCCTCCTGGAAATGTAAGAAATCTACTTTGTGCACTTCCTCTGTAATCCCTCCTGGAAATGTAAGAACGTTGTGCATTTCCTCTGTAATTCCTCCTGGAAATGTAAGAACTTTACTTTCTGCACTTCCGCTGTAATCCCTCCTGGAAATGTAAGGACTCTACTTTGTGCATTTCCTCGGTAATCCCTCCTGGAATTGTAAGAACTTTACTTTGTGCACTTCCTCTGTAAATCCTCCTGGAAATGTAAGGACTCTACTTTGTGCACTTCTTCTTTAATTACTCCTGGAAATGTAAGAACTTTACTTTATGCACTTCCTCTGTAATCCCTCCTGGAAATGTATGAACTTTACTTTATGCACTTCCTCTGTAATCCCTCCTGGAAATGTAAGAACTTTACTTTATGCACTTCCTCTGTAATCCCTCCTGGAAATGTAAGAACTTTACTTTGTGCACTTCCTCTGTAAATCCTCCTGGAAATGTAAGGACTCTACTTTGTGCACTTCCCCTTTAATTACTCCTGGAAATGTAAGAACTTTACTTTATGCACTTCCTCTGTAATCCCTCCTGGAAATGTAAGAACTTTACTTTATGCACTTCCTCTGTAATCCCTCCTGGAAATGTAAGAACTTTACTTTATGCACTTCCTCTGTAATCCCTCCTGGAAATGTAAGAACTTTACTTTATGCACTTCCTCTGTAATCCCTCCTGGAAATGCAAGAACTTTACTTTATGCACTTCCTCTGTAATCTCTCCTGGAAATGTAAGAACTCTACTTTGTGCACTTCCTCTGTAATCCCTCCTGGAAATGTAAGGACTCTACTTTCTGCACTTCCTTTTTAATTCCTCATGGAAATGTAAGAACTTTACTATATGCACTTCCTCTGTAATCCCTCCTGGAAATGTAAGAACTTTACATTGTGCACTTCCTCTGTAAATCCTCCTGGAAATGTAAGGACTCTACTTTGTGCACTTCCTCTTTAATTACTCCTGGAAATGTAAGAACTTTACTTTATGCACTTCCTCTGTAATCCCTCCTGGAAATGTAAGAACTTTACTTTATGCACTTCCTCTGTAATCCCTCCTGGAAATGTAAGAACTTTACTTTATGCACTTCCTCTGTAATCCCTCCTGGAAATGTAAGAACTTTACTTTATGCACTTCCTCTGTAATCCCTCCTGGAAATGTAAGAACTTTACTTTATACACTTCCTCTGTAATCCCTCCTGGAAATGTAAGAAATCTACTTTGTGCACTTCCTCTGTAATTCCTCCTGGAAATGTAAGAACGTTGTGCATTTCCTCTGTAATTCCTCCTGGAAATGTAAGAACTTTACTTTATGGACTTCCTCTGTAATCCCTCCTGGAAATGTAAGAACTTTACTTTTTGCACTTCTTCTGTAATTCTTCCTGGAAATGTAAGAACTTTACTTTATGGACTTCCTCTGTAATTCCTCCTGCAAATGTAAGAACTTTACTTTATGCACTTCCTCTGTAATCCCTCCTGGAAATGTAAGAACTTTGCTTTATGCACTTCCTCTGTAATCCCTCCTGGAAATGTATGAACTTTACTTTATGCACTTCCTCTGTAATCTCTCCTGGAAATGTAAGAACTTTACTTTATGCACCTCCTCTGAAATCCCTCCTGGAAACGTAAGAAATCTACTTTGTGCACTTCCTCTGTAATCCCTCCTGGAAATGTAAGAACTCTACTGTGTGCACTTCCTCTGTAATCCCTCCTGGAAATGTAAGGACTCTACTTTCTGCACTTCCTTTTTCATTCCTCATGGAAATGTAAGAACTTTACCATATGCACTTCCTCTGTAATCCCTCCTGGAAATGTAAGAACTTTACATTGTGCACTTCCTCTGTAAATCCTCCTGGAAATGTAAGGACTCTACTTTGTGCACTTCCTCTTTAATTACTCCTGGAAATGTAAGAACTTTACTTTATGCACTTCCTCTGTAATCCCTCCTGGAAATGTAAGAACTTTACTTGATGCACTTCCTCTGTAGTCCCTCCTGGAAATGTAAGAACTTTACTTTATGCACTTCCACTGTAATCCCTCCTGGAAATGTAAGAAATTTACTTTGTACACTTCCTCTGTAATCCCTCCTGGAAATGTAAGAACTTTACTTTATGCACTTCCTCTGTAATCCCTCCTGGAAATGTAAGAACTTTACTTTATGCACTTCCTATGTAATCCCTCCTGGAAATGTAAGAAATCTACTTTGTGCACTTCCTCTGTAATCCCTCCTGGAAATGTAAGAACGTTGTGCATTTCCTCTGTAATTCCTCCTGGAAATGTAAGAACTTTACATTATGCACTTCCTCTGTAATCCCTCCTGGAAATGTAAGAACTTTACTTTATGCACTTCCTTTGTAATCCCTCCTGGAAATGTAAGAAGTTTACTTTTTGCAATTCCTCTGTATATACTCCTGGAAATGTAAGGACTCTACTTTGTGCACTTCCTCTTTAATTCCTCATGGAAATGTAAGAACTTTACTATACGCACTTCCTCTGTAATCCCTCCTGGAAATGTAAGGACTCTACTTTCTGCACTTCCTCTTTAATTCCTCATGGAAATGTAAGAACTTTACTATATGCACTTCCTCTGTAAATCCTCCTGGAAATGTAAGAACTTTACTTTATGCACTTCCTCTGTAATCCCTCCTGGAAATGTAAGAACTTTACTTTGTGTACTTCCTCTGTAAATCCTCCTGGAAATGTAAGGACTCTACTTTGTGCACTTCCCCTTTAATTACTCCTGGAAATGTAAGAACTTTACTTTATGCACTTCCTCTGTAATCCCTCCTGGAAATGTAAGAACTTTACTTTATGCACTTCCTCTGTAATCCCTCCTGGAAATGTAAGAACTTTACTTTATGCACTTCCTCTGTAATCCCTCCTGGAAATGTAAGAACTTTACTTTATGCACTTCCTCTGTAATCCCTCCTGGAAATGCAAGAACTTTACTTCACTTCCTCCGTAATCCCTCCTGGAAATGTAAGAAATCTACTTTGTGCACTTCCTCTGTAATTCCTCCTGGAAATGTAGGAACGTTGTGCATTTCCTCTGTAATTCCTCCTGGAAATGTAAGAACTTTACTTTATGGACTTCCTCTGTAATCCCTCCTGGAAATGTAAGAACTTTACTTTTTGCACTTCTTCTGTAATTCCTCCTGGAAATGTAAGAACTTTACTTTATGGACTTCCTCTGTAATTCCTCCTGGAAATGTAAGAACTTTACTTTATGCACTTCCTCTGTAATCCCTCCTGGAAATGTAAGAACTTTGCTTTATGCACTTCCTCTGTAATCCCTCCTGGAAATGTATGAACTTTACTTTATGCACTTCCTCTGTAATCTCTCCTGGAAATGTAAGAACTTTACTTTATGCATTTCCTCTGTAATCCCTCCTGGAAATGTAAGAATGTTGTGCATTTCCTCTGTAATTCCTCCTGGAAATGTAAGAACGTTACTTTTTGCACTTCGCCTGTAATCCCTCCTGGAAATGTAAGAACTTTACTTTATGGACTTCCTCTGTAATTCCTCCTGGAAATGTAAGAACTTTACTTTATGCACTTCCTCTGTAATCCCTCCTGGAAATGTAAGGACTCTACTTTCTGCACTTCCTTTTTAATTCCTCATGGAAATGTAAGAACTTTACTATATGCACTTCCTCTGTAATCCCTCCTGGAAATGTAAGAATTTTACATTGTGCACTTCCTCTGTAAATCCTTCTGGAAATGTAAGGACTCTACTTTGTGCACTTCCTCTTTAATTACTCCTGGAAATGTAAGAACTTTACTTTATGCACTTCCTCTGTAATCCCTCCTGGAAATGTAAGAACTTTACTTTATGCACTTCCTCTGTAATCCCTCCTGGAAATGTAAGAACTTTACTTTATGCACTTCCACTGTAATCCCTCCTGGAAATGTAAGAAATCTACTTTGTACACTTCCTCTGTAATCCCTCCTGGAAATGTAAGAACTTTACTTTATGCACTTCCTCTGTAATCCCTCCTGGAAATGTAAGAACTTTACTTTATGCACTTCCTATGTAATCCCTCCTGGAAATGTAAGAAATCTACATTGTGCACTTCCTCTGTAATCCCTCCTGGAAATGTAAGAACGTTGTGCATTTCCTCTGTAATCCCTCCTGGAAATGTAAGAACGTTGTGCATTTCCTCTGTAATTCCTCCTGGAAATGTAAGAACTTTACTTTCTGCACTTCCGCTGTAATCCCTCCTGGAAATGTAAGGACTCTACTTTGTGCATTTCCTCGGTAATCCCTCCTGGAATTGTAAGAACTTTACTTTGTGCACTTCCTCTGTAAATCCTCCTGGAAATGTAAGGACTCTACTTTGTGCAATTCTTCTTTAATTACTCCTGGAAATGTAAGAACTTTACTTTATGCACTTCCTCTGTAATCCCTCCTGGAAATGTATGAACTTTACTTTATGCACTTCCTCTGTAATCCCTCCTGGAAATGTAAGAACTTTACTTTATGCACTTCCTCTGTAATCCCTCCTGGAAATTTAAGAACTTTACTTTGTGCACTTCCTCTGTAAATCCTCCTGGAAATGTAAGGACTCTACTTTGTGCACTTCCCCTTTAATTACTCCTGGAAATGTAAGAACTTTACTTTATGCACTTCCTCTGTAATCCCTCCTGGAAATGTAAGAACTTTACTTTATGCACTTCCTCTGTAATCCCTCCTGGAAATGTAAGAACTTTACTTTATGCACTTCCTCTGTAATCCCTCCTGGAAATGTAAGAACTTTACTTTATGCACTTCCTCTGTAATCCCTCCTGGAAATGCAAGAACTTTACTTTATGCACTTCCTCTGTAATCTCTCCTGGAAATGTAAGAACTCTACTTTGTGCACTTCCTCTGTAATCCCTCCTGGAAATGTAAGGACTCTACTTTCTGCACTTCCTTTTTAATTCCTCATGGAAATGTAAGAACTTTACTATATGCACTTCCTCTGTAATCCCTCCTGGAAATGTAAGAACTTTACATTGTGCACTTCCTCTGTAAATCCTCCTGGAAATGTAAGGACTCTACTTTGTGCACTTCCTCTTTAATTACTCCTGGAAATGTAAGAACTTTACTTTATGCACTTCCTCTGTAATCCCTCCTGGAAATGTAAGAACTTTACTTTATGCACTTCCTCTGTAATCCCTCCTGGAAATGTAAGAACTTTACTTTATGCACTTCCACTGTAATCCCTCCTGGAAATGTAAGAAATCTACTTTGTACACTTCCTCTGTAATGCCTCCTGGAAATGTAAGAACTTTACTTTATGCACTTCCTCTGTAATCCCTCCTGGAAATGTAAGAACTTTACTTTATGCACTTCCTCTGTAATCCCTCCTGGAAATGTAAGAAATCTACTTTGTGCACTTCCTCTGTAATCCCTCCTGGAAATGTAAGAACTTTGTGCATTTCCTCTGTAATTCCTCCTGGAAATGTAAGAACTTTACTTTATGCACTTCCTCTGTAATCCCTCCTGGAAATGTAAGAAATTTACTTTGTACACTTCCTCTATAATCCCTCCTGGAAATGTAAGAACTTTACTTTATGCACTTCCTCTGTAATCCCTCCTGGAAATGTAAGAACTTTACTTTATGCACTTCCTCTGTAATCCCTCCTGGAAATGTAAGAACTTTGCTTTTTGCACTTCTTCTGTAATTCCTCCTGGAAATGTAAGAACTTTACTTTATGGACTTCCTCTGTAATTCCTCCTGGAAATGTAAGAACTTTACTTTATGCACTTCCTCTGTAATCCCTCCTGGAAATGTAAGAACTTTGCTTTATGCACTTCCTCTGTAATCCCTCCTGGAAATGTATGAACTTTACTTTATGCACTTCCTCTGTAATCTCTCCTGGAAATGTAAGAACTTTACTTTATGCACCTCCTCTGAAATCCCTCCTGGAAACGTAAGAAATCTACTTTGTGCACTTCCTCTGTAATCCCTCCTGGAAATGTAAGAACTCTACTTTGTGCACTTCCTCTGTAATCCCTCCTGGAAATGTAAGGACTCTACTTTCTGCACTTCCTTTTTCATTCCTCATGGAAATGTAAGAACTTTACCATATGCACTTCCTCTGTAATCCCTCCTGGAAATGTAAGAACTTTACATTGTGCACTTCCTCTGTAAATCCTCCTGGAAATGTAAGGACTCTACTTTGTGCACTTCCCCTTTAATTACTCCTGGAAATGTAAGAACTTTACTTTATGCACTTCCTCTGTAATCCCTCCTGGAAATGTAAGAACTTTACTTTATGCACTTCCTCTGTAATCCCTCCTGGAAATGTAAGAACTTTACTTTATGCACTTCCTCTGTAATCCCTCCTGGAAATGTAAGAACTTTACTTTATGCACTTCCTCTGTAATCCCTCCTGGAAATGTAAGAACTTTACTTTATGCACTTCCTCTGTAATCCCTCCTGGAAATGTAAGAAATCTACTTTGTGCACTTCCTCTGTAATTCCTCCTGGAAATGTAAGAACGTTGTGCATTTCCTCTGTAATTCCTCCTGGAAATGTAAGAACTTTACTTTATGGACTTCCTCTGTAATCCCTCCTGGAAATGTAAGAACTTTACTTTTTGCACTTCTTCTGTAATTCCTCCTGGAAATGTAAGAACTTTACTTTATGGACTTCCTCTGTAATTCCTCCTGGAAATGTAAGAACTTTACTTTATGCACTTCCTCTGTAATCCCTCCTGGAAATGTAAGAACTTTGCTTTATGCACTTCCTCTGTAATCCCTCCTGGAAATGTATGAACTTTACTTTATGCACTTCCTCTGTAATCTCTCCTGGAAATGTAAGAACTTTACTTTATGCACCTCCTCTGAAATCCCTCCTGGAAACGTAAGAAATCTACTTTGTGCACTTCCTCTGTAATCCCTCCTGGAAATGTAAGAACTCTACTTTGTGCACTTCCTCTGTAATCCCTCCTGGAAATGTAAGGACTCTACTTTCTGCACTTCCTTTTTCATTCCTCATGGAAATGTAAGAACTTTACCATATGCACTTCCTCTGTAATCCCTCCTGGAAATGTAAGAACTTTACATTGTGCACTTGCTCTGTAAATCCTCCTGGAAATGTAAGGACTCTACTTTGTGCACTTCCTCTTTAATTACTCCTGGAAATGTAAGAACTTTACTTTATGCACTTCCTCTGTAATCCCTCCTGGAAATGTAAGAACTTTACTTTATGCACTTCCTCTGTAATCCCTCCTGGAAATGTAAGAACGTTGTGCATTTCCTCTGTAATTCCTCCTGGAAATGTAAGAACTTTACATTATGCACTTCCTCTGTAATCCCTCCTGGAAATGTAAGAACTTTACTTTATGCACTTCCTTTGTAATCCCTCCTGGAAATGTAAGAAGTTTACTTTTTGCAATTCCTCTGTAAATACTCCTGGAAATGTAAGGACTCTACTTTGTGCACTTCCTCTTTAATTCCTCATGGAAATGTAAGAACTTTACTATACGCACTTCCTCTGTAATCCCTCCTGGAAATGTAAGGACTCTACTTTCTGCACTTCCTCTTTAATTCCTCATGGAAATGTAAGAACTTTACTATATGCACTTCCTCTGTAAATCCTCCTGGAAATGTAAGAACTTTACTTTATGCACTTCCTCTGTAATCCCTCCTGGAAATGTAAGAACTTTACTTTGTGTACTTCCTCTGTAAATCCTCCTGGAAATGTAAGGACTCTACTTTGTGCACTTCCCCTTTAATTACTCCTGGAAATGTAAGAACTTTACTTTATGCACTTCCTCTGTAATCCCTCCTGGAAATGTAAGAACTTTACTTTATGCACTTCCTCTGTAATCCCTCCTGGAAATGTAAGAACTTTACTTTATGCACTTCCTCTGTAATCCCTCCTGGAAATGTAAGAACTTTACTTTATGCACTTCCTCTGTAATCCCTCCTGGAAATGCAAGAACTTTACTTCACTTCCTCCGTAATCCCTCCTGGAAATGTAAGAAATCTACTTTGTGCACTTCCTCTGTAATTCCTCCTGGAAATGTAGGAACGTTGTGCATTTCCTCTGTAATTCCTCCTGGAAATGTAAGAACTTTACTTTATGGACTTCCTCTGTAATCCCTCCTGGAAATGTAAGAACTTTACTTTTTGCACTTCTTCTGTAATTCCTCCTGGAAATGTAAGAACTTTACTTTATGGACTTCCTCTGTAATTCCTCCTGGAAATGTAAGAACTTTACTTTATGCACTTCCTCTGTAATCCCTCCTGGAAATGTAAGAACTTTGCTTTATGCACTTCCTCTGTAATCCCTCCTGGAAATGTATGAACTTTACTTTATGCACTTCCTCTGTAATCTCTCCTGGAAATGTAAGAACTTTACTTTATGCATTTCTTCTGTAATCCCTCCTGGAAATGTAAGAATGTTGTGCATTTCCTCTGTAATTCCTCCTGGAAATGTAAGAACGTTACTTTTTGCACTTCGCCTGTAATCCCTCCTGGAAATGTAAGAACTTTACTTTATGGACTTCCTCTGTAATTCCTCCTGGAAATGTAAGAACTTTACTTTATGCACTTCCTCTGTAATCCCTCCTGGAAATGTAAGGACTCTACTTTCTGCACTTCCTTTTTAATTCCTCATGGAAATGTAAGAACTTTACTATATGCACTTCCTCTGTAATCCCTCCTGGAAATGTAAGAATTTTACATTGTGCACTTCCTCTGTAAATCCTCCTGGAAATGTAAGGACTCTACTTTGTGCACTTCCTCTTTAATTACTCCTGGAAATGTAAGAACTTTACTTTATGCACTTCCTCTGTAATCCCTCCTGGAAATGTAAGAACTTTACTTTATGCACTTCCTCTGTAATCCCTCCTGGAAATGTAAGAACTTTACTTTATGCACTTCCACTGTAATCCCTCCTGGAAATGTAAGAAATCTACTTTGTACACTTCCTCTGTAATCCCTCCTGGAAATGTAAGAACTTTACTTTATGCACTTCCTCTGTAATCCCTCCTGGAAATGTAAGAACTTTACTTTATGCACTTCCTATGTAATCCCTCCTGGAAATGTAAGAAATCTACTTTGTGCACTTCCTCTGTAATCCCTCCTGGAAATGTAAGAACGTTGTGCATTTCCTCTGTAATCCCTCCTGGAAATGTAAGAACGTTGTGCATTTCCTCTGTAATTCCTCCTGGAAATGTAAGAACTTTACTTTCTGCACTTCCGCTGTAATCCCTCCTGGAAATGTAAGGACTCTACTTTGTGCATTTCCTCGGTAATCCCTCCTGGAATTGTAAGAACTTTACTTTGTGCACTTCCTCTGTAAATCCTCCTGGAAATGTAAGGACTCTACTTTGTACATTTCTTCTTTAATTACTCCTGGAAATGTAAGAACTTTACTTTATGCACTTCCTCTGTAATCCCTCCTGGAAATGTATGAACTTTACTTTATGCACTTCCTCTGTAATCCCTCCTGGAAATGTAAGAACTTTACTTTATGCACTTCCTCTGTAATCCCTCCTGGAAATTTAAGAACTTTACTTTGTGCACTTCCTCTGTAAATCCTCCTGGAAATGTAAGGACTCTACTTTGTGCACTTCCCCTTTAATTACTCCTGGAAATGTAAGAACTTTACTTTATGCACTTCCTCTGTAATCCCTCCTGGAAATGTAAGAACTTTACTTTATGCACTTCCTCTGTAATCCCTCCTGGAAATGTAAGAACTTTACTTTATGCACTTCCTCTGTAATCCCTCCTGGAAATGTAAGAACTTTACTTCATGCACTTCCTCTGTAATCCCTCCTGGAAATGCAAGAACTTTACTTTATGCACTTCCTCTGTAATCTCTCCTGGAAATGTAAGAACTCTACTTTGTGCACTTCCTCTGTAATCCCTCCTGGAAATGTAAGGACTCTACTTTCTGCACTTCCTTTTTAATTCCTCATGGAAATGTAAGAACTTTACTATATGCACTTCCTCTGTAATCCCTCCTGGAAATGTAAGAACTTTACATTGTGCACTTCCTCTGTAAATCCTCCTGGAAATGTAAGGACTCTACTTTGTGCACTTCCTCTTTAATTACTCCTGGAAATGTAAGAACTTTACTTTATGCACTTCCTCTGTAATCCCTCCTGGAAATGTAAGAACTTTACTTTATGCACTTCCTCTGTAATCCCTCCTGGAAATGTAAGAACTTTACTTTATGCACTTCCACTGTAATCCCTCCTGGAAATGTAAGAAATCTACTTTGTACACTTCCTCTGTAATGCCTCCTGGAAATGTAAGAACTTTACTTTATGCACTTCCTCTGTAATCCCTCCTGGAAATGTAAGAACTTTACTTTATGCACTTCCTCTGTAATCCCTCCTGGAAATGTAAGAAATCTACTTTGTGCACTTCCTCTGTAATCCCTCCTGGAAATGTAAGAACTTTGTGCATTTCCTCTGTAATTCCTCCTGGAAATGTAAGAACTTTACTTTATGCACTTCCTCTGTAATCCCTCCTGGAAATGTAAGAAATTTACTTTGTACACTTCCTCTGTAATCCCTCCTGGAAATGTAAGAACTTTACTTTATGCACTTCCTCTGTAATCCCTCCTGGAAATGTAAGAACTTTACTTTATGCACTTCCTCTGTAATCCCTCCTGGAAATGTAAGAACTTTACTTTTTGCAATTCCTCTGTAAATACTCCTGGAAATGTAATGACTCTACTTTGTGCACTTCCTCTTTAATTCCTCATGAAAATGTAAGAACTTTACTATACGCACTTCCTCTGTAATCCCTCCTGGAAATGTAAGGACTCTACTTTGTGCACTTCCTCTTTAATTCCTCATGGAAATGTAAGAACTTTACTATATGCACTTCCTCTGTAAATCCTCCTGGAAATGTAAGAACTTTACTTTATGCACTTCCTCTGTAATCCCTCCTGGAAATGTAAGAACTTTACTTTGTGCACTTCCTCTGTAAATCCTCCTGGAAATGTAAGGACTCTACTTTGTGCACTTCCCCTTTAATTACTCCTGGAAATGTAAGAACTTTACTTTATGCACTTCCTCTGTAATCCCTCCTGGAAATGTAAGAACTTTACTTTATGCACTTCCTCTGTAATCCCTCCTGGAAATGTAAGAACTTTACTTTATGCACTTCCTCTGTAATCCCTCCTGGAAATGTAAGAACTTTACTTTATGCACTTCCTCTGTAATCCCTCCTGGAAATGTAAGAACTTTACTTTATGCACTTCCTCTGTAATCCCTCCTGGAAATGTAAGAAATCTACTTTGTGCACTTCCTCTGTAATTCCTCCTGGAAATGTAAGAACGTTGTGCATTTCCTCTGTAATTCCTCCTGGAAATGTAAGAACTTTACTTTATGGACTTCCTCTGTAATCCCTCCTGGAAATGTAAGAACTTTACTCTTTGCACTTCTTCTGTAATTCCTCCTGGAAATGTAAGAACTTTACTTTATGGACTTCCTCTGTAATTCCTCCTGGAAATGTAAGAACTTTACTTTATGCACTTCCTCTGTAATCCCTCCTGGAAATGTAAGAACTTTGCTTTATGCACTTTCTCTGTAATCCCTCCTGGAAATGTATGAACTTTACTTTATGCACTTCCTCTGTAATCTCTCCTGGAAATGTAAGAACTCTACTTTGTGCACTTCCTCTGTAATCCTTCCTGGAAATGTAAGAACTCTACTTTGTGCACTTCCTCTGTAATCCCTCCTGGAAATGTAAGAACTCTACTTTGTGCACTTCCTCTGTAATCCCTCCTGGAAATGTAAGGACTCTACTTTCTGCACTTCCTTTTTCATTCCTCATGGAAATGTAAGAACTTTACCATATGCACTTCCTCTGTAATCCCTCCTGGAAATGTAAGAACTTTACATTGTGCACTTCCTCTGTAAATCCTCCTGGAAATGTAAGGACTCTACTTTGTGCACTTCCCCTTTAATTACTCCTGGAAATGTAAGAACTTTACTTTATGCACTTCCTCTGTAATCCCTCCTGGAAATGTAAGAACTTTACTTTATGCACTTCCTCTGTAATCCCTCCTGGAAATGTAAGAACTTTACTTTATGCACTTCCTCTGTAATCCCTCCTGGAAATGTAAGAACTTTACTTTATGCACTTCCTCTGTAATCCCTCCTGGAAATGTAAGAACTTTACTTTATGCACTTCCTCTGTAATCCCTCCTGGAAATGTAAGAAATCTACTTTGTGCACTTCCTCTGTAATTCCTCCTGGAAATGTAAGAACGTTGTGCATTTCCTCTGTATTTCCTCCTGGAAATGTAAGAACTTTACTTTATGGACTTCCTCTGTAATCCCTCCTGGAAATGTAAGAACTTTACTTTTTGCACTTCTTCTGTAATTCCTCCTGGAAATGTAAGAACTTTACTTTATGGACTTCCTCTGTAATTCCTCCTGGAAATGTAAGAACTTTACTTTATGCACTTCCTCTGTAATCCCTCCTGGAAATTTAAGAACTTTACTTTGTGCACTTCCTCTGTAAATCCTCCTGGAAATGTAAGGACTCTACTTTGTGCACTTCCCCTTTAATTACTCCTGGAAATGTAAGAACTTTACTTTATGCACTTCCTCTGTAATCCCTCCTGGAAATGTAAGAACTTTACTTTATGCACTTCCTCTGTAATCCCTCCTGGAAATGTAAGAACTTTACTTTATGCACTTCCTCTGTAATCCCTCCTGGAAATGTAAGAACTTTACTTCATGCACTTCCTCTGTAATCCCTCCTGGAAATGCAAGAACTTTACTTTATGCACTTCCTCTGTAATCTCTCCTGGAAATGTAAGAACTCTACTTTGTGCAATTCCTCTGTAATCCCTCCTGGAAATGTAAGGACTCTACTTTCTGCACTTCCTTTTTAATTCCTCATGGAAATGTAAGAACTTTACTATATGCACTTCCTCTGTAATCCCTCCTGGAAATGTAAGAACTTTACATTGTGCACTTCCTCTGTAAATCCTCCTGGAAATGTAAGGACTCTACTTTGTGCACTTCCTCTTTAATTACTCCTGGAAATGTAAGAACTTTACTTTATGCACTTCCTCTGTAATCCCTCCTGGAAATGTAAGAACTTTACTTTATGCACTTCCTCTGTAATCCCTCCTGGAAATGTAAGAACTTTACTTTATGCACTTCCACTGTAATCCCTCCTGGAAATGTAAGAAATCTACTTTGTACACTTCCTCTGTAATGCCTCCTGGAAATGTAAGAACTTTACTTTATGCACTTCCTCTGTAATCCCTCCTGGAAATGTAAGAACTTTACTTTATGCACTTCCTCTGTAATCCCTCCTGGAAATGTAAGAAATCTACTTTGTGCACTTCCTCTGTAATCCCTCCTGGAAATGTAAGAACTTTGTGCATTTCCTCTGTAATTCCTCCTGGAAATGTAAGAACTTTACTTTATGCACTTCCTCTGTAATCCCTCCTGGAAATGTAAGAAATCTACTTTGTGCACTTCCTCTGTAATCCCTCCTGGAAATGTAAGAACTTTGTGCATTTCCTCTGTAATTCCTCCTGGAAATGTAAGAACTTTACTTTATGCACTTCCTCTGTAATCCCTCCTGGAAATGTAAGAAATTTACTTTGTACACTTCCTCTGTAATCCCTCCTGGAAATGTAAGAACTTTACTTTATGCACTTCCTCTGTAATCCCTCCTGGAAATGTAAGAACTTTACTTTATGCACTTCCTCTGTAATCCCTCCTGGAAATGTAAGAACTTTACTTTTTGCAATTCCTCTGTAAATACTCCTGGAAATGTAATGACTCTACTTTGTGCACTTCCTCTTTAATTCCTCATGAAAATGTAAGAACTTTACTATACGCACTTCCTCTGTAATCCCTCCTGGAAATGTAAGGACTCTACTTTGTGCACTTCCTCTTTAATTCCTCATGGAAATGTAAGAACTTTACTATATGCACTTCCTCTGTAAATCCTCCTGGAAATGTAAGAACTTTACTTTATGCACTTCCTCTGTAATCCCTCCTGGAAATGTAAGAACTTTACTTTGTGCACTTCCTCTGTAAATCCTCCTGGAAATGTAAGGACTCTACTTTGTGCACTTCCCCTTTAATTACTCCTGGAAATGTAAGAACTTTACTTTATGCACTTCCTCTGTAATCCCTCCTGGAAATGTAAGAACTTTACTTTATGCACTTCCTCTGTAATCCCTCCTGGAAATGTAAGAACTTTACTTTATGCACTTCCTCTGTAATCCCTCCTGGAAATGTAAGAACTTTACTTTATGCACTTCCTCTGTAATCCCTCCTGGAAATGTAAGAACTTTACTTTATGCACTTCCTCTGTAATCCCTCCTGGAAATGTAAGAAATCTACTTTGTGCACTTCCTCTGTAATTCCTCCTGGAAATGTAAGAACGTTGTGCATTTCCTCTGTAATTCCTCCTGGAAATGTAAGAACTTTACTTTATGGACTTCCTCTGTAATCCCTCCTGGAAATGTAAGAACTTTACTCTTTGCACTTCTTCTGTAATTCCTCCTGGAAATGTAAGAACTTTACTTTATGGACTTCCTCTGTAATTCCTCCTGGAAATGTAAGAACTTTACTTTATGCACTTCCTCTGTAATCCCTCCTGGAAATGTAAGAACTTTGCTTTATGCACTTTCTCTGTAATCCCTCCTGGAAATGTATGAACTTTACTTTATGCACTTCCTCTGTAATCTCTCCTGGAAATGTAAGAACTCTACTTTGTGCACTTCCTCTGTAATCCTTCCTGGAAATGTAAGAACTCTACTTTGTGCACTTCCTCTGTAATCCCTCCTGGAAATGTAAGAACTCTACTTTGTGCACTTCCTCTGTAATCCCTCCTGGAAATGTAAGGACTCTACTTTCTGCACTTCCTTTTTCATTCCTCATGGAAATGTAAGAACTTTACCATATGCACTTCCTCTGTAATCCCTCCTGGAAATGTAAGAACTTTACATTGTGCACTTCCTCTGTAAATCCTCCTGGAAATGTAAGGACTCTACTTTGCGCACTTCCCCTTTAATTACTCCTGGAAATGTAAGAACTTTACTTTATGCACTTCCTCTGTAATCCCTCCTGGAAATGTAAGAACTTTACTTTATGCACTTCCTCTGTAATCCCTCCTGGAAATGTAAGAACTTTACTTTATGCACTTCCTCTGTAATCCCTCCTGGAAATGTAAGAACTTTACTTTATGCACTTCCTCTGTAATCCCTCCTGGAAATGTAAGAACTTTACTTTATGCACTTCCTCTGTAATCCCTCCTGGAAATGTAAGAAATCTACTTTGTGCACTTCCTCTGTAATTCCTCCTGGAAATGTAAGAACGTTGTGCATTTCCTCTGTAATTCCTCCTGGAAATGTAAGAACTTTACTTTATGGACTTCCTCTGTAATCCCTCCTGGAAATGTAAGAACTTTACTTTTTGCACTTCTTCTGTAATTCCTCCTGGAAATGTAAGAACTTTACTTTATGGACTTCCTCTGTAATTCCTCCTGGAAATGTAAGAACTTTACTTTATGCACTTCCTCTGTAATCCCTCCTGGAAATGTAAGAACTTTGCTTTATGCACTTCCTCTGTAATCCCTCCTGGAAATGTATGAACTTTACTTTATGCACTTCCTCTGTAATCTCTCCTGGAAATGTAAGAACTTTACTTTATGCACCTCCTCTGAAATCCCTCCTGGAAACGTAAGAAATCTACTTTGTGCACTTCCTCTGTAATCCCTCCTGGAAATGTAAGAACTCTACTTTGTGCACTTCCTCTGTAATCCCTCCTGGAAATGTAAGGACTCTACTTTCTGCACTTCCTTTTTCATTCCTCATGGAAATGTAAGAACTTTACCATATGCACTTCCTCTGTAATCCCTCCTGGAAATGTAAGAACTTTACATTGTGCACTTGCTCTGTAAATCCTCCTGGAAATGTAAGGACTCTAATTTGTGCACTTCCTCTTTAATTACTCCTGGAAATGTAAGAACTTTACTTTATGCACTTCCTCTGTAATCCCTCCTGGAAATGTAAGAACTTTACTTTATGCACTTCCTCTGTAGTCCCTCCTGGAAATGTAAGAACTTTACTTTATGCACTTCCACTGTAATCCCTCCTGGAAATGTAAGAAATTTACTTTGTACACTTCCTCTGTAATCCCTCCTGGAAATGTAAGAACTTTACTTTATGCACTTCCTCTGTAATCCCTCCTGGAAATGTAAGAACTTTACTTTATGCACTTCCTATGTAATCCCTCCTGGAAATGTAAGAAATCTACTTTGTGCACTTCCTCTGTAATCCCTCCTGGAAATGTAAGAACGTTGTGCATTTCCTCTGTAATTCCTCCTGGAAATGTAAGAACTTTACATTATGCACTTCCTCTGTAATCCCTCCTGGAAATGTAAGAACTTTACTTTATGCACTTCCTTTGTAATCCCTCCTGGAAATGTAAGAAGTTTACTTTTTGCAATTCCTCTGTAAATACTCCTGGAAATGTAAGGACTCTACTTTGTGCACTTCCTCTTTAATTCCTCATGGAAATGTAAGAACTTTACTATACGCACTTCCTCTGTAATCCCTCCTGGAAATGTAAGGACTCTACTTTCTGCACTTCCTCTTTAATTCCTCATGGAAATGTAAGAACTTTACTATATGCACTTCCTCTGTAAATCCTCCTGGAAATGTAAGAACTTTACTTTATGCACTTCCTCTGTAATCCCTCCTGGAAATGCAAGAACTTTACTTCACTTCCTCCGTAATCCCTCCTGGAAATGTAAGAAATCTACTTTGTGCACTTCCTCTGTAATTCCTTCTGGAAATGCAGGAACGTTGTGCATTTCCTCTGTAATTCCTCCTGGAAATGTAAGAACTTTACTTTATGGACTTCCTCTGTAATCCCTCCTGGAAATGTAAGAACTTTACTTTTTGCACTTCTTCTGTAATTCCTCCTGGAAATGTAAGAACTTTACTTTATGGACTTCCTCTGTAATTCCTCCTGGAAATGTAAGAACTTTACTTTATGCACTTCCTCTGTAATCCCTCCTGGAAATGTAAGAACTTTGCTTTATGCACTTCCTCTGTAATCCCTCCTGGAAATGTATGAACTTTACTTTATGCACTTCCTCTGTAATCTCTCCTGGAAATGTAAGAACTTTACTTTATGCATTTCCTCTGTAATCCCTCCTGGAAATGTAAGAATGTTGTGCATTTCCTCTGTAATTCCTCCTGGAAATGTAAGAACGTTACTTTTTGCACTTCGCCTGTAATCCCTCCTGGAAATGTAAGAACTTTACTTTATGGACTTCCTCTGTAATTCCTCCTGGAAATGTAAGAACTTTACTTTATGCACTTCCTCTGTAATCCCTCCTGGAAATGTAAGGACTCTACTTTCTGCACTTCCTTTTTAATTCCTCATGGAAATGTAAGAACTTTACTATATGCACTTCCTCTGTAATCCCTCCTGGAAATGTAAGAATTTTACATTGTGCACTTCCTCTGTAAATCCTCCTGGAAATGTAAGGACTCTACTTTGTGCACTTCCTCTTTAATTACTCCTGGAAATGTAAGAACTTTACTTTATGCACTTCCTCTGTAATCCCTCCTGGAAATGTAAGAACTTTACTTTATGCACTTCCTCTGTAATCCCTCCTGGAAATGTAAGAACTTTACTTTATGCACTTCCACTGTAATCCCTCCTGGAAATGTAAGAAATCTACTTTGTACACTTCCTCTGTAATCCCTCCTGGAAATGTAAGAACTTTACTTTATGCACTTCCTCTGTAATCCCTCCTGGAAATGTAAGAACTTTACTTTATTCACTTCCTATGTAATCCCTCCTGGAAATGTAAGAAATCTACTTTGTGCACTTCCTCTGTAATCCCTCCTGGAAATGTAAGAACGTTGTGCATTTCCTCTGTAATCCCTCCTGGAAATGTAAGAACGTTGTGCATTTCCTCTGTAATTCCTCCTGGAAATGTAAGAACTTTACTTTCTGCACTTCCGCTGTAATCCCTCCTGGAAATGTAAGGACTCTACTTTGTGCATTTCCTCGGTAATCCCTCCTGGAATTGTAAGAACTTTACTTTGTGCACTTCCTCTGTAAATCCTCCTGGAAATGTAAGGACTCTACTTTGTGCACTTCTTCTTTAATTACTCCTGGAAATGTAAGAACTTTACTTTATGCACTTCCTCTGTAATCCCTCCTGGAAATGTATGAACTTTACTTTATGCACTTCCTCTGTAATCCCTCCTGGAAATGTAAGAACTTTACTTTATGCACTTCCTCTGTAATCCCTCCTGGAAATGTAAGAACTTTACTTTGTGCACTTCCTCTGTAAATCCTCCTGGAAATGTAAGGACTCTACTTTGTGCACTTCCCCTTTAATTACTCCTGGAAATGTAAGAACTTTACTTTATGCACTTCCTCTGTAATCCCTCCTGGAAATGTAAGAACTTTACTTTATGCACTTCCTCTGTAATCCCTCCTGGAAATGTAAGAACTTTACTTTATGCACTTCCTCTGTAATCCCTACTGGAAATGTAAGAACTTTACTTTATGCACTTCCTCTGTAATCCCTCCTGGAAATGTAAGAACTTTACTTTATGCACTTCCTCTGTAATCCCTCCTGGAAATGCAAGAACTTTACTTCACTTCCTCCGTAATCCCTCCTGGAAATGTAAGAAATCTACTTTGTGCACTTCCTCTGTAATTCCTCCTGGAAATGTAAGAACGTTGTGCATTTCCTCTGTAATTCCTCCTGGAAATGTAAGAACTTTACTTTATGGACTTCCTCTGTAATCCCTCCTGGAAATGTAAGAACTTTACTTTTTGCACTTCTTCTGTAATTCCTCCTGGAAATGTAAGAACTTTACTTTATGGACTTCCTCTGTAATTCCTCCTGGAAATGTAAGAACTTTACTTTATGCACTTCCTCTGTAATCCCTCCTGGAAATGTAAGAACTTTGCTTTATGCACTTCCTCTGTAATCCCTCCTGGAAATGTATGAACTTTACTTTATGCACTTCCTCTGTAATTTCTCCTGGAAATGTAAGAACTTTACTTTATGCACTTCCTCTGTAATCCCTCCTGGAAACGTAAGAAATCTACTTTGTGCACTTCCTCTGTAATCCCTCCTGGAAATGTTAGAATGTTGTGCATTTCCTCTGTAATTCCTCCTGGAAATGTAAGAACGTTACTTTCTGCACTTCGCCTATAACCCCTCCTGGAAATGTAAGAACTTTACTTTATGGACTTCCTCTGTAATTCCTCCTGGAAATGTAAGAACTTTACTTTGTGCACTTCCTCTGTAAATCCTCCTGGAAATGTAAGGACTCTACTTTGTGCACTTCCCCTTTAATTACTCCTGGAAATGTAAGAACTTTACTTTATGCACTTCCTCTGTAATCCCTCCTGGAAATGTAAGAACTTTACTTTATGCACTTCCTCTGTAATCCCTCCTGGAAATGTAAGAACTTTACTTTATGCACTTCCTCTGTAATCCCTCCTGGAAATGTAAGAACTTTACTTTATGCACTTCCTCTGTAATCCCTCCTGGAAATGTAAGAACTTTACTTTATGCACTTCCTCTGTAATCCCTCCTGGAAATGTAAGAAATCTACTTTGTGCACTTCCTCTGTAATTCCTCCTGGAAATGTAAGAACGTTGTGCATTTCCTCTGTAATTCCTCCTGGAAATGTAAGAACTTTACTTTATGGACTTCCTCTGTAATCCCTCCTGGAAATGTAAGAACTTTACTTTTTGCACTTCTTCTGTAATTCCTCCTGGAAATGTAAGAACTTTACTTTATGGACTTCCTCTGTAATTCCTCCTGGAAATGTAAGAACTTTGCTTTATGCACTTCCTCTGTAATCCCTCCTGGAAATGTAAGAACTTTGCTTTATGCACTTCCTCTGTAATCCCTCCTGGAAATGTATGAACTTTACTTTATGCACTTCCTCTGTAATCTCTCCTGGAAATGTAAGAACTTTACTTTATGCACCTCCTCTGAAATCCCTCCTGGAAACGTAAGAAATCTACTTTGTGCACTTCCTCTGTAATCCCTCCTGGAAATGTAAGAACTCTACTTTGTGCACTTCCTCTGTAATCCCTCCTGGAAATGTAAGGACTCTACTTTCTGCACTTCCTTTTTCATTCCTCATGGAAATGTAAGAACTTTACCATATGCACTTCCTCTGTAATCCCTCCTGGAAATGTAAGAACTTTACATTGTGCACTTCCTCTGTAAATCCTCCTGGAAATGTAAGGACTCTACTTTGTGCACTTCCCCTTTAATTACTCCTGGAAATGTAAGAACTTTACTTTATGCACTTCCTCTGTAATCCCTCCTGGAAATGTAAGAACTTTACTTTATGCACTTCCTCTGTAATCCCTCCTGGAAATGTAAGAACTTTACTTTATGCACTTCCTCTGTAATCCCTCCTGGAAATGTAAGAACTTTACTTTATGCACTTCCTCTGTAATCCCTCCTGGAAATGTAAGAACTTTACTTTATGCACTTCCTCTGTAATCCCTCCTGGAAATGTAAGAAATCTACTTTGTGCACTTCCTCTGTAATTCCTCCTGGAAATGTAAGAACGTTGTGCATTTCCTCTGTAATTCCTCCTGGAAATGTAAGAACTTTACTTTATGGACTTCCTCTGTAATCCCTCCTGGAAATGTAAGAACTTTACTTTTTGCACTTCTTCTGTAATTCCTCCTGGAAATGTAAGAACTTTACTTTATGGACTTCCTCTGTAATTCCTCCTGGAAATGTAAGAACTTTACTTTATGCACTTCCTCTGTAATCCCTCCTGGAAATGTAAGAACTTTGCTTTATGCACTTCCTCTGTAATCCCTCCTGGAAATGTATGAACTTTACTTTATGCACTTCCTCTGTAATCTCTCCTGGAAATGTAAGAACTTTACTTTATGCACCTCCTCTGAAATCCCTCCTGGAAACGTAAGAAATCTACTTTGTGCACTTCCTCTGTAATCCCTCCTGGAAATGTAAGAACTCTACTTTGTGCACTTCCTCTGTAATCCCTCCTGGAAATGTAAGGACTCTACTTTCTGCACTTCCTTTTTCATTCCTCATGGAAATGTAAGAACTTTACCATATGCACTTCCTCTGTAATCCCTCCTGGAAATGTAAGAACTTTACATTGTGCACTTGCTCTGTAAATCCTCCTGGAAATGTAAGGACTCTACTTTGTGCACTTCCTCTTTAATTACTCCTGGAAATGTAAGAACTTTACTTTATGCACTTCCTCTGTAATCCCTCCTGGAAATGTAAGAACTTTACTTTATGCACTTCCTCTGTAGTCCCTCCTGGAAATGTAAGAACTTTACTTTATGCACTTCCACTGTAATCTCTCCTGGAAATGTAAGAAATTTACTTTGTACACTTCCTCTGTAATCCCTCCTGGAAATGTAAGAACTTTACTTTATGCACTTCCTCTGTAATCCCTCCTGGAAATGTAAGAACTTTACTTTATGCACTTCCTATGTAATCCCTCCTGGAAATGTAAGAAATCTACTTTGTGCACTTCCTCTGTAATCCCTCCTGGAAATGTAAGAACGTTGTGCATTTCCTCTGTAATTCCTCCTGGAAATGTAAGAACTTTACATTATGCACTTCCTCTGTAATCCCTCCTGGAAATGTAAGAACTTTACTTTATGCACTTCCTTTGTAATCCCTCCTGGAAATGTAAGAAGTTTACTTTTTGCAATTCCTCTGTAAATACTCCTGGAAATGTAAGGACTCTACTTTGTGCACTTCCTCTTTAATTCCTCATGGAAATGTAAGAACTTTACTATACGCACTTCCTCTGTAATCCCTCCTGGAAATGTAAGGACTCTACTTTCTGCACTTCCTCTTTAATTCCTCATGGAAATGTAAGAACTTTACTATATGCACTTCCTCTGTAAATCCTCCTGGAAATGTAAGAACTTTACTTTATGCACTTCCTCTGTAATCCCTCCTGGAAATGTAAGAACTTTACTTTGTGTACTTCCTCTGTAAATCCTCCTGGAAATGTAAGGACTCTACTTTGTGCACTTCCCCTTTAATTACTCCTGGAAATGTAAGAACTTTACTTTATGCACTTCCTCTGTAATCCCTCCTGGAAATGTAAGAACTTTACTTTATGCACTTCCTCTGTAATCCCTCCTGGAAATGTAAGAACTTTACTTTATGCACTTCCTCTGTAATCCCTCCTGGAAATGTAAGAACTTTACTTTATGCACTTCCTCTGTAATCCCTCCTGGAAATGCAAGAACTTTACTTCACTTCCTCCGTAATCCCTCCTGGAAATGTAAGAAATCTACTTTGTGCACTTCCTCTGTAATTCCTTCTGGAAATGTAGGAACGTTGTGCATTTCCTCTGTAATTCCTCCTGGAAATGTAAGAACTTTACTTTATGGACTTCCTCTGTAATCCCTCCTGGAAATGTAAGAACTTTACTATTTGCACTTCTTCTGTAATTCCTCCTGGAAATGTAAGAACTTTACTTTATGGACTTCCTCTGTAATTCCTCCTGGAAATGTAAGAACTTTACTTTATGCACTTCCTCTGTAATCCCTCCTGGAAATGTAAGAACTTTGCTTTATGCACTTCCTCTGTAATCCCTCCTGGAAATGTATGAACTTTACTTTATGCACTTCCTCTGTAATCTCTCCTGGAAATGTAAGAACTTTACTTTATGCATTTTCTCTGTAATCCCTCCTGGAAATGTAAGAATGTTGAGCATTTCCTCTGTAATTCCTCCTGGAAATGTAAGAACGTTACTTTTTGCACTTCGCCTGTAATCCCTCCTGGAAATGTAAGAACTTTACTTTATGGACTTCCTCTGTAATTTCTCCTGGAAATGTAAGAACTTTACTTTATGCACTTCCTCTGTAATCCCTCCTGGAAATGTAAGGACTCTACTTTCTGCACTTCCTTTTTAATTCCTCATGGAAATGTAAGAACTTTACTATATGCACTTCCTCTGTAATCCCTCCTGGAAATGTAAGAATTTTACATTGTGCACTTCCTCTGTAAATCCTCCTGGAAATGTAAGGACTCTACTTTGTGCACTTCCTCTTTAATTACTCCTGGAAATGTAAGAACTTTACTTTATGCACTTCCTCTGTAATCCCTCCTGGAAATGTAAGAACTTTACTTTATGCACTTCCTCTGTAATCCCTCCTGGAAATGTAAGAACTTTATGCACTTCCACTGTAATCCCTCCTGGAAATGTAAGAAATCTACTTTGTACACTTCCTCTGTAATCCCTCCTGGAAATGTAAGAACTTTACTTTATGCACTTCCTCTGTAATCCCTCCTGGAAATGTAAGAACTTTACTTTATGCACTTCCTATGTAATCCCTCCTGGAAATGTAAGAAATCTACTTTGTGCACTTCCTCTGTAATCCCTCCTGGAAATGTAAGAACGTTGTGCATTTCCTCTGTAATCCCTCCTGGAAATGTAAGAACGTTGTGCATTTCCTCTGTAATTCCTCCTGGAAATGTAAGAACTTTACTTTCTGCACTTCCGCTGTAATCCCTCCTGGAAATGTAAGGACTCTACTTTGTGCATTTCCTCGGTAATCCCTCCTGGAATTGTAAGAACTTTACTTTGTGCACTTCCTCTGTAAATCCTCCTGGAAATGTAAGGACTCTACTTTGTGCACTTCTTCTTTAATTACTCCTGGAAATGTAAGAACTTTACTTTATGCACTTCCTCTGTAATCCCTCCTGGAAATGTATGAACTTTACTTTATGCACTTCCTCTGTAATCCCTCCTGGAAATGTAAGAACTTTACTTTATGCACTTCCTCTGTAATCCCTCCTGGAAATGTAAGAACTTTACTTTGTGCACTTCCTCTGTAAATCCTCCTGGAAATGTAAGGACTCTACTTTGTGCACTTCCCCTTTAATTACTCCTGGAAATGTAAGAACTTTACTTTATGCACTTCCTCTGTAATCCCTCCTGGAAATGTAAGAACTTTACTTTATGCACTTCCTCTGTAATCCCTCCTGGAAATGTAAGAACTTTACTTTATGCACTTCCTCTGTAATCCCTCCTGGAAATGTAAGAACTTTACTTTATGCACTTCCTCTGTAATCCCTCCTGGAAATGCAAGAACTTTACTTCACTTCCTCCGTAATCCCTCCTGGAAATGTAAGAAATCTACTTTGTGCACTTCCTCTGTAATTCCTCCTGGAAATGTAAGAACGTTGTGCATTTCCTCTGTAATTCCTCCTGGAAATGTAAGAACTTTACTTTATGGACTTCCTCTGTAATCCCTCCTGGAAATGTAAGAACTTTACTTTTTGCACTTCTTCTGTAATTCCTCCTGGAAATGTAAGAACTTTACTTTATGGACTTCCTCTGTAATTCCTCCTGGAAATGTAAGAACTTTACTTTATGCACTTCCTCTGTAATCCCTCCTGGAAATGTAAGAACTTTGCTTTATGCACTTCCTCTGTAATCCCTCCTGGAAATGTATGAACTTTACTTTATGCACTTCCTCTGTAATTTCTCCTGGAAATGTAAGAACTTTACTTTATGCACTTCCTCTGTAATCCCTCCTGGAAACGTAAGAAATCTACTTTGTGCACTTCCTCTGTAATCCCTCCTGGAAATGTAAGAACGTTGTGCATTTCCTCTGTAATTCCTCCTGGAAATGTAAGAACGTTACTTTCTGCACTTCGCCTGTAACCCCTCCTGGAAATGTAAGAACTTTACTTTATGGACTTCCTCTGTAATTCCTCCTGGAAATGTAAGAACTTTACTTTGTGCACTTCCTCTGTAATCCCTCCTGGAAATGTAAGAAATCTACTTTGTGCACTTCCTCTGTAATCCCTCCTGGAAATGTAAGAATTCTACTTTGTGCACTTCCTCTGTAATCCCTCCTGGAAATGTAAGAACGTTGTGGATTTCCTCTGTAATTCCTCCTGGAAATGTAAGAACTTTACTTTCTGCACTTCCCCTGTAATCCCTCCTGGAAATGTAAGGACTCTACTTTGTGCACTTCCTCTGTAATCCCTCCTGGAAATGTAAGAACTTTACTTTGTGCACTGCCTCTGTAAATCCTCCTGGAAATGTAAGGACTCTACTTTTTGCACTTCCTCTTTAATTACTCCTGGAAATGTAAGAACTTTACTTTATGCACTTCCTCTGTAATCCCTCCTGGAAATGTAAGGACTTTACTTTATGCACTTCCTCTGTAATCCCACCTGGAAATGTAAGAACTTTACTTTACGCACTTCCTCTGTAATCCCTCCTGGAAATGTAAGAACTTTACTTTATGCACTTCCTCTGTAATCCCTCCTGGAAATGCAAGAACTTTAATTCACTTCCTCCGTAATCCCTCCTGGAAATGTAAGAAATCTACTTTGTGCGCTTCCTCTGTAATCCCTCCTGGAAATTTAAGAACGTTGTGCATTTCCTCTGTAATTCCTCCTGGAAATGTAAGAACTTTACTTTATGGACTTCCTCTGTAATTCCTCCTGGAAATGTAAGAACTTTACTTTTTGCACTTCCTCTGTTAATCCTCCTGGAAATGTAAGAACTCTACTTTGTGCACATCCCCTGTAATACCTCCTAGAAATGTAAGGACTCTACTTTCTGCACTTCCTCTTTAATTCCCCCTGGAAATGTAAGAACTTTACTTTATGCACTTCCTCTGTAATCCCTGCTGGAAATGTAAGAACTTTACTTTTGCACTTCCACTGTAAATACTCCTGCAAATGTAAGAACTCTACTTTGTGCACATCCCCTGTAATCCCTCCTGGAAATGTAAGAACTCTACTTTGTACACTTCCTCTGTAATCCCTCCTGGAAATTTAAGTCTCTACTTTCTGCACTTCCTTTTTAATTCCTCATGGAAATGTAAGAACTTTACTATATGCACTTCCTCTGTAATCCCTCCTGGAAATGTAAGAACTTTACTTTGTGCACTTCCTCTGTAAATCCTCCTGGAAATGTAAGGACTCTACTTTGTGCACTTCCTCTTTAATTACTCCTGGAAATGTAAGAACTTTACTTTACGCACTTCCTCTGTAATCCCTCCTGGAAATGTAAGAACTTTACTTTATGCACTTCCACTGTAATCCCTCCTGGAAATGTAAGAAATCTACTTTGTGCACTTCCTCTGTAATCCCTCCTGGAAATGTAAGAACTTTACTTTATGCACTTCCTCTGTAATCCCTCCTGGAAATGTAAGAACTTTACTTTATGCACTTCCTCTGTAATCCCTCCTGGAAATGTAAGAACTTTACTTTGTGCACTTCCTCTGTAAATCCTCCTGGAAATGTAAGGACTCTACTTTTTGCACTTCCTCTTTAATTACTCCTGGAAATGTAAGAACTTTACTTTATGCGCTTCCTCTGTAATCCCTCCTGGAAATGTAAGAACTTTACTTTATGCACTTCCTCTGTAATCCCACCTGGAAATGTAAGAACTTTACTTTACGCACTTCCTCTGTAATCCCTCCTGGAAATGTAAGAACTTTACTTTATGCACTTCCTCTGTAATCCCTCCTGGAAATGCAAGAACTTTAATTCACTTCCTCCGTAATCCCTCCTGGAAATGTAAGAAATCTACTTTGTGTGCTTCCTCTGTAATCCCTCCTGGAAATTTAAGAACGTTGTGCATTTCCTCTGTAATTCCTCCTGGAAATGTAAGAACTTTACTTTATGGACTTCCTCTGTAATCCCTCCTGGAAATGTAAGAACTTTACTTTTTGCACTTCCTCTGTAATTCCGCCTGGAAATGTAAGAACTTTACTTTATGGACTTCCTCTGTAATTCCTCCTGGAAATGTAAGAACTTTACTTTTTGCACTTCCTCTGTTAATCCTCCTGGAAATGTAAGAACTCTACTTTGTGCACATCCCCTGTAATACCTCCTGGAAATGTAAGGACTCTACTTTCTGCACTTCCTCTTTAATTCCCCCTGGAAATGTAAGAACTTTACTTTATGCACTTCCTCTGTAATCCCTGCTGGAAATGTAAGAACTTTACTTTTTGCACTTCCACTGTAAATACTCCTGCAAATGTAAGAACTCTACTTTGTGCACATCCCCTGTAATCCCTCCTGGAAATGTAAGAACTCTACTTTGTACACTTCCTCTGTAATCCCTCCTGGAAATGTAAGGACTCTACTTTCTGCACTTCCTTTTTAATTCCTCATGGAAATGTAAGAACTTTACTATATGCACTTCCTCTGTAATCCCTCCTGGAAATGTAAGAACTTTTCTTTGTGCACTTCCTCTGTAAATCCTCCTGGAAATGTAAGGACTCTACTTTGTGCACTTCCTCTTTAATTACTCCTGGAAATGTAAGAACTTTACTTTACGCACTTCCTCTGTAATCCCTCCTGGAAATGTAAGAACTTTACTTAATGCACTTCCACTGTAATCCCTCCTGGAAATGTAAGAAATCTACTTTGTGCACTTCCTCTGTAATCCCTCCTGGAAATGTAAGAACTTTACTTTATACACTTCCTCTGTAATCCCTCCTGGAAATGTAAGAACTTTATTTTATGCCCTTCCTCTGTAATCCCTCCTGGAAATGTAAGAAATCTACTTTGTGCACTTTCTCTGTAATCCCTCCTGGAAATGTAAGAACGTTGTGCATTTCCTCTGTAATTCCTCCTGGAAATGTAAGAATTTTACATTATGCACTTCCTCTGTAATCCCTCCTGGAAATGTAAGAACTTTACTTTATGCACTTCCTCTGTAATCCCTCCTGGAAATGTAAGAACTTTACTTTTTGCACTTCCTCTGTAAATACTCCTGGAAATGTAAGGACTCTACTTTGTGCACTTCCTCTTTAATTCCTCATGGAAATGTAAGAACTTTACTATACACACTTCCTCTGTAATCCCTCCTTGAAATGTAAGGACTCTACTTTCTGCACTTCCTCTTTAATTCCGCATGGAAATGTAAGAACTTTACTATATGCACTTCCTCTGTAAATACTCCTGGAAATGTAAGAACTTTACTTTATGCACTTCCTCTGTAATCCCTCCTGGAAATGTAAGAACTTTACTTTGTGCACTTCCTCTGTAAATCCTCCTGGAAATGTAAGGACTCTACTTTGTGCACTTCTTCTTTAATTACTCCTGGAAATGTAAGAACTTTACTTTATGCACTTCCTCTGTAATCCCTCCTGGAAATGTATGAACTTTACTTTATGCACTTCCTCTGTAATCCCTCCTGGAAATGTAAGAACTTTACTTTATGCACTTCCTCTGTAATCCCTCCTGGAAATGTAAGAACTTTACTTTGTGCACTTCCTCTGTAAATCCTCCTGGAAATGTAAGGACTCTACATTGTGCACTTCCCCTTTAATTACTCCTGGAAATGTAAGAACTTTACTTTATGCACTTCCTCTGTAATCCCTCCTGGAAATGTAAGAACTTTACTTTATGCACTTCCTCTGTAATCCCTCCTGGAAATGTAAGAACTTTACTTTATGCACTTCCTCTGTAATCCCTCCTGGAAATGCAAGAACTTTACTTCACTTCCTCCGTAATCCCTCCTGGAAATGTAAGAAATCTACTTTGTGCACTTCCTCTGTAATTCCTCCTGGAAATGTAAGAACGTTGTGCATTTCCTCTGTAATTCCTCCTGGAAATGTAAGAACTTTACTTTATGGACTTCCTCTGTAATCCCTCCTGGAAATGTAAGAACTTTACTTTTTGCACTTCTTCTGTAATTCCTCCTGGAAATGTAAGAACTTTACTTTATGGACTTCCTCTGTAATTCCTCCTGGAAATGTAAGAACTTTACTTTATGCACTTCCTCTGTAATCCCTCCTGGAAATGTAAGAACTTTGCTTTATGCACTTCCTCTGTAATCCCTCCTGGAAATGTATGAACTTTACTTTATGCACTTCCTCTGTAATTTCTCCTGGAAATGTAAGAACTTTACTTTATGCACTTCCTCTGTAATCCCTCCTGGAAACGTAAGAAATCTACTTTGTGCACTTCCTCTGTAATCCCTCCTGGAAATGTAAGAACGTTGTGCATTTCCTCTGTAATTCCTCCTGGAAATGTAAGAACGTTACTTTCTGCACTTCGCCTGTAACCCCTCCTGGAAATGTAAGAACTTTACTTTATGGACTTCCTCTGTAATTCCTCCTGGAAATGTAAGAACTTTACTTTGTGCACTTCCTCTGTAAATCCTCCTGGAAATGTAAGGACTCTACTTTGTGCACTTCCCCTTTAATTACTCCTGGAAATGTAAGAACTTTACTTTATGCACTTCCTCTGTAATCCCTCCTGGAAATGTAAGAACTTTACTTTATGCACTTCCTCTGTAATCCCTCCTGGAAATGTAAGAACTTTACTTTATGCACTTCCTCTGTAATCCCTCCTGGAAATGTAAGAACTTTACTTTATGCACTTCCTCTGTAATCCCTCCTGGAAATGTAAGAACTTTACTTTATGCACTTCCTCTGTAATCCCTCCTAGAAATGTAAGAAATCTACTTTGTGCACTTCCTCTGTAATTCCTCCTGGAAATGTAAGAACGTTGTGCATTTCCTCTGTAATTCCTCCTGGAAATGTAAGAACTTTACTTTATGGACTTCCTCTGTAATCCCTCCTGGAAATGTAAGAACTTTACTTTTTGCACTTCTTCTGTAATTCCTCCTGGAAATGTAAGAACTTTACTTTATGGACTTCCTCTGTAATTCCTCCTGGAAATGTAAGAACTTTACTTTATGCACTTCCTCTGTAATCCCTCCTGGAAATGTAAGAACTTTGCTTTATGCACTTCCTCTGTAATCCCTCCTGGAAATGTATGAACTTTACTTTATGCACTTCCTCTGTAATCTCTCCTGGAAATGTAAGAACTTTACTTTATGCACCTCCTCTGAAATCCCTCCTGGAAACGTAAGAAATCTACTTTGTGCACTTCCTCTGTAATCCCTCCTGGAAATGTAAGAACTCTACTTTGTGCACTTCCTCTGTAATCCCTCCTGGAAATGTAAGGACTCTACTTTCTGCACTTCCTTTTTCATTCCTCATGGAAATGTAAGAACTTTACCATATGCACTTCCTCTGTAATCCCTCCTGGAAATGTAAGAACTTTACATTGTGCACTTCCTCTGTAAATCCTCCTGGAAATGTAAGGACTCTACTTTGTGCACTTCCCCTTTAATTACTCCTGGAAATGTAAGAACTTTACTTTATGCACTTCCTCTGTAATCCCTCCTGGAAATGTAAGAACTTTACTTTATGCACTTCCTCTGTAATCCCTCCTGGAAATGTAAGAACTTTACTTTATGCACTTCCTCTGTAATCCCTCCTGGAAATGTAAGAACTTTACTTTATGCACTTCCTCTGTAATCCCTCCTGGAAATGTAAGAACTTTACTTTATGCACTTCCTCTGTAATCCCTCCTGGAAATGTAAGAAATCTACTTTGTGCACTTCCTCTGTAATTCCTCCTGGAAATGTAAGAACGTTGTGCATTTCCTCTGTAATTCCTCCTGGAAATGTAAGAACTTTACTTTATGGACTTCCTCTGTAATCCCTCCTGGAAATGTAAGAACTTTACTTTTTGCACTTCTTCTGTAATTCCTCCTGGAAATGTAAGAACTTTACTTTATGGACTTCCTCTGTAATTCCTCCTGGAAATGTAAGAACTTTACTTTATGCACTTCCTCTGTAATCCCTCCTGGAAATGTAAGAACTTTGCTTTATGCACTTCCTCTGTAATCCCTCCTGGAAATGTATGAACTTTACTTTATGCACTTCCTCTGTAATCTCTCCTGGAAATGTAAGAACTTTACTTTATGCACCTCCTCTGAAATCCCTCCTGGAAACGTAAGAAATCTACTTTGTGCACTTCCTCTGTAATCCCTCCTGGAAATGTAAGAACTCTACTTTGTGCACTTCCTCTGTAATCCCTCCTGGAAATGTAAGGACTCTACTTTCTGCACTTCCTTTTTCATTCCTCATGGAAATGTAAGAACTTTACCATATGCACTTCCTCTGTAATCCCTCCTGGAAATGTAAGAACTTTACATTGTGCACTTGCTCTGTAAATCCTCCTGGAAATGTAAGGACTCTACTTTGTGCACTTCCTCTTTAATTACTCCTGGAAATGTAAGAACTTTACTTTATGCACTTCCTCTGTAATCCCTCCTGGAAATGTAAGAACTTTACTTTATGCACTTCCTCTGTAGTCCCTCCTGGAAATGTAAGAACTTTACTTTATGCACTTCCACTGTAATCCCTCCTGGAAATGTAAGAAATTTACTTTGTACACTTCCTCTGTAATCCCTCCTGGAAATGTAAGAACGTTGTGCATTTCCTCTGTAATTCCTCCTGGAAATGTAAGAACTTTACATTATGCACTTCCTCTGTAATCCCTCCTGGAAATGTAAGAACTTTACTTTATGCACTTCCTATGTAATCCCTCCTGGAAATGTAAGAAGTTTACTTTTTGCAATTCCTCTGTAAATACTCCTGGAAATGTAAGGACTCTACTTTGTGCACTTCCTCTTTAATTCCTCATGGAAATGTAAGAACTTTACTATACGCACTTCCTCTGTAATCCCTCCTGGAAATGTAAGGACTCTACTTTCTGCACTTCCTCTTTAATTCCTCATGGAAATGTAAGAACTTTACTATATGCACTTCCTCTGTAAATCCTCCTGGAAATGTAAGAACTTTACTTTATGCACTTCCTCTGTAATCCCTCCTGGAAATGTAAGAACTTTACTTTGTGTACTTCCTCTGTAAATCCTCCTGGAAATGTAAGGACTCTACTTTGTGCACTTCCCCTTTAGTTACTCCTGGAAATGTAAGAACTTTACTTTATGCACTTCCTCTGTAATCCCTCCTGGAAATGTAAGAACTTTACTTTATGCACTTCCTCTGTAATCCCTCCTGGAAATGTAAGAACTTTACTTTATGCACTTCCTCTGTAATCCCTCCTGGAAATGTAAGAACTTTACTTTATGCACTTCCTCTGTAATCCCTCCTGGAAATGCAAGAACTTTACTTCACTTCCTCCGTAATCCCTCCTGGAAATGTAAGAAATCTACTTTGTGCACTTCCTCTGTAATTCCTTCTGGAAATGTAGGAACGTTGTGCATTTCCTCTGTAATTCCTCCTGGAAATGTAAGAACTTTACTTTATGGACTTCCTCTGTAATCCCTCCTGGAAATGTAAGAACTTTACTTTTTGCACTTCTTCTGTAATTCCTCCTGGAAATGTAAGAACTTTACTTTATGGACTTCCTCTGTAATTCCTCCTGGAAATGTAAGAACTTTACTTTATGCACTTCCTCTGTAATCCCTCCTGGAAATGTAAGAACTTTGCTTTATGCACTTCCTCTGTAATCCCTCCTGGAAATGTATGAACTTTACTTTATGCACTTCCTCTGTAATCTCTCCTGGAAATGTAAGAACTTTACTTTATGCATTTCCTCTGTAATCCCTCCTGGAAATGTAAGAATGTTGTGCATTTCCTCTGTAATTCCTCCTGGAAATGTAAGAACGTTACTTTTTGCACTTCGCCTGTAATCCCTCCTGGAAATGTAAGAACTTTACTTTATGGACTTCCTCTTTAATTCCTCCTGGAAATGTAAGAACTTTACTTTATGCACTTCCTCTGTAATCCCTCCTGGAAATGTAAGGACTCTACTTTCTGCACTTCCTTTTTAATTCCTCATGGAAATGTAAGAACTTTACTATATGCACTTCCTCTGTAATCCCTCCTGGAAATGTAAGAATTTTACATTGTGCACTTCCTCTGTAAATCCTCCTGGAAATGTAAGGACTCTACTTTGTGCACTTCCTCTTTAATTACTCCTGGAAATGTAAGAACTTTACTTCATGCACTTCCTCTGTAATCCCTCCTGGAAATGTAAGAACTTTACTTTATGCACTTCCTCTGTAATCCCTCCTGGAAATGTAAGAACTTTACTTTATGCACTTCCACTGTAATCCCTCCTGGAAATGTACGAAATCTACTTTGTACACTTCCTCTGTAATCCCTCCTGGAAATGTAAGAACTTTACTTTATGCACTTCCTCTGTAATCCCTCCTGGAAATGTAAGAACTTTACTTTATGCACTTCCTATGTAATCCCTCCTGGAAATGTAAGAAATCTACTTTGTGCACTTCCTCTGTAATCCCTCCTGGAAATGTAAGAACGTTGTGCATTTCCTCTGTAATCCCTCCTGGAAATGTAAGAACGTTGTGCATTTCCTCTGTAATTCCTCCTGGAAATGTAAGAACTTTACTTTCTGCACTTCCGCTGTAATCCCTCCTGGAAATGTAAGGACTCTACTTTGTGCATTTCCTCGGTAATCCCTCCTGGAATTGTAAGAACTTTACTTTGTGCACTTCCTCTGTAAATCCTCCTGGAAATGTAAGGACTCTACTTTGTGCACTTCTTCTTTAATTACTCCTGGAAATGTAAGAACTTTACTTTATGCACTTCCTCTGTAATCCCTCCTGGAAATGTATGAACTTTACTTTATGCACTTCCTCTGTAATCCCTCCTGGAAATGTAAGAACTTTACTTTATGCACTTCCTCTGTAATCCCTCCTGGAAATGTAAGAACTTTACTTTGTGCACTTCCTCTGTAAATCCTCCTGGAAATGTAAGGACTCTACTTTGTGCACTTCCCCTTTAATTACTCCTGGAAATGTAAGAACTTTACTTTATGCACTTCCTCTGTAATCCCTCCTGGAAATGTAAGAACTTTACTTTATGCACTTCCTCTGTAATCCCTCCTGGAAATGTAAGAACTTTACTTTATGCACTTCCTCTGTAATCCCTCCTGGAAATGTAAGAACTTTACTTTATGCACTTCCTCTGTAATCCCTCCTGGAAATGCAAGAACTTTACTTCACTTCCTCCGTAATCCCTCCTGGAAATGTAAGAAATCTACTTTGTGCACTTCCTCTGTAATTCCTCCTGGAAATGTAAGAACGTTGTGCATTTCCTCTGTAATTCCTCCTGGAAATGTAAGAACTTTACTTTATGGACTTCCTCTGTAATCCCTCCTGGAAATGTAAGAACTTTACTTTTTGCACTTCTTCTGTAATTCCTCCTGGAAATGTAAGAACTTTACTTTATGGACTTCCTCTGTAATTCCTCCTGGAAATGTAAGAACTTTACTTTATGCACTTCCTCTGTAATCCCTCCTGGAAATGTAAGAACTTTGCTTTATGCACTTCCTCTGTAATCCCTCCTGGAAATGTATGAACTTTACTTTATGCACTTCCTCTGTAATTTCTCCTGGAAATGTAAGAACTTTACTTTATGCACTTCCTCTGTAATCCCTCCTGGAAATGTAAGAAATCTACTTTGTGCACTTCCTCTGTAATCCCTCCTGGAAATGTAAGAACGTTGTGCATTTCCTCTGTAATTCCTCCTGGAAATGTAAGAACGTTACTTTCTGCACTTCGCCTGTAACCCCTCCTGGAAATGTAAGAACTTTACTTTATGGACTTCCTCTGTAATTCCTCCTGGAAATGTAAGAACTTTACTTTATGCACTTCCTCTGTAATCCCTCCTGGAAATGTAAGAACTTTACTTTATGCACTTCCTCTGTAATCCCTCCTGGAAATGTAAGAAATCTACTTTGTGCACTTCCTCTGTAATCCCTCCTGGAAATGTAAGAATTCTACTTTGTGCACTTCCTCTGTAATCCCTCCTGGAAATGTAAGAACGTTGTGGATTTCCTCTGTAATTCCTCCTGGAAATGTAAGAACTTTACTTTCTGCACTTCCCCTGTAATCCCTCCTGGAAATGTAAGGACTCTACTTTGTGCACTTCCTCTGTAATCCCTCCTGGAAATGTAAGAACTTTACTTTGTGCACTTCCTCTGTAAATCCTCCTGGAAATGTAAGGACTCTACTTTTTGCACTTCCTCTTTAATTACTCCTGGAAATGTAAGAACTTTACTTTATGCACTTCCTCTGTAATCCCTCCTGGAAATGTAAGAACTTTACTTTATGCACTTCCTCTGTAATCCCACCTGGAAATGTAAGAACTTTACTTTACGCACTTCCTCTGTAATCTCTCCTGGAAATGTAAGAACTTTACTTTATGCACTTCCTCTGTAATCCCTCCTGGAAATGCAAGAACTTTAATTCACTTCCTCCGTAATCCCTCCTGGAAATGTAAGAAATCTACTTTGTGCGCTTCCTCTGTAATCCCTCCTGGAAATTTAAGAACGTTGTGCATTTCCTCTGTAATTCCTCCTGGAAATGTAAGAACTTTACTTTATGGACTTCCTCTGTAATCCCTCCTGGAAATGTAAGTACTTTACTTTTTGCACTTCCTCTGTAATTCCTCCTGGAAATGTAAGAACTTTACTTTATGGACTTCCTCTGTAATTCCTCCTGGAAATGTAAGAACTTTACTTTTTGCACTTCCTCTGTTAATCCTCCTGGAAATGTAAGAACTCTACTTTGTGCACATCCCCTGTAATACCTCCTAGAAATGTAAGGACTCTACTTTCTGCACTTCCTCTTTAATTCCCCCTGGAAATGTAAGAACTTTACTTTATGCACTTCCTCTGTAATCCCTGCTGGAAATGTAAGAACTTTACTTTTGCACTTCCACTGTAAATACTCCTGCAAATGTAAGAACTCTACTTTGTGCACATCCCCTGTAATCCCTCCTGGAAATGTAAGAACTCTACTTTGTACACTTCCTCTGTAATCCCTCCTGGAAATTTAAGGACTCTACTTTCTGCACTTCCTTTTTAATTCCTCATGGAAATGTAAGAACTTTACTATATGCACTTCCTCTGTAATCCCTCCTGGAAATGTAAGAACTTTACTTTGTGCACTTCCTCTGTAAATCCTCCTGGAAATGTAAGGACTCTACTTTGTGCACTTCCTCTTTAATTACTCCTGGAAATGTAAGAACTTTACTTTACGCACTTCCTCTGTAATCCCTCCTGGAAATGTAAGAACTTTACTTTATGCACTTCCACTGTAATCCCTCCTGGAAATGTAAGAAATCTACTTTGTGCACTTCCTCTGTAATCCCTCCTGGAAATGTAAGAACTTTACTTTATGCACTTCCTCTGTAATCCCTCCTGGAAATGTAAGAACTTTACTTTGTGCACTTCCTCTGTAAATCCTCCTGGAAATGTAAGGACTCTACTTTTTGCACTTCCTCTTTAATTACTCCTGGAAATGTAAGAACTTTACTTTATGCGCTTCCTCTGTAATCCCTCCTGGAAATGTAAGAACTTTACTTTATGCACTTCCTCTGTAATCCCACCTGGAAATGTAAGAACTTTACTTTATGCACTTCCTCTGTAATCCCTCCTGGAAATGTAAGAACTTTACTTTATGCACTTCCTCTGTAATCCCTCCTGGAAATGCAAGAACTTTAATTCACTTCCTCCGTAATCCCTCCTGGAAATGTAAGAAATCTACTTTGTGCGCTTCCTCTGTAATCCCTCCTGGAAATTTAAGAACGTTGTGCATTTCCTCTGTAATTCCTCCTGGAAATGTAAGAACTTTACTTTATGGACTTCCTCTGTAATCCCTCCTGGAAATGTAAGAACTTTACTTTTTGCACTTCCTCTGTAATTCCGCCTGGAAATGTAAGAACTTTACTTTATGGACTTCCTCTGTAATTCCTCCTGGAAATGTAAGAACTTTACTTTTTGCACTTCCTCTGTTAATCCTCCTGGAAATGTAAGAACTCTACTTTGTGCACATCCCCTGTAATACCTCCTGGAAATGTAAGGACTCTACTTTCTGCACTTCCTCTTTAATTCCCCCTGGAAATGTAAGAACTTTACTTTATGCACTTCCTCTGTAATCCCTGCTGGAAATGTAAGAACTTTACTTTTTGCACTTCCACTGTAAATACTCCTGCAAATGTAAGAACTCTACTTTGTGCACATCCCCTGTAATCCCTCCTGGAAATGTAAGAACTCTACTTTGTACACTTCCTCTGTAATCCCTCCTGGAAATGTAAGGACTCTACTTTCTGCACTTCCTTTTTAATTCCTCATGGAAATGTAAGAACTTTACTATATGCACTTCCTCTGTAATCCCTCCTGGAAATGTAAGAACTTTACTTTGTGGACTTCCTCTGTAAATCCTCCTGGAAATGTAAGGACTCTACTTTGTGCACTTCCTCTTTAATTACTCCTGGAAATGTAAGAACTTTACTTTACGCACTTCCTCTGTAATCCCTCCTGGAAATGTAAGAACTTTACTTTATGCACTTCCACTGTAATCCCTCCTGGAAATGTAAGAAATCTAGTTTGTGCACTTCCTCTGTAATCCCTCCTGGAAATGTAAGAACTTTACTTTATGCACTTCCTCTGTAATCCCTCCTGGAAATGTAAGAACTTTATTTTATGCCCTTCCTCTGTAATCCCTCCTGGAAATGTAAGAAATCTACTTTGTGCACTTTCTCTGTAATCCCTCCTGGAAATGTAAGAACGTTGTGCATTTCCTCTGTAATTCCTCCTGGAAATGTAAGAATTTTACATTATGCACTTCCTCTGTAATCCCTCCTGGAAATGTAAGAACTTTACTTTATGCACTTCCTCTGTAATCCCTCCTGGAAATGTAAGAACTTTACTTTTTGCACTTCCTCTGTAAATACTCCTGGAAATGTAAGGACTCTACTTTGTGCACTTCCTCTTTAATTCCTCATGGAAATGTAAGAATTTTACTATACGCACTTCCTCTGTAATCCCTCCTTGAAATGTAAGGACTCTACTTTCTGCACTTCCTCTTTAATTCCGCATGGAGATGTAAGAACTTTACTATATGCACTTCCTCTGTAAATACTCCTGGAAATGTAAGAACTTTACTTTATGCACTTCCTCTGTAATCCCTCCTGGAAATGTAAGAACTTTACTTTGTGCACTTCCTCTGTAAATCCTCCTGGAAATGTAAGGACTCTACTTTGTGCACTTCCCCTTTAATTACTCCTGGAAATGTAAGAACTTTACTTTATGCACTTCCTCTGTAATCCCTCCTGGAAATGTAAGAACTTTACTTTATGCACTTCCTCTGTAATTCCTCCTGGAAATGTAAGAACTTTACTTTATGCACTTCCTCTGTAATCCCTCCTGGAAATGTAAGAACTTTACTTTGTGCACTTCCTCTGTAATCCCTCCTGGAAATGCAAGAACTTTACTTCACTTCCTCCGTAAACCCTCCTGGAAATGTAAGAAATCTACTTTGTGCATTTCCTCTGTAATTCCTCCTGGAAATGTAAGAACGTTGTGCATTTCCTCTGTAATTCCTCCTGGAAATGTAAGAACTTTACTTTATGGACTTCCTCTGTAATCCCTCCTGGAAATGTAAGAACTTTACTTTTTGCACTTCCTCTGTAATTCCTCCTGGAAATGTAAGAACTTTACTTTATGGACTTCCTCTGTAAGTCCTCCTGGAAATGTAAGAACTTTACTTTATGCACTTCCTCTGTAATCCCTCCTGGAAATGTAAGAACTTTGCTTTATGCACTTCCTCTGTAATCCCTCCTGGAAATGTAAGAACTTTCCTTTATCCACTTCCTCTGTAATCCCTCCTGGAAATGTAAGAACTTTACTTTATGCACTTCCTCTGTAATCCCTCCTGGAAATGTAAGAAATCTACTTTGTGCACTTCCTCTGTAATCCCTCCTGGAAATGTAAGAACGTTGTGCATTTCCTCTGTAATTCCTCCTGGAAACGTAAGAACTTTACTTTCTGCACTTCCGCTGTAATCCCTCCTGGAAATGTAAGGACTCTACTTTGTGCATTTCCTCTGTAATCCCTCCTGGAAATGTAAGAACTTTACTTTGTGCACTTCCTCTGTAAATCCTCCTGGAAATGTAAGGACTCTACTTTGTGCACTTCTTCTTTAATTACTCCTGGAAATGTAAGAACTTTACTATATGCACTTCCTCTGTAATCCCTCCTGGAAATGTATGAACTTTACTTTATGCACTTCCTCTGTAATCCCTCCTGGAAATGTAAGAACTTTATTTTATGCACTTTCTCTCTAATCCCTCCTGGAAATGTAAGAACTTTACTTTATGCACTTCCTCTGTAATCCCTCCTGGAAATGCAAGAACTTTACTTCACTTCCTCCGTAATCCCTCCTGGAAATGTAAGAAATCTACTTTGTGCACTTCCTCTGTAATCCCTCCTGGAAATGTAAGAACGTTGTGCATTTCCTCTGTAATTCCTCCTGGAAATGTAAGAACTTTACTTTATGGACTTCCTCTGTAATCCCTGCTGGAAATGTAAGAACTTTACATTTTGCACTTCCTCTGTAATTCCTCCTGGAAATGTAAGAACTTTACTTTATGGACTTCCTCTGTAATTCCTCCTGGAAATGTAAGAACTTTACTTTATGCACTTCCTCTGTAATCCCTCCTGGAAATGTAAGAACTTTGCTTTATGGACTTCTTCTGTAATCCCTCCTGGAAATGTATGAACTTTACTTTATGCACTTCCTCTGTAATCCCTCCTGGAAATGTAAGAACTTTACTTTATGCACTTCCTCTGTAATCCCTCCTGGAAATGTCTGAACTTTACTTTATGCACTTCCTCTGTAATCTCTCCTGGAAATGTAAGAACTTTACTTTATGCACTTCCTCTGTAATCCCTCCTGGAAACGTAAGAAATCTACTTTGTGCACTTCCTCTGTAATCCCTCCTGGAAATGTAAGAACGTTGTGCATTTCCTCTGTAATTCCTCCTGGAAATGTAAGAACGTTACTTTCTGAACTACGCCTGTAATCCCTCCTGGAAATGTAAGAACTTTACTTTATGCACTTCCTCTGTAATTCCTCCTGGAAATGTAAGAACTTTACTTTATGCACTTCCTCTGTAATCCCTCCTGGAAATGTAAGAACTTTACTTTATGCACTTCCTCTGTAATCCCTCCTGGAAATGTAAGAAATCTACTTTGTGCACTTCCTCTGTAATCCCTCCTGGAAATGTAAGAATTCTACTTTGTGCACTTCCTCTGTAATCCCTCCTGGAAATGTAAGAACGTTGTGCATTTCCTCTGTAATTCCTCCTGGAAATGTAAGAACTTTACTTTCTGCACTTCCCCTGTAATCCCTCCTGGAAATGTAAGGACTCTACTTTGTGCACTTCCTCTGTAATCCCTCCTGGAAATGTAAGAACTTTACTTTGTGCACTTCCTCTGTAAATCCTCCTGGAAATGTAAGGACTCTACTTTTTGCACTTCCTCTTTAATTACTCCTGGAAATGTAAGAACTTTACTTTATGCACTTCCTCTGTAATCCCTCCTGGAAATGTAAGAACTTTACTTTATGCACTTCCTCTGTAATCCCACCTGGAAATGTAAGAACTTTACTTTACGTACTTCCTCTGTAATCCCTCCTGGAAATGTAAGAACTTTACTTTATGCACTTCCTCTGTAATCCCTCCTGGAAATGCAAGAACTTTAATTCACTTCCTCCGTAATCCCTCCTGGAAATGTAAGAAATCTACTTTGTGCGCTTCCTCTGTAATCCCTCCTGGAAATTTAAGAACGTTGTGCATTTCCTCTGTAATTCCTCCTGGAAATGTAAGAACTTTACTTTATGGACTTCCTCTGTAATCCCTCCTGGAAATGTAAGAACTTTACTTTTTGCACTTCCTCTGTAATTCCTCCTGGAAATGTAAGAACTTTACTTTATGGACTTCCTCTGTAATTCCTCCTGGAAATGTAAGAACTTTACTTTTTGCACTTCCTCTGTTAATCCTCCTGGAAATGTAAGAACTCTACTTTGTGCACATCCCCTGTAATACCTCCTGGAAATGTAAGGACTCTACTTTCTGCACTTCCTCTTTAATTCCCCCTGGAAATGTAAGAACTTTACTTTATGGACTTCCTCTGTAATTCCTCCTGGAAATGTAAGAACTCTACTTTGTGCACTTCCTCTGTAATCCCTCCTGGAAGTGTAAGGACTCTACTTTCTGCACTTCCTTTTTAATTCCTCATGGAAATGTAAGAACTTTACTATATGCACTTCCTCTGTAATCCCTCCTGGAAATGTAAGAACTTTACTTTGTGCACTTCCTCTGTAAATCCTCCTGGAAATGTAAGGACTCTACTTTGTGCACTTCCTCTTTAATTACTCCTGGAAATGTAAGAACTTTACTTTACGCACTTCCTCTGTAATCCCTCCTGGAAATGTAAGAACTTTACTTTATGCATTTCCTCTGTAATCCCTCCTGGAAATGTAAGAACTTTATTTTATGCACTTCCACTGTAATCCCTCCTGGAAATGTAAGAAATCTACTTTGTGCACTTCCTCTGTAATCCCTCCTGGAAATGTAAGAACTTTACTTTATGCACTTCCTCTGTAATCCCTCCTGGAAATGTAAGAACTTTACTTTATGCACTTCCTCTGTAATCCCTCCTGGAAATGTAAGAAATCTACTTTGTGCACTTTCTCTGTAATCCCTCCTTGAAATGTAAGAACGTTGTGCATTTCCTCTGTAATTCCTCCTGGAAATGTAAGAATTTTACATTATGCACTTCCTCTGTAATCCCTCCTGAAAATGTAAGAACTTTACTTTATGCTCTTCCTCTGTAATCCCTCCTGGAAATGTAAGAAGTTTACTTTTTGCACTTCCTCTGTAAATACTCCTGGAAATGTAAGGACTCTACTTTGTGCACTTCCTCTTTAATTCCTCATGGAAATGTAAGAACTTTACTATACGCACTTCCTCTGTAATCCCTCCTGGAAATGTAAGGACTCTACTTTCTGCACTTCCTCTTTAATTCCTCATGGAAATGTAAGAACTTTATTATATGCACTTCCTCTGTAAATACTCCTGGAAATGTAAGAACTTTACTTTATGCACTTCCTCTGTAATCCCTCCTGGAAATGTAAGAACTTTACTTTGTGCACTTCCTCTGTAAATCCTCCTGGAAATGTAAGGACTCTACTTTGTGCACTTCCCCTTTAATTACTCCTGGAAATGTAAGAACTTTACTTTATGTACTTCCTCTGTAATCCCTCCTGGAAATGTAAGAACTTTACTTTATGCACTTCCTCTGTAATCCCTCCTGGAAATGTAAGAACTTTACTTTATGCACTTCCTCTGTAATCCCTCCTGGAAATGTAAGAACTTTACTTTATGCACTTCCTCTGTAATCCCTCCTGGAAATGCAAGAACTTTACTTCACTTCCTCCGTAAACCCTCCTGGAAATGTAAGAAATCTACTTTGTGCACTTCCTCTGTAATTCCTCCTGGAAATGTAAGAACGTTGTGCATTTCCTCTGTAATTCCTCCTGGAAATGTAAGAACTTTACTTTATGGACTTCCTCTGTAATTCCTCCTGGAAATGTAAGAACTTTACTTTATGCACTTCCTCTGTAATCCCTCCTGGAAATGTAAGAACTTTGCTTTATGCACTTCCTCTGTAATCCCTCCTGGAAATGTAAGAACTTTACTTTATGCACTTCCTCTGTAATCCCTCCTGGAAATGTAAGAACTTTACTTTATGCACTTCCTCTGTAATCCCTCCTGGAAATGTAAGAAATCTACTTTGTGTACTTCCTCTGTAATCCATCCTGGAAATGTAAGAACGTTGTGCATTTCCTCTGTAATTCCTCCTGGAAATGTAAGAACTTTACTTTCTGCACTTCCCCTGTAATCCCTCCTGGAAATGTAAGGACTCTACTTTGTGCATTTCCTCTGTAATCCCTCCTGGAATTGTAAGAACTTTACTTTGTGCACTTCCTCTTTTATTACTCCTGGAAATGTAAGAACTTTACTTTATGCACTTCCTCTGTAATCCCTCCTGGAAATGTAAGAACTTTACTTTATGTACTTCCTCTGTAATCCCTCCTGGAAATGTAAGAACTTTACTTTATGCACTTCCTCTGTAATCCCTCCTGGAAATGCAAGAACTTTACTTCACTTCCTCCGTAATCCCTCCTGGAAATGTAAGAAATCTACTTTGTGCACTTCCTCTGTAATCCCTCCTGGAAATGTAAGAACGTTGTGCATTTACTCTGTAATTCCTCCTGGAAATGTAAGAACTTTACTTTATGGACTTTCTCTGTAATCCCTCCTGGAAATGTAAGAACTTTACTTTTTGCACTTCCTCTGTAATTCCTTCTGAAAATGTAAGAACTTTACTTTATGGACTTCCTCTGTAATTCCTCCTGGAAATGTAAGAACTTTACTTCATGCTCTTCCTCTGTAATCCCTCCTGGAAATGTAAGAACTTTGCTTTATGGACTTCTTCTGTAATCCCTCCTGGAAATGTATGAACTTTACTTTATGCACATCCTCTGTAATCCCTCCTGGAAATGTAAGAACTTTACTTTATGCACTTCCTCTGTAATCCCTCCTGGAAACGTAAGAAATCTACTTTGTGCACTTCCTCTGTAATCCCTCCTGGAAATGTAAGAACGTTGTGCATTTCCTCTGTAATTCCTCCTGGAAATGTAAGAACTTTACTTTCTGCACTTCCCCTGTAATCCCTCCTGGAAATGTAAGAACTTTACTTTATGGACTTCCTCTGTAATTCCTCCTGGAAATGTAAGAACTTTACTTTATGCACTTCTCCTATAATCCCTCCTGGAAAAGTAAGAACTTTGCTTTATGCACTTCCTCTGTAATCCCTCCTGGAAATGTAAGAACTTTACTTTATGCACTTCCTCTGTAATCCCTCCTGGAAATGTAAGAACTTTACTTTATGCACTTCCTCTGTAATCCCTCCTGGAAATGTAAGAAATCTACTTTGTGCACTTTCTCTGTAATCCCTCCTGGAAATGTAAGAACGTTGTGCATTTCCTCTGTAATTCCTCCTGGAAATGTAAGAATTTTACATTATGCACTTCCTCTGTAATCCCTCCTGAAAATGTAAGAACTTTACTTTATGCTCTTCCTCTGTAATCCCTCCTGGAAATGTAAGAACTTTACTTTTTGCACTTCCTCTGTAAATATTCCTGGAAATGTAAGGACTCTACTTTGTGCACTTCCTCTTTAATTCCTCATGGATATGTAAGAACTTTACTATGCGCACTTCCTCTGTAATCCCTCCTGGAAATGTAAGGACTCTACTTTCTGCACTTCCTCTTTAATTCCTCATGGAAATGTAAGAACTTTATTATATGCACTTCCTCTGTAAATACTCCTGGAAATGTAAGAACTTTACTTTATGCACTTCCTCTGTAATCCCTCCTGGAAATGTAAGAACTTTACTTTGTGCACTTCCTCTGTAAATCCTCCTGGAAATGTAAGGACTCTACTTTGTGCACTTCCCCTTTAATTACTCCTGGAAATGTAAGAACTTTACTTTATGTACTTCCTCTGTAATCCCTCCTGGAAATGTAAGAACTTTACTTTATGCACTTCCTCTGTAATCCCTCCTGGAAATGTAAGAACTTTACTTTATGCATTTCCTCTGTAATCCCTCCTGGAAATGTAAGAACTTTACTTTATGCACTTCCTCTGTAATCCCTCCTGGAAATGCAAGAACTTTACTTCACTTCCTCCGTAAACCCTCCTGGAAATGTAAGAAATCTACTTTGTGCACTTCCTCTGTAATTCCTCCTGGAAATGTAAGAACGTTGTGCATTTCCTCTGTAATTCCTCCTGGAAATGTAAGAACTTTACTTTATGGACTTCCTCTGTAATTCCTCCTGGAAATGTAAGAACTTTACTTTATGCACTTCCTCTGTAATCCCTCCTGGAAATGTAAGAACTTTGCTTTATGCACTTCCTCTGTAATCCCTCCTGGAAATGTAAGAACTTTACTTTATGCACTTCCTCTGTAATCCCTCCTGGAAATGTAAGAACTTTACTTTATGCACTTCCTCTGTAATCCCTCCTGGAAATGTAAGAAATCTACTTTGTGCACTTCCTCTGTAATCCATCCTGGAAATGTAAGAACGTTGTGCATTTCCTCTGTAATTCCTCCTGGAAATGTAAGAACTTTACTTTCTGCACTTCCCCTGTAATCCCTCCTGGAAATGTAAGGACTCTACTTTGTGCATTTCCTCTGTAATCCCTCCTGGAATTGTAAGAACTTTACTTTGTGCACTTCCTCTTTTATTACTCCTGGAAATGTAAGAACTTTACTTTATGCACTTCCTCTGTAATCCCTCCTGGAAATGTAAGAACTTTACTTTATGTACTTCCTCTGTAATCCCTCCTGGAAATGTAAGAACTTTACTTTATGCACTTCCTCTGTAATCCCTCCTGGAAATGCAAGAACTTTACTTCACTTCCTCCGTAATCCCTCCTGGAAATGTAAGAAATCTACTTTGTGCACTTCCTCTGTAATCCCTCCTGGAAATGTAAGAACGTTGTGCATTTACTCTGTAATTCCTCCTGGAAATGTAAGAACTTTACTTTATGGACTTTCTCTGTAATCCCTCCTGGAAATGTAATAACTTTACTTTTTGCACTTCCTCTGTAATTCCTCCTGAAAATGTAAGAACTTTACTTTATGGACTTCCTCTGTAATTCCTCCTGGAAATGTAAGAACTTTACTTTATGCACTTCCTCTGTAATCCCTCCTGGAAATGTAAGAACTTTGCTTTATGGACTTCTTCTGTAATCCCTCCTGGAAATGTATGAACCTTACTTTATGCACATCCTCTGTAATCCCTCCTGGAAATGTAAGAACTTTACTTTATGCACTTCCTCTGTAATCCCTCCTGGAAACGTAAGAAATCTACTTTGTGCACTTCCTCTGTAATCCCTCCTGGAAATGTAAGAACGTTGTGCATTTCCTCTGTAATTCCTCCTGGAAATGTAAGAACTTTACTTTCTGCACTTCCCCTGTAATCCCTCCTGGAAATGTAAGAACTTTACTTTATGGACTTCCTCTGTAATTCCTCCTGGAAATGTAAGAACTTTACTTTATGCACTTCCTCTATAATCCTTCCTGGAAAAGTAAGAACTTTGCTTTATGCACTTCCTCTGTAATCCCTCCTGGAAATGTAAGAACTTTACTTTATGCACTTCCTCTGTAATCCCTCCTGGAAATGTAAGAACTTTACTTTATGCACTTCCTCTGTAATCCCTCCTGGAAATGTAAGAAATCTACTTTGTGCACTTCCTCTGTAATCCCTCCTGGAAATGTAAGAACGTTGTGCATTTCCTCTGTAATTCCTCCTTGAAATGTAAGAACTTTACTTTCTGCACTTCCCCTGTAATCCCTCCTGGAAATGTAAGGACTCTACTTTGTGCACTTCCTCTGTAATCCCTCCTGGAAATGTAAGAACTTTACTTTGTGCACTTCCTCTGTAAATCCTCCTGGAAATGTAAGGACTCTACTTTGTGCACTTCCTCTTTTATTACTCCTGGAAATGTAAGAACTTTACTTTATGCACTTCCTCTGTAATCCCTCCTGGAAATGTAAGAACTTTACTTTATGCACTTCCTCTGTAATCCCTCCTGGAAATGTAAGAACTTTACTTTATGCACTTCCTCTGTAATCCCTCCTGGAAATGTAAGAACGTTGTGCATTTCCTCTGTAATTCCTCCTGGAAATGTAAGAACTTTACTTTCTGCACTTCCCCTGTAATCCCTCCTGGAAATGTAAGAACTTTACTTTATGCACTTCCTCTGTAATCCCTCCTGGAAATGTAAGAACATTACTTTATGCACTTCCTATGTAATCCCTCCTGGAAATATAAGAACTTTATGCACTTCCTCTGTAATACCTCCTGGAAATGCAAGAACTTTACTTCACTTCCTCCGTAATCCCTCCTGGAAATGTAAGAAATCTACTTTGTGCACTTCCTCTGTAATCCCTCCTGGAAATGTAAGAACGTTGTGCATTTCCTCTGTAATTCCTCCTGGAAATGTAAGAACTTTACTTTATGGACTTCCTCTGTAATCCCTCCTGGAAATGTAAGAACTTTACTTTTTGCACATCCTCTGTAATTCCTCCTGGAAATGTAAGAACTTTACTTTATGGACTTCCTCTGTAATTCCTCCTGGAAATGTAAGAACTTTACTTTATGCACTTCCTCTGTAATCCCTCCTGGAAATGTAAGAACTTTGCTTCATGCACTTCCTCTGTAATCCCTCCTGGAAATGTATGAACTTTACTTTATGCACTTCCTCTGTAATCCCTCCTGGAAATGTAAGAACTTTACTTTATGCACTTCCTCTGTAATCCCTCCTGGAAATGTATGAACTTTACTTTATGCACTTCCTCTGTAATCCCTCCTGGAAATGTAAGAACTTTACTTTATGCACTTCCTCTGTAATCCCTCCTGGAAATGTAAGAACGTTGTGCATTTCCTCTGTAATTCCTCCTGGAAATGTAAGAACTTTACTTTCTGCACTTCCCCTGTAATCCCTCCTGGAAATGTAAGAACTTTACTTTATGGACTTCCTCTGTAATTCCTCCTGGAAATGTAAGAACTTTACTTTATGCACTTCCTCTGTAATCCCTCCTGGAAAAGTAAGAACTTTGCTTTATGCACTTCCTCTGTAATCCCTCCTGGAAATGTAAACACTTTACTTTATGCACTTCCTCTGTAATCCCTCCTGGAAATGTAAGAACTTTACTTTATGCACTTCCTCTGTAATCCCTCCTGGAAATGTAAGAAATCTACTTTGTGCACTTCCTCTGTAATCCCTCCTGGAAATGTAAGAACGTTGTGCATTTCCTCTGTAATTCCTCCTGGAAATGTAAGAACTTTACTTTCTGCACTTCCCCTGTAATCCCTCCTGGAAATGTAAGAACTTTACTTTGTGCACTTCCTCTGTAATCCCTCCTGGAAATGTAAGAAATCTACTTTGTGCACTTCCTCTGTAATCCCTCCTGGAAATGTAAGAACGTTGTGCACTTCCTCTGTAGTCCCTCCTGGAAATGTAAGAACTTTACTTTCTGCACTTCCCCTGTAATCCCTTCTGGAAATGTAAGGACTCTACTTTGTGCACTTCCTCTGTAGTCCCTCCTGGAAATGTAAGAACTTTACTTTGTGCACTTCCTCTGTAAATCCTCCTGGAAATGTAAGGACTCTACTTTGTGCACTTCCTCTGTAATCCCTCCTGGAAATGTAAGAACTTTACTTCACTTCCTCCGTAATCCCTCCTGGAAATGTAAGAAATCTACTTTGTGCACTTCCTCTGTAATCCCTCCTGGAAATGTAAGAACGTTGTGCATTTCCTCTGTAATTCCTCCTGGAAATGTAAGAACTTTACTTCATGGACTTCCTCTGTAATCCCTCCTGGAAATGTAAGAACTTTACTTTTTGCACTTCCTCTGTAATTCCTCCTGGAAATGTAAGAACTTTACTTTATGGACTTCCTCTGTAATTCCTCCTGGAAATGTAAGAACTTTACTTTATGCACTTCCTCTGTAATCCCTCCTGGAAATGTAAGAACTTTGCTTTATGCACTTCCTCTGTAATCCCTCCTGGAAATGTATGAACTTTACTTTATGCACTTCCTCTGTAATCCCTCCTGGAAATGTGAGAACTTTATTTTATGCACTTCCTCTGTAATCCCTCCTGGAAACGTAAGAAATCTACTTTGTGCACTTCCTCTGTAATCCCTCCTGGAAATGTAAGAACGTTGTGCATTTCCTTTGTAATTCCTCCTGGAAATGTAAGAACTTTACTTTCTGCACTTCCCCTGTAGTCCCTCCTGGAAATGTAAGAACTTTACTTCATGGACTTCCTCTGTAATTCCTCCTGGAAATGTAAGAACTTTACTTTATGCACTTCCTCTGTAATCCCTCCTGGAAAAGTAAGAACTTTGCTTTATGCACTTCCTCTGTAATCCCTCCTGGAAATGTAAGAACTTTACTTTATGCACTTCCTCTGTAATCCCTCCTGGAAATGTAAGAACTTTACTTTATGCACTTCCTCTGTAATCCCTCCTGGAAATGTAAGAACGTTGTGCACTTCCCCTGTAATCCCTCCTGGAAATGTAAGAACTTTACTTTATGGACTTCCTCTGTAATTCCTCCTGGAAATGTAAGAACTTTACTTTATGCACTTCCTCTATAATCCCTCCTGGAAAAGTAAGAACTTTGCTTTATGCACTTCCTCTGTAATCCCTCCTGGAAATGTAAGAACTTTACTTTATGCACTTCCTCTGTAATCCCTCCTGGAAATGTAAGAACTTTACTTTATGCACTTCCTCTGTAATCCCTCCTGGAAATGTAAGAAATCTACTTTGTGCACTTCCTCTGTAATCCCTCCTGGAAATGTAAGAACGTTGTGCATTTCCTCTGTAATTCCTCCTGGAAATGTAAGAACTTTACTTTCTGCACTTCCTCTGTAATCCCTCCTGGAAATGTAAGGACTCTACTTTGTGCACTTCCTCTGTAATCCCTCCTGGAAATGTAAGAACTTTACTTTGTGCACTTCCTCTGTAAATCCTCCTGGAAATGTAAGGACTCTACTTTGTGCACTTCCTCTTTTATTACTCCTGGAAATGTAAGAACTTTACTTTATGCACTTCCTCTGTAATCCCTCCTGGAAATGTAAGAACTTTACTTTATGCACTTCCTCTGTAATCCCTCCTGGAAATGTAAGAACTTTACTTTATGCACTTCCTCTGTAATCCCTCCTGGAAATGTAAGAACGTTGTGCATTTCCTCTGTAATTCCTCCTGGAAATGTAAGAACTTTACTTTCTGCACTTCCCCTGTAATCCCTCCTGGAAATGTAAGAACTTTACTTTATGCACTTCCTCTGTAATCCCTCCTGGAAATGTAAGAACTTTATGCACTTCCTCTGTAATCCCTCCTGGAAATGCAAGAACTTTACTTCACTTCCTCCGTAATCCCTCCTGGAAATGTAAGAAATCTACTTTGTGCACTTCCTCTGTAATCCCTCCTGGAAATGTAAGAACGTTGTGCATTTCCTCTGTAATTCCTCCTGGAAATGTAAGAACTTTACTTTATGGACTTCCTCTGTAATCCCTCCTGGAAATGTAAGAACTTTACTTTTTGCACATCCTCTGTAATTCCTCCTGGAAATGTAAGAACTTTACTTTATGGACTTCCTCTGTAATTCCTCCTGGAAATGTAAGAACTTTACTTTATGCACTTCCTCTGTAATCCCTCCTGGAAATGTAAGAACTTTGCTTCATGCACTTCCTCTGTAATCCCTCCTGGAAATGTATGAACTTTACTTTATGCACTTCCTCTGTAATCCCTCCTGGAAATGTAAGAACTTTACTTTATGCACTTCCTCTGTAATCCCTCCTGGAAATGTATGAACTTTACTTTATGCACTTCCTCTGTAATCCCTCCTGGAAATGTAAGAACTTTACTTTATGCACTTCCTCTGTAATCCCTCCTGGAAATGTAAGAACGTTGTGCATTTCCTCTGTAATTCCTCCTGGAAATGTAAGAACTTTACTTTCTGCACTTCCCCTGTAATCCCTCCTGGAAATGTAAGAACTTTACTTTATGTACTTCCTCTGTAATTCCTCCTGGAAATGTAAGAACTTTACTTTATGCACTTCCTCTGTAATCCCTCCTGGAAAAGTAAGAACTTTGCTTTATGCACTTCCTCTGTAATCCCTCCTGGAAATGTAAACACTTTACTTTATGCACTTCCTCTGTAATCCCTCCTGGAAATGTAAGAACTTTACTTTATGCACTTCCTCTGTAATCCCTCCTGGAAATGTAAGAAATCTACTTTGTGCACTTCCTCTGTAATCCCTCCTGGAAATGTAAGAACTTTACTTTATGCACTTCCTCTGTAATCCCTCCTGGAAATGTAAGAACTATATGCACTTCCTCTGTAATCCCTCCTGGAAATGCAAGAACTTTACTTCACTTCCTCCGTAATCCCTCCTGGAAATGTAAGAAATCTACTTTGTGCACTTCCTCTGTAATCCCTCCTGGAAATGTAAGAACGTTGTGCATTTCCTCTGTAATTCCTCCTGGAAATGTAAGAACTTTACTTCATGGACTTCCTCTGTAATCCCTCCTGGAAATGTAAGAACTTTACTTTTTGCACTTCCTCTGTAATTCCTCCTGGAAATGTAAGAACTTTACTTTATGGACTTCCTCTGTAATTCCTCCTGGAAATGTAAGAACTTTACTTTATGCACTTCCTCTGTAATCCCTCCTGGAAATGTAAGAACTTTGCTTTATGCACTTCCTCTGTAATCCCTCCTGGAAATGTATGAACTTTACTTTATGCACTTCCTCTGTAATCCCTCCTGGAAATGTGAGAACTTTATTTTATGCACTTCCTCTGTAATCCCTCCTGGAAACGTAAGAAATCTACTTTGTGCACTTCCTCTGTAATCCCTCCTGGAAATGTAAGAACGTTGTGCATTTCCTTTGTAATTTCTCCTGGAAATGTAAGAACTTTACTTTCTGCACTTCCCCTGTAGTCCCTCCTGGAAATGTAAGAACTTTACTTTATGGACTTCCTCTGTAATTCCTCCTGGAAATGTAAGAACTTTAGTTTATGCACTTCCTCTGTAATCCCTCCTGGAAAAGTAAGAACTTTGCTTTATGCACTTCCTCTGTAATCCCTCCTGGAAATGTAAGAACTTTACTTTATGCACTTCCTCTGTAATCCCTCCTGGAAATGTAAGAACTTTACTTTATGCACTTCCTCTGTAATCCCTCCTGGAAATGTAAGAACGTTGTGCATTTCCTCTGTAATTCCTCCTGGAAATGTAAGAACTTTACTTTCTGCACTTCCCCTGTAATCCCTCCTGGAAATGTAAGAACTTTACTTTATGGACTTCCTCTGTAATTCCTCCTGGAAATGTAAGAACTTTACTTTATGCACTTCCTCTATAATCCCTCCTGGAAAAGTAAGAACTTTGCTTTATGCACTTCCTCTGTAATCCCTCCTGGAAATGTAAGAACTTTACTTTATGCACTTCCTCTGTAATCCCTCCTGGAAATGTAAGAACTTTACTTTATGCACTTCCTCTGTAATCCCTCCTGGAAATGTAAGAAATCTACTTTGTGCACTTCCTCTGTAATCCCTCCTGGAAATGTAAGAACGTTGTGCATTTCCTCTGTAATTCCTCCTGGAAATGTAAGAACTTTACTTTCTGCACTTCCCCTGTAATCCCTCCTGGAAATGTAAGGACTCTACTTTGTGCACTTCCTCTGTAATCCCTCCTGGAAATGTAAGAACTTTACTTTGTGCACTTCCTCTGTAAATCCTCCTGGAAATGTAAGGACTCTACTTTGTGCACTTCCTCTTTTATTACTCCTGGAAATGTAAGAACTTTACTTTATGCACTTCCTCTGTAATCCCTCCTGGAAATGTAAGAACTTTACTTTATGCACTTCCTCTGTAATCCCTCCTGGAAATGTAAGAACTTTACTTTATGCACTTCCTCTGTAATCCCTCCTGGAAATGTAAGAACGTTGTGCATTTCCTCTGTAATTCCTCCTGGAAATGTAAGAACTTTACTTTCTGCACTTCCCCTGTAATCCCTCCTGGAAATGTAAGAACTTTACTTTATGCACTTCCTCTGTAATCCCTCCTGGAAATGTAAGAACTTTATGCACTTCCTCTGTAATCCCTCCTGGAAATGCAAGAACTTTACTTCACTTCCTCCGTAATCCCTCCTGGAAATGTAAGAAATCTACTTTGTGCACTTCCTCTGTAATCCCTCCTGGAAATGTAAGAACGTTGTGCATTTCCTCTGTAATTCCTCCTGGAAATGTAAGAACTTTACTTTATGGACTTCCTCTGTAATCCCTCCTGGAAATGTAAGAACTTTACTTTTTGCACATCCTCTGTAATTCCTCCTGGAAATGTAAGAACTTTACTTTATGGACTTCCTCTGTAATTCCTCCTGGAAATGTAAGAACTTTACTTTATGCACTTCCTCTGTAATCCCTCCTGGAAATGTAAGAACTTTGCTTCATGCACTTCCTCTGTAATCCCTCCTGGAAATGTATGAACTTTACTTTATGCACTTCCTCTGTAATCCCTCCTGGAAATGTAAGAACTTTACTTTATGCACTTCCTCTGTAATCCCTCCTGGAAATGTATGAACTTTACTTTATGCACTTCCTCTGTAATCCCTCCTGGAAATGTAAGAACTTTACTTTATGCACTTCCTCTGTAATCCCTCCTGGAAATGTAAGAACGTTGTGCATTTCCTCTGTAATTCCTCCTGGAAATGTAAGAACTTTACTTTCTGCACTTCCCCTGTAATCCCTCCTGGAAATGTAAGAACTTTACTTTATGGACTTCCTCTGTAATTCCTCCTGGAAATGTAAGAACTTTACTTTATGCACTTCCTCTGTAATCCCTCCTGGAAAAGTAAGAACTTTGCTTTATGCACTTCCTCTGTAATCCCTCCTGGAAATGTAAACACTTTACTTTATGCACTTCCTCTGTAATCCCTCCTGGAAATGTAAGAACTTTACTTTATGCACTTCCTCTGTAATCCCTCCTGGAAATGTAAGAAATCTACTTTGTGCACTTCCTCTGTAATCCCTCCTGGAAATGTAAGAACGTTGTGCATTTCCTCTGTAATTCCTCCTGGAAATGTAAGAACTTTACTTTCTGCACTTCCCCTGTAATCCCTCCTGGAAATGTAAGAACTTTACTTTGTGCACTTCCTCTGTAATCCCTCCTGGAAATGTAAGAAATCTACTTTGTGCACTTCCTCTGTAATCCCTCCTGGAAATGTAAGAACGTTGTGCACTTCCTCTGTAGTCCCTCCTGGAAATGTAAGAACTTTACTTTCTGCACTTCCCCTGTAATCCCTTCTGGAAATGTAAGGACTCTACTTTGTGCACTTCCTTTGTAGTCCCTCCTGGAAATGTAAGAACTTTACTTTGTGCACTTCCTCTGTAAATCCTCCTGGAAATGTAAGGACTCTACTTTGTGCACTTCCTCTTTTATTACTCCTGGAAATGTAAGAACTTTACTTTATGCACTTCCTCTGTAATCCCTCCTGGAAATGTAAGAACTTTACTTTATGCACTTCCTCTGTAATCCCTCCTGGAAATGTAAGAACTTTACTTTATGCACTTCCTCTGTAATCCCTCCTGGAAATGTAAGAACTTTATGCACTTCCTCTGTAATCCCTCCTGGAAATGCAAGAACTTTACTTCACTTCCTCCGTAATCCCTCCTGGAAATGTAAGAAATCTACTTTGTGCACTTCCTCTGTAATCCCTCCTGGAAATGTAAGAACGTTGTGCATTTCATCTGTAATTCCTCCTGGAAATGTAAGAACTTTACTTCATGGACTTCCTCTGTAATCCCTCCTGGAAATGTAAGAACTTTACTTTTTGCACTTCCTCTGTAATTCCTCCTGGAAATGTAAGAACTTTACTTTATGGACTTCCTCTGTAATTCCTCCTGGAAATGTAAGAACTTTACTTTATGCACTTCCTCTGTAATCCCTCCTGGAAATGTAAGAACTTTGCTTTATGCACTTCCTCTGTAATCCCTCCTGGAAATGTATGAACTTTACTTTATGCACTTCCTCTGTAATCCCTCCTGGAAATGTGAGAACTTTATTTTATGCACTTCCTCTGTAATCCCTCCTGGAAACGTAAGAAATCTACTTTGTGCACTTCCTCTGTAATCCCTCCTGGAAATGTAAGAACGTTGTGCATTTCCTTTGTAATTCCTCCTGGAAATGTAAGAACTTTACTTTCTGCACTTCCCCTGTAGTCCCTCCTGGAAATGTAAGAACTTTACTTTATGGACTTCCTCTGTAATTCCTCCTGGAAATGTAAGAACTTTACTTTATGCACTTCCTCTGTAATCCCTCCTGGAAAAGTAAGAACTTTGCTTTATGCACTTCCTCTGTAATCCCTCCTGGAAATGTAAGAACTTTACTTTATGCACTTCCTCTGTAATCCCTCCTGGAAATGTAAGAACTTTACTTTATGCACTTCCTCTGTAATCCCTCCTGGAAATGTAAGAAATCTACTTTGTGCACTTCCTCTGTAATCCCTCCTGGAAATGTAAGAACGTTGTGCATTTCATCTGTAATTCCTCCTGGAAATGTAAGAACTTTACTTTCTGCACTTCCCCTGTAATCCCTCCTGGAAATGTAAGGACTCTACTTTGTGCACTTCCTCTGTAGTCCCTCCTGGAAATGTAAGAACTTTACTTTGTGCACTTCCTCTGTAAATCCTCCTGTAAATGTAAGGACTCTACTTTGTGCACTTCCTCTTTAATTACTCCTGGAAATGTAAGAACTTTACTTTATGCACTTCCTCTATAATCCCTCCTGGAAATGTAAGAACTTTACTATATGCACTTCCTCTGTAAACCCTCCTGGAAATGTAAGAACTTTACTTTATGCACTTCCACTGTAATCCCTCCTGAAAATGTAAGAAATCTACTTTGTGCACTTCCTCTGTAATCCCTCCTGGAAATGGAAGAACTTTACTTTATGCACTTCCTCTGTAATCCCTCCTGGAAATGTAAGAATTTTACTTTTTGCACTTCCTCTGTAAATCCTCCTGGAAATGTAAGAACTCTACTTTGTGCACATCGCCTGTAATCCCTCCTGGAAATGTAAGGACTCCACTTTCTGCACTTCCTCGTTAATTCCCCCTGGAAATGTAAGAACTTTACTTTATGCACTTCCTCTGTAATCCCTCCTGGAAATGTAAGAACTTTATGCACTTCCTCTGTAATCCCTCCTGGAAATGCAAGAACTTTACTTCACTTCCTCCGTAATCCCTCCTGGAAATGTAAGAAATCTACTTTGTGCACTTCCTCTGTAATCCCTGCTGGAAATGTAAGAACGTTGTGCATTTCCTCTGTAATTCCTCCTGGAAATGTAAGAACTTTACTTTATGGACTTCCTCTGTAATCCCTCCTGGAAATGTAAGAACTTTACTTTATGGACTTCCTCTGTAATTCCTCCTGGAAATGTAAGAACTTTACTTTATGCACTTCCTCTGTAATCCCTCCTGGAAATGTAAGAACTTTACTTTATGCACTTCCTCTGTAATCCCTCCTGGAAATGTAAGAACTTTGCTTCATGCACTTCCTCTGTAATCCCTCCTGGAAATGTATGAACTTTACTTTATGCACTTCCTCTGTAATCCCTCCTGGAAATGTAAGAACTTTACTTTATGCACTTCCTCTGTAATCCCTCCTGGAAATGTATGAACTTTACTTTATGCACTTCCTCTGTAATCCCTCCTGGAAATGTAAGAACTTTACTTTATGCACTTCCTCTGTAATCCCTCCTGGAAATGTAAGAACGTTGTGCATTTCCTCTGTAATTCCTCCTGGAAATGTAAGAACTTTACTTTCTGCACTTCCCCTGTAATCCCTCCTGGAAATGTAAGAACTTTACTTTATGGACTTCCTCTGTAATTCCTCCTGGAAATGTAAGAACTTTACTTTATGCACTTCCTCTGTAATCCCTCCTGGAAAAGTAAGAACTTTGCTTTATGCACTTCCTCTGTAATCCCTCCTGGAAATGTAAACACTTTACTTTATGCACTTCCTCTGTAATCCCTCCTGGAAATGTAAGAACTTTACTTTATGCACTTCCTCTGTAATCCCTCCTGGAAATGTAAGAAATCTACTTTGTGCACTTCCTCTGTAATCCCTCCTGGAAATGTAAGAACGTTGTGCATTTCCTCTGTAATTCCTCCTGGAAATGTAAGAACTTTACTTTCTGCACTTCCCCTGTAATCCCTCCTGGAAATGTAAGAACTTTACTTTGTGCACTTCCTCTGTAATCCCTCCTGGAAATGTAAGAAATCTACTTTGTGCACTTCCTCTGTAATCCCTCCTGGAAATGTAAGAACGTTGTGCACTTCCTCTGTAGTCCCTCCTGGAAATGTAAGAACTTTACTTTCTGCACTTCCCCTGTAATCCCTTCTGGAAATGTAAGGACTCTACTTTGTGCACTTCCTCTGTAGTCCCTCCTGGAAATGTAAGAACTTTACTTTGTGCACTTCCTCTGTAAATCCTCCTGGAAATGTAAGGACTCTACTTTGTGCACTTCCTCTGTAATCCCTCCTGGAAATGTAAGAACTTTACTTCACTTCCTCCGTAATCCCTCCTGGAAATGTAAGAAATCTACTTTGTGCACTTCCTCTGTAATCCCTCCTGGAAATGTAAGAACGTTGTGCATTTCCTCTGTAATTCCTCCTGGAAATGTAAGAACTTTACTTCATGGACTTCCTCTGTAATCCCTCCTGGAAATGTAAGAACTTTACTTTTTGCACTTCCTCTGTAATTCCTCCTGGAAATGTAAGAACTTTACTTTATGGACTTCCTCTGTAATTCCTCCTGGAAATGTAAGAACTTTACTTTATGCACTTCCTCTGTAATCCCTCCTGGAAATGTAAGAACTTTGCTTTATGCACTTCCTCTGTAATCCCTCCTGGAAATGTATGAACTTTACTTTATGCACTTCCTCTGTAATCCCTCCTGGAAATGTGAGAACTTTATTTTATGCACTTCCTCTGTAATCCCTCCTGGAAACGTAAGAAATCTACTTTGTGCACTTCCTCTGTAATCCCTCCTGGAAATGTAAGAACGTTGTGCATTTCCTTTGTAATTCCTCCTGGAAATGTAAGAACTTTACTTTCTGCACTTCCCCTGTAGTCCCTCCTGGAAATGTAAGAACTTTACTTCATGGACTTCCTCTGTAATTCCTCCTGGAAATGTAAGAACTTTACTTTATGCACTTCCTCTGTAATCCCTCCTGGAAAAGTAAGAACTTTGCTTTATGCACTTCCTCTGTAATCCCTCCTGGAAATGTAAGAACTTTACTTTATGCACTTCCTCTGTAATCCCTCCTGGAAATGTAAGAACTTTACTTTATGCACTTCCTCTGTAATCCCTCCTGGAAATGTAAGAACGTTGTGCACTTCCCCTGTAATCCCTCCTGGAAATGTAAGAACTTTACTTTATGGACTTCCTCTGTAATTCCTCCTGGAAATGTAAGAACTTTACTTTATGCACTTCCTCTATAATCCCTCCTGGAAAAGTAAGAACTTTGCTTTATGCACTTCCTCTGTAATCCCTCCTGGAAATGTAAGAACTTTACTTTATGCACTTCCTCTGTAATCCCTCCTGGAAATGTAAGAACTTTACTTTATGCACTTCCTCTGTAATCCCTCCTGGAAATGTAAGAAATCTACTTTGTGCACTTCCTCTGTAATCCCTCCTGGAAATGTAAGAACGTTGTGCATTTCCTCTGTAATTCCTCCTGGAAATGTAAGAACTTTACTTTCTGCACTTCCTCTGTAATCCCTCCTGGAAATGTAAGGACTCTACTTTGTGCACTTCCTCTGTAATCCCTCCTGGAAATGTAAGAACTTTACTTTGTGCACTTCCTCTGTAAATCCTCCTGGAAATGTAAGGACTCTACTTTGTGCACTTCCTCTTTTATTACTCCTGGAAATGTAAGAACTTTACTTTATGCACTTCCTCTGTAATCCCTCCTGGAAATGTAAGAACTTTACTTTATGCACTTCCTCTGTAATCCCTCCTGGAAATGTAAGAACTTTACTTTATGCACTTCCTCTGTAATCCCTCCTGGAAATGTAAGAACGTTGTGCATTTCCTCTGTAATTCCTCCTGGAAATGTAAGAACTTTACTTTCTGCACTTCCCCTGTAATCCCTCCTGGAAATGTAAGAACTTTACTTTATGCACTTCCTCTGTAATCCCTCCTGGAAATGTAAGAACTTTATGCACTTCCTCTGTAATCCCTCCTGGAAATGCAAGAACTTTACTTCACTTCCTCCGTAATCCCTCCTGGAAATGTAAGAAATCTACTTTGTGCACTTCCTCTGTAATCCCTCCTGGAAATGTAAGAACGTTGTGCATTTCCTCTGTAATTCCTCCTGGAAATGTAAGAACTTTACTTTATGGACTTCCTCTGTAATCCCTCCTGGAAATGTAAGAACTTTACTTTTTGCACATCCTCTGTAATTCCTCCTGGAAATGTAAGAACTTTACTTTATGGACTTCCTCTGTAATTCCTCCTGGAAATGTAAGAACTTTACTTTATGCACTTCCTCTGTAATCCCTCCTGGAAATGTAAGAACTTTGCTTCATGCACTTCCTCTGTAATCCCTCCTGGAAATGTATGAACTTTACTTTATGCACTTCCTCTGTAATCCCTCCTGGAAATGTAAGAACTTTACTTTATGCACTTCCTCTGTAATCCCTCCTGGAAATGTATGAACTTTACTTTATGCACTTCCTCTGTAATCCCTCCTGGAAATGTAAGAACTTTACTTTATGCACTTCCTCTGTAATCCCTCCTGGAAATGTAAGAACGTTGTGCATTTCCTCTGTAATTCCTCCTGGAAATGTAAGAACTTTACTTTCTGCACTTCCCCTGTAATCCCTCCTGGAAATGTAAGAACTTTACTTTATGTACTTCCTCTGTAATTCCTCCTGGAAATGTAAGAACTTTACTTTATGCACTTCCTCTGTAATCCCTCCTGGAAAAGTAAGAACTTTGCTTTATGCACTTCCTCTGTAATCCCTCCTGGAAATGTAAACACTTTACTTTATGCACTTCCTCTGTAATCCCTCCTGGAAATGTAAGAACTTTACTTTATGCACTTCCTCTGTAATCCCTCCTGGAAATGTAAGAAATCTACTTTGTGCACTTCCTCTGTAATCCCTCCTGGAAATGTAAGAACTTTACTTTATGCACTTCCTCTGTAATCCCTCCTGGAAATGTAAGAACTATATGCACTTCCTCTGTAATCCCTCCTGGAAATGCAAGAACTTTACTTCACTTCCTCCGTAATCCCTCCTGGAAATGTAAGAAATCTACTTTGTGCACTTCCTCTGTAATCCCTCCTGGAAATGTAAGAACGTTGTGCATTTCCTCTGTAATTCCTCCTGGAAATGTAAGAACTTTACTTCATGGACTTCCTCTGTAATCCCTCCTGGAAATGTAAGAACTTTACTTTTTGCACTTCCTCTGTAATTCCTCCTGGAAATGTAAGAACTTTACTTTATGGACTTCCTCTGTAATTCCTCCTGGAAATGTAAGAACTTTACTTTATGCACTTCCTCTGTAATCCCTCCTGGAAATGTAAGAACTTTGCTTTATGCACTTCCTCTGTAATCCCTCCTGGAAATGTATGAACTTTACTTTATGCACTTCCTCTGTAATCCCTCCTGGAAATGTGAGAACTTTATTTTATGCACTTCCTCTGTAATCCCTCCTGGAAACGTAAGAAATCTACTTTGTGCACTTCCTCTGTAATCCCTCCTGGAAATGTAAGAACGTTGTGCATTTCCTTTGTAATTTCTCCTGGAAATGTAAGAACTTTACTTTCTGCACTTCCCCTGTAGTCCCTCCTGGAAATGTAAGAACTTTACTTTATGGACTTCCTCTGTAATTCCTCCTGGAAATGTAAGAACTTTAGTTTATGCACTTCCTCTGTAATCCCTCCTGGAAAAGTAAGAACTTTGCTTTATGCACTTCCTCTGTAATCCCTCCTGGAAATGTAAGAACTTTACTTTATGCACTTCCTCTGTAATCCCTCCTGGAAATGTAAGAACTTTACTTTATGCACTTCCTCTGTAATCCCTCCTGGAAATGTAAGAACGTTGTGCATTTCCTCTGTAATTCCTCCTGGAAATGTAAGAACTTTACTTTCTGCACTTCCCCTGTAATCCCTCCTGGAAATGTAAGAACTTTACTTTATGGACTTCCTCTGTAATTCCTCCTGGAAATGTAAGAACTTTACTTTATGCACTTCCTCTATAATCCCTCCTGGAAAAGTAAGAACTTTGCTTTATGCACTTCCTCTGTAATCCCTCCTGGAAATGTAAGAACTTTACTTTATGCACTTCCTCTGTAATCCCTCCTGGAAATGTAAGAACTTTACTTTATGCACTTCCTCTGTAATCCCTCCTGGAAATGTAAGAAATCTACTTTGTGCACTTCCTCTGTAATCCCTCCTGGAAATGTAAGAACGTTGTGCATTTCCTCTGTAATTCCTCCTGGAAATGTAAGAACTTTACTTTCTGCACTTCCCCTGTAATCCCTCCTGGAAATGTAAGGACTCTACTTTGTGCACTTCCTCTGTAATCCCTCCTGGAAATGTAAGAACTTTACTTTGTGCACTTCCTCTGTAAATCCTCCTGGAAATGTAAGGACTCTACTTTGTGCACTTCCTCTTTTATTACTCCTGGAAATGTAAGAACTTTACTTTATGCACTTCCTCTGTAATCCCTCCTGGAAATGTAAGAACTTTACTTTATGCACTTCCTCTGTAATCCCTCCTGGAAATGTAAGAACTTTACTTTATGCACTTCCTCTGTAATCCCTCCTGGAAATGTAAGAACGTTGTGCATTTCCTCTGTAATTCCTCCTGGAAATGTAAGAACTTTACTTTCTGCACTTCCCCTGTAATCCCTCCTGGAAATGTAAGAACTTTACTTTATGCACTTCCTCTGTAATCCCTCCTGGAAATGTAAGAACTTTATGCACTTCCTCTGTAATCCCTCCTGGAAATGCAAGAACTTTACTTCACTTCCTCCGTAATCCCTCCTGGAAATGTAAGAAATCTACTTTGTGCACTTCCTCTGTAATCCCTCCTGGAAATGTAAGAACGTTGTGCATTTCCTCTGTAATTCCTCCTGGAAATGTAAGAACTTTACTTTATGGACTTCCTCTGTAATCCCTCCTGGAAATGTAAGAACTTTACTTTTTGCACATCCTCTGTAATTCCTCCTGGAAATGTAAGAACTTTACTTTATGGACTTCCTCTGTAATTCCTCCTGGAAATGTAAGAACTTTACTTTATGCACTTCCTCTGTAATCCCTCCTGGAAATGTAAGAACTTTGCTTCATGCACTTCCTCTGTAATCCCTCCTGGAAATGTATGAACTTTACTTTATGCACTTCCTCTGTAATCCCTCCTGGAAATGTAAGAACTTTACTTTATGCACTTCCTCTGTAATCCCTCCTGGAAATGTATGAACTTTACTTTATGCACTTCCTCTGTAATCCCTCCTGGAAATGTAAGAACTTTACTTTATGCACTTCCTCTGTAATCCCTCCTGGAAATGTAAGAACGTTGTGCATTTCCTCTGTAATTCCTCCTGGAAATGTAAGAACTTTACTTTCTGCACTTCCCCTGTAATCCCTCCTGGAAATGTAAGAACTTTACTTTATGGACTTCCTCTGTAATTCCTCCTGGAAATGTAAGAACTTTACTTTATGCACTTCCTCTGTAATCCCTCCTGGAAAAGTAAGAACTTTGCTTTATGCACTTCCTCTGTAATCCCTCCTGGAAATGTAAACACTTTACTTTATGCACTTCCTCTGTAATCCCTCCTGGAAATGTAAGAACTTTACTTTATGCACTTCCTCTGTAATCCCTCCTGGAAATGTAAGAAATCTACTTTGTGCACTTCCTCTGTAATCCCTCCTGGAAATGTAAGAACGTTGTGCATTTCCTCTGTAATTCCTCCTGGAAATGTAAGAACTTTACTTTCTGCACTTCCCCTGTAATCCCTCCTGGAAATGTAAGAACTTTACTTTGTGCACTTCCTCTGTAATCCCTCCTGGAAATGTAAGAAATCTACTTTGTGCACTTCCTCTGTAATCCCTCCTGGAAATGTAAGAACGTTGTGCACTTCCTCTGTAGTCCCTCCTGGAAATGTAAGAACTTTACTTTCTGCACTTCCCCTGTAATCCCTTCTGGAAATGTAAGGACTCTACTTTGTGCACTTCCTTTGTAGTCCCTCCTGGAAATGTAAGAACTTTACTTTGTGCACTTCCTCTGTAAATCCTCCTGGAAATGTAAGGACTCTACTTTGTGCACTTCCTCTTTTATTACTCCTGGAAATGTAAGAACTTTACTTTATGCACTTCCTCTGTAATCCCTCCTGGAAATGTAAGAACTTTACTTTATGCACTTCCTCTGTAATCCCTCCTGGAAATGTAAGAACTTTACTTTATGCACTTCCTCTGTAATCCCTCCTGGAAATGTAAGAACTTTATGCACTTCCTCTGTAATCCCTCCTGGAAATGCAAGAACTTTACTTCACTTCCTCCGTAATCCCTCCTGGAAATGTAAGAAATCTACTTTGTGCACTTCCTCTGTAATCCCTCCTGGAAATGTAAGAACGTTGTGCATTTCATCTGTAATTCCTCCTGGAAATGTAAGAACTTTACTTCATGGACTTCCTCTGTAATCCCTCCTGGAAATGTAAGAACTTTACTTTTTGCACTTCCTCTGTAATTCCTCCTGGAAATGTAAGAACTTTACTTTATGGACTTCCTCTGTAATTCCTCCTGGAAATGTAAGAACTTTACTTTATGCACTTCCTCTGTAATCCCTCCTGGAAATGTAAGAACTTTGCTTTATGCACTTCCTCTGTAATCCCTCCTGGAAATGTATGAACTTTACTTTATGCACTTCCTCTGTAATCCCTCCTGGAAATGTGAGAACTTTATTTTATGCACTTCCTCTGTAATCCCTCCTGGAAACGTAAGAAATCTACTTTGTGCACTTCCTCTGTAATCCCTCCTGGAAATGTAAGAACGTTGTGCATTTCCTTTGTAATTCCTCCTGGAAATGTAAGAACTTTACTTTCTGCACTTCCCCTGTAGTCCCTCCTGGAAATGTAAGAACTTTACTTTATGGACTTCCTCTGTAATTCCTCCTGGAAATGTAAGAACTTTACTTTATGCACTTCCTCTGTAATCCCTCCTGGAAAAGTAAGAACTTTGCTTTATGCACTTCCTCTGTAATCCCTCCTGGAAATGTAAGAACTTTACTTTATGCACTTCCTCTGTAATCCCTCCTGGAAATGTAAGAACTTTACTTTATGCACTTCCTCTGTAATCCCTCCTGGAAATGTAAGAAATCTACTTTGTGCACTTCCTCTGTAATCCCTCCTGGAAATGTAAGAACGTTGTGCATTTCATCTGTAATTCCTCCTGGAAATGTAAGAACTTTACTTTCTGCACTTCCCCTGTAATCCCTCCTGGAAATGTAAGGACTCTACTTTGTGCACTTCCTCTGTAGTCCCTCCTGGAAATGTAAGAACTTTACTTTGTGCACTTCCTCTGTAAATCCTCCTGTAAATGTAAGGACTCTACTTTGTGCACTTCCTCTTTAATTACTCCTGGAAATGTAAGAACTTTACTTTATGCACTTCCTCTATAATCCCTCCTGGAAATGTAAGAACTTTACTATATGCACTTCCTCTGTAAACCCTCCTGGAAATGTAAGAACTTTACTTTATGCACTTCCACTGTAATCCCTCCTGAAAATGTAAGAAATCTACTTTGTGCACTTCCTCTGTAATCCCTCCTGGAAATGGAAGAACTTTACTTTATGCACTTCCTCTGTAATCCCTCCTGGAAATGTAAGAATTTTACTTTTTGCACTTCCTCTGTAAATCCTCCTGGAAATGTAAGAACTCTACTTTGTGCACATCGCCTGTAATCCCTCCTGGAAATGTAAGGACTCCACTTTCTGCACTTCCTCGTTAATTCCCCCTGGAAATGTAAGAACTTTACTTTATGCACTTCCTCTGTAATCCCTCCTGGAAATGTAAGAACTTTATGCACTTCCTCTGTAATCCCTCCTGGAAATGCAAGAACTTTACTTCACTTCCTCCGTAATCCCTCCTGGAAATGTAAGAAATCTACTTTGTGCACTTCCTCTGTAATCCCTCCTGGAAATGTAAGAACGTTGTGCATTTCCTCTGTAATTCCTCCTGGAAATGTAAGAACTTTACTTTATGGACTTCCTCTGTAATCCCTCCTGGAAATGTAAGAACTTTACTTTATGGACTTCCTCTGTAATTCCTCCTGGAAATGTAAGAACTTTACTTTATGCACTTCCTCTGTAATCCCTCCTGGAAATGTAAGAACTTTACTTTATGCACTTCCTCTGTAATCCCTCCTGGAAATGTAAGAACTTTGCTTCATGCACTTCCTCTGTAATCCCTCCTGGAAATGTATGAACTTTACTTTATGCACTTCCTCTGTAATCCCTCCTGGAAATGTAAGAACTTTACTTTATGCACTTCCTCTGTAATCCCTCCTGGAAATGTATGAACTTTACTTTATGCACTTCCTCTGTAATCCCTCCTGGAAATGTAAGAACTTTACTTTATGCACTTCCTCTGTAATCCCTCCTGGAAATGTAAGAACGTTGTGCATTTCCTCTGTAATTCCTCCTGGAAATGTAAGAACTTTACTTTCTGCACTTCCCCTGTAATCCCTCCTGGAAATGTAAGAACTTTACTTTATGGACTTCCTCTGTAATTCCTCCTGGAAATGTAAGAACTTTACTTTATGCACTTCCTCTGTAATCCCTCCTGGAAAAGTAAGAACTTTGCTTTATGCACTTCCTCTGTAATCCCTCCTGGAAATGTAAACACTTTACTTTATGCACTTCCTCTGTAATCCCTCCTGGAAATGTAAGAACTTTACTTTATGCACTTCCTCTGTAATCCCTCCTGGAAATGTAAGAAATCTACTTTGTGCACTTCCTCTGTAATCCCTCCTGGAAATGTAAGAACGTTGTGCATTTCCTCTGTAATTCCTCCTGGAAATGTAAGAACTTTACTTTCTGCACTTCCCCTGTAATCCCTCCTGGAAATGTAAGAACTTTACTTTGTGCACTTCCTCTGTAATCCCTCCTGGAAATGTAAGAAATCTACTTTGTGCACTTCCTCTGTAATCCCTCCTGGAAATGTAAGAACGTTGTGCACTTCCTCTGTAGTCCCTCCTGGAAATGTAAGAACTTTACTTTCTGCACTTCCCCTGTAATCCCTTCTGGAAATGTAAGGACTCTACTTTGTGCACTTCCTCTGTAGTCCCTCCTGGAAATGTAAGAACTTTACTTTGTGCACTTCCTCTGTAAATCCTCCTGGAAATGTAAGGACTCTACTTTGTGCACTTCCTCTTTTATTACTCCTGGAAATGTAAGAACTTTACTTTATGCTCTTCCTATGTAATCCCTCCTGGAAATGTAAGAACTTTACTTTATGCACTTCCTCTGTAATCCCTCCTGGAAATGTAAGAACTTTACTTTATGCACTTCCTCTGTAATCCCTCCTGGAAATGTAAGAACTTTATGCACTTCCTCTGTAATCCCTCCTGGAAATGTAAGAACTTTACTTCATGGACTTCCTCTGTAATCCCTCCTGGAAATGTAAGAACTTTACTTTTTGCACTTCCTCTGTAATTCCTCCTGGAAATGTAAGAACTTTACTTTATGGACTTCCTCTGTAATTCCTCCTGGAAATGTAAGAACTTTACTTTATGCACTTCCTCTGTAATCCCTCCTGGAAATGTAAGAACTTTGCTTTATGCACTTCCTCTGTAATCCCTCCTGGAAATGTATGAACTTTACTTTATGCACTTCCTCTGTAATCCCTCCTGGAAATGTGAGAACTTTATTTTATGCACTTCCTCTGTAATCCCTCCTGGAAACGTAAGAAATCTACTTTGTGCACTTCCTCTGTAATCCCTCCTGGAAATGTAAGAACGTTGTGCATTTCCTTTGTAATTCCTCCTGGAAATGTAAGAACTTTACTTTCTGCACTTCCCCTGTAGTCCCTCCTGGAAATGTAAGAACTTTACTTCATGGACTTCCTCTGTAATTCCTCCTGGAAATGTAAGAACTTTACTTTATGCACTTCCTCTGTAATCCCTCCTGGAAAAGTAAGAACTTTGCTTTATGCACTTCCTCTGTAATCCCTCCTGGAAATGCAAGAACTTTACTTCACTTCCTCCGTAATCCCTCCTGGAAATGTAAGAAATCTACTTTGTGCACTTCCTCTGTAATCCCTCCTGGAAATGTAAGAACGTTGTGCATTTCCTCTGTAATTCCTCCTGGAAATGTAAGAACTTTACTTTATGGACTTCCTCTGTAATCCCTCCTGGAAATGTAAGAACTTTACTTTATGGACTTCCTCTGTAATTCCTCCTGGAAATGTAAGAACTTTACTTTATGCACTTCCTCTGTAATCCCTCCTGGAAATGTAAGAACTTTACTTTATGCACTTCCTCTGTAATCCCTCCTGGAAATGTAAGAACTTTGCTTCATGCACTTCCTCTGTAATCCCTCCTGGAAATGTATGAACTTTACTTTATGCACTTCCTCTGTAATCCCTCCTGGAAATGTAAGAACTTTACTTTATGCACTTCCTCTGTAATCCCTCCTGGAAATGTATGAACTTTACTTTATGCACTTCCTCTGTAATCCCTCCTGGAAATGTAGGAACTTTACTTTATGCACTTCCTCTGTAATCCCTCCTGGAAATGTAAGAACGTTGTGCATTTCCTCTGTAATTCCTCCTGGAAATGTAAGAACTTTACTTTCTGCACTTCCCCTGTAATCCCTCCTGGAAATGTAAGAACTTTACTTTATGGACTTCCTCTGTAATTCCTCCTGGAAATGTAAGAACTTTACTTTATGCACTTCCTCTGTAATCCCTCCTGGAAAAGTAAGAACTTTGCTTTATGCACTTCCTCTGTAATCCCTCCTGGAAATGTAAACACTTTACTTTATGCACTTCCTCTGTAATCCCTCCTGGAAATGTAAGAACTTTACTTTATGCACTTCCTCTGTAATCCCTCCTGGAAATGTAAGAAATCTACTTTGTGCACTTCCTCTGTAATCCCTCCTGGAAATGTAAGAACGTTGTGCATTTCCTCTGTAATTCCTCCTGGAAATGTAAGAACTTTACTTTCTGCACTTCCCCTGTAATCCCTCCTGGAAATGTAAGAACTTTACTTTGTGCACTTCCTCTGTAATCCCTCCTGGAAATGTAAGAAATCTACTTTGTGCACTTCCTCTGTAATCCCTCCTGGAAATGTAAGAACGTTGTGCACTTCCTCTGTAGTCCCTCCTGGAAATGTAAGAACTTTACTTTCTGCACTTCCCCTGTAATCCCTTCTGGAAATGTAAGGACTCTACTTTGTGCACTTCCTCTGTAGTCCCTCCTGGAAATGTAAGAACTTTACTTTGTACACTTCCTCTGTAAATCCTCCTGGAAATGTAAGGACTCTACTTTGTGCACTTCCTCTTTTATTACTCCTGGAAATGTAAGAACTTTACTTTATGCACTTCCTCTGTAATCCCTCCTGGAAATGTAAGAACTTTACTTTATGCACTTCCTCTGTAATCCCTCCTGGAAATGTAAGAACTTTACTTTATGCACTTCCTCTGTAATCCCTCCTGGAAATGTAAGAACTTTATGCACTTCCTCTGTAATCCCTCCTGGAAATGTAAGAACTTTACTTCATGGACTGCCTCTGTAATCCCTCCTGGAAATGTAAGAACTTTACTTTTTGCACTTCCTCTGTAATTCCTCCTGGAAATGTAAGAACTTTACTTTATGGACTTCCTCTGTAATTCCTCCTGGAAATGTAAGAACTTTACTTTATGCACTTCCTCTGTAATCCCTCCTGGAAATGTAAGAACTTTGCTTTATGCACTTCCTCTGTAATCCCTCCTGGAAATGTATGAACTTTACTTTATGGACTTCCTCTGTAATTCCTCCTGGAAATGTAAGAACTTTACTTTATGCACTTCCTCTGTAATCCCTCCTGGAAAAGTAAGAACTTTGCTTTATGCACTTCCTCTGTAATCCCTCCTGGAAATGTGAACACTTTACTTTATGCACTTCCTCTGTAATCCCTCCTGGAAATGTAAGAACTTTACTTTATGCACTTCCTCTGTAATCCCTCCTGGAAATGTAAGAAATCTACTTTGTGCACTTCCTCTGTAATCCCTCCTGGAAATGTAAGAACGTTGTGCATTTCCTCTGTAATTCCTCCTGGAAATGTAAGAACTTTACTTTCTGCACTTCCCCTGTAATCCCTCCTGGAAATGTAAGAACTTTACTTTGTGCACTTCCTCTGTAATCCCTCCTGGAAATGTAAGAAATCTACTTTGTGCACTTCCTCTGTAATCCCTCCTGGAAATGTAAGAACGTTGTGCACTTCCTCTGTAGTCCCTCCTGGAAATGTAAGAACTTTACTTTCTGCACTTCCCCTGTAATCCCTTCTGGAAATGTAAGGACTCTACTTTGTGCACTTCCTCTGTAGTCCCTCCTGGAAATGTAAGAACTTTACTTTGTGCACTTCCTCTGTAAATCCTCCTGGAAATGTAAGGACTCTACTTTGTGCACTTCCTCTTTTATTACTCCTGGAAATGTAAGAACTTTACTTTATGCACTTCCTCTGTAATCCCTCCTGGAAATGTAAGAACTTTACTTTATGCACTTCCTCTGTAATCCCTCCTGGAAATGTAAGAACTTTACTTTATGCACTTCCTCTGTAATCCCTCCTGGAAATGTAAGAACTTTATGCACTTCCTCTGTAATCCCTCCTGGAAATGCAAGAACTTTACTTCACTTCCTCCGTAATCCCTCCTGGAAATGTAAGAAATCTACTTTGTGCACTTCCTCTGTAATCCCTCCTGGAAATGTAAGAACGTTGTGCATTTCCTCTGTAATTCCTCCTGGAAATGTAAGAACTTTACTTCATGGACTTCCTCTGTAATCCCTCCTGGAAATGTAAGAACTTTACTTTTTGCACTTCCTCTGTAATTCCTCCTGGAAATGTAAGAACTTTACTTTATGGACTTCCTCTGTAATTCCTCCTGGAAATGTAAGAACTTTACTTTATGCACTTCCTCTGTAATCCCTCCTGGAAATGTAAGAACTTTGCTTTATGCACTTCCTCTGTAATCCCTCCTGGAAATGTATGAACTTTTTTTTATGCACTTCCTCTGTAATCCCTCCTGGAAATGTGAGAACTTTATTTTATGCACTTCCTCTGTAATCCCTCCTGGAAACGTAAGAAATCTACTTTGTGCACTTCCTCTGTAATCCCTCCTGGAAATGTAAGAACGTTGTGCATTTCCTTTGTAATTCCTCCTGGAAATGTAAGAACTTTACTTTCTGCACTTCCCCTGTAGTCCCTCCTGGAAATGTAAGAACTTTACTTTATGGACTTCCTCTGTAATTCCTCCTGGAAATGTAAGAACTTTACTTTATGCACTTCCTCTGTAATCCCTCCTGGAAAAGTAAGAACTTTGCTTTATGCACTTCCTCTGTAATCCCTCCTGGAAATGTAAGAACTTTACTTTATGCACTTCCTCTGTAATCCCTCCTGGAAATGTAAGAACTTTACTTTATGCACTTCCTCTGTAATCCCTCCTGGAAATGTAAGAAATCTACTTTGTGCACTTCCTCTGTAATCCCTCCTGGAAATGTAAGAACGTTGTGCATTTCATCTGTAATTCCTCCTGGAAATGTAAGAACTTTACTTTCTGCACTTCCCCTGTAATCCCTCCTGGAAATGTAAGGACTCTACTTTGTGCACTTCCTCTGTAGTCCCTCCTGGAAATGTAAGAACTTTACTTTGTGCACTTCCTCTGTAAATCCTCCTGTAAATGTAAGGACTCTACTTTGTGCACTTCCTCTTTAATTACTCCTGGAAATGTAAGAACTTTACTTTATGCACTTCCTCTATAATCCCTCCTGGAAATGTAAGAACTTTACTATATGCACTTCCTCTGTAAACCCTCCTGGAAATGTAAGAACTTTACTTTATGCACTTCCACTGTAATCCCTCCTGAAAATGTAAGAAATCTACTTTGTGCACTTCCTCTGTAATCCCTCCTGGAAATGGAAGAACTTTACTTTATGCACTTCCTCTGTAATCCCTCCTGGAAATGTAAGAATTTTACTTTTTGCACTTCCTCTGTAAATCCTCCTGGAAATGTAAGAACTCTACTTTGTGCACATCTCCTGTAATCCCTCCTGGAAATGTAAGGACTCCACTTTCTGCACTTCCTCGTTAATTCCCCCTGGAAATGTAAGAACTTTACTTTATGCACTTCCTCTGTAATCCCTCCTGGAAATGTAAGAACTTTATGCACTTCCTCTGTAATCCCTCCTGGAAATGCAAGAACTTTACTTCACTTCCTCCGTAATCCCTCCTGGAAATGTAAGAAATCTACTTTGTGCACTTCCTCTGTAATCCCTCCTGGAAATGTAAGAACGTTGTGCATTTCCTCTGTAATTCCTCCTGGAAATGTAAGAACTTTACTTTATGGACTTCCTCTGTAATCCCTCCTGGAAATGTAAGAACTTTACTTTATGGACTTCCTCTGTAATTCCTCCTGGAAATGTAAGAACTTTACTTTATGCACTTCCTCTGTAATCCCTCCTGGAAATGTAAGAACTTTACTTTATGCACTTCCTCTGTAATCCCTCCTGGAAATGTAAGAACTTTGCTTCATGCACTTCCTCTGTAATCCCTCCTGGAAATGTATGAACTTTACTTTATGCACTTCCTCTGTAATCCCTCCTGGAAATGTAAGAACTTTACTTTATGCACTTCCTCTGTAATCCCTCCTGGAAATGTATGAACTTTACTTTATGCACTTCCTCTGTAATCCCTCCTGGAAATGTAAGAACTTTACTTTATGCACTTCCTCTGTAATCCCTCCTGGAAATGTAAGAACGTTGTGCATTTCCTCTGTAATTCCTCCTGGAAATGTAAGAACTTTACTTTCTGCACTTCCCCTGTAATCCCTCCTGGAAATGTAAGAACTTTACTTTATGGACTTCCTCTGTAATTCCTCCTGGAAATGTAAGAACTTTACTTTATGCACTTCCTCTGTAATCCCTCCTGGAAAAGTAAGAACTTTGCTTTATGCACTTCCTCTGTAATCCCTCCTGGAAATGTAAACACTTTACTTTATGCACTTCCTCTGTAATCCCTCCTGGAAATGTAAGAACTTTACTTTATGCACTTCCTCTGTAATCCCTCCTGGAAATGTAAGAAATCTACTTTGTGCACTTCCTCTGTAATCCCTCCTGGAAATGTAAGAACGTTGTGCATTTCCTCTGTAATTCCTCCTGGAAATGTAAGAACTTTACTTTCTGCACTTCCCCTGTAATCCCTCCTGGAAATGTAAGAACTTTACTTTGTGCACTTCCTCTGTAATCCCTCCTGGAAATGTAAGAAATCTACTTTGTGCACTTCCTCTGTAATCCCTCCTGGAAATGTAAGAACGTTGTGCACTTCCTCTGTAGTCCCTCCTGGAAATGTAAGAACTTTACTTTCTGCACTTCCCCTGTAATCCCTTCTGGAAATGTAAGGACTCTACTTTGTGCACTTCCTCTGTAGTCCCTCCTGGAAATGTAAGAACTTTACTTTGTACACTTCCTCTGTAAATCCTCCTGGAAATGTAAGGACTCTACTTTGTGCACTTCCTCTTTTATTACTCCTGGAAATGTAAGAACTTTACTTTATGCACTTCCTCTGTAATCCCTCCTGGAAATGTAAGAACTTTACTTTATGCACTTCCTCTGTAATCCCTCCTGGAAATGTAAGAACTTTACTTTATGCACTTCCTCTGTAATCCCTCCTGGAAATGTAAGAACTTTATGCACTTCCTCTGTAATCCCTCCTGGAAATGTAAGAACTTTACTTCATGGACTTCCTCTGTAATCCCTCCTGGAAATGTAAGAACTTTACTTTTTGCACTTCCTCTGTAATTCCTCCTGGAAATGTAAGAACTTTACTTTATGGACTTCCTCTGTAATTCCTCCTGGAAATGTAAGAACTTTACTTTATGCACTTCCTCTGTAATCCCTCCTGGAAATGTAAGAACTTTGCTTTATGCACTTCCTCTGTAATCCCTCCTGGAAATGTATGAACTTTACTTTATGCACTTCCTCTGTAATCCCTCCTGGAAATGTGAGAACTTTATTTTATGCACTTCCTCTGTAATCCCTCCTGGAAACGTAAGAAATCTACTTTGTGCACTTCCTCTGTAATCCCTCCTGGAAATGTAAGAACGTTGTGCATTTCCTTTGTAATTCCTCCTGGAAATGTAAGAACTTTACTTTCTGCACTTCCCCTGTAGTCCCTCCTGGAAATGTAAGAACTTTACTTTATGGACTTCCTCTGTAATTCCTCCTGGAAATGTAAGAACTTTACTTTATGCACTTCCTCTGTAATCCCTCCTGGAAAAGTAAGAACTTTGCTTTATGCACTTCCTCTGTAATCCCTCCTGGAAATGTAAGAACTTTACTTTATGCACTTCCTCTGTAATCCCTCCTGGAAATGTAAGAACTTTACTTTATGCACTTCCTCTGTAATCCCTCCTGGAAATGTAAGAAATCTACTTTGTGCACTTCCTCTGTAATCCCTCCTGGAAATGTAAGAACGTTGTGCATTTCATCTGTAATTCCTCCTGGAAATGTAAGAACTTTACTTTCTGCACTTCCCCTGTAATCCTTCCTGGAAATGTAAGGACTCTACTTTGTGCACTTCCTCTGTAGTCCCTCCTGGAAATGTAAGAACTTTACTTTGTGCACTTCCTCTGTAAATCCTCCTGTAAATGTAAGGACTCTACTTTGTGCACTTCCTCTTTAATTACTCCTGGAAATGTAAGAACTTTACTTTATGCACTTCCTCTATAATCCCTCCTGGAAATGTAAGAACTTTACTATATGCACTTCCTCTGTAAACCCTCCTGGAAATGTAAGAACTTTACTTTATGCACTTCCACTGTAATCCCTCCTGGAAATGTAAGAAATCTACTTTGTGCACTTCCTCTGTAATCCCTCCTGGAAATGGAAGAACTTTACTTTATGCACTTCCTCTGTAATCCCTCCTGGAAATGTAAGAATTTTACTTTTTGCACTTCCTCTGTAAATCCTCCTGGAAATGTAAGAACTCTACTTTATGCACTTCCTCTGTAATCTCTCCTGGAAATGTAAGAACTTTACTTTATGCACTTCCTCTGTAATCCCTCCTGGAAATGTAAGACCTTTACTTTATGCACTTCCTCTGTAATCTCTCCTGGAAATGTAAGAAATCTACTTTGTGCTCTTCCTCTGTAATCCCTTCTGGAAATGTAAGAACATTGTGCATTTCCTCTGTAATTCCTCCTGGAAATGTAAGAACTTTACTTTTTGCACTTCCCCTGTAATCCCTCCTGGAAATGTCAGAACTTTACTTTGTGCACTTCCTCTGTAAATCCTCCTGGAAATGTAAGGACTCTACTTTGTGCACTTCCTCTTTAATTACTCCTGGAAATGTAAGAACTTTAATTTATGCACTTCCTCTGTAATCCCTCCTGGAAATGTAAGAACTCTACTTTCTGCACTTCCCCTGTAATCCCTCCTGGAAATGTAAGAATTTTACTTTGTGCACTTCCTCTGTAATCCCTCCTTGAAATGTAAGAACTTTACTTTATGCACTTCCTCTGTAATCCCTCCTGAAATTTAAGAACTCTACTTTGTGCACATCCCCTGTAATCCCTCCTGGAAATGTAAGAACTTTACTTGATGCATTTCCTCTGTAATCCCTCCTGGAAATGTAAGAACTTTACTTTATGCAATTCCTCTGTAATCCCTCCTGTAAATGTAAGAACTTTACTTTATGCACTTCCTCTGTAATCCCTCCTGGAAATGTAAGAACTTTACTTTATGCACTTCCTCTGTAATCCCTCCTGGAAATGTAAGAACTCTACTTTGTGCACATCCCCTGTAATAACTCCTGGAAATGTAAGAATTTTACTTTATGCACTTCCTCTGTAAATCCTCCTGGAAAAGTAAGAACTCTACTTTGTGCATATCCCCTGTAATCCCTCCTGGAAATGTAAGAACTTTACTTTATGCACTTCCTCTGTAATCCCTCCTGGAAATGTAAGAATTTTATTTTATGCACTTCCTCTGTAATCCCTCCTGGAAATGTAAGAATTTTACTTTTTGCACTTCCTCTGTAAATCCTCCTGGAAATGTAAGAACTCTACTTTGTGCACATCCCCTGTAATCCCTCCTGGAAATGTAAGGACTCCACTTTCTGCACTTCCTCTTTAATTCCCACTGGAAATGTAAGAACTTTACTTTATGCACTTCCTCTGTAATCCCTCCTGGAAATGTAAGAACTTTACTTTTTGCACTTCCTCTGTAATCCCTCCTGGAAATGTAAGAACTCTACTCTATGCACTTCCTCTGTAATCCCTCCTGGAAATGTAAGAACTCTACTTTGTGCATTTCCTCTTTAATTCCTCATGGAAATGTGAGAACTTTACTTTATGCACTTCCTCTGTAATCCCTCCTGGAAATGTAAGACCTTTACTTAATGCACTTCCTCTGTAATCTCTCCTGGAAATGTAAGAAATCTACTTTGTGCTCTTCCTCTGTAATCCCTTCTGGAAATGTAAGAACATTGTGCATTTCCTCTGTAATTCCTCCTGGAAATGTAAGAACTTTACTTTCTGCACTTCCCCTGTAATCCCTACTGGAAATGTAAGGACTCTATTTTGTGCACTTCCTCTGTAATCCCTCCTGGAAATGTAAGAACTTTACTTTGTGCACTTCCTCTGTAAATCCTCCTGGAAATGTAAGGACTCTACTTTGTGCACTTCCTCTTTAATTACTCCTGGAAATGTAAGAACTTTAATTTATGCACTTCCTCTGTAATCCCTCCTGGAAATGTAAGAACTCTACTTTCTGCACTTCCCCTGTAATCCCTCCTGGAAATGTAAGAATTTTACTTTATGCACTTCCTCTGTAATCCCTCCTGGAAATGTAAGAATTTTACTTTATGCACTTCCTCTGTAATCCCTCCTGGAAATGTAAGAATTTTACTTTTTGCACTTCCTCTGTAAATCCTCCTGGAAATGTAAGAACTCTACTTTGTGCACATCCCCTGTAATCCCTCCTGGAAATGTAAGGACTCCACTTTCTGCACTTCCTCTTTAATTCCCACTGGAAATGTAAGAACTTTACTTTATGCACTTCCTCTGTAATCCCTCCTGGAAATGTAAGAACTTTACTTTTTGCACTTCCTCTGTAATCCCTCCTGGAAATGTAAGAACTCTACTCTATGCACTTCCTCTGTAATCCCTCCTGGAAATGTAAGAACTCTACTTTGTGCATTTCCTCTTTAATTCCTCATGGAAATGTGAGAACTTTACTTTATGCACTTCCTCTGTAATCCCTCCTGGAAATGTAAGACCTTTACTTAATGCACTTCCTCTGTAATCTCTCCTGGAAATGTAAGAAATCTACTTTGTGCTCTTCCTCTGTAATCCCTTCTGGAAATGTAAGAACATTGTGCATTTCCTCTGTAATTCCTCCTGGAAATGTAAGAACTTTACTTTCTGCACTTCCCCTGTAATCCCTACTGGAAATGTAAGGACTCTATTTTGTGCACTTCCTCTGTAATCCCTCCTGGAAATGTAAGAACTTTACTTTGTGCACTTCCTCTGTAAATCCTCCTGGAAATGTAAGGACTCTACTTTGTGCACTTCCTCTTTAATTACTCCTGGAAATGTAAGAACTTTAATTTATGCACTTCCTCTGTAATCCCTCCTGGAAATGTAAGAACTCTACTTTCTGCACTTCCCCTGTAATCCCTCCTGGAAATGTAAGAATTTTACTTTATGCACTTCCTCTGTAATCCCTCCTGGAAATGTAAGAACTTTACTTTATGCACTTCCTCTGTAATCCCTCCTGAAATTTAAGAACTCTACTTTGTGCACATCCCCTGTAATCCCTCCTGGAAATGTAAGAACTTTACTTTATGCATTTCCTCTGTAATCCCTCCTGGAAATGTAAGAACTTTACTTTATGCACTTCCTCTGTAATCTCTCCTGGAAATGTAAGAACTTTACTTTATGCACTTCCTCTGTAATCCCTCCTGAAATTTAAGAACTCTACTTTGTGCACATCCCCTGTAATCCCTCCTGGAAATGTAAGAACTTTACTTTATGCACTTACTCTGTAATCCCTCCTGGAAATGTAAGAAATCTACTTTGTGCACTTCCTCTGTAATCCCTCCTGGAAATGTAAGAACGTTGTGCATTTCCTCTGTAATTCCTCCTGGAAATGTAAGAACTTTACTTTCTGCACTTCCCCTGTAATCCCTCCTGGAAATGTAAGGACTCTACTTTGTGCACTTCCTCTGTAATCCCTCCTGGAAATGTAAGAACTTTACTTTGTGCACTTCCTCTGTAAATCCTCCTGGAAATGTAAGGACTCTACTTTGTGCACTTCCTCTTTTATTACTCCTGGAAATGTAAGAACTTTACTTTATGCACTTCCTCTGTAATCCCTCCTGGAAATGTAAGAACTTTACTTTATGCACTTCCTCTGTAATCCCTCCTGGAAATGTAAGAACTTTACTTTATGCACTTCCTCTGTAATCCCTCCTGGAAATGTAAGAACGTTGTGCATTTCCTCTGTAATTCCTCCTGAAAATGTAAGAACTTTACTTTCTGCACTTCCCCTGTAATCCCTCCTGGAAATGTAAGAACTTTACTTTATGCACTTCCTCTGTAATCCCTCCTGGAAATGTAAGAACTTTATGCACTTCCTCTGTAATCCCTCCTGGAAATGCAAGAACTTTACTTCACTTCCTCCGTAATCCCTCCTGGAAATGTAAGAAATCTACTTTGTGCACTTCCTCTGTAATCCCTCCTGGAAATGTAAGAACGTTGTGCATTTCCTCTGTAATTCCTCCTGGAAATGTAAGAACTTTACTTTATGGACTTCCTCTGTAATCCCTCCTGGAAATGTAAGAACTTTACTTTTTGCACATCCTCTGTAATTCCTCCTGGAAATGTAAGAACTTTACTTTATGGACTTCCTCTGTAATACCTCCTGGAAATGTAAGAACTTTACTTTATGCACTTCCTCTGTAATCCCTCCTGGAAATGTAAGAACTTTGCTTCATGCACTTCCTCTGTAATCCCTCCTGGAAATGTATGAACTTTACTTTATGCACTTCCTCTGTAATCCCTCCTGGAAATGTAAGAACTTTACTTTATGCACTTCCTCTGTAATCCCTCCTGGAAATGTATGAACTTTACTTTATGCACTTCCTCTGTAATCCCTCCTGGAAATGTAAGAACTTTACTTTATGCACTTCCTCTGTAATCCCTCCTGGAAATGTAAGAACGTTGTGCATTTCCTCTGTAATTCCTCCTGGAAATGTAAGAACTTTACTTTCTGCACTTCCCCTGTAATCCCTCCTGGAAATGTAAGAACTTTACTTTATGGACTTCCTCTGTAATTCCTCCTGGAAATGTAAGAACTTTACTTTATGCACTTCCTCTGTAATCCCTCCTGGAAAAGTAAGAACTTTGCTTTATGCACTTCCTCTGTAATCCCTCCTGGAAATGTAAACACTTTACTTTATGCACTTCCTCTGTAATCCCTCCTGGAAATGTAAGAACTTTACTTTATGCACTTCCTCTGTAATCCCTCCTGGAAATGTAAGAAATCTACTTTGTGCACTTCCTCTGTAATCCCTCCTGGAAATGTAAGAACGTTGTGCATTTCCTCTGTAATTCCTCCTGGAAATGTAAGAACTTTACTTTCTGCACTTCCCCTGTAATCCCTCCTGGAAATGTAAGAACTTTACTTTGTGCACTTCCTCTGTAATCCCTCCTGGAAATGTAAGAAATCTACTTTGTGCACTTCCTCTGTAATCCCTCCTGGAAATGTAAGAACGTTGTGCACTTCCTCTGTAGTCCCTCCTGGAAATGTAAGAACTTTACTTTCTGCACTTCCCCTGTAATCCCTTCTGGAAATGTAAGGACTCTACTTTGTGCACTTCCTCTGTAGTCCCTCCTGGAAATGTAAGAACTTTACTTTGTGCACTTCCTCTGTAAATCCTCCTGGAAATGTAAGGACTCTACTTTGTGCACTTCCTCTTTTATTACTCCTGGAAATGTAAGAACTTTACTTTATGCACTTCCTCTGTAATCCCTCCTGGAAATGTAAGAACTTTACTTTATGCACTTCCTCTGTAATCCCTCCTGGAAATGTAAGAACTTTACTTTATGCACTTCCTCTGTAATCCCTCCTGGAAATGTAAGAACTTTATGCACTTCCTCTGTAATCCCTCCTGGAAATGCAAGAACTTTACTTCACTTCCTCCGTAATCCCTCCTGGAAATGTAAGAAATCTACTTTGTGCACTTCCTCTGTAATCCCTCCTGGAAATGTAAGAACGTTGTGCATTTCCTCTGTAATTCCTCCTGGAAATGTAAGAACTTTACTTCATGGACTTCCTCTGTAATCCCTCCTGGAAATGTAAGAACTTTACTTTTTGCACTTCCTCTGTAATTCCTCCTGGAAATGTAAGAACTTTACTTTATGGACTTCCTCTGTAATTCCTCCTGGAAATGTAAGAACTTTACTTTATGCACTTCCTCTGTAATCCCTCCTGGAAATGTAAGAACTTTGCTTTATGCACTTCCTCTGTAATCCCTCCTGGAAATGTATGAACTTTACTTTATGCACTTCCTCTGTAATCCCTCCTGGAAATGTGAGAACTTTATTTTATGCACTTCCTCTGTAATCCCTCCTGGAAACGTAAGAAATCTACTTTGTGCACTTCCTCTGTAATCCCTCCTGGAAATGTAAGAACGTTGTGCATTTCCTTTGTAATTCCTCCTGGAAATGTAAGAACTTTACTTTCTGCACTTCCCCTGTGGTCCCTCCTGGAAATGTAAGAACTTTACTTTATGGACTTCCTCTGTAATTCCTCCTGGAAATGTAAGAACTTTACTTTATGCACTTCCTCTGTAATCCCTCCTGGAAAAGTAAGAACTTTGCTTTATGCACTTCCTCTGTAATCCCTCCTGGAAATGTAAGAACTTTACTTTATGCACTTCCTCTGTAATCCCTCCTGGAAATGTAAGAACTTTACTTTATGCACTTCCTCTGTAATCCCTCCTGGAAATGTAAGAAATCTACTTTGTGCACTTCCTCTGTAATCCCTCCTGGAAATGTAAGAACGTTGTGCATTTCATCTGTAATTCCTCCTGGAAATGTAAGAACTTTACTTTCTGCACTTCCCCTGTAATCCCTCCTGGAAATGTAAGGACTCTAGTTTGTGCACTTCCTCTGTAGTCCCTCCTGGAAATGTAAGAACTTTACTTTGTGCACTTCCTCTGTAAATCCTCCTGTAAATGTAAGGACTCTACTTTGTGCACTTCCTCTTTAATTACTCCTGGAAATGTAAGAACTTTACTTTATGCACTTCCTCTATAATCCCTCCTGGAAATGTAAGAAATTTACTATATGCACTTCCTCTGTAAACCCTCCTGGAAATGTAAGAACTTTACTTTATGCACTTCCACTGTAATCCCTCCTGGAAATGTAAGAAATCTACTTTGTGCACTTCCTCTGTAATCCCTCCTGGAAATGGAAGAACTTTACTTTATGCACTTCCTCTGTAATCCCTCCTGGAAATGTAAGAATTTTACTTTTTGCACTTCCTCTGTAAATCCTCCTGGAAATGTAAGAACTCTACTTTGTGCACATCGCCTGTAATCCCTCCTGGAAATGTAAGGACTCCACTTTCTGCACTTCCTCGTTAATTTCCCCTGGAAATGTAAGAACTTTACTTTATGCACTTCCTCTGTAATCCCTCCTGGAAATGTAAGAACTTTATGCACTTCCTCTGTAATCCCTCCTGGAAATGCAAGAACTTTACTTCACATCCTCCGTAATCCCTCCTGGAAATGTAAGAAATCTACTTTGTGCACTTCCTCTGTAATCCCTCCTGGAAATGTAAGAACGTTGTGCATTTCCTCTGTAATTCCTCCTGGAAATGTAAGAACTTTACTTTATGGACTTCCTCTGTAATCCCTCCTGGAAATGTAAGAACTTTACTTTTTGCACATCCTCTGTAATTCCTCCTGGAAATGTAAGAACTTTACTTTATGGACTTCCTCTGTAATTCCTCCTGGAAATGTAAGAACTTTACTTTATGCACTTCCTCTGTAATCCCTCCTGGAAATGTAAGAACTTTGCTTCATGCACTTCCTCTGTAATCCCTCCTGGAAATGTATGAACTTTACTTTATGCACTTCCTCTGTAATCCCTCCTGGAAATGTAAGAACTTTACTTTATGCACTTCCTCTGTAATCCCTCCTGGAAATGTATGAACTTTACTTTATGCACTTCCTCTGTAATCCCTCCTGGAAATGTAAGAACGTTGTGCATTTCCTCTGTAATTCCTCCTGGAAATGTAAGAACTTTACTTTCTGCACTTCCCCTGTAATCCCTCCTGGAAATGTAAGAACTTTACTTTATGGACTTCCTCTGTAATTCCTCCTGGAAATGTAAGAACTTTACTTTATGCACTTCCTCTGTAATCCCTCCTGGAAAAGTAAGAACTTTGCTTTATGCACTTCCTCTGTAATCCCTCCTGGAAATGTAAACACTTTACTTTATGCACTTCCTCTGTAATCCCTCCTGGAAATGTAAGAACTTTACTTTATGCACTTCCTCTGTAATCCCTCCTGGAAATGTAAGAAATCTACTTTGTGCACTTCCTCTGTAATCCCTCCTGGAAATGTAAGAACGTTGTGCATTTCCTCTGTAATTCCTCCTGGAAATGTAAGAACTTTACTTTCTGCACTTCCCCTGTAATCCCTCCTGGAAATGTAAGAACTTTACTTTGTGCACTTCCTCTGTAATCCCTCCTGGAAATGTAAGAAATCTACTTTGTGCACTTCCTCTGTAATCCCTCCTGGAAATGTAAGAACGTTGTGCACTTCCTCTGTAGTCCCTCCTGGAAATGTAAGAACTTTACTTTCTGCACTTCCCCTGTAATCCCTTCTGGAAATGTAAGGACTCTACTTTGTGCACTTCCTCTGTAGTCCCTCCTGGAAATGTAAGAACTTTACTTTGTGCACTTCCTCTGTAAATCCTCCTGGAAATGTAAGGACACTACTTTGTGCACTTCCTCTTTTATTACTCCTGGAAATGTAAGAACTTTACTTTATGCACTTCCTCTGTAATCCCTCCTGGAAATGTAAGAACTTTACTTTATGCACTTCCTCTGTAATCCCTCCTAGAAATGTAAGAACTTTACTTTATGCACTTCCTCTGTAATCCCTCCTGGAAATGTAAGAACTTTATGCACTTCCTCTGTAATCCCTCCTGGAAATGCAAGAACTTTACTTCACTTCCTCCGTAATCCCTCCTGGAAATGTAAGAAATCTACTTTGTGCACTTCCTCTGTAATCCCTCCTGGAAATGTAAGAACGTTGTGCATTTCCTCTGTAATTCCTCCTGGAAATGTACGAACTTTACTTCATGGACTTCCTCTGTAATCCCTCCTGGAAATGTAAGAACTTTACTTTTTGCACTTCCTCTGTAATTCCTCCTGGAAATGTAAGAACTTTACTTTATGGACTTCCTCTGTAATTCCTCCTGGAAATGTAAGAACTTTACTTTATGCACTTCCTCTGTAATCCCTCCTGGAAATGTAAGAACTTTGCTTTATGCACTTCCTCTGTAATCCCTCCTGGAAATGTATGAACTTTACTTTATGCACTTCCTCTGTAATCCCTCCTGGAAATGTGAGAACTTTATTTTATGCACTTCCTCTGTAATCCCTCCTGGAAACGTAAGAAATCTACTTTGTGCACTTCCTCTGTAATCCCTCCTGGAAATGTAAGAACGTTGTGCATTTCCTTTGTAATTCCTCCTGGAAATGTAAGAACTTTACTTTCTGCACTTCCCCTGTAGTCCCTCCTGGAAATGTAAGAACTTTACTTTATGGACTTCCTCTGTAATTCCTCCTGGAAATGTAAGAACTTTACTTTATGCACTTCCTCTGTAATCCCTCCTGGAAAAGTAAGAACTTTGCTTTATGCACTTCCTCTGTAATCCCTCCTGGAAATGTAAGAACTTTACTTTATGCACTTCCTCTGTAATCCCTCCTGGAAATGTAAGAACTTTACTTTATGCACTTCCTCTGTAATCCCTCCTGGAAATGTAAGAAATCTACTTTGTGCACTTCCTCTGTAATCCCTCCTGGAAATGTAAGAACGTTGTGCATTTCATCTGTAATTCCTCCTGGAAATGTAAGAACTTTACTTTCTGCACTTCCCCTGTAATCCCTCCTGGAAATGTAAGGACTCTACTTTGTGCACTTCCTCTGTAGTCCCTCCTGGAAATGTAAGAACTTTACTTTGTGCACTTCCTCTGTAAATCCTCCTGTAAATGTAAGGACTCTACTTTGTGCACTTCCTCTTTAATTACTCCTGGAAATGTAAGAACTTTACTTTATGCACTTCCTCTATAATCCCTCCTGGAAATGTAAGAACTTTACTATATGCACTTCCTCTGTAAACCCTCCTGGAAATGTAAGAACTTTACTTTATGCACTTCCACTGTAATCCCTCCTGGAAATGTAAGAAATCTACTTTGTGCACTTCCTCTGTAATCCCTCCTGGAAATGGAAGAACTTTACTTTATGCACTTCCTCTGTAATCCCTCCTGGAAATGTAAGAATTTTACTTTTTGCACTTCCTCTGTAAATCCTCCTGGAAATGTAAGAACTCTACTTTGTGCACATCGCCTGTAATCCCTCCTGGAAATGTAAGGACTCCACTTTCTGCACTTCCTCGTTAATTCCCCCTGGAAATGTAAGAACTTTACTTTATGCACTTCCTCTGTAATCCCTCCTGGAAATGTAAGAACTTTACTTTTTGCACTTCCTCTGTAATCCCTCCTGGAAATGTAAGAACTCTACTTTATGCACTTCCTCTGTAATCTCTCCTGGAAATGTAAGAACTTTACTTTATGCACTTCCTCTGTAATCCCTCCTGGAAATGTAAGACCTTTACTTCATGCACTTCCTCTGTAATCTCTCCTGGAAATGTAAGAAATCTACTTTGTGCTCTTCCTCTGTAATCCCTTCTGGAAATGTAAGAACATTGTGCATTTCCTCTGTAATTCCTCCTGGAAATGTAAGAGCTTTACTTTTTGCACTTCCCCTGTAATCCCTCCTGGAAATGTAAGAACTTTACTTTGTGCACTTCCTCTGTAAATCCTCCTGGAAATGTAAGGACTCTACTTTGTGCACTTCCTCTTTAATTACTCCTGGAAATGTAAGAACTTTAATTTATGCACTTCCTCTGTAATCCCTCCTGGAAATGTAAGAACTCTACTTTCTGCACTTCCCCTGTAATCCCTCCTGGAAATGTAAGAATTTTACTTTGTGCACTTCCTCTGTAATCCCTCCTTGAAATGTAAGAACTTTACTTTATGCACTTCCTCTGTAATCCCTCCTGAAATTTAAGAACTCTACTTTGTGCACATCCCCTGTAATCCCTCCTGGAAATGTAAGAACTTTACTTTATGCATTTCCTCTGTAATCCCTCCTGGAAATGTAAGAACTTTACTTTATGCAATTCCTCTGTAATCCCTCCTGGAAATGTAAGAACTTTACTTTATGCACTTCCTCTGTAATCCCTCCTGGAAATGTAAGAACTTTACTTTATGCACTTCCTCTGTAATCCCTCCTGGAAATGTAAGAACTCTACTTTGTGCACATCCCCTGTAATAACTCCTGGAAATGTAAGAATTTTACTTTATGCACTTCCTCTGTAAATCCTCCTGGAAAAGTAAGAACTCTACTTTGTGCATATCCCCTGTAATCCCTCCTGGAAATGTAAGAACTTTACTTTATGCACTTCCTCTGTAATCCCTCCTGGAAATGTAAGAATTTTACTTTATGCACTTCCTCTGTAATCCCTCCTGGAAATGTAAGAATTTTACTTTTTGCACTTCCTCTGTAAATCCTCCTGGAAATGTAAGAACTCTACTTTGTGCACATCCCCTGTAATCCCTCCTGGAAATGTAAGGACTCCACTTTCTGCACTTCCTCTTTAATTCCCACTGGAAATGTAAGAACTTTACTTTATGCACTTCCTCTGTAATCCCTCCTGGAAATGTAAGAACTCTACTTTCTGCACTTCCCCTGTAATCCCTCCTGGAAATGTAAGAACTTTACTTTATGCACTTCCTCTGTAATCCCTCCTGAAATTTAAGAACTCTACTTTGTGCACATCCCCTGTAATCCCTCCTGGAAATGTAAGAACTTTACTTTATGCATTTCCTCTGTAATCCCTCCTGGAAATGTAAGAACTTTACTTTATGCACTTCCTCTGTAATCCCTCCTGGAAATGTAAGAACTCTACTTTATGCACTTCCTCTGTAAATCCTCCTGGAAAAGTAAGAACTCTACTTTGTGCATATCACCTGTAATCCCTCCTGGAAATGTAAGAATTTTACTTCATGCACTTCCTCTGTAATCCCTCCTGGAAATGTAAGAACTTTACTTTTTGCACTTCCTCTGTAATCCCTCCTGGAAATGTAAGAACTCTAATTTGTGCATTTCCTCTTTAATTCCTCATGGAAATGTGAGAACTTTACTTTATGCACTTCCTCTGTAATCCCTCCTGGAAATGTAAGACCTTTACTTAATGCACTTCCTCTGTAATCTCTCCTGGAAATGTAAGAAATCTACTTTGTGCTCTTCCTCTGTAATCCCTTCTGGAAATGTAAGAACATTGTGCATTTCCTCTGTAATTCCTCCTGGAAATGTAAGAACTTTACTTTCTGCACTTCCCCTGTAATCCCTCCTGGAAATGTAAGGACTCTACTTTGTGCACTTCCTCTGTAATCCCTCCTGGAAATGTAAGAACTTTACTTTGTGCACTTCCTCTGTAAATCCTCCTGGAAATGTAAGGACTCTACTTTGTGCACTTCCTCTTTAATTACTCCTGGAAATGTAAGAACTTTAATTTATGCACTTCCTCTGTAATCCCTCCTGGAAATGTAAGAACTCTACTTTCTGCACTTCCCCTGTAATCCCTCCTGGAAATGTAAGAATTTTACTTTATGCACTTCCTCTGTAATCCCTCCTGGAAATGTAAGAACTTTACTTTATGCACTTCCTCTGTAATTCCTCCTGAAATTTAAGAACTCTACTTTGTGCACATCCCCTGTAATCCCTCCTGGAAATGTAAGAACTTTACTTTATGCATTTCCTCTGTAATCCCTCCTGGAAATGTAAGAACTTTACTTTATGCACTTCCTCTGTAATCCCTCCTGGAAATGTAAGAACTTTACTTTATGCACTTCCTCTGTAATCCCTCCTGAAATTTAAGAACTCTACTTTGTGCACATCCCCTGTAATCCCTCCTGGAAATGTAAGAACTTTACTTTATGCATTTCCTCTGTAATCCCTCCTGGAAATGTAAGAACTTTACTTTATGCACTTCCTCTGTAATCCGTCCTGGAAATGTAAGAACTTTACTTTATGCACTTCCTCTGTAATCCCTCCTGGAAATGTAAGAACTTTACTTTATACACTTCCTCTGTAATCCCTCCTGGAAATGTAAGAACTCTACTTTGTGCACATCCCCTGTAATCCCTCCTGGAAATGTAAGAATTTTACTTTATGCACTTCCTCTGTAAATCCTCCTGGAAAAGTAAGAACTCTACTTTGTGCATATCCCCTGTAATCCCTCCTGGAAATGTAAGAACTTTGCTTTATGCACTTCCTCTGTAATCCCTCCTGGAAATGTAAGAATTTTACTTTTTGCACTTCCTCTGTAAATCCTCCTGGAAATGTAAGAACTCTACTTTGTGCACATCCCCTGTAATCCCTCCTGGAAATGTAAGGACTCCACTTTCTGCACTTCCTCTTTAATTCCCCCTGGAAATGTAAGAACTTTACTTTATGCACTTCCTCTGTAATCCCTCCTGGAAATGTAAGAACTTTACTTTATGCACTTCCTCTGTAATCCCTCCTGAAATTTAAGAAATCTACTTTATGCACATCCCCTGTAATCTCTCATGGAAATGTAAGAATTTTACTTTATGCACTTCCTCTGTAAATCCTCCTGGAAAAGTAAGAACTCTACTTTGTGCATATCCCCTGTAATCCCTCCTGGAAATGTAAGAATTTTACTTCATGCACTTCCTCTGTAATCCCTCCTGGAAATGTAAGAACTTTACTTTTTGCACTTCCTCTGTAATCCCTCCTGGAAATGTAAGAACTCTACTTTATGCACTTCCTCTGTAATCCCTCCTGGAAATGTAAGAACTCTACTTTGTGCATTTCCTCTTTAATTCCTCATGGAAATGTGAGAACTTTACTTTATGCACTTCCTCTGTAATCCCTCCTGGAAATGTAAGACCTTTACTTAATGCACTTCCTCTGTAATCTCTCCTGGAAATGTAAGAAATCTACTTTGTGCTCTTCCTCTGTAATCCCTTCTGGAAATGTAAGAACATTGTGCATTTCCTCTGTAATTCCTCCTGGAAATGTCAGAACTTTACTTTCTGCACTTCCCCTGTAATCCCTCCTGGAAATGTAAGGACTCTACTTTGTGCACTTCCTCTGTAATCCCTCCTGGAAATGTAAGAACTTTACTTTGTGCACTTCCTCTGTAAATCCTCCTGGAAATGTAAGGACTCTACTTTGTGCACTTCCTCTTTAATTACTCCTGGAAATGTAAGAACTTTAATTTATGCACTTCCTCTGTAATCCCTCCTGGAAATGTAAGAACTCTACTTTCTGCACTTCCCCTGTAATCCCTCCTGGAAATGTAAGAATTTTACTTTATGCACTTCCTCTGTAATCCCTCCTGGAAATGTAAGAACTTTACTTTATGCACTTCCTCTGTAATTCCTCCTGAAATTTAAGAACTCTACTTTGTGCACATCCCCTGTAATCCCTCCTGGAAATGTAAGAACTTTACTTTATGCATTTCCTCTGTAATCCCTCCTGGAAATGTAAGAACTTTACTTTATGCACTTCCTCTGTAATCCCTCCTGGAAATGTAAGAACTTTACTTTATGCACTTCCTCTGTAATCCCTCCTGAAATTTAAGAACTCTACTTTGTGCACATCCCCTGTAATCCCTCCTGGAAATGTAAGAACTTTACTTTATGCATTTCCTCTGTAATCCCTCCTGGAAATGTAAGAACTTTACTTTATGCACTTCCTCTGTAATCCGTCCTGGAAATGTAAGAACTTTACTTTATGCACTTCCTCTGTAATCCCTCCTGGAAATGTAAGAACTTTACTTTATGCACTTCCTCTGTAATCCCTCCTGGAAATGTAAGAACTCTACTTTGTGCACATCCCCTGTAATCCCTCCTGGAAATGTAAGAATTTTACTTTATGCACTTCCTCTGTAAATCCTCCTGGAAAAGTAAGAACTCTACTTTGTGCATATCCCCTGTAATCCCTCCTGGAAATGTAAGAACTTTGCTTTATGCACTTCCTCTGTAATCCCTCCTGGAAATGTAAGAATTTTACTTTTTGCACTTCCTCTGTAAATCCTCCTGGAAATGTAAGAACTCTACTTTGTGCACATCCCCTGTAATCCCTCCTGGAAATGTAAGGACTCCACTTTCTGCACTTCCTCTTTAATTCCCCCTGGAAATGTAAGAACTTTACTTTATGCACTTCCTCTGTAATCCCTCCTGGAAATGTAAGAACTTTACTTTATGCACTTCCTCTGTAATCCCTCCTGAAATTTAAGAAATCTACTTTATGCACATCCCCTGTAATCTCTCATGGAAATGTAAGAATTTTACTTTATGCACTTCCTCTGTAAATCCTCCTGTAAAAGTAAGAACTCTACTTTGTGCATATCCCCTGTAATCCCTCCTGGAAATGTAAGAATTTTACTTCATGCACTTCCTCTGTAATCCCTCCTGGAAATGTAAGAACTTTACTTTTTGCACTTCCTCTGTAATCCCTCCTGGAAATGTAAGAACTCTACTTTATGCACTTCCTCTGTAATCCCTCCTGGAAATGTAAGAACTCTACTTTGTGCATTTCCTCTTTAATTCCTCATGGAAATGTGAGAACTTTACTTTATGCACTTCCTCTGTAATCCCTCCTGGAAATGTAAGACCTTTACTTAATGCACTTCCTCTGTAATCTCTCCTGGAAATGTAAGAAATCTACTTTGTGCTCTTCCTCTGTAATCCCTTCTGGAAATGTAAGAACATTGTGCATTTCCTCTGTAATTCCTCCTGGAAATGTCAGAACTTTACTTTCTGCACTTCCCCTGTAATCCCTCCTGGAAATGTAAGGACTCTACTTTGTGCACTTCCTCTGTAATCCCTCCTGGAAATGTAAGAACTTTACTTTGTGCACTTCCTCTGTAAATCCTCCTGGAAATGTAAGGACTCTACTTTGTGCACTTCCTCTTTAATTACTCCTGGAAATGTAAGAACTTTAATTTATGCACTTCCTCTGTAATCCCTCCTGGAAATGTAAGAACTCTACTTTCTGCACTTCCCCTGTAATCCCTCCTGGAAATGTAAGAATTTTACTTTATGCACTTCCTCTGTAATCCCTCCTGGAAATGTAAGAACTTTACTTTATGCACTTCCTCTGTAATCCCTCCTGAAATTTAAGAACTCTACTTTGTGCACATCCCCTGTAATCCCTCCTGGAAATGTAAGAACTTTACTTTATGCATTTCCTCTGTAATCCCTCCTGGAAATGTAAGAACTTTACTTTATGCACTTCCTCTGTAATCCCTCCTGGAAATGTAAGAACTTTACTTTATGCATTTCCTCTGTAATCCCTCCTGGAAATGTAAGAACTTTACTTTATGCACTTCCTCTGTAATCCCTCCTGGAAATGTAAGAACTCTACTTTGTGCACATCCCCTGTAATCCCTCCTGGAAATGTAAGAATTTTACTTTATGCACTTCCTCTGTAAATCCTCCTGGAAAAGTAAGAACTCTACTTTGTGCATATCCCCTGTAATCCCTCCTGGAAATGTAAGAACTTTGCTTTATGCACTTCCTCTGTAATCCCTCCTGGAAATGTAAGAATTTTACTTTATGCACTTCCTCTGTAATCCCTCCTGGAAATGTAAGAATTTTACTTTTTGCACTTCCTCTGTAAATCCTCCTGGAAATGTAAGAACTCTACTTTGTGCACATCCCCTGTAATCCCTCCTCGAAATGTAAGGACTCCACTTTCTGCACTTCCCCTTTAATTCCCCCTGGAAATGTAAGAACTTTACTTTATGCACTTCCTCTGTAATCCCTCCTGGAAATGTAAGAACTTTACTTTTTGCACTTCCTCTGTAATCCCTCCTGGAAATGTAAGAACTCTACTTTATGCACTTCCTCTGTAATCCCTCCTGGAAATGTAAGAACTCTACTTTGTGCATTTCCTCTTTAATTCCTCATGGAAATGTGAGAACTTTACTTTATGCATTTCCTCTGTAATCCCTCCTGGAAATGTAAGAACTTTACTTTTTGCACTACCTCTGTAAATACTCCTGGAAATGTAAGATCTCTACTTTGTGCACATCCCCTGTAATCCCTCCTGGAAATGTAAGGACTCTACTTTGTGCACTTCCTCTGTAATCCCTCCTGGAAATGTAAGGACTCTACTTTCTGCACTTCCTCTTTAATTCCTCATGGAAATGTAAGAACTTTACTATATGCACTTGCTCTGTAATCCCTCCTGGAAATGTAAGAACTTTACTTTGTGCACTTCCTCTGTAAATCCTCCTGGAAATGTAAGAAATCTACTTTGTGCACTTCCTCTGTAATCCCTCCTGGAATTGTAAGAACTTTACTTTATGCCCTTCCTCTGTAATCCCTCCTGGAAATGTAAGAACTTTACTTTATGCACTTCCTCTGTAATCCCTCCTGGAAATGTTAGAAATCTACTTTGTGCACTTCCTCTGTAATCCCTCCTGGAAATGTAAGAACGTTGTGCATTTCCTCTGTAATTCCTCCTGGAAATGTAAGAACTTTACTTTCTGCACTTCCCCTGTAATCCCTCCTGGAAATGTAAGAACTTTACTTTATGGACTTCCTCTGTAATCCCTCCTGGAAATGTAAGAACTTTACTTTATGCACTTCCTCTGTAATCCCTCCTGGAAATGTAAGAACTTTACTTTATGCACTTCCTCTGTAATCCCTCCTGGAAATGTAAGAAATCTACTTTGTGCACTTCCTCTGTAATCCCTCCTGGAAATGTAAGAACGTTGTGCATTTCCTCTGTAATTCCTCCTGGAAATGTAAGAACTTTACTTTCTGCACTTCCCCTGTAATCCCTCCTGGAAATGTAAGGACTCTACTTTGTGCACTTCCTCTGTAGTCTCTCCTGGAAATGTAAGAACTTTACTTTCTGCACTTCCCCTGTAATCCCTCCTGGAAATGTAAGGACTCTACTTTGTGCACTTCCTCTGTAGTCCCTCCTGGAAATGTAAGAACTTTACTTTGTGCACTTCCTCTGTAAATCCTCCTGGAAATGTAAGGACTCTACTTTGTGCACTTCCTCTTTTATTACTCCTGGAAATGTAAGAACTTTACTTTATACACTTCCTCTGTAATCCCTCCTGGAAATGTAAGAACTTTACTTTATGCACTTCCGCTGTAATCACTCCTGGAAATGTAAGAACTTTACTTTATGCACTTCCTCTGTAATCCCTCCTGGAAAAGTAAGAACTTTATGCACTTCCTCTGTAATCCCTCCTGGAAATGCAAGAACTTTACTTCACTTCCTCCGTAATCCCTCCTGGAAATGTAAGAAATCTACTTTGTGCACTTCCTCTGTAATCCCTCCTGGAAATGTTAGAACGTTGTGCATTTCCTCTGTAATTCCTCCTGGAAATGTAAGAACTTTACTTTATGGACTTCCTCTGTAATCCCTCCTGGAAATGTAAGAACTTTACTTTTTGCACTTCCTCTGTAATTCCTCCTGGAAATGTAAGAACTTTACTTTATGGACTTACTCTGTAATTCCTCCTGGAAATGTAAGAACTTTACTTTATGCACTTCCTCTGTAATCCCTCCTGGAAATGTAAGAACTTTACTTTATGCACTTCCTCTGTAATCCCTCCTGGAAATGTAAGAAATCTACTTTGTGCACTTCCTCTGTAATCCCTCCTGGAAATGTAAGAACGTTGTGCATTTCATCTGTAATTCCTCCTGGAAATGTAAGAACTTTACTTTCTGCACTTCCCCTGTAATCCTTCCTGGAAATGTAAGGACTCTACTTTGTGCACTTCCTCTGTAGTCCCTCCTGGAAATGTAAGAACTTTACTTTGTGCACTTCCTCTGTAAATCCTCCTGTAAATGTAAGGACTCTACTTTGTGCACTTCCTCTTTAATTACTCCTGGAAATGTAAGAACTTTACTTTATGCACTTCCTCTATAATCCCTCCTGGAAATGTAAGAACTTTACTATATGCACTTCCTCTGTAAACCCTCCTGGAAATGTAAGAACTTTACTTTATGCACTTCCACTGTAATCCCTCCTGGAAATGTAAGAAATCTACTTTGTGCACTTCCTCTGTAATCCCTCCTGGAAATGGAAGAACTTTACTTTATGCACTTCCTCTGTAATCCCTCCTGGAAATGTAAGAATTTTACTTTTTGCACTTCCTCTGTAAATCCTCCTGGAAATGTAAGAACTCTACTTTATGCACTTCCTCTGTAATCTCTCCTGGAAATGTAAGAACTTTACTTCATGCACTTCCTCTGTAATCCCTCCTGGAAATGTAAGACCTTTACTTTATGCACTTCCTCTGTAATCTCTCCTGGAAATGTAAGAAATCTACTTTGTGCTCTTCCTCTGTAATCCCTTCTGGAAATGTAAGAACATTGTGCATTTCCTCTGTAATTCCTCCTGGAAATGTAAGAACTTTACTTTTTGCACTTCCCCTGTAATCCCTCCTGGAAATGTCAGAACTTTACTTTGTGCACTTCCTCTGTAAATCCTCCTGGAAATGTAAGGACTCTACTTTGTGCACTTCCTCTTTAATTACTCCTGGAAATGTAAGAACTTTAATTTATGCACTTCCTCTGTAATCCCTCCTGGAAATGTAAGAACTCTACTTTCTGCACTTCCCCTGTAATCCCTCCTGGAAATGTAAGAATTTTACTTTGTGCACTTCCTCTGTAATCCCTCCTTGAAATGTAAGAACTTTACTTTATGCACTTCCTCTGTAATCCCTCCTGAAATTTAAGAACTCTACTTTGTGCACATCCCCTGTAATCCCTCCTGGAAATGTAAGAACTTTACTTTATGCATTTCCTCTGTAATCCCTCCTGGAAATGTAAGAACTTTACTTTATGCAATTCCTCTGTAATCCCTCCTGGAAATGTAAGAACTTTACTTTATGCACTTCCTCTGTAATCCCTCCTGGAAATGTAAGAACTTTACTTTATGCACTTCCTCTGTAATCCCTCCTGGAAATGTAAGAACTCTACTTTGTGCACATCCCCTGTAATAACTCCTGGAAATGTAAGAATTTTACTTTATGCACTTCCTCTGTAAATCCTCCTGGAAAAGTAAGAACTCTACTTTGTGCATATCCCCTGTAATCCCTCCTGGAAATGTAAGAACTTTACTTTATGCACTTCCTCTGTAATCCCTCCTGGAAATGTAAGAATTTTACTTTATGCACTTCCTCTGTAATCCCTCCTGGAAATGTAAGAATTTTACTTTTTGCACTTCCTCTGTAAATCCTCCTGGAAATGTAAGAACTCTACTTTGTGCACATCCCCTGTAATCCCTCCTGGAAATGTAAGGACTCCACTTTCTGCACTTCCTCTTTAATTCCCACTGGAAATGTAAGAACTTTACTTTATGCACTTCCTCTGTAATCCCTCCTGGAAATGTAAGAACTTTACTTTTTGCACTTCCTCTGTAATCCCTCCTGGAAATGTAAGAACTCTACTCTATGCACTTCCTCTGTAATCCCTCCTGGAAATGTAAGAACTCTACTTTGTGCATTTCCTCTTTAATTCCTCATGGAAATGTGAGAACTTTACTTTATGCACTTCCTCTGTAATCCCTCCTGGAAATGTAAGACCTTTACTTAATGCACTTCCTCTGTAATCTCTCCTGGAAATGTAAGAAATCTACTTTGTGCTCTTCCTCTGTAATCCCTTCTGGAAATGTAAGAACATTGTGCATTTCCTCTGTAATTCCTCCTGGAAATGTAAGAACTTTACTTTCTGCACTTCCCCTGTAATCCCTACTGGAAATGTAAGGACTCTATTTTGTGCACTTCCTCTGTAATCCCTCCTGGAAATGTAAGAACTTTACTTTGTGCACTTCCTCTGTAAATCCTCCTGGAAATGTAAGGACTCTACTTTGTGCACTTCCTCTTTAATTACTCCTGGAAATGTAAGAACTTTAATTTATGCACTTCCTCTGTAATCCCTCCTGGAAATGTAAGAACTCTACTTTCTGCACTTCCCCTGTAATCCCTCCTGGAAATGTAAGAATTTTACTTTATGCACTTCCTCTGTAATCCCTCCTGGAAATGTAAGAATTTTACTTTATGCACTTCCTCTGTAATCCCTCCTGGAAATGTAAGAATTTTACTTTTTGCACTTCCTCTGTAAATCCTCCTGGAAATGTAAGAACTCTACTTTGTGCACATCCCCTGTAATCCCTCCTGGAAATGTAAGGACTCCACTTTCTGCACTTCCTCTTTAATTCCCACTGGAAATGTAAGAACTTTACTTTATGCACTTCCTCTGTAATCCCTCCTGGAAATGTAAGAACTTTACTTTTTGCACTTCCTCTGTAATCCCTCCTGGAAATGTAAGAACTCTACTCTATGCACTTCCTCTGTAATCCCTCCTGGAAATGTAAGAACTCTACTTTGTGCATTTCCTCTTTAATTCCTCATGGAAATGTGAGAACTTTACTTTATGCACTTCCTCTGTAATCCCTCCTGGAAATGTAAGACCTTTACTTAATGCACTTCCTCTGTAATCTCTCCTGGAAATGTAAGAAATCTACTTTGTGCTCTTCCTCTGTAATCCCTTCTGGAAATGTAAGAACATTGTGCATTTCCTCTGTAATTCCTCCTGGAAATGTAAGAACTTTACTTTCTGCACTTCCCCTGTAATCCCTACTGGAAATGTAAGGACTCTATTTTGTGCACTTCCTCTGTAATCCCTCCTGGAAATGTAAGAACTTTACTTTGTGCACTTCCTCTGTAAATCCTCCTGGAAATGTAAGGACTCTACTTTGTGCACTTCCTCTTTAATTACTCCTGGAAATGTAAGAACTTTAATTTATGCACTTCCTCTGTAATCCCTCCTGGAAATGTAAGAACTCTACTTTCTGCACTTCCCCTGTAATCCCTCCTGGAAATGTAAGAATTTTACTTTATGCACTTCCTCTGTAATCCCTCCTGGAAATGTAAGAACTTTACTTTATGCACTTCCTCTGTAATCCCTCCTGAAATTTAAGAACTCTACTTTGTGCACATCCCCTGTAATCCCTCCTGGAAATGTAAGAACTTTACTTTATGCATTTCCTCTGTAATCCCTCCTGGAAATGTAAGAACTTTACTTTATGCACTTCCTCTGTAATCTCTCCTGGAAATGTAAGAACTTTACTTTATGCACTTCCTCTGTAATCCCTCCTGAAATTTAAGAACTCTACTTTGTGCACATCCCCTGTAATCCCTCCTGGAAATGTAAGAACTTTACTTTATGCACTTCCTCTGTAATCCCTCCTGGAAATGTAAGAAATCTACTTTGTGCACTTCCTCTGTAATCCCTCCTGGAAATGTAAGAACGTTGTGCATTTCCTCTGTAATTCCTCCTGGAAATGTAAGAACTTTACTTTCTGCACTTCCCCTGTAATCCCTCCTGGAAATGTAAGGACTCTACTTTGTGCACTTCCTCTGTAATCCCTCCTGGAAATGTAAGAACTTTACTTTGTGCACTTCCTCTGTAAATCCTCCTGGAAATGTAAGGACTCTACTTTGTGCACTTCCTCTTTTATTACTCCTGGAAATGTAAGAACTTTACTTTATGCACTTCCTCTGTAATCCCTCCTGGAAATGTAAGGACTCTACTTTGTGCACTTCCTCTGTAGTCTCTCCTGGAAATGTAAGAACTTTACTTTCTGCACTTCCCCTGTAATCCCTCCTGGAAATGTAAGGACTCTACTTTGTGCACTTCCTCTGTAGTCCCTCCTGGAAATGTAAGAACTTTACTTTGTGCACTTCCTCTGTAAATCCTCCTGGAAATGTAAGGACTCTACTTTGTGCACTTCCTCTTTTATTACTCCTGGAAATGTAAGAACTTTACTTTATACACTTCCTCTGTAATCCCTCCTGGAAATGTAAGAACTTTACTTTATGCACTTCCGCTGTAATCACTCCTGGAAATGTAAGAACTTTACTTTATGCACTTCCTCTGTAATCCCTCCTGGAAAAGTAAGAACTTTATGCACTTCCTCTGTAATCCCTCCTGGAAATGCAAGAACTTTACTTCACTTCCTCCGTAATCCCTCCTGGAAATGTAAGAAATCTACTTTGTGCACTTCCTCTGTAATCCCTCCTGGAAATGTTAGAACGTTGTGCATTTCCTCTGTAATTCCTCCTGGAAATGTAAGAACTTTACTTTATGGACTTCCTCTGTAATCCCTCCTGGAAATGTAAGAACTTTACTTTTTGCACTTCCTCTGTAATTCCTCCTGGAAATGTAAGAACTTTACTTTATGGACTTACTCTGTAATTCCTCCTGGAAATGTAAGAACTTTACTTTATGCACTTCCTCTGTAATCCCTCCTGGAAATGTAAGAACTTTACTTTATGCACTTCCTCTGTAATCCCTCCTGGAAATGTAAGAAATCTACTTTGTGCACTTCCTCTGTAATCCCTCCTGGAAATGTAAGAACGTTGTGCATTTCATCTGTAATTCCTCCTGGAAATGTAAGAACTTTACTTTCTGCACTTCCCCTGTAATCCTTCCTGGAAATGTAAGGACTCTACTTTGTGCACTTCCTCTGTAGTCCCTCCTGGAAATGTAAGAACTTTACTTTGTGCACTTCCTCTGTAAATCCTCCTGTAAATGTAAGGACTCTACTTTGTGCACTTCCTCTTTAATTACTCCTGGAAATGTAAGAACTTTACTTTATGCACTTCCTCTATAATCCCTCCTGGAAATGTAAGAACTTTACTATATGCACTTCCTCTGTAAACCCTCCTGGAAATGTAAGAACTTTACTTTATGCACTTCCACTGTAATCCCTCCTGGAAATGTAAGAAATCTACTTTGTGCACTTCCTCTGTAATCCCTCCTGGAAATGGAAGAACTTTACTTTATGCACTTCCTCTGTAATCCCTCCTGGAAATGTAAGAATTTTACTTTTTGCACTTCCTCTGTAAATCCTCCTGGAAATGTAAGAACTCTACTTTATGCACTTCCTCTGTAATCTCTCCTGGAAATGTAAGAACTTTACTTTATGCACTTCCTCTGTAATCCCTCCTGGAAATGTAAGACCTTTACTTTATGCACTTCCTCTGTAATCTCTCCTGGAAATGTAAGAAATCTACTTTGTGCTCTTCCTCTGTAATCCCTTCTGGAAATGTAAGAACATTGTGCATTTCCTCTGTAATTCCTCCTGGAAATGTAAGAACTTTACTTTTTGCACTTCCCCTGTAATCCCTCCTGGAAATGTCAGAACTTTACTTTGTGCACTTCCTCTGTAAATCCTCCTGTAAATGTAAGGACTCTACTTTGTGCACTTCCTCTTTAATTACTCCTGGAAATGTAAGAACTTTACTTTATGCACTTCCTCTATAATCCCTCCTGGAAATGTAAGAACTTTACTATATGCACTTCCTCTGTAAACCCTCCTGGAAATGTAAGAACTTTACTTTATGCACTTCCACTGTAATCCCTCCTGGAAATGTAAGAAATCTACTTTGTGCACTTCCTCTGTAATCCCTCCTGGAAATGGAAGAACTTTACTTTATGCACTTCCTCTGTAATCCCTCCTGGAAATGTAAGAATTTTACTTTTTGCACTTCCTCTGTAAATCCTCCTGGAAATGTAAGAACTCTACTTTATGCACTTCCTCTGTAATCTCTCCTGGAAATGTAAGAACTTTACTTTATGCACTTCCTCTGTAATCCCTCCTGGAAATGTAAGACCTTTACTTTATGCACTTCCTCTGTAATCTCTCCTGGAAATGTAAGAAATCTACTTTGTGCTCTTCCTCTGTAATCCCTTCTGGAAATGTAAGAACATTGTGCATTTCCTCTGTAATTCCTCCTGGAAATGTAAGAACTTTACTTTTTGCACTTCCCCTGTAATCCCTCCTGGAAATGTCAGAACTTTACTTTGTGCACTTCCTCTGTAAATCCTCCTGGAAATGTAAGGACTCTACTTTGTGCACTTCCTCTTTAATTACTCCTGGAAATGTAAGAACTTTAATTTATGCACTTCCTCTGTAATCCCTCCTGGAAATGTAAGAACTCTACTTTCTGCACTTCCCCTGTAATCCCTCCTGGAAATGTAAGAATTTTACTTTGTGCACTTCCTCTGTAATCCCTCCTTGAAATGTAAGAACTTTACTTTATGCACTTCCTCTGTAATCCCTCCTGAAATTTAAGAACTCTACTTTGTGCACATCCCCTGTAATCCCTCCTGGAAATGTAAGAACTTTACTTTATGCATTTCCTCTGTAATCCCTCCTGGAAATGTAAGAACTTTACTTTATGCAATTCCTCTGTAATCCCTCCTGGAAATGTAAGAACTTTACTTTATGCACTTCCTCTGTAATCCCTCCTGGAAATGTAAGAACTTTACTTTATGCACTTCCTCTGTAATCCCTCCTGGAAATGTAAGAACTCTACTTTGTGCACATCCCCTGTAATAACTCCTGGAAATGTAAGAATTTTACTTTATGCACTTCCTCTGTAAATCCTCCTGTAAATGTAAGGACTCTACTTTGTGCACTTCCTCTGTAGTCCCTCCTGGAAATGTAAGAACTTTACTTTGTGCACTTCCTCTGTAAATCCTCCTGTAAATGTAAGGACTCTACTTTGTGCACTTCCTCTTTAATTACTCCTGGAAATGTAAGAACTTTACTTTATGCACTTCCTCTATAATCCCTCCTGGAAATGTAAGAACTTTACTATATGCACTTCCTCTGTAAACCCTCCTGGAAATGTAAGAACTTTACTTTATGCACTTCCACTGTAATCCCTCCTGGAAATGTAAGAAATCTACTTTGTGCACTTCCTCTGTAATCCCTCCTGGAAATGGAAGAACTTTACTTTATGCACTTCCTCTGTAATCCCTCCTGGAAATGTAAGAATTTTACTTTTTGCACTTCCTCTGTAAATCCTCCTGGAAATGTAAGAACTCTACTTTATGCACTTCCTCTGTAATCTCTCCTGGAAATGTAAGAACTTTACTTTATGCACTTCCTCTGTAATCCCTCCTGGAAATGTAAGACCTTTACTTTATGCACTTCCTCTGTAATCTCTCCTGGAAATGTAAGAAATCTACTTTGTGCTCTTCCTCTGTAATCCCTTCTGGAAATGTAAGAACATTGTGCATTTCCTCTGTAATTCCTCCTGGAAATGTAAGAACTTTACTTTTTGCACTTCCCCTGTAATCCCTCCTGGAAATGTCAGAACTTTACTTTGTGCACTTCCTCTGTAAATCCTCCTGGAAATGTAAGGACTCTACTTTGTGCACTTCCTCTTTAATTACTCCTGGAAATGTAAGAACTTTAATTTATGCACTTCCTCTGTAATCCCTCCTGGAAATGTAAGAACTCTACTTTCTGCACTTCCCCTGTAATCCCTCCTGGAAATGTAAGAATTTTACTTTGTGCACTTCCTCTGTAATCCCTCCTTGAAATGTAAGAACTTTACTTTATGCACTTCCTCTGTAATCCCTCCTGAAATTTAAGAACTCTACTTTGTGCACATCCCCTGTAATCCCTCCTGGAAATGTAAGAACTTTACTTTATGCATTTCCTCTGTAATCCCTCCTGGAAATGTAAGAACTTTACTTTATGCAATTCCTCTGTAATCCCTCCTGGAAATGTAAGAACTTTACTTTATGCACTTCCTCTGTAATCCCTCCTGGAAATGTAAGAACTTTACTTTATGCACTTCCTCTGTAATCCCTCCTGGAAATGTAAGAACGCTACTTTGTGCACATCCCCTGTAATAACTCCTGGAAATGTAAGAATTTTACTTTATGCACTTCCTCTGTAAATCCTCCTGGAAAAGTAAGAACTCTACTTTGTGCATATCCCCTGTAATCCCTCCTGGAAATGTAAGAACTTTACTTTATGCACTTCCTCTGTAATCCCTCCTGGAAATGTAAGAATTTTACTTTATGCACTTCCTCTGTAATCCCTCCTGGAAATGTAAGAATTTTACTTTTTGCACTTCCTCTGTAAATCCTCCTGGAAATGTAAGAACTCTACTTTGTGCACATCCCCTGTAATCCCTCCTGGAAATGTAAGGACTCCACTTTCTGCACTTCCTCTTTAATTCCCACTGGAAATGTAAGAACTTTACTTTATGCACTTCCTCTGTAATCCCTCCTGGAAATGTAAGAACTTTACTTTTTGCACTTCCTCTGTAATCCCTCCTGGAAATGTAAGAACTCTACTCTATGCACTTCCTCTGTAATCCCTCCTGGAAATGTAAGAACTCTACTTTGTGCATTTCCTCTTTAATTCCTCATGGAAATGTGAGAACTTTACTTTATGCACTTCCTCTGTAATCCCTCCTGGAAATGTAAGACCTTTACTTAATGCACTTCCTCTGTAATCTCTCCTGGAAATGTAAGAAATCTACTTTGTGCTCTTCCTCTGTAATCCCTTCTGGAAATGTAAGAACATTGTGCATTTCCTCTGTAATTCCTCCTGGAAATGTAAGAACTTTACTTTCTGCACTTCCCCTGTAATCCCTACTGGAAATGTAAGGACTCTATTTTGTGCACTTCCTCTGTAATCCCTCCTGGAAATGTAAGAACTTTACTTTGTGCACTTCCTCTGTAAATCCTCCTGGAAATGTAAGGACTCTACTTTGTGCACTTCCTCTTTAATTACTCCTGGAAATGTAAGAACTTTAATTTATGCACTTCCTCTGTAATCCCTCCTGGAAATGTAAGAACTCTACTTTCTGCACTTCCCCTGGAATCCCTCCTGGAAATGTAAGAATTTTACTTTATGCACTTCCTCTGTAATCCCTCCTGGAAATGTAAGAATTTTACTTTATGCACTTCCTCTGTAATCCCTCCTGGAAATGTAAGAATTTTACTTTTTGCACTTCCTCTGTAAATCCTCCTGGAAATGTAAGAACTCTACTTTGTGCACATCCCCTGTAATCCCTCCTGGAAATGTAAGGACTCCACTTTCTGCACTTCCTCTTTAATTCCCACTGGAAATGTAAGAACTTTACTTTATGCACTTCCTCTGTAATCCCTCCTGGAAATGTAAGAACTTTACTTTTTGCACTTCCTCTGTAATCCCTCCTGGAAATGTAAGAACTCTACTCTATGCACTTCCTCTGTAATCCCTCCTGGAAATGTAAGAACTCTACTTTGTGCATTTCCTCTTTAATTCCTCATGGAAATGTGAGAACTTTACTTTATGCACTTCCTCTGTAATCCCTCCTGGAAATGTAAGACCTTTACTTAATGCACTTCCTCTGTAATCTCTCCTGGAAATGTAAGAAATCTACTTTGTGCTCTTCCTCTGTAATCCCTTCTGGAAATGTAAGAACATTGTGCATTTCCTCTGTAATTCCTCCTGGAAATGTAAGAACTTTACTTTCTGCACTTCCCCTGTAATCCCTACTGGAAATGTAAGGACTCTATTTTGTGCACTTCCTCTGTAATCCCTCCTGGAAATGTAAGAACTTTACTTTGTGCACTTCCTCTGTAAATCCTCCTGGAAATGTAAGGACTCTACTTTGTGCACTTCCTCTTTAATTACTCCTGGAAATGTAAGAACTTTAATTTATGCACTTCCTCTGTAATCCCTCCTGGAAATGTAAGAACTCTACTTTCTGCACTTCCCCTGTAATCCCTCCTGGAAATGTAAGAATTTTACTTTATGCACTTCCTCTGTAATCCCTCCTGGAAATGTAAGAACTTTACTTTATGCACTTCCTCTGTAATCCCTCCTGAAATTTAAGAACTCTACTTTGTGCACATCCCCTGTAATCCCTCCTGGAAATGTAAGAACTTTACTTTATGCATTTCCTCTGTAATCCCTCCTGGAAATGTAAGAACTTTACTTTATGCACTTCCTCTGTAATCTCTCCTGGAAATGTAAGAACTTTACTTTATGCACTTCCTCTGTAATCCCTCCTGAAATTTAAGAACTCTACTTTGTGCACATCCCCTGTAATCCCTCCTGGAAATGTAAGAACTTTACTTTATGCACTTCCTCTGTAATCCCTCCTGGAAATGTAAGAAATCTACTTTGTGCACTTCCTCTGTAATCCCTCCTGGAAATGTAAGAACGTTGTGCATTTCCTCTGTAATTCCTCCTGGAAATGTAAGAACTTTACTTTCTGCACTTCCCCTGTAATCCCTCCTGGAAATGTAAGGACTCTACTTTGTGCACTTCCTCTGTAATCCCTCCTGGAAATGTAAGAACTTTACTTTGTGCACTTCCTCTGTAAATCCTCCTGGAAATGTAAGGACTCTACTTTGTGCACTTCCTCTTTTATTACTCCTGGAAATGTAAGAACTTTACTTTATGCACTTCCTCTGTAATCCCTCCTGGAAATGTAAGAATTTTACTTTATGCACTTCCTCTGTAATCCCTCCTGGAAATGTAAGAACTTTACTTTATGCACTTCCTCTGTAATCCCTCCTGGAAATGTAAGAACGTTGTGCATTTCCTCTGTAATTCCTCCTGAAAATGTAAGAACTTTACTTTCTGCACTTCCCCTGTAATCCCTCCTGGAAATGTAAGAACTTTACTTTATGCACTTCCTCTGTAATCCCTCCTGGAAATGTAAGAACTTTATGCACTTCCTCTGTAATCCCTCCTGGAAATGCAAGAACTTTACTTCACTTCCTCCGTAATCCCTCCTGGAAATGTAAGAAATCTACTTTGTGCACTTCCTCTGTAATCCCTCCTGGAAATGTAAGAACGTTGTGCATTTCCTCTGTAATTCCTCCTGGAAATGTAAGAACTTTACTTTATGGACTTCCTCTGTAATCCCTCCTGGAAATGTAAGAACTTTACTTTTTGCACATCCTCTGTAATTCCTCCTGGAAATGTAAGAACTTTACTTTATGGACTTCCTCTGTAATTCCTCCTGGAAATGTAAGAACTTTACTTTATGCACTTCCTCTGTAATCCCTCCTGGAAATGTAAGAACTTTGCTTCATGCACTTCCTCTGTAATCCCTCCTGGAAATGTATGAACTTTACTTTATGCACTTCCTCTGTAATCCCTCCTGGAAATGTAAGAACTTTACTTTATGCACTTCCTCTGTAATCCCTCCTGGAAATGTATGAACTTTACTTTATGCACTTCCTCTGTAATCCCTCCTGGAAATGTAAGAACTTTACTTTATGCACTTCCTCTGTAATCCCTCCTGGAAATGTAAGAACGTTGTGCATTTCCTCTGTAATTCCTCCTGGAAATGTAAGAACTTTACTTTCTGCACTTCCCCTGTAATCCCTCCTGGAAATGTAAGAACTTTACTTTATGGACTTCCTCTGTAATTCCTCCTGGAAATGTAAGAACTTTACTTTATGCACTTCCTCTGTAATCCCTCCTGGAAAAGTAAGAACTTTGCTTTATGCACTTCCTCTGTAATCCCTCCTGGAAATGTAAACACTTTACTTTATGCACTTCCTCTGTAATCCCTCCTGGAAATGTAAGAACTTTACTTTATGCACTTCCTCTGTAATCCCTCCTGGAAATGTAAGAAATCTACTTTGTGCACTTCCTCTGTAATCCCTCCTGGAAATGTAAGAACGTTGTGCATTTCCTCTGTAATTCCTCCTGGAAATGTAAGAACTTTACTTTCTGCACTTCCCCTGTAATCCCTCCTGGAAATGTAAGAACTTTACTTTGTGCACTTCCTCTGTAATCCCTCCTGGAAATGTAAGAAATCTACTTTGTGCACTTCCTCTGTAATCCCTCCTGGAAATGTAAGAACGTTGTGCACTTCCTCTGTAGTCCCTCCTGGAAATGTAAGAACTTTACTTTCTGCACTTCCCCTGTAATCCCTTCTGGAAATGTAAGGACTCTACTTTGTGCACTTCCTCTGTAGTCCCTCCTGGAAATGTAAGAACTTTACTTTGTGCACTTCCTCTGTAAATACTCCTGGAAATGTAAGGACTCTACTTTGTGCACTTCCTCTTTTATTACTCCTGGAAATGTAAGAACTTTACTTTATGCACTTCCTCTGTAATCCCTCCTGGAAATGTAAGAACTTTACTTTATGCACTTCCTCTGTAATCCCTCCTGGAAATGTAAGAACTTTACTTTATGCACTTCCTCTGTAATCCCTCCTGGAAATGTAAGAACTTTACTTTTTGCACTTCCTCTGTAATCCCTCCTGGAAATGTAAGAACTCTACTCTATGCACTTCCTCTGTAATCCCTCCTGGAAATGTAAGAACTCTACTTTGTGCATTTCCTCTTTAATTCCTCATGGAAATGTGAGAACTTTACTTTATGCACTTCCTCTGTAATCCCTCCTGGAAATGTAAGACCTTTACTTAATGCACTTCCTCTGTAATCTCTCCTGGAAATGTAAGAAATCTACTTTGTGCTCTTCCTCTGTAATCCCTTCTGGAAATGTAAGAACATTGTGCATTTCCTCTGTAATTCCTCCTGGAAATGTAAGAACTTTACTTTCTGCACTTCCCCTGTAATCCCTACTGGAAATGTAAGGACTCTATTTTGTGCACTTCCTCTGTAATCCCTCCTGGAAATGTAAGAACTTTACTTTGTGCACTTCCTCTGTAAATCCTCCTGGAAATGTAAGGACTCTACTTTGTGCACTTCCTCTTTAATTACTCCTGGAAATGTAAGAACTTTAATTTATGCACTTCCTCTGTAATCCCTCCTGGAAATGTAAGAACTCTACTTTCTGCACTTCCCCTGTAATCCCTCCTGGAAATGTAAGAATTTTACTTTATGCACTTCCTCTGTAATCCCTCCTGGAAATGTAAGAACTTTACTTTATGCACTTCCTCTGTAATCCCTCCTGAAATTTAAGAACTCTACTTTGTGCACATCCCCTGTAATCCCTCCTGGAAATGTAAGAACTTTACTTTATGCATTTCCTCTGTAATCCCTCCTGGAAATGTAAGAACTTTACTTTATGCACTTCCTCTGTAATCTCTCCTGGAAATGTAAGAACTTTACTTTATGCACTTCCTCTGTAATCCCTCCTGAAATTTAAGAACTCTACTTTGTGCACATCCCCTGTAATCCCTCCTGGAAATGTAAGAACTTTACTTTATGCACTTCCTCTGTAATCCCTCCTGGAAATGTAAGAAATCTACTTTGTGCACTTCCTCTGTAATCCCTCCTGGAAATGTAAGAACGTTGTGCATTTCCTCTGTAATTCCTCCTAGAAATGTAAGAACTTTACTTTCTGCACTTCCCCTGTAATCCCTCCTGGAAATGTAAGGACTCTACTTTGTGCACTTCCTCTGTAATCCCTCCTGGAAATGTAAGAACTTTACTTTGTGCACTTCCTCTGTAAATCCTCCTGGAAATGTAAGGACTCTACTTTGTGCACTTCCTCTTTTATTACTCCTGGAAATGTAAGAACTTTACTTTATGCACTTCCTCTGTAATCCCTCCTGGAAATGTAAGAATTTTACTTTATGCACTTCCTCTGTAATCCCTCCTGGAAATGTAAGAACTTTACTTTATGCACTTCCTCTGTAATCCCTCCTGGAAATGTAAGAACGTTGTGCATTTCCTCTGTAATTCCTCCTGAAAATGTAAGAACTTTACTTTCTGCACTTCCCCTGTAATCCCTCCTGGAAATGTAAGAACTTTACTTTATGCACTTCCTCTGTAATCCCTCCTGGAAATGTAAGAACTTTATGCACTTCCTCTGTAATCCCTCCTGGAAATGCAAGAACTTTACTGCACTTCCTCCGTAATCCCTCCTGGAAATGTAAGAAATCTACTTTGTGCACTTCCTCTGTAATCCCTCCTGGAAATGTAAGAACGTTGTGCATTTCCTCTGTAATTCCTCCTGGAAATGTAAGAACTTTACTTTATGGACTTCCTCTGTAATCCCTCCTGGAAATGTAAGAACTTTACTTTTTGCACATCCTCTGTAATTCCTCCTGGAAATGTAAGAACTTTACTTTATGGACTTCCTCTGTAATTCCTCCTGGAAATGTAAGAACTTTACTTTATGCACTTCCTCTGTAATCCCTCCTGGAAATGTAAGAACTTTGCTTCATGCACTTCCTCTGTAATCCCTCCTGGAAATGTATGAACTTTACTTTATGCACTTCCTCTGTAATCCCTCCTGGAAATGTAAGAACTTTACTTTATGCACTTCCTCTGTAATCCCTCCTGGAAATGTATGAACTTTACTTTATGCACTTCCTCTGTAATCCCTCCTGGAAATGTAAGAACTTTACTTTATGCACTTCCTCTGTAATCCCTCCTGGAAATGTAAGAACGTTGTGCATTTCCTCTGTAATTCCTCCTGGAAATGTAAGAACTTTACTTTCTGCACTTCCCCTGTAATCCCTCCTGGAAATGTAAGAACTTTACTTTATGGACTTCCTCTGTAATTCCTCCTGGAAATGTAAGAACTTTACTTTATGCACTTCCTCTGTAATCCCTCCTGGAAAAGTAAGAACTTTGCTTTATGCACTTCCTCTGTAATCCCTCCTGGAAATGTAAACACTTTACTTTATGCACTTCCTCTGTAATCCCTCCTGGAAATGTAAGAACTTTACTTTATGCACTTCCTCTGTAATCCCTCCTGGAAATGTAAGAAATCTACTTTGTGCACTTCCTCTGTAATCCCTCCTGGAAATGTAAGAACGTTGTGCATTTCCTCTGTAATTCCTCCTGGAAATGTAAGAACTTTACTTTCTGCACTTCCCCTGTAATCCCTCCTGGAAATGTAAGAACTTTACTTTGTGCACTTCCTCTGTAATCCCTCCTGGAAATGTAAGAAATCTACTTTGTGCACTTCCTCTGTAATCCCTCCTGGAAATGTAAGAACGTTGTGCACTTCCTCTGTAGTCCCTCCTGGAAATGTAAGAACTTTACTTTCTGCACTTCCCCTGTAATCCCTTCTGGAAATGTAAGGACTCTACTTTGTGCACTTCCTCTGTAGTCCCTCCTGGACATGTAAGAACTTTACTTTGTGCACTTCCTCTGTAAATACTCCTGGAAATGTAAGGACTCTACTTTGTGCACTTCCTCTTTTATTACTCCTGGAAATGTAAGAACTTTACTTTATGCACTTCCTCTGTAATCCCTCCTGGAAATGTAAGAACTTTACTTTATGCACTTCCTCTGTAATCCCTCCTGGAAATGTAAGAACTTTACTTTATGCACTTCCTCTGTAATCCCTCCTGGAAATGTAAGAACTTTATGCACTTCCTCTGTAATCCCTCCTGGAAATGCAAGAACTTTACTTCACTTCCTCCGTAATCCCTCCTGGAAATGTAAGAAATCTACTTTGTGCACTTCCTCTGTAATCCCTCCTGGAAATGTAAGAACGTTGTGCATTTCCTCTGTAATTCCTCCTGGAAATGTAAGAACTTTACTTCATGGACTTCCTCTGTAATCCCTCCTGGAAATGTAAGAACTTTACTTTTTGCACTTCCTCTGTAATTCCTCCTGGAAATGTAAGAACTCTACTTTATGGACTTCCTCTGTAATTCCTCCTGGAAATGTAAGAACTTTACTTCATGCACTTCCTCTGTAATCCCTCCTGGAAATGTAAGAACTTTGCTTTATGCACTTCCTCTGTAATCCCTCCTGGAAATGTATGAACTTTACTTTATGCACTTCCTCTGTAATCCCTCCTGGAAATGTGAGAACTTTATTTTATGCACTTCCTCTGTAATCCCTCCTGGAAACGTAAGAAATCTACTTTGTGCACTTCCTCTGTAATCCCTCCTGGAAATGTAAGAACGTTGTGCATTTCCTTTGTAATTCCTCCTGGAAATGTAAGAACTTTAATTTCTGCACTTCCCCTGTAGTCCCTCCTGGAAATGTAAGAACTTTACTTTATGGACTTCCTCTGTAATTCCTCCTGGAAATGTAAGAACTTTACTTTATGCACTTCCTCTGTAATCCCTCCTGGAAAAGTAAGAACTTTGCTTTATGCACTTCCTCTGTAATCCCTCCTGGAAATGTAAGAACTTTACTTTATGCACTTCCTCTGTAATCCCTCCTGGAAATGTAAGAACTTTACTTTATGCACTTCCTCTGTAATCCCTCCTGGAAATGTAAGAAATCTACTTTGTGCACTTCCTCTGTAATCCCTCCTGGAAATGTAAGAACGTTGTGCATTTCATCTGTAATTCCTCCTGGAAATGTAAGAACTTTACTTTCTGCACTTCCCCTGTAATCCCTCCTGGAAATGTAAGGACTCTAGTTTGTGCACTTCCTCTGTAGTCCCTCCTGGAAATGTAAGAACTTTACTTTGTGCACTTCCTCTGTAAATCCTCCTGTAAATGTAAGGACTCTACTTTGTGCACTTCCTCTTTAATTACTCCTGGAAATGTAAGAACTTTACTTTATGCACTTCCTCTATAATCCCTCCTGGAAATGTAAGAACTTTACTATATGCACTTCCTCTGTAAACCCTCCTGGAAATGTAAGAACTTTACTTTATGCACTTCCACTGTAATCCCTCCTGGAAATGTAAGAAATCTACTTTGTGCACTTCCTCTGTAATCCCTCCTGGAAATGGAAGAACTTTACTTTATGCACTTCCTCTGTAATCCCTCCTGGAAATGTAAGAATTTTACTTTTTGCACTTCCTCTGTAAATCCTCCTGGAAATGTAAGAACTCTACTTTGTGCACATCGCCTGTAATCCCTCCTGGAAATGTAAGGACTCCACTTTCTGCACTTCCTCGTTAATTTCCCCTGGAAATGTAAGAACTTTACTTTATGCACTTCCTCTGTAATCCCTCCTGGAAATGTAAGAACTTTATGCACTTCCTCTGTAATCCCTCCTGGAAATGCAAGAACTTTACTTCACTTCCTCCGTAATCCCTCCTGGAAACGTAAGAAATCTACTTTGTGCACTTCCTCTGTAATCCCTCCTGGAAATGTAAGAACGTTGTGCATTTCCTCTGTAATTCCTCCTGGAAATGTAAGAACTTTACTTTATGGACTTCCTCTGTAATCCCTCCTGGAAATGTAAGAACTTTACTTTTTGCACATCCTCTGTAATTCCTCCTGGAAATGTAAGAACTTTACTTTATGGACTTCCTCTGTAATTCCTCCTGGAAATGTAAGAACTTTACTTTATGCACTTCCTCTGTAATCCCTCCTGGAAATGTAAGAACTTTGCTTCATGCACTTCCTCTGTAATCCCTCCTGGAAATGTATGAACTTTACTTTATGCACTTCCTCTGTAATCCCTCCTGGAAATGTAAGAACTTTACTTTATGCACTTCCTCTGTAATCCCTCCTGGAAATGTATGAACTTTACTTTATGCACTTCCTCTGTAATCCCTCCTGGAAATGTAAGAACGTTGTGCATTTCCTCTGTAATTCCTCCTGGAAATGTAAGAACTTTACTTTCTGCACTTCCCCTGTAATCCCTCCTGGAAATGTAAGAACTTTACTTTATGGACTTCCTCTGTAATTCCTCCTGGAAATGTAAGAACTTTACTTTATGCACTTCCTCTGTAATCCCTCCTGGAAAAGTAAGAACTTTGCTTTATGCACTTCCTCTGTAATCCCTCCTGGAAATGTAAACACTTTACTTTATGCACTTCCTCTGTAATCCCTCCTGGAAATGTAAGAACTTTACTTTATGCACTTCCTCTGTAATCCCTCCTGGAAATGTAAGAAATCTACTTTGTGCACTTCCTCTGTAATCCCTCCTGGAAATGTAAGAACGTTGTGCATTTCCTCTGTAATTCCTCCTGGAAATGTAAGAACTTTACTTTCTGCACTTCCCCTGTAATCCCTCCTGGAAATGTAAGAACTTTACTTTGTGCACTTCCTCTGTAATCCCTCCTGGAAATGTAAGAAATCTACTTTGTGCACTTCCTCTGTAATCCCTCCTGGAAATGTAAGAACGTTGTGCACTTCCTCTGTAGTCCCTCCTGGAAATGTAAGAACTTTACTTTCTGCACTTCCCCTGTAATCCCTTCTGGAAATGTAAGGACTCTACTTTGTGCACTTCCTCTGTAGTCCCTCCTGGAAATGTAAGAACTTTACTTTGTGCACTTCCTCTGTAAATCCTCCTGGAAATGTAAGGACTCTACTTTGTGCACTTCCTCTTTTATTACTCCTGGAAATGTAAGAACTTTACTTTATGCACTTCCTCTGTAATCCCTCCTGGAAATGTAAGAACTTTACTTTATGCACTTCCTCTGTAATCCCTCCTGGAAATGTAAGAACTTTACTTTATGCACTTCCTCTGTAATCCCTCCTGGAAATGTAAGAACTTTATGCACTTCCTCTGTAATCCCTCCTGGAAATGCAAGAACTTTACTTCACTTCCTCCGTAATCCCTCCTGGAAATGTAAGAAATCTACTTTGTGCACTTCCTCTGTAATCCCTCCTGGAAATGTAAGAACGTTGTGCATTTCCTCTGTAATTCCTCCTGGAAATGTACGAACTTTACTTCATGGACTTCCTCTGTAATCCCTCCTGGAAATGTAAGAACTTTACTTTTTGCACTTCCTCTGTAATTCCTCCTGGAAATGTAAGAACTTTACTTTATGGACTTCCTCTGTAATTCCTCCTGGAAATGTAAGAACTTTACTTTATGCACTTCCTCTGTAATCCCTCCTGGAAATGTAAGAACTTTGCTTTATGCACTTCCTCTGTAATCCCTCCTGGAAATGTATGAACTTTACTTTATGCACTTCCTCTGTAATCCCTCCTGGAAATGTGAGAACTTTATTTTATGCACTTCCTCTGTAATCCCTCCTGGAAACGTAAGAAATCTACTTTGTGCACTTCCTCTGTAATCCCTCCTGGAAATGTAAGAACGTTGTGCATTTCCTTTGTAATTCCTCCTGGAAATGTAAGAACTTTACTTTCTGCACTTCCCCTGTAGTACCTCCTGGAAATGTAAGAACTTTACTTTATGGACTTCCTCTGTAATTCCTCCTGGAAATGTAAGAACTTTACTTTATGCACTTCCTTTGTAATCCCTCCTGGAAAAGTAAGAACTTTGCTTTATGCACTTCCTCTGTAATCCCTCCTGGAAATGTAAGAACTTTACTTTATGCACTTCCTCTGTAATCCCTCCTGGAAATGTAAGAACTTTACTTTATGCACTTCCTCTGTAATCCCTCCTGGAAATGTAAGAAATCTACTTTGTGCACTTCCTCTGTAATCCCTCCTGGAAATGTAAGAACGTTGTGCATTTCATCTGTAATTCCTCCTGGAAATGTAAGAACTTTACTTTCTGCACTTCCCCTGTAATCCCTCCTGGAAATGTAAGGACTCTACTTTGTGCACTTCCTCTGTAGTCCCTCCTGGAAATGTAAGAACTTTACTTTGTGCACTTCCTCTGTAAATCCTCCTGTAAATGTAAGGACTCTACTTTGTGCACTTCCTCTTTAATTACTCCTGGAAATGTAAGAACTTTACTTTATGCACTTCCTCTATAATCCCTCCTGGAAATGTAAGAACTTTACTATATGCACTTCCTCTGTAAACCCTCCTGGAAATGTAAGAACTTTACTTTATGCACTTCCACTGTAATCCCTCCTGGAAATGTAAGAAATCTACTTTGTGCACTTCCTCTGTAATCCCTCCTGGAAATGGAAGAACTTTACTTTATGCACTTCCTCTGTAATCCCTCCTGGAAATGTAAGAATTTTACTTTTTGCACTTCCTCTGTAAATCCTCCTGGAAATGTAAGAACTCTACTTTGTGCACATCGCCTGTAATCCCTCCTGGAAATGTAAGGACTCCACTTTCTGCACTTCCTCGTTAATTCCCCCTGGAAATGTAAGAACTTTACTTTATGCACTTCCTCTGTAATCCCTCCTGGAAATGTAAGAACTTTACTTTTTGCACTTCCTCTGTAATCCCTCCTGGAAATGTAAGAACTCTACTTTATGCACTTCCTCTGTAATCTCTCCTGGAAATGTAAGAACTTTACTTTATGCACTTCCTCTGTAATCCCTCCTGGAAATGTAAGACCTTTACTTTATGCACTTCCTCTGTAATCTCTCCTGGAAATGTAAGAAATCTACTTTGTGCTCTTCCTCTGTAATCCCTTCTGGAAATGTAAGAACATTGTGCATTTCCTCTGTAATTCCTCCTGGAAATGTAAGAGCTTTACTTTTTGCACTTCCCCTGTAATCCCTCCTGGAAATGTAAGAACTTTACTTTGTGCACTTCCTCTGTAAATCCTCCTGGAAATGTAAGGACTCTACTTTGTGCACTTCCTCTTTAATTACTCCTGGAAATGTAAGAACTTTAATTTATGCACTTCCTCTGTAATCCCTCCTGGAAATGTAAGAACTCTACTTTCTGCACTTCCCCTGTAATCCCTCCTGGAAATGTAAGAATTTTACTTTGTGCACTTCCTCTGTAATCCCTCCTTGAAATGTAAGAACTTTACTTTATGCACTTCCTCTGTAATCCCTCCTGAAATTTAAGAACTCTACTTTGTGCACATCCCCTGTAATCCCTCCTGGAAATGTAAGAACTTTACTTAATGCATTTCCTCTGTAATCCCTCCTGGAAATGTAAGAACTTTACTTTATGCAATTCCTCTGTAATCCCTCCTGGAAATGTAAGAACTTTACTTTATGCACTTCCTCTGTAATCCCTCCTGGAAATGTAAGAACTTTACTTTATGCACTTCCTCTGTAATCCCTCCTGGAAATGTAAGAACTCTACTTTGTGCACATCCCCTGTAATAACTCCTGGAAATGTAAGAATTTTACTTTATGCACTTCCTCTGTAAATCCTCCTGGAAAAGTAAGAACTCTACTTTGTGCATATCCCCTGTAATCCCTCCTGGAAATGTAAGAACTTTACTTTATGCACTTCCTCTGTAATCCCTCCTGGAAATGTAAGAATTTTACTTTATGCACTTCCTCTGTAATCCCTCCTGGAAATGTAAGAATTTTACTTTTTGCACTTCCTCTGTAAATCCTCCTGGAAATGTAAGAACTCTACTTTGTGCACATCCCCTGTAATCCCTCCTGGAAATGTAAGGACTCCACTTTCTGCACTTCCTCTTTAATTCCCACTGGAAATGTAAGAACTTTACTTTATGCACTTCCTCTGTAATCCCTCCTGGAAATGTAAGAACTCTACTTTCTGCACTTCCCCTGTAATCCCTCCTGGAAATGTAAGAACTTTACTTTATGCACTTCCTCTGTAATCCCTCCTGAAATTTAAGAACTCTACTTTGTGCACATCCCCTGTAATCCCTCCTGGAAATGTAAGAACTTTACTTTATGCATTTCCTCTGTAATCCCTCCTGGAAATGTAAGAACTTTACTTTATGCACTTCCTCTGTAATCCCTCCTGGAAATGTAAGAACTCTACTTTATGCACTTCCTCTGTAAATCCTCCTGGAAAAGTAAGAACTCTACTTTGTGCATATCACCTGTAATCCCTCCTGGAAATGTAAGAATTTTACTTCATGCACTTCCTCTGTAATCCCTCCTGGAAATGTAAGAACTTTACTTTTTGCACTTCCTCTGTAATCCCTCCTGGAAATGTAAGAACTCTACTTTATGCACTTCCTCTGTAATCCCTCCTGGAAATGTAAGAACTCTACTTTGTGCATTTCCTCTTTAATTCCTCATGGAAATGTGAGAACTTTACTTTATGCACTTCCTCTGTAATCCCTCCTGGAAATGTAAGACCTTTACTTAATGCACTTCCTCTGTAATCTCTCCTGGAAATGTAAGAAATCTACTTTGTGCTCTTCCTCTGTAATCCCTTCTGGAAATGTAAGAACATTGTGCATTTCCTCTGTAATTCCTCCTGGAAATGTAAGAACTTTACTTTCTGCACTTCCCCTGTAATCCCTTCTGGAAATGTAAGGACTCTACTTTGTGCACTTCCTCTGTAATCCCTCCTGGAAATGTAAGAACTTTACTTTGTGCACTTCCTCTGTAAATCCTCCTGGAAATGTAAGGACTCTACTTTGTGCACTTCCTCTTTAATTACTCCTGGAAATGTAAGAACTTTAATTTATGCACTTCCTCTGTAATCCCTCCTGGAAATGTAAGAACTCTACTTTCTGCACTTCCCCTGTAATCCCTCCTGGAAATGTAAGAATTTTACTTTATGCACTTCCTCTGTAATCCCTCCTGGAAATGTAAGAACTTTACTTTATGCACTTCCTCTGTAATTCCTCCTGAAATTTAAGAACTCTACTTTGTGCACATCCCCTGTAATCCCTCCTGGAAATGTAAGAACTTTACTTTATGCATTTCCTCTGTAATCCCTCCTGGAAATGTAAGAACTTTACTTTATGCACTTCCTCTGTAATCCCTCCTGGAAATGTAAGAACTTTACTTTATGCACTTCCTCTGTAATCCCTCCTGAAATTTAAGAACTCTACTTTGTGCACATCCCCTGTAATCCCTCCTGGAAATGTAAGAACTTTACTTTATGCATTTCCTCTGTAATCCCTCCTGGAAATGTAAGAACTTTACTTTATGCACTTCCTCTGTAATCCGTCCTGGAAATGTAAGAACTTTACTTTATGCACTTCCTCTGTAATCCCTCCTGGAAATGTAAGAACTTTACTTTATGCACTTCCTCTGTAATCCCTCCTGGAAATGTAAGAACTCTACTTTGTGCACATCCCCTGTAATCCCTCCTGGAAATGTAAGAATTTTACTTTATGCACTTCCTCTGTAAATCCTCCTGGAAAAGTAAGAACTCTACTTTGTGCATATCCCCTGTAATCCCTCCTGGAAATGTAAGAACTTTGCTTTATGCACTTCCTCTGTAATCCCTCCTGGAAATGTAAGAATTTTACTTTATGCACTTCCTCTGTAATCCCTCCTGGAAATGTAAGAATTTTACTTTTTGCACTTCCTCTGTAAATCCTCCTGGAAATGTAAGAACTCTACTTTGTGCACATCCCCTGTAATCCCTCCTGGAAATGTAAGGACTCCACTTTCTGCACTTCCTCTTTAATTCCCCCTGGAAATGTAAGAACTTTACTTTATGCACTTCCTCTGTAATCCCTCCTGGAAATGTAAGAACTTTACTTTATGCACTTCCTCTGTAATCCCTCCTGAAATTTAAGAAATCTACTTTGTGCACATCCCCTGTAATCCCTCATGGAAATGTAAGAATTTTACTTTATGCACTTCCTCTGTAAATCCTCCTGGAAAAGTAAGAACTCTACTTTGTGCATATCCCCTGTAATCCCTCCTGGAAATGTAAGAATTTTACTTCATGCACTTCCTCTGTAATCCCTCCTGGAAATGTAAGAACTTTACTTTTTGCACTTCCTCTGTAATCCCTCCTGGAAATGTAAGAACTCTACTTTATGCACTTCCTCTGTAATCCCTCCTGGAAATGTAAGAACTCTACTTTGTGCATTTCCTCTTTAATTCCTCATGGAAATGTGAGAACTTTACTTTATGCACTTCCTCTGTAATCCCTCCTGGAAATGTAAGACCTTTACTTAATGCACTTCCTCTGTAATCTCTCCTGGAAATGTAAGAAATCTACTTTGTGCTCTTCCTCTGTAATCCCTTCTGGAAATGTAAGAACATTGTGCATTTCCTCTGTAATTCCTCCTGGAAATGTCAGAACTTTACTTTCTGCACTTCCCCTGTAATCCCTCCTGGAAATGTAAGGACTCTACTTTGTGCACTTCCTCTGTAATCCCTCCTGGAAATGTAAGAACTTTACTTTGTGCACTTCCTCTGTAAATCCTCCTGGAAATGTAAGGACTCTAATTTGTGCACTTCCTCTTTAATTACTCCTGGAAATGTAAGAACTTTAATTTATGCACTTCCTCTGTAATCCCTCCTGGAAATGTAAGAACTCTACTTTCTGCACTTCCCCTGTAATCCCTCCTGGAAATGTAAGAATTTTACTTTATGCACTTCCTCTGTAATCCCTCCTGGAAATGTAAGAACTTTACTTTATGCACTTCCTCTGTAATCCCTCCTGAAATTTAAGAACTCTACTTTGTGCACATCCCTGTAATCCCTCCTGGAAATGTAAGAACTTTACTTTATGCATTTCCTCTGTAATCCCTCCTGGAAATGTAAGAACTTTACTTTATGCACTTCCTCTGTAATCCCTCCTGGAAATGTAAGAACTTTACTTTATGCATTTCCTCTGTAATCCCTCCTGGAAATGTAAGAACTTTACTTTATGCACTTCCTCTGTAATCCCTCCTGGAAATGTAAGAACTCTACTTTGTGCACATCCCCTGTAATCCCTCCTGGAAATGTAAGAATTTTACTTTATGCACTTCCTCTGTAAATCCTCCTGGAAAAGTAAGAACTCTACTTTGTGCATATCCCCTGTAATCCCTCCTGGAAATGTAAGAACTTTGCTTTATGCTCTTCCTCTGTAATCCCTCCTGGAAATGTAAGAATTTTACTTTATGCACTTCCTCTGTAATCCCTCCTGGAAATGTAAGAATTTTACTTTTTGCACTTCCTCTGTAAATCCTCCTGGAAATGTAAGAACTCTACTTTGTGCACATCCCCTGTAATCCCTCCTCGAAATGTAAGGACTCCACTTTCTGCACTTCCCCTTTAATTCCCCCTGGAAATGTAAGAACTTTACTTTATGCACTTCCTCTGTAATCCCTCCTGGAAATGTAAGAACTTTACTTTTTGCACTTCCTCTGTAATCCCTCCTGGAAATGTAAGAACTCTACTTTATGCACTTCCTCTGTAATCCCTCCTGGAAATGTAAGAACTCTACTTTGTGCATTTCCTCTTTAATTCCTCATGGAAATGTGAGAACTTTACTTTATGCATTTCCTCTGTAATCCCTCCTGGAAATGTAAGAACTTTACTTTTTGCACTACCTCTGTAAATACTCCTGGAAATGTAAGATCTCTACTTTGTGCACATCCCCTGTAATCCCTCCTGGAAATGTAAGAACTCTACTTTGTGCACTTCCTCTGTAATCCCTCCTGGAAATGTAAGGACTCTACTTTCTGCACTTCCTCTTTAATTCCTCATGGAAATGTAAGAACTTTACTATATGCACTTCCTCTGTAATCCCTCCTGGAAATGTAAGAACTTTACTTTGTGCACTTCCTCTGTAAATCCTCCTGGAAATGTAAGAAATCTACTTTGTGCACTTCCTCTGTAATCCCTCCTGGAATTGTAAGAACTTTACTTTATGCCCTTCCTCTGTAATCCCTCCTGGAAATGTAAGAACTTTACTTTATGCACTTCCTCTGTAATCCCTCCTGGAAATGTTAGAAATCTACTTTGTGCACTTCCTCTGTAATCCCTCCTGGAAATGTAAGAACGTTGTGCATTTCCTCTGTAATTCCTCCTGGAAATGTAAGAACTTTACTTTCTGCACTTCCCCTGTAATCCCTCCTGGAAATGTAAGAACTTTACTTTATGGACTTCCTCTGTAATCCCTCCTGGAAATGTAAGAACTTTACTTTATGCACTTCCTCTGTAATCCCTCCTGGAAATGTAAGAACTTTACTTTATGCACTTCCTCTGTAATCCCTCCTGGAAATGTAAGAAATCTACTTTGTGCACTTCCTCTGTAATCCCTCCTGGAAATGTAAGAACGTTGTGCATTTCCTCTGTAATTCCTCCTGGAAATGTAAGAACTTTACTTTCTGCACTTCCCCTGTAATCCCTCCTGGAAATGTAAGGACTCTACTTTGTGCACTTCCTCTGTAGTCTCTCCTGGAAATGTAAGAACTTTACTTTCTGCACTTCCCCTGTAATCCCTCCTGGAAATGTAAGGACTCTACTTTGTGCACTTCCTCTGTAGTCCCTCCTGGAAATGTAAGAACTTTACTTTGTGCACTTCCTCTGTAAATCCTCCTGGAAATGTAAGGACTCTACTTTGTGCACTTCCTCTTTTATTACTCCTGGAAATGTAAGAACTTTACTTTATACACTTCCTCTGTAATCCCTCCTGGAAATGTAAGAACTTTATTTTATGCACTTCCGCTGTAATCACTCCTGGAAATGTAAGAACTTTACTTTATGCACTTCCTCTGTAATCCCTCCTGGAAAAGTAAGAACTTTATGCACTTCCTCTGTAATCCCTCCTGGAAATGCAAGAACTTTACTTCACTTCCTCCGTAATCCCTCCTGGAAATGTAAGAAATCTACTTTGTGCACTTCCTCTGTAATCCCTCCTGGAAATGTTAGAACGTTGTGCATTTCCTCTGTAATTCCTCCTGGAAATGTAAGAACTTTACTTTATGGACTTCCTCTGTAATCCCTCCTGGAAATGTAAGAACTTTACTTTTTGCACTTCCTCTGTAATTCCTCCTGGAAATGTAAGAACTTTACTTTATGGACTTACTCTGTAATTCCTCCTGGAAATGTAAGAACTTTACTTTATGCACTTCCTCTGTAATCCCTCCTGGAAATGTAAGAACTTTGCTTTATGCACTTCCTCTGTAATCCCTCCTGGAAATGTATGAACTTTACTTCATGCACTTCCTCTGTAATCCCTCCTGGAAATGTAAGAACTTTACTTTATGCACTTCCTCTGTAATCCCTCCTGGAAATGTAAGAAATCTACTTTGTGCACTTCCTCTGTAATCCCTCCTGGAAATGTAAGAACGTTGTGCATTTCCTCTGTAATTCCTCCTGGAAATGTAAGAACTTTACTTTCTGCACTTCGCCTGTAATCCCTCCTGGAAATGTAAGAACTTTACTTTATGGACTTCCTCTGTAATTCCTCCTGGAAATGTAAGAACTTTACTTTATGCACTTCCTCTGTAATCCCTCCTGGAAAAGTAAGAACTTTGCTTTATGCACTTCCTCTGTAATCCCTCCTGGAAATGTAAGAACTTTACTTTATGCACTTCCTCTGTAATCCCTCCTGGAAATGTAAGAACTTTACTTTATGCACTTCCTCTGTAATCCCTCCTGGAAATGTAAGAAATCTACTTCGTGCACTTCCTCTGTAATCCCTCCTGGAAATGTAAGAACTTTACCTTATGCACTTCCTCTGTAATCCCTCCTGGAAATGTAAGAATTTTACTTTTTGCACTTCCTCTGTAAATCCTCCTGGAAATGTAAGAACTCTACTTTGTGCACATCGCCTGTAATCCCTCCTGGAAATGTAGGGACTCCACTTTCTGCACTTCCTCGTTAATTCCCCCTGGAAATGTAAGAACTTTACTTTATGCACTTCCTCTGTAATCCCTCCTGGAAATGTTAGAAATCTACTTTGTGCACTTCCTCTGTAATCCCTCCTGGAAATGTAAGAACGTTGTGCATTTCCTCTGTAATTCCTCCTGGAAATGTAAGAAATTTACTTTCTGCACTTCCCCTGTAATCCCTCCTGGAAATGTAAGAACTTTACTTTATGGACTTCCTCTGTAATCCCTCCTGGAAATGTAAGAACTTTACTTTATGCACTTCCTCTGTAATCCCTCCTGGAAATGTAAGAACTTTACTTTATGCACTTCCTCTGTAATCCCTCCTGGAAATGTAAGAAATCTACTTTGTGCACTTCCTCTGTAATCCCTCCTGGAAATGTAAGAACGTTGTGCATTTCCTCTGTAATTCCTCCTGGAAATGTAAGAACTTTACTTTCTGCACTTCCCCTGTAATCCCTCCTGGAAATGTAAGGACTCTACTTTGTGCACTTCCTCTGTAATCTCTCCTGGAAATGTAAGAACTTTACTTTCTGCACTTCCCCTGTAATCCCTCCTGGAAATGTAAGGACTCTACTTTGTGCTCTTCCTCTGTAGTCCCTCCTGGAAATGTAAGAACTTTACTATGTGCACTTCCTCTGTAAATCCTCCTGGAAATGTAAGGACTCTACTTTGTGCACTTCCTCTTTTATTACTCCTGGAAATGTAAGAACTTTACTTTATACACTTCCTCTGTAATCCCTCCTGGAAATGTAAGAACTTTACTTTATGCACTTCCGCTGTAATCACTCCTGGAAATGTAAGAACTTTACTTTATGCACTTCCTCTGTAATCCCTCCTGGAAAAGTAAGAACTTTATGCACTTCCTCTGTAATCCCTCCTGGAAATGCAAGAACTTTACTTCACTTCCTCCGTAATCCCTCCTGGAAATGTAAGAAATCTACTTTGTGCACTTCCTCTGTAATCCCTCCTGGAAATGTTAGAACGTTGTGCATTTCCTCTGTAATTCCTCCTGGAAATGTAAGAACTTTACTTTATGGACTTCCTCTGTAATCCCTCCTGGAAATGTAAGAACTTTACTTTTTGCACTTCCTCTGTAATTCCTCCTGGAAATGTAAGAACTTTACTTTATGGACTTACTCTGTAATTCCTCCTGGAAATGTAAGAACTTTACTTTATGCACTTCCTCTGTAATCCCTCCTGGAAATGTAAGAACTTTGCTTTATGCACTTCCTCTGTAATCCCTCCTGGAAATGTATGAACTTTACTTTATGCACTTCCTCTGTAATCCCTCCTGGAAATGTAAGAACTTTACTTTATGCACTTCCTCTGTAATCCCTCCTGGAAATGTAAGAAATCTACTTTGTGCACTTCCTCTGTAATCCCTCCTGGAAATGTAAGAACGTTGTGCATTTCCTCTGTAATTCCTCCTGGAAATGTAAGAACTTTACTTTCTGCACTTCGCCTGTAATCCCTCCTGGAAATGTAAGAACTTTACTTTATGGACTTCCTCTGTAATTCCTCCTGGAAATGTAAGAACTTTACTTTATGCACTTCCTCTGTAATCCCTCCTGGAAAAGTAAGAACTTTGCTTTATGCACTTCCTCTGTAATCCCTCCTGGAAATGTAAGAACTTTACTTTATGCACTTCCTCTGTAATCCCTCCTGGAAATGTAAGAACTTTACTTTATGCACTTCCTCTGTAATCCCTCCTGGAAATGTAAGAAATCTACTTCGTGCACTTCCTCTGTAATCCCTCCTGGAAATGTAAGAACTTTACTTTATGCACTTCCTCTGTAATCCCTCCTGGAAATGTAAGAATTTTACTTTTTGCACTTCCTCTGTAAATCCTCCTGGAAATGTAAGAACTCTACTTTGTGCACATCGCCTGTAATCCCTCCTGGAAATGTAAGGACTCCACTTTCTGCACTTCCTCGTTAATTCCCCCTGGAAATGTAAGAACTTTACTTTATGCACTTCCTCTGTAATCCCTCCTGGAAATGTAAGAACTTTACTTTTTGCACTTCCTCTGTAATCCCTCCTGGAAATGTAAGAACTCTACTTTATGCACTTCCTCTGTAATCTCTCCTGGAAATGTAAGAACTTTACTTTATGTACTTCCTCTGTAATCCCTCCTGGAAATGTAAGACCTTTACTTTATGCACTTCCTCTGTAATCTCTCCTGGAAATGTAAGAAATCTACTTTGTGCTCTTCCTCTGTAATCCCTTCTGGAAATGTAAGAACATTGTGCATTTCCTCTGTAATTCCTCCTGGAAATGTAAGAACTTTACTTTTTGCACTTCCCCTGTAATCCCTCCTGGAAATGTAAGAACTTTACTTTGTGCACTTCCTCTGTAAATCCTCCTGGAAATGTAAGTACTCTACTTTGTGCACTTCCTCTTTAATTACTCCTGGAAATGTAAGAACTTTAATTTATGCACTTCCTCTGTAATCCCTCCTGGAAATGTAAGAACTCTACTTTCTGCACTTCCCCTGTAATCCCTCCTGGAAATGTAAGAATTTTACTTTATGCACTTCCTCTGTAATCCCTCCTTGAAATGTAAGAACTTTACTTTATGCACTTCCTCTGTAATCCCTCCTGAAATTTAAGAACTCTACTTTGTGCACATCCCCTGTAATCCCTCCTGGAAATGTAAGAACTTTACTTTATGCATTTCCTCTGTAATCCCTCCTGGAAATGTAAGAACTTTGCTTTATGCAATTCCTCTGTAATCCCTCCTGGAAATGTAAGAACTTTACTTTATGCACTTCCTCTGTAATCCCTCCTGAAATTTAAGAACTCTACTTTGTGCACATCCCCTGTAATCCCTCCTGGAAATGTAAGAACTTTACTTTATGCATTTCCTCTGTAATCCCTCCTGGAAATGTAAGAACTTTACTTTATGCACTTCCTCTGTAATCCGTCCTGGAAATGTAAGAACTTTACTTTATGCACTTCCTCTGTAATCCCTCCTGGAAATGTAAGAACTTTACTTTATGCACTTCCTCTGTAATCCCTCCTGGAAATGTAAGAACTCTACTTTGTGCACATCCCCTGTAATAACTCCTGGAAATGTAAGAATTTTACTTTATGCACTTCCTCTGTAAATCCTCCTGGAAAAGTAAGAACTCTACTTTTTGCATATCCCCTGTAATCCCTCCTGGAAATGTAAGAACTTTACTTTATGCACTTCCTCTGTAATCCCTCCTGGAAATGTAAGAATTTTACTTTATGCACTTCCTCTGTAATCCCTCCTGGAAATGTAAGAATTTTACTTTTTGCACTTCCTCTGTAAATCCTCCTGGAAATGTAAGAACTCTACTTTGTGCACATCCCCTGTAATCCCTCCTGGAAATGTAAGGACTCCACTTTCTGCACTTCCTCTTTAATTCCCACTGGAAATGTAAGAACTTTACTTTATGCACTTCCTCTGTAATCCCTCCTGGAAATGTAAGAACTTTACTTTTTGCACTTCCTCTGTAATCCCTCCTGGAAATGTAAGAACTCTACTCTATGCACTTCCTCTGTAATCCCTCCTGGAAATGTAAGAACTCTACATTGTGCATTTCCTCTTTAATTCCTCATGGAAATGTGAGAACTTTACTTTATGCACTTCCTCTGTAATCCCTCCTGGAAATGTAAGACCTTTACTTAATGCACTTCCTCTGTAATCTCTCCTGGAAATGTAAGAAATCTGCTTTGTGCTCTTCCTCTGTAATCCCTTCTGGAAATGTAAGAACATTGTGCATTTCCTCTGTAATTCCTCCTGGAAATGTAAGAACTTTACTTTCTGCACTTCCCCTGTAATCCCTACTGGAAATGTAAGGACTCTATTTTGTGCACTTCCTCTGTAATCCCTCCTGGAAATGTAAGAACTTTACTTTGTGCACTTCCTCTGTAAATCCTCCTGAAAATGTAAGGACTCTACGTTGTGCACTTCCTCTTTAATTACTCCTGGAAATGTAAGAACTTTAATTTATGCACTTCCTCTGTAATCCCTCCTGGAAATGTAAGAACTCTACTTTCTGCACTTCCCCTGTAATCCCTCCTGGAAATGTAAGAATTTTACTTTATGCACTTCCTCTGTAATCCCTCCTGGAAATGTAAGAACTTTACTTTATGCACTTCCTCTGTAATCCCTCCTGAAATTTAAGAACTCTACTTTGTGCACATCCCCTGTAATCCCTCCTGGAAATGTAAGAACTTTACTTTATGCATTTCCTCTGTAATCCCTCCTGGAAATGTAAGAACTTTACTTTATGCACTTCCTCTGTAATCCCTCCTGGAAATGTAAGAACTTTACTTTATGCACTTCCTCTGTAATCCCTCCTGATATTTAAGAACTCTACTTTGTGCACATCCCCTGTAATCCCTCCTGGAAATGTAAGAATTTTACTTTATGCACTTCCTCTGTAAATCCTCCTGGAAAAGTAAGAACTCTACTTTGTGCATATCACCTGTAATCCCTCCTGGAAATGTAAGAATTTTACTTCATGCACTTCCTCTGTAATCCCTCCTGGAAATGTAAGAACTTTACTTTTTGCACTTCCTCTGTAATCCCTCCTGGAAATGTAAGAACTCTACTTTATGCACTTCCTCTGTAATCCCTCCTGGAAATGTAAGAACTCTACTTTGTGCATTTCCTCTTTAATTCCTCACGGAAATGTGAGAACTTTACTTTATGCACTTCCTCTGTAATCCCTCCTGGAAATGTAAGACCTTTACTTAATGCACTTCCTCTGTAATCTCTCCTGGAAATGTAAGAAATCTACTTTGTGCTCTTCCTCTGTAATCCCTTCTGGAAATGTAAGAACATTGTGCATTTCCTCTGTAATTCCTCCTGGAAATGTAAGAACTTTACTTTCTGCACTTCCCCTGTAATCCCTCCTGGAAATGTAAGGACTCTACTTTGTGCACTTCCTCTGTAATCCCTCCTGGAAATGTAAGAACTTTACTTTGTGCACTTCCTCTGTAAATCCTCCTGGAAATGTAAGGACTCTACTTTGTGCACTTCCTCTTTAATTACTCCTGGAAATGTAAGAACTTTAATTTATGCACTTCCTCTGTAATCCCTCCTGGAAATGTAAGAACTCTACTTTCTGCACTTCCCCTGTAATCCCTCCTGGAAATGTAAGAATTTTACTTTATGCACTTCCTCTGTAATCCCTCCTGGAAATGTAAGAACTTTACTTTATGCACTTCCTCTGTAATCCCTCCTGAAATTTAAGAACTCTACTTTGTGCACATCCCCTGTAATCCCTCCTGGAAATGTAAGAACTTTACTTTATGCATTTCCTCTGTAATCCCTCCTGGAAATGTAAGAACTTTACTTTATGCACTTCCTCTGTAATCCCTCCTGGAAATGTAAGAACTTTACTTTATGCACTTCCTCTGTAATCCCTCCTGAAATTTAAGAACTCTAGTTTGTGCACATCCCCTGTAATCCCTCCTGGAAATGTAAGAACTTTACTTTATGCATTTCCTCTTTAATCCCTCCTGGAAATGTAAGAACTTTACTTTATGCACTTCCTCTGTAATCCGTCCTGGAAATGTAAGAACTTTACTTTATGCACTTCCTCTGTAATCCCTCCTGGAAATGTAAGAACTTTACTTTATGCACTTCCTCTGTAATCCCTCCTGGAAATGTAAGAACTCTACTTTGTGCACATCCCCTGTAATCCCTCCTGGAAATGTAAGAATTTTACTTTATGCACTTACTCTGTAAATCCTCCTGGAAAAGTAAGAACTCTACTTTGTGCATATCCCCTGTAATCCCTCCTGGAAATGTAAGAACTTTGCTTGATGCACTTCCTCTGTAATCCCTCCTGGAAATGTAAGAATTTTACTTTATGCACTTCCTCTGTAATCCCTCCTGGAAATGTAAGAATTTTACTTTTTGCACTTCCTATGTAAATCCTCCTGGAAATGTAAGAACTCTACTTTGTGCACATCCCCTGTAATCCCTCCTGGAAATGTAAGGACTCCACTTTCTGCACTTCCTCTTTAATTCCCCCTGGAAATGTAAGAACTTTACTTTATGCACTTCCTCTGTAATCCCTCCTGGAAATGTAAGAACTTTACTTTATGCACTTCCTCTGTAATCCCTCCTGAAATTTAAGAACTCTACTTTGTGCACATCCCCTGTAATCCCTCATGGAAATGTAAGAATTTTACTTTATGCACTTCCTCTGTAAATCCTCCTGGAAAAGTAAGAACTCTACTTTGTGCATATCCCCTGTAATCCCTCCTGGAAATGTAAGAATTTTACTTCATGCACTTCCTCTGTAATCCCTCCTGGAAATGTAAGAACTTTACTTTTTGCACTTCCTCTGTAATCCCTCCTGGAAATGTAAGAACTCTACTTTATGCACTTCCTCTGTAATCCCTCCTGGAAATGTAAGAACTCGACTTTGTGCATTTCCTCTTTAATTCCTCATGGAAATGTGAGAACTTTACTTTATGCACTTCCTCTGTAATCCCTCCTGGAAATGTAAGACCTTTACTTAATGCACTTCCTCTGTAATCTCTCCTGGAAATGTAAGAAATCTACTTTGTGCTCTTCCTCTGTAATCCCTTCTGGAAATGTAAGAACATTGTGCATTTCCTCTGTAATTCCTCCTGGAAATGTAAGAACTTTACTTTCTGCACTTCCCCTGTAATCCCTCCTGGAAATGTAAGGACTCTACTTTGTGCACTTCCTCTGTAATCCCTCCTGGAAATGTAAGAACTTTACTTTGTGCACTTCCTCTGTAAATCCTCCTGGAAATGTAAGGACTCTACTTTGTGCACTTCCTCTTTAATTACTCCTGGAAATGTAAGAACTTTAATTTATGCACTTCCTCTGTAATCCCTCCTGGAAATGTAAGAACTCTACTTTCTGCACTTCCCCTGTAATCCCTCCTGGAAATGTAAAAATTTTACTTTATGCACTTCCTCTGTAATCCCTCCTGGAAATGTAAGAACTTTACTTTATGCACTTCCTCTGTAATCCTTCCTGGAAATGTAAGAACTTTACTTTGTGCACTTCCTCTGTAAATCCTCCTGGAAATGTAAGGACTCTACTTTCTGCACTTCCCCTGTAATCCCTCCTGGAAATGTAAGAATTTTACTTTATGCACTTCCTCTGTAATCCCTCCTGGAAATGTAAGAACTTTACTTTATGCACTTCCTCTGTAATCCCTCCTGAAATTTAAGAACTCTACTTTGTGCACATCCCCTGTAATCCCTCCTGGAAATGTAAGAACTTTACTTTATGCATTTCCTCTGTAATCCCTCCTGGAAATGTAAGAACTTTACTTTATGCACTTCCTCTGTAATCCCTCCTGGAAATGTAAGAACTTTACTTTATGCACTTCCTCTGTAATCCCTCCTGAAATTTAAGAACTCTACTTTGTGCACATCCCCTGTAATCCCTCCTGGAAATGTAAGAATTTTACTTTATGCACTTCCTCTGTAAATCCTCCTGGAAAAGTAAGAACTCTACTTTGTGCATATCACCTGTAATCCCTCCTGGAAATGTAAGAATTTTACTTCATGCACTTCCTCTGTAATCCCTCCTGGAAATGTAAGAACTTTACTTTTTGCACTTCCTCTGTAATCCCTCCTGGAAATGTAAGAACTCTACTTTATGCACTTCCTCTGTAATCCCTCCTGGAAATGTAGGAACTCTACTTTGTGCATTTCCTCTTTAATTCCTCACGGAAATGTGAGAATTTTACTTTATGCACTTCCTCTGTAATCCCTCCTGGAAATGTAAGACCTTTACTTAATGCACTTCCTCTGTAATCTCTCCTGGAAATGTAAGAAATCTACTTTGTGCTCTTCCTCTGTAATCCCTTCTGGAAATGTAAGAACATTGTGCATTTCCTCTGTAATTCCTCCTGGAAATGTAAGAACATTACTTTCTGCACTTCCCCTGTAATCCCTCCTGGAAATGTAAGGACTCTACTTTGTGCACTTCCTCTGTAATCCCTCCTGGAAATGTAAGAACTTTACTTTGTGCACTTCCTCTGTAAATCCTCCTGGAAATGTAAGGACTCTACTTTGTGCACTTCCTCTTTAATTACTCCTGGAAATGTAAGAACTTTAATTTATGCACTTCCTCTGTAATCCCTCTTGGAAATGTAAGAACTCTACTTTCTGCACTTCCCCTGTAATCCCTCCTGGAAATGTAAGAATTTTACTTTATGCACTTCCTCTGTAATCCCTCCTGGAAATGTAAGAACTTTACTTTATGCACTTCCTCTGTAATCCCTCCTGGAAATGTAAGAACTTTACTTTATGCACTTCCTCTGTAATCCCTCCTGGAAATGTAAGAACTCTACTTTGTGCACATCCCCTGTAATCCCTCCTGGAAATGTAAGAATTTTACTTTATGCACTTACTCTGTAAATCCTCCTGGAAAAGTAAGAACTCTACTTTGTGCATATCCCCTGTAATCCCTCGTGGAAATGTAAGAACTTTGCTTGATGCACTTCCGCTGTAATCCCTCCTGGAAATGTAAGAATTTTACTTTATGCACTTCCTCTGTAATCCCTCCTGGAAATGTAAGAATTTTACTTTTTGCACTTCCTATGTAAATCCTCCTGGAAATGTAAGAACTCTACTTTGTGCACATCCCCTGTAATCCCTCCTGGAAATGTAAGGACTCCACTTTCTGCACTTCCTCTTTAATTCCCCCTGGAAATGTAAGAACTTTACTTTATGCACTTCCTCTGTAATCCCTCCTGGAAATGTAAGAACTTTACTTTATGCACTTCCTCTGTAATCCCTCCTGAAATTTAAGAACTCTACTTTGTGCACATCCCCTGTAATCCCTCATGGAAATGTAAGAATTTTACTTTATGCACTTCCTCTGTAAATCCTCCTGGAAAAGTAAGAACTCTACTTTGTGCATATCCCCTGTAATCCCTCCTGGAAATGTAAGAATTTTACTTCATGCACTTCCTCTGTAATCCCTCCTGGAAATGTAAGAACTTTACTTTTTGCACTTCCTCTGTAATCCCTCCTGGAAATGTAAGAACTCTACTTTATGCACTTCCTCTGTAATCCCTCCTGGAAATGTAAGAACTCTACTTTGTGCATTTCCTCTTTAATTCCTCATGGAAATGTGAGAACTTTACTTTATGCACTTCCTCTGTAATCCCTCCTGGAAATGTAAGACCTTTACTTAATGCACTTCCTCTGTAATCTCTCCTGGAAATGTAAGAAATCTACTTTGTGCTCTTCCTCTGTAATCCCTTCTGGAAATGTAAGAACATTGTGCATTTCCTCTGTAATTCCTCCTGGAAATGTAAGAACTTTACTTTCTGCACTTCCCCTGTAATCCCTCCTGGAAATGTAAGGACTCTACTTTGTGCACTTCCTCTGTAATCCCTCCTGGAAATGTAAGAACTTTACTTTGTGCACTTCCTCTGTAAATCCTCCTGGAAATGTAAGGACTCTACTTTGTGCACTTCCTCTTTAATTACTCCTGGAAATGTAAGAACTTTAATTTATGCACTTCCTCTGTAATCCCTCCTGGAAATGTAAGAACTCTACTTTCTGCACTTCCCCTGTAATCCCTCCTGGAAATGTAAAAATTTTACTTTATGCACTTCCTCTGTAATCCCTCCTGGAAATGTAAGAACTTTACTTTATGCACTTCCTCTGTAATCCCTCCTGGAAATGTAAGAACTCTACTTTGTGCACATCCCCTGTAATCCCTCCTGGAAATGTAAGAATTTTACTTTATGCACTTACTCTGTAAATCCTCCTGGAAAAGTAAGAACTCTACTTTGTGCATATCCCCTGTAATCCCTCGTGGAAATGTAAGAACTTTGCTTGATGCACTTCCTCTGTAATCCCTCCTGGAAATGTAAGAATTTTACTTTATGCACTTCCTCTGTAATCCCTCCTGGAAATGTAAGAATTTTACTTTTTGCACTTCCTATGTAAATCCTCCTGGAAATGTAAGAACTCTACTTTGTGCACATCCCCTGTAATCCCTCCTGGAAATGTAAGGACTCCACTTTCTGCACTTCCTCTTTAATTCCCCCTGGAAATGTAAGAACTTTACTTTATGCACTTCCTCTGTAATCCCTCCTGGAAATGTAAGAACTTTACTTTATGCACTTCCTCTGTAATCCCTCCTGAAATTTAAGAACTCTACTTTGTGCACATCCCCTGTAATCCCTCATGGAAATGTAAGAATTTTACTTTATGCACTTCCTCTGTAAATCCTCCTGGAAAAGTAAGAACTCTACTTTGTGCATATCCCCTGTAATCCCTCCTGGAAATGTAAGAATTTTACTTCATGCACTTCCTCTGTAATCCCTCCTGGAAATGTAAGAACTTTACTTTTTGCACTTCCTCTGTAATCCCTCCTGGAAATGTAAGAACTCTACTTTATGCACTTCCTCTGTAATCCCTCCTGGAAATGTAAGAACTCTACTTTGTGCATTTCCTCTTTAATTCCTCATGGAAATGTGAGAACTTTACTTTATGCACTTCCTCTGTAATCCCTCCTGGAAATGTAAGACCTTTACTTAATGCACTTCCTCTGTAATCTCTCCTGGAAATGTAAGAAATCTACTTTGTGCTCTTCCTCTGTAATCCCTTCTGGAAATGTAAGAACATTGTGCATTTCCTCTGTAATTCCTCCTGGAAATGTAAGAACTTTACTTTCTGCACTTCCCCTGTAATCCCTCCTGGAAATGTAAGGACTCTACTTTGTGCACTTCCTCTGTAATCCCTCCTGGAAATGTAAGAACTTTACTTTGTGCACTTCCTCTGTAAATCCTCCTGGAAATGTAAGGACTCTACTTTGTGCACTTCCTCTTTAATTACTCCTGGAAATGTAAGAACTTTAATTTATGCACTTCCTCTGTAATCCCTCCTGGAAATGTAAGAACTCTACTTTCTGCACTTCCCCTGTAATCCCTCCTGGAAATGTAAAAATTTTACTTTATGCACTTCCTCTGTAATCCCTCCTGGAAATGTAAGAACTTTACTTTATGCACTTCCTCTGTAATCCCTCCTGGAAATGTAAGAACTTTACTTTGTGCACTTCCTCTGTAAATCCTCCTGGAAATGTAAGGACTCTACTTTGTGCACTTCCTCTTTAATTACTCCTGGAAATGTAAGAACTTTAATTTATGCACTTCCTCTGTAATCCCTCCTGGAAATGTAAGAACTCTACTTTCTGCACTTCCCCTGTAATCCCTCCTGGAAATGTAAGAATTTTACTTTATGCACTTCCTCTGTAATCCCTCCTTGAAATGTAAGAACTTTACTTTATGCACTTCCTCTGTAATCCCTCCTGAAATTTAAGAACTCTACTTTGTGCACATCCCCTGTAATCCCTCCTGGAAATGTAAGAACTTTACTTTATGCATTTCCTCTGTAATCCCTCCTGGAAATGTAAGAACTTTACTTTATGCAATTCCTCTGTAATCCCTCCTGGAAATGTAAGAACTTTACTTTATGCACTTCCTCTGTAATCCCTCCTGAAATTTAAGAACTCTACTTTGTGCACATCCCCTGTAATCCCTCCTGGAAATGTAAGAACTTTACTTTATGCATTTCCTCTGTAATCCCTCCTGGAAATGTAAGAACTTTACTTTATGCACTTCCTCTGTAATCCCTCCTGGAAATGTAAGAACTTTACTTTATGCACTTCCTCTGTAATCCCTCCTGGAAATGTAAGAACTTTACTTTATGCACTTCCTCTGTAATCCCTCCTGGAAATGTAAGAACTCTACTTTGTGCACATCCCCTGTAATAACTCCTGGAAATGTAAGAATTTTACTTTATGCACTTCCTCTGTAAATCCTCCTGGAAAAGTAAGAACTCTACTTTTTGCATATCCCCTGTAATCCCTCCTGGAAATGTAAGAACTTTACTTTATGCACTTCCTCTGTAATCCCTCCTGGAAATGTAAGAATTTTACTTTATGCACTTCCTCTGTAATCCCTCCTGGAAATGTAAGAATTTTACTTTTTGCACTTCCTCTGTAAATCCTCCTGGAAATGTAAGAACTCTACTTTGTGCACATCCCCTGTAATCCCTCCTGGAAATGTAAGGACTCCACTTTCTGCACTTCCTCTTTTATTCCCACTGGAAATGTAAGAACTTTACTTTATGCACTTCCTCTGTAATCCCTCCTGGAAATGTAAGAACTTTACTTTTTGCACTTCCTCTGTAATCCCTCCTGGAAATGTAAGAACTCTACTCTATGCACTTCCTCTGTAATCCCTCCTGGAAATGTAAGAACTCTACATTGTGCATTTCCTCTTTAATTCCTCATGGAAATGTGAGAACTTTACTTTATGCACTTCCTCTGTAATCCCTCCTGGAAATGTAAGACCTTTACTTAATGCACTTCCTCTGTAATCTCTCCTGGAAATGTAAGAAATCTACTTTGTGCTCTTCCTCTGTAATCCCTTCTGGAAATGTAAGAACATTGTGCATTTCCTCTGTAATTCCTCCTGGAAATGTAAGAACTTTACTTTCTGCACTTCCCCTGTAATCCCTCCTGGAAATGTAAGAACTTTACTTTGTGCACTTCCTCTGTAAATCCTCCTGAAAATGTAAGGACTCTACTTTGTGCACTTCCTCTTTAATTACTCCTGGAAATGTAAGAACTTTAATTTATGCACTTCCTCTGTAATCCCTCCTGGAAATGTAAGAACTCTACTTTCTGCACTTCCCCTGTAATCCCTCCTGGAAATGTAAGAATTTTACTTTATGCACTTCCTCTGTAATCCCTCCTGGAAATGTAAGAACTTTACTTTATGCACTTCCTCTGTAATCCCTCCTGAAATTTAAGAACTCTACTTTGTGCACATCCCCTGTAATCCCTCCTGGAAATGTAAGAACTTTACTTTATGCATTTCCTCTGTAATCCCTCCTGGAAATGTAAGAACTTTACTTTATGCACTTCCTCTGTAATCCCTCCTGGAAATGTAAGAACTTTACTTTATGCACTTCCTCTGTAATCCCTCCTGAAATTTAAGAACTCTACTTTGTGCACATCCCCTGTAATCCCTCCTGGAAATGTAAGAATTTTACTTTATTCACTTCCTCTGTAAATCCTCCTGGAAAAGTAAGAACTCTACTTTGTGCATATCACCTGTAATCCCTCCTGGAAATGTAAGAATTTTACTTCATGCACTTCCTCTGTAATCCCTCCTGGAAATGTAAGAACTTTACTTTTTGCACTTCCTCTGTAATCCCTCCTGGAAATGTAAGAACTCTACTTTATGCACTTCCTCTGTAATCCCTCCTGGAAATGTAAGAACTCTACTTTGTGCATTTCCTCTTTAATTCCTCATGGAAATGTGAGAACTTTACTTTATGCACTTCCTCTGTAATCCCTCCTGGAAATGTAAGACCTTTACTTAATGCACTTCCTCTGTAATCTCTCCTGGAAATGTAAGAAATCTACTTTGTGCTCTTCCTCTGTAATCCCTTCTGGAAATGTAAGAACATTGTGCATTTCCTCTGTAATTCCTCCTGGAAATGTAAGAACTTTACTTTCTGCACTTCCCCTGTAATCCCTCCTGGAAATGTAAGGACTCTACTTTGTGCACTTCCTCTGTAATCCCTCCTGGAAATGTAAGAACTTTACTTTGTGCACTTCCTCTGTAAATCCTCCTGGAAATGTAAGGACTCTACTTTGTGCACTTCCTCTTTAATTACTCCTGGAAATGTAAGAACTTTAATTTATGCACTTCCTCTGTAATCCCTCCTGGAAATGTAAGAACTCTACTTTCTGCACTTCCCCTGTAATCCCTCCTGGAAATGTAAGAATTTTACTTTATGCACTTCCTCTGTAATCCCTCCTGGAAATGTAAGAACTTTACTTTATGCACTTCCTCTGTAATCCCTCCTGAAATTTAAGAACTCTACTTTGTGCACATCCCCTGTAATCCCTCCTGGAAATGTAAGAACTTTACTTTATGCATTTCCTCTGTAATCCCTCCTGGAAATGTAAGAACTTTACTTTATGCACTTCCTCTGTAATCCCTCCTGGAAATGTAAGAACTTTACTTTATGCACTTCCTCTGTAATCCCTCCTGAAATTTAAGAACTCTACTTTGTGCACATCCCCTGTAATCCCTCCTGGAAATGTAAGAACTTTACTTTATGCATTTCCTCTGTAATCCCTCCTGGAAATGTAAGAACTTTACTTTATGCACTTCCTCTGTAATCCGTCCTGGAAATGTAAGAACTTTACTTTATGCACTTCCTCTGTAATCCCTCCTGGAAATGTAAGAACTTTACTTTATGCACTTCCTCTGTAATCCCTCCTGGAAATGTAAGAACTCTACTTTGTGCACATCCCCTGTAATCCCTCCTGGAAATGTAAGAATTTTACTTTATGCACTTACTCTGTAAATCCTCCTGGAAAAGTAAGAACTCTACTTTGTGCATATCCCCTGTAATCCCTCCTGGAAATGTAAGAACTTTGCTTGATGCACTTCCTCTGTAATCCCTCCTGGAAATGTAAGAATTTTACTTTATGCACTTCCTCTGTAATCCCTCCTGGAAATGTAAGAACTTTACTTTATGCACTTCCTCTGTAATCCCTCCTGAAATTTAAGAACTTTACTTTATGCACTTCCTCTGTAATCCCTCCTGGAAATGTAAGAACTTTACTTTATGCACTTCCTCTGTAATCCCTCCTGAAATTTAAGAACTCTACTTTGTGCACATCCCCTGTAATCCCTCCTGGAAATGTAAGAACTTTACTTTATGCATTTCCTCTGTAATCCCTCCTGGAAATGTAAGAACTTTACTTTATGCACTTCCTCTGTAATCCGTCCTGGAAATGTAAGAACTTTACTTTATGCACTTCCTCTGTAATCCCTCCTGGAAATGTAAGAACTTTACTTTATGCACTTCCTCTGTAATCCCTCCTGGAAATGTAAGAACTCTACTTTGTGCACATCCCCTGTAATCCCTCCTGGAAATGTAAGAATTTTACTTTATGCACTTACTCTGTAAATCCTCCTGGAAAAGTAAGAACTCTACTTTGTGCATATCCCCTGTAATCCCTCCTGGAAATGTAAGAACTTTGCTTGATGCACTTCCTCTGTAATCCCTCCTGGAAATGTAAGAATTTTACTTTATGCACTTCCTCTGTAATCCCTCCTGGAAATGTAAGAATTTTACTTTTTGCACTTCCTATGTAAATCCTCCTGGAAATGTAAGAACTCTACTTTGTGCACATCCCCTGTAATCCCTCCTGGAAATGTAAGGACTCCACTTTCTGCACTTCCTCTTTAATTCCCCCTGGAAATGTAAGAACTTTACTTTATGCACTTCCTCTGTAATCCCTCCTGGAAATGTAAGAACTTTACTTTATGCACTTCCTCTGTAATCCCTCCTGAAATTTAAGAACTCTTCTTTGTGCACATCCCCTGTAATCCCTCATGGAAATGTAAGAATTTTACTTTATGCACTTCCTCTGTAAATCCTCCTGGAAAAGTAAGAACTCTACTTTGTGCATATCCCCTGTAATCCCTCCTGGAAATGTAAGAATTTTACTTCATGCACTTCCTCTGTAATCCCTCCTGGAAATGTAAGAACTTTACTTTTTGCACTTCCTCAGTAATCCCTCCTGGAAATGTAAGAACTCTACTTTATGCACTTCCTCTGTAATCCCTCCTGGAAATGTAAGAACTCTACTTTGTGCATTTCCTCTTTAATTCCTCATGGAAATGTGAGAACTTTACTTTATGCACTTCCTCTGTAATCCCTCCTGGAAATGTAAGACCTTTACTTAATGCACTTCCTCTGTAATCCCTCCTGGAAATGTAAGAACTCTACTTTCTGCACTTCCCCTGTAATCCCTCCTGGAAATGTAAAAATTTTACTTTATGCACTTCCTCTGTAATCCCTCCTGGAAATGTAAGAACTTTACTTTATGCACTTCCTCTGTAATCCCTCCTGGAAATGTAAGAACTTTACTTTGTGCACTTCCTCTGTAAATCCTCCTGGAAATGTAAGGACTCTACTTTGTGCACTTCCTCTTTAATTACTCCTGGAAATGTAAGAACTTTAATTTATGCACTTCCTCTGTAATCCCTCCTGGAAATGTAAGAACTCTACTTTCTGCACTTCCCCTGTAATCCCTCCTGGAAATGTAAGAATTTTACTTTATGCACTTCCTCTGTAATCCCTCCTTGAAATGTAAGAACTTTACTTTATGCACTTCCTCTGTAATCCCTCCTGAAATTTAAGAACTCTACTTTGTGCACATCCCCTGTAATCCCTCCTGGAAATGTAAGAACTTTACTTTATGCATTTCCTCTGTAATCCCTCCTGGAAATGTAAGAACTTTACTTTATGCAATTCCTCTGTAATCCCTCCTGGAAATGTAAGAACTTTACTTTATGCACTTCCTCTGTAATCCCTCCTGAAATTTAAGAACTCTACTTTGTGCACATCCCCTGTAATCCCTCCTGGAAATGTAAGAACTTTACTTTATGCATTTCCTCTGTAATCCCTCCTGGAAATGTAAGAACTTTACTTTATGCACTTCCTCTGTAATCCCTCCTGGAAATGTAAGAACTTTACTTTATGCACTTCCTCTGTAATCCCTCCTGGAAATGTAAGAACTTTACTTTATGCACTTCCTCTGTAATCCCTCCTGGAAATGTAAGAACTCTACTTTGTGCACATCCCCTGTAATAACTCCTGGAAATGTAAGAATTTTACTTTTTGCACTTCCTCTGTAAATCCTCCTGGAAAAGTAAGAACTCTACTTTTTGCATATCCCCTGTAATCCCTCCTGGAAATGTAAGAACTTTACTTTATGCACTTCCTCTGTAATCCCTCCTGGAAATGTAAGAATTTTACTTTATGCACTTCCTCTGTAATCCCTCCTGGAAATGTAAGAATTTTACTTTTTGCACTTCCTCTGTAAATCCTCCTGGAAATGTAAGAACTCTACTTTGTGCACATCCCCTGTAATCCCTCCTGGAAATGTAAGGACTCCACTTTCTGCACTTCCTCTTTAATTCCCACTGGAAATGTAAGAACTTTACTTTATGCACTTCCTCTGTAATCCCTCCTGGAAATGTAAGAACTTTACTTTTTGCACTTCCTCTGTAATCCCTCCTGGAAATGTAAGAACTCTACTCTATGCACTTCCTCTGTAATCCCTCCTGGAAATGTAAGAACTCTACATTGTGCATTTCCTCTTTAATTCCTCATGGAAATGTGAGAACTTTACTTTATGCACTTCCTCTGTAATCCCTCCTGGAAATGTAAGACCTTTACTTAATGCACTTCCTCTGTAATCTCTCCTGGAAATGTAAGAAATCTACTTTGTGCTCTTCCTCTGTAATCCCTTCTGGAAATGTAAGAACATTGTGCATTTCCTCTGTAATTCCTCCTGGAAATGTAAGAACTTTACTTTCTGCACTTCCCCTGTAATCCCTCCTGGAAATGTAAGAACTTTACTTTGTGCACTTCCTCTGTAAATCCTCCTGAAAATGTAAGGACTCTACTTTGTGCACTTCCTCTTTAATTACTCCTGGAAATGTAAGAACTTTAATTTATGCACTTCCTCTGTAATCCCTCCTGGAAATGTAAGAACTCTACTTTCTGCACTTCCCCTGTAATCCCTCCTGGAAATGTAAGAATTTTACTTTATGCACTTCCTCTGTAATCCCTCCTGGAAATGTAAGAACTTTACTTTATGCACTTCCTCTGTAATCCCTCCTGAAATTTAAGAACTCTACTTTGTGCACATCCCCTGTAATCCCTCCTGGAAATGTAAGAACTTTACTTTATGCATTTCCTCTGTAATCCCTCCTGGAAATGTAAGAACTTTACTTTATGCACTTCCTCTGTAATCCCTCCTGGAAATGTAAGAACTTTACTTTATGCACTTCCTCTGTAATCCCTCCTGAAATTTAAGAACTCTACTTTGTGCACATCCCCTGTAATCCCTCCTGGAAATGTAAGAATTTTACTTTATTCACTTCCTCTGTAAATCCTCCTGGAAAAGTAAGAACTCTACTTTGTGCATATCACCTGTAATCCCTCCTGGAAATGTAAGAATTTTACTTCATGCACTTCCTCTGTAATCCCTCCTGGAAATGTAAGAACTTTACTTTTTGCACTTCCTCTGTAATCCCTCCTGGAAATGTAAGAACTCTACTTTATGCACTTCCTCTGTAATCCCTCCTGGAAATGTAAGAACTCTACTTTGTGCATTTCCTCTTTAATTCCTCATGGAAATGTGAGAACTTTACTTTATGCACTTCCTCTGTAATCCCTCCTGGAAATGTAAGACCTTTACTTAATGCACTTCCTCTGTAATCTCTCCTGGAAATGTAAGAAATCTACTTTGTGCTCTTCCTCTGTAATCCCTTCTGGAAATGTAAGAACATTGTGCATTTCCTCTGTAATTCCTCCTGGAAATGTAAGAACTTTACTTTCTGCACTTCCCCTGTAATCCCTCCTGGAAATGTAAGGACTCTACTTTGTGCACTTCCTCTGTAATCCCTCCTGGAAATGTAAGAACTTTACTTTGTGCACTTCCTCTGTAAATCCTCCTGGAAATGTAAGGACTCTACTTTGTGCACTTCCTCTTTAATTACTCCTGGAAATGTAAGAACTTTAATTTATGCACTTCCTCTGTAATCCCTCCTGGAAATGTAAGAACTCTACTTTCTGCACTTCCCCTGTAATCCCTCCTGGAAATGTAAGAATTTTACTTTATGCACTTCCTCTGTAATCCCTCCTGGAAATGTAAGAACTTTACTTTATGCACTTCCTCTGTAATCCCTCCTGAAATTTAAGAACTCTACTTTGTGCACATCCCCTGTAATCCCTCCTGGAAATGTAAGAACTTTACTTTATGCATTTCCTCTGTAATCCCTCCTGGAAATGTAAGAACTTTACTTTATGCACTTCCTCTGTAATCCCTCCTGGAAATGTAAGAACTTTACTTTATGCACTTCCTCTGTAATCCCTCCTGAAATTTAAGAACTCTACTTTGTGCACATCCCCTGTAATCCCTCCTGGAAATGTAAGAACTTTACTTTATGCATTTCCTCTGTAATCCCTCCTGGAAATGTAAGAACTTTACTTTATGCACTTCCTCTGTAATCCGTCCTGGAAATGTAAGAACTTTACTTTATGCACTTCCTCTGTAATCCCTCCTGGAAATGTAAGAACTTTACTTTATGCACTTCCTCTGTAATCCCTCCTGGAAATGTAAGAACTCTACTTTGTGCACATCCCCTGTAATCCCTCCTGGAAATGTAAGAATTTTACTTTATGCACTTCCTCTGTAAATCCTCCTGGAAAAGTAAGAACTCTACTTTGTGCATATCCCCTGTAATCCCTCCTGGAAATGTAAGAACTTTGCTTGATGCACTTCCTCTGTAATCCCTCCTGGAAATGTAAGAATTTTACTTTATGCACTTCCTCTGTAATCCCTCCTGGAAATGTAAGAACTTTACTTTATGCACTTCCTCTGTAATCCCTCCTGAAATTTAAGAACTCTACTTTGTGCACATCCCCTGTAATCCCTCCTGGAAATGTAAGAACTTTACTTTATGCATTTCCTCTGTAATCCCTCCTGGAAATGTAAGAACTTTACTTTATGCACTTCCTCTGTAATCCCTCCTGGAAATGTAAGAACTTTACTTTATGCACTTCCTCTGTAATCCCTCCTGAAATTTAAGAACTCTACTTTGTGCACATCCCCTGTAATCCCTCCTGGAAATGTAAGAACTTTACTTTATGCATTTCCTCTGTAATCCCTCCTGGAAATGTAAGAACTTTACTTTATGCACTTCCTCTGTAATCCGTCCTGGAAATGTAAGAACTTTACTTTATGCACTTCCTCTGTAATCCCTCCTGGAAATGTAAGAACTTTACTTTATGCACTTCCTCTGTAATCCCTCCTGGAAATGTAAGAACTCTACTTTGTGCACATCCCCTGTAATCCCTCCTGGAAATGTAAGAATTTTACTTTATGCACTTACTCTGTAAATCCTCCTGGAAAAGTAAGAACTCTACTTTGTGCATATCCCCTGTAATCCCTCCTGGAAATGTAAGAACTTTGCTTGATGCACTTCCTCTGTAATCCCTCCTGGAAATGTAAGAATTTTACTTTATGCACTTCCTCTGTAATCCCTCCTGGAAATGTAAGAATTTTACTTTTTGCACTTCCTATGTAAATCCTCCTGGAAATGTAAGAACTCTACTTTGTGCACATCCCCTGTAATCCCTCCTGGAAATGTAAGGACTCCACTTTCTGCACTTCCTCTTTAATTCCCCCTGGAAATGTAAGAACTTTACTTTATGCACTTCCTCTGTAATCCCTCCTGGAAATGTAAGAACTTTACTTTATGCACTTCCTCTGTAATCCCTCCTGAAATTTAAGAACTCTACTTTGTGCACATCCCCTGTAATCCCTCATGGAAATGTAAGAATTTTACTTTATGCACTTCCTCTGTAAATCCTCCTGGAAAAGTAAGAACTCTACTTTGTGCATATCCCCTGTAATCCCTCCTGGAAATGTAAGAATTTTACTTCATGCACTTCCTCTGTAATCCCTCCTGGAAATGTAAGAACTTTACTTTTTGCACTTCCTCTGTAATCCCTCCTGGAAATGTAAGAACTCTACTTTATGCACTTCCTCTGTAATCCCTCCTGGAAATGTAAGAACTCTACTTTGTGCATTTCCTCTTTAATTCCTCATGGAAATGTGAGAACTTTACTTTATGCACTTCCTCTGTAATCCCTCCTGGAAATGTAAGACCTTTACTTAATGCACTTCCTCTGTAATCTCTCCTGGAAATGTAAGAAATCTACTTTGTGCTCTTCCTCTGTAATCCCTTCTGGAAATGTAAGAACATTGTGCATTTCCTCTGTAATTCCTCCTGGAAATGTAAGAACTTTACTTTCTGCACTTCCCCTGTAATCCCTCCTGGAAATGTAAGGACTCTACTTTGTGCACTTCCTCTGTAATCCCTCCTGGAAATGTAAGAACTTTACTTTGTGCACTTCCTCTGTAAATCCTCCTGGAAATGTAAGGACTCTACTTTGTGCACTTCCTCTTTAATTACTCCTGGAAATGTAAGAACTTTAATTTATGCACTTCTTCTGTAATCCCTCCTGGAAATGTAAGAACTCTACTTTCTGCACTTCCCCTGTAATCCCTCCTGGAAATGTAAAAATTTTACTTTATGCACTTCCTCTGTAATCCCTCCTGGAAATATAAGAACTTTACTTTATGCACTTCCTCTGTAATCCCTCCTGAAATTTAAGAACTCTACTTTGTGCACATCCCCTGTAATCCCTCCTGGAAATGTAAGAACTTTACTTTATGCATTTCCTCTGTAATCCCTCCTGGAAATGTAAGAACTTTACTTTATGCACTTCCTCTGTAATCCCTCCTGGAAATGTAAGAACTTTACTTTATGCACTTCCTCTGTAATCCCTCCTGAAATTTAAGAACTCTACTTTGTGCACATCCCCTGTAATCCCTCCTGGAAATGTAAGAACTTTACTTTATGCATTTCCTCTGTAATCCCTCCTGGAAATGTAAGAACTTTACTTTATGCACTTCCTGTGTAATCCGTCCTGGAAATGTAAGAACTTTACTTTATGCATTTCCTCTGTAATCCCTCCTGGAAATGTAAGAACTTTACTTTATGCACTTCCTCTGTAATCCCTCCTGGAAATGTAAGAACTCTACTTTGTGCACATCCCCTGTAATCCCTCCTGGAAATGTAAGAATTTTACTTTATGCACTTCCTCTGTAAATCCTCCTGGAAAAGTAAGAACTCTACTTTGTGCATATCCCCTGTAATCCCTCCTGGAAATGTAAGAACTTTGCTTTATGCACTTCCTCTGTAATCCCTCCTGGAAATGTAAGAATTTTACTTTATGCACTTCCTCTGTAATCCCTCTTGGAAATGTAAGAATTTTACTTTTTGCACTTCCTCTGTAAATCCTCCTGGAAATGTAAGAACTCTACTTTGTGCACATCCCCTGTAATCCCTCCTCGAAATGTAAGGACTCCACTTTTTGCACTTCCTCTTTAATTCCCCCTGGAAATGTAAGAACTTTACTTTATGCACTTCCTCTGTAATCCCTCCTGGAAATGTAAGAACTTTACTTTTTGCACTTCCTCTGTAATCCCTCCTGGAAATGTAAGAACTCTACTTTATGCACTTCCTCTGTAATCCCTCCTGGAAATGTAAGAACTCTACTTTGTGCATTTCCTCTTTAATTCCTCATGGAAATGTGAGAACTTTACTTTATGCATTTCCTCTGTAATCCCTCCTGGAAATGTAAGAACTTTACTTTTTGCACTACCTCTGTAAATACTCCTGGAAATGTAAGATCTCTACTTTGTGCACATCCCCTGTAATCCCTCCTGGAAATGTAAGGACTCTACTTTGTGCACTTCCTCTGTAATCCCTCCTGGAAATGTAAGGACTCTACTTTCTGCACTTCCTCTTTAATTCCTCATGGAAATGTAAGAACTTTACTATATGCACTTCCTCTGTAATCCCTCCTGGAAATGTAAGAACTTTACTTTGTGCACTTTCTCTGTAAATCCTCCTGGAAATGTAAGAAATCTACTTTGTGCACTTCCTCTGTAATCCGTCCTGGAATTGTAAGAACTTTACTTTATGCCCTTCCTCTGTAATCCCTCCTGGAATTGTAAGAACTTTACTTTATGCACTTCCTCTGTAATCCCTCCTGGAAATGTTAGAAATCTACTTTGTGCACTTCCTCTGTAATCCCTCCTGGAAATGTAAGAACGTTGTGCATTTCCTCTGTAATTCCTCCTGGAAATGTAAGAACTTTACTTTCTGCACTTCCCCTGTAATCCCTCCTGGAAATGTAAGAACTTTACTTTATGGACTTCCTCTGTAATCCCTCCTGGAAATGTAAGAACTTTACTTTATGCACTTCCTCTGTAATCCCTCCTGGAAATGTAAGAACTTTACTTTATGCACTTCCTCTGTAATCCCTCCTGGAAATGTAAGAAATCTACTTTGTGCACTTCCTCTGTAATCCCTCCTGGAAATGTAAGAACGTTGTGCATTTCCTCTGTAATTCCTCCTGGAAATGTAAGAACTTTACTTTCTGCACTTCCCCTGTAATCCCTCCTGGAAATGTAAGGACTCTACTTTGTGCACTTCCTCTGTAGTCTCTCCTGGAAATGTAAGAACTTTACTTTCTGCACTTCCCCTGTAATCCCTCCTGGAAATGTAAGGACTCTACTTTGTGCACTTCCTCTGTAGTCCCTCCTGGAAATGTAAGAACTTTACTTTGTGCACTTCCTCTGTAAATCCTCCTGGAAATGTAAGGATTCTACTTTGTGCACTTCCTCTTTTATTACTCCTGGAAATGTAAGAACTTTACTTTATACACTTCCTCTGTAATCCCTCCTGGAAATGTAAGAACTTTACTTTATGCACTTCCTCTGTAATCACTCCTGGAAATGTAAGAACTTTACTTTATGCACTTCCTCTGTAATCCCTCCTGGTAAAGTAAGAACTTTATGCACTTCCTCTGTAATCCCTCCTGGAAATGCAAGAACTTTACTTCACTTCCTCCGTAATCCCTCCTGGAAATGTAAGAAATCTACTTTGTGCACTTCCTCTGTAATCCCTCCTGGAAATGTAAGAACGTTGTGCATTTCCTCTGTAATTCCTCCTGGAAATGTAAGAACTTTACTTTATGGACTTCCTCTGTAATCCCTCCTGGAAATGTAAGAACTTTACTTTTTGCACTTCCTCTGTAATTCCTCCTGGAAATGTAAGAACTTTACTTTATGGACTTACTCTGTAATTCCTCCTGGAAATGTAAGAACTTTACTTTATGCACTTCCTCTGTAATCCCTCCTGGAAATGTAAGAACTTTGCTTTATGCACTTCCTCTGTAATCCCTCCTGGAAATGTATGAACTTTACTTTATGCACTTCCTCTGTAATCCCTCCTGGAAACGTAAGAACTTTACTTTATGCACTTCCTCTGTAATCCCTCCTGGAAATGTAAGAAATCTACTTTGTGCACTTCCTCTGTAATCCCTCCTGGAAATGTAAGAACGTTGTGCATTTCCTCTGTAATTCCTCCTGGAAATGTAAGAACTTTACTTTCTGCACTTCGCCTGTAATCCCTCCTGGAAATGTAAGAACTTTACTTTATGGACTTCCTCTGTAATTCCTCCTGGAAATGTAAGAACTTTACTTTATGCGCTTCCTCTGTAATCCCTCCTGGAAAAGTAAGAACTTTGCTTTATGCACTTCCTCTGTAATCCCTCCTGGAAATGTAAGAACTTTACTTTATGCACTTCCTCTGTAATCCCTCCTGGAAATGTAAGAACTTTACTTTATGCACTTCCTCTGTAATCCCTCCTGGAAATGTAAGAAATCTACTTCGTGCACTTCCTCTGTAATCCCTCCTGGAAATGTAAGAACGTTGTGCATTTCATCTGTAATTCCTCCTGGAAATGTAAGAACTTTACTTTCTGCACTTCCCCTGTAATCCCTCCTGGAAATGTAAGGACTCTACTTTGTGCACTTCCTCTGTAGTCCCTCCTGGAAATGTAAGAACTTTACTTTGTGCACTTCCTCTGTAAATCCTCCTGGAAATGTAAGGACTCTACTTTGTGCACTTCCTCTTTAATTACTCCTGGAAATGTAAGAACTTTACTTTATGCACTTCCTCTATAATCCCTCCTGGAAATGTAAGAACTTTACTTTATGCACTTCCTCTGTAATCCCTCCTGGAAATGTAAGAACTTTACTTTATGCACTTCCACTGTAATCCCTCCTGGAAATGTAAGAAATCTACTTTGTGCACTTCCTCTGTAATCCCTCCTGGAAATGTAAGAGCTTTACTTTATGCACTTCCTCTGTAATCCCTCCTGGAAATGTAAGAATTTTACTTTTTGCACTTCCTTTGTAAATCCTCCTGGAAATGTAAGAACTCTACTTTGTGCACATCCCCTGTAATCCCTCCTGGAAATGTAAGGACTCCACTTTCTGCACTTCCTCGTTAATTCCCCCTGGAAATGTAAGAACTTTACTTTATGCACTTCCTCTGTAATCCCTCCTGGAAATGTAAGAACTTTACTTTTTGCACTTCCTCTGTAATCCCTCCTGGAAATGTAAGAACTCTACTTTATGCACTTCCTCTGTAATCTCTCCTGGAAATGTAAGAACTTTACTTTATGCACTTCCTCTGTAATCCCTCCTGGAAATGTAAGAACTTTACTTTATGCACTTCCTCTGTAATCTCTCCTGGAAATGTAAGAAATCTACTTTGTGCTCTTCCTCTGTAATCCCTCCTGGAAATGTAAGAACATTGTGCATTTCCTCTGTAATTCCTCCTGGAAATGTAAGAACTTTACTTTCTGCACTTCCCCTGTAATCCCTCCTGGAAATGTAAGGACTCTACTTTGTGCACTTCCTCTGTAATCCCTCCTGGAAATGTAAGAACTTTACTTTATGCACTTCCTCTGTGATCCCTCCTGAAATTTAAGAACTCTACTTTGTGCACATCCCCTGTAATCCCTCCTGGAAATGTAAGAACTTTACTTTATGCATTTCCTCTGTAATCCCTCCTGGAAATGTAAGAACTTTACTTTATGCACTTCCTCTGTAATCCCTCCTGGAAATGTAAGAACTTTACTTTATGCACTTCCTCTGTAATCCCTCCTGAAATTTAAGAACTCTACTTTGTGCACATCCCCTGTAATCCCTCCTGGAAATGTAAGAACTTTACTTTATGCATTTCCTCTGTAATCCCTCCTGGAAATGTAAGAACTTTACTTTATGCACTTCCTCTGTAATCCGTCCTGGAAATGTAAGAACTTTACTTTATGCACTTCCTCTGTAATCCCTCCTGGAAATGTAAGAACTTTACTTTATGCACTTCCTCTGTAATCCCTCCTGGAAATGTAAGAACTCTACTTTGTGCACATCCCCTGTAATCCCTCCTGGAAATGTAAGAATTTTACATTATGCACTTCCTCTGTAAATCCTCCTGGAAAAGTAAGAACTCTACTTTGTGCATATCTCCTGTAATCCCTCCTGGAAATGTAAGAACTTTACTTTATGCACTTCCTCTGTAATCCCTCCTGGAAAAGTAAGAATTTTACTTTATGCACTTCCTCTGTAATCCCTCCTGGAAAAGTAAGAATTTTACTTTATGCACTTCCTCTGTAATCCGTCCTGGAAATGTAAGAACTCTACTTTATGCACTTCCTCTGTAATCTCTCCTGGAAATGTAAGAACTTTACTTTATGCACTTCCTCTGTAATCCCTCCTGGAAATGTAAGACCTTTACTTTATGCACTTCCTCTGTAATCTCTCCTGGAAATGTAAGAAATCTACTTTGTGCTCTTCCTCTGTAATCCCTCCTGGAAATGTAAGAACATTGTGCATTTCCTCTGTAATTCCTCCTGGAAATGTAAGAACTTTACTTTCTGCCCTTCCCCTGTAATCCCTCCTGGAAATGTAAGGACTCTACTTTGTGCACTTCCTCTGTAATCCCTCCTGGAAATGTAAGAACTTTACTTTGTGCACTTCCTCTGTAAATCCTCCTGGAAATGTAAGGACTCTACTTTGTGCACTTCCTCTTTAATTACTCCTGGAAATGTAAGAACTTTAATTTATGCACTTCCTCTGTAATCCCTCCTGGAAATGTAAGAACTTTACTTTATGCACTTCCTCTGTAATCCCTCCTGGAAATGTAAGAATTTTACTTTATGCACTTCCTCTGTAATCCCTCCTGGAAATGTAAGAACTTTACTTTATGCACTTCCTCTGTAATCCCTCCTGAAATTTAAGAACTCTACTTTGTGCACATCCCCTGTAATCCCTCCTGGAAATGTAAGAACTTTACGTTATGCATTTCCTCTGTAATCCCTCCTGGAAATGTAAGAACTTTACTTTATGCACTTCCTCTGTAATCCCTCCTGGAAATGTAAGAACTTTACTTTATGCACTTCCTCTGTAATCCCTCCTGAAATTTAAGAACTCTACTTTGTGCACATCCCCTGTAATCCCTCCTGGAAATGTAAGAACTTTACTTTATGCATTTCCTCTGTAATCCCTCCTGGAAATGTAAGAACTTTACTTTATGCACTTCCTCTGTAATCTGTCCTGGAAATGTAAGAACTTTACTTTATGCACTTCCTCTGTAATCCCTCCTGGAAATGTAAGAACTTTACTTTATGCACTTCCTCTGTAATCCCTCCTGGAAATGTAAGAACTCTACTTTGTGCACATCCCCTGTAATCCCTCCTGGAAATGTAAGAATTTTACTTTATGCACTTCCTCTGTAAATCCTCCTGGAAAAGTAAGAACTCTACTTTGTGCATATCCCCTGTAATCCCTCCTGGAAATGTAAGAACTTTACTTTATGCACTTCCTCTGTAATCCCTCCTGGAAATGTAAGAATTTTACTTTATGCACTTACTCTGTAATCCCTCCTGGAAATGTAAGAATTTTACTTTTTGCACTTCCTCTGTAAATCCTCCTGGAAATGTAAGAACTCTACTTTGTGCACATCCCCTGTAATCCCTCCTGGAAATGTAAGGACTCCACTTTCTGCACTTCCTCTTTAATTCCCCCTGGAAATGTAAGAACTTTACTTTATGCACTTCCTCTGTAATCCCTCCTGGAAATGTAAGAACTTTACTTTTTGCACTTCCTCTGTAATCCCTCCTGGAAATGTAAGAACTCTACTTTATGCACTTCCTCTGTAATCCCTCCTGGAAATGTAAGAACTCTACTTTGTGCATTTCCTCTTTAATTCCTCATGGAAATGTGAGAACTTTACTTTATGCATTTCCTCTGTAATCCCTCCTGGAAATGTAAGAACTTTACTTTTTGCACTTCCTCTGTAAATACTCCTGGAAATGTAAGATCTCTACTTTGTGCACATCCCCTGTAATCCCTCCTGGAAATGTAAGGACTCTACTTTGTGCACTTCCTCTGTAATCCCTCCTGGAAATGTGAGGACTCTACTTTCTGCACTTCCTCTTTAATTCCTCATGGAAATGTAAGAACTTTACTATATGCACTTCCTCTGTAATCCCTCCTGGAAATGTAAGAACTTTACTTTGTGCACTTCCTCTGTAAATCCTCCTGGAAATGTAAGGACCCTACTTTGTGCACTTCCTCTTTAATTACTCCTGGAAATGTAAGAACTTTACTTTATGCACTTCCTCTGTAATCCCCCCTGGAAATGTAAGAACTTTACTTTATGCACTTCCTCTGTAATCCCTCCTGGAATTGTAAGAACTTTACTTTATGCACTTACACTGTAATCCCTCCTGGAAATGTAAGAAATCTACTTTGTGCACTTCCTCTGTAATCCCTCCTGGAAATGTAAGAACTTTACTTTATGCCCTTCCTCTGTAATCCCTCCTGGAAATGTAAGAACTTTACTTTATGCACTTCCTCTGTAATCCCTCCTGGAAATGTAAGAAATCTACTTTGTGCACTTCCTCTGTAATCCCTCCTGGAAATGTAAGAACGTTGTGCATTTCCTCTGTAATTCCTCCTGGAAATGTAAGAGCTTTAGTTTATGCACTTCCTCTGTAATCCCTCCTGGAAATGTAAGAACTTTACTTTATGCCCTTCCTCTGTAATCCCTCCTGGAAATGTAAGAACTTTACTTTTTGCACTTCCTCTGTAAATACTCCTGGAAATGTAACGACTGTACTTTGTGTGCTTCCTTTTTAATTCCTCATGGAAATGTAAGAACTTTACTATACGCACTTCCTCTGTAATCCCTCCTGGAAATGTAAGGACTAGTGTTGAGCGAACATGCTCGACACTGCTCGGTACTCGCCCGAGCATCACGCTATTCGGGATGTTCGGCGAGCACCGAGCATTTCCGTGTTACTCGGGCGGGAGCTCGGGTCTCCGCCCTGCATGTTTGGCGCTCTTTACAGAGCCAATGAACATGCAGGGATTGCCAGCCAGTCACTGTAATGCCACAGCCATGTTGTTTGTGGGCATTACAGTGATTGGCTGGCCGCACAGCGTCACCTCGAGTATTTAAAACCGGGTGCCGCCATCTTGGACACAGTCGCTCCGGATCAGACAGTGTAGGGACAGCGCTGCTGATTTAGGGAGAGATATATCCTGCAAAATAGATAGTGTAGGGTCTGTAAAGGCTGCCAGATCAAACAAACAGTCCTTCTCAGGACTAATATCCATCCCAGGTATATCAGGCAGGCAGGCTGTATAGGAGACGCAGTGGTTATACCAGCAAACGCTGCATTATAGTCCTGTGTGCTGCTCCTGTTGCTGAAATTGCTGGACTTAGCTCCAGGTCCCGGGGGCCAGGAAAAATCCTTTTTTTTTTATCAAAATCCTCTTTTTTTTTTCCTCCTTCACAATGTACAAATACCCATCTTATTAACCTTTTGGTGTCCCGTCCCCCCCCAAAAAAAAGTGTGCCTCTGATTTTTCAGACACAAATATATCTGTTGAAAATAGTCTGGTGTAGGCCAGAGAAACAGAAGTGTGGTTTTGCAGTTCTATGGGCCATTTGTATCTAAAAAAAACAGTTTGAGTGTGTCGCTCAGCCGCAAATATATATATATTTTAAAAAGCCTGGTATACACCAGTAAATTATTACTGTGGTTTTGATGTTCCACGGTAAAACATCTCTATTATCCTGTTTTTGGCATTTTTTGCTGTATAAAAATAATAATAGTGTCTCCCTGATTTTTCAGACACAAATATATCTGTTGAAAATAGTCTGGTGTAGGCCAGAGAGACAGAAGTGTGCTTTTGCTGTTCCATGGTAAAAAATCTCTATTATCCTGCTTTTTGCATTTTTTGTTGTAAAAAAAAAAAAAAATAGTGTCTCCCTGATTTTTCAGACACAAATATATCTGTTGAAAATAGTCTGGTGTAGGCCCGAGAAATACAAGTGTGGTTTTGCAGTTCCACGGTACAAACCTCTGTATTATCCACTTTTGGGCCATTTGTATCTAAAAAAAACAGTTTGAGTGTGTCGCTCACTGTTCAGCCGCAAATATATATATATTTTAAAAAGCCTGGTATACACCAGTAAATTATTACTGTGGTTTTGATGTTCCACGGTAAAACATCTCTATTATCCTGTTTTTGGCATTTTTTGCTGTATAAAAATAATAATAGTGTCTCCCTGATTTTTCAGACACAAATATATCTGTTGAAAATAGTCTGGTGTAGGCCCAAGAAATACAAGTGTGGTTTTGCAGTTCCACGGTACAAACCTCTGTATTATCCACTTTTGGGCCATTTGTATCTAAATAAAACAGTTTGAGTGTGTCGCTCACTGTTCAGCCGCAAATATATATATATTTTAAAAAGCCTGGTATACACCAGTAAATTATAACTGTGGTTTTGCTGTTCCACGGTAAAAAAATCTCTATTATTCATATTTTGGTAGTTTTTTCCGTAAAGAAAAACAGTAGTGTCTCCTAACTGTTGTGACACAAAAATATATCTGTTGAAAATAGTCTTGTGTAGGCCCGACATCCCAGTGTGGTTTCGCAGTTCCACGGGTCAAATCGCTGTACTATCCAGTTTTGGGCCTTTGGTATCTAAAAAAAAAGCAGTTTGAGTGTGTCGCTCACTGTTCAGCCGCAAATATCTCTATTTAAAAAAGTGTGGTATACCCCAGTAAACAATAACTGTGGTTTTCCTCTGCCACGGTTCTAATCTACTCTTTATTACCCTTTTTCCATTGATAGTGCAAGTGTAAGCTATTTTACTTCATTTATAATGGGCAAGGCGCGTGGCAAGGGACGTGGAAGTGGACGTTCTGTGATGGTTCGTGCAGAGGACGGCGCCGTGGCCAAGGTGAAAATGTGCCACAACCAACAGCCACATCTTCTCGCTCCCACTTCTTGACCGAATTACTAGGGAAGCACAGAACAACACCAGTATTGAGAACTGATCAGTGTGAACAGGTTATTAATTGGATAGCAGACAATACTTCCAGTTACCTGGGCACCACCACCTCCGGTCTGTCTTCCACACGGTCAACTCTTAGTAGCCGTGAGTCTCGACCGCATACTCCTCCTCACCCTGATGCTCCTTCCTCCCACCATGCCGTGTGTCGTCAGACAGCAAGTGATCCCACACTTGGACACTCTGAAGAGCTGTTCACTGGTCCATTTCCATATTTGGGCCCCTCGCCTGATACGCTTGAAGTGGTGGCAGAGGAGATCCCATGTTGCGATGCCCAAATATTTGAACAGCCACGGCCACAGGAAGTCGACGTTGGCAATCTGTCACAAGAGGTGGACGATGACGAGACACAATTGCCAGGAAGTGAGGAGGAGGATCGTGGTGCGCAAGTGGAAGAGGAGGAGGTGGTGGATGATCTAGTAACTGACCCAACGTGGAAGGAGGACATGCAGAGTGAGGCCAGCAGCACACAGGGGGAGGGAGGCAGAGTACCCCAACAGGCAGGAAGAAGCAGTGTGGTGGCCGCAGACAGAAGGCAGGCAACCGTTCCCCGTAACACCAACACGAGGGACGTTGCCAGTACAAGCGGTAGGTCTTCCAGAGTCTGGAATTTTTTTAAAGACTCTGCTGATAACCCCAAAAAGGCCATATGTTCCACCTGCCATGCCAGCATCAGCAGGGGTGACAAAACTACCATCCTGACCACCACCAGCATGATCAGGCACATGGCAGCAAAGCACCCGACTTTGTGGGGCGAAACCCAGGGTCCACGACAAGTGTCAGCGGGTGTCACCACTGCTTCTTCCACTGTTGTGCGTGCAATAGAACCCCCTGTTGTGTGTGCAAGGCAATCCCCTGTCCATACTGCATGTAAAAATGCCCCCTCCTCTCAGTCTTCACTTGTTATGGCAGTTTCTCAAGAAACAGCATCAACGTCCACGTCCACGTCCCACCGCAGCGTTCAATTGTCCATATCCCAGACCTTTGAACGAAAGCGGAAATTCGCAGCTAACGCCCCACAGGCCACAGTCCTAAATTCGCACATTTCACGACTGCTTGCATTGGAAATGCTGCCTTTTAGGCTGGTGGAGACGGAATCCTTCCGCAATCTTATGGCGGTGGCCGTCCCTCAGTACTCGGTCCCCAGCCGACACTATTTTGCCCGGTGTGCCATCCCCGCACTACACAAGCACGTGTCCCAAAGCATCTGCCGTGCCCTCAACAACGCAGTTACTGGGAGAGTCCACCTGACAACGGACACGTGGACAAGTGCTTGTGGCCAGGGACGGTACATCTCTCTGACGGCACACTGGGTAAACATAGTGGAAGCCGGGACCCAGTCGGACCTTGGGATGGAACACATCCTCCCCACACCGAGGATTGCGGGCCCTATGTCAGTCAGAGTTGCCCCCACAGTGTACAGCTCCTGCGCATCCTCCTCCTCCTCCTCATGTTCAGCCTCCATCTCAGATATCACCACATCAGTTACAAGCTGGAAGCATTGCAGTACTGCCTCCGCCAAGCGGCAACAGGCTGTGCTGAAACTCATAAGCTTAGGTGATAAACCTCACACTGCTTGTGAGTTGTGGACAGCTGTGAAAGAGCAGGCAGATCTGTGGCTGAGACCGCTGAACCTACATCCCGGCATGGTCGTGTGTGACAATGGCCTTAACCTGGTGGCGGCTCTGAGGCGAGGTGAGATCACACACGTACCATGCCTGGCTCATGTGCTTAACCTCGTGGTTCAGCGGTTTCTTAAATCGTACCCCGAGTTGCCAGATCTGCTCGTGAAAGTACGCCGCCTGTCAGCTCATTTTCGCAAGTCGGCTACAGCTTCCGCCGCCCTTGCTGTGTTGCAGCAGCGTTTGCAGCTTCCGGCACACCGACTGGTGTGTGATGTCCCCACATGCTGGAACTCTACCCTCCACATGTTGCAAAGGATTTGTGAGCAGAAGAGAGCAGTTGTGGAGTACCAGCTGCAACAAGGCCGTCGATATTCAGGTCAGACTCCACACATAAGACCTCAGGAGTGGACCTGGATGTCTGACATTTGTACCATCCTGACAAACTTTGAGGAGGCCACCAAGATGGTGAGTGGCGATGACGCCATCATTAGTGTCAGCATCCCACTTGTCTGTCTTTTGCAACGCTCTCTGCAGAGAATTAAAGAGGAGGCATTGCAGCCAGAGTATGATGAGATGGATCAAGAAGCCGTATCGGGCGATTACACACAGCCCAGCCTCATCTCATTCCAATGTGCATTGGGGGACAATGAGGGAGAGGAGGAGGAGGAGGAGGAGGAAGAACAGGAGCTGCTATCATGCGTTGTAGACGGTAGTACCTGTACAAGTGTCATACCGTCGGTTCAGCGTGGGTGGCCTGAGGACGGGGGGGGGGGGAAGAGGAGGAGGAGGAGGAGAGCATGGTCAGTCGTCATCTTGGTGAGGACACGGAAATCTTGCCCGTTACCAGTCTGGCACGCATGGCTGACTTTATGTTACGCTGCCTTAACCGTGACCCTCGCGTTGTCAAAATGTTGGGTGACAGTCATTACTGGTTGGTGACACTTGTAGACCCCCGCTACAAGGAGAACTTTCACTCTCTTATTCCTGAGGTGGAGAGGTCTACAAAAATGGGGCAGTACCAGAAGGCCCTTGCTGCAGAACTCTTAAAAAAATTCCCATCTGAACACGCTAGCGGCAGAGGTCACAGTTCGTTGCCCAACCAAGGCGTACAGGCGAGAGAGATGCAACTCCAATCCAGCAGAGGCAGGGGAACACTGTCAACGTTCTGGGACAGTTTTCTGACACCCTCCCAGCTTACAGGCCCTGAGGCGCGGGGTACTCTCACAAGGAGTGGAAAGTTTCAAAAGATGGTGAGGGAGTACCTTGCCGATCGTACCAGCGTCCTCCGTGATTCCTCTGTGCCTTTTAATTATTGGGTATCCAAGCTGGACTCTTGGAATGAACTCGCTCTGTACGCCTTGGAGGTCCTGGCCTGCCCTGCCGCTAGCGTGTTATCGGAGCATGTTTTTAGTGCCGCTGGGGGAATTATAACTGATAAGCGCACTCGCCTGTCAACTGACAATGCTGACAAGCTGACCCTTATCAAAATGAACAAGGGCTGGATTGGGCCAGACTTCTCATCACCACCAAATGACAGCAGAGTAACATAAAGTCAAATCCACTGTGTTATTTCGGGAGGTGTATTCACATGCACCGCTTCACACCCACACATGGGTATACGCTTCCTCGTTTCGGCTGTTTTATCTTCTTCTCCTTATCCTCAGCCTCCACCACCACTATACCACCAGGGTGCCAGCATTGCAAGTTCCTCCGTCCTTATTTTTGGCAGCTTTTGCTTGCAAGGCATAAGCAAATACTATGGGACACCCACTCCCCAATAATGGGACTTATGTTTGTAATATGCTGTACTGCATGGCTCTTGTAAGGGGCATTGCAAGTTGCTCCGTCATAATTTTTGGCAGCTTTTGCTTGGAAAGCATAAGCAAATACTATGGGACACCCACTCCCCAATAATGGGACTTATGTTTGTAATATGCTGTACTGCATGGCTCTTGTAAGGGGCATTGCAAGTTGCTCCGTCCTAATTTTTGGCAGCTTTTGCTTGGAAAGCATAAGCAAATACTATGGGACACCCACTCCCCAATGATGGGACTTATGTTTGTAATATGCTGTACTGCATGGCTCTTGTAAGGGGCATTGCAAGTTGCTCCATCCTAATTTTTGGCAGCTTTTGCTTGGAAAGCATAAGCAAATACTATGGGACACCCACTCCCCAATAATGGGACTTATGTTTGTAATATGCTGTACTGCATGGCTCTTGTAAGGGGCATTGCAAGTTGCTCCGTCCTAATTTTTGGCAGATTTTGCTTGCAAGGCATAAGCAAATACTATGGGACACCCACTCCCCAATAATGGGACTTATGTTTGTAATATGCTGTACTGCATGGCTCTTGTAAGGGGCATTGCAAGTTGCTCCGTCCTAATTTTTGGCAGCTTTTGCTTGGAAAGCATAAGCAAATACCATGGGACACCCACTTCCCAATAATGAGACTTATGTTTGTAATATGCTGTACTGCATGGCTCTTGTAAGGGGCATTGCAAGTTGCTCCGTCCTAATTTTTGGCAGCTTTTGCTTGCAAGGCATAAGCAAATACTATGGGACACCCACTCCCCAATAATGGGACTTATGTTTGTAATATGCTGTACTGCATGGCTCTTGTAAGGGGCATTGCAAGTTGCTCCGTCCTAATTTTTCGCAGCTTTTGCTTGGAAAGCATAAGCAAATACCATGGGACACCCACTCCCCAATAATGGGACTTATGTTTGTAATATGCTGTACTGCATGGCTCTTGTAAGGGGCATTGCAAGTTGCTCCGTCCTAATTTTTGGCAGCTTTTGCTGGGAAAGCATAAGCAAATACTATGGGACACCCACTCCCCAATAATGGGACTTATGTTTGTAATATGCTGTACTGCATGGCTCTTGTAAGGGGCATTGCAAGTTTCTCCGTCCTAATTTTTGGCAGCTTTTGCTTGGAAAGCATAAGCAAATACCATGGGACACCCACTCCCCAATAATGGGACTTATGTTTGTAATATGCTGTACTGCATGGCTCTTGTAAGGGGCATTGCAAGTTGCTCTGTCTTAATTTTTGGCAGCTTTTGCTTGGAAAGCATAAGCAAATACTATGGGACACCCACTCCCCAATAATGGGACTTATGTTTGTAATATACTGTACTGCATGGCTCTTGTAAGGGGCATTGCAAGTTGTTCCGTCCTAATTTTTGGCAGCTTTTGCTTGGAAAGCATAAGCAAATACCATGGGACACCCACTCCCCAATAATGGGACTTATGTTTGTAATATGCTGTACTGCATGGCTCTTGTAAGGGGCATTGCAAGTTGCTCCGTCCTAATTTTTGGCAGCTTTTGCTGGGAAAGCATAAGCAAATACTATGGGACACCCACTCCCCAATAATGGGACTTATGTTTGTAATATGCTGTACTGCATGGCTCTTGTAAGGGGCATTGCAAGTTGCTCCGTCCTAATTTTTGGCAGCTTTTGCTTGGAAAGCATAAGCAAATACCATGGGACACCCACTCCCCAATAATGGGGCTTATGTTTGTAATATGCTGTACTGCATGGCTCTTGTTAGGGGCATTGCAAGTTGCTCCGTCCTAATTTTTCGCAGCTTTTGCTTGCAAGGCATAAGCAAATACTATGGGACACCCACTCCCCAATAATGGGACTTATGTTTGTAATATGCTGTACTGCATGGCTCTTGTAAGGGGCATTGCAAGTTGCTCCGTCCTAATTTTTGGCAGCTTTTGCTTGGAAAGCATAAGCAAATACAATGGGATACCCACTCCCCAATAATGGGACTTATGTTTGTAATATGCTGTACTGCATGGCTCTTGTAAGGGGCATTGCAAGTTGCTCCGTCCTAATTTTTGGCAGCTTTTGCTTGCAAGGCATAAGCAAATACTATGGGACACCCACTCCCCAATAATGGGACTTATGTTTGTAATATGCTGTACTGCATGGCTCTTGTAAGGGGCATTGCAAGTTGCGCCGTCCTAATTTTTGGCAGCTTTTGCTTGGAAAGCATAAGCAAATACCATGGGACACCCACTTCCCAATAATGGGACTTATGTTTGTAATATGCTGTACTGCATGGCTCTTGTAAGGGGCATTGCAAGTTGCTCCGTCCTAATTTTTGGCAGCTTTTGCTGGGAAAGCATAAGCAAATACTATGGGACACCCACTCCCCAATAATGTGACTTATGTTTGTAATATGCTGTACTGCATGGCTCTTGTAAGGGGCATTGCAAGTTGCTCCGTCCTAATTTTTGGCAGCTTTTGCTTGGAAAGCATAAGCAAATACCATGGGACACCCACTCCCCAATAATGGGACTTATGTTTGTAATATGCTGTACTGCATGGCTCTTGTTAGGGGCATTGCAAGTTGCTCCATCCTAATTTTTCGCAGCTTTTGCTTGCAAGGCATAAGTAAATACTATGGGAGACCCACTCCCCAATAATGGGACTTATGTTTGTAACATGCTGTACTGCATGGCTCTTGTAAGGGGCATTGCAAGTTGCTCCGTCCTAATTTTTGGCAGCTTTTGCTTGGAAAGCATAAGCAAATACAATGGGATACCCACTCCCCAATAATGGGACTTATGTTTGTAATATGCTGTACTGCATGGCTCTTGTAAGGGGCATTGCAAGTTGCTCCATCCTAATTTTTGGCAGCTTTTGCTTGCAAGGCATAAGCAAATACTATGGGACACCCACTCCCCAATAATGGGACTTATGCTTGTAATATGCTGTACTGCATGGCTCTTGTAAGGGGCATTGCAAGTTGCTCCGTCCTAATTTTTGGCAGCTTTTGCTAGGAAAGCATAAGCAAATACCATGGGACACCCACTCCCCAATAATGGGACTTATGTTTGTAATATGCTGTACTGCATGTGACGCGCCCCCTGGGCCGTGTGTACACGTGTGTGGGATACCCGGTGCCGGATCTCTGGGGTCTGTAGACTCCGTGGCAGTGACCCGGTCCCGTGGCTCAGGCTGGTCAAACCAGTGGCAGTCTTTCTTAAGTTTTGAGGTTAATTGTCCGACTGCGCCACCCGTGGATTGCGGTCAGGGAGTACCACCGCTGCGAGGCAGACCGCTGAGGCTGGTGTTGTGTGCGCAGCATAGAATGGGATAACTCCCCTCGGGAGGAGTATAGCCTCAGGGCAGTGAGTGTGGATGATGGGGGTGTTGGTGCACGAGTGCAGCAGGAACGACTCAGAGTCTTTGCAGTGCAGTTCAGGGTCTTTACTGATGATTATAAGGTAGACCCTCCCGGGAGTACTGGCTAACATAAGAGGCCTGGTCAGTCTGTGAGCAAGCAGGAGTTCCCCTGGCCAGGTGGAGTTGTAGGCCTCCCCATCTGTCTGCACTCTTCCTGGCTACCTTGCTGTAAGCGGGTAGAAGTAGCCCACGTCCCTGAGTGTACCGTGTAGTGCTCACCCATATGGCTGGTGACTTGGGGCCTTCTGTTAGCCTCTGCTCCACGACGGCGGTGCTGGTCCCTTGCTTGTGACTGAGCCACCGGGCTTCTATGGCCAGAGGACCTGAAATCCCCTGCCGGCTGGTTTCTGCTGCTGGATATATAAGTCCTCACAGCTTCGGACTCCTGTGTCCGGTTCCTATTGTCTTCTGCCAGGGCGAGCTCTGCTCAGCTTCCAGCCTCTGGTCTTTAGCTCCTAGCTCCCACAGAGCTCCTTGCTGTTACTTTCCCTTGCTCTCACTCTGACTCTGACTGTTCTCTGACTCACTCAACCCCGCCCCAGATCCAGTTTATAAGGGCAGAATTCTCCCCTCCCAGGACTGGGGCAGGAGGATGTTGCATGTTTAAGGGATCCTGACCAGGAAACCTCCCACTTGCTCTCCGACGTAATATCTCTATTACTGTGGTGACCAGACCCCTGGGGTGCCAAACATGGCTCTTGTAAGGGGCATTGCAGTTCCTCATAATTTTTGGAAAGCCTTCCATTCACTGCTTAGGCCAACAGTGCACGGGAGACCCAGTTGCTATAAATGGAAAAAAAGGTTTAGTTAATGCCCTCTGACCTCCATGTCATTTCCAAGGGGCATTGGAGTGGCTCGAAATTTTTGGTAGGCATTGCACTCACTGTATGCCCTATAACTGTGTAGCCGAACCGCTCCTTTTGTTACAGAAACATATCCTACAAGACATATCTGGTTGACTGGCCTGATATTGATGTGAATGGTCCCTGTTCCTCCTGCTCTTTCTCCTTTGCCACTACCTCATCCATCATTTATCACCTGAAGCTTTGTTTTAATGGGAGTCATAGAACTTGGATAGTAGCAGGAAAACATCCAGCAATCCTCGGAGGAGGTAGGATATGCGCCAAAACGCTGACCACCTCAGGCCTAGCTGCTACTACATACATGCGCTTGCATTACAACAAAACAAAGCAGATGCTAACTTCTATCATCCTCATCATGCTCCTCACCTTGGCACTCTCAACTCCCCTGATGGAGAAGCCAGGGCCCACCGGAGGAGTCTGATAGTCCGGTGGGCTCGGCCAATGCTGCCCTAAAGCAGGCCAGGCTAAGAAAAGTGTGGGAAAGGTTACCGGAACAAATAGGGGTGGCTGGGGACCGAGTATGGACACCCGGCCACCCCCTGGAGGCTGGGGAGCAAGCGGGGACACCCGGCCACCAGGCGGCTGGGGACTGAGTATGGATACCAGGCCGTCGACACAGCCATGGCGTGGTGGCCAGATTCCGCCTCCACATGCCTAAAAGGCCCAATTTAAAGTGCAATCAAGCAAGCAGTATGGTATTGCAGCCTGGGGGTGGGTGGGTGGCAGGCTGCATACTTGCGCTTGCATTGCAAGGAATGGGAGAGGTACAATTGAACACTGCCCTGGGACAAGGACTTGAATGGGGATAGTTGCAAGTCTGCAATGACAGGTGCAAGGTGGGAGGCATCTTCGCATGTACCATGAACAGGGTTTTGGCATGCACACACTACAGCGGAATAGGCTCTCCTTCCCACTAAATGCACTGGGGAGGGCACAGGTAATGTTTTGGTATACGCGCTTAATCTTATGTAAAAGGCACACCAGGACAAATATGGGCGGCTGGGGACTGAGTATGGATACCTCGCTGCCGAAGCAGCCATGTGGTAGTGGCCAGCTTCGGCCTCCTCCAAACTAAAAGGCCCCATTTCAAGTGCAAGCTAGCAGTATGGAATTGCAGTCTCGGGGTGGGTGGGTGGCAGGCTGCACACTTACACTTGCATTAAAAGAAAACATAGCAGATGCTAACTTCTGTCATCATCATCATGCTCCTCACCTTGGCACTCTCAACTCCACCGATGGAGAAGTCAGGGCCCACGGGAGTAGTCTGGTTCTCTGGTGGGCTCGTCCAATGCTGCTTAAAGCAGGCCGGGCTAAGAAAAGTGTGTGGGGGGATGTTCCAAGGAGAAATAGGGGCGGCTGGGGACCGTTTATGGACACCCGGCTGCCCCCAGGCGGCTGGGGACCGTGTGTGGACACCCGGCCGCGGGGCGGCTGGGGACCGAGTATGGACACCCGGCCGCCGGGTGGCTGGGGACTGAGTATGGATTCCAGGCCGCCAACACAGCCATGACGTGGTGGCCAGATTCCACCTCCACATGCCTAAAAGGCCCAATTTCAAGTTCAAGCAAGCAAGCAGTATGGTATTGCAGCCTGGGGGTGGGTGGGTGGCAGGCTGCATACTTGAGCTTTTATTGCAAGAAATGGGGGAGGTACAATTGAACACTGCCCTGGGACTAGAACTTGCATGGGGATAGTTGCAAGTCTGCATCTTCTGATGCGGTAAGGATCACTTATGATGGGCACACTTTTAGACAGTGACTTGGGAGTCAGAGATGCTTCCAGGGGTCTTCCCCATGCTGTTCCCTTGTCTTTTCAGCACTTTATGCATGTGTCACACAGCACATGGCCAGATAAGGTTGTAAAATGTTAAAATGACATTTCACGGTGAATGCATTTGTCATAGTTGAAAGCAATACAAAAGTGCAAAAACGCATAAAAAATGCTACTTGTGAACATAGCCGAAGGTGTGGAGGAGTATTTTTGTTTTTGGTCATTTATTTTAACTTATACACAAGTCTTTTCCCTGGAAAGGATGTTCCTTAACATATTTCACAGGAAAAAAGTTTCACTTTCGTTTTTGAACGTTTTATTGTGAGCCCGTAAAAGTGGCTTAATACCTCTGACCACGTTGTTGACAGCAGTGACCTAGGGGTCAGAAATGCTTCCTGGGGCGATCCCCATGCTGTCTCCATGTCATTTGAGCACTGTCACTATCGTTTTGGGCACTTGTTAGGCTTTTAAAAGACTGCCCGGGGTGCCACCGCAAAAATGCTCGAGTCTCCCATAGACTAACATTGGGCTTGTTGCTCGGGTCGAGCACCCGAGTATCACGGCGAGCTCGGCCCGAGCTTCGAGCACCCGAGCATTTTAGTGCTCGCTCAACACTACTGATAACCCAAGAAGGTTCTCACCTGGAGAAGGATGCTCCTCCACAAGCTAAGCAACTGTGGAATGAGAGGAGCCGGCTGTTCATCTACAGAGAGAAGCTGTGCAGAAGGTATGTCAACCCCAGAACCCATGAAATGGTGTGGCAGATTGTAGTACCCAGGACAGACATCCAGATGGTGTTAGAGGCCTACCACAATCAAGCAGGTCACTTTGGCTGGAAGAAACTGGAAACCCTGCTGAAAGACCGGTTTTATTTGGTTGGAATGCGGAGCTCCATAGAAAGGTGGTGCCGGAATTGTGGGCCCTGTAGCCTCAGAAGGAAGGACTACGGCAGCCAGAAAGCAACCCTGCAGCCCATCAAAACAACTCGACCCTTGGAGATTGTCGCTCTGGATCACGTCAAGTTGTCACCCAGCAGGTCAGGCTATTCCTATGCCCTGACCATGGTGGATCACTATTCCTGGTTCCTGGTGGTAGCCCCTGTCAAAGATCTGATAGCAGAAACTGCAGCAAGAACGTTCCAAGCATACTTCTGCAGGCCCCATGGATACCCGGACAAGGTGCTGACAGATCAAGGCCCTGCCTTTGAAGCCGAGCTGTTTAAAGAATTCTGTCATCTGTATGGGTGCAAGAAGATCCGGACTACACCGTATCACCCTCAAACCAAAGGTTTGTGCTAGAAAATGAACAACATCGTCATAGACCTGCTGAAAACCTTATCCTTGGAAGAAAGGAACCAGTTGCCAGACAAACTACCTGACCTGGTAGATCTGTACAATCACATACCTGTGAGTTCTACTAATTGTACCCCAGCGTACCTCATGAGCGCAAGACCCGGAAAGTTGCCCATGGACCTGGACCTCGGAGTGGTAGAACCTGATGCAGATGTGTCCACTGAAGACTGGGACACAACTCGACAAGAGCAGTACAGGAGAGTACAGGCCTGTGTCAAAGACAGTCTAAACAGAGTAAGGGAAAAGCAAGAAGGCTAGTATAATAAGCATGCAGCAGCAGAACCCTTGGCACCTGGAGAAATCGTGCTCAAGCGGAAAAGAAGAGGTCACAAGCTCGATGACCAGTGGGAAAGAGAACCCTACACTGTGTTAAATTCTAGATTTGATAACAGCAAAACCTGCCTGATCAGTAAAGACGGAGGTAAGACAACTGCAACAGTCTCAAGAGACCACTTGAAATTATGCCCAGGTCTATTGAAGCCACAGGAGAAGGAAGTACCTCTTATAGTACCGGAAGAACCCAAAGAAGATGTACTTCATACAGTTCTAGGAGATTTCCCTGCAGACTGGCCTCAACTTGATGGAGCAGTTATCATACCAGTGATGCACTTCTATCAGCAACCAGAAGAACCTCCACAGCAAGTAGAACCTGTAAGCGCCCAGGAAGAGCCTGCTCAGGAACAAGAAGAATCCCCAGAAGAAGGATCACCAGTTGAAGCAGAGCCAGAAGGCCCAGTAAACACTGTACTTGCCAGTCCCATAGAGAGATTGAGGCAGTTCTATAATTTACCCACACGTAGATCTGATAGGTTAGCGGATAGTGCACGCACAGACACTAATAACACCCCAGTGCTACGTAGGTCTACACGCAGCACACAAGGCCAAATCCCTGCCAGGTATAGGGAATAAGTTAAAAATGGCTGCAGTGTAAATAGTTATCCAGTTGGGTATTGCCTGCTGTTATTATTTATGTGAACTGAAAATATATATGTGTGTTTAGTTACCCGTAAGGGTTTAAAGACTTGTAGGCTGAGGACTGTGAGCAGCCAAAAACTTTATTTGTAAATAGTTGTACTCCTTAAAGTGCCCCCTTTATTGATTTTATTTATGCAACACATGACCTCAGAACAAAAACCCGTTTGGAGTGGCCGAAGACGTGGTCCAACACCTGGATCACCTATGCCCTGCAGCCAAGACGAGGGCCTACGTTGAGGGTTTTCGGACGGGTCCCTCATACTGCTCCATTTGCACCTTCACCAATGAGATGGACACCTGTAATGGATCTCACTGAGACTTTAGAAGGGTGTATTATATGTTTTAAGGAAATGTTATTATTGTTATTATAATTGTTGTTGTTGTAACCTTTTACAAAATGCTTGAGTCCAGGAGTACTGAATTGTACTAGGGGGGAATGTGGCGCCCTGCTGTTCACAGGTACCACAGGACTCAAAAGGGTGCATGGATGGGCTTCTCCACAAGAGACCCTCGCTACACACAAACACCTCCACCCTTCCACCTCATACCACCAGAGGGAGTCTGTCAGTGACATATATATTGGAGGGTGGAGTTAGGTAGTCAGATCAGTCTGCTAGATCAGTTAAGAGTGTGCTCAGTGAAGTAGCAGCACGCTGGCTGCTGTGCTGAGGCAAGTTGAGGCCTGCAGCACATGCTGAAGCCTGAGTTGAGGGCCCCGAGTGTGGCCGGAGGCAAGGAGAGAAGGAGAGAAGTGATAAGGGGGCAGAGGAGCATCATAGGCTCACCCCAGAACGGGGGCATCTACACCCAGTAGGGATCACCGGCATACCAGGAGGACTACAAGTCCCCGGTCGACCTGAAGCTAAACCCATCGACAGGACTAGGAACCACGAAGGCCCCAGCATCCAGGGAGAGTGGTTGCCAAGAGGAAAGTCCTTCTACAAAGCCAGCAGGTGAGAGAGAGAGAGAGAGAGAAACAGCATAGAAGCCAGGCCTAGCTCCAGGCAGGTCAGAAGCTTAGAAAGAGGAAGCAACAGACCAGGAGGCCTTATACCCGCTCACTGGGAAGAGTCCAGAAGTGCACCCTTACCACCGAGTTCCCTGGACCGTACCAGTTATCCACACCAGTAAAGGTACTGAAGGGAACCCCTGTGTGCGTGTCCGTCATTCCCCCTGATCCAACCTGGCCACCTCTCACCTGCATCCCCATCCATCCTACACTGCCCTGGAGCCGGCTCCACCTGTGGGGAGCCGTTCCAACCAAGCTGCCCTATCAACTGCCCCAGAGGTCTGCAGCAGCGCCGGTACCGATTACCGGAAACCACAGGTGGCGTCACGATCAAACTACAACTCCCTTGTAAATAATCCCCTTTTTGTTGACCGCCCTGGGCCACGGACCGGGCCGCAGCCACTGTGGCATACATATATCTCATTCCCCAGTATCTAAAGGCCCGGCTGCCAAGCACCCCATTGCCCTGGGGGGCACGTCAAATAAAAAAATAAAGTTGAATTCTGTAGTGCTATAGCATGTACACATGAAACATTAGAAATTTAAATTGAATTACTCTAGATAATAAGAAAAAATGGAGATGCTTTGCGCATAATTTTGCCAATTCATGCATGCCCAGAAGCCAACAACAAGGCAATCTCATTTTGCTGGGAACAGCCTTCCAGTATCTCTTGCTGCCGCAAGTTACACCTCCTGCTGTTGAGCCAATGCTAGTGGAGCAGGTCATATTTTCTGTAAAGGAGAGTTAGCGAAGGTATAAGTAAGAACCAATGCATGTATTCTGGAGGCAAAGGGCATTAAGTTCACCTGTGCCCAGTGAAGCCGGGAAACTGCAACACCTAGGGTAGGTCGGAAAGAGATGACCCTAGGTGAAAAAGATTGCTCTCATAAACTAGTGACCGAAGTCACAGTGGCCTGTGGTGAGAAGTCTCTCTACACTACCGCCCATATTGATTCCAGTTCGGCTGCCAACTTCATCCTGTCAGGACATGGCTTTTGAGCTTCAACTTCCGACACAACGACTTGATCAACCCATGGCTAGTGCTTCCATACATGAACAACTCTTGGCTGAGCCTATCCAATTCATGAGATAGCTCGTCAGGTTCCAGATTGGAGCTCTGCATTCTGAAAAGATTTTGTTCTGCGTGCTGTCAAAATCTGTGAACTCTGTCCTGCTGGGTCTGCCATGGTTGCGTTCACACGTGCCAGCTGTCGATTTGTCCTCCGGTTAAGTGCTTCAGTGGGGACTGTCGTGCGCTACCGCTTGCCTCGCCAAGGTCTTGACCTAGTCTCTGCCTTCCATGCCTATGAACTGTTCTTCTCTGCCCACCTATTGTCAAGCCTTTGCAGGCTTGACATTGAAGGCAGAGGTCTTGCCACCTCATAGACCTTACGATTGCCCCATAGACCTTCAGTCTGGCACCTCTCCTCCCCGAGGCTGGGTATACCCTCTATCACTACCAGAGACTCAGACCATATCAGAATATATCCAAGAGAACCTTGCCAAGGGATTTCTTCGTAAGTCCTCTTCTCCTGCTGCTGCCAGCTTCTTCTTCGTGACAAAGAAGGATGGTTACCTACATTGACTATCAGGGCCTTAACAAAATCACCATCAAAAACAATTATCCTCTGCCCTTGATTTCAGAACTTTTTGACAGAATCCGTGGGGCTAAGATTTTCATCAAATTGGATCTAATAGTGTATTATAACTTGATCCAGATATGCAAAGGCAACGAGTAGATGACATCTTCAGGGACCTTCTTTATATTAAAATGGTTGTATATTTGGATGACATCCTGATATTCTCTCATTATCTACTGTATCCACCCATAGAAGACACGTACGTCAGGTTCTGCAGCGTCTATGGGAGAACAATTAATGAGTCTGTCGTGTCTTCTTTCCAGCACTTAGAAGAGGCCTTTATGAGAACTCCGGTGCTGCATCACCCTGACCCTAACAAACAGTTTCTACTAGAAGTGGATGCCTCCTTTATCGATGCTAGGGAAGTTCCTCTGCAAAAAACTTCTTCTGGGAATCTGTCTCCTGTGGATTCTTTTCTAAACTGTTCTCACCGACTGAGCGTAATTACTCTGTTAGGGATTGCGAACTACTGGCCATTAAGATGGTGCTAGAAGGATGGCGTCATCTACTGGAAGGCACCAGCTCTCCAGTTATTATATACACTGATCATAAGAACTTAACCTTTCTGCAGTCAACCCAACGGCTAAATCCTCGTCAAGCCAGGTGGGCACTCTTCGTCTCTTGTTTTGATTTTGAGCTACACTACCTTCCAGTGGACAAGAATGTTAAAGCAGATGCTCTGTCTTGATATTTTGAAGTGACTATTTTCGTGGAAGAGGCTCAGTATATCATAGATCCAGCCAGGATTGTTGAAGCAGCCCTTGTCCTCCTAAAAGACATTCATCTGGGGAAAACCTTTGTTCCTAGTGCTAAAAGAAGGAAAATACTGTCGTGGGGACAAGAATCCAAGCTAGCCTGCCATGTGGGAGTACTCACATCCACTGAGCTAATTGCACACCGCTTTTGGTGGCCATCGCTGTCCAAGGATGTTCAGGACTTTGTGACCACTTGTCCGCAGTGCCCAAGAAACAAGTCTCCCAGGAACAAGCCTGCTGGTCTCCTTCAGCCTCTGCCAGTTCTTTCCGCCCCCTGGCAACATATCGCTATGGATTTCATCATGAACCTGCCCCTCTCTGAGGGTTACAACACCATCTGGGTTATGGTGGAACAGTTCTCTAAGATGGGTCACTTTATCCCCTTGGTCGGCCTACCTTGGACTCCCAAGCTTGCCACATAGTTCTTCCAGCATGAGTTTCATCCTCATGCTTTCCCTCTCCACATTGTCTCTGACCGCAGAGTCCAGTTTACATCTAAATTTTGGAGAGATCTTTGCAAGCTGCTGAATGTCCAGCTGGATTTCTCCACCGCGTGCCATCCACAGAGCAATGGACAAGTGAAACCAGTTAACAAAACTCTTGAAAACTACAGTATGCTTGCCCCTTTATTTCTGCTCACCAGGATGACTGGATACAACGTCTTCTATGGGCAGAGTTCTCCTACAGCAACCACATTGGACTCACAATAAAACGTTCAAAAACGAAAGTGAAACTGTTTTCCTGTGAAATATGTTAAGGAACATCCTTTCCAGGGTAAAGTCTTGTATATAAGGTAAAATAAATAACCAAAAACAAAAATACTCCTCCACACCTTGGGCTATGTTCACAAGTAGCATTTTTTATGCCTTTTTGCACTTTTGCATTGCTTTCAACCGTGACAAATGCATTCACCAGGAAATGTCATTTTAACATTTTACAACCTTATCTGGTCATGTGCTGTGTGACACATGCATACAGTGCTGAAAAGACATGGGAACAGCATGGGGAAGACCCCTGGAAGCATCTCTGACACCCAGGTCAATTCCTAAAAGTGTGCCCATTGGAAGTGATCCTTGCTGCTTCAGAAGATGCAGACTTGCAACTATCCCTGTGCAAGTCCTTGTCCCAGGGCAGTGTTCAATTGTACCTCCCCCATTCCTTGCAATGCAAGCGCAAATATGCAGCCAACCACCCACCCACCTGTAGGCTGCAATACTATACTGCTAGCTTGGACTTGAAATGGGGCTTTTTAGTTTGGAGAAGGCCGAAGCTGGCCACTACCTCATGGCTGCGTCGGTGGCGAGGTCTCCATACTCAGTCCCCAGCCGCCACTATTTGTCCTGGGAACCTTCCCCACACTTTTCTTAGCTTGGCCTGCTTTAGGGCAGCATTGGACGAGCCCACCAGACAACCAGACTCCTCCGGTGGGCCCTGGCTTCTCAATCAGGGGAGTTGAGAGTGCCAAGGTGAGGAGCATGATGATGATAGAAGTTAGCATCTGCTTTGTTTTCTTGGAATGTGAGCGTAAGTGTGCAGCCTGCCACCCACCCACCCCCAGGCTGCAATACCATACTGCTAGCTTGCTTGCACTTGAAATGAGGCCTTTTAGGCTTGTGGAGGCAGACGCAGGCCACCATGTTATGGCTGCATCGGCGGCCTGGTATCCATACTCAGTCCCCAGCCGCCCGGCGGCCGGGTGTCCACACTCGGTCCCCAGCCGCCCCTATTTGTCCCGGTGCACCTTATACATAAGCACGCATACCAAAACATTACCTGAGCCCTCCCCAGTGCATTTAGTGGGAAGGACAGCCTAACCACAAACACGTGGACAAGTGAATGTGGCCAGGGATGGTCCATCTCACTGATGCCTTCACACTGGGTTAATATTGTGGAAGCCGGGACACAGTTGAACACTGGGATGCAACATGTCCTCTAGACATAGAGGATTGCGGGTCCTGGGTAAATCAGGCTTCAACACAAAGTTCAGAAGGTAGACAGCAGCAGTGGTCGGCCTCCTACACAACGAGTAAATTATTCATGATCATGAGGCCATCTATCTCCTTAGCTTTCTGTTCCTTGGAATGGAAGCGCATGTATGTAGTAGCGGATAGGCCTGAGGTGGTCAGTGTTTTGGCGCATATCCTACCTCCTCCGAGGATTGCTGGATGTTTTCCTGCTACTATCCCAGTTCTATGACTCCCATTAAAACAAAGCTTCAGGTGATGAATGATGGATGAGGTGGTGGCAAAGGAGAAAGAGCAGGAGGAACAGGGACCATTCACATCAATATCAGGCCAGTCAACCATACATGTCTTGTAGGATATGTTTCTGTACCAAAAGGAGCAGTTTGGCTACACAGTTGTAGGGCATACAGTGAGTGCAATGCCTACCAAAAATATTAAATGTAATAGATGTAAGTCTGTGCTGCCAGCTAGGTAGTACAAGATTATAGTCAAGTAAAAATCCTAGTCCAGATTCGGTCAGGTGATTTAGAGTCAGAGAAATCCGCATTAGTGGGACCCTATGGTAAAGAAAGATATGGCAAATAACGATTCCCCCTGTATAGGATGTCAGGTGTTGAAGGGGTTAATTGCAGGACACTAAGTACTGCTTTCTATTGTTATGTTATAACAACACCCACATCAACGGAGCAGGGAGAGTGGCATCAAAAGATTAACATTACCTTGGGTCATGTTGGCAGAGTCTGGGGCAGCTTAGAGCGAGATGCTGGGGATGTGCAGTAGCCTCGACGCGCGTTTCGCATGGAAATGGCTTCGTCAGGAAGCATATCCTACCTCCTCTGAGGATTGCTGGATTTTTTCCTGCTACTATCCCAGTTCTATGACTCCCATTAAAACAAAGCTTCAGGTGATGAATGATGGATGAGGTGGTGGCAAAGGAGAAAGAGCAGGAGGAACAGGGACCATTCACATCAATATCAGGCCAGTCAACCATACATGTCTTGTAGGATATGTTTCTGTACCAAAAGGAGCAGTTTGGCTACACAGTTGTAGGGCATACAGTGAGTGCAATGCCTACCAAAAATTTTGAGGCACTCCAATGCCCCTTGGAAGTGACATGGAGGTCAGAGGGCCTTAACTAAACCTTTTTTTCCATTTATAGCAACTGGGTCTCCTGTACACTGTTAGCCTAAGCAGTGAATGGAAGGCTTTCCAAAAATTATGAGGAACTGCAATGCCCCTTGAAACAGACGTGGATTACAGCATACTAAAAACCTTCTACCCATTATTGGGGAGTGGGTCTCCCTTAGTGTTCGCCTATGCATTGAAAAGCAAAAACTGACTAAAATTAGGAGGAAATGCAATGCCCGTTGGAAGAGTCGTGGAGGTTAGAGGTAATTAAAAACAATATTTCAATGCCCCTTGGAAGAGCTGTGGAGTTCAGAGTGGTTTAACAAGAAGGTTTTAATGCCCCTTGGAAGAGACGTGGAGGTCACAGTAGCTTAACAAGACGGTTTTAATGCCCCTTGGAAGAGACGTGGAGTTCAGAGTGGTTTAACAAGACGGTTTTAATGCCCCTTGGAAGAGACGTGGAGGTCCCAGTGGAATAAAAGACAATATCAATGCCCCTTGGAAGAGTGGTGGAGGTCCCAGTGGAATAAAAAGACAATATCAATGCCCCTTGGAAGCGTGGTGGAGGTTACAGTGGAATCAAAAGACAATATAAATGCCCCTTGGAAGAGTGGTGGAGGTCGCAGTGGAATAAAAAGACAATATCAATGCCCCTTGGAAGAGTGGTGGAGGTCGCAGTGGAAGAAAAAGACAATATCAATGCCCCTTGGAAGAGTGGTGGAGGTCCCAGTGGAATAAAAAGACAATATCAATGACCCTTGGAAGAGACGTGGAGGTCACAGTAGCTTAACAAGATGATTTTAATGCCCCTTACAAGAGCCATGCAGTACAGCATATTAAAAACATTATTCCCATTATTGGGGAGTGGGTCTCCCATAGTCTTTGCCTATGCCTTCCAAGCAAAAGCTGCCAAAAATTAGGACGGAGGAACTTGCAATGCTGGAAACACGGACAACGGTCACCCTGGTGGTATAGTGGTGGTGGAGGCTGAGGATAAGGAGAAGAGCAAAAAACAGCCGAAATGAGGAAGCGTATACCCATGTGTGGGTGTGAAGCCGTGCATGGGATTACACCTCCCTAAATAGCACAGTGGTTTTGACTTTATGTTACTCTGCTGTCATTTGGTGGTGATGAGAAGTCTGGCCCAATCCAGCCCTTGTTCATTTTGATAAGGGTCAGCTTGTCAGCACTGTCAGTTGACAGGCGAGTGCGCTTATCAGTTATAATTCCTCCAGCGGCACTAAAAACACGCTCCGATAACACGCTAGCGGCAGGGCAGGCCAGGACCTCCAAAGCATACAGAGCGAGTTCATTCCAAGTGTCCAGCTTGGATACCCAATAATTAAAAGGCACAGAGGAATCACGGAGGACGCTGGCACGGTCAGCAAGGTACTCCATCACCATCTTTTGAAACTTTCCACTCCTTGTGAGAGTACCCCGCGCCTCAGGGCCTGTAAGCTGGGCAGGTCTCAGAAAACTGTTCCAGAACGTTGACAGTGTTCCCCTGCCTCTGCTGGATTGGAGTTGCGTCTCTTTCGCATGTACGCCTTGGTTGGGCAACAAATTGTGACCTCTGCCGCTAGCGTGTTCAGATTGGAATTTTTTTAACAGTTCTGCAGCAAGGACCTTTTGGTACTGCCCCATTTTTGTAGACCTCTCCACCTCAGGAATAAGAGAGTGAAAGTTCTCCTTGTAGCGGGAGTCTAAAAGTGTCACCAACCAGTAATTACAGTCACCCAACATTTTGACAACGCGAGGGTCACGGTTAAGGCAGCGTAACATAAAGTCAGCCATGCATGCCAGACTGGTAACGGGCAAGATTTCCGTGTCCTCACCAAGATGACGACTGACCATGCTCTCCTCCTCCTCCTCCCCCACCCCCCTGTCCTCAGGCTATCCACGCTGAACCGATGGTATGTCCGTTGTACAGGTACTACCGTCTACAGCGCATCATACCAGCTCCTGTTCTTCCTCCTCTCTCTCATTGTCCCCAATGCACGTTAGGATGAGATGAGGCTTGGCTGTGTGTAATTGCCCGCTATGGCTTCTTGATCCATCTCATCATACTCTGGCTGCAATGCCTCCTCTTTAATTCTCTGCAGAGAGAATTGCAAAATACAGACAAGTGGGATGCTGACGCTAATGATGGTGTCATCGCCACTCACCATCTTGGTGGACTCCTCAAAGTTTGTCAGGATGGTACATATGTCAGACATCCAGGTCCACTCCTGAGGTCTTATGTGTGGAGTCTGACCTGAATATCGACGGCCTTGTTGCAGCTGGTACTCCACAACTGCTCTCTTCTGCTCACAAATCCTTTGCAACATGTGGAGGGTAGAGTTCCAATGTTCCATCACACACCAGTCGGTGTGCCGGAAGCTGCAAACGCTGCAGCAACACAGCAAGGGCGGCGGAAGCTGTAGCCGAGTTCCGAAAATGAGCTGACAGGTGGCGTACTTTGACGAGCAGATCTGGCAACTCGGGGTATGATTTAAGAAATCGCTGAACCACGAGGTTAAGCACATGAGCCAGGCATGGTACGTGTGTGATCTCGCCTCGCCTCAGAGCCGCCACCAGGTTACAGCCATTGTCACACACGACCATGCCTGGATGTAGGTTCAGCGATCTCAGCCACAGATCTGCCTGCTCTTTCACAGCTGTCCACAACTCACAAGCAGTGTGAGGTTTATCACCTAAGCTTATGAGTTTCAGCACAGCCTGTTGCCGCTTGGCTGAGGCAGTACTGCAGTGCTTCCAGCTTGTAACTGATGTGGTGATATCTGAGATGGAGGCTGAACATGAGGAGGAGGAGGAGGATGATGCGCAGGAGCTGTACACTGTGGGGGCAACTCTGACAGACATAGGGCCCGTAATCCTCGGTGTGGGGAGGATGTGTTCCGTCCCAAGGTTCGACTGGGTCATGGCTTCCACTATATTTACCCATTGTTCCGTCAGGGAGATGTACCGTCCCTGGCCACAAGCACTTGTCCAAGTGTCCGTTCTCGGGTGGACTCTCCCAGTAACTGTGTTGTTGAGGGCACGGCAGATGTTTTGGGTTACGTGCTTGTGTAGTGCGGGGATGGCACACCGGGCAAAATAGTGTCGGCTGGGGACCGAGTACCGAGGGATGGCCACCGCCATAAGGTTGCGGAAGGATTCTGTCTCCACCAGCCTAAAAGGCAGCATTTCCAACGCAAGCAGTCGTGAAATGTGCAAATTTAGGACTGTGGCCTGTGGGGCGTTTGGCTGCGAATTTGCGCTTTCGTTCAAATGTCTGGGATATGGACAATTGAACGCTGCGGTGGGACGTGGACGTGGACGTTGATGCTGTTTCTTGAGAAACTGCCATAACAAGTGAAGACTAAGAAGAGGGGGCATCTTTGCATGCAGTATGGACAGGGGATTGCCTTGCACGCACAACAGGGGGTTCTCTTACACGCACAACAGAGGAAGAATCAGTGGTGATACCCACTGACACTGGTCGTGGACCCTGGGATTCACCCCACAAAGTCGGGTGCTTTGCTGACATGTGCCTGATCATGCTGGTGGTGGTCAGGCTGGTAGTTTTGTCACCCCTGCTGATGCTGGCCTGGCAGGTGGTACAAATGGCCTTTTTGGGGTTATTAACAGAGTCTTAAAAAAATTTCAGACTCTGGAAGACCTACCGGTTGTACTGGCAACGTTCCTCGTGTTGGTGTTACAGGGAATGGTTGCCCGCCTTCTGTCTGCGGCCACCACACTGCTTCTTCCTTCCTGTTGGGGTACTCTGTCTCCCTCCCCCTGTGTGCTGCTTGCCTCGCTCTGCGTGTCCTCCTGCCACGTTGGGTCAGTTACTAGATCATCCACCACCTCCTCCTCTTCCACTTCCGCACCACGGTCCTCCTCCTCACTTCCTGGCAATTGTGTTTCGTCATCGTCCACCTCTTGTGACAAATTGCCAGCGTCGCCTTCCTGTGGCCGTGGCTGTTCAAATATTTGGCCATCGCTACATGGGATCTCCTCTTTCACCACTTCAAGCGGAGCAGGCGAGGGGCCCAAATATGGAAATGGACCAGTGAACAGCTCTTCAGAGTGTCCAAGTGTGGGATTTAGTTGCTGTCTGAGGACACTCGGCATGGTGGAAGGAAGGAGCATCAGGGTGAGGAGGAGTATGCGGTCGAGACTCACGGCTACTAAGACTTGATCGTGTGGAAGACAGACTGGAGATGGTGGTGCCAGGGTGACTGGAAGTATTATCTGCTATCCAATTAATAATCTGTTCACACTGATCAGTTGGCAAAAGTGTTGTTGTTGTGTGCTTCCCTAGTAATTCGGTCAAGAACTGGAAGCGAGAAGATGTGGCTGTTGGTTGTGGCACATTTTCACCTTGGCCACGGCCCCGTCCTCTGCACGCACCATCACCAGAACGTCCAGTTCGACGTCCTTTGCCACGCGCCTTGCCCATTGTAAATGAAGTATACTAGCTTACGCTCGCACTATCAATGGCAAAAGGGTAATAAAAAGGAGATTAGAACAGTGGAAGAGGAAAACCGCAGTTCTATTTCTCTGGCCTACACCAGAATCTTTTAAACAGATATATTTGTGTCTGAACAGTCAGCGAGACACCCAAACTGTTTTTTTTTATGTAAAAAAGGCAAAAAGGTGGATTACACCCAGATTTGAACCATGGAAGAGGAAAACCACAGTTCTATTTCTCTGGCCTACACCAGAATCTTTTAAACAGATATATTTGTGTCTGAACAGTCAGCGAGACACTCAAACTGTTTTTTTTATGTAAAAAAGGCAAAAAGGTGGATTACACCCAGATTTGAACCGTGGAAGAGGAAAACCACAGTTCTAGTTATCTGGCCTTCACCAGAATATTTTAAACAGATATATTTGTGCCTGAACAGTCAGCGAGACACTCAAACTGTTTTTTATTATGGAAAAAAGGCAAAAAAGTGGATAATTCATAGATTTGAACCGTGGAACTGCAAAACCACAGTTCTAGCTATCTGGCCGAAACCAGACTCTTTTAAACAGATATATTTGTGTCTGAACACTCACAGACACACTCAATTTTTTTTTTGTGGGGAAAAAATACCAAAAGGTTAATAAGACGGGTATTTGTACAGTCTGAGTGAGGAAAAAAAAAAAAAAAGAGGATTTAGATAAAAAAAAAATAATTTTTCCTGGCCCCTGAGACCTGGGGCTAAGTCTAGCAATTTGAGCAACAGCAGCACACAGGACTGTAATGCAGTGTTTGTTGGTATAACCACTACGTCTCCTATACAGCCTGCCTGCCTGCCTGATATCTGGGATGAATATTAGTCCTCAGAAGGACTGTTTGATTTTGCAAGCTTTAGAGACTCTACACTACCTATTTCGCAGTATAAATCTCTCCCTAGCTCAGCAGCACTCTCCCTACACTGTCTGATCCGGAGTGACTGTGTCCAAGATGGCGGCACCCGGTTTTAAATACTCAAGGTGACGCTGTGCGGCCAGCCAATCACTGTAATGCCCACAACCAACAAGGCTGCGGCATTACAGTGACTGGCTGGCAATCCCTGCATGTTCATTGGCTCTGTAAAGAGCGCCAAACATGCAGGGCGGAGACCCGAGCTCCCGCCCGAGTAACCCGAAAATGCTCGGTGCTCGCCGAACATCCCGAGTAGTGAGATGCTCGTGCAAGTACCGAGCAGTGTTGAGCATGCTCGCTCAACACTAATCATGATCCCTGACCCTTAAATTCTGAATAATGGCTTGAAAGGACAAATGTGAACTATAAAAAAGGAGTATCTGCGTCTTTTCGGGGAGACTCTATATGATGTTAGCCTAAGGGACCACAGTCTGGCTGGAAAAATACAGATCTGCTCCATTGACCATTGCTGAAATTCAGAGACGATTTGAAAAATCCAGGTTGGGACAATCAGGTCACCTGGCCACATATCTCACGACTCTAATTCAAGCGGGCCAGCGGAAGGGTGAGAATCTGTAATTTGTACCATCTGATGTATTTGCTGGGACTGTTCTATATGTTATTGATTGCTGGTGGTTCAATAAATTATTGCCACACTGTTTACCATCACTCTGTGTTGTCTTAGAGTTCTGCCCACGGTAAAAGAGATCGGGCATTCAATGATATGAGCCCTGGTCTAAAGATAGCTGGGCCAGCAGACAAGAGCACCCACTGACCCCCGTGATTATCTACTGCAGAATAATATAATATACAGCTCACCTACTGCAGAATATTATAATATACAGCTCACCTGCTGCAGAATAATATAATATACAACTCATCTACTGCAGAATATTATAATATACAACTCATCTACTGCAGAATATTATAATATACAGCTCATCTTCTGCAGAATATTATAATATACAGCTCATCTACTGCAGAATATTATATATACAGCTCACCTACTGCAGAATATTATAATATACAGCTCACCTACTGCAGAATATTATAATATACAGCTCATCTACTGCAGAATATTATAATATACAGCTCATCTACTACAGAATATTATATATACAGCTCATCTACTGTAGAATATTATAATATACAGCTCATCTTCTGCAGAATATTATATATACAGCTCACCTGCTGCAGAATATTATATATACAGCTTATCTACTGCAGAATAATATAATATACAGCTCACCTGCTGCAGAATATTATAATATACAGCTCATCTACTGCAGAATAATATAATATACAACTCATCTACTGCAGAATATTATAATATACAGCTCATCTACTGCAGAATATTATATATACAGCTCATCTACTGCAGAATATTATAATATACAGCTCACCTGCTGCAGAATATTATAATATACAGCTCATCTACTGCAGAATATTATATATACAGCTCATCTACTACAGAATAATATAATATACAGCTCATCTACTGCAGAATATTATAATATACAGCTCATCTGCTGCAGAATATTATAATATACAGCTCATCTACTGCAGAATATTATAATATACAGCTCATCTACTGCAGAATATTATAATATACAGCTCACCTGCTGCAGAATATTATAATATACAGCTCATCTGCTGCAGAATATTATAATATACAGCTCATCTACTGCAGAATATTATATATACAGCTCATCTACTACAGAATAATATAATATACAGCTCATCTACTGCAGAATATTATAATATACAGCTCATCTGCTGCAGAATATTATAATATACAGCTCATCTACTGCAGAATATTATAATATACAGCTCATCTACTGCAGAATATTATAATATACAGCTCACCTGCTGCAGAATATTATAATATACAGCGCATCTACTGCAGAATATTATAATATACAGCTCACCTGCTGCAGAATATTATAATATACAGCTCATCTACTGTAGAATATTATAATATACAGCTCATCTGCTGCAGAATATTATAATATACAGCTCACCTGCTGCAGAATATTATAATATACAGCTCATCTGCTGCAGAATATTATAATATACAGCTCATCTACTGTAGAATATTATAATATACAGCTCATCTGCTGCAGAATATTATAATATACAGCTCATCTACTGCAGAATATTATAATATACAGCTCATCTACTGCAGAATATTATAATATACAGCTCATCTTCTGCAGAATATTATAATATACAGCTCATCTACTGCAGAATATTATAATATACAGCTCACCTGCTGCAGAATATTATAATATACAGCTCATCTACTGCAGAATATTATAATATACAGCTCATCTTCTGCAGAATATTATAATATACAGCTCACCTGCTGCAGAATATTATAATATACAGCTCATCTACTGCAGAATAATATAATATACAGCTCACCTGCTGCAGAATATTATAATATACAGCTCATCTACTGCAGAATATTATAATATACAGCTCATCTACTGCAGAATATTATAATATACAGCTCATCTTCTGCAGAATATTATAATATACAGCTCATCTACTGCAAAATATTATAATATACAGCTCATCTTCTGCAGAATATTATATATACAACTCATCTACTGCAGAATATTATAATAGACAACTCATCTACTGCAGAATAATATAATATACAGCTCACCTGCTGCAGAATATTATATATACAGCTCATCTTCTGCAGAATATTATAATATACATCTCATCTACTGCAGAATATTATAATATACAGCTCATCTACTGCAGACTATTATAATATACAGCTCACCTGCTGCAGAATATTATAATATACAGCTCATTTACTGCAGAATATTATAATATACAGCTCATCTACTGCAGAATATTATTATATACAGCTCACGTGCTGCAGAATATTATAATATACAGCTCATCTACTGCAGAATATTATAATATACAGCTCACCTGCTGCAGAATATTATAATATACAGCTCATCTACCGCAGAATATTATATATACAGCTCATCTACTGCAGAATATTATAATATACAGCTTATCTGCTGCAGAATATTATAATATACAGCTTATCTACTGCGAATATTATAATATACAGCTCACCTGCTGCAGAATATTATAATATACAGCTCATCTGCTGCAGAATATTATAATATACAGCTTATCTACTGCAGAATATTATAATATACAGCTCATCTACTGCAGAATATTATAATATACAGCTCATCTACTGCAGAATATTATATATACAGCTCACCTGCTGCAGAATAATATAATATACAGCTCACCTGCTGCAGAATATTATAATATCCATCTCATCTACTGCAGAATATTATAATAAACAGCTCACCTGCTGCAGAATATTATAATATACAGCTCATCTACTGCAGAATATTATATATACAGCTCACCTGCTGCAGAATATTATATATACAGCTCATCTACTGCAGAATATTATAATATACAGCTCATCTACTGCAGAATATTATATATACAGCTCATCTGCTGCAGAATATTATATATACAGCTCATCTACTGCAGAATATTATAATATACAGCTCATCTACTGCAGAATATTATAATATACAACTCATCTACTGCAGAATATTATAATATACAGCTCATCTACTGCAGAATATTATATATACAGCTCATCTACTGCAGAATATTATATATACAGCTCATCTACTGCAGAATATTATATATACAGCTCATCTTCTGCAGAATATTATAATATACAGCTCATCTACTGCAGAATATTATAATATACAGCTCATCTTCTGCAGAATATTATAATATACAGCTCATCTCGTGCAGAATATTATATATACAGATCATCTACTACAGAATATTATAATATACAACTCATCTACTGCAGAATATTATAATATACAGCTCATATTCTGCAGAATATTATAATATACAGCTCATCTACTGCAGAATATTATATATACAGCTCATCTTCTGCAGAATATTGTAATATACAGCTCACCTGCTGCAGAATATTATAATATACAGCTCATCTACTGCCAAATATTATAATATACAGCTCATCTACTGCAGAATATTATAATATACAGCTCATCTACTACAGAATATTATAATATACAGCTCATCTACTACAGAATATTATATATACAGCTCACCTGCTGCAGAATATTATAATATACAGCTCATCTACTGCAGAATATTATATATACAGCTCATCTGCTGCAGAATATTATAATGTACAGCTCATCTACTGCAGAATATTATAATATACAGCTCATCTACTGCAGAATATTATAATATACAGCTCATCTACTGCAGAATATTATATATACAGCTCATCTACTGCAGAATATTATAATATACAGCTCATCTACTGCAGAATATTATAATATACAGCTCATCTACTGCAGAATATTATATATACAGCTCATCTTCTGCAGAATATTATAATATACAGCTCATCTTCTGCAGAATATTATAATATACAGCTCATCTACTGCAGAATATTATAATATACAGCTCAATTACTGCAGAATATTATAATATACAGCTCACCTGCTGCAGAATATTATAATGTACAGCTCATCTACTGCAGAATATTATAATGTACAGCTCATCTACTGCAGAATATTATAATATACAGCTCATCTTCTGCAGAATATTATAATATACTGCTCATCTACTACAGAATATTATAATATACAGCTTATCTACTGCAGAATATTATAATATACAGCTCATCTACTACAGAATATTATAATATACAGCTCACCTGCTGCAGAATATTATAATATACAGCTCACCTGCTGCAGAATATTATAATATACAGCTCATCTGCTGCAGAATATTATAATATACAGCTCATCTACTACAGAATATTATATATACAGCTTATCTACTGCAGAATATTATAATATACAGCTCATCTACTGCAGAATATTATATATACAGCTCATCTACTGCAGAATATTATAATATACAGCTCACCTGCTGCAGAATATTATAATATACAGCTCATTTACTGCAGAATATTATAGATACAGCTCATCTACTGCAAAATATTATATATACAGCTCATCTACTACAGAATATTATAATATACAGCTGCAGAAGATGAGCTGTATATTACAATATTCTGTAGTATTGAGCTGTATATTATAATATTCTGCAGTAGATGAGCTGTATATTATAATATTTTGCAGTAGATGAGCTGTATATTATAATATTCTGCAGTAGATGAGTTGTATATTATAATATTATGCAGTAGATGAGCTGTATATATAATATTCTGCAGTAGATGAGCTGTATATTATAATATTCTGCAGAAGATGAGCTGTATATTATAATATTCTGCAGTAGATGAGCTGTATATATAATATTCTGCAGCAGATGAGCTGTATATATAATATTCTGCAGTAGATGAGCTGTATATTATAATATTCTGCAGCAGGTGAGCTGTATATTATAATATTCTGCAGTAGATGAGCTGTATATTATAATATTCTGCAGTAGATGAGCTGTATATTATAATATTCTGCAGTAGATGAGCTGTATCTATAATATTCTGCAGCAGGTGAGCTGTATATTATAATATTCTGCAGTAGATGAGCTGTATATTATAATATTCTGCAGCAGGTGAGCTGTATATTATAATATTCTGCAGTAGATGAGCTGTATATATAATATTCTGCAGCAGGTGAGCTGTATATTATAATATTCTGCAGTAGATGAGCTGTATCTATAATATTCTGCAGTAGATGAGCTGTATATATAATATTCTGCAGTAGATGAGCTGTATATTATATTATTCTGCAGAAGATGAGCTGTATATTATAATATTCTGCAGTAGATGAGCTGTATATTATAATATTCTGCAGCAGGTGAGCTGTATATTATAATATTCTGCAGTAGATGACCTGTATATTATAATATTCTGCAGTAGATGAGCTGTATATTATAATATTCTGCAGCAGGTGACCTGTATATTATAATATTCTGCAGTAGATGAGCTATATATTATAATATTCTGCAGTAGATGAGCTGTATATATAATATTCTGCAGTAGATGAGCTGTATATTATAATATTCTGCAGAAGATGAGCTGTATATATAATATTCTGCAGCAGGTGAGCTGTATATTATAATATTCTGTAGTAGATGAGCTGTATATTATAATATTCTGCAGTAGATGAGCTGTATATATAATATTCTGCAGTAGATGAGCTGTATATTATAATATTCTGTAGTAGATGAGATGTTTATTATAATATTCTGCAGTAGATGAGCTGTACATTATAATATTCTGCAGTAGATGAGCTGTACATTATAATATTCTGCAGCAGGTGAGCTGTATATTATAATATTCTGCAGTAGATGAGCTGTACATTATAATATTCTGCAGCAGGTGAGCTGTATATTATAATATTCTGCAGTAGATGAGCTGTATATTATAATATTCTGCAGTAGATGAGCTGTATATATAATATTCTGCAGCAGATGAGCTGTATATTATAATATTCTGCAGTAGATGAGCTGTATATTATAATATTCTGTAGTAGATGAGCTGTATATATAATATTCTGCAGTAGATGAGCTGTATATATAATATTCTGCAGCAGGTGAGCTGTATATTATAATATTCTGCAGTAGATGAGCTGTACATTATAATATTCTGCAGCAGATGAGCTGTATATATAATATTCTGCAGTAGATGAGCTGTATATTATAATATTCTGCAGTAGATGAGCTGTATATTATAATATTCTGCAGTAGATGAGCTGTATATATAATATTCTGCAGCAGGTGAGCTGTATATTATAATATTCTGCAGTAGATGAGCTGTATATATAATATTCTGCAGTAGATGAGCTGTATATTATAATATTCTGCAGAAGATGAGCTGTATATTATAATATTCTGCAGTAGATGAGCTGTACATTATAATATTCTGCAGCAGATGAGCTGTATATATAATATTCTGCAGTAGATGAGCTGTATATTATAATATTCTGCAGTAGATGAGCTGTATATTATAATATTCTGCAGTAGATGAGCTGTATATATAATATTCTGCAGCAGGTGAGCTGTATATTATAATATTCTGCAGTAGATGAGCTGTATATATAATATTCTGCAGTAGATGAGCTGTATATTATAATATTCTGCAGAAGATGAGCTGTATATTATAATATTCTGCAGTAGATGAGCTGTATATATAATATTCTGCAGCAGATGAGCTGTATATATAATATTCTGCAGTAGATGAGCTGTATATTATAATATTCTGTAGTAGATGAGCTGTATATTATAATATTCTGCAGCAGGTGAGCTGTATATTATAATATTCTGCAGTAGATGAGCTGTATATTATAATATTCTGCAGTAGATGAGCTGTATATATAATATTCTGCAGCAGGTGAGCTGTATATTATAATATTCTGCAGTAGATGAGCTGTATCTATAATATTCTGCAGTAGATGAGCTGTATATATAATATTCTGCAGTAGATGAGCTGTATATTATATTATTCTGCAGAAGATGAGCTGTATATTATAATATTCTGCAGTAGATGAGCTGTATATTATAATATTCTGCAGCAGGTGAGCTGTATATTATAATATTCTGCAGTAGATGACCTGTATATTATAATATTCTGCAGTAGATGAGCTGTATATTATAATATTCTGCAGCAGGTGACCTGTATATTATAATATTCTGCAGTAGATGAGCTATATATTATAATATTCTGCAGTAGATGAGCTGTATATATAATATTCTGCAGTAGATGAGCTGTATATTATAATATTCTGCAGAAGATGAGCTGTATATATAATATTCTGCAGCAGGTGAGCTGTATATTATAATATTCTGTAGAAGATGAGCTGTATATTATAATATTCTGCAGTAGATGAGCTGTATATTATAATATTCTGTAGTAGATGAGATGTTTATTATAATATTCTGCAGTAGATGAGCTGTACATTATAATATTCTGCAGCAGGTGAGCTGTATATTATAATATTCTGCAGTAGATGAGCTGTATATATAATATTCTGCAGTAGATGAGCTGTATATTATAATATTCTGCAGAAGATGAGCTGTATATTATAATATTCTGCAGTAGATGAGCTGTATATATAATATTCTGCAGCAGATGAGCTGTATATATAATATTCTGCAGTAGATGAGCTGTATATTATAATATTCTGTAGTAGATGAGCTGTATATTATAATATTCTGCAGCAGGTGAGCTGTATATTATAATATTCTGCAGTAGATGAGCTGTATATTATAATATTCTGCAGTAGATGAGCTGTATATATAATATTCTGCAGCAGGTGAGCTGTATATTATAATATTCTGCAGTAGATGAGCTGTATCTATAATATTCTGCAGTAGATGAGCTGTATATATAATATTCTGCAGTAGATGAGCTGTATATTATATTATTCTGCAGAAGATGAGCTGTATATTATAATATTCTGCAGTAGATGAGCTGTATATTATAATATTCTGCAGCAGGTGAGCTGTATATTATAATATTCTGCAGTAGATGACCTGTATATTATAATATTCTGCAGTAGATGAGCTGTATATTATAATATTCTGCAGCAGGTGACCTGTATATTATAATATTCTGCAGTAGATGAGCTATATATTATAATATTCTGCAGTAGATGAGCTGTATATATAATATTCTGCAGTAGATGAGCTGTATATTATAATATTCTGCAGAAGATGAGCTGTATATATAATATTCTGCAGCAGGTGAGCTGTATATTATAATATTCTGTAGAAGATGAGCTGTATATTATAATATTCTGCAGTAGATGAGCTGTATATTATAATATTCTGTAGTAGATGAGATGTTTATTATAATATTCTGCAGTAGATGAGCTGTACATTATAATATTCTGCAGCAGGTGAGCTGTATATTATAATATTCTGCAGTAGATGAGCTGTACATTATAATATTCTGCAGCAGGTGAGCTGTATATTATAATATTCTGCAGTAGATGAGCTGTATATTATAATATTCTGCAGTAGATGAGCTGTATATTATAATATTCTGCAGTAGATGAGCTGTATATTATAATATTCTGCAGAAGATGAGCTGTATATATAATATTCTGCAGTAGATGAGTTGTATATTATAATATTCTGCAGTAGATGAGCTGTATATTATAATATTCTGCAGTAGATGAGCTGTATATTATATTATTCTGTAGTAGATGAGATGTTTATTATAATATTCTGCAGTAGATGAGCTGTATATTATATTATTCTGTAGTAGATGAGCTGTATATTATATTATTCTGTAGTAGATGAGATGTTTATTATAATATTCTGCAGTAGATGAGCTGTATATTATATTATTCTGTAGTAGATGAGATGTTTATTATAATATTCTGCAGTAGATGAGCTGTATATTATAATATTCTGCAGCAGGTGAGCTGTATATTATAATATTCTGCAGAAGATGAGCTGTATATTATAATATTCTGCAGCGGAGGACAGAGCAGAGGACGGAGCGGAGGACGGAGCGGAGGACGGAGCGGAGGGCGGAGGGGAGGACGGAGGGGAGTGCGGAGGACGGAGCGGAGGACGGAGGGGAGGACGGAGCGGAGGACGGAGCGGAGGACGGAGCAGAGGGCGGAGGGGAGGGCGGAGCGGAGGACGGAGGGGAGGACGGAGGGGAGGACGGAGAGGAGGACGGAGCGGAGGACGGAGGGGAGGACGGAGGGGAGGACGGAGGGGAGGACGGAGCGGAGGTCGGAGCGGAGGACGAAGCGGAGGTCGGAGCGGAGGACGGAGGGGAGGGCAGAAGCGGAGGACGGAGGGGAGGACGGAGAGGAGGACTGAGAATAACCACAAGAGCCCAGCAGGGACACAGGAAACCCCGTGCTTTTATGTATCTTGGAGCCTACAGATTTACGTTACATAAGATAAATCAGATGAGACCCCCCAGGGATGAAATCCTATAACCCCCCCCCCCCTATAAAGCGCAGCCAAGCTCCTCCCCTGTACAGTGATAACAGGACTATTATAGCGCTATTACAGGCGAGTAGGTGACGTGTCTCCAGCCAATAAGAGCGGCCCGTCCATTATCCAATCAGATTACAGAGGTGCCGGGGCAGCGACCAATCAGGACGCGCTGATGACAGTTCTGGATCGGCGGTCCCGGCTTCCCGTCCGTGCTCTTTATCGGTGCCCGCTCCGCTCTCAGGAGCGGCTGTCAGGCGGTGTCTAGTAACCGTCTGTGAATACGTTCCCGGCTTCCCTGCCTGTTACGCTGCTGGTGGAGGGCGGTTTGTGTTAGGCTATGTGCACACGATGCGTATTTCATGCGTATTTTGTGCGGAAAATTCCGCAGCGTAAACGCATGAATTACGCATGTTAGCCTTCTGCCATGGTCCCCTATGGCATTCCGCAATTGTAATGCCCACGATGCGGAATTTTCCGCAGCGTTTTGTTGTGCGGAAAATTCCGCAGCATGTCAATTCTTTGTGCGTTTACGCATGCGGAATTGCCATCTACAATGCAGTAGAAAACGCAAGGCAATTCCGCATGTGCAAAACGCGCGAATTACGCGCGAAAAACGCATGTCAAATTCCGCATGCGTTTTCCAGGAAAAAGGACATGCGGAAATGAAGCGGAAATTTCCGCTTCAAATACGCATCGTGTGCACTTAGCCTTATGGCGTCTTATTACCTCTGTTACATGACAAGCGCTGGCTTGTCAGCTGCCGTGAGACTACAACTCCCAGCATGCCCGCCTATGTCCTGATGGTGCTGGTGTGCCGGGAGCTGTAATGTCGCCATGTTGGCTCTCCTGTGGCTTACTCTAGTCTTGCGCTGCCGCTAGACACCAGTAGGGGGAGCCCTGCGCATAGGATTTCATATATGGGCTCTATAACACAAGTCTGTTCCCCGGGCTCCCCCTGGTGGTGGATGCAGGTATAGCATGGGGCTGAATGATGAGCTGCTCTTCGCCCGGCTTCTGTAGTTAGACAGAAACCTCCCTACTAATTCTCTGGGGTTTCCTCTTCTCCTTGTCTCTACAGTCTGTTGTAGTGCAGATGAATCATGTACTGCTGAATACATGGACCTGATCCATGAAGACTAGTGATGAGCGAGCATGCTCTCTACTGCTCGGTGCTCTCCCCAGCATCTCACTGCTCGAGATGCTCCACGCTCGCCGAGTATTTCCGGGGTTGCTCGGCGGGAGCTCGAGTCCCCTCCCTGCGTGTTTGTTGCTCTTTACCGAGCTAATGAACATGCAGGGATTGCCTGTCACTCATTGTAATGCCGCAGCCATGTTGGTTGTGGCATTACAGTGATTGGCTGGCCGCACAGAGTCATCAGGTCTATATCAGACCTGGGGCCGCTGTGCTCGTCAGTCACTCCGGAATCAGACAGTGGAGGGAGAGCAGGTAGATCTGTGGCTCACACCGCCGAGCCTAAAGCCAGGCATGGTCGTGTGTGACAATGGCCGGACCCTGGTGGCAGCTGTGAGGCGAGCTCACACACGTACCATGCCTGGCCCATGTGCTTAACCTCGTGGTTCAGCGCTGTCTCAAATCCTACCTGGAGCTGCCGGATCTGCTTGTTAAAGTACGCCGCCTGTGTGCCCATTTTAGAAAATCACCTACAGCTTCCGCCGCCCTTGCCGTGTTTCAGCAGCGTTTGCAGCTTCCGGCCCATAGACTGGTGTGTGATGTCCCTACGCGTTGGAACTCTACACTGCAGATGTTGGGAAGGATTTGTGAGCAGAAGACGGCAGCTGTTGACTACCAGCATCAACAAGGCCGTCGGTATTCAGTTCAGACTCCACGTAACACCTCAGGAGTGGACATGGATGTCAGACATATCCCCCAAAACTTTGAGGACTCCACCAAGATGGTGAGTGGCGATGACGCCATAATTGGGCTATGTGCCCACGATGCAGAAATGAAGCAGAAAATTTCTGCATCATTTCTGCATCTCCCTGGCAGATTATGCATGCGTTTTTCCTGCCAAATACATGCGGATTTGAAGTGTTTTCACATGCGTTTCCGCATGCGGATTCACAAGCGCTTTCCAGGCGATTTTAGCATCACTTGGAAAGTGCTTGACAACTTGGTCACACTATATAAATCCATGCAACCAGCATGGATTTATATAGTGTGACTGTAAGAATGTTTAAAAATAAAAAAATAAACCTATACTTACCCTCCGATGGCCCGGCGTGTGTAGCTGCGCTCGCTTCTGTCTGCCAGGTGATCGCGGGACACTGCACTGAAGGGCCTGCGTTCACATGACTGTGACGTCACCGCAGGTCTTTCAGTCCTGCCCGCAAGCAAAGGGAAGGAGACCGGGGGCCGTCGGAAGGTGAATATAAACTTTATTTTTTATTTTATTCTTTTTTTTACAGGTACAATGGTACCCAGGTCTGGATGAGAGTCTCCTCTCTTCCAGAACTGGGTACCATCCGCACATTGAAACGCATATAATCCGTGAGTACAAATGTACTGACACGGATTATGTGCGTCTCAATGCAAGTCAATGGCGGCGATTACGACGCGCTTCCGCAAAATTAATGGACATGCTGCGGATTTTTGAGCGCAGCATAAATGCTGTGAAAACATCCGCAGCATGTGCATAGAACTTGCGGAATCCCCTTGGGGACCATGGGGGGCGGTTACCTAGCGTTTAACAAGCGTTTATGCTGCGGAAATTCCACAGCATATACGCTTGAAAAACGCTACGTGGGCACTTAGCCTTAGCGTCACCATCCTGCTTCTGTCTTCTGAAATGCTCTCTGCTCACAATAAAAGAGTATGCACTGCTGGCGGAGCACGATGAGATGGAGCAAGGAACCATACAGGGTGATTACACACAGCCCAGCCTCATCTCATCCCAATGTGGATTGGGTGACAATGAGGAAGAGGAGGAGTAAGAACAGGAACTAGTTTCCTGCGCTATAGATGGTACTATCTGCACTACTGTCATACCGTCTGTTCAGCGTGGATGGCCTGGGGACAGAGAGGAGGAGCGCATGGTCAGTGGTCCTATTGGTGAGGACACAGAAGGATTGCCTGTTAGCAGTCTGGCACGCATGGCTGAGTTTGTTACGCTGCCTTTCCCATGACCCTCGCGTTCTCAAAATTTTGGGTGACCGTCATTACTGGTTGGTGACACTTCTAGACCCACGCTACAAGTAGAACTTTCTATCTCTTATTCCTGAGGCGGACAGGTCTACAAAAATGGGGCAGTACCAGAAGGCCCTTGTTGCGGAACTATTAAAAATCTGAAAACGCTGGTGGCAGAGGTCACAGTTCGTTGGACAACCAAGGAGCAGAGGCGAGAGACACAACTCCAATCCAGCAGAGGCAGTGGAACACTGTCCAAGTTCTGGGAGAATTTTCTCTGCCCCTCCCAGGCCCTGAGGCTCGGGGTACTCTCACAAGGAGAGCAAAGTTTGGGAAGATTCTGAGGGAGTACCTTGCCGACCGTACCAACGTCCTCTGTAATTCCTCTGTGCCTTATAATTGTTTGGTGTCCAAGCTGGATACGTGGAATGAACTGGCTCTCTACGCCTTGGAGGTCCTGGCCTGCCCTGCCACTAGCGTTTTATCAGAGCGGGTTTTTAGTGACGTTGGTGGAATTATAACTGATAAGCACATCCACCTGTCAACTGAAAATGACAGGCTGACTCTGATAAAAATGAACAAGGGCTGGATTGGGCCAGACTTCTCAACACCACAGAATGAAAGCAGCGTAACATAAACTCAAATCCAGTGTCTTTTTTTTGGGAGGTGTATTCACATGCACCTTTTCACACCCACACATTGGTATAAGCTTCCTGATTTTGGTGGCTATTTGCTCTTGTCCTCCTCCTTCTCCTCATCATCCACCACCATATCACCAGGGTGACTGTGGTCCGTGATGCAACACCCACAAATTTTTTTAAAGGGTGTTTATGATGCCCGCAAAAAAATGTTTTTATATCGTATGTTATCTGTCAGGACCCTGTAATGGGTAATTGCTGCAGTGTAGACATGGCTGCTGATCGGTGCTGCTCATAGCACTATGGATCTGTGAGGACCATGTAATGGGTAACTGCTGCAGTGTAGACATGGCTGCTGATCGGTGCTGCTCATAGCACTATGGATCTGTCAGGTCCCTGTAATGGGTAATTGCTGCAGTGTAGACATGGCTGCTGATCAGTGCTGCTCCTAGCACTATGGATCTGTCAGGACCCTGTAATGGGTAATTGCTGCAGTGTAGACATGGCTGCTGATCAGTGATGCTCCTAGCACTATGGATCTGTCAGGACCCTGTAATGGGTAATTGCTGCAGTGTAGACATGGCTGCTGATCGGTGCTGCTCAAAGCACTATTGATCTGTCAGGACCCTGTAATGGGTAATTGCTGCAGTGTAGACATGGCTGCTGATCGGTGCTGCTCAAAGCACTATTGATCTGTCAGGACCCTGTAATGGGTAATTGCTGCAGTGCAGACATGGCGGCTGATCAGTGCTGGTCATAGCACTATTGATCTGTCAGGACCCTGTAATGGGTAATTGCTGCAGTGTAGACATGGCTGCTGATCGGTGCTGCTCATAGCACTATGGATCTGTCAGGTCCCTGTAATGGGTAATTGCTGCAGTGTAGACATGGCTCCTGATCAGTGCTGCTCATAGCACTATGGATCTGTCAGGACCCTGTAATGGGTAATTGCTGCAGTGTAGACATGTCTGCTGATCAGTGCTGCCCATAGCACTATGGATCTGTCAGGACTCTGTAATGGGCAATTGCTGCAGTGTAGACATGGCTACTGATCAGTGCTGCTCATAGCAGAATGGATCTGTCAGGTCCCTGTAATGGGTAATTGCTGCAGTGTAGACATGGCTGCTGATCAGTGCTGCTCATAGCAGAATGGATCTGTCAGGTCCCTGTAATGGGTAATTGCTGCAGTGTAGACATGGCAGCTGATCAGTGCTGCTCATAGCACTATGGATCTGTCAGGTCCCTGTAATGGGTAATTGCTGCAGTGTAGACATGACTGCTGATCAGTACTGCTCATAGCAGAATGGATCTGTCAGGACCCTGTAATGGGTAATTGCTGCAGTGTAGACATGGCTGCTGATCAGTGCTGCTCATAGCAGAATGGATCTGTCAGGACCCTGTAATGGGTTTTTGCTGCAGTGTAGACATGGCTGCTGAGCAGTGCTGGTCATAGCTCTATGGATCTGTCAGGTCCCTGTAATGGGTAATTGCTGCAGTGTAGACATGGCTGCTGATCAGTGCTGCTCATAGCTGAATGGATCTGTCAGGACCCTGTAATGGGTAATTGCTGCAGTGTAGACATGGCTGCTGGTCAGTGCTGCTCATAGCACTATGGATCTGTCAGGACCCTGTAATGGGTAATTGCTGCAGTGTAGACATGGCTGCTGATCAGTGCTTCTCATAGCACTATGGATCTGTCAGGTCCCTGTAATGGGTAATTGCTGCAGTGTAGACATGGCTGCTGATCAGTGCTGCTCATAACACTATGGATCTGTCAGGTCCCTGTAATGGGTAATTGCTGCAGTGTAGACATGACTGCTGATCAGTACTGCTCATAGCAGAATGGATCTGTCAGGACCCTGTAATGGGTAATTGCTGCAGTGTAGACATGGCTGCTGATCAGTGCTGCTCATAGCAGAATGGATCTGTCAGGACCCTGTAATGGGTAATTGCTGCAGTGTAGACATGGCTGCTGAGCAGTGCTGGTCATAGCTCTATGGATCTGTCAGGTCCCTGTAATGGGTAATTGCTGCAGTGTAGACATGGCTGCTGATCAGTGCTGCTCATAGCTGAATGGATCTGTCAGGACCCTGTAATGGGTAATTGCTGCAGTGTAGACATGGCTGCTGATCAGTGCTGCTCATAGCACTATGGATCTGTCAGGTCCCTGTAATAGGTAATTGCTGCAGTGTAGACATGGCTGCTGATCAGTGCTGCTCATAACACTATGGATCTGTCAGGACCATGTAATGGGTAATTGCTGCAGTGTAGACATGGCTGCTGATTGGTGCTGCTCATAGCACTGTGGATCTGTCAGGACCCTGTAATGGGTAATTGCTGCAGTGTAGACATGGCTGCTGATCAGTGCTGCTCATAACACTATGGATCTGTCAGGACCCTGTAATGGGTAATTGCTGCAGTGTAGACATGGCTGCTGATCAGTGCTGCTCATAGCACTATGGATCTGTCAGGTCCCTGTAATGAGTAATTGCTGCAGTGTAGACATGGCTGCTGATCAGTGCTGCTCATAACACTATGGATCTGTCAGGTCCCTGTAATGGGTAATTGCTGCAGTGTAGACATGGCTGCTGATCAGTGCTGCTCATAGCACTATGGATCTGTCAGGTCCCTGTAATGGGTAATTGCTGCAGTGTAGACATGGCTGCTGATCAGTGCTGCTCATAGCACTATGGATCTGTCAGGACCCTGTAATGGGTAATTGCTGCAGTGTAGACATGGCGGCTGATCAGTGCTGCTCATAGCTCTATGGATCTGTCAGGACCCTGTAATGGGTAATTGCTGCAGTGTAGACATGGCTGCTGAGCAGTGCTGCTCATAGCAGAATGGATCTGTCAGGACCCTGTAATGAGTAATTTCTGCAGTGTAGACATGGCTGCTGATCAGTGCTGCTCATAGCACTATGGATCTGTCAGGACCCTGTAATGGGTAATTGCTGCAGTGTAGACATGGCGGCTGATCAGTGCTGCTCATAGCACTATGGATCTGTCAGGTCCCTGTAATGGGTAATTGCTGCAGTGTAGACATGGCTGCTGATCAGTGCTGCTCATGGCTCTGTCCGGCTCCTGTAATGGGTTGTTGCTGTGGTTGGCGGCACAGTCCTCTATTTTCTGGTCCTGGCATCTGTAGGATGATAATCGCTATAACACTGGGCACCTGCTTACCAGGAATGGCTTCCTCTTCTGAGCTCACGCTATACTCCTCCTGACAAGGACCAGCATTATGAAGTGCTCCTCTAATATTCCTGAGTTGTGGTGTGAGGAGATTGTCCAGGGGTTGGTGAGGAGATCACTACTTGTTGGTGTGTTCTAAAATGAAACGTGGCTCATTCTTATATTTTGCCTGCAGAATCTGACTATAATGGCGACCGTGATCTACACTGACCAGGAGAACGGTGATGTTAATGCTGCGCTGTTGTCCAGAGATCGTGCACAACTATCAGGTGCCGGTAAGTGGTTTCTAAAGGTAACGGCCGATCTGGCCCCAATTCATCAAGGGGTTTAATAGATTTCTAGCAGAACTCTGACAAGTCAAAACTTTTATGCAACTAGATGTTAATTTTTATATATATATATATTTATTTATTTAAGCACTTTCACTCCAGCTCTGCCAAGTGGACGGAGCATGGTGAAGCCACCTGAGTCACAACTTTCCATAAATTAAGTGCACCCCATCACTATGGTGCGCCTCACCAGAAGTGTTAAGTGGAGTCCACCTCATAATAAACTTTGCTTTTACTTTTGCCCACCCATCTTTAAAGAATCTCTCCCATCAGTTTTTATTCTCTATATATTGCAGTCATCATATTATATAGCACTGTGTACTTACAATTGCTCATTTTGCCTTTCTACCCAGCTTATTGTCATTTACCTAATGGAAAAGAGATGTGATTAAAAACTGACTAGCTGAATCCTTCTAATCTCTATGTTAACACAAGGTGAACTTTTCCTGCATGAGTCATAAGTCCCTGCAGAGGAGGAGGGAGCAGCTGGGTCAGGAGGTGAAGAGGAGAATGATTTTTGCAGGGAAGAGGCTTCCTGTTTCTACATAGAAAAGAATTTACTAGGTAGAAAGGTAAAGTGAGCAATTGTTAGTACACAGTTCTTTATAATTACAATATATTAAGAGGATAAGCTCTGATGGGAGAGGTTCTTTAAGGCTGTCATGTATTGGGTAATGAGTTGGGGTGTCAGTCTCCATCAGTGCTGGCTGAACACTGACTATCCTGCTCAGATTACTACACATGGCGCTGCTCCTCCCTGTAGTATGGGCTACGCAGGACGGTGCCGAGGCTCCAGATTCTACCTGCACAGCGACAAGGTCCCAACACTTCTACCTCTATAACTTGCCTAATGCAGACGCAAACCTGCAGCCTTTCCACTGAGATCTTGTCGGCCTTCTACACTGCCATGGCTTTGTCTGCACAATGTAGCTTAAAGGGAATGTCCACTTCTTAAGCATCCTAGAAGTCTACAATATAAGGTCAGTATTCCACTAACCCTCTGCCTTATTTGGCTGCCATTGAAGGCAGTCAGCGAAATGGGTTCAATTTTCTATAGAAGTGGCAGAATTTAACCCCTTCCTGACCGTGTTATTTCCCGTCTCTGCATTTTTCTTATTCTTCTAAGAGCAGTAACTTTATGTTTCTGTCAATACAGCCATATGAGGGTTTTTGTTTTTATGCCGTTCACTGATCAGGTTAATTATTTTTATATTTTGATTGGACTTTTACAGAAGTAACGCCGATATGTTTTATTTTAAAATGGGTCATAGAGGGGCAGGGGTGATTTGAATGTTCAGATTATACTTTTTCCTTTTTGTCCCCTTAGGCTGTGTGCCCACGATGCGTTTTTTAAGCGTTTCCGCAGTGGCAAAAACACTGCAGAAACGCTTAAAAAACACATGGTAGAAGGCCTGCCATGTTCCCCAATGATAATCCGCATGTGCTGTGCACATGCTGCGGAAATTTCTGCTGCGGATTATCATTGCGGAAAAAAACGCAGCACTACCAATTATTTTGCGGAAGTGCTGCGTTTTCGCCGCCACTTACTTGCATTAGAACGCATGGATTACGCATCACTGTATATGTAGATGCGCAATCCACGCGTTCCAATGTGCGGATGGTTCCCAGGTATAGAGGAGAGGAGACTCTCCTCCGGACCCGGGTACTATAGAAACTGTGAAAAAAAGAATAAAATAAAAACTAAATATGATACTTACCTTCTGGCGGCCCCCGCTGCGCTCCTCCTCTCATGCCGGCAAATCGCGATGGACTGAAGGACCTGCGCTGATGTCATAGTCATGTGATGGGTCACGCGACGCTGACGTCGGCAGGTCCTTCAGTGCAGTGTACCGCGATCTGCCGGCAGTCAGCACCGAGTGAAGCAAGACTCTGGGGTCCATCGGAAGGTAAGTATAGATTTATTTTTTATTTTTTGACATTCTCTCGGGTCACACTATATAAATCCATGTCGTTTGCATGGATTTATATAGTGTGACCAAGTTGACAAGCACTTTCCAAGTGATGCTAAAATCGCTTGGAAAGCGCTTGACAACCCGCATGCGGAAATGCATGTTAAGAACTCTTCATTTCCGCATGTCCCTGGCAGGAAAATGCATGTACAATCCGCATGTACAATGCGCATGAACAATCCACATGCGTTTTTTCTGCCAGGGGAGATGCAGAAACGCTCAGGAAAAATACGGAGCATTTCTGCATGGTGGGCACATAGCCTTAGGGGACTTGAACATGCAATCATCTGATTTCTTGTTACGTACAGCAATACTGCAGTATATAGCCAGCATTCACAGATCTGTCATGACAGGCATGGGTCTTTTCAGCAGACTCCTGGCAGTGATGGCATCCCACGATCGTGTTACAGGGGCACAGATGGGCACATGGCATGACTCCCTTCTCAGTTCGCTGTTAATGCCGCTGTCCGTCTCTAACAGGTGGAGCTCTGCCCTACATGTGGCTATTAGAGGTTGATGATGGCTAAATATCATAGCTGGCATATGATGTAACTGCAAATCATGTTGGTAAGGGGTTAAAGTGCCACTCCAGTGGGTTTTTTTTGTTTCACTTTTAGTGTAGAAATGATTTTCAAGTATGTGCTCAGATTGGGCATGGGTGCTGGGATTACTAGTACACCTGACATCCAGGTGGGCATAATTCTGTTCCTTGTGTATTGGAAGACTCTGCCTCTGCTGCTTTGGTGTTGGCAATCTTTCAGTTTCTTGCCCATTGATGCTCGGGAACAGTCCTCAAAGTATCTATTTATCGGTCGACCATGACTGCACCACGAGAGAGGGAATCCGCCCACCAAGTACAAGAAACCTACAGGCTTAAAAGGGGCGGCACCTCTCGCCTCAGTTTGGTTTCCTGTCCTTGATGAAGGGAACCTGTGGCAGGCTTACCTGTTGAAGATGTGCAGATTCTGAAGAATCGAGCTGTCGAGCAGCGCCCACAGCCTGGGGTCGGCAGCTCCAGCATCGCTCTGCATCAGTGGTTGTGGAGCGGTGCCTATGTCTGGGGTTGGCAGCCCCAGCATCGAATGGGCGCTGGATGGCAGCAGGGGCTGTGCCCCTGTCTGGGGTTGGCAGCCCCAACATCATGCTGGTGCCAGATGGTAAGGGGGAGCTGCGCCCCTGTCTGGGGTGGGCCGCCCAGTGTCGTTCTGTCGCCAGGCAGCGGTGTCCCTGTGGGAAGTTGCAGCTTCAGTGCCGCATGATATGGCGGGGCCACACGCTTCCGGTCTCTCTATGTAGCCGGAGGCGTGGCATGATGCTGCTGTGCTCCCCGGTGGTCACGTGACCGGACCAGGAAGTTCCGGCCACATGTGTGCAGACTCCAAAGGGAGTGCTGCAATAGCCTCTACGGCCAGCAGGTGGCACGCCCAGTGGTAGAATTAGCAACCCTTAAATCCCTCTCCCTTAAAACAGCACTACTAATAGCTTTAACCTCTGCTAGGAGGATTGGTCACATTCAGGCTCTGTCTACGGCCTTACCATTTACTCAAATCCTGGATGATAGGCAGGATCAGGTTTAAGAATTACTCTATCTCCCTAAGGTAGCTACTCATTTCCATAGACTTCGGGAAGAAGTACTACCCTCCTTCTGTCCTAATCCGAGTAACCAGAAGGAAGCAGAGTTGCATATATTAGACGTAAGGAGTTGTGTGGTTAGGTACCTCTCGGTTACCAAAGACTTTAGGAAAGAGAGCTCATTGTTTATATCCTACCAAGGGGTTAGGAAAGTGTTTAAAGTCAAGGTCCCCGTAGCTAGATGGATGAGGGAGGCTATTTCTCTAGCTTATGCGTTTAGTGGCGAAGAAGTATCACAAGGGTTGAACGCTCACTCCACCCGGGCTGTCTATCTCCTGGGCAGAGAAGACGGGTGTCTCGATAGACATATGTAAGGCTGCTACCTGGTCTTCTCCCTCTACATTCTATAGGCACTATAGACTGGATATGGGTGTTTCATCTGACCTCACCTTTGGGAGAAGGGTGCTCCAAGCTGTGGACCCTCCCTAGACTTCTTAATCTCTACAATTCTCTCGTGATGCTGTCATGGTCGACCGATGGTCATAAGTTACTTACCGGTAACGGGATTTTTCTGAGACCATGACAGCACCCTTATATTTCCTCCCTTCATGTTTGTGGGAGCACTCTGTTTGTTAGAATTTCACACTTAATGGGTGGTGTATGAGTAATTTTGTGATTGTTTGCTATGTTTATCCTGGCAGTCCTCTCAATACTCTGTAATCCAGACTGAGGCGAGAAGTGGCACCCCTTGTTAAGCCTGTAGGTTTGCTGTCCTTGGTGGGCTGACCCCCCCCCCCCCCCATGGTGCTGTCATGGTCTCCGATAGATCCTGTTACCGGTAAGTAACTTGACTTTTTCCCTATAGGAAAGTCGCTTGTCAAAAGCCACCAGGACAAAGTGCGCAGTCCTGCATCAAGTGGGAAAACATCAAGAAAAGCTCTGGGAAATGTCAACAAGCAAGTAATGACCCAGAAGAACGGGCAGCCTCTGAAAGGAGACCGGAAAGTGCCAAAGCCTGCGCCCGCTGTTATACAGGTATAATGTATTACCGCAGCTCTGATCATACACCGCTCTTGTGTTCTGCCCTGTACTGATGTACAGACTTGTATCTACATAATCCGAAAATGCCACAGGAACATCTGCAAGAAGATCACATGGCATTTTCTACTATTACAAGTCCCATTATTATCTGTTGGATTAAAGTAGGCTAATATCTGGCTAATCTAGCTGTGTAATGTGTATGGGGGTCTCCTGGCTGCCCTAACAAATATTCAGTTCAAATACCCGCTCCTTGTTCTCTAGGCACAAATTGCTTAGAGGCAGCAGATTACCCTCCTCCCCACAGAACACATGAGAGCTCATCTGTATGTTGGGAGAGATGGCTGCTAGCCAAACAGTGTATGGCCAGGCCACAGCTATGCCACAGGGGCTTGGCTGACTCCTTTTCAGATCATATATGGGGAACCTAATGGCAAACACTGGATAAATGAAGCTTGTGACCTGGTTCCTGTTCCCCTCTAGGTTTCTGGCACTTCTGATAAGACAGATGAGCAGCAGTACCCCGACATTGAGAAGTTTGTTCCCTACAATCCTGCAGGTAACTCTTCCATACCTTGATGTACCTATTGCCTGCCATTAGCCACTTGCCTTTACATTTAATTTTGAGCATGAGAATCAATTCTAATACTTGCACCTGAAGCTGGATGGGGTTAGTGAATTTGTCACCAGGATTTTGCTGCCCCATCTGAGAGCAGCATGACTTAGGGGCAGAGACCCTGATTACAGTGATGGATCACTTGGTGCAGTTCAGAGTAACTGTGTCTGCTGCAGATCTACAAATGCTCTGAATGCTGGGCTCTGTATAACCCCACCCACATCACTGATTGGTAGCTTTCTGCCTATGCACAGTGTACAGAACTATCCATCCATTGTGGGGACAGGGTTGGACTACATGGCAGAAGCTTTACTAGTCATCTGGTGGCAGTCTCCTGCTTGTGGAGGATCTCTTATCAAAACTACAGCAGTCAGCCCAGAAAGCAACATGTCACTGGAATTGGGGATCTTTGTCCCCACGTTGTGCTGTTCTCAGATCAGGTGGCAATAAACCTGGTGACAGATTCCCTTTAAATGCAGTTTAGGGCCATCTCTGTTACACTCTTACTCTCTATTAGCTGCAATGTCCCATCTGCCTAATGCAGCCACAGATCTCATGGCTGCAGTATCCGGATCTTCAGAAACTCGCTGACATCGTGTCAGTTAATCCAATGAGTGTTTGCAGTGACAGCAATGTCTGTTAGCTGGGCTTCTGCTGCTGCTCAGTTGTGGAGGAGAGCAGACAGATGTCAGTGTGGTGTTCGGAGGTTCCTGGGGCCCCTGCAGGTGACATCAGGAGTGCCAGAGATCCAGAGTGTGGTCTTGGGCTCCACTATACAGGTGGGACTTTGCAGCTATTTGGGGGTGGGGAGAGGAGGGCACAACACTGACGTGTGCAGTGAAGGTGGTTAAAGTTCATTGATGCTAGATGACTCATTTTGTTGCATTGAGCCCATAGACAAACTAGGAATGCCAAAGAACCAATCAAGAACAACCGAACAAAATAGTCAAATTCTGCAAAAATAGGAAATTTAAAAAACCTATAATGAATACACGGTTAAGTAAGTGACACCGTAGAGACAGGCACTCACACCAATGTACATACAATAGTTAAAATAGAAAAATATAGAATAGATGTATACTACCAGGAGTAGTTCTAGAACGCCCGCCAGGGTTAGTACTGGAACCGCCCGCCAGGGTTAGTACTGGAACCGCCCGCCAGGGGTAGTACTGGGACCGCCCACTGGCGCCAGGGGTAGTACTGGGACCGCCCACTGGCGCCAGGGGTAGTACTTGGACCGCCCACTGGCGCCAGGGGTAGTACTGGGACCGCCCACTGGCGCCAAGGGTAGTACTGGGACCGCCCACTGGCGCCAAGGGTAGTACTGGGACCGCCCACTGGCGCCAGGGGTCGTACTGGAACCACCCACTGGCGCCAGGGGTCATACTGGAACCGCCCACTGGCGCCAGGGGTCGTACTGGAACCGCCCACTGGCGCCAGGGGTCGTACTGGAACCGCCCACTGGCGCCAGGGGTCGTACTGGAACCGCCCACTGGCGCCAGGGGTCGTACTGGAACCGCCCACTGGCGCCAGGGGTCGTACTGGAACCGCCCACTGGCGCCAGGGGTAGTACTGAAACCGCCCACTGGCGCCAGGGGTAGTACTGGAACCGCCCACTGGTGCCAGGGGTAGTATTGGAACCGCCCACTGGTGCCAGGGGTAGTATTGGAACCGCCCACTGGCGCCAGGGGTAGTATTGGAACCGCCCACTGGCGCCAGGGGTAGTACTGGAACCGCCCACTTGCGCCAGGGGTAGTTCTTGAACTACCCACCAGGAGCATACCAGGAACAGTACTAGAACCGCCCACGAGGACTTGCACGCTAGGAGTAATTCTAGAACCGCCCACCGGCACCAGGGGTTGTTCAGGAACCGCCCGCCAGGGGTAGATCTAGAACCGCCCTCCAGCACCAGGAGTAATTCTAGAACCGCCCACCATCACCAGGGGTTGTTCTGGAACCGCCCACCAGGGGTAGTTCTAGAACCGCCCACCAAAACTAGGGGTAGTTCTAGAACCAACCACCAGGAGTAATTCTAGAACCGCCCACCATCACCAGGGGTTGTTCAGGAACCGCCCGCCAGGGGTAGATCTAGAACCGCCCTCCAGCACCAGGAGTAATTCTTGAACCACCCACCATCACCAGGGGTTGTTCTGGAACCGCCCACCAGGGGTAGTTCTAGAACTGCCCACCAAAACTAGGGGTAGTTCTAGAACCAACCACCAGGAGTAATTCTAGAACCGCCCACTATCACCAGGGGTTGTTCAGGAACCACCCACCAGGGGTAGAACTAGAACCGCCCTCCAGCACCAGGAGTAATTCTAGAACCGCCCACCATCACCAGGGGTTGTTCTGGAACCGCCCACCAGGGGTAGTTCTAGAACCGCCCACCAAAACTAGGAGTAGTTCTAGAACCGCCCACCAGGTGCAGTACTAGAACTGCACACTAGGAGTAGTTCTAAAACCGCCCATCAGCACCAGGGGTTGTTCCAGAACCGCCCGCCAGGGGTTGTTCTAGAACCACCAGCACCAGGAGCAGTACTAGAACTGCCAACACCAGGAGCAGTACTAGAACTGCCAGCACCAGGAGCGGTACTAGAACTGCCAGCACCAGGAGCAGTACTAGAACTGCCAGCACCAGGAGCAGTACTAGAACTGCCAGCACCAGGAGCAGTACTAGAACTGCCAGCACCAGGAGCAGTACTACAGTAGAACCGGCAGCACCAGGAGCAGTACTAGAACCGCCATCACCAGGAGCAGTACTAGAACCGCCATCACCAGGAGCAGTACTAGAACCGCCATCACCAGGAGCAGTACTAGAACCGCCCCACCAGGAGCAGTACTAGAACCGCCAGCACCAGGAGCAGTACTAGACCCACCCCACCAGGAGCAGTACTAGACCCGCCATCACCAGGAGCGGTACTAGACTCGCCCCGCCAGGAGCGGTACTAGACCCGCCCCGCCAGGAGCGGTACTAGACCCGCCCCGCCAGGAGCGGTACTAGACCCGCCCCGCCAGGAGCGGTACTAGACCCGCCCCGCCAGGAGCTGTACTAGACCCGCCCCGCCAGGAGCTGTACTAGACCCGCCCCGCCAGGAGCAGTACTAGACCCGCCCCGCCAGGAGCAGGACTAGACCCGCCCAGCAGCAGGAGCAGGACTAGACCCGCCCAGCAGCAGGAGCAGGACTAGACCCGCCAGCACCAGGAGCAGGACTAGAACCGCCAGCACCAGGAGCAGTACTAGAACCGCCCCGCCAGGAGCAGAACTAGAACCGCCCCGCCAGGAGCAGTACTAGAACCGCCCCGCCAGGAGCAGTACTAGAACCGCCCCGCCAGGAGCAGTACTAGAACCGCCCCGCCAGGAGCAGTACTAGAACCGCCCCGCCAGGAGCAGTACTAGAACCGCCCCGCCAGGAGCAGTACTAGAACCGCCCCGCCAGGAGCAGTACTAGAACCTCCCCGCCAGGAGCAGTACTAGAACCCGCCCGCCACCCGCCCGTCAGCAGAGGGTAGTTTTTTGACCGCCCCACAGTCAGCAGAGGGTAGTTTTTTGACCGCCCCACAGTCAGCAGAGGGCAGTTTTTTGACCGCCCCACAGTCAGCAGAGGGCAGTTTTTTGACCGCCCCACAGTCAGCAGAGGGCAGTTTTTTGACCGCCCCACAGTCAGCAGAGGGCAGTTTTTTGACCGCCCCACAGTCAGCAGAGGGCAGTTTTTTGACCGCCCCACAGTCAGCAGAGGGCAGTTTTTTGACCGCCCCACAGTCAGCAGAGGGCAGTTTTTTGACCGCCCCACAGTCAGCAGAGGGCAGGTTTTTGACCGCCCCACAGTCAGCAGAGGGCAGTTTTTTGACCGCCCCACAGTCAGCAGAGAGCAGTTTTTTGACCGCCCCACAGTCAGCAGAGAGCAGTTTTTTGACCGCCCCACAGTCAGCAGAGGGGGTAGTTTTTTGACCGCCCCACAGTCAGCAGAGTGGGTAGTTTTTTGACCGCCCCACAGTCAGCAGAGGGGGTAGTTTTTTGACCGCCCCACAGTCAGCAGAGGGGGTAGTTTTTTGACCGCCCCACAGTCAGCAGAGGGGGTAGTTTTTTGACCGCCCCACAGTCAGCAGAGGGGATAGTTTTTTGACCGCCCCACAGTCAGCAGAGGGGGTAGTTTTTTGACCGCCCCACAGTCAGCAGAGGGGGTAGTTTTTTAACCGCCCCACAGTCAGCAGAGGGGGTAGTTTTTTGACCGCCCCACAGTCAGCAGAGGGGGTAGTTTTTTGACCGCCCCACAGTCAGCAGAGGGGGTAGTTTTTTGACCGCCCCACAGTCAGCAGAGGGGGTAGTTTTTTGACCGCCCCACAGTCAGCAGAGGGGGTAGTTTTTTGACCGCCCCACAGTCAGCAGAGGGGGTAGTTTTTTGACCGCCCCACAGTCAGCAGAGGGGGTAGTTTTTTGACCGCCCCACAGTCAGCAGAGGGGGTAGTTTTTTGACCGCCCCACAGTCAGCAGAGGGGGTAGTTTTTTGACCGCCCCACAGTCAGCAGAGGGGGTAGTTTTTTGACCGCCCCACAGTCAGCAGAGGGGGTAGTTTTTTGACCGCCCCACAGTCAGCAGAGGGCAGTTTTTTGACCGCCGCACAGTCTGCCGAGGGCAGTTTTTTGACCGCCCCACAGTCTGCCGAGGGCAGTTTTTTGACCGCCCCACAGTCTGCCGAGGGCAGTTTTTTGACCGCCCCACAGTCTGCCGAGGGCAGTTTTTTGACCGCCCCACAGTCAGCAGAGGGTAGTTTTATGACCGCCCCACAGTCACCAGAGGGTAGTTTTATGACCGCCCCACAGTCACCAGAGGGTAGTTTTATGACCGCCCCACAGTCACCAGAGGGTAGCCCCTAACTTATTAGTCCCCTGTGCAGCTGCACTGGTTGCACCAATGATATCCACTTAGCCTAGTAAAATCTATCATCCCTTATCAAAGCTGAGCAACAAAAAACTCTCCTAGTTACCCATAGCAATCAGAAATTAAAAGGGTATTCCCATCTCCAAGATTCTATCCCAATATATAGTAGGTGTAATAATAATAATATTAGCAAATACCTCCAATAAGAAATGTAGAATAGTTTTTCTGATTCGCTATGTTTCTTTCCTCATGTGAAGGCATTGCAGGACCTTAGGTATCCATGGTTACGACCACTAGCAACTAGATAACTATTGCTATAAGTGGTTGTAAGCATGGATAGCTAAGGTCCTGCAATGCCTGCACATGAGGGAAGAGACATGGCGAGTCAGAAAAACTATTCTACATTTCTAATTGGAGGTATTTGCTAACATTATTATTATTACACCTACTCCATATTCCACAGTGATATAAAAAAAGAATAAAAAGGGGAGACAGGGGGCGCAGAGTCTAAGTGTAGATGAATATGTGCATTTGCCACAACAATATTTGTTTTTTGCACTCACCCTTTAGATGTCTTGTATTTTCTCTCAAATGATCTGTATAGTGGATCAGCTCTTTGCAATCCTCTGGTCTGGAGCACAAATGCGGGAACTATGTCAGCCCTGGTATAAGGCTTGCATGTTGGATATTGTAGTGGAGAGAAGATTTCCCTTTTTCGGCGCTTCCAGAGGATAAGGATCGTTACAGATGAATTCTTTTTCTCAAAATCAGATTTATTCGGACACTATATTAAGAACAAACAACGCGTTTCTACCAGCAACGGCCTTCATCAGGTATAATATGCACTTGTAAGGACTTTAAGGGAAGACCATCTTTATAGACTAGTTACTCTTAAGATGTCGTGTTTTTTTTTTTTTTTTCTTTCCTTGACTTGGTTGAATTGATTAGGATTGACACCACACCCCAATTAAGTTAGGAGAGTGGGTAGTTGTTCAGCATTACATTCTAACACCATTCTGTGTACTAGAATGGTATATTTTTTCATATTAGAATGAACATATATATAATAAAATTCCTTTCTCTTATCATTTCCTTCACTTTCCCCTCCTTATATATATAGAAAGAGAAAGTGATATATAATAGTAATTTTAGAATACATAGTTGTGATTAAAATATACCTGGTGATGGTTATATTTATATATAAAAAAAAATAATAAATAAATTACATAGTACTGATCATAAAAATACATAATTGTTAGTCTAGTATATAAAAAAAATCATAAAATATAAGTTATTTTTACAGGAATGAGATCTTACAATAAAACAAATATTATTTTCAGTATTGGTAAATAGGGCTGTGCATTATTAAATATACATTTTTTTTCTTCTTTTTCCCCCTCACACATTTTCCACTATATCATTAAGACCATCTGGATATAGGGTTTTCAATCTAAAGATCCAATAAGACTCTTTTCTGTTTAGTTTCTGGAGTTACCTTTATGTCAAATTGTTTGTGGTGTTTAACTAAAAGGTGTCTGGACAAACTGTGTTTTAAAAAACCTTTTTTGGTGTTGTGTCTGTGGCCATTCATACGCGACCGCAGTGTCTGTGTAGTGCGGCCCACGTATTGAAGACTACAGGCACAATTGATCACGTAGATAACGTGATCACTCTCACAAGTAAGGTGCTGGTTTATATTTATTGTCTCTCCTGTGCTTCTTGATGTGATACATTTTTGTTTGTGACTAATGATATTGCAGCAATGACATTTTTTTGATCCACATCTAAAAACTCCAAGGGGATTTTGTATAGGAGTCTTTTTTGGTCTTAAAGGAGAGAGGGGTTTCTCTAAAACACTAGGCGCAATAATGTTCCCAATAGTAACCCCCCTCCTGAATGTGATACCAGGATTCTCCGGTAGCCACTTTTTGAGAAAGGAATCCCTTCTTAGAATGTACCAATACTTTTTTAAAAAATAATAAATACAAAAATACTGAAAAAATATCATTCAATACCAAAGACAATATTTCAAAATCAGAGAAGTTGGCTCTCAAACAATTGAAAAATAATAAAAAAAATAATCATCAGACAAGCTGATAAAGGAGGTGGAGTGGTCATTCAGGACAGGGAAACATATCTGCAGGAAGCTCACAATATCCTAGCAGATAAAAAATACTATAAAAAATTATATGCAGATCCTGCAAAAACATTTAAATCAGAATACCACATGTTCATAAATGTAGCATATTCACAAAATATTATCAATAAAAAAGAAAAACGTTTCCTGACAAACAAAAACCCAAACACAGCAATTTTTTATCATTTACCAAAGGTCCACAAAAACCCTGTAGTACCACCAGGTAGACCAATTATTTCCGGTATTGGATCTCTAACTAGTCAGTTATCTCACTATATAGACTTACATCTTCAGGACCTTGTAAAAAAGCTACCGTCTTTCCTCCATGATTCTTACCAACTTATAAAGGAATGTAGTTCTTTAAACTGGGAAAATGATTATCTTTTCATTACACTGGACGTGAATGCTCTGTACTCCAATATAGAACATAATATGGGAGTTGAAGCAGTATCACACTATTTATCTGAGATTCCAAATATGCCGTCGGCCCAGAGAGATTTCCTTCTATCAGGCTTAAAGTTTATATTGGAGCATAATGTTTTTGAATTCCAGGGTGAATTGTTCCTGCAGCAGTTTGGCACCGCGATGGGGACTCGGGTCGTGCCAAGTTTTGCTAATCTTTTTATGGGGCGATTCGAGTCCTCATCGCCCATCAGCCAAACACCATATAAGGAACACATATTGCTATATAGGCGCTATATAGATGATTTAATCGTCTTCTGGAAGGGCACAGAAAAACAAGCTATTTCTCTTATAGAGGAACTTAACAGAAATAGTTGTTGTATTTCATTCACATATAACATGGATAAAGAAAAAATCCATTATCTGGACCTGGAAATCAGTCACTCTAATAATAAAATTATAACTAAAACCTTTTTTAAAAACAACGGATTCTAATGGATTTTTGGACTTTCGGAGCGCACATTATCCAAAATGGAAGCAGAACATACTGTTCAGCCAATACCTGCGCATCCGAAAGAACAATACGAAAGACAAAGATTATGTGGAACAATCCAAAATTCTGACTAAAAAATTCTTGGATAAAAAATACCCCAAAAAATTGATAGCAGAAGCCTATGAAACCAACCTGAAAAAAACTCAAAATGAATGTCTGTATGAAAAACTCACAGAAAAAAAACAGTGCTCTGTTATAGACAATGAACAAACAAATACGTACAAAAAGAGAGATAAAGAAAATAATAAAAGATGGCAATATAATTTTATTACTGCTTTTAATCAGGGAAGTGTGAAAGTAAGACAGATTTTAAAAAAGTATTGGTACATTCTAAGAAGGGATTCCTTTCTCAAAAAGTGGCTACCGGAGAATCCTGGTATCACATTCCGGAGGGGGGTTACTATTGGGAACATTATTGCGCCTAGTGTCTTAGGGAAACCCCTCTCTCCTTTAAGACCAAAAAAGACTCCTATACAAAATCCCCTTGGAGTTTTTAGATGTGGATCAAAAAAATGTCATTGCTGCAATATCATTAGTCACAAACAAAAATGTATCACATCAAGAAGCACAGGAGAGACAATAAATATAAACCAGCACCTTACTTGTGAGAGTGATCACGTTATCTACGTGATCAATTGTGCCTGTGGTCTTCAATACGTGGGCCGCACTACACAGACACTGCGGTCGCGTATGAATGGCCACAGACACAACACCAAAAAAGGTTTTTTAAAACACAGTTTGTCCAGACACCTTTTAGTTAAACACCACAAACAATTTGACATAAAGGTAACTCCAGAAACTAAACAGAAAAGAGTCTTATTGGATCTTTAGATTGAAAACCCTATATCCAGATGGTCTTAATGATATAGTGGAAAATGTGTGAGGGGGAAAAAGAAGAGGGGAAGAAGAAAAAAAATGTATATTTAATAATGCACAGCCCTATTTACCAATAATGAAAATAATATTTGTTTTATTGTAAGATCTCATTCCTGTAAAAATAACTGTTATATTTTATGATTTTTTTTTATATACTAGACTAACAATTATGTATTTTTATGATCAGTACTATGTAATTTATTTATTTATTTTTTTATATATATAAATATAACCATCACCAGGTATATTTTAATCACAACTATGTATTCTAAAATTACTATTATATATCACTTTCTCTTTCTATATATATAAGGAGGGGAAAGTGAAGGAAATGATAAGAGAAAGGAATTTTATTATATATATGTTCATTCTAATATCAAAAAATATACCATTCTAGTACACAGAATGGTGCTAGAATGTAATGCTGAACAACTACCCACTCTCCTAACTTAATTGGGGTGTGGTGTCAATCCTAATCAATTCAACCAAGTCAAGGAAAGAAGAAAAAAAAAAACCACGACATCTTAAGAGTAACTAGTCTATAAAGATTGTCTTCCCTTAAAGTCCTTACAAGTGCATATTATACCTGATGAAGGCCGTTGCTGGCCGAAACGCGTTGTTTGTTCTTAATATAGTGTCCGAATAAATCTGATTTTGAGAAAAAAAATTCATCTGTAACGATCCTTATCCTCTGGAAGCGCCGAAAAAGGGAAATCTTCTCTCCACTACAACCTACTCCATATTGGGAGAGGATTTTGGAGATGGGAATACCCCTGTAATAAAAGCTGAGCTCTGACTGGTTGCTATGGGTAACGAGAATAGTTGTAATTCTGCTCCATAATCTACATAATTTCTCCCCTTTCTCATCATTCAGGTGGATGTGACGGGGTCCTGGGTCTCCTCCTCCGCTTCCATCCGGTCAGTCTTGTCATGGCTCAGTGAAGGCTAAGAAGCGGGTTATTCTGTTCTTCTTGGCTTTCTCCTGTCCCTATTCTCCAATCGATTCTTCTTGCCTTCCTTGTGGTTTGTGAGCTCCCGTGTGTCTCCTCTCACCTGCGCTCCTGTGTATGCAGGCACCTGCCATTGTGATGTCATCGCTATGTCATAGATTCCACATTCCGGCACCTGCCATTGTGATGTCATCGCTATGTCGCCATGCTTCCACATGCTGGTATGTGCCTCTGTGATATCACAGCTTTGGCCAATATGGCTGTAGTCCTGGGGCAGCATAAGTCACATGACTGGTACCAGTCGTATGGTTCAGGACATTGCAGTCCAATTGAAGAAATCATTGCTTGATTACAATCCGGTTTTCCACACAATTTACCTCACACACATTATTTACACCAGTGCATTATTAATGGCCGTACAGAACTAGCCCTCAAAAAGGCTGGGTTTATTGAGGTCCTGACAAGACCAGGTAATGAAGGGTTTATTACAGGGTTTGATATGGAGGTTGGATGTGGAACTAGGAATGTGATAGGCTGGTGGTGGAGTTCTAGTGAGATTTATATAATAGGAGGGCTGCCATATTTGGCGTGACATTCAGTGCTGGCTTCACTTTCCTCTCCTACAGACATCATTGACATCTGGAGGAGGTGGGAGAGCAGCTGCAGCGGTCAATTCCTCCAAAGTACGAGAGAGTGACGACACCTCTGATTGGCCACAGGGATCGCGGGCCCCGGGAGAGCCAGTGCTGACACTGCTGGAATGGCCAAACCAGGTCTTCATAGGTCATTGAATAAAATGGAGGTTTATTTAGAATAAAGTTACAAGTAAAGGTATAGATAAGGATAAGATATAAAAACCTTATCCAGAAACCCCTATGAATGAGAAGTGGGTCTGCCTTCTTGCAAAAGGGTGCAGTATTTAAATGTAAATTTCTCTCATGCATGGAGTTTCCACGCACGCCCAGACAATATAATGAAATGACATGGAAATCTGTATTCCAAGCAAAACATCCATATTCACAGGTGATTAGAATGAGAGAAAAATGTATTTTGAATAATAGTTACAGTTCAGAGATGGAGATGAGACATAAAATGCGTATACAGGACCCCTATGAATGAGAGAGGGACCTACTCTGTTACAGAAGAGTGCAGGATCTAAACCAAAGTTCTGGCTCACAGTAACAAAGTTTCCATGCATGTTCAGATTAAACATTACAATTCTTAGTTCTCAAGGATAAGTCTGTTGCAGGAGACCTCCAGACGCCTGGTTTCTGTGAGTACATTTTATCTATGGAATAACATGGTACAGAACTTTCTAACAATATCTGCAGGCTCAGCCTTGATTTCCCTTACAGAAACAAAACATGATTTAATAAAGCTAGACTATATCAGACGTATCACAAGTAATATAACATATTGGAAAATTATGGATTATAATTACTGTATTGATTATTTTCTTTATTAGAAATATTTAAAGTAAAATATAATTAGTACTTAAGCATAAATCTGACAAGGAGTCTTCCAGGCGGTTTGTTTCTGAAAGAATATCTGATCTATAGTGCAATGTCTTACAGAACCTTCTGACCATATCGGAAGCTTAGCACAGAGGCAGATCTGTTTTCCGGCACCCGGAGCAAGAATTCAGTTTGGCGCCCCCCACACACACCGCTCATGCAGTTTGAATAGTAGTCATGTGACCGCTCATATACGATTTGCTTTTTGACAGTCATGTGACTAGCTGCTCTTCCTAATTCTCTCAATTTCAGTGAAAAACGACAGCCCCTATTTCATGAAGAGAAGCAGGATTAAAGGCTAGTTGTCACATAACCGTAAGTATGAAAATCACATACGAGTGGTCATGTGGTGTCTGCTGGACCCAGCTAGCAGAGCTGAATCCTGACATTGAGTATATTGCACGCTATTAAGGTTGGGCATGCTACAGTACTTAATTTTATAATTAAAAGGGTTGTCCAGGTTTGTGATTAAAGTCGGCAGTAACTCTAGGTGGCTGCAGACTTCTGAATACTCGCAGCGCATGCACTGCACACTTTCACCTTTCCTCCAGCACAGGAGAATCCTGAAAGGTCATGTGAGTGCAAGTATGAGATTTTCATACTTCTGGCCACATTCCAACTAAACGTGACCAGCCTCACTCAAGTCATTTGTATAGAATGAGGCCACGCATGTCTAGTTGGCATGTGACCAAGTGTATGCAAATCGCATAACTGTGGTTTCAAGATTTCCTGCTCTCACCACTAGTGCCAGAGAGTCCTGACCGCATGCAGTGCACATGCGCACGGTGAGAATTCAGAGGTCTGCTGTCAGTGATTGTAGACTTTCATCACAAATTTGAACAACCCTTTTAATTTTCCTAAAACAAATAAAAACAGAGTAACTCTTGTCAGACAGCACAACACTTTATTAATATGGCCATGTATCATGTAATTTTATAAGTTATGGACTGTTCAATGTGTACAGGATCAGAACCAATAACTGCACAATAATACATCAACATAACTACCAGCAGTATGCAAAAATACAGCATCACAACCCTCATCAGTACAGTACAACACCAGAACCACCATCAGTACATGTACTGTCTCCTCCTTGGTATGTCCTCACACTGTCTCTTCATGTTACCCCTTTCCCCACATTACCCAGTCTCTATTATGTGCCCGCACAAACTTTTCTCCTCCTATACTGTCTCCTGACACCCCCCCCACCATTCCTTATACTATTTCTGCACACATCCCCCCCCCCGTTCCTCATTATTTCCACACACCCATTCACGCTTGCTCCTCACACATTCCCTCCCCGCAGTGTTTCCACACCCATTCCTCACCCCCGCTCACTATGCTGTTTCCTCACACATTCTCCCCTCGCTCTCCGTACTGTTTCTTCACACATTCTCTCCATACTGTCTCCTCAAATTCACCCAGCATTACAATAATTCTTTGGTTCCTTCAGCTTAATTGGAGTGCTTGCCACACCAACAGACATTCTTCACGCCTATGTGTCGCTGAAGAGTGTCATCAGCAGTATAATCAGATGACCTGATGACTCTGCTGACGTCGCCCTGACCCAGAAGTGCGGGAAGTCAGTGCTTGAATTGTTCTTGTGCATGAAAGACGTGAGTAAAGTTGATTGCTGGGAGCCGTTGTTGCACCTTCTCTGAGCCGGCCATCAAGCTAATAGCTGAATCCCACTATGGGGGCGGCAGAGACGCGCATGACCGCGACTTTAGGTGGCCCGATGGCGCCCCCTGGCCGGCTGCACTGAAGTTTAATGCCACACCTGCACCCCCTTAGATACGCCCCTGATTAGAATTGGTTTCTTTTAGCTGAAACAAAACATCACTTTATAAAGCTGACATATAATCCATCATTTGCCAATATGTTATATTACTTGTTATAATAGCTATACGGATTATTTTCATCAGTTCCCACCTTTGTTTTGCACGTAAACAACTCTATGAATCACAAAATTAAAAGCAATAGCTACTTTTTCAAGCTTAAAAGTACAGTTTCTATTTCGAATCTTCATGTGTATTTGCAATGTCTAGAATTATAATAACACAAATTGCAACAATAGGTTTTGAGGAATGAAACAAAGAACTCAATCAACTGAGCTCCTAGGGAACCTATTTTGGATGCTATCACTTGGAGCTCTTTTACATTCTTGAGATGCTCAATCACAACTTCAGAGCTATCAAAGATACAACATTAATCCTCCACGAATGAACACACAACCTTGAGCTGCCAGTAAGAAATCTGCTACTCTACATGTCTGTTCTAATTCTAAAGAGATTTCTGCCAGAGCATCAGAAGTCTCATTGATAACCTGGTCCATAATATTACTATACAGATTTAGCTTTTTCATAATGAGGATACCCCAACCTATCAAAATTGGGGCCATTGAATAGAATCATAGATTCGTAGCTGTAAGTGACCTCCAGGTTCATCGTGTCCAACCCCCTGCTCAATGCAAGATTCAATAAACCATCTCCGGACAGATGTCTGTCCAGCCTCTGTTTGAAGACTTCTATTGAAGGCGAACTCGCCACCTCTCGTGACAGCCTGTTCCACTCATTGATCACCCTGTCAAAATGTTTTTTCTAATATCTAATCTGTATCTGCTCCCTTTTCAGTTTTATTCCATTGCTTCTCTTGTTTCCATGTGCAAATTAGAATAAAGATGATCCCTCTACACTGTCCCATCCCTTCAGATATTTGTAGACAGCTATTAAGTCTCCTCTTGGCCTTCTTTTTGCAAGCTAAACATTCTCAGATCCTTTAACCGTTCCTCGTTGGACATAGTTTGCAGTCCGCTCAATATCCTCGTGGATCTTCTCTGAACTTGTTCCAGTTTTTCGATGTCTTTTTCAAATGTGGTGCCCAGAAGTGGACACAGTATTTCAGATGAGGTCTGACCATGGAGGAGTAGAGGGGGATAATTACTTCCCTTTATCTAGATTCTATGCTTCTCTTAATACATCCCAGAACTGTTTGCCTTTATTTCTGCTGCATCACACTGTTGACTTATGTGCAGTCTGTGATCTATTATTATACCCAAGTCTTTTTCACATGTGCTGTTGCTTGGTTCTATTCTTCCCATTCTGTAGATGTCCTTTTCGCTTTTTTCTTGCCCAATGAATGTAATTTTAAAAGTGGTAAAAATATCCCTTCTGATAATGATAGCCATGTGATGTGAAGAGCTAATCAGTTCTTTAACCCCTTCACCCTTGTTTCACCTTGATGACTAGGCCAACTTGTACAATTTAGACCACTGCCACTTTATATTGTAGTAACTCTGAACGCTTCAAATCCCAATGATTGAGATTGGGGTTTTTTTTTTGACACATTGTACTTTTAGTGGTAAACTTACAGTTAGGTCCATATATATTTGGACAGAGACAAAATTTTTCTAATTTTGTTTCACAATATTTTTATTGAATTTTATCAACATTTAAACACGAACTCGAACATGGTTCGTATGGGGAGGGGGGATGGGGGGGAGGGGAAAGAATTTGTGAAAGGGGAAGGAGGGTAATCAGGTACATTAGCATTGTTTATCCAAGATAATATAAATCAAAACAAAACAGAACAAGTAAAAGCGAATACGCTTAGTAATGACACATTGGAACAACATGTTAAACCTGTGTGAAAGGTTTGGGAATGACTATTGTCTGTCTATGGTTTCTCTTTAATCGGGGAATTTTTTTGACCATAATGACCATTTTTTTAAGTTTCTTGTTGAGCCATTTATGCTGGAAGCATATCTGAACTCGTACGATTTATGGAGTGAGATTCTGCCTAGAAGTTCGAAGAAACGAGGGGGATCTGGTTTCTTCAAGTTATATGCGATTGAATTTTTTATTACCAAACATATGTGGATGATAAGGTATCTAGTGTGTGAGGTCAGTGATTCCAACTCTAAGGACCAGAGAGCCTTCTGAGGTGTAAGGGCGATTTCTTGGTTGGTTAGGTTATTAATTAGTTTAGACGTCTGAGCCCAGATTTTTTTAATTTTGGGGCAGTTCCAGAAAATGTGGATCAGATCTCCGTATTGCCCGCAATTTCTCCAACAGAGAGGGGAATTGTTGGGGTCTATATGCGAGGGCCTTAAAGGGGTATAGTACCAACGTGATAACGTTTTATAGTATCCCTCATGTAACGCCATGCAAATGTTGGAGGAATATGTTGAGCAGAGGGCGTTTTCCCACATCTCCATTGTGAAGGATGTATTTAAGTCTACTTCCCAGTTTTTCATGAATGTAGTTTTTTTTAAAAATGCGTCTTTGTTAAAACTTGAGTAAATATATTTCAGACTCCAGAAGATGTTATGGTTTGTATTACGAAGTAAGTTTATAGAGGCCTCAGACATTGATTTCCTGCTGGATAGAAATATTCCAATCATGTCCTTAGTCATTGAGTAGTAGAAGAACTCGTCGGATGTCAATTTAAATTTGGATTTTAGTTCTGCGAAGGGAATAAAATTGCTACTGTTAAAAATGTCTTTGATTTTGCTTATGCCTATGATGGGCCAATGAGAGGGGAATGGGTGATTGTAGATTGCTGCGATATATGAAAGAGGAAAATTCAGTGAGTTATTTGAATTGTTTTTGCTTCTATTGAGAGTAATGAACTTTCCCCAAGCAAATAAAGCAGCTTGGAAGATAGGGTGGGATGGAGTATACCGGGATTTTTTGAAAAGATTATTAAGGAGTAGATTTTGGGGAAGAAGGTTACCATTGAGCAATGTCTCCAATTCAATCCATGCTGGAGGGTGTTTTGAATGTAACCAGTATTGGCTTTGTTTAATTAAATTTGCTAAATAGTAAGCGTTCACATTGATGAGACCAATGCCACCGTTAACTTTGCTTTTATATAGCAAAGCTGTCGGGGTCCTCGCTTTTTTACCGCTCCAAATTAATGTATTGATAAGGCATTGCATCTTGGTTATGTATGGGGCGGGAATAATTAAGGGAAGGTTTCTTAGTACGTATAAGATTTTAGGAAGTACAAATGCTTTCAGGATTAGCGACTTGCCTAGCCACGATACGTCTTTGTCGTTAAAGTATTGTAAGTCTTTATTGTTTCTGTAATTGAAACCATATTTTTGGTGATAATTGAGTTTATATTTTTTGTGATGATGATTCCTAGGTATGTGAATTCTTCCTCTTCCCAATCGTAGTTAAAGTCTTTTTTGATTGTATTTATTATGCAGTTGCTTACGTTGATTTGGATTATTTTTGATTTTTTGTTGTTTATTTTGAAATACGATATTTCCGAGAATTTTTCCAGGGTGTTTGTTACCTCTTTGACCGAATTGAGGGGGTCAGCTAGTGTAAGGAGAATATCGTCTGCAAACAGACTAATTGTAAATTGTGGGGAGCCTGCCTGTATCCCTTTGATATTTTCATTTTCCCTGATTTTTTTGTGCGAGGGGTTCAATTGCCAAAGCAAACAAAAGAGGTGATAGGGGGCAAACCTGCCTGGTTCCGTTATTTATTTTTATTGGGCTAAATAAGTGATTGTTGGCGTATATTTTGGCAGAGGGGTTAGAGTATAACGCGAGGATGGAAGACAACATTTTTTCGTCAAAACCAAATTTCATTAGTGCAAGTTTTAAATATAGCAAGTTGAGACGATCGAACGCTTTTTCAGCGTCAAGAGTCAGGAGGATTGATGGGGTTTTGGATAAATTCAGTAATTTGATAATATTAATGAGGCGTCTCGTTCCGTCTGTAGATTGTCTTTTTTCGACAAAGCCAATTTGATCGTTGTTTATTAAGGTAGGTAATATAGATTTTAATCTATTTGCCAACACTTTGGAGTATAGTTTGACATCGGTGTTTATAAGGGAGATGGGCCTGAAGTTTTTGACATCCTCCGGATTTCCTTTGGGTTTGGGTATAAGTATGATTATGGCTTCCAGCATTTCGTCTGGGAATGAGCCCTGAGACGCTGCCTTATTAAATACTTGGGTGAGGTGAGGGGTAAGAATAGATTCGAACGTTTTGAAATATTCGTTGGTGAATCCGTCGGGGCCTGGGGATTTATAGGGCTTTAGTTGTGTTATTGCCTCGACGACCTCTTTTTCTGTAAAGGGGGATGATAACGTTTCTAAGTCATGTTTACTGGCTTTTGGTAGATTAATTGAGGAAAGGAATTTGTTGATGAGTTCTTTGTTAGGCTTTGGTATGGAATCATTTGTGTTAATATTATATAGTTTATGATAGTCTCCACTTTTGAGAAATACTATCTCTTTTGGGTGATGTCTAAGTGTGCCATCCTCCGATAGAACTTTATTAATCCTGTTTTGTATCCTCTTTTTCTTAATACGGTTCATCATAAATTTAGTCGGTTTGTTCAAGGATGCATATACTTTAAATTGTGAGTTCTTGACTAGAGATTCAAAGGGGGCAAATAATTCTTTTTTGAGTTCTACTCATAAATTATTAATTTCTTGGCCAATTTTTCGAGAGGGTGGGAAAGTGTTGGTTTGGATCTCCTCCTTAGATCTAATTAAGGCTTGGAGTTCTATAATTTTAGCCCTATTCTTCTTTTTGATGGAGGATGACAGTTTCAGCAATGTCCCTCTGAGGACTGCCTTATGAGCATTCCAGAGAGTAAATGGACTAATGGTTTCATCTTCATTTTCATTGAAGTATTGTTTTAAATTTTCCTCCATTATAGATCTGTACTCTGGTGAATAAAGGAGGGACGGGTTGCATTTCCAAAGAAAGCTATTAGTGAGGGGTGGGCCTAACCTAATTTCTCCCAGCTAAGGGGAGTGGTCAGAGATAGTTTTTGGGAGAATTTCAATTTTTTCAATTTTTAAGATGGAAAAGACATCAGTTAGAATAAGGTCTATTCTGGACGCAGTCTGGTGGACGTCTGAAAAAAACGTGTACTCTTTTGAGGTAGTGTTGATACACCTAAATGCGTCAAACAGCTCGTTTTTTATTAGCCACGGGTTTAGGGAAGCAGATAGACATCTTCTGGGGGATGAGGAGTCCATATGACCATCAGGAACCATATTGAAATCACCCAGTATAAACAGTTCTCCCTTCTTGATTTTGGAAATCTTTTTCATCACCTTGTTAAGAAAGCTGATTTGTCTTTTTTTGGGAGCATAAATGTTTACAATTGTACAAATCTTGTTACTGACCCCACAAACAAGAATGTGATATCTGCCATTAGGGTCAGAAACCTCTTCTTCAAGTTTAAAGGGGACGGTATTTTTGATTATAGTGGCGACCCCCGCTTTTTTTTTATTCTTGTTTGTAGACTCAAAAATGTTAGTAAAGTTTTTGTGGCCGAATTTGGGATGATTGGATTCAGAGAATTTTGTCTCTTGTAGACAGATAATGTCCGCTTTTTGGGAGTTAATTTCTTTCCAGAGGGAGAATCTTTTATTCGGGCTATTTAGTCCCTTAACATTATATGATGATATTTTAATACTCAAGTTGGAGAATGCTTATATTCAATTGGGAAAGGTGGAGAGATTTAGGAGTTGGAATCAGGTAGTATGTTAAAGCTTTTTAGATGACTACACAGGTGAGTTATTATAAATGTGTCATAAAATGTGTGAACAATTCACAATGCAAACAACAAACAAATGAGAACAATAACACAACTTTAGGATTGTACGTGATAAGCGAAGTGAATATTTGTGTAATAAAATCACGACTTCTAGACAAACCTTCAGGGGATACCTACTAGTCCGTAGGGTTTTTTTTCTGGGGGAAAAAAGTTTGTGAAATTGTCCGATGTAGAACAACCAAGTTGTTAGAAGAGAAAATCCCAGTGTGAAGAGGTCCAGTTAGGATTGCATACAGTTGGTATATAACACACTATGAAACGCATAATACCTGTATGATGAAAAGGTTATATAATTATAACATAACATTAAATCCTTCAACAACGTGGAGGGAAACTGCAGCTTTAAGCAGTAAACAAATTTTTAGAAAAGGTAATGGTTAGCCGGAAGTTCAACGATTGTCCCTTTGGGAGAGAGGAGGGACTTTAAATGAGGAATCGTCCTTCAGCGAGGCAATAAATTTACGCCCTTCCTCGGGGGAGAAAAGAACGATGGTTTTTCCTTTGTGAAAAACTAATAGTTTTAGCGGGAAGCCCCATCTGTAGGGCACTCCCGATTCTCTCAAATATGTCGTGGTGTCTCTGAAGGATTTTCTGGCATCTATTGTTTCCTTAGACAGGTCTGTGTAGATTTTTAGATCTTTAAATGGTTCAGGAAAGGTTTTTTCTACCTTGATAAAGTTTTGAATTTTTTCTTTTGTTTGGTAGAAGTGAATTCGTAAGATTGTATCTCTTGGGGTGTCGGCTGCAACTGAGTTGGGACGGGGTAGTCTGTGGATCCTGTCTATAGTGAGTTCTTGATTGGATAATAAGGGCAGAGATTTTTTAAACACTGATTTAGCGTATTCAGATAGATCTTGTGGTGGGACTGTCTCCGGGATACCTCGTATTTTGAGGTTGTTCCTGCGGTTACGGTCCTCCAAATCCGCAAGTTTTGCTCTGAGCTTGTTGATCTCTGCGTGGGTATTATACTGGTCGTTTGTTGTTTTTCGGTTTTGACTTCTACAAGAGTAAGTCTTTTTTCATAATCCTCCAGTCTTTTATTGAAAACTTGGAAAGTGGAATTTATTGTTTCTGTTTGTTTGTCCAGAGTAATTTTCATATTATCGTTGATCACTCTGGCCAATTCTAACATGTAAGATTCAGTGTTATTTGAGGGAGGTGGAAATTCCTTGAAAATGCCTGAATTGTAAGAAGCTTTATCGGGGGTCTTGGGCCCGTGATCTGTTTTCTGCTTATTTTTTTCCGGGCTATGATTTGGGGATGAGTCTGTGAAGTCAGAGTCTGAGTCAGACTCAGCGTGATCCTGGCACACTGTTCCCTTGTGACCCCAGCTTTCAGGTTTTGATCTTTTATGAGATATTGAGGTGTCCATTCCCTCAAAGTTCAGATTGTTAGGTGCGATTGAAGGAGGATGGTCCTTGTTTATGACTGTTGGAGGGGATAGGATAGAGGAAGAGGGATTTTGGAAAGAAGTTTGTGACACTTCTTTTTGGGAATTTTTTCTGGAGGTTGATTTTTCTTCCCTTTTGAGGGGAGATCTGGACTTGAGAGGGCTGGCTGTATTTGGAGAGTCCTCCAGGGTATTACAGTATGTGTGGTAATGAGGATTTTTCTCGGCAGGATTTTTAGATTTATTTGTAGAATTAGAGGATTTGCTACTTGCAGTAGCACTTTTTTTGGTAGAGCTCGTTTGACTGTGTCAGTTAGAGCAAAATTAGAAATTTTTAGACAGGATTTGATTTTGAAATGAGTTTATCTGACACCTCTGTAGTTTATAGGTTTTTGTAAAGAAAAAAAAAATGTTATTGGATATTAAATGATAACAACCAAGCAGAGGTAATCTGTCAGAGATATAATTAACCTGTATTACTAAGTGAGAAAAATACAAGTTAGACGGTTGGAAATAAGTCCGTGGGACTCTGTAATCCTAACGTTTAATATGATTTTCCTTCTTTTCCAGTGACAGGTTGAGACCTATTGCCTGAACATAGGAGAGTTTTGTAGGGGATCCAAGTAAATGATACGAGAATTGAACCTTAAGAGATCAGTAGCACTGATTTATTGTGCCAAAATTGAGGAAGTCACAACTTTGTCGTGTTATATGTGTCATAGATTTTGCATTCAGATGTGATCTATGCTCAAGATTGGCAGTTGGCAGAAGTAATTCTGTAGATTCAAGTAGGGAACAGTGTTACGTTTTGCAATTCCAATTAGTGCTGCCAGATGCACTTAGATTCTGCTGTTGAGGCAGTTGACTGTCAGGTGTAACACTGTAGGTGTTAGGGGAGTTGTAGCTGTGATATGCAGATGGCAATCTGTATTCACACTCTGAGTTCCAAAAGAGACAGAACTGCAATGTATATATGCAATGTGCCACAAGGGCCAGTTAATATTTAAATGCAGAACAGTCAGCAGTCTGTATTCACACTGTGGGAGCTGAGAAGGACGCGATGATTCCTTCGTTCGCCGGGTAGTAGGGGGGGACGGGACGGGGGAGTATGTACTAGCCTGTACTATGTCTCCGCTGATCCGGTGTCCTCTTCGCTCCCTCCGTGCAGTCCGCGCTGTCCTCCTCACTGTGGTGCTGGATCTTCTCCTCCGTGCCTTCCTGTGTGGGACCTCGGTCTGCCTTTTCGTGATCCAAGGGTGTCAGGAAGGATGTGGGTTTGTGATGAGGCACAGCTTGTTAATGGTGCCTGAGGTGCTGTCGCCTTCCCTCTTCTCCCTTGGGAACTTGAGCTGTGCTTCTGATGGTGGGAAAGTGCAGCCGCCGGCTTCAAGTAGCTGGAACAACTTCAATTTTGGTGCGATTTCTTCAGGGAAGGTCTCAAAATACTCCTGAGACGTTCCCCAGACGGATTTTGTAGGAGCATTTGGGATTTCCTCATTTAAATTGCTTTGAGGTAGCTTTGATTTGGTTGCCTGTACGGAGCTCAGCTCTTCTGCAACCTACATCAGCCAAGCCCAGGCCACACTCCCCCACTTCTACTTTTTAAACCATTTTCACTATGCAGCATTTTTCCACACCTGCCTGTCTAGTTGATTGGAGGGGTTTCGGTCCTGAGGAAAGGTCTTGGGAGCCTGCCGACAACATCGTTCTCCCCCCTGTGATTTTTGAGCAGTTTCTCCGTCGGGTTGGCCTAAAGAACAGTGGGGCGTAAGGGGGGTGCTGTCACAGCAGTAACTCACGTGCCTCCTCAGCGTCGTCCTACTCTCCATCGTCAGCATTCGGCGTCTCCTCCCATCAGGTCGGCTCGCTGAGGTTTGCCTCTTGCCGCTCTCCTCTGCACAGCTGCAACAGCATGGTGTTTTCCCTTTGGCCTTAGGGGGCGTGGCCGGTCTCTGCAGGAATTTAACCCTGCTTTGTCCTGCAGAGATCAGGAGTGGTACCTGGCGACTACCTGCGGCCGAGACTATCCTCGCCACCAGAGGCTCTAGTGAAAACCAGTTAGTTGCTTAGTCACGCCACTCCAGGGTAAGCCCGGCCCCAGGAGCAGTGGGTCCACACCCAGCCGTGTTACAGGAAGTTTCAGCAGTTTTTATTTTAAGTACATTAAGACAACTTTTTCTGTTGAACAACTTCCTTTGTAGAGAAGCTGTCACTTGACATAAATGTGTAATTTTTTCCGTTCTCATGAATCTGCGTCATTTTGTTTTTCTTTCCTGTGCCCCTTCGTTTCTAAGATATGGCACTTTACGCCTTGTGTAAAGTAGTCTTTTTAGCCAACTCGGAGTGGTCTTTAACCCCTTACTGGCCAGGGGCGTATTAGTACACCCCAGGCCATCACCCCCGGTTCAGCACTGGCTCCGGCGCTGAGCCCGCACTGAACCAGGCACATGTCAGCTGATTCTTACAGCTGACATGTGGCTGCAACAGCCGTTGGTGGAACTGCGATCCACCCGCAGCTGTTAACCACTTAAATGCCGCTGTCAATCTCCGACAGCGGCAATAGCCCCGCCCATCGGTGACCTGTCACGTGATCGCAGGTTACCGATGCGTGGGCATGGCAACCCGGGGTCTGCAACAGACCCCTGTGGTTGTCATGTCTTGCTTGCTATGAGCGCCACCTAGTGGTTGGCACTCATAGCACATGAGCATTTCTGCTACATAGAGGCAATCTGCTCATCGCCTTTCTGAAGCCGAGCCGATCAGGTAACTGCAGCTTCTGGTCTCCTGCGGAGACTATTGAAGCATGCAGAAAGTGGAAAAAAAAGTTTTTAAAATTATGAAAAAGGTAAAACAATATATAAAAGTTTAAATCGCCCCCCTTTCACCACATTAAAAATAAAATAATAATAAAGAAAAAATGCATACACATATTTGGTATTGCTGCGTTCAGAATCGCCCATTCTATCAATATAAAAAAAAGAATTAATCCGATCGGTAAACGGCGTAACGAGAAAATTCTAAACGCCAGAATTATGTTTTTTGGTCGGCACAACATTGAAATAAAATGAAATAACGGGCGATCAGCTCGACACGCAAAAAATAAGCCCTCACTTGGCCCCAGATCCCGAAAAATGGAGACTCTATGGGTCTCTGAAAATGGCGCCATTTTTAGCAAACGTTGGATTTTTTTTTCACCACTTAAATAAAAAAGAACCTATACATGTTTGGTGTCTACAAACTCGTAATGACCTGGAGAATCATAATTGCAGGTCAGTTATAGCATTCAGTGAACGTGGTAAAAAAAAACAACCGTGGAATTGCATTTTTTTTGCAATTTCACCGCGCTTGGAATTTTTGTCCCCGTTCTCCAGTACATGATATGGTAAAACCAGTGATGGCGTTTAAAAGTACAACTTGTCCCGCAAAAAATAAGCCCTCACATGGCAATATTGACCTAAAAATAAAAAGGCTATGGGTCTGGGAAGAAGGGGAGCAAAAAATGAAAATGCAAAACTGGAAAATGCTCCGGTCATTAAGGGGTTAAAAAGACCCCCATGTAGAGGAGTTTTGTATCACTACCACTTAGCTAAAGGGACAAGATGAATATATAAGTAAGAGGAGTGGAGTGGCCGATGGAAAAGGGAATAAAACCAATCCCAGATTCAGAAGAACAGCGGCATTTACACCAAATAAATGTTCTAGATTTATGACAAGTGACAGATCCTATTTAATGTGATTGTTTCTGTGACAAAACAGACATTTTCTGCTATTCTAGAACTCCTTTCCATATAAATGTATTGTGGCTCTAGATGGTACCGTGTATGCGATCATTGTAATCTCCATTACTGGATAGAATTAGAGAAGAAAGACTAAGGCTCGAAGCTGTGACCAAAAATGATCAAAAGTGACTGCAGATTTTATTTGTATTTTTTTTAGGCAAAAGGAGTTAATAACAGCGATCACCTGACCGGGGTCTTACATCTTCAAGCAACTATTCCCAATCATCTGGGGAATCTACAAGAAGAAATGTCTTGTTTGCAGCCACTGATTTCTCTGCCTCCATTCAGTCCACAGTTGTGGATTTGTCCGGCTGAATCTTCCATGAGGCTTTTCCTCCATCACTGACTGCGAGGATCCATCACAGAACTGCCATAGATTCAGCTTATGTGCTCAGACATCACTGGGAGCCCCCCAGCAATGTATACATGACATTGCCAGACCAGACCACCCACTGTATCCAGAGCTGATCACTCCGTACTAGGACCCTGGAATAGAAGTGGACGGCCTCCACACACAGGGGGCAGCTGTGGACGTGGTCCTGTGCCGGCTTCATTAGGGCAAGGTATATAGAGGATCTCATCTGTACCGAGAAGCCGGACAAGCAGTCCTGCAGCAGAAGTGACCGAACACTGCGAGGGTCAGTACCTAGGACCACCTCTTGGGAGGAGGAGGATGTTTTAATGAAGTATAAAAACTTAGGACACTATAGTCCTGATTGATCAATGCAATTATGCCAGAATTCTGGTGTAAATCACTTTGAAAAGTCACAATTTTTATGCATTGTTGAGTTGATTAAAAATGTTGTGACATTTGGTGTTTTCACGTCAGTTTTGCCCAGCTTCACCAAAATGGGCAGAGTTGGGGCAGGATGGAAGTGTGGCACCACAGCTTGTCTAATTCATAGCGAACTGTGGCTTCCCTTACACCAGAAATCTTACTCCAGTCTGTGACTGGAGTAAGATTTGTGGCAAGGTGCACACACCACTTGTCAGAAGCGCATAATTCATGCGCCACTTAATGAATCTGGACCGTCTGACTCCAGCGCGCTCCCTCATCAAGAGCAGCTTGAATATGGCCAGTCTTAATGAATCCGTGTCCTAAGTGCTTTACTAGTTAAAGAATAACCGTTGTTTTAATTTTTGTTTTGTAAATTAATATTACACATGAAAATAAGTAATTTTATAATCTTATCAGAGAAGTCTTCTTTTTCCTGCTGGATTGATCTTTCAGTCTCAATTCGCGGTAACATCTGTAAAATCTGTATTCAGTGAAGACAAACTTTCCTATTAGTGAGATAGATGACAGTTAGTGCTATTAATACTCTTTACAGAAGGAAGGGGAGGAGCTAGCGGAAGGGGGAGGAGCTAGCGGAAGGCACAGACCTTCTGCTGCAAGTTCTCCTGAAACCACAGTTACTTCTCCATGGAAGATTGCAGCTGGTGTTTATACATAGAATCCTAGAACATTAGAATTGGAGGAACCTCCAGGGTCCTAGTGTCCAACCCCTGCTCAATGCAGGATTCACTAAAGCATCTCAGACAAATGTCTGTCCAGCCTCTGTTTGAAGACTTCCATTGAAGGAGAATTCACCACCTCTCGTGGCAGCCTGTTCCATTGAAAAACGCACCAAATCTGCAGCGTGTGCACACAGCCTTGTTGTTCTTTTGGTCACAGGCAGGTCTTTGCACAGTCCTGAATGATAAGTACAGCACATACACGCTAAGGCTATGTGCCCATGTAGCAGATTTACATGCATTTTTTCTGCCAGAGAGAAGTGTTTTTTCAGCATTTTTTCAGCGTTTTTTCAAGCACTTTTCCAAGTGATTTTGAGCATCACTTGGAAAAGTGCTTGACAAGTTGGTCACACAATATAAATCCATGCAACCGGTATGGATTTATATTGTGTGACCAACTTAGATGCTTTAAATGCTGCATCTATAGTAAAAAAAAAAAAAGAATTAAAAAGTTAAAAATAAACCCTGTATACTCACCTCTCCGGTCTCCTCCCGGCAGCGTTCTCTCTCTTCAGCGTCCCGCGGTGTACTGGCAGGACCTGCGGTGACGTCATCTAGTCAGCTGATGGTCACGCGACCATCACCTGACCTCTGACGTCAGTGGTCGCGTGACCATCAGCTGACTAGATGACGTCACCGCAGGTCCTGCAAGTACACCGCTGGACGCCGAGGAGAAAGGACGCCGCCGGGAGCAGACCGGAGAGGGGAGTATACAGGGTTTTTTATTTTTAACTTATTTATTTCTTTTTTTCACCGCTTGGTAGCCGGGATGAAGAGGAGTTGTAGTCTCTTCTTCATCCTGGGTACCACACGCACCCCGATTACGCTGCAAATTCTCGGCCATTGAATTTAATTGAAACGCAGCAAATCCACATATACCTGCGGGTTTGCTGCTTTTCAATGGCCGCGTAATCGCGGTAGAAATGGTCATGCTGCGTTTTGCAACGCAATGCGAATTCGGCGCGCTAATTAGCGCATCTTGTGCACAGCACATCCCAATTCACATTGCTTGGCATGGCAAACGGTTTTACATGGGCACATAGCCTAAGAGCGGGGGGCGGCTCTAGTGTCACCTGCTGGGATGGCACAATCACTGTCAGCAGGATACAGGGGACATTATCAGAAAGGAGGAGATGACGTCTCTGCCCTCTCGCCTATCAGAGAATAGATTGCTGTATACGGGGGGCCTTATCCTCCTCTATTACACAGCACTCAGCTCCTAAAGGGAATGATTTGACCATAATACAATATATTTGAGTGGGGCCAGTGCTCCAGTTTTACGTTCATAATGTTGAATGGAGATTGATCAGTTCCAGTGTGTCTGAACAGGGTCCGAGCCCACATCTCCTGAGCTCAGGCTTTACACTGAGCATCACTGTCACGGAGGTCAGATTAGAAGGGCATGGAGCACGATGTGGATGGTTGCCTCCGTATCCGCCATTACCTGGACTGCTAGCTTTACCTGGACACTCTGGATCAGCTCCTCCGTCTTGTCGAGACCTCTAAGGGCCTGTTCACACAAGCAGATAAAATATCATTCAGAGTTTCATCCAGAAAAGTGGGAGAATTCTTTCCTCACTTGTCGTCCATGTGCAGTCCAGATCTAATCTGGCTTTTTAACCATTTACAGTTTCCAGGGCTACAGGATTGCAATGTATCTGTAAAAAGCAGATTTTTTTCTGTACCCATAGACTTGAATGGGTGAATCTTGTCTGACGGATGAAACGAGGACATGCTGCCATTTTCTTTCTTTATTTTTTGCTCACACACAGATTCGATCAGTGACAAAAAAGAAAAATGACTCCTCTGCACTTTCCCATTGAATCCCATTGGTCTGAGTGCCGTCCATTTGTTCCACAGACAACTTTCCTACTGAAAATACATTCGTGTGAACGAGTCCTAAGAAAGACATTGTAATTGGTTATTAGATGTTGACTGAAGTTTGGCTCTGAACATGCAGGGCTCTTAAAGACGTTCTCTAATACTTTAATGCAGATGATTTATGCATAAAATAGGTGGTCTATATCAGATCGTTGTAGGTCCGACCCTTGGCTCCCCACCAATAAGCTGTTTATAGCTCTGGCAACGGCCGGATGTAACTTGTGAACAGAGCGCACCCCAGTGGCCACTGCCTGGTGCTGCAGATCACCTCCGGTATTCCTCAATAGCTGGTCTGCACCCGGCAGCGGCCGCAGTGTACGGAGCGGTTTTGTTCCACTTTGAACATTGCCTGCATCTTGCCAGAGGTGATGGCGGCTGATCATCGGGGGGCCGATGGTTGGACCCCCACCTATCCAGTGGAGTATAAAAGTGTTAGATAACTCCTTTTAAAATCTTGTTTCCATCCCATTGTCTTATACAGCGTGTATCTGTGTTCTTTCTGTAACCAGATGGGCCTGACCTCTGATGGTTCTTCTAGGCTTCTATTACAGCTCTTACAGCCCCAGCATGCATCATTTGTGCTGGAGAGGAATATGAAGACGCAGGAGCAAATAGAAGAACAATTAGGAAAGCTTGGATTATTAGAAGAGCAAAAAATGCTCATAGTGGAGGTGAGACTATTATTATTTATTTTTATTTTTTTAACTTTCATTTTTCTATTTTTTTATTTTTAGGACATTTGTTTCCTCTCTTCAGAAAATAACAGTAGATAAGATTGATTAAAGCTTCTGGAAAGGTGTTCAATAACGTCTGATCAGGTGGCTGGTTTGTAATGGTTGTCCCATCTTACCAATCCCTCTCTTCTACCATGAATGTGACATTGTGGGATGAATATATATATATGTATATGTGTATGTGTGAAAAGTTGTTTGCCCCTTCCTGATTTCTCATTCTTTTGCATGTTTGTCATACTTAAATATTTCAGATCTCAAAACAAATTTTAATATTAGACAAAGATAACACAAGTAACCACAAAATGCAGTTTTTAAATGAAGACCCAAATTATTAAGGGAAAAAGAAATCCAAACCTACAGGGCCCTGTGTGAAAAAGTGATTGCCCTCTAAACCTAATAACTGGTTGAAGCACCCTCAGCAACAACAACTACAATCAAGTGTTTGGGATAATTGGCAATGAGTCTTTTACAACACTCTGGAGGAATTTTTGCCCACTCATCTTTGCAAAATTGTTGTAATTTAGCCACATTGGAGGGTTTCCGAGCATGAACCGCTTTCTTAAGGTCAGGACTTTGACTAAGCCACTGCAAAGTCTTAATTTTGTTTTCCTTAAGCCAATCAGAGGTGGACTTAATAGTGTGTTTTGGATCATTGTCCTGCTGCATAACCCAAGTGCACTTCAGCTTGAGGTCATGAACAGATGGCCGGACATTCTCTTTCAGGATTTTTTGGTTAACCTGCAGAATTCATGGTTCCATTTACCACAGCAAGTCTTCCAGGTCCTGAAGCAGCATAACAGTCCCAGACCATCACGCTACCGCCACCATATTTTACTGTTGGTATGATGTTCCTTTTTTGAAATGCAGTGTTACTTCTACGCCAGATGTAATGGGACATACACCTTCCAAAAAGTTCAACTTTTTCTTGTCAGTCCACAGAGTATTCTCCCAAAAGTCTTGGCGATCATCAAGATGTTTTCTGCCAAAACTGAGATGAGCCTTTGTTCTTATTGCTCAGCAGTGGTTTTTGTCTTGGAACTCTGCTATGCGTGTCATTTTTGCCCAGTCTCTTTCTTATGGTGGAGTCATGAACACTGTCCTTAACTGAGGCAAGTGAGACCTGCAGTTCTCTGGATGTTGTTGTGGGGTCTTTTGTGACCTCTTGGATGAGTCGTTGCTGCGCTCTTGGGGTAATTTTGATCAGCCGGCCACGCCTAGGAAAGTTCACCATTGTTCCATATTTTCGCCTATTGTGGATAATGACTCCCACTGTGGTTTGCTGGAGTCCCAAATCTTTAGAAATGGCTTTAGAACTTTTTCCAGACTGATAGATCTCAATTACTTTGTTTCTCATTTTGTCCTGAATTTCTTTGCATCGCAGCATGATGTCTAGCTTTAGAGGATCTTTTGTTCTAGGGTTAAGATAATTGTGTAATTGTGTAAATTCGCGCTAATGGTAGTGGGTTTGGAGAAAGAAAACCAGAGGTGGATAACTTAATTTGCTTGAAGCTTTTATTAAGATATAAAATATATGGGGGTGGGGAAAAAAAAAAGTTTTAAAAGGGTGATATGTATCACCAGGATTAGTGTACAAATTTCTTTAAAAATGCACCAGGCTAATATGATAAAAACATAAAACATAGAAAGAAATTTGATGATTGAAATTAATCTTCCTTCTCAGGTGCGACGGGAAGGTTAGATCGGCTGGGCCTGTTATTGAGTACTTGTAGAATGTGGATAGGGACTCTCGTAGGAGAGGATTAGATACACAGCTCAGCAGACTGTATCACACAGGATAAGATTAGATACACAGCTCAGCAGACAGTATCACACAGGAGAGGATTAGATACACGGCTCAGCAGACAGTATCACACAGCATAGGATTAGATACACAGCTCAGCAGACAGTAGAACACAGGAGAGGATTAGATACACAGTTCATCAGACAGTATCACATAGGAGAGGATTAGATACACGGCTCAGCAGACAGTATCACACAGCATAGGATTAGATACACAGCTCAGCAGACAGTATCACACAGCATAGGATTAGATACACAGCTCAGCAGACAGTATCAAAAAGGAGTGGATTAGATACACAGCTCAACAGACAGTATCACACAGCATAGGATTAGATACACAGCTCAGCAGACAGTAGAACACAGGAGAGGATTAGATACACAGTTCATCAGACAGTATCACATAGGAGAGGATTAGATACACGGCTCAGCAGACAGTATCACACAGCATAGGATTAGATACACGGCTCAGCAGACAGTATCACACAGCATAGGATTAGATACACAGCTCATCAGACAGTATCACACAGGATGGGATTAGATACACAGCTCAGCAGATGGTATCACACAGGATAGGATTAGATACACAGCTCAATAGACAGTATCACACAGGATAGTGTTATAGCAGAAGATGGAGTCCCTCAAGTTTAAAGGCCCAATCTATGCTATATAAGTCTGACAGTTATTTTAGGTGAAAACAACAGCTATGAATGTTCCTTCTTGTATCATTGTGAGAAGATAAAGTATACTCCCTGGCCAGATGTTTCTTCTTGTAGCAATAATGTGTTCTTGCAGAGAGATGAAATGACCTTGCTAACTAGATAAGTCTAATTAAATATTTTAAAGCATACAGAAACTAGCTTTTTTTCGCTTGTTCAGCTAAACTGTATAATCGAACCATATATGGCAAATCTGTTTCCTGCCTTTTAGGGTGTATATTAGCCCTGTGTTTTGTAATAAAGTTTTTAGAGTATGTTTAGACACAAACATCCTGTCCTGTGTCTTCATTCTCTCCGAGCTCGTAATCCAAAGGATAGAAGACCCAAAATTCAGTGACGACAATAGGATTAGATACACAGCTCAGCAGACAGTATCACACAGGAGAGGATTAGATACACAGCTCAGCAGACAGTATCACACAGGAGGAGATTAGATACACAGCTCAGGAGACAGTATCACACAGTATAAGATTAGATACACTGCTCAGCAGACAGTATCACACAGGAGAGGATTAGATACACAGCTCAGCAGACAGTATCTCACAGGAGAGGATTAGATACACTGCTCAGCAGACGGTATCGCACAGGAGAGGATTAGATACATGGCTCCGCAGACAGTATCACACAGGGTAGGATTAGAGATACAGCTCACCAGACAGTATCACACAGGAAAGGATTAGATACATAGCTCAGCAGACGGTATCACACAGGACAGGATTAGATGCATAGCTCAGCAGACAGTATCACACAGGATAGGATTAGATACACAGCTCAGCAGACAGTATCACACAGGAGGGGATTAGATACATAGCTCAGCAGACAGTATCACACAGGAGAGGATTAGATACACAGCTCAGCAGACAGTATCGCACAGGAGAGGATTAGATACACAGCTCAGCAGACAGTATCGCACAGGAGAGGATTAGATACATGGCTCAGCTGACAGTATCACACAGGAGAGGATTAGATACACAGCTCAGCAGACAGTATCACACAGGAGAGGATTAGATACACAGTTCATCAGACAGTATCACACAGGAGTGGATTAGATACACGGCTCAGCAGACAGTATCGCACAGGGCGGGATTAGATACACGACTCAGCAGACAGTATCACGCAAGATAGGATTAGATACACAGTTCATCAGACAGTATCACACAGGATGGGATTAGATACACAGCTCAGCACACAGTTTCATACAGAAGAGGATTAGATACACGGCTCAGCAGACAGTATCACACAGGAGAGGATTAGATACACAGCTCAAAAGACAGTATCGCACAGGAGAGGATTAGATACACAGCTCAGCAGACAGTATCACACAGGAGGAGATTAGATACACAGCTCAGGAGACAGTATCACACAGTATAAGATTAGATACACTGCTCAGCAGACAGTATCACACAGGAGAGGATTAGATACACAGCTCAGCAGACAGTATCACACAGGAGGAGATTAGATACACAGCTCAGGAGACAGTACCACACAGTATAAGATTAGATACACTGCTCAGCAGACAGTATCACACAGGAGAGGATTAGATACACAGCTCAGCAGACAGTATCTCACAGGAGAGGATTAGATACACTGCTCAGCAGACGGTATCGCACAGGAGAGGATTAGATACATGGCTCCGCAGACAGTATCACACAGGGTAGGATTAGAGATACTGCTCACCAGACAGTATCACACAGGAAAGGATTAGATACATAGCTCAGCAGACGGTATCACACAGGACAGGATTAGATGCATAGCTCAGCAGACAGTATCACACAGGATAGGATTACATACACAGCTCAGCAGACAGTATCACACAGGAGGGGATTAGATACATAGCTCAGCAGACAGTATCGCACAGGAGAGGATTAGATACACGGCTCAGCTGACAGTATCACACAGGAGAGGATTAGATACACAGCTCAGCAGACAGTATCACACAGGAGAGGATTAGATACACAGTTCATCAGACAGTATCACACAGGAGTGGATTAGATACACGGCTCAGCAGACAGTATCGCACAGGGCGGGATTAGATACACGACTCAGCAGACAGTATCACGCAAGATAGGATTAGATACACAGTTCATCAGACAGTATCACACAGGATGGGATTAGATACACAGCTCAGCACACAGTTTCATACAGAAGAGGATTAGATACACGGCTCAGCAGACAGTATCACACAGGAGATGATTAGATACACAGCTCAAAAGACAGTATCGCACAGGAGAGGATTAGATACACAGCTCAGCAGAAGGTATCACACAGCTTAGATACACTGCTCAGCAGATGGTATCACACAGGAGAGGATTAGATACACGGCTCAGCAGACAGTATCACACAGGAGAGGATTAGATACACAGCTCAGCAGACAGTATCACACAGGATAGGATTAGATACACTGCTCAGCAGATGGTATTACACTGGATAGGATTAGATACACAGCTCAGCACACCAGTATCACACAGGAGAGGATTAGATACACGGCTCAGCAGACAGTATCACACAGGAGAGGATTAGATACACAGCTCAGCAGACAGTATCACACAGGATAGGATTAGATACACTGCTCAGCAGATGGTATTACACTGGATAGGATTAGATACACAGCTCAGCAGACAGTATCACACAGGATAGGATTAGATACACGGCTCCGCAGACAGTATCACACAGGAGAGGATTAGATACATGGCTCAGCAGACATTATCACACAGGAGAGGATTAGATACACAGCATAGGATTAGATACATAGCTCAGCAGACAGTATCACACAGCATAGGGTTAGATACACGGCTCAGCGGACAGTATCACACAGCAGGGGATTAGAGACACTGCTCAGCAGACAGTATCACACAGGAGTGGATTAGATGCATAGCTCAGCAGACAGTATCACACAGGAGAGGATTAGATACACAGCTCAGCAGACAGTATCACACAGGAGAGGATTAGATACACAGGAGAGGATTAGATACACAGCATAGGATTAGATACACAGCTCAGCAGACGGTATCACACAGCATAGGATTAGATACATGACTCAGCAGACAGAATCACACAAGAGGGGATTGGAGACACAGCTCAGCTGACAGTATCACACAGGAGGGGATTAGATACACAGCTCAGCAGACAGTATCACACAGGAGAGTATTAGATACACAGCTCAGCAGACAGTATCACACAGGAGAGGATTAGATACACAGCTCAACACACAGTATTACACAGGAGAGGATTAGATACACAGCTCAGCACACAGTATCACACAGGAGAGGATTAGATACACTGCTCTGCAGACAGTATCACACAGGAGAGGATTAGATACACTGCTCTGCAGACAGTATCACACAGGAGAGTATTAGATACACAGCTCAGCAGACAGTATCACACAGGAGAGGATTAGATACACAGCTCAACACACAGTATTACACAGGAGAGGATTAGATACACAGCTCAGCACACAGTATCACACAGGAGAGGATTAGATACACATCTCAGCAGACAGTATCACACATGAGAGGATTAGATACACAGCTCAACTCACAGTATTACACAGGAGAGGATTAGATACACGGTTCAGCAGACAGTATCACACAGGAGAGGATTAGATACACAGCTCAGCTGACAGTATCACACAGGAGAGGATTAGATACATGGCTCAGCAGACAGTATCACACAGGGTAGGATTAGAGATACAGCTCAGCAGACAGTATCACACAGGAGAGGATTAGATACACAGCTCAGTAGACAGTATCACACAGGAGAGGATTAGATACACAGCTCAGCAGACAGTATCACACAGGGTAGGATTAGATACACGGCTCAGCAGACAGTATCACACAGGAGGGGATTAGATACACAGCTCAGCAGACAGTATCATACAGGAGGGGATTAGATACACAGCTCAGCAGACAGTATCACACAGGATAAGATTAGATACACAGCTCAGCAGACAGTATCACACAGGAGAGGATTAGATACACGGCTCAGCAGACAGTATCACACAGGAGAGGATTAGCTACACAGCTCAGCAGACAGTATCACACAGGAGAGGATTAGATACACAGCTCAGTAGACAGTATCACACAGGAGATGATTAGATACACTGCTCAGCAGACAGTATCACACAGGATAGGATTAGATGCACAGCTCAGCAGACAGTATCGCACAGGACAGGATTGGATACACAGCTCAGCAGACAGTATCACACAGAAGAGGATTAGAGATACAGCTCAGCAGACAGTATCACACAGGAGAGGATGAGATACACGGCTCAGTAGACAGTATCACACAGAAGAGGATTAGAGATACAGCTCAGCAGACAGTATCGCACAGGGCGGGATTAGATACATGGCTCAGCAGACAGTATCACACAGGATAGGATTAGATACACAATTCACCATCACTGAGTCATAATAGCTCAGCGGTATGTGGTGAGGGACTACTACTCCCAGCAAGTGACAGCGCAGGCACCGATCATGTAACTAAACCATCACTGCGTCATAATAGCACTGCAGTATGTGGTGAGGGACTACAACTCCCAGCAAGTGACAGCACAGGCACCGATCATGTAACTAAACCATCACTGCATCATAATAGCACTGCAGTATGTGGTGAGGGACTACAACTCCCAGCAAGTGACAGCGCAGGCACCGATCATGTAACTAAACCATCACTGCATCATAATAGCCCTGCAGTGTGTGGTGAGGGACTACAACTCCCAGCAAGTGACAGCGCAGGCACCGATCATGTAAATAAACCATCACTGCGTCATAATAGCACTGCAGTATGTGGTGAGGGACTACAACTCCCAGCAAGTGACAGCGCAGGTACCGGTCATGTAACTAAACCATCACTGCGTCATAATAGCACTGCAGTATGTGGTGAGGGACTACAACTCCCAGTAAGTGACAGCGCAGGCACCGATCATGTAACTAAACCATCACTGCGTCATAATAGCACTGCAGTATGTGGTGAGGGACTACAACTCCCAGCAAGTGACAGCGCAGGAACCGATCATGTAACTAAACCATCACTGCATCATAATAGCACTGCAGTATGTGGTGAGGGACTACAACTCCCAGCAAGTGACAGCACAGGCACCGATCATGTAACTAAATCATCACTGCATCATAATAGCATTGCAGTTTGTGGTGAGGGACTACAACTCCCAGCAAGTGACAGCGCAGGCACCGATCATGTAACTAAACCATCACTGCATCATAATAGCACTGCAGTATGTGGTGAGGGACTACAACTCCCAGCAAGTGACAGTGCAGGCACCGATCATGTAACTAAACCATCACTGCATCATATAGCACTGCAGTATGTGGTGAGGGACTACAACTCCCAGCAAGTGACAGAACAGGCACCGGTCATGTAACTAAACCATCACTGCATCATAATAGCACTGCAGTATGTGGTGAGGGACTACAACTCCCAGCAAGTGACAGCGCAGGCACCGATCATGTAACTAAACCATCACTGCATCATAATAGCCCTGCATTATGTGGTGAGGGACTACAACTCCCAGCAAGTGACAGCGCAGGCACCGATCATGTAACTAAACCATCACTGCATCATAATAGCACTGCAGTATGTGGTGAGGGACTACAACTCCCAGCAAGTGACAGCACAGGCACCGATCATGTAACTAAATCATCACTGCATCATAATAGCATTGCAGTGTGTGGTGAGGGACTACAACTCCCAGCAAGTGACAGCGCAGGCACCGATCATGTAACTAAACCATCACTGCATCATAATAGCACTGCAGTATGTGGTGAGGGACTACAACTCCCAGCAAGTGACAGTGCAGGCACCGATCATGTAACTAAACCATCACTGCATCATATAGCACTGCAGTATGTGGTGAGGGACTACAACTCCCAGCAAGTGACAGAACAGGCACCGGTCATGTAACTAAACCAACACTGCATCATAATAGCCCTGCAGTATGTGGTGAGGGACTACAACTCCCAGCAAGTGACAGCGCAGGCACCGATCATGTAACTAAACCATCACTGCATCATAATAGCATTGCAGTGTGTGGTGAGGGACTACAACTCCCAGCAAGTGACAGCGCAGGCACCGATCATGTAACTAAACCATCACTGCATCATAATAGCACTGCAGTATGTGCTGAGGGACTACAACTCCCAGCAAGTGACAGCGCAGGCACCGATCATGTAACTAAACCATCACTGCATCATAATAGCATTGCAGTGTGTGGTGAGGGACTACAACTCCCAGCAAGTGACAGCGCAGGCACCGATCATGTAACTAAACCATCACTGCATCATAATAGCACTGCAGTATGTGCTGAGGGACTACAACTCCCAGCAAGTGACAGCGCAGGCTCCGATCATGTAACTAAACCATCACTGCATCATAATAGCACTGCAGTATGTGCTGAGGGACTACAACTCCCAGCAAGTGACAGCGCAGGCACCGATCATGTAACTAAACCATCACTGCGCCATAATAGCATTGCAGTATGTGCTGAGGGACTACAACTCCCAGCAAGTGACAGCGCAGGCACCGGTCATGTAACTAAACCATCACTGCGTCATAATAGCACTGCAGTATGTGGTGAGGGACTACAACTCCCAGCAAGTGACAGCGCAGGCACCGGTCATGTAACTAAACCATCACTGCGTCATGATAACACTGCAGTATGTGGTGAGGGACTACAACTCCCAGCAAGTTTATTTCTTTTTATTTTACACGCTGCTGTTTTCCACAGTGAATTACCAGAAAGATCTGCACCAAAATCATGCAGTGCAAATTTGCTGTTGTGGATTTTCTTGCGGATTTTTCCTAATTTGCTCTGATTTTCTATGGAAATCCTCCAGGAACAATCTGCCACATTTGAACAGATCTTCAGGCCTCATTCAGACATCTGTAGTTTTCTGGTACATTAAAAAAAAAGCAAAAAAAAACAAAACTGATTTTCATCAAAGGGATCGATCCGAATTGTATCAATGTTTGTTACTATATGCAAATAAAAATATATATATATGGATATGTGAGCTGCCCCATAGATGATAAAGGTGCGTATTATGTCTGTCAATAACATGGATGTAAAAAAACAGACGTCTGAATGAGACGTTCACCCACAAGATCATCCAGCAATAGTGCAGCTCTGGCCTGACACATAGCATTCACAGAAAGACTCCTGATCAGCACATATGATGTCTGTGATCTATAAAGAGTCCTCCACATTGTACCCACTACATATACATTCACAATAAAGCTGCTCCCGTAACATCAACTGCCCCACACCTACCACATATAGCCAGGTCCCTGCTCCCCCACACACAGTATATAGCCAGGTCCCCGCTCCCCCACACACAGTATATAGCCAAGGTCCCCGCTCCCCCACACAAAGTATATAGCCAAGGTCCCCGCTCCCCCACACACAGTATATAGCCAGGTCCCCACTCCCCCACACAAAGTATATAGCCAAGGTCCCCGCTCCCCCACACACAGTATATAGCCAGGTCCCCGCTCCCCCACACACAGTATATAGCCAAGGTCCCCGCTCCCCCACACAAAGTATATAGCCAAGGTCCCCGCTCCCCCACACACAGTATATAGCCAGGTCCCCACTCCCCCACACAAAGTATATAGCCAAGGTCCCCGCTCCCCCACACACAGTATATAGCCAAGCTCCCCTCCTCCATGTATAGCATATTTATCCAGGTCTCCCTCCCCCACACAAAGTATATAGCCAAGATCCCCTCCTCCATGTATAGCATATTTATCCAGGTCCCCGCTCCCCCACACAAAGTATATAGCCAAGGTCCCCGCTCCCCCACACACAGTATATAGCCAGGTCCCCGCTCCCCCACACAAAGTATATAGCCAAGGTCCCCGCTCCCCCACACACAGTATATAGCCAAGCTCCCCTCCTCCATGTATAGCATATTTATCCAGGTCTCCCTCCCCCACACAAAGTATATAGCCAAGATCCCCTCCTCCATGTATAGCATATTTATCCAGGTCCCCGCTCCCCCACACAAAGTATATAGCCAAGGTCCCCTCCTCCATGTATAGCATATTTATCCAGGTCTCCCTCCCCCACATATAGCAAAGAGAACCAAGTCCAGCACCCCCTCCCCCACCACACAGCATACGGTATATAGACAAGACCCCCACACACAGCATACGGTATATAGACAAGTACCCCACACACAGCATACGGTATATAGACAAGTCCCCCACACACAGCATACAGTATATAGACAAGTCCCCCACCACACAGCATACGGTATATAGACAAGTACCCCACACAGCATACGGTATATAGACAAGTCCCCCCCACACAGCATACGGTATATAGACAAGTCCCCCACACACAGCATACGGTATATAGACAAGACCCCCACACACAGCATACAGTATATAGACAAGACCCCCACACACAGCATACGGTATATAGACAAGACCCCCACACACAGCATACGGTATATAGACAAGTCCCCCCCACACAGCATACGGTATATAGACAAGTCCCCCCCACACAGCATACGGTATATAGACAAGTCCCCCACACACAGCATACGGTATATAGACAAGTCCCCCACACACAGCATACAGTATATAGACAAGTCCCCCACACACAGCATACGGTATATTGACAAGTCCCCCACACACAGCATACGGTATATAGACAAGTCCCCCATACACAGCATACAGTATATAGACAAGTCCCCCACACACAGCATACGGTATATAGACAAGTCCCCCACACACAGCATACGGTATATAGACAAGTCCCCCACACACAGCATACGGTATATAGACAAGTCCCCCACACACAGCATACGGTATATAGACAAGACCCCCACACACAGCATACGGTATATAGACAAGTCCCCCCCACACAGCATACGGTATATAGACAAGTCCCCCCCACACAGCATACGGTATATAGACAAGTCCCCCACACACAGCATACGGTATATAGACAAGTCCCCCACACACAGCATACAGTATATAGACAAGTCCCCCACACACAGCATACGGTATATTGACAAGTCCCCCACACACAGCATACGGTATATAGACAAGTCCCCCATACACAGCATACAGTATATAGACAAGTCCCCCACACACAGCATACGGTATATAGACAAGTCCCCCACACACAGCATACGGTATATAGACAAGTCCCCCACACACAGCATACGGTATATAGACAAGTCCCCCACACACAGCATACGGTATATAGACAAGACCCCCACACACAGCATACGGTATATAGACAAGTCCCCCCCACACAGCATACGGTATATAGACAAGTCCCCCCCACACAGCATACGGTATATAGACAAGTCCCCCACACACAGCATACGGTATATAGACAAGTCCCCCATACACAGCATACAGTATATAAACAAGTCCCCCATACACAGCATACGGTATATAGACAAGTCCCCCATACACAGCATACAGTATATAGACAAGTCCCCCACACACAGCATACAGTATATAGACAAGTCCCCCACACACAGCATACGGTATATAGACAAGTCCCCCACACACAGCATACGGTATATAGACAAGTACCCCACACAGCATACGGTATATAGACAAGTCCCCCACACACAGCATACAGTATATAGACAAGTCCCCCACCACACAGCATACGGTATATAGACAAGTACCCCACACAGCATACGGTATATAGACAAGTCCCCCCCACACAGCATACGGTATATAGACAAGTCCCCCACACACAGCATACGGTATATAGACAAGTCCCCCACACACATCATACGGTATATAGACAAGACCCCCACACACAGCATACAGTATAAAGACAAGACCCCCACACACAGCATACAGTATATAGACAAGTCCCCCACACACAGCATACAGTATATAGACAAGTCCCCCACACACAGCATACAGTATATAGACAAGTCCCCCACACACAGCATACAGTATATAGACAAGTCCCCCACACACAGCATACAGTATATAGACAAGTCCCTCATACACAGCATACAGTATATAGACAAGTCCCCCACACACAGCATACGGTATATAGACAAGACCCCCACACACAGCATACGGTATATAGACAAGTCCCCCCCACACAGCATACGGTATATAGACAAGTACCCTACACACAGCATACGGTATATAGACAAGTCCCCCATACACAGCATACAGTATATAGACAAGTCCCCCACACACAGCATACAGTATATAGACAAGTCCCCCACACACAGCATACGGTATATAGACAAGTCCCCCACACACAGCATACGGTATATAGACAAGTCCCCCACACACATCATACGGTATATAGACAAGACCCCCACACACAGCATACAGTATAAAGACAAGACCCCCACACACAGCATACAGTATATAGACAAGTCCCCCACACACAGCATACAGTATATAGACAAGTCCCCCACACACAGCATACAGTATATAGACAAGTCCACCACACACAGCATACAGTATATAGACAAGTCCCCCACACACAGCATACAGTATATAGACAAGTCCCCCATACACAGCATACAGTATATAGACAAGTCCCCCACACACAGCATACGGTATATAGACAAGACCCCCACACACAGCATACGGTATATAGACAAGTCCCCCCCACACAGCATACGGTATATAGACAAGTACCCTACACACAGCATACGGTATATAGACAAGTACCCCACACACAGCATACGGTATATAGACAAGTCCCCCACACACAGCATACGGTATATAGACAAGTCCCCCACACACAGCATACGGTATATAGACAAGTCCCCCACACACAGCATACGGTATATAGACAAGTCCCCCACACACAGCATACGGTATATAGACAAGTCCCCCACACACAGCATACGGTATATAGACAAGTCCCCCACACAGCATACGGTATATAGACAAGTCCCCCACACACAGCATACGGTATATAGACAAGTCCCCCAGACACAGCATACAGTATATAGACAAGTCCCCCACACAGCATACGGTATATAGACAAGTCCCTCCCACACAGCATACGGTATATAGACAAGTCCCCCCCACACACAGCATACGGTAAATAGACAAGTCCCCCATACACAGCATACAGTATATAGACAAGTCCCCCACACACAGCATACAGTATATAGACAAGTCCCCCACACACAGCATACAGTATATAGACAAGACCCCCACACAGCATACGGTATATAGACAAGTCCTCTACACATACAGTATATAGACAAGTCCCCCACACACAGTATACGTTATATAGACAAGTCCCCCACACACACAGCATATGGTATATAGACAAGTCCCCCACACACAGCATACAGTATATAGACAAGTCCCCCCCACACAGCATACAGTATATAGACAAGTAACCCACACACAGCATACAGTATATAGACAAGTCACCCACACACAGCATACAGTATATAGACAAGTTCCCCACACACAGCATACAGTATATAGACAAGTCCCCCTCACAGCATACGGTATATAGACAAGCCCACACACACAGCATACGGTATATAGACAAGTCCCCCACACACAGCATACAGTATATAGACAAGACCCCCACACACAGCATACAGTATATAGACAAGTCCCCCACACACAGCATACGGTATATAGACAAGTCCCCCACACACAGCATACAGTATATAGACAAGTCCCCCACACACAGCATACGGTATATAGACAAGTCCCCCACACAGCATACGATATATAGACAAGTCCCCCCACACACAGCATACGGTATATAGACAAGTCCCCCACACACAGCATACGGTATATAGACAAGTCCCCCACACACAGCATACGGTATATAGACAAGTCCCCCACACACAGCATACGGTATATAGACAAGTCCCCCACACAGCATACGATATATATAGACAAGTCCCCCACACACAGCATACAGTATATAGACAAGTCCCCCACACACAGCATACAGTATATAGACAAGACCCACACACAGCATACAGTATATAGACAAGTCCCCCACACACAGCATACGGTATATAGACAAGTCCCCCACACAGCATACGATATATAGACAAGTCCCCCCACACACAGCATACGGTATATAGACAAGTCCCCCACACACAGCATACGGTATATAGACAAGTCCCCCACACACAGCATACGGTATATAGACAAGTCCCCCACACACAGCATACGGTATATAGACAAGTCCCCCACACAGCATACGATATATATAGACAAGTCCCCCACACACAGCATACGGTATATAGACAAGTCCCCCACACACAGCATACGGTATATAGACAAGTCCCCCACACACAGCATACGGTATATAGACAAGTCCCCCACACAGCATACGATATATATAGACAAGTCCCCCACACACAGCATACGGTATATAGACAAGTCCCCCACACACAGCATACGGTATATAGACAAGTTCCCCACACACAGCATACAGTATATAGACAAGTCCCCCACACAGCAGACAGTATATAGACAAGTCCCCCACACAGCATACAGTATATAGACAAGTTCCCCACACACAGCATACAGTATATAGACAAGTTCCCCACACAGAGCATACAGTATATGGACAAGTCCCCCACACAGCATACAGTATATAGACAAGTCCCCCACACACAGCATACAGTATATAGACAAGTCCCCCACACAGCATACGGTATATAGACAAGTCCCCCATACACAGCATACAGTATATAGACAAGTCCCCCATACACAGCATACGGTATATAGACAAGTCCCCACCACACAGCAAACAGTATATAGACAAGTCCCCCACACACAGCATACGGTATATAGACAAGTCCCCCACACACAGCATACGGTATATAGACAAGTCCCCCACACAGCATACAGTATATAGACAAGTCCCCCAAACAGCATACAGTATATAGACAAGTCCCCCACACAGCATACAATATATAGACAAGTCCCCCACACACAGCATACAGTATATAGACAAGTCCCCCACACAGCATACAATATATAGACAAGTCCCCCACACACAGCATACAGTATATAGACAAGTCCCCCACACAGCATACAATATATAGACAAGTCCCCCACACACAGCATACAGTATATAGACAAGTCCCCCACACACAGCATACAGTATATAGACAAGTTCCCCACACACAGCATACAGTATATAGACAAGTCCCCCACACACAGCATACAGTATATAGACAAGTTCCCCACACACAGCATACAGTATATAGACAAGTCCCCCCCACACAGCATACGGTATATAGACAAGTCCCCCACACACAGCATACAGTATATAGACAAGTTCCCCACACACAGCATACAGTATATAGACAAGTCCCCCACACACAGAGCATACAGTATATAGACAAGCCCCCCACACACAGCATACAGTATATAGACAAGTTCCCCACACAGAGCATACGGTATATAGACAAGTCCCCCACACACAGCATACAGTATATAGACAAGTTCCCCACACACAGCATACAGTATATAGACAAGTCCCCCACACACAGCATACAGTATATAGACAAGTTCCCCACACAGAGCACACAGTATATAGACAAGTCCCCCACACAGCATACAGTATATAGACAAGTTCCCCACACACAGCATACAGTATATAGACAAGTCCCCCACACACAGCATACAGTATATAGACAAGTTCCCCACACAGAGCACACAGTATATAGACAAGTCTCCCACACACAGCATACAGTATATAGACAAGCCCCCACACACAGCATACAGTATATAGACAAGTCCCCCACACACAGCATACGGTATATAGACAAGTCCCCCCCACACAGAGCATACAGTATATAGACAAGCCCCCCACACACAGCATACAGTATATAGACAAGTTCCCCACACAGAGCATACGGTATATAGACAAGTCCCCCACACACAGCATACAGTATATAGACAAGTTCCCCACACACAGCATACAGTATATAGACAAGTCCCCCACACACAGCATACAGTATATAGACAAGTTCCCCACACACAGCATACAGTATATAGACAAGTCCCCCACACACAGCATACAGTATATAGACAAGTTCCCCACACAGAGCACACAGTATATAGACAAGTCTCCCACACACAGCATACAGTATATAGACAAGCCCCCACACACAGCATACAGTATATAGACAAGTCCCCCACACACAGCATACGGTATATAGACAAGTCCCCCCCACACAGAGCATACAGTATATAGACAAGCCCCCCACACACAGCATACAGTATATAGACAAGTTCCCCACACAGAGCATACGGTATATAGACAAGTCCCCCACACACAGCATACAGTATATAGACAAGTCCCCCACACACAGCATACAGTATATAGACAAGTTCCCCACACACAGCATACGGTATATAGACAAGTCCCCCACACACAGCATACAGTATATAGACAAGTCCCCCACACACAGCATACAGTATATAGACAAGTCCCCCATACACAGCATACAGTATATAGACAAGTCCCCCATACACAGCATACAGTATATAGACAAGTCCCCCACACACAGCATACAGTATATAGACAAGTCCCCCACACACAGCATACGGTATATAGACAAGTCCCCCACACAGAGCATACAGTATATAGACAAGCCCCCCACACACAGCATACAGTATATAGACAAGTTCCCCACACAGAGCATACGGTATATAGACAAGCCCCCCACACACAGCATACAGTATATAGACAAGTTCCCCACACAGAGCATACGGTATATAGACAAGCCCCCCACACACAGCATACAGTATATAGACAAGTCCCCCACACACAGCATACGGTATATAGACAAGTCCCCCACACAGAGCATACAGTATATAGACAAGCCCCCCACACACAGCATACAGTATATAGACAAGTTCCCCACACAGAGCATACAGTATATAGACAAGCCCCCCACACACAGCATACAGTATATAGACAAGTTCCCCACACAGAGCATACGGTATATAGACAAGTCCCCCACACACAGCATACAGTATATAGACAAGTCCCCCACACACAGCATACAGTATATAGACAAGTTCCCCACACACAGCATACAGTATATAGACAAGTCCTCCACACACAGCATACGGTATATAGACAAGTCCCCACCACACAGCAAACAGTATATAGACAAGTCCCCCCCACACAGCATACGGTATATAGACAAGTCCCCCACACACAGCATACAGTATATAGACAAGTCCCCCACACACAGCATACAGTATATAGACAAGTCCCCCACACAGCATACGGTATATAGACAAGTCCCCCACACACAGCATACAGTATATAGACAAGTTCCCCACACAGAGCATACAGTATATAGACAAGTCCCCCACACACAGCATACGGTATATAGACAAGTCCCCCCACACACAGCATACAGTATATAGACAAGTCCCCCACACACAGCATACAGTATATAGACAAGTCCCCCACACAGTATACAGTATATAGACAAGTCCCCCACACACAGCATACGGTATATAGACAAGTCCCCCACCTCCCACACACGGTATACAGACAAGTCCCCCCCACACACAGCATACAGTATATAGACAAGTCCCCCACCTCCTACACACGGTATACAGACAAGTCCCCCACACACAGCATACGGTATATAGATAAGTCCCACACACAGCATACGGTATATAGACAAGTCCCCCCCCACACACACAGCATACAGTATATAGACAAGTCCCCCCCACACACACACAGCATACAGTATATAGACAAGTCAAACCACACACCCCCACACACACAGCATACGGTATATAGACAAGTGCATAGCTGTGCTAGGGTAGGAGTGGGAGGAGCCTTCCTTCTCTTGTCAGTGCTGGCCCTGCAGTGGGGCCCACCAGGGAATTCCCCAGCAGGCCAGTCCGTGCCTGGTCACATGCTGACTAGAGTCTCAGACACCTCTCTGAGTAGCCCACTGATAGAAGTGGATGAGAATCTAGTCGGCATTTGACCTCAACTATTATATCATAACACCGGCTTTATCTTTTTATAGCTTTGTAACCTTTACTCACTTTATGAATCAGCCATAGATAAAACTCAGTAAGGATGGGTTGCTACTGTGTGCAATTTGCCAGCCAGCCCAGAACAGCGGTGACCTGAGCCGACAGCAGCGACTTGAGTAGACTGTGGCCACCTGAGCCAACAGCGGCATTTAAATTGAGCTATCGCCAGGAAATGGATGACAATGGCAGTCAGGGGAATGGTGAAGGCCTGCATGGCTGCCATCTTGGTACTCCTGTGAAGTTCATCCACAGTCTGGACTTAATCTTATAAACTGTATACTGCATTACTAGAGGATTACTGTATATAGAATAAGCAGTCAAGAGATTGCAGGTTCAAGTGCCCTAAGGGGACATAAAAAAATAAAGTAAAAATGGAAAAAAAAGAAAAAAGTTTTACAAAGGAAAAAAAATAAACAAAAATGTTAAATCACCCCTTTTTTCCAAGGTAACAAAAAAAGAAATTAAAAAAGAAACATTTTATATTGTCGTGTCTGTAAAAGTCCGACCTATCAAAGCCCAAATTATTTAAACCGCACGTTAAATAGCGGAAAAATAAATTAAGAAGCCAGAATTGCCGTATTATGGTGTCACCAAACAGTAATAAATAACCCGGTATTGTGTCACCATTTTGTGAGACCCGGCATTTGTTCCATGTTTCTGCTGATGAATCTGGGCGAGGTTCGCTTTCTGCTCGCCGACCTGCGGGGGTTATTGATCCCATTCTCTGCTGTCTACAAACTTTTCATCTCTTTTTGATGCATTTTTTGGGAGGTAAAATTACCCAAAAAGAAAAAAAAATTGGGTGTTTAGATTATCTTTGCTGTTGGGCATTTGCTGTAGGGGTTAATATATTTATGATTTGATAGATCGGACTTTTTGTCAGTGTGTCAATACTAAATAAATAAATATATATATATAATCGTTTAGTCTTGCTTTGTATTGACAAATGGAGGTAGGAAATTTAAAAGGATTTTTTTTATATATAAATTTCAATTTTAATACTTTTCTATCACATTATTTTTTGGTCCCGTTGGGCAACTTGAACCAAAAATCCACAACTCATTGGAATTGCGACACTTAAATTCTGCGGATGTCGGGAAGGGGATAAAGAGAATAAAGTAACTTTGCAGAATGCTTCCGTTTTGTGTACACAGCTCCTGTGCTGACTTAGTGTTCTCTTTGGTTACACCACACACCTATTCTGTGTCCGGCCCCCACAGATCGCCATCTCCGTATATATGGGGGGATTTCCTCATGTGACGGCCCCTTTGCCGATGTATACAGATCACATGTGGCTTCACCTTCAGCTTTGATCTTCCAGTCTTCAGTTCCGGATCCTCCAGGATGAGGGATAAATCTTTCTTGCTCTTCATTCCCCTCCGTGGCTGATACAGCAGCTCCACCGCGCCGACGTTCCCCTCATAGGGAGGAATCGCTCCGCAAAGACTGTTCTCAGCCACAGGACGACCCGCCGGATACAGGAGGAAAGTTCTCCTCTCTGCAATGAAGGATTATTCCACTTTTCTGCCATTTGTAAGATCTCTGCTTGTTGTCTGAGAATAAAATCATTCTTGTTAATATCCAGAACCGGAAAAAAATCTAATCCTGACAGCAGCGGAGCATTTATTACAATGGTATTCAGTCTAGACGATCCCCCTCCTGTCCTGACCGTTTGCTACAATGTATCAGTGCAGGGAAAATCTATCAGTTCGGACTTGGTTTCCCTTACAGAGGATTGTCCAGGCCAGACACCATTGTACCCAGTGGCGACCCGCCAATGGCGACAGGCCACGCGACTGCTATGGGGCCCGTGAGCTGGGGGGGCCCCATAGCAGTCGCCTGCACTGTGTACCCCCGCATCGGGTCCCTCTCCTGCACCCAGGCAAGCGGCGGGGCCCTGAGCAGGCGGGGGGCTTACTCACCATAGGGCATCCCGGCGCGCTATGGGCCCCCCCGCCTGCTCAGGGCCCCGGCCGGCACAATACTTACCTCTTCCCGTGCCCTAGACGCTAGAATGTATGGGATCCTTCCAGGTGTGATGTCATTTCCGGGGGCGTGTTCTAGTTCAGCACCAGACGCCAGAGTCTCATGCAGAGACAGAGCTGCCGGTGAAGCTGCAGGAGGAGGTCAGTATCCTAAGCTGAGAAACAGGAGATTGTTCTATTAATTGCTGGTCTGATGTCTTTTCTTCCTGTTGTTTTTGGGGTGAGGGGGCTTGATACTTGCGAGTGAGGGATTTGGGGGGGGGTTAATGCTGGAGGGCAGTCTGGTGGGGTTAATTAATGCTTGTGGAGATCTTAGGGGGCTCTGGGGAATAATGCAGGGATAATGCGTGCTTGTGGGGGCCCTAAGGGAATGCTGCGGGCTTATGAGGGCTCTGGGGGGGATGCTGCGGGCTTGTGGGGGCCCTGGGGGGGGGATGCTGCGAGCTTGTGGGGCCCTGGGGTGGGGGGATGCTGCGGGCTTGTGGGGGCTCTGGGGGCGGAATGCTGTGGGCTTGTGAGGCCCTGGGGGGGATGCTGTGGGCTTGTGGGGCCCTGGGGGGGATGCTGTGGGTTTGCGGGTGCTCTGAGGGGGATGGTGTGGGCTTTTGGGGCCCTGGGGGGGATGCTGTGGGCTTGTGGGGGCCCTAGGGGGGATGCTGTTGGCTTGTGGGGCCCTGGGGGGATGCTGTGGGCTTGTGGGGGCCCTTGGTGGGATACTGCAGGCTTGTGGGTGCTCTGGGGGGGATGCAGTGGACTTGTGGGACCCTGGGGGGGATGCTGCGGGCTTGTGGGGCCCTGGGAGGGATGCTGTGGGCTTGTGGGTGCTCTGGGGGGGGATGCTGCGGGCTTGTGGGTGCTCTGGGGGGATGCTGCGGGCTTGTGGGGGCTCTGGGGGGGATGCTGCAGGCTTGTGGGAGCTCTGGGGGGGATGCTGCAGGCTTGTGGGAGCTCTGGGGGGTGCTCCAGGCTTGTGGGGGCTCCAGGGGGATGCAGCAGGCTTGTGGGGGCCCCGGGGGGGATGCAGCGGGCTTGTGGGGCCTCTGTATGGGGTCCAGCCTGCATATGGCATTACATGGGGACCAGGCAGTATTCTCTATGGTGAATTATATGGGGTCCAGCATTTTGTATGGAGCATTATATGGGGCTCATAATACTGTATGGAGGACTATGTGGTGCCCATAATATTGTATGGAGGACTATGTGGTGCAATAACACTGTATGGAGGACTATACTGTCCGGTCTGCACTGTGCGCTGTGAGGATTCACCGGTTTCTGAGCTATTGTAGAATTTACAATAAATATCACTCATGAAATGTAAGAAGTCAGTGAAATGTTTGGCATTGTACTATATCTATATCTATAATTTCTCTGCTGTATCTGTGCATCATGAATGGTTGGATGTGTTAAAGGGGCCACTGAGACTCTTTCGCCCGGGGCCCACGAAAACCTGGAGGAGGGAGCATCATGTGACACTCCCTCTCCCATCATTCCTCCTCTGCGTCTGACGCAGCGGCATGATGACGCGCCACGCTGTGCCAGACAGTGGAGCTGGCAGCTGCTGAGGTGATCAGCTGCAGAGACTGAAGCAGCGGGGAACGAGGAGCGGTAAGTATGTATTTATTTTTTAAATCATTGTGTACTGATAATACTGGAGGACTGGGGCTGCATTTTACCCTACGGGTGAGGGGGGCTGCATTTTACCCTATGGGGGGCTGCATTATACTGCGTACAGGACCATGGGGGAATGCATTATACTGAGTGGAGAACCATGGCGAGTGTCTTAAGGCCCCGTCACACTAAGCGATGCAGCAGCGATCCCGACAACGATACGACCTGTCAGGGATCGTTGCTGCATCGCTAATACATCGCTGGGGAGCTGTCAAACAGGCAGGCTCACCAGCGATCAGGGGAGCAGCGATATCGTGGAAAGAATCGTTCCACGATGTCCTGCTCCTGTTACCAGCCTGCTGCTTAAGCAGGAGCAGGCTGGTAACTATGGTAAACATCGGGTTACTAAGTGCGCGTGTGCCCCTAGTAACCCGCTGTTTACCATGGTTACCAGCCAGATCGTTGGTCCCGCTGGTCACACACAGCGATGTGTGCTGGCCAGCGGGAGGCCAACGACCAAAAAATGGTCCAGGACACTTTGCAGCGATCAGCAACCTCACAGCAGGGGCCTGATCGTTGCAAAGTGTCACACATAGCGACATCGCTGGTGAGGTCGCTGGTGAGTCACCAAAACCGTGACACAGCAGCGATCTCGCTAGCGATATCGCTATGTGAGACGGGGGCTTTATACTGTGTGGAGGAACATGGGGGAGTACATTGTACAGTGTGGAGGACCATGGGGGAGTGCATTGTACTGTGTGGAGGACCATGGGGGAGTGCATGGTACTGTGTGGAGGACCATGGGGGAGTGCATTATACTGTGTGGAGGACCACGGGGAGTGCATTGTACTGTGTGGAGGACCACGTGGGAGTGCATTATACTGCGTGGAGGACCACGAGGGAGTGCATTATACTGCGTGGAGGACCATGGCGAGTGCCTTATACTGTGTGGAGAACCATGGCGAGAGTCTTATACTGAGTGCATTATACTCTATGGAGTGTGGAGAGGTGTGGGGCAGTTGGGGGATCATACTTTACCCTGGGAGTTGAGGTCGGGTACAGTAGGGTCATTGTACTGCGCATATGGAGGAATTCACCATGGGGGTATCATACCGTGTTTGGGGGGCACTTTTGTTGGCACCACACTTTATGGGCAATGAAAAAGGGATCTAGGACTTCAGCAGGAGGAAAATTACTATGTAAAGGCTGGAAGGTTGTGAGATCTGATCTTCTGCGACCCCGACAATTATTTACATTTTTATTGCTGGGGGGGGGGCCCAATTAGAATTTCTGCGTCCTATGTACGCCCCTGATTATACCAAATCCTCAGCTGTGCTGGTACTAAGGATATGGACACTCAGACATTTTGGGCTAAATATATACATACAAATATTTTTTCAATAACGTTTCATAAACAATTTGGCTTTTTTATTTCCTTTGCATTGCTAGTTGCAGAATGAGCTCACTGAGAATTTATCAGTGAGCTCATTCTGACCTTCTCTGTGCTGATTATGTTCACAGACCAGCATGAAAGTTGGGCTGATCTCTGATGCAGTCATAAATCATCGCAGAAATAAAAGCGCTGGAAGCTCCACATCATAAGAAGCTCACTGACTGAATCTCAAGTTAACTCATTCTGCAGCCATCAATGTGCTGCTGGGAAACAAAAAGCTGGTAAAGGCCGAACAGAGCAAATGTTACAAGAAGCAAAATAGTAAAAAGTATTTTTAGACCAATATACATGTATTTAAAGGGATTGTCCGGTGTGAAGCTGAAGGCCTGCAGTCATCTGTGTGACTCTCTGTGACTGCAGACTTGTAATCCTCACATCATGTAGACTGCGCGCTGCCAGCATTATTCTCAGCCCAGAGATGGCAGAAGCCCCTGTATCATGTGTACAGGAATTGTGCCCCCTCTCCCCGAGGAGCAGCAGTGCCTCGTCCTCCAGATACATGAGGGTCCCATCGGGGAGATCCGCATGTACCGGCCATGATGTCATCTCCATGGATACGGCATCAATGTGCAGAGCAGAAGACCCCTGTAAGGGAGAGCTCAGACGTGGGGGGATTGATGTGGATGTGAGGAGCAGATCCCCCCATATTCACAGATTATCACACAATACATGTGGCCTTGCACAGGAAAAACTGTGAGGAAAGAAGAAATCAGATTTCTTACAATATAGAATAATGTCCTCCTGCCCTCGTTCATGTCCAGTATTATTTATCCCCTGACCTTTAGGGTGGGGAACCCCTCCTGAACCCCCTCCATTATATAGGAGCCATATATCTGCTCCATTACTGTCAGAAGGTAAGGAGCCAATCACACTGCACGGCTTCTACTTCCTGCTCTAAGCCCCGCCCACCTGCCTTCCCTTGAGATCTCCATAACAACCCTTGTGTGACTACAGTGACAGGCCACGCCCCCGAGGATTCTGATCAGTGCGGATGTCTCCATATTGCTGAGGACTGTGAGCGGCTGATGGGCGGAGCCAGCAGCGATGTGAGGGGCAGAGCCAGCAGCGATATGAGGGGCGGAGCCAGCAGCGACATGAGGGGCGGAGCCAGCAGCGATATGAGGGGCAGAGCCAACAGCGATATGAGGGGCTGAGCCAACAGCGATATGAGGAGCGGAGCCAACAGCGATATGAGGGGCTGAGCCAACAGCGATATGAGGGGCTGAGCCAACAGCGACATGAGGGGCGGAGCCAGCAGTGATATGAGATGCGGAGCCAGCAGCGATGTGAGGGGCAGAGCCAGCAGCGATATGAGGAGCGCTCACAGCACTGACAGGAGCAGGTGTGTGTGCAGCCAGTTCCTCTGCTGTGGGTGTTGTGTTGTGTGAGCTTCGCCGTGTATATATTATACACATATATATATATATATATATATATATATACACAGAGTTGAAATCAGAAGTTTCCATACACTGTATAAATAGACACATCTGCAGGTTTTTCTCAATATCTGACATGAAATCAGAATAAACCTTTCCCATTTTAGGTCAATTAGGATTACCATCATTTTTAATATTTGCCAAATGCCAGAATAATGAGCGTCTCTTGTAAGGGGCATTAAAAGAGTCTTGTTATACCACTCTGACCTCCACGTGTCTTGTAAGGGGCATTAAAACCGTCTTGTTATACCACTCTGACCTCCACGTGTCTTGTAAGGGGCATTAAAACCGTCTTGTTATACCACTCTGACCCCCACGTCTCTTCAGAGGGGCATTAAAACCGTCTTGTTATACCACTCTGACCTCCACGTCTCTTCTGAGGGGCATTAAAACCATCTTGTTATACCACTCTGACCTCCACGTCTCTTGTAAGGGGCATTAAAACCGTCTTGTTATACCACTCTGACCTCCACGTCTCTTCTGAGGGGCATTAAAAGCGTCTTGTTATACCACTCTGACCTCCACGTGTCTTGTAAGGGGCATTAAAACCGTCTTGTTATGCCACTCTGACCTCCACGTCTCTTCTGAGGGGCATTAAAAGCATCTTGTTAAGCTACTGGGACCTCCACGACTCTTCGAACGGGCATTGCATTTCCTCATAATTTTTGGAAGCTTTTGCTTGGAAGGCATAAGCAAATACTATGGGAGACCCACTCCCCAATAATGGGAATAATGTTTTTAAGATGCTGTACTGTATGGCTCTTGTAAGGGGCATTAAAACCGTCTTGTTAAGCTACTGTGACCTCCACGTCTCTTCAAAGGGGCATTAAAAGCATCTTCTTAAGCCACTCTGAACTCCACAGCTCTTCCAAGGGGCATTGAAATGTTGTTTTTAATTACCTTACCTCTAATCTCAATGACTCTTCCAACAGGCATTGCATTTCCTCCTAATTTTAGTCAGCTTTTGCTTTTCAATGCAAAGGTGAAAACTAAGGGAGACACACTCCCCAATAATGGGTAGAAGGTTTTTAGTACGCTGTAATCCACATCTGTTTCCAGGGGCATTGCAGTTCCTTATAATTTTTGGAAAGCCTTCCATTCACTGCTTAGGCCAACAGTGCACAGGAGACCGAGTTGCCATAAATGGAAAAAAAGGTTTAGTTAAGGCCCTCTGACCTCCATGTCATTTCCAAGGGGCATTGGAGTGCCTCAAAAGTTTTGCTAGGCATTGCACTCACTGTATGCCCTATAACTGTGTAGCCAAACCGCTCCTTTTGTTACAGAAACATATCCTACAAGACATATGTGGTTGACTGGCCTGATATTGATGTGAATGGTCCCTGTTCCTCCTGCTCTTTCTCCTTTGCCACTACCTCATCCATCATTTATCACTTGAAGCTTTGTTTTAACGAGAGTCATAGAACTTGGATAGTAGCAGTAAAACATCCAGCAATCCTCGGAGGAGGTAGGATATGCGCCAAAACGCTGACCACCTCAGGCCTAGCCGCTACTACATACATGCGCTTGCATTCCTTGAAAACAAAGCAGATGCTAACTTCTATCATCCTCATCATGCTCCTCACCTTGGCACTCTCAACTCCCCTGATAAAGAAGCCAGGGCCCACCGGAGAAGTCGGGTTCTTTGGTGGGCTCGTCCAATGCTGCCCTAAAGCAGGCCAGTCTAAGAAAAGTGTGTGGGGATGTTCCGCGGAGAAATCGGGGCGGCTTGGAACCGTTTATGGACACCTGGCCGCGGGGCGGCTGGGGACTGAGTGTGGACACCCGGCCGCCCCCTGGCGGCTGGGGACCGAGCATGGACACCCGGCCGCCGGGCGGCTGGGGACTGAGTATCGATACCTCGCTGCCGAAGCACCCATGAGGTAGTGGCCAGCTCTGGCCTCCACATGCCTAAAAGGCCCAATTTCAAGTGCACGCATGCTAGCAGTATGGTATTGCAGCCTCGGGGTGGGTTGGTGGCAGGTTGCACACTTGTGCTTGCATTCCAACAAAACAAAGCAGATGCTAATGACGCGCCCCCTGGGCCATATTCTTTAGGGGAATACCCGGAGCCGGATCAGATGGGGGTTGTAGTCTCCGAGTGGCTGTGACCCGGTCCGTGCCCAGGGTGTCAAACTCAGTGTGTGTGGCAGTCCTACAGATGTTACAAAGTTCGTTATGTCGACTACGCCACCCGTTGGATTGCGGTCACTACGGCCGCCGCTGCAGCAGGGTCCGCTGAGGCTGATGGTGTTGGTGCAGCTTTAGATGGTCTAACCCCCAACGGGAGGGGTATGGCCTCAGGGGGTCAGGTGCAGAGGATGGGGGTTGTGGTGGTGCAGCGTAGATGGTAATTAAAGACAGAGTCGGGTTGTGCAGTTCAGGGTGTTTACTTACTGCAGATATTCCGGTCACTCCGGCCTTCAGTGACCACCCGAGCCGTGCTGCGTCCACCAGGTCCTGGATTCAGCCAACCCCCAAGCAAGTCCGGAGCGTGTCCCTGAGCCCTCCTTCTTGTCCTTTCTTCTGGCCGTCCCCACCAGGGATCCACCTAGGTCCAGCTCCCTCGGGCCTTCTGTTGGGAGACCCTTGGCCTTGGGTTCCCTGACCCTACTCGTGGTTTGCCTTCAGGGTGGATGTGGTGGGTGGCCGTGGCAGATCCTGCCCACGGCCTCCGGTCTCTGGCTGAGGTATGCTTTAGCCCCCACCAGTTTGGGATCCGGTACCCTATTGCCAACTCTTCACCCTAGGATTGTATTTGGGGTCTCAGAGTTCCTTCTGTCTTCCCCTCTGGGTCTTTCTGGCTCCTCTCTCACTCTCTCTGGGCCTGGGGCTGCTCTGCTCCTCTTCCTCTCCTCTGCAAAGACTCACAGACTGACTGACTGTGGCTGACTGACTGACCCTGATCTTAGATGGTGCCCACCTTAAATACTCCCTCTATGTGTGAGCTCAGGTGACCAGCACCCAATGAGCTCCTATCTTTACCCAGGCTGCTCCCCCTATCTGCCCCTACACTACTGGGATGTACCACCCCCCTCCCACTCCAGCCAGGAACAGACTCGGTCGTACCTGCACATTTCTAAGTGGGAGTACCGTTGGTCTGTTCCTCGGAAATGGGATGTGTGTAGTGCATGCAGCTTCCTGAGCTCAGTTCCACACTCCATCCTTACCCGGAAGTGGAATATCACACCTCTGGGTTGAGGTGCAATACCCCTGTAGCAGCCGAATCCTCAGGGTGCTACATTCCCCCCTGGTAAATCACAGCACGTCCTCGGGCTGTAAGATATAAAACAACACCAAAACATACAACTTTGCATAAACAACTTAATAAAACATATAAAACAACATATATTAGCAGCATCATAAAACTTTTCATATAAATAACATTCTCGTCTTCTAGCTCCTCCTCCGGACACTGTGCAACGTGTGCCCGGGAAAAGTGCAACAGTTTCTCTAGAAAAATGGTCTTCCTATAAAACCGGTAGGGGGCGCTTTAGGAAGCGCAACTTTATACAAGGGGATATGGCCGCTCTCAGTCCTCGGCCAAAGGGATTAAGGGAAATACTGGAACAGTTCACACTTGTCCCAACGGGGACCATATTTTAAATAAGTAACAGTTCTTATACCCTGACGGGTAACTTTATACAGTCTCTTCACTACCGTACTCAACGACGGCGTCCTCCTGCTCTTTCTTTGTGAACAGTTTCAGTTTCAGACCCGTCCGGGTCCTCTTGCTCCTCTTCACACCGCAGCTCCTCCTCCGTCAGGCGATGCACATGGAGGGCGTAGGGTCCTTTGGCACACTTGTGCCGGGTGAAGGTGACCTCGTCCCCTATATACAGGTCACGACCTCTGTGTCCCTCCGGTAGGTGGGACTCAACGTCTCTTCTTGTCACGAAGACGTCGCCTGGGGTGCGGTGATCTCGGATGAAGCCCCACCCGTGCTGCAGATTGAACTTTATCACAGTCCCGGTGGAAGGGGGACCATGAGCTGCACGGGGACTCCTCCTGGCCCGGCTCTTCTGCTCCGCGCTCCTTATCTGGGCTTGTTGTTCCCGGACCCGCCTCTCTCTCCGCTCCCTCTCAAAGACCTCGAGCTGCTGCCGGCAGCACTCTGCACGCTCCGCTGCGGCTGCCCGAGTCTCCTGAGTGAACCCCATGAGATCTTCTCCGGTGGGGTCCCACTCAAACTGTGCCTCCTCTAGCGGGGGCGAGGTCCTTTTTACGGGCTTTGGAACCGGAATCAGGGGTTCATCTAGGGGTCTCTCTTTCCGGAGTCGGGGATGGTGAAACTCCGGTGGCCATATAAAGGGCTGCCCATCCGGGCACGTATGTTGGGCGAACAAATCTTCTCCCAGATGCGGCACTCTTGGTTTTATGGGCGCGGTGGTGGTGGCGCCCGGGTTGCCCAGGCCTTGCGGCCAGGCCTGGGGCACCTGGAAAGTGAAGGGCACCGTAAGGACGGCGGCGCCCTGGGCTACTTGGCCCTGCGACCAGGCCGGTGGCTCCGCGGAGGTAGGGGGCGCTGTTGGTATTGCGGCGCCCGGGGGTACTAGGCCTTGCGACCAGGCTGGTGGTACTTCCTGCTTGGTCACGCTCGGGGTCGAGGCGTGTGACGTCACAGGGGTCGCGGCTGCGGCTTCCGGTTGAGGCCTAGTCTGTGGCGGTGACGTTGCGGTTACGGGCACGGCAGGGGGTACTTCGGGCTCTGCGACGGGGAGCTGGGGCAGGTACGCGGTTTCCCGGTTTGGGGTAGAGACGTCCCCTTTACCTGCCTCCTTTCGTTCGGCTCCCTTCTCGGCGCCGTCTCCGGCCTTCAGTCCTCCTGCGCCATCCTCAGAGGCGGTCTGTCTCCTCGTCTCGGGTGGCGTGCTCCGCTGACGAGTTTCGGTCCGCTGGGCCATCTCTCGGCTCCACTCCGCCAACGTCTCTCGTTGCACCCGGGCCATCCTCCGTGCGAGGCCCTCCAGCGCGGTCTGTGCACACTCCCGATCTCGGGGGAGCTGTGCCAGGACCTCCACTAAGCCTAGTGGGGTCGTTGCTTCTAGCAGGCTCCTGACCAACGGGTCGGTGCTGCTCTGCTCTCCTCTCGTTGTCTCCAGCAGGCCTTCTGGAGTGGCGACCGGCAACAGGCTCCTGACCACTGGGTCGGTGCTGCCTGGAGTGGCGGCCCGCATCAGGCTCCTGACCACTGGGTCGGTGCTGCCTGGCTCTCCCTCCAGACGTCTTGTCTCCGGGTGCGCTCTCTCCAGACTGCTCCAAGCGACACCCATCTTTGCTCTCTTCTTCTGTCTCCGCCCACATCGAGGGTGGTCCCGGGGCAACTTAGTGATTGTCAGCTCCAGGGGCAGTTCTTTCACGCTGACAGACACCTCTAGCATCACAGTCTCTGTTGGTGGGGGCGGTTTCCACTTTTGGCGCCATTTTCGGTCCTGGCCCACGATGGGAGGCGGCCTCTTGCCATCCTCTGGCACGCCCATAATGGCGTCCGCTCTGACAAGGCGGGAAACCTTTGGAAATGGCGGGAATCGCTTCCCAGTGGCGGGAAACTCTGCAAATGGCGGGAAAAAGCTGTTAATGGCGGACAACCGGCGGGAATCGATCTGTGATGGAGTCCGATGGTGGGGACCCTCCGGAACCGGCAGGAGACTTCTTTTTGAGGTAAATGCGATCTTTTCTTCAGGCACGCAGTACCCGGTTGTTGTGGGCACGTAATCCTGCCGACTACGCCAAAGTTGACGCGCCCCCTGGGCCATATTCTTTAGGGGAATACCCGGAGCCGGATCAGATGGGGGTTGTAGTCTCCGAGTGGCTGTGACCCGGTCCGTGCCCAGGGTGTCAAACTCAGTGTGTGTGGCAGTCCTACAGATGTTACAAAGTTCGTTATGTCGACTACGCCACCCGTTGGATTGCGGTCACTACGGCCGCCGCTGCAGCAGGGTCCGCTGAGGCTGATGGTGTTGGTGCAGCTTTAGATGGTCTAACCCCCAACGGGAGGGGTATGGCCTCAGGGGGTCAGGTGCAGAGGATGGGGGTTGTGGTGGTGCAGCGTAGATGGTAATTAAAGACAGAGTCGGGTTGTGCAGTTCAGGGTGTTTACTTACTGCAGATATTCCGGTCACTCCGGCCTTCAGTGACCACCCGAGCCGTGCTGCGTCCACCAGGTCCTGGATTCAGCCAACCCCCAAGCAAGTCCGGAGCGTGTCCCTGAGCCCTCCTTCTTGTCCTTTCTTCTGGCCGTCCCCACCAGGGATCCACCTAGGTCCAGCTCCCTCGGGCCTTCTGTTGGGAGACCCTTGGCCTTGGGTTCCCTGACCCTACTCGTGGTTTGCCTTCAGGGTGGATGTGGTGGGTGGCCGTGGCAGATCCTGCCCACGGCCTCCGGTCTCTGGCTGAGGTATGCTTTAGCCCCCACCAGTTTGGGATCCGGTACCCTATTGCCAACTCTTCACCCTAGGATTGTATTTGGGGTCTCAGAGTTCCTTCTGTCTTCCCCTCTGGGTCTTTCTGGCTCCTCTCTCACTCTCTCTGGGCCTGGGGCTGCTCTGCTCCTCTTCCTCTCCTCTGCAAAGACTCACAGACTGACTGACTGTGGCTGACTGACTGACCCTGATCTTAGATGGTGCCCACCTTAAATACTCCCTCTATGTGTGAGCTCAGGTGACCAGCACCCAATGAGCTCCTATCTTTACCCAGGCTGCTCCCCCTATCTGCCCCTACACTACTGGGATGTACCACCCCCCTCCCACTCCAGCCAGGAACAGACTCGGTCGTACCTGCACATTTCTAAGTGGGAGTACCGTTGGTCTGTTCCTCGGAAATGGGATGTGTGTAGTGCATGCAGCTTCCTGAGCTCAGTTCCACACTCCATCCTTACCCGGGAGTGGAATATCACACCTCTGGGTTGAGGTGCAATACCCCTGTAGCAGCCGAATCCTCAGGGTGCTACACTAACTTCTATCATCATCATGCTCCTCACCTTGGCATTCTCACCTCCCCTGATGGAGTCGGTTTCTCTAGTGGGCTTGTCCAATGCTGCCCTAAAGCAGGCCAGTCTAAGAAAAGTGTGTGGGGATGTTCCGTGGAGAAATCGGGGTGGCTGGGGACCGTCTATGGACACCCCGCCGCCCCTAGGTGGCTGGGGACCAGGTGTGGACACCCGGCCGCCGGGCGGCTGGGGACTGAGTATGGATACCTCGCTGCCGAAGCAGCCATGAGGTAGTGGCCAGCTTCGGCCTCCTCAAAACTAAAAGGCCCAATTTCAAGTGCAAGCTAGCAGTATGGTATTGCAGCCTGGGGGTGGGTGGGTGGTTGGCTGCATATTTGCGCTTGCATTGCAAGGAATGGGGGAGGTACAATTGAACACTGCCCTGGGACAAGGACTTGCACGGGGATAGTTGCAAGTCTGCATCTTCTGATGCGGCAAGGATCACTTCTGATGGGCACACTTTTAGGCAGTGACCTGGGAGTCAGAGATCCTTCCAGGGGTCTTCCCCATGCTGTTCCCATGTCTTTTCAGCACTATATGCATGTGTCACACAGCACATGGCCAGATAAGGTTGTAAAATGTTAAAATGACATTTCCCGGTGAATGCATTTGTCACAGTTGAAAGCAATACAAAAGTGCAAAAACGCATAAAAAATGCTACTTGTGAACATAGCCCAAGGTGTGGAGGAGTATTTTTGTTTTTGGTTATTTATTTTACCTTATACACAAGTCTTTACCCTGGAAAAGAAATTCCTTAACATATTTCACAGGAAAAAAGTTTCACTTTCGTTTTTGAACATTTTCTTATGAGCCTGTAAAAGTGGCTTAATACCTCTGACCACGTTGTTGACAACAGTGACCTGGGGGTCAGAAATGCTTCCTGGGGCGAATCCCATGCTGTCCCCATGTCATCTGAGCACTGTCACTATCATTTTGGGCACTTTTTAGGCTTTCTACAGACTGCAGGGGGTGCCTCCGCAAAAATGCTCGGGTCTCCCATAGACTAACATGGGCTCGTTGCTCGGGTCGAGGACCCGAGTATCACGGCGAGCTTGGGCCGAGCTTCGAGCACCCGAGCATTTTAGTGCTCGCTCAACACTATTTATAACGGGGGCACAAGCTAGTGACTGATTTATATTCTCAGTGGAGCAGGATTCATTGCCGTGAATGATATACTCATGGGCACAGTGTGGCACATATTTGCATTTGGTGGCACAGTGGGTGGCATTATTTATTTAAGTCGCTTATATTTGTAACATTTTTGTTTTTCAGGAGTGCGGTGATCTGCTGAAAAGTGCGGAGCAGCCGAAACCTGGACAGCAAACTGCAAAGACGAATCATGGCGGGAAGTCGTCACGAAAGACTGGACTAGGTAATGAAGAGAAGAAAGAGAGCGACTGCAGTGTATAAACTGGAGGGTTAGGTGGGGCCCATTATATTATAATAAATCTATGTGGGGCCCATTATATTATAATAAATCTATGTGGGGCCCATTATATTATAATAAATCTATGTGGGGTCCATAATATTATAATAAATCTATGTGGGGTCCATAATATTATAATAAATCTATGTGGGGCCCATTATATTATAATAAATCTATGTGGTGCCCATTATATTAAAGGGACGGATATGTGGGGCCCATTATATTATAATAAATCTATGTGGGGCCCATTATATTATAATAAATCTATGTGGGGCCCATTATATTATAATAAATCTATGTGGGGCCCATTATATTATAATAAATCTATGTGGGGTCCATAATATTATAATAAATCTATGTGGGGTCCATAATATTAAAGGGACGGATATGTGGGGCCCATTATATTATAATAAATCTATGTGGTGCCCATTATATTAAAGGGAAAGCTATGTGGGGCCAATTATATTAAAGGGAAAGCTATGTGGGGCCAATTATATTAAGGGGAAAGCTATGTGGGGCCCATTATATTAAAGAGAAAGCTATGTGGGGCCCATTATATTAAAGAGAAAGCTGTGTGGGGCCCATTATATTAAAGAGAAAGCTATGTGGGGCCCATTATATTAAAGAGAAAGCTATGTGGGGCCCATTATATTAAAGAGAAAGCTATGTGGGGCCCATTATATTAAAGAGAAAGCTATGTGGGGCCCATTATATTAAAGAGAAAGCTATGTGCGGCCCATTATATTAAAGAGAAAGCTATGTGGGGCCCATTATATTAAAGAGAAAGCTATGTGGGGCCCATTATGTTAAAGAGAAAGCTGTGTGGGGCCCATTATATTAAAGAGAAAGCTATATGGGGCCCATTATATTAAAGAGAAAGCTATATGGGGCCCATTATATTAAAGAGAAAGCTATGTGGGGCCCATTATATTAAAGAGAAAGCTATGTGGGGCCCATTATATTAAAGAGAAAGCTATGTGCGGCCCATTATATTAAAGAGAAAGCTATGTGGGGCCCATTATATTAAAGAGAAAGCTATGTGGGGCCCATTATATTAAAGAAAAAGCTATGTGGGGCCCATTATATTAAAGAAAAAGTTATGTGGGACCCATTATATTAAAGGGAAAGCTATGTGGGGCCCATTATATTAAAGGGAAAGCTATGTGGGGCCCATTATATTAAAGGGAAAGCTATGTGCGGCCCATTATATTAAAGAGAAAGCTATGTGGGGCCCATTTTATTAAAGAGAAAGCTATGTGGGGCCCATTATATTAAAGAGAAAGCTATGTGGGGCCCATTATATTAAAGGGAAAGCTATGTGGGGCCCATTATATAATAATAAAATCTATGTGGTGCCCATTATATTAAAGGGAAAGCTATGTGGGGCCCATTATATTAAAGAGAAAGCTATGTGGGGCCCATTATATTAAAGGGAAAGCTATGTGGGGCCCATTATATTAAAGGGAAAGCTATGTGGGGCCAGTTATCTTAAAGGGACATCTACGTAGGGCCCATTATATTAAATGGATGTCTATGTGGGGCCCATTATATTAAAGAGAGAGCTATGTGGGGCCCATTATATTAAAGAGAAAGCTATGTGGGGCCCATTATATTAAAGAGAAAGCTATGTGGGGCCCATTATATTAAAGGGAAAGCTATGTGGGGCCCATTATATTAAAGAGAAAGCTATGTGGGGCCCATTATATTAAAGGGAAAGCTATGTGGGGCCCATTATATAATAATAAAATCTATGTGGGGCCCATTATATTAAAGGGAAAGCTATGTGGGGCCCGTTATCTTAAAGGGACATCTACGTATATGATAAATTCTATATGGGGCCCATGATATTTAATGGAAGGCTATGTGAGGCCCATTATATTAAATAGAGGACTATGTGGGGACCAATACATTAAAAAGAAAGCTATATTGGGGCCCACTATGTTATCTGGAAGGTTTTGTGGGGCCCTCTGTATTAAATTGAGGGCTATGTGAGGCCTATTAAATTAAATGGAAAGCGTTGCGGGGCCCATAATATTATATGGAGGGCTATGTGAGGCGCATTTATCAAATAAAGGGCTATGTAGCGCCAATTATATTAAATGGAAGCCTGTGTTTTGTCCATTATATTAAATAGAGATGTATCTTGGCTCCATTATAATAAATGGAAGGCAATGTGGGGACCATTATATTAAATGGAGGGTTATGTGGGGCCCATTATATTAAATGGAAGCCTATATGGAGCCCAGTAAATTAAATGTAAAGCTATGTGGGGCCCAATATTTTAAATGGAAGGTTAAGTGGGGCCAATTGTATTAAATAGAGGGCTATGTGGTGCCCAATATAAAACATGGAAGGCTTTTTGGTGCCCATTATATTAAATAGAGGGATATTTTGGCCCCATTTTATTAAATGGAAGGCTATGTCAGGTCCAATATATTAAATGGAGTCCAGTGCGGCCTATTATATTAAATTGACGGTTATGTGGGGTTCAATAAATTAAATGAAAAGCTATGTGGAGCCCAATAAATTAAATTATAGTACATGGAAGGCAATGTGCGGCTCATTATACTATATAGAGGGCTATGTGGGGGCCATTATACTTTATAGAATTCTATGTGGGGGTCCATTATACTTTTGCCAATGGCAAATTGTGTGTTCCGGTGGCACTCCAAAGGTAAAGGGTGTGCTCCGGTGGCACTCCAACGTCATAGGGTGTGCTCTGGTGGCACACCAATGGCAAAAAGGCCAAAGAGTAGACTCTGGTGGCAGACTGAGCAGCCCTAGAGTGCGCCCCAGTGATAAGCAATAAGGCCAAAGAATGTACCCTGGTGGTAGGCTAAAAAGCCCTAGAGTGCGCCCCAGTGGTAAGCAATAAGGCCAAAAAGTGCACCCCGGTGGCAGGCTAAAAAAGCCTAAAATGAGTGCCCCGGTGGTAAGCAAAATGGTCAGAGTGTACCCCGGTCGCAGTTAAAAAGCCCAAGTTGGGTGCCCCGGTGGTAAGCTAAAAGGCCAAAGAGTGCACCCCGGTGGAAGCTAAAAAGCCAAAGATGGGTGCCCCGGTGGTAAGCAAAAAAGGTCACATATTGGGCCCCTCTGGTAGGCCTACGGGAAATAGAGTTCTCCGATGGCACACCAACGGTAAAGGGTGTGCCCGATGGTACTCCAATGGTAAAGGGTGTGCTTCAGTGGCATGCCAGTGGCAAAAAGTGTACTCCGGTGGCATGCTAATGGTGAAAGGTGTGCTCTTTTGGCACCCCAACTGTAAAGAGTGTGTTCCAGTGGCACCCCAGCAGCCAATGGTGTACTTCGGTGGCAGACCATCGGGAAATGGTGTGATATGTAAGGCTCATCATAACAAAAGGGAGGGCTATGTGGGACCCATTATTTTATATGGAAAGCAAGGTGGGGCCCATTATATTAATTAGGGGTTTATGTGGGGCTCTTTATATTAAATAAAAACATATGTGGGCCCCATTAAATAAAATGGAAGGCTATGTGGACCCCATTAAATTAAATGGAAGGCTATGTGGACCCCATTATATTAAATGGAAGGCTATGTGGGGCCCATTATATTAAATGGAAGCCTATATGGGGCCCAATAAATTAAATGAAAAGCTACAGTATGTACAGCAATAATAAAAATGGTAATAATACAGGGTGGGCTATTTATATGGATACACCTAAATTAAATGGAATGGTTGGTGATGTCAACTTCCTGTTTATGGCACATTAGTATATGGGAGGGGGAAACTTTTCCAGATGGGTGGTGACTATGGCGGCCATTTTGAAGTCGGCCATTTTGGATCTAACTTTATTTTTTTCAATGGGAAGAGGGTGATGTGACACATCAAACTCATTGAGAATTTCATAAGAAAATACAATGGTGTGCTTGGTTTTAACATAACTTTATTCTTTCATGAATTTTTTACAAGTTTATGACCACTTATAAAATGTGTTTAAAGTGCTGCCCATTGTGTTGGATTGTCAATGCAACCCTCTTCTCCCACTCTTGACACACTGATAGCAACACCGCAGAAGAAATGCTAGCACAGGCTTTCAGTATCCGTTGTTTCAGATGCTGAAAGGTTATATGGGGCCTATTAAAATAAATGGAAGACTATGCAGGACCTCTTGTAATAACTAGAAGGCAATTTGTGGCCCATTATATTAAACTAGATGGTGGCCCGATTCTAACTCATCGGGTATTCTAGAATATGTATGCGGCCGGCCGCGACCAATCAGCGAACCGTGTTAGTGAGGACCGGAGAGCATGTTTAAATTTGGCGCCAAAACCGGTGATTGGTCACGGCTGGCGGCCGCGACCAATCAGCGAATCGTATTAGTGAGAACCGGGGAGCGGGTACTTCCACTGTGAGCAGCCAGGAGATGACCGGCTGCTCGCAGCAGAAGTATCCCAACCGGCAGCACCGCTCCCCGGTCCTCCCTTCACACTTGCCGTCGGGAGATCAGCGGCCCTAGCCGCTGATCTAGCGAAGGTAGCCGCATGAAGGTCAGCGGCGCCACAGGTCGGGGTACTTCTGCTGCGAGCAGCCGGGAGATGACCGGCTGCATTGCCACTGACCTCTGTGCAGAGCGGTGTTTAAATTTGGAGCCAATATCGCTGATTGGTCGTGGCCGCCGAATCGTATTAGTGAGGACAGGGGAGCGGCGCTGCCTGTGCGGGTACTTCCACTGCGAGCAGCCGGGAAATGACCGGCTGCTCGCAGCAGAAGTATCCCGACCGGTGGCGCCGCTCCCCGGTCCTCCCTTCACACTTTCCGTCAGAAGATCAGCGGCCCTAACCGCTGATCTCCCGACGGTAGCCGCATGGAGGTCAGTGGCGCCGCTGGTCGGGGTACTTCTGCTGCTAGCGCCGGTCATCTCCCGGCTACATCGCCGCTGACCTCCGTGCGGCAGATGAGCTGCTAATGGCCGCCATCTTTTTCTGAAATCCCACGTCGCTGATTGACCACGGTCGGACCAATCAGCGACGCAGGACTTCCTGGACAGAAGGACAGACAGACATGATTAGACGATTATATATATTAAATGTAAGGTTATGTAGGGCCCAATATATTCAATGAAAAACTATATGGACCCATTATATAAAAGAAAAAGCTAAGTGTGGCCCATTTTATTAAATGGATGATGGCGTGCTCCCTTGGCAAGCCAGCAGGAAAGTGGCGTGCTTCCGGTGGCAAGCCAGCGGGACAGTGGCGTGCTCCAGTGGCAAGCCAGCGGGAAAGTGGCGTGCTCTGGTGGCAAGCCAGGGGGAAAGTGGCGTGCTCCGGTGGCAAGCCAGCGGGAAAGTGGCGTGCTCCGGTGGCAAGCCAGCGGGACAGTGGCGTGCTCCGGTGGCAAGCCAGCGGGAAAGTGGCGTGCTCCGGTGGCAAGCCAACGGGAAAGTGGCGTGCTCCGGTGGCAAGCCAACGGGAAAGTGGCGTGCTCCGGTGGCAAGCCAACGGGAAAGTGGCGTGCTCCGGTGGCAAGCCAACGGGAAAGTGGCGTGCTCCGGTGGCAAGCCAACGGGAAAGTGGCGTGCTCCGGTGGCAAGCCAACGGGAAAGTGGCGTGCTCCGGTGGCAAGCCAACGGGAAAGGCGTGCTCCGGTGGCAAGCCAACGGGAAAGTGGCGTGCTCCGGTGCCAAGCCAACGGGACTGTGGCGTGCTCCGGTGGCAAGCCAACGGGAAAGTGGCGTGCTCCGGTGGCAAGCCAACGGGAAAGTGGCGTGCTCCGGTGGCAAGCCAACGGGAAAGTGGCGTGCTCCGGTGGCAAGCCAACGGGAAAGTGGCGTGCTCCGGTGGCAAGCCAACGGGAAAGTGGCGTGCTCCGGTGGCAAGCCAACGGGAAAGTGGCGTGCTCCGGTGGCAAGCCAACGGGAAAGTGGCGTGCTCCGGTGGCAAGCAAACGGGACTGTGGCGTGCTCCGGTGGCAAGCCAACGGGAAAGTGGCGTGCTCCGGTGGCAAGCCAACGGGAAAGTGGCGTGCTCCGGTGGCAAGCCAACGGGAAAGTGGCGTGCTCCGGTGGCAAGCCAACGGGACAGTGGCGTGCTCCGGTGGCAATCCAACGGGACAGTGGCGTGCTCCGGTGGCAAGCCAACGGGACAGTGGCGTGCTCCGGTGGCAAGCCAACGGGACAGTGGCGTGCTCCGGTGGCAAGCCAACGGGACAGTGGCGTGCTCCGGTGGCAAGCCAACGGGACAGTGGCGTGTTCCGGTGGCAAGCCAACGGGAAAGTGGCGTGCTCCGGTGGCAAGCCAACGGGAAAGTGGCGTGTTCCGGTGGCAAGCCAACGGGAAAGTGGCGTGCTCCGGTGGCAAGCCAACGGGACTGTGGCGTGCTCCGGTGGCAAGCCAACGGGACTGTGGCGTGCTCCGGTGGCAAGCCAACGGGACTGTGGCGTGCTCCGGTGGCAAGCCAACGGGAAAGTGGCGTGCTCCGGTGGCAAGCCAACGGGAAAGTGGCGTGCTCCGGTGGCAAGCCAACGGGAAAGTGGCGTGCTCCGGTGGCAAGCCAACGGGAAAGTGGCGTGCTCCGGTGGCAAGCCAACGGGAAAGTGGCGTGCTCCGGTGGCAAGCCAACAGGAAAAGTGGCGTGCTCCGGTGGCAAGCCAACGGGAAAGTGGCGTGCTCCGGTGGCATGCCAACGGGAAAGTGGCGTGCTCCGGTGGCAAGCCAACGGGAAAGTGGCGTGCTCCGGTGGCAAGCCAACGGGAAAGTGGCGTGCTCCGGTGGCAAGCCAACGGGAAAGTGGCGTGCTCCGGTGGCAAGCCAACGGGACTGTGGCGTGCTCCGGTGGCAAGCCAACGGGACTGTGGCGTGCTCCGGTGGCAAGCCAACGGGACTGTGGCGTGCTCCGGTGGCAAGCCAACGGGACTGTGGCGTGCTCCGGTGGCAAGCCAACGGGACTGTGGCGTGCTCCGGTGGCAAGCCAACGGGACAGTGGCGTGCTCCGGTGGCAAGCCAACGGGAAAGTGGCGTGCTCCGGTGGCAAGTTAACGGGAAAGTGGGGTGCTCCAGTGGCAAGCCAACGGGAAAGTGGCGTGCTCCGGTGGCAAGCCAACGGGAAAGTGGCGTGCTCCGGTGGCAAGCCAACGGGAAAGTGGCGTGCTCCGGTGGCAAGCCAACGGGAAAGTGGCGTGCTCCGGTGGCAAGCCAACGGGAAAGTGGCGTGCTCCGGTGGCAAGCCAACGGGAAAGTGGCGTGCTCCGGTGGCAAGCCAACGGGAAAGTGGCGTGCTCCGGTGGCAAGCCAACGGGAAAGTGGCGTGCTCCGGTGGCAAGCCAACGGGAAAGTGGCGTGCTCCGGTGGCAAGCCAACGGGAAAGTGGCGTGCTCCGGTGGCAAGCCAACGGGAAAGTGGCGTGCTCCGGTGGCAAGCCAACGGGAAAGTGGCGTGCTCCGGTGACAAGCCAACGGGACTGTGGCGTGCTCCGGTGGCAAGCCAACGGGAAAGTGGCGTGCTCCGGTGGCAAGCCAACGGGAAAGTGGCGTGCTCCGGGGGCAAGCCAACGGGAAAGTGGCGTGCTCCGGGGGCAAGCCAACGGGAAAGTGGCGTGCTCCGGGGGCAAGCCAACGGGAAAGTGGCGTGCTCCGGGGGCAAGCCAACGGGAAAGTGGCGTGCTCCGGTGGCAAGCCAACGGGAAAGTGGCGTGCTCCGGTGGCAAGCCAACGGGAAAGTGGCGTGCTCCGGTGGCAAGCCAACGGGACAGTGGCGTGCTCCGGTGGCAAGCCAACGGGACAGTGGCGTGCTCCGGTGGCAAGCCAACGGGACAGTGGCGTGCTCCGGTGGCAAGCCAAAGGGACAGTGGCGTGCTCCGGTGGCAAGCCAACGGGACTGTGGCGTGCTCCGGTGGCAAGCCAACGGGACAGTGGCGTGCTCCGGTGGCAAGCCAACGGGAAAGTGGCGTGCTCCGGTGGCAAGCCAACGGGAAAGTGGCGTGCTCCGGTGGCAAGCCAACGGGAAAGTGGCGTGCTCCGGTGGCAAGCCAACGGGAAAAGTGGCGTGCTCCGGTGGCAAGCCAACGGGAAAGTGGCGTGCTCCGGTGGCATGCCAACGGGAAAGTGGCGTGCTCCGGTGGCAAGCCAACGGGAAAGTGGCGTGCTCCGGTGGCAAGCCAACGGGAAAGTGGCGTGCTCCGGTGGCAAGCCAACGGGAAAGTAGCGTGCTCCAGTGGGAAGCCAACGGGACAGTGGCGTGCTCCGTTGGCAAGCCAACGGGACTGTGGCGTGCTCCGGTGGCAAGCCAACGGGACTGTGGCATGCTCCGGTGGCAAGCCAACGGGACTGTGGCGTGCTCCGGTGGCAAGCCAACGGGACTGTGGCGTGCTCCGGTGGCAAGCCAACGGGACTGTGGCGTGCTCCGGTGGCAAGCCAACGGGACAGTGGCGTGCTCCGGTGGCAAGCCAACGGGAAAGTGGCGTGCTCCGGTGGCAAGTTAACGGGAAAGTGGCGTGCTCCGGTGGCAAGCCAACAAGAAAGTGGCGTGCTCCGGTGGCAAGCCAACGGGAAAGTGGCGTGCTCCGGTGGCAAGCCAACGGGAAAGTGGCGTGCTCCGGTGGCAAGCCAACGGGAAAGTGGCGTGCTCCGGTGGCAAGCCAACGGGAAAGTGGCGTGCTCTGGTGGCAAGCCAACGGGAAAGTGGCGTGCTCCGGTGGCAAGCCAACGGGACTGTGGCGTGCTCCGGTGGCAAGCCAACGGGAAAGTGGCGTGCTCCGGTGGCAAGCCAACGGGAAAGTGGCGTGCTCCGGTGGCAAGCCAACGGGAAAGTGGCGTGCTCCGGGGGCAAGCCAACGGGAAAGTGGCGTGCTCCGGTGGCAAGCCAACGGGAAAGTGGCGTGCTCCGGTGGCAAGCCAACGGGAAAGTGGCGTGCTCCGGTGGCAAGCCAATGGGACTGTGTCGTGCTCCGGTGGCAAGCCAACGGGAAAGTGTCGTGCTCCGGTGGCAAGCCAACGAGACAGTGGCATGCTCCGGTGGCAAGCCAACGGGAAAGTGGCGTGCTCCGGTGGCAAGCCAACGGGAAAGTGGCGTGCTCCGGTGGCAAGCCAACGGGAAAGTGGCGTGCTCCGGTGGCAAGCCAACGGGACAGTGGCGTGCTCCGGTGGCAAGCCAACGGGACAGTGGCGTGCTCCGGTGGCAAGCCAACGGGACAGTGGCGTGCTCCGGTGGCAAGCCAAAGGGACAGTGGCGTGCTCCGGTGGCAAGCCAACGGGACAGTGGCGTGCTCCGGTGTTAAGCCAACGGGACTGTGGCGTGCTCCGGTGGCAAGCCAACGGGACAGTGGCGTGCTCCGGTGGCAAGCCAACGGGAAAGTGGCGTGCTCCGGTGGCAAGCCAACGGGAAAGTGGCGTGCTCCGGTGGCAAGCCAATGGGAAAGTGGCGTGCTCCGGTGGCAAGCCAACGGGAAAGTGGCGTGCTCCGGTGGCAAGCCAACGGGAAAAGTGGCGTGCTCCGGTGGCAAGCCAACGGGAAAGTGGCGTGCTCTGGTGGCATGCCAACGGGAAAGTGGCGTGCTCCGGTGGCAAGCCAACGGGAAAGTGGCGTGCTCCGGTGGCAAGCCAACGGGAAAGTGGCGTGCTCCGGTGGCAAGCCAACGGGAAAGTAGCGTGCTCCGGTGGCAAGCCAACGGGACTGTGGCGTGCTCCGGTGGGAAGCCAACGGGACTGTGACGTGCTCCGGTGGCAAGCCAACGGGACTGTGGCGTGCTCCGGTGGCAAGCCAACGGGACTGTGGCGTGCTCCGGTGGCAAGCCAACGGGACTGTGGGTTGCTCCGGTGGCAAGCCAACGGGACAGTGGCGTGCTCCGGTGGCAAGCCAACGGGAAAGTGGCGTGCTCCGGTGGCAAGTTAACGGGAAAGTGGCGTGCTCCGGTGGCAAGCCAACGGGAAAGTGGCGTGCTCCGGTGGCAAGCCAACGGGAAAGTGGCGTGCTCCGGTGGCAAGCCAACGGGAAAGTGGCGTGCTCCGGTGGCAAGCCAACGGGAAAGTGGCGTGCTCCGGTGGCAAGGCAACGGGAAAGTGGCGTGCTCCGGTGGCAAGCCAACGGGAAAGTGGCGTGCTCCGGTGGCAAGCCAACGGGAAAGTGGCGTGCTCCGGTGGCAAGCCAACGGGACTGTGGCGTGCTCCGGTGGCAAGCCAACGGGAAAGTGGCGTGCTCCGGTGGCAAGCCAACGGGAAAGTGGCGTGCTCCGGTGGCAAGCCAACGGGAAAGTGGCGTGCTCCGGGGGCAAGCCAACGGGAAAGTGGCGTGCTCCGGTGGCAAGCCAACGGGAAAGTGGCGTGCTCCGGTGGCAAGCCAACGGGAAAGTGTCGTGCTCCGGTGGCAAGCCAATGGGACTGTGTCGTGCTCCGGTGGCAAGCCAACGGGAAAGTGTCGTGCTCCGGTGGCAAGCCAACGAGACAGTGGCGTGCTCCGGTGGCAAGCCAATGGGAAAGTGGCGTGCTCCGGTGGCAAGCCAACGGGAAAGTGGCGTGCTCCGGTGGCAAGCCAACGGGACAGTGGCGTGCTCCGGTGGCAAGCCAACGGGACAGTGGCGTGCTCCGGTGGCAAGCCAACGGGACAGTGGCGTGCTCCGGTGGCAAGCCAACGGGACAGTGGCGTGCTCCGGTGGCAAGCCAACGGGACAGTGGCGTGCTCCGGTGGCAAGCCAACGGGAAAGTGGCGTGCTCCGGTGGCAAGCCAACGGGAAAGTGGCGTGCTCCGGTGGCAAGCCAACGGGAAAGTGGCGTGCTCCGGTGGCAAGCCAACGGGACTGTGGCGTGCTCCGGTGGCAAGCCAACGGGACTGTGGCGTGCTCCGGTGGCAAGCCAACGAGAAAGTGGCGTGCTCCGGTGGCAAGCCAACGGGAAAGTGGCGTGCTCCGGTGGCAAGCCAACGGGAAAGTGGCGTGCTCCGGTGGCAAGCCAACGGGAAAGTGGCGTGCCCCGGTGGCAAGCTAACGGGAAAGTGGCGTGCTGCGGTGGCAAGCCAACGGGAAAAGTGGCGTGCTCCGGTGGCAAGCCAACGGGAAAGTGGCGTGCTCCGGTGGCAAGCCAACGGGAAAGTGGCGTGCTCCGGTGGCAAGCCAACGGGAAAGTGGCGTGCTCCGGTGGCAAGCCAACGGGACTGTGGCGTGCTCCGATGGCAAGCCAACGGGACTGTGGCGTGCTCCGGTGGCAAGCCAACGGGACTGTGGCGTGCTCCGGTGGCAAGCCAACGGGACTGTGGCGTGCTCCGGTGGCAAGCCAACGGGACAGTGGCGTGCTCTGGTGGCAAGCCAACGGGAAAGTGGCGTGCTCCGGTGGCAAGCCAACGGGAAAGTGGCGTGCTCCGGTGGCAAGCCAACGGGAAAGTGGCGTGCTCCGGTGGCAAGCCAACGGGAAAGTGGCGTGCTCCGGTGGCAAGCCAACGGGAAAGTGGCGTGCTCCGGTGGGAAGCCAACGGGAAAGTGGCGTGCTCCGGTGGCAAGCCAACGGGAAAGTGGCATGCTCCGGTGGCAAGCCAACGGAAAAGTGTTGTGCTCCGGTGGCAAGCCAACGGGAAAGTGGCATGCTCCGGTGGCAAGCCAATGGGAAAGTGGCGTGCTCCGGTGGCAAGCCAACGGGAAAGTGGCGTGCTCCGGTGGCAAGCCAACGGGAAAGTGGCGTGCTCCGGTGGCAAGCCAACGGGAAAGTGGCGTGCTCCGGTGGCAAGCCAACGGGAAAGTGGCGTGCTCCGGTGGCAAGCCAACGGGAAAGTGGCATGCTCCGGTGGCAAGCCAACGGGAAAGTGTCGTGCTCCGGTGGCAAGCCAATGGGACTGTGTCGTGCTCCGGTGGCAAGCCAACGGGAAAGTGTCGTGCTCCGGTGGCAAGCCAACGAGACAGTGGCGTGCTCCGGTGGCAAGCCAATGGGAAAGTGGCGTGCTCCGGTGGCAAGCCAACGGGAAAGTGGCGTGCTCCGGTGGCAAGCCAACGGGACAGTGGCGTGCTCCGGTGGCAAGCCAACGGGACAGTGGCGTGCTCCGGTGGCAAGCCAACGGGACAGTGGCGTGCTCCGGTGGCAAGCCAACGGGACAGTGGCGTGCTCCGGTGGCAAGCCAACGGGACAGTGGCGTGCTCCGGTGGCAAGCCAACGGGAAAGTGGCGTGCTCCGGTGGCAAGCCAACGGGAAAGTGGCGTGCTCCGGTGGCAAGCCAACGGGAAAGTGGCGTGCTCCGGTGGCAAGCCAACGGGACTGTGGCGTGCTCCGGTGGCAAGCCAACGGGACTGTGGCGTGCTCCGGTGGCAAGCCAACGAGAAAGTGGCGTGCTCCGGTGGCAAGCCAACGGGAAAGTGGCGTGCTCCGGTGGCAAGCCAACGGGAAAGTGGTGTGCTCCGGTGGCAAGCCAACGGGAAAGTGGCGTGCCCCGGTGGCAAGCTAACGGGAAAGTGGCGTGCTGCGGTGGCAAGCCAACGGGAAAAGTGGCGTGCTGCGGTGGCAAGCCAACGGGAAAAGTGGCGTGCTCCGGTGGCAAGCCAACGGGAAAGTGGCGTGCTCCGGTGGCAAGCCAACGGGAAAGTGGCGTGCTCCGGTGGCAAGCCAACGGGAAAGTGGCGTGCTCCGGTGGCAAGCCAACGGGACTGTGGCGTGCTCCGATGGCAAGCCAACGGGACTGTGGCGTGCTCCGGTGGCAAGCCAACGGGACTGTGGCGTGCTCCGGTGGCAAGCCAACGGGACTGTGGCGTGCTCCGGTGGCAAGCCAACGGGACAGTGGCGTGCTCTGGTGGCAAGCCAACGGGAAAGTGGCGTGCTCCGGTGGCAAGCCAACGGGAAAGTGGCGTGCTCCGGTGGCAAGCCAACGGGAAAGTGGCGTGCTCCGGTGGCAAGCCAACGGGAAAGTGGCGTGCTCCGGTGGCAAGCCAACGGGAAAGTGGCGTGCTCCGGTGGGAAGCCAACGGGAAAGTGGCGTGCTCCGGTGGCAAGCCAACGGGAAAGTGGCATGCTCCGGTGGCAAGCCAACGGAAAAGTGTTGTGCTCCGGTGGCAAGCCAACGGGAAAGTGGCATGCTCCGGTGGCAAGCCAATGGGAAAGTGGCGTGCTCCGGTGGCAAGCCAACGGGAAAGTGGCGTGCTCCGGTGGCAAGCCAACGGGAAAGTGGCGTGCTCCGGTGGCAAGCCAACGGGAAAGTGGCGTGCTCCGGTGGCAAGCCAACGGGAAAGTGGCGTGCTCCGGTGGCAAGCCAACGGGAAAGTGGCGTGCTTCGGTGGCAAGCCAACGGGAAAGTGGCGTGCTCCGGTGGCAAGCCAACGGGAAAGTGGCGTGCTCCGGTGGCAAGCCAACGGGAAAGTGGCGTGCTCCGGTGGCAAGCCAACGGGAAAGTGGCGTGCTCCGGTGGCAAGCCAACGGGAAAGTGGCGTGCTCCGGTGGCAAGCCAACGGGAAAGTGGCGTGCTCCGGTGGCAAGCCAACGGGACTGTGGCGTGCTCCGGTGGCAAGCCAACGGGACTGTGGCGTGCTTCGGTGGCAAGCCAGCGGGAAAGTGGCGTGCTCCGGTGGCAAGCCAACGGGAAAAGGTGTGCTCCGGTGGCATGCTAATGGTAAAGGTGTGCTCCAGTGGCATTCTAACGGTAAAGGTGTGCTGCGGTCACATGCTAATGGTAAAGGTGTGCTCCGGTGGCATGCTAACGGGAATAGGTGTGCTCCGATGGCATGCTAACAGGAATAGGTGTGCCCGGTGGCATACTAACGGGAAAAGGTGTGCTACGGTGGCATGCTAGCGGGAAATTGTGTGCTTCGGTGGCATGATAACGAGAAAAGGGGTACTTCATTGGCACCACAATGGTCAAGGGACTTGGAAATGTCACATGTGAAGTCATACTCGCATAGTGTCTGTTGTTGCAGGGATCAAAAGAGCGACCCGGTGGAACAAGATGTGGACACTGTGCGGCAGATGGTGGTTTAAGGACAGCAAACAGCAAAATAAGACCAAGCAACAGCAAGAAAACAATCCAAGAATTACCGCAGCAGACAAGTAAGTGATTGTGATTCTTTTAAACGGTGATGTATGATCAGATGAAGTGGAATGCAGTAAGTTTGGAAATATGATTAACATGTTAATAAAGTGTCTGAAATGTATGAGCGAGAAAGAGAAAAAGGTGGATTGTTACAGGGGGACAGCTGAGAGTAGGGAGTTGCAGAGAAAGTCCTTGTGACAGGTTTAGGATGTATACAGCTGTTTATTGCCTCCTCCACATACAAAGGCAGGAGATGAGACTATCAAACTATTGAACTTGGAGTTGTCAGTAATGTTGGAGGTGAAATTAATAAAGCAAGTAAAATGGGAAAGAAAAAAAGGGGTTGTATGTTTGCCTGGTCAGAGGGATGTTTGCCTGGTCATGGGGATGTTTGCCTGGTCAGAGGGATGTTTGCCTGGTCAGGGGGATGTTTGCCTGGTCAGGGGGATGTTTGCCTGGTCAGGGGGATGTTTGCCTGGTCAGGGGGATGTTTGTCTGGTCAGGGGGATGTTTGTCTGGTCAGAGGGATGTTTGCTTCACGTTGGGGAAGAGGGAAAGGACTGAATAATCCGGCACCTGTCCTATCCACAGGATGGTCAGCTAGTGCCGCCATTGGGAAAGAGCTGACCTAGTGTCACTATCAATCATCAGAGTCTGCAGTACAACTGATTAGGGGTCCAGCAGGGGGGCGCTGATGACACAGGTGGACCTTGGGGCGGTTTTCCGGTTGCGGACGCTGCACCTAGAGGGTTTTCTTCATGTAATTATCCTCCTCACATTGCAGACTTGTGAACTTTATAAATTTTCTTCATTTGCTTATTTTCTTCCTTCTCTCCCAAACACGTTGCTGAAGTGCTGTCTCACCCCCACTGCCCCCATCCAGAAGCTTCTTGTGGCTGCTGTTCAGTGAGATTTGTCCTCTATATACCAGCAGTCTGTGTATAGGCCTGTCCCTGTCTGATCCTCTCTGCTCTCCACCCCTGCACTCAGACATGGGAAACCCTGTACTCGGATTACTTCACATCTTGGTGAACAACAGCTGAAAGGACCCTATAAAGGAGCCTGTACCAGGCAGGTGACAGCGGAGCAGCATTGTGCTTGTGGGGGCAATCGGGCGGTGGAGTCAGAAATTGGGGAATACTTGGGTGCTCTCTGGACGGACAATATTAGTGCTGCAGTAATTTCCCACAAGTTTTTGCACAGAGCGGCCACTAATATAGAATAAAGTAAAACAATTGTGCTCTGTAAATAATGGCTGTGCTTTGCTACAAATGCTTCATGTTCGCAGGAGGTTTTTTTTTCTTTAATAAATTTTATTTAGTTTATAATTGATTTTTTCTCTTTCTGCTAGATATCAGCACATGATAGAGGCCGTACGGGACTGATATAAGAAGTTCTTGGCTGAGAAGGAAAGAAGCTTCATTCCTCCATGAGCTGCAGTTCTTTGTGTCCAGTCGGGAACTCTATTAGTAAGTAGATTTTACAGGGGCGGACACAGACTGTAGTGGGCCCCTGTGCAAGAAATTTTGGGGGGCCCCCCCTGCCCTTCATAAGGCAACAAAGTTATGTAAACATAACCCCCCATGTGCATCTCTCAGCCCCCCATGTGCAGCTCTCATCCCACCCATGTGCAGCTCTCACCCCCCGTGCATCTCTCATCCCCCCCATGTGCATCTCTCATCCCCCCATGTGCATCTCTCATCCCCCCCATATGCATCTCTCACCCCCCCATGTGCATCTCTCACCCCCCCATGTGCATCTCTCACCCCCCCATGTGCATCTCTCACCCCCCCATGTGCATCTCTCACCCCCCCCATGTGCATCTCTCATCCCCCCCGTGCATCTCTGATTCCCCCCACTCCTAGTTAATTAATTGTATTTAAAAAAAATAAAACTTGTTATACTTACCCCCATGCAATCCCTGCAGAATCCTGGTGCTCGTCCACGTCGCTGCCACCAGGTTCTCCTGACGTTCGGCCATGTGACGGCGCCACATACATAGCCATCAGCTTTTGTTTTGGCCAAAAGATTTTTAAAGCCGCCACCACGATAAGGTAGACTCTTCTGGGCGGGCCCTACTCTAACCTATTAAAATTTTCTTAAAATATCCAATACTCTTTTTAGATATATTTTTATTTAGTTTTCTTTAAGGGAATGTGTCATATACATTTTTTTTTTAAATGACCAATAATACCACATACAGGGAATACCGCCACACCATGACCAGACCACATATTACCACAACATAGTGACCGAATAATACCACACAGAAGGGAGAAAAACTGCCACACCATGACCAGACCACATATTACCACTACATTACTAATATTACCACCACATTACTAATATTACCATAAGTGTCATTATACACGGGAGCTCTATACATGGTATGTATAACGTAAGTGTCCAGGTAATCTAGTGATCACCAGTGAAATTATACACAGGAGCTCTGTATATAGTGTCAGTGTACAGGTAATACAGTGACATTATACACAGGAGCTCTGTATATAGTGTACAGGTAATACAGTGATCATCAGTGACATTATACACAGGAGCTCTGTATATAGTGTCAGTGTACAGGTAATACAGGGATCACCAGTGACATTATACACAGGAGCTCTGTATATAGTGTCAGTGTACAGGTAATACAGTGATCACCAGTGAAATTATACACAGGAGCTCTGTATATAGTGTCAGTGTACAGGTAATACAGTGATCACCAGTGACATTATACACAGGAGCTCTGTATATAGTGTCAGTGTACAGGTAATACAGTGATCACCAGTGACATTATACACAGTGTACATGTAATAGACTGACTCACCGGTGACGTCTCTAGGTGAAGTCCTTCATCTTCGCTTTTCTCCTTCATCCAGCACAGACCGCCATCACGTCTTCCAGCCAGGACTCGTCTCTGCATAAAATAACACAGTTATCTAGAGCACATTCCCCAACTTCTACATTACGCAGCTGAATACAGACGTGCATCCACCATCAATATATGGTTAGTTATTAGGCAACCTACCATTCCAAATATAAATTGTAATCCACCACTGTGCCCCCATTAACTGTAAATAGGCACTTAATATATAATTTAATTAGAACCTCTACTCTTTCCGCCAATTTGTTACCAGTCACACTCCTGCATCCGCAACGCCCCCTACTCTATACTTCCTGCTCCCCGCATTCAATATTTACATGCACCCCCTGCCCCAATTCATTATATCATGTCCGTGCTCTCCCCACCCCATCATCATTTATCATTTACTCTCCCCCACCCCACATTCGTTATGTGCAGCTCATTATCCCCCTACTCCCAATTCCCCCATGTGCAGCTCTCAAACCCCCCCATGTGCAGCTCTCATCCCCCTCCATGTGCCCCTCTCTCACCCCCTCCCCCCCACATGTGCCCCTCTCTCACCCCCTCCCCCCCACATGTGCCCCTCTCTCATCCCCCTCCCCCACATGTGCCCCTCTCTCATCCCCCTCCCCCACATGTGCCCCTCTCTCATCCCCCTCCCCCACATGTGCCCCTCTCTCATCCCCCTCCACCACATGTGCACCTCTCTCATCTCCCCCCACATGTGCATCTCCCATCTCCCCCCCCCACACATGTGCATCTCCCATCTCCCCCCCACACATGTGCATCTCCCATCTCCCCCACACATGTGCATCTCCCATCTCCCCCACACATGTGCATCTCCCATCTCCCCCCCCCACACACGTGCATCTCCCATCTCCCCCCCCCACACACATGTGCATCTCCCATCCCCCCCCCCACATGTGCATCTCCCATCCCCCCCCACACACATGTGCATCTCCCATCCCCCCCACACACACATGTGCATCTCCCATCTCCCCCCCCTACACACATGTGCATCTCCCATCTCCCCCCCCCACACAGATGTGCATCTCCCATCTCCCCCCCCACATACATGTGCATCTCCCATCTCCCCCCCCACACACATGTGCATCTCCCATCTCCCCCCCCACACACGTGCATCTCCCATCTCCCCCCCCCACACACATGTGCATCTCCCATCTCCCCCCCCACACACATGTGCATCTCCCATCTCCCCCCCCACACACACACATGTGCATCTCCCATCTCCCCCCCCACACACATGTGCATCTCCCATCTCCCCCCCCACACACACACATGTGCATCTCCCATCTCCCCCCCCACACACACATACACACACACACACACATGTGCTTCTCCCATCTCTCCACTCCTAGTTAATTGTATTTTAAAAAAAATAAAACTTGTTATACTTACCCCCATGCGATCCCTGCAGAATCCTGGCGCTCGTCCAAATCGCTGACAGCAGGTTCTCCTGACTTCCGGCCATGTGACGGCACCGTCACATGACCGGAAGTCAGGGGAATCATGAAGGCGCTGCTGCAACAGCGCAGCTCAGCGCTGAAATGTCCCGGACCCGGCGCATAGCATGGGGCCGGGGGCCCCATGAGGAGAGAGACGCACAAGAGGGGGGCCCCCGAGGGGGCCCCTACCGGCCGGGCCCCATACTGGAGTCAGGGCAGTCATGCCCTGATGGCGGCCCTGCTGGAGGCTGGAGGGGCCCCCTCTCCCTCGGGGCCCCCGTTCAATGAACCGGCTGCACGGGCGGTAGTTCCGCCCCTGAGATTTTATCACCGGCGCAGACATTTCCGGGAAGGTTCCAATTGGCCGAATACAAGACGTTCATTAAACTCTTCATTAGAAATAAACGTCTGGTTATCATCCACAATACTTAATACCGGTCACTTGTCACAAATTTGTATATTTTTACCTGTTATAAAATGCTGCTGATCCCTTGAATCTTTTCTTTTTTTTTGTCATTTTAGACAAAACATTACATATTTCTGACAAGTCCCAGGTCTTTTCACACCACTCGTTTTGCAGGTTCTTTAATGCTACAGCACTTATGTTATTGGGGTCATTTTTGTGCAGTTTGCAGTTACATGATTTTTTATACATGTTTTTTTTTAGGTTTGTCTTGTTATTACATCACATTCATCTTTTTCCTCTCTTGCTTTCCTGGACTGAAGGAAACATATCTCCAAGTCACTCTGAGCTGCCGGCAGGAGAGATGGACCCTCAGGAGCCTCCTAGTCTTCAGAATCCACATGAAGGAGAAGTCCAAGAACAAGAAAGGCCTCCGACAGCAGAGCAACCTGTCCGCCAAAAAGTCCCAGAAGAAGAAGCGATGGTCCCGCAGCTCATCTGTGTTTTTCCTAAATGTGGATTATACTTTTACTGATTGTAATTTTCTTGGTCGATACCAGATAAAGTTTTGGATGACAACTGTCTGAACTTGTGTCTTATTTTACATTTCTCCTTTTTTCTTCTTGTTTCCCCTCCAGTGAGATCTGGCTTAGGTGATAAAAGCCTTTCTCTATCCGGCATTTTTTCAGCAGGCTGGAGAATGACTTTCTGGATGATAACTTGCCTTAGTCTCAGATGCCCATACACTAGTTAGCTTTAGACCGGACGCTTGTCCACACAACACATCCCGACTCCCCCATATACATGAATGTGGTTATATGTGTGGGGGAGATGGCCCCATACACAGCACATGGTCGGCTGCTCCAGCAAAAATCCTTGGGTTTGACCTACCTTCCTGTAATATATATGGGGGGCCATTAGTTGGATGTTTGCAGGACCCCTCTTTGTTCGACAGCTTCCCTCCCCCACACATAGCAAGCAGTGTACAGACAAGCTCCCTTCCCGCACATACAGCATATATATCATATAAAGAAAAAACCTAGAAGTCTGAACTGAAGCATAAATTGATGTGCATGCAAAATGTAAATGCATGTTCACACACGGCCACTAGACAAAGAAAAACCAAAGACAAGCAAAATACCCAAGTAACTGGAAGTAAATGGGTAAATCGCACAGTGCAAAAATAATAAATAATGAAGGGTATTTAGTTAACATAATTTTGATCAAAATAATGTAAAAGCTATCCCGCCACGTCATAGCAACCCTTATGGGACAGTCCTAACTCTAATATTAAAACCTTACCATTTGTCAAGTGACGTACATATGGATAAGGGCAGAGAGACTAACCCCCTAGTAGAAGCATAGACCTGAGGCAGAATAAACATTTCAGCTCAGACAAAGGGTGGCCACACCCTAATATGTACTAAAGCACACTGAACTACAAAGAAAAAACCTAGAAGTCTGAACTGAAACATAAATTGATGTGCATGCAAAATGTAAATGTATGTTCACACAAGGACACTAGACAAAGAAAAACCAAAGGCAAGCAAAATACCCAAGTAACTAGAAGTAAATGGGTAAATCGCAAAGTGCAAAAATAATAAATAATGAAGGGTATTTAGTAGTGAAGAACGAGCACTAAAATGCTCGGATGCTCAAAGCTCGGGCCGAGCTCGCCATGATACTCAGTTGCTCGACCTGAGCCACGAGCCCAATGTTAGTCTATGGGAGACCCGAGCATTTTCGCGGCGGCATCCCCGTCTGTCTTTTAAAAGCCTAACAAGTGCCCAAAACGATAGTGACAGTGCTCAAATGACATGGGGACAGCATGGGGATCGCCCCAGGAAGCATTTCTGACCCCCAGGTCACTTCTGTCAACAACGTGGTCAGAGGTATTAAGCCACTTTTAAGGGCTCACAATAAAACGTTCAAAAACTAAACTGAAACTGCTTTCCTGTGAAATATGTTAAGGAAGTTCCTTTCCAGGGTAAAGACTTGTGTATAAGGAAAAATAAATAACAAAAAAAAAAAAAAATACTCCTCCACACCTTGGGCTATGTTCACAAGTAGCATTTTTAATGTGTTTTTGCACTTTTGTATTGCTTCAACCGTGACAAATGCATTCACCGGGAAATGTCATTTTAACATTTTACAACCTTATCTGGCCATGTGCTGTGTGACACATGCATACAGTGCTGAAAAGACATGGGGACAGCATGGGGAAGACCCCTGGAAGCATCTCTGACTCTCCGGTCACTGCCTAAAAGTGTGCCCATCAGAAGTCATCCTTGCAGCATCAGAAGATGCAGACTTGCAACTATCCCCGTGCAAGTTCTTGTCCCAGGGCAGGGTTCAATTGTACCTCCCCCATTCCTTGCAATGCAAGCGCAAATATGCAGCCAACCACCCACCCACCCCCAGGCTGCAATACCATACTGCTTGCTTGCACTTGAAATTGGGCCTTTTAGGCATGTGGAGGCGGAATCTGGCCACCATGTCATAGCAGCGTTGGCGGCCTGGTATCCATACTCAGTCCCCAGCCGCCCGGCGGCGGGGTGTCCACACTCGGTCCCCAACCGCCAGGGGGCGGCCGGGTGTCCATACTCGGTCGCCAGCCGCCTGGGGGCAGCCGGGTGTCCATAAACGGTCCCCAGCCGCCCCTATTTCTCCTTGGAACATCCACCCACACACTTTTCTTAGCCTGGCCTGCTTTAGGGCAGCATTGGACGAGCCCACCAGAGAACCAGACTCCTCCGGTGGGCCCTGGCTTCTCCATCAGGGGAGTTGAGAGTGCCAAGGTGAGGACCATGATGATGATACAAGTTAGCATCTGCTTTGTTTTGTTGGAATGCAAGCGCATGTATGTAGTAGCGGCAAGGCCTGAGGTGGTCAGCGTTTTGGCGCATATCCTACCTCCTCCGAGGATTGCTGGATGTTTTCCTGCTACTATCCCAGTTCTATGACTCCCGTTAAAACAAAGCTTCAGGTGATGAATGATGGATGAGGTGGTGGCAAAGGAGAGCAGGAGGAACAGGGACCATTCACATCAATATCAGGCCAGTCAACCACATATGTCTTGTAGGATATGTTTCTGTAACAAAACGAGCGGTTTGGCTACACAGTTATAGGGCATACAGTGAGTGCAATGCCTACCAAAAATTTCGAGGCACTCCAATGTACCTTGGAAATGACATGGAGGTCAGAGGGCCTTAACTAAACAGTTTTTTCCATTTATAGCAACTGGGTCTCCTGTACACTGTTGGCCTAAACAGTGAATGGAAGGCTTTCCAAAAATTATGAGGAACTGCAATGCCCCTTGAAACAGACGTGGATTACAGCGTACTAAAAACCTTCTACCCACTATTGGGGAGTGGGTCTCCCTTAGTATTCACCTTTGCATTGAAAAGCAAAAGCTGACTAAAATTAGGAGGAAATGCAATGTCCGTTGGAAGAGTTGTGGAGGTTAGAGGTAATTAAAAACAACATTTCAATGCCCCTAGGAAGAGCTGTGGAGTTCAGAGTGGCTTAAGAAGACTGTTTTAATGTCCCTTTGAAGAGACATGGAGGTCACAGTAGCTTAACAAGATGGTTTTAATGCCCCTCGGAAAAGACGTGGAGGTCCCAGTAGCTTAACCAGACGGTTTGAATGCCCCTCGGAAGAGGGGCTTTTAATGCCCCTTCCAAGAGCCATACAGTACAGCATAGTACAAACATTATTCCCATTATTGGGGAGTGTGTATCCCATAGTCATTGCTTATGCCTTCCAAGCAAAAGCTGCCAAAAATTAGGACGAAGGAGCTTGCAATGCCCCTTACAAGAGCCATGCAGTACAGCATATTACAAACATTATTCCCATTATTGGGGAGTGGGTCTCCCATAGTATTTGCTTATGCCTTCCAAGAAAAAGCTGCCAAAAATTAAGAGGAACTGCAATGCCCGTTCGAAGAGTCGTGGAGGTTAGAGTTAATTAAAAACAACATATCAATGCCCCTTGGAAGAGCAGTGGAGTTCAGAGTGGTTTAACAAGACGCTATTAATGCCCCTCAAAAGAGATGTGGAGGTCCCAGTAGCTTAACAAGACGGTTTTAATACCCCTTGGAAAAGTGGTGGAGGTCCCAGTAGCTTAACAAGACGGTTTTAATACCCCTCGGAAAAGTGGTGGAGGTCACAGTAGCTTAAGAAGACGCTTTTAATGCCCCTCAGAAGAAACGTGGAGATCCCAGTAGCTTAACAAGACGGTTTTAATGCCCCTTGGAAAAGTGGTGGAGGTCGCAGTAGCTTAACAAGACGCTATTAATGCCCCTCAGAAGAGACGTGGAGGTCCCAGCAGCTTAACAAGACGGTTTGAATGCCCCTTGGAAGAGACGTGGAGGTCACAGTAGCTTAACAAGACGCTATTAATGCCCCTCAGAAGAGACGTGGAGGTTCCAGCAGCTTAACATGACGGTTTTAATGCTCCTCAGAAAAGTGGTGGAGGTCCCAGTAGCTTAACAAGATGGTTTTAATGCCCCTCAGAAACGTAGTGGAGGTCCCAGTAGCTTAACAAGACTGTTTGAATGCCCCTTGGAGGAGACTTGGAGGTCCCAGTAGCTTAACTGGCCGGTTTAAATGCCCCTTGGAAAAGTGGTCGAGGTCACAGTAGCTTAACAAAACGCTATTAATGCCCCTCAGAAGAGACGTGGAGGTCTCAGTAGCTTAACAAGACGGTTTTAATGCTCCTCAGAAAAGTGGTGGAGGTCCAAGTAGCTTAACAAGACGGTTTTAATGCCCCTTGGAAAAGTGTTGGAGGTCGCAGTAGCTTAACAAGACGGTTTGAATGCCCCTTGGAAGAGACGTGGAGGTCCCAGTAGCTTAACAAGACGGTTTTAATGCTCCTCAGAAAAGTGGTGGAGGTCCCAGTAGCTTAACAAGACGGTTTTAATGCCCCTTGGAAAAGTGGTGGAGGTCGCAGTAGCTTAACAAGACGGTTTGAATGCCCCTTGGAAGAGACGTGGAGGTCCCTGTAGCTTAACAAGACGGTTTGAATGCCCCTTGGAAGAGACGTGGAGGTCCCAGTAGCTTAACAAGACAGTTTTAATGCCCCTCGGAAAAGTGGTGGAGGTCACAGTAGCTTAACAAGATGCTTTTAATGCCTCTCAGAAGAGACGTGGAGGTCCCAGTAGCTTAACAAGATGGTTTGAATGCGCCTTGGAAGAGAAGTGGAGGTCCCAGTAGCTTAACAAGACGGTTTTAATGCTTCTCGGAAAAGTGGTGGAGGTCCAAGTAGCTTAAAAAGACGCTTTTACTGCCCCTCGAAAAAGTGGTGGAGGTCGCAGTAGCTTAACAAGACGGTTTGAATGTCCCTTGGTAGAGACGTGGAGGTCCCAGTAGCTTAACAAGACAGTTTGAATGCCCCTTGGAAGAGACGTGGAGGTCCCAGTAGCTTAACAAGACGGTTTTAATGCCCCTTGGAAAAGTGGTGGAGGTCACAGTAGCTTAACAAGTCGCTTTTAATGCCCCTCAGAAGAGAAGTGGAGATCCCAGTAGCTTAACAAGACGGTTTGAATGCCCCTTGGAAGAGACGTGGAGGTCACAGTAGCTTAACAAGACGGTTAGAATGCCCCTTGGAAGAGACGTGGAGGTCACAGTAGCTTAACAAGATGGTTTTAATGCTCCTCGGAAAAGTGGTGGAGGTCCCAGTAACTTAACAAGATGCTTTTAATGCCCCTCGGAAAAGTGGTGGAGGTCCCAGTAGCTTAACAAGATGCTTTGAATGCCCCTTGGAAGAGACGTGGAGGTCCCAGTAGCTTAACAAGACGGTTTTAATGCTCCTCAGAAAAGTGGTGGAGGTCCCAGTAGCTTAACAAGACGGTTTTAATGCCCCTTGGAAAAGTGGTGGAGGTCGCAGTAGCTTAACAAGACGGTTTGAATGCCCCTTGGAAGAGACGTGGAGGTCCCTGTAGCTTAACAAGACGGTTTGAATGCCCCTTGGAAGAGACGTGGAGGTCCCAGTAGCTTAACAAGACAGTTTTAATGCCCCTCGGAAAAGTGGTGGAGGTCACAGTAGCTTAACAAGATGCTTTTAATGCCTCTCAGAAGAGACGTGGAGGTCCCAGTAGCTTAACAAGATGGTTTGAATGCGCCTTGGAAGAGAAGTGGAGGTCCCAGTAGCTTAACAAGACGGTTTTAATGCTTCTCGGAAAAGTGGTGGAGGTCCAAGTAGCTTAAAAAGACGCTTTTACTGCCCCTCGAAAAAGTGGTGGAGGTCGCAGTAGCTTAACAAGACGGTTTGAATGTCCCTTGGTAGAGACGTGGAGGTCCCAGTAGCTTAACAAGACAGTTTGAATGCCCCTTGGAAGAGACGTGGAGGTCCCAGTAGCTTAACAAGACGGTTTTAATGCCCCTTGGAAAAGTGGTGGAGGTCACAGTAGCTTAACAAGTCGCTTTTAATGCCCCTCAGAAGAGAAGTGGAGATCCCAGTAGCTTAACAAGACGGTTTGAATGCCCCTTGGAAGAGACGTGGAGGTCACAGTAGCTTAACAAGACGGTTAGAATGCCCCTTGGAAGAGACGTGGAGGTCACAGTAGCTTAACAAGATGGTTTTAATGCTCCTCGGAAAAGTGGTGGAGGTCCCAGTAACTTAACAAGATGCTTTTAATGCCCCTCGGAAAAGTGGTGGAGGTCCCAGTAGCTTAACAAGATGCTTTGAATGCCCCTTGGAAGAGACGTGGAGGTCACAGTAGCTTAACAAGATGGTTTTAATGCTCCTCGGAAAAGTGGTGGAGGTCCCAGTAGCTTAACAAGATGCTTTTAATGCCCCTCGGAAAAGTGGAGGTCCCAGTAGCTTAACAAGACGGTTTTAATTCCCCTTGGAAAAGTCGTGGAGGTCGTAGTAGCTTAACAAGACTGTTTGAATGCCCCTTGGAAAAGTGGTGCAGGTCCCAGTAGCTTAACAAGATGGTTTGAATGCCCCTTGGAAGAGACGTGGAGGTACCAGTAGCTTAAAAAGACGGTTTTAATGCCCCTCGGAAAAGTGGTGGAGGTACCAGTAGCTTAACAAGACGGTTTTAATGCCCCTCGGAAAAGTGGTGGAGATCACAGTAGCTTAACAATACGCATTTAATGCCTCTCAGAAGAGACGTGGAGGTCCCAGTAGCTTAACAAGACGGTTTGAATGCCCCTTGGAAGAGACGTGGAGGTCCCAGTAGCTTAACAATACGGTTTTAATGCTTCTCGGAAAAGTGGTGGAGGTCCCAGTAGCTTAATAAGACGCTTTTAATGCCCCTCAGAAAAGTGGTGGAGGTCCCAGTAGCTTAACAAGACGGTTTGAATGCCCCTTGGAAGAGATGTGGAAGTCCCAGTAGATTAACAAGACGGTTTTAATGCTCCTCGGAAAAGTGGTGGAGGTCGCAGTAGCTTAACAAGACGCTTTTAATGCCCCTTACAAGAGCCATACAGTACAGCATTTTAAAAATATTATTCCCATTATTGGGGAGTGGGTCTCCCACAGTCTTTGCTTATGCCTTCCAAGCAAAAGCTGACAAAAATAAGGACGGAGGAACTTTCAATAATGGCAACACGGACCACGGTCACCCTAGTGGTATAGTGGTGGTGGAGGCTGAGGATAAGGAGAAGAACATAAAACAGCCGAAATGAGGAAGCGTATACCCATGTGTGGGTGTGAAGCGGTGCATGTGAATACACCTTCCGAAATAACACAGTGGATTTGACTTTATGTTACTCTGCTGTCATTTGGTGGTGATGAGAAGTCTGGCCCAATCCAGCTACTGTTCATTTTGATAAGGGTCAGCTTGTCAGCATTGTCAGTTGACAGGCGAGTGCGCTTATCAGTTATAATTACCCCAGCAGCACTAAAAACACGCTCTAATAATACGCTAGCGGCAGGGCAGGCCAGGACCTCCAAGGCGTACAGAGCGATTTCATTCCAAGTGTCCAGCTTGGATACCCAATAATTAAAAGGCACAGAGGAATCACGGAGGACGCTGGTACGGTCGGCAAGGTACTCCCTCACCATCTTTTGAAACTTTCCACTGCTTGTGAGAGTACCCCGCGCCTCAGGGCCTGTAAGCTGGGCAAGTCTCAGAAAACTGTCCCAGAATGTTGACAGTGTTCCCCTGCCTCTGCTGGATTGGAGTTGCCTCTCTCTCGCTTGTACGCCTTGGTTGGTCAACGAACTGTGACCTCTGCCGCTAGCGTGTTCAGATGGGAATTTTTTTTTAACAGTTCTGCAGCAAGGGCCTTCTGGTACTGCCCCATTTTCGTAGACCTCTCCACCTCAGGAATAAGAGAGTGAAAGTTCTCCTTGTAGCGGGGGTCTAAAAGTGTCACCAACCAGTAATGACTGTCACCCAACATTTTGACAACGCGAGGGTCACGGTTAAGGCAGAGTAACATAAAGTCAGCCATGCGTGCCAGACTGGTAACGGGCAAGACTTCCGTGTCCTCACCAAGATGACGACTGACCATGCTCTCCTCCTCCTCCTCCCCCCCCCCCCTGTCCTCAGGCCACCCACGCTGAACTGACAGTATGACAGTTGTACAGGTACTACCGTCTACAGTGCATGATACAAGCTCCTGTTCTTCCTCCTCCTCCTCTCCCTCATTGTCCACCAATGCACGTTGGGATGAGATGAGGCTGGGCTGTGTGTAATCGACCGCTACGGCTTCTTGATCCATTTCATCATACTCTGGCTGCAATGCCTCCTCTTTAATTCTCTGCAGAGAGCATTGCAAAAGAAAGACAAGTGGAATGCTGACGCTAATGATGGCGTCATCGCCACTCACCATCTTGGTGGACTCCTCAAAGTTTGTCAAGATGGTACATACAGTACAGACCAAAAGTTTGGACACACCTTCTCATTTAAAGATTTTTCTGTATTTTCATGACTATGAAAATTGTACATTCACACTGAAGGCATCAAAACTATGAATTAACACATGTGGAATTATATACTTAACAAAAAAGTGTGAAACAACTGAAAATATGTCTTATATTCTAGGTTCTTCAAAGTAGCCACCTTTTGCTTTGATGACTGCTTTGCACTCTTGAGAGACTGCCATAAAGACTGAGAGGAGGGGGCATCTTTGCATGCAGTATGGACAGGGGATTGCCATGCACACACAACAGGTGACACCCGCTGACACTGGTCATGGACCCTGGGGTTCGCCCCACAAAGTCGGGTGCTTTGCTGCCATGTGCTTGATCATGCTGGTGGTGGTCAGGCTGGTAGTTTTGTCACCCCTGCTGATGCTGGCATGGCAGGTGGTACAAATGGCCTTTTTGGGGATATCAGCAGAGTCTTTAAAAAAATTCCAGACTCTGGAAGACCTACAGGTTGTACTGGCAACGTCCCTCGTGTTGGTGTTACGGGGAACTGTTGCCGGCCTTCTGTGTGCGGCCACCACACTGCTTTTTTCTGCCTGTTGGGGTACTCTGCCTCCCTCACCCTGTCTGCTGCTGGCCTCGCTCTGCATGTCCTCCTGCCACATTGGGTCAGTTACTAGATCATCCACCACCTCCTCCTCTTCCACTTGCGCACCACGATCCTCCTCCTCACTTCCTGGCAATTGTGTCTCGTCATCGTCAACCTCTTGTGACAAATTGCCAGCGTTGACTTCCTCTGGCCGTGGCTGTTCAAATATTTGGGCATCTCTACATGGGATCTCCTCTTCCACCACTTCAAGCGGAGCAAGCGAGGGGCACAAATCTGGAAATGGACCAGTGAACAGCTCTTCAGAGTGTCCAAGTGTGGGATCAGTTGCTGTCTGGCGACACTCGGCATGGTGGGAGGGAGGAGCATCAGGGTGAGGAGGAGTATGCGGTCGAGACTCATGGCTACTAAGAGTTGACCGTGTGGAAGACAGACCGGAGGTGGTGGTGCCCAGGTAACTGGAAGTATTATCTGCTATCCAATTAATAACCTGTTCACACTGATCTGGTGTTGTTCTGTGCTTCCCTAGTAATTCGGTCAAGAAGTGGGAGCGAGAAGATATGGCTGTTGGTTGTGGCACATTTTCACCTTGGCCACGGCCCCGTCCTCTGCATGCACCATCACCAGAACGTCCACTTCCATGTCCCTTGCCACGCGCCTTGCCCATTGTAAAGTAAGTAAAATAGCTTACACTCGCACCATCAATGGAAAAAGGGTAATAAAGTAGATTAGAACCGTGGAAGAGGAAAACCACAGTTCTGTTTCTCTGGCCTACACCCGACTCTTTTAAACAATCTGAACAATCAGGGAGAAACTATTACTGTTTTTCTTTACGGAAAAAATACCAAAAGGTGAATAATAGAGATTTTTTACCGTGGAATGGCAAAACCACAGTTATTGTTTACTGGGGTATACCAGAAAATTTTAAATAGATATATTTGTGTCTGAACAATCAGGAGACAGTACTGTTTTTCTTTACAGCAAAAAATGCAAAAAAGCAGGATAATACAGAGATTTGACCCGTGGAACTGCAAAACCACACTTGTATTTCTCGGGCCTACACCAGACTATTTTCAACAGATATATTTGTGTCTGAACAATCAGGAGACACTACTACTGTTTTTCTTTGCGGCAAAAAATGCCAAAAGCAGGATAATAGAGATTTTTTACCGTGGAACAGCAAAACCACAGTTATAATTTACTGGTGTATACCAGACTATTTTCAACAGATATATTTGTGTCTGAACAATCAGGAGACACTATTAGTTTTTTTTTTTACGGTGACACATATTACGATAACTTGCACCCATAGTGCAAAAAAAACAAAAACCCTAAAAAAAACACAATGGGTTCAACCGTACTCAAATTGTTAACTATGAGCAATGATTAGTGTGAATAATACAATATTTTGATTGGAGATGATCCAACCTCTGGTTCCACCACTGATCCTGAGAATGAAGGAATGGGGAACCTATCAGCTTTTTTTTTTCCTGCACAGCTGTGCTCCCAACCACCCACAGTGCAAAAAAAAAACCTAAAAAAACAATAGGTATAACCGTACTCAAATTGATAATTGGGAGCAGCGATTAGTGTGAAGGATATAATATTGTGATAGGCGATATTCCATCCACTGATTCTGAGAAAGAAGGAATGGGGAACCTATCAGCTTTTTTTCTTGCACAGCTGTGCTCCCACCCATTGCGCAAAAATACCCTAAAAAAATGCACGTACTCAAATTGTTAATTGGGAGCAATGATGAGTGTGAAGGGATATAATATCTTGATTGGCGATGGTCCGACCTGTGGTTCCGCCACCGATCCCAAGAATGAAGGAATTGAGAACCTGTAAGCTTTTTTTTTCCTGCACAGCTGTGCTCCCAACCACCCACCCACAGTGCAAAAAATAAAAAAAACAATAGATCCAACTGTACTCAAATTGTTAAATTGGGAATGTGAAAAAAATAATGCATCCACTTCTTTCTAAATTAGGCTGTCAGACCCCCAAGAATGACATCCTAGTAATATGCCATGACTTATACCTCTTTAAATGTATGCAAAGGATAAACCTGGATATCCAGGTATACGTTCTATTGATTGATTTCTATAAGGGCCTATTTACACATGTAAATGTGTATCTGCTACGGACATGAATGATCGGCTGCAGCCCTTCCACTTGGCCAGTCAATGGATCCGCAAATCACAACAAGTAATTCAAGGAAATGGAAAAGTAGCAAAAAAAAATTCTAGTAACATTGCATAGCGTACCGGTGATTGCGCTATTTAACTTGCCATCAGTGATTGACAGCATATAAATGGTTAAACAGCAGTGATTGACGCTCCGCTCTGGCCGCTGCTGTTACAGCAGGATGTCAGCTGTGTAGGATGGGGGCTCTGCTCCTGAGCCCACCCGAAACAGCAATCCAATGGACGGTTTCACACACCACATTATCCAGTGGTGTTTAATTTGCTTTCCTATTTAGGAAACAAAACCGTTTTAATAACGTTTTCCTTCTCTGGTATCTAGGAGCCATTTCAGCTATTTGTAAAGGGAATCTGTCAGCAGGTTTTTCTTGGCTATTCTGAGAGCAGCGTGATGGGGTGAGCGCCACACTAGGAGTAGGACCACCGAGCCCAGAGCTATTGCAAGACGTACAGACAATATATACCAGGTATGAATGAATCCAATACAACATTATTGTTACTTGGGAATTAACCTACTTGGATATAATACATCCCTTGATATGTATATACCAAAAGGTCATTATCTTGGGAATGCCTATATTGGCTTTTATTATTTGGGATTATATCCTTTTACTATGTGACCTAGGATATACTATCAGTATGCATTAGCACAATTGGAGCTACTACTATTTAGCCCTGGTGTCTCTGCAATTCAAATATTTACATTATACCTCCTCACTATTATATGGTATTACTATATATATGTGTGTGTGCTCTTTTCTTTGCCGCCATGTACCCAAATTATTATAATAAAGGTCTTTTGACACATTGACCCCTTGTCGGATGTACTATATATTGGTTGTTGTTGAGAGCAGCATGATGTAGAGACAAAGACCCCTTACAGGTCTTTTATTAGCAGAAGATTATCACTAGAGGACTAGTAAACCTGCAGCCAGGTAGTCCAACCACGCCCCCCACCACTGATTGGCAGTTTAAATACAGTGTACACAGAAAGCGGCCAATCAGAGGTGTGGGTGGGGTTATTATACAGAGCTCAGCATTCAGAGATCTGCATGAGAAAAAAAAACCTGCAATTTTATCAAAATAACACCAAGCAGCCCAGTAAGTGATACATCGTTGGAATCAGGGCCTCGGATTATGCTGCTCTCAAATGGGATAGCAAAAACCTGCTGACATATTCCATTTAAAGGGGCAGCTGCTACTAAATCCAGACATGGTGCAAAATGTAAATTCTGCTGCAGATTTACTGCTGTAGATTTTTAATTCCTAAAAATCCCTGTAGATTCAGAGGATCTCAACCTTTTCAATGCAAATTATTTTCAAGACTTATTCACAGATATTATGAAATATTACAGTAGAAATAAAAAAAAAAAAAGCACAATACCTAAACCCCCTCCTTGGGAAAAATATACGGCAAGTATAAGAAAGACAAAAATTTATTCTGGAGTCATATTGAAGTGTAAATAGAATTGTAACCATACAATGCAAACAGCAGCGAATGTAAGTAGGATCCACTGGATCTATATAAGAGGAACACTTTCCAAAGCCGATCTTCTGAGCCCACCGCTATGCTGGCTGGACCGGCATTGTGATTGTCAGCACCTGGAATATACGTCACGTTTTACTGCAGCTCATAGAACCAAATGATAAGACACAGAGCAGTGCGAGGCTTGTGACTCGCTATACACAAAATATACGACATGTTTGATGAATGGCATAAAGGAAAGCCGATGCATTCAGATGTCTCTGGGCAACTATATGTTGTGATAGATAAGTTCCTGTCAGGATGAGGGGCAGCATCCTATCTGCTCACTCATCATGACAGGTTTACAACATGTTGACTCATGGACGTGATCAGTCAGTCAATCAATGACAGATGCACGTTCTTGATTCCGACAGGTAGGTCAGAGATGTCCGTCTCAATCAGTTTACCTTCACCCATCTAGGATGGATGGCTGCTGACATCGTTGGCCATTATGTCCATATGCAATTATTATCCCCTAATTGTGATGTACAGTACAAATTTATATTGTGGTACCGTGTTAGCCAGAAAATTTGATGGAAATAATTTTATGCCCAAAAATGGCAAAAGTATTCTCGGAGTGATACCTTTATTGGCTAACCAGAAAAAAAATATATATATGCAAACTTACAGAGCACACAGGCTCCTTCTTCAGGCAGGATTACAAATGTTAAGAATTCATTTGTAATATTGCCTGAAGAAGGAGCCTCTGTGCTCTGAAAGCTTGCATATATTTTTTTTTCTGGTTAGCCAATAAAGGTATCACTCCGAGAATACTTTTGCCATTTTTGGGCATAAAAGTATTCACATAGAATTATCCACTAATTAAAAGAATTTATTTTTGCTAAATAAATGTATACATTTTTTAAAATTTTATTTTATACATTTTCTCAGAGAACCTCTTTAAGAAGGAGATTTCAGAATGGGCTATAAGACATGTCCAGCTTTGCTTAATTGTCTCACCTTACTGTCCTTGTTGAACTGAGCTCCACTTTGTTCTTGGATGATATTGTAAGGAATGAAGACGTCTAGATGATACAAATCGGGACGTCTGACTATTCTGTCTTCACCCAAGTCCAACACAAGAGATCTAGCAGAAGACTGTAAAGAGAAGACCAGCGTGGTAACAACGCTTATGTCGCTGAATGCTTCTGTACGGGAAAGAAAGTTGTAACCAACAAGTGCACAAAAATCTAAACTTTTATCTTGATACGTGGCCAACTAGAAGTTACTGTGTAGCTCCACACGTCTCATACATTAAATCTGACACGTGGAGGAACTGCTCACAGAAAATGCTGAAAAATATTTTTTAGGATTCACACTGCATTAAAAGGGGTTGTCCACCACTTTAATACTAATGGAATATCCTTAGGATAGGTCATCAATATTAAAGTGCCAGACAACCCCTTTAAGTGAGGCATAATGAATGGTACCAGAATTTCAGATAATGTAGCCTTCATTAGGCAGAAGGCCCACTCGGTTATATGAAGAAATCTGGGGTCCCCAAAAGCAAACCCAGTAATCACCAGATTCCCGTGTGGTGACTACTTAATCTGCTTTTTGGGAAGACCAGAACTGACCCCTATATTTAACCAAGTGGGTCCCCTCAAGCTACATTATCCTGTCTGATGAAGGCTACATTAGCTGAAACATTCTTAATCTTCATTATGCCTCATTTAACGCAATGTGAATCATGGACATGAGAAAAATCAAATTAAAAAATAAATACATTTAAAGCATTTTCTGTGCGATTCCTCCAAATGTCGCATTAATATAGAAAAAATAAAGAGCGGCGTGTTCTACACTATTGCAACAAGCCTCTTTCATCATTTCTATCATCATTATAACATCATTTATATGCACCAGCACCATGGAATCAATGGCACTATATAATTAAATAATAATAATAATATATACATCTTCCCACCAGCTTGTTTTCCCTCTATCTCCTCTCTGGATCTATGAAGCCAGAACTGTCAAAGAAGAGGTGATGGTGGAGATGGAGGGGAAACAAGCAGGGCGGAAGGCTTATATAAATGACTGGTCCCGCCGTGAAGCACTGGGCGTCTGTGCTTGGTTTGAACAGTCATTCTCCGCTGACAGAGTTGTTTACAGAGATCTTCTTTCCAATTCCAACAGCTTGCAAACAACCCACCATGGTATGAAAAAAAAATTATATCATCATCATCCAGCAAATGTGTCACAGCTGCCAGCAATTGGCTACTGTGGACACATCAAAGCTGTGATGATAAAAGTTGGCAGAGGAGGACCGGTAGCACGAGGTTGGCACAGACTTTTAATAAGGGAAGACTATTGGAAATCACATGAAATGCAAAAAGGTCACAATCCTAAACCACATATGAGGGTCTCACCACTTTAGGTAAAGAGATTTCAGCCACCAGAAAACTTGGGTGTCATACAGGAGGTTCCGCCACAATCATGTAATCTGGTTTCACGGGTGAACTGATAAAAAAAGGAAGGAAGCAGTAAATTGCAAGGGTACACCATCAATTTATGATCTGTTGGGGTCAATCTCTAATATAATAAAGGGGCACTGATGCTGGTAAAGAGGAACAGCCCCTTTCAGGGTCATTCTCTGCACATTGGCATCATGGCCTCCACTGTGCAGCGGAACGACAGCATAGATCCAGCAAAGTGAATGGGCTTAGCTGCAGTTCTCCTGCACAGTGAAAATCTGGGTAGCTGCCCCACACCAGCATATTCTTTAAAAAGGGCAGCGGGGTTACTTCCAGGCTGCAGCCCCCTTATTCTTGGAGTCCAAGAAGTTGGATATCCTATATCTTTTGTAAGATGGGATTCTAAAAAAAGTAAATGCATGCATTAAACCTCAAAGTAACCCAAACCTTTCAACTTCTGAGATGAGGGACTTGCTTGGAGTTAGCTGGGAGGGTCTGTAGGAAAAAAATAAAGACCATAAAGGCATAATAGTTAAAACAAAAAAAAAAACAATGTCCACATTGTTCTTGCACCATAACAAGCCATTCTGCAACTTCCCCCATCTGTTGGGTTTAACCCATCACCACGAGGAGTGGCGCTCCCCCATCTGTTGGGTGTAACCCATCACCATGAGGAGTGGCGCTCCCCCATCTGTTGGGTGTAACCCATCACCATGAGGAGTGGCGCTGCCGCTTCTGTTGGCTATAACCTATCACCAGGAGGAGTGGCGCTCTTCATACTTTGTGTACCTAGAGGAAATGTGGTATTATAAGACATCCAATCAATTGAATGGCCGACCATGTAATGCATGGATGAGCGAGGAACATCAGAGAAGAAGCCGCCGATGCTCAACAGCAGCCTACTCTGTCATCTTTTACAGACTGTATGCCATAGACTTGTACCTTAGAGTTGGGACTTATCCCATTATGTTCATTTCCTGAATCATCGGTTTTGATTTGGTTCTGATATTCTGTTCAAAAATGGATCCCAAGAACTTCCGATTTTTCGGCATTTTCCACTCTGAAGGGAAACCATAGATGATTAACAGGGTCGGACTGGAACTGAAACTCAGCTCTGGCATGTGAGAGCACGCAGGCCCGCCCGACGCGCGTTAAATTTGAAATATTTTCGTCAATTATTTGGGTATATGTCACAATAAAAATTGCTGCAAACTGCACTTTATCATTGATAGACAAAAACTGACATAATGTAAAATATAAACTTCCCTCCAGGAAAATGTTAATTTCTTTCAACTGGAGGGACGGACATATTTGTAATATAGAGCTCCATGTTCCCAAAAACGCTATGTTTGATAGTACCAGGAAAAGCAGGAAAAGTGAATCCTTGCAGATTTGAAGCAGTTTCATGTCTATTCTTTCAGTATTTTTGCAGCGTTTCTAAAGAACGGGACAAAAAAAATCTCAAAAAACGCAATATCAAGGGGATTTTCCTGCCGAGCGACAGGTTTTTTGTGCAGAAATGTTCTTCCCTTTCTTTTTTGTTTATATTTTGTGTTATACACTAGTGGCGAAAATTGAGGCAACACCTTCAGTTTTTCACCATCACCAATATTTAATGGAGGTTTTCACTGACCTACTTACTTGTACACATGCCCTCTTCTGCCATATGTATTCTATGTTGGTTTATAGTGACCTGGGTGTGATTTAAGACAGATATTGTGCGATTAAAATGCGGTTTTTATATTTTAAAGCCAGTTTGTCATCAGAAGGTAAGCAATTACATGTTTTCGTTCTCAAAGTGTGTAAGCGGTTTCAAGAGACTGGTTCGATAAAGAATAAACCAGGTAGAGAAAGGAAGAAGGCTACAACTCCTCAGACTGATAGAAGAATTGTTAGAATCGCCCTAAATAACAGGAAATAAACGGCTGTTAACATCAACAAGGAGCTTGTCAACACCGGAGTGACAGTGTCCGATCGGACGGTTCGACGATGACTGGTAAATGCGGGGTTAAGAGCCAGAATACCAGGTAAAAAGCCATTTTTGAAAACCTCACAGCGTCAGAAACGTCTGCAGGGGCCAAAGAACATTGTAAATGGACCATTGAACAATGGAGAAATGTTATATGGAGCGATGAGACACGCATATCCATCTTTGGCAGCGACGGTGTCCGCTACGTTCGACGACGACCTGGAGAGGACTGGTTGCCAGAGGGTACAGTACCCACCATGAAGCCTCCTCTGAGTGTTATGGTAGGGGGCTGCGTGTCCAGAGATGCAGGTGGTCGGCTGCAGGTAATTGAAGGAACAGTTAATGCTGAAAAGTACATCAAGGAAGTCCTTCAGCCTAAACTCATTCCTTCGGCACATGATGTATTTGGTGAAGGGACACCGTTTATTTTAAGATGGAGCCCCATGCCATACAGCTAAAAAATGTCTCTCTTGGTTCAAGGACAAAAATGTCCAGCTATTGAATTGGCCAGGAAACAGCCCCGATCTCAATCCTATTGAGAATCTCTGGGCTCGGCTCAAAAGAGCGGTGTCAAAACAGCGGGCTTCACACAAGCAGGAACTCATTGCAGCCATCATCAAATCATGGCTTCATATCATCACACCATCTGATTTACACAAACTGGTAGATAGCATGCCAAGTAGATGCCAGGCAGTCATCAAGACCGAGGGCTGTCCAACTGAGTATTAACATTTAGTGTTAGATATGAAAATAGGACAAATCAATGGCTTTTCTCCCACAGTCATCTGAGTGACAATAGTGTCCAATTTGTTGACAAATGAACAAATTTCCAGCTAATATTGTGTTTCTATATGAGATTTTATTTCTACTTAAAAACTTTACTGTGAAATCAAAAACATTCATGAAATTAGTATTTGTATTGGCAAAATGCTAAAAATTCATAAATCTTGGGGGTGTTGCCTCAATTTTGGCCACTAGTGTATAGAGTTCCTCAGTATATTTATATGTTGTCCCCCATCACCTTTTTCATCTCTCCTTACAAGTATGCCTTGTATCTTAGCTAAAACATGGTAGTAAGTAGCATATTAAACCCTTTTATAATGGGCAGTGTAGAATCGCTGCATATTTCAGGGTTATGCACTCCTGAGGACTCATTAGTGCTGCCCTCCTCAGGCGAAACCTGGTTGTGACCTTGTATAATATGGGGCTAGCCGGTCTCACCTACCAGTTTGGGTCAAAAACCCTTTTTCGTTTGCTTTGATGTTTTACTCATTGTTTATTACGTTTACACCCCAAATCTCTCCTAATCCTGGAGATCAAACCTATGAAAGCAATTTATGAATGATCGTAACACCTCTATGAAGGGTAATTATCATCTCCTTCATAAATATACATTTATATGTATAAATACATATGTGGTCAATGCATAGTACTGGCACATGACTTATCACTTTCCAGGACTATACAAAGCACCAGGAACATTCATAACAAGCGGAGGAGAAGCGATTCTGGCAACTTAATAGGAAAGGATTCTTTACAGTTAGAGCAGTCAGACTGTGGAATGCCAACCACAAGATATAGTAATGGCAGATAGTATAACAGCATTTATAGAAGGGCTGGATACTTTTTTAACAAAACATGACATTGTGGGTTATAAATAATCTAGTAAAAAGAAAATGGATAACTTTGGAGATAGACCAAGGACATTAAAGTTCAAACTTTTTCAACCTATGTAACTATGCAAGTATGCAGAATGCACATTAGGAAAATGCTTGAAATGCAATTCCCTATAATATTATTTTACAAGTAATTTCCTCTTAATTTTCTGCTTTGTAAAGTGCTAGTTATAAGCCCAATCTATGGATCTAAAAAGTGCAAAACACTCCTGAAACACTTGTACGTATGTTCTATAATCTATGTTTCTTATGGTGCCTAAGGGAAGCCGTAATTATAAGACTCCTGCTTGGTAACAAGTGCAGTTATTTGCCTCCATAATGAAATTGAATTACTAATGATGAAAGGGTTAATACTTGGACCCTGCATCAATAATAGCCCTTGTAGTAATCATGACAACTATTGTGAGGGCATAAACAAGTGTCATAAAGAAGATTCCATAAAAGAATACCGCGCTGCCACGATCAGCGCCATTACTGATGATGCGCCTGAGGACCTTGAGCTTGACCACCCCACGTAATGTGCCAACGTTGGTGTAATTTGGAGGTTCTAGCAGGGAAAGGGGTTGTCTTCTTAGACACCCCGGGGGGAAGGGAAGGTAACAGAACGGGGGGTCCCCAAAACAGGATCCCCTTCTGTTACTATGTACAAACAGCTGCTCTTCTTTGGGAGTTCATGGATGGATCCTTGACTTTAATGGGTGATAAATTGGGAGGGGGAGGGGATACTCATCCTATTAGGGGTTATCCATAATGAGCAACCCCTGTAACCAAGTACCCAACTTCTTGAGAGACGGAGCTGGATCTGTAAGGGAGAAGTGGTAGATCCATCTGGGAAATCAGATCAACTAAATTCGTTCCAGCAACAAATGTGGTGACAGATATCGCAGTCAGATCTCTCCCACATCCAGTTTATCACATTAATAGTCTATATTTGTTATGTCGTTCTCTGTAAATATGTAGAAATTCTAAAACTCCGTCATATATCGGCACTAACTCTCTAAGCCCAAGGGAAGGGCAGCCCTCCAGCCATGGTTCCCTAGAGGTTTCCTCCACAGGGGGTTTTCCTCTCCTGAGTGCTGGAGGGTGACTCTTCGTGAGTCGAGGGTTGTGCCATTTTCGGTGTCATGTAAATTTAAATAAAGTTGAGAACGTTTGACACCTAATTGCAATGCTTTGTGTATTTATTTTGTATGTGTCTGATTCATTTTGTTTGGGAGTCGGGGTCCATCACACTTCACTGAGTCATACGTCTGGACATCTGCTGCCAGCAGTTTTGCCCCAGGGGTTGCCCCTGCTCTGGGGAGTTTGATGGAGCAGAGAAGACAAGAATTATAGCACTCATCCTCAGAATAAGGACTTCTATTACAGTACTACAAGCAGCTTCCTCGCCTCATTCACACAGTGAGTATTTTGGGCACTAATTTACATCAGTATTTGTAAGCTGAAAACCAGAGGGGAACAAACACAGTGAAAAATAGTAAATGAAACACTTTCACCTCTTCTGTTTTGGATCCACTCCTGGCATCTGCTAACAAATACTGATGCAAAATATCGCCATGGAAGTGCCCTAAATTCTTACTGACTGATTTGACTGTTTGAGTTGCAGTCAAGCAACAGAGGTTGCAAGCGTTAAAGGAGTTTTCTGGTATCAAAAACCCCCGTCCCCCTTGCCATTTTTCTCTATCCTGAACCTGTGCTGCCTGCCCCGATCTCAGACTGTCTGACCTAGTCCTTGTCTTCGCTCTCCTGTGTCTGGTACCCTGGTACCTCCGGAATGCTGCTACAGTCCCGGGGACTGCCCTGAAGTGGTACCTGGTGTCTATCGGCGGCCCAGTCTATCCTCACCACCAGAGGTTCTAGTGGAGACCCAGTAGACACCTAGTCACAACCCTCCCGTGGGGCAGTGGGTCCATACCCACCAGTGTTACACCCACATAGCAAATGTGGTACCAATATTCAAGAAGGGGATAACATCTGAGCCTGGAATTTATAGACCGGTAAGTTTAACTTGTACTGTGGGCAACATCTTTGAGGGTTTGCTAAGAGATACTAATCTGGAGCACCTCAATAAGAATAACATAAACATATGATTATGAGGGATCTGTCCTGCAAACTAATCTGAAAAGATTCTATGGGGAGGTAAGTTCTAGGTTGGACCAGGGAAACTTAGTGGATGTTGTCTATCTGGACTTTTCAAAGGCATTTGATACGGTGCCATACAACAGGTTGGTACATAAAAATTTTCAATATATTATATGGTAAACTTGCTCCACGAAAGAACAAGTCCTTGTGTGGTCGATGGAAAAAATCAAGGAAAATATCAGTGATGCGGTCGTTACCTCTTGACAGCTCCATTTGGTACTTGTTCTCTAGTCCCTCCATGGCCACGGTGATAAAAAATTCCCTGAAAAGCTCATTATTCTAATAAAAAAAATACAAAGTAAGGAGCTGACACAAAGGAGAGCAGACAGCTCGTATGTCGAAATAAGCAATTGCAGTTACCTTAATTTTCTCAAAGAAGGTGCCATTAATCACTATGTCGTATGCAGTGCAGCCGCATCAACCTGTAGGACAAAGTGCACCAGGACTTAGATACTTTGCGGTGCCGACTCAATCCATTGACCTTAGTAGGGCTGCTATGAATAAGTGGTATAAGTTCTTAAAGGGGAATCCAAGTAGTGGACAATCCCTTTAAGTCCCAAATCTAAACCAAAAAAGTTCAAAAGTCAACAACAAGATGTCAAACTTTATTCCGCAGACTGGAAGTGGACCTACCAGAACCTGTGGAGATGGCACCTTTGACCATTGAGGATTAGTAAGTTGTAATACTTGCTATTTTAACCCCTTTAAGGATATCTCTGGACTACCCCTTTAAAAAGAGACGCGCTGTATTAAAAAAAACCGTACTATTATCAACTTCAACATGGGGCTCTCCAAGGCTCATGGGGACTTGATAGCCAGAGGGATCATCAGATTCCAGGATGCTAACTAACTACTGCTCCGTCAGGTCCGGGGGCGCTGGGATCTGGTTCGACTTGCAGATGTTAATAAAGATTTTGGTATTTTTGGATGTGCGAGTTTTAATGCAGAAACCTAACACAGAAATAAAAACAAAAAGTGAACAAAAATACAATAAAATTGGCAAAAGCCAAGCAGCATTTACATGTAACCAACTGTATAAGAAAAAACGATGTGACCCCCCACGTTGGTTGCATCATGTGACCGTTGCAGTCAATAAGACCCCACTGCCCCACTGTGGTATCTGTCACATAATATGCACAAAGTAATCTGGATAATAATCAGAGGACGCTCATCTCACCCGATTGGGGTCTGATCTGTCTGCTTTCTGGTAAGTTCGGTATTCTGCTCTGTATCTCCTGTTTGGCCTGAAATGAGGCAACAAGTGAGAATCAGTGAGTAACATGAACAGGATGGTTCTGCAAACTGATTTTTCCTGCACCAAAATAGTACAACTGTGAGGGGTCTAAAGCCAACAATACACATTAGGTAAATGTTGGAGACTGCAGCGCCCCCGGCGGCTGACGGAGGAGACATTCACCCTGTGATTGCTGGCCTCTCCAATTCATCTTTCGTACCTTCATCAGCATCTGTTCATACAGCGCTTCCTCCATGTTTGTGTTCATTTCTACAGACAGCAGCGACTTGTCAGACGCCATTTTTTCGGTCAAAGACAGAAGCTCAGGGATCTTGTTTTATAAGAGAAAACCTGAAAAATGAAAATATGTATTAATCTTCTCCACAGACAACGACAAGGGGAGAGTGCGGGAGCCTGACAGCCCACGGCACGACGGGGTGCGGGAGACTGACAGCCTAGGGCACGAGGGGGTGCGGGAGCCTGACAGCCCACGACATGAAGGGTGCGGGAGCCCGACAGCCCACGACACGAGGGGGTGCGGGAGCCCGACAGCCCACGACACGAGGGGGTGCGGGAGCCCGACAGCCCACGACACGAGGGGGTGCGGGAGCCCGACAGCCCACGACACGAGGGGGTGCGGGAGCCCGACAGCCCACGACACGAGGGGGTGCGGGAGCCCGACAGCCCACGACACGAGGGGGTGCGGGAGCCCGACAGCCCACGACACGAGGGGGTGCGGGAGCCCGACAGCCCACGACACGAGGGGGTGCGGGAGCCCGACAGCCCACGACACGAAGGGGTGCGGGAGCCCGACAGCCCACGACACCAGGGGGTGCGGGAGCCCGACAGCCCACGACACCAGGGGGTGCGGGAGCCTGACAATATTGGAAGTGGGATTCTGCACACCTACAGCTAGCTACTTATTGTCCTGAATGTAGTAATCACCTTGGCACATTCCCATCTTCTTACCTGTAGTACAGACGCCAAACACCACTACTCTGACTGCAATCACCCAGCTACAGCGTCACCACGCCTCAGCAACAGGGGAGCGTCTAGATTGGAGTTGATGTCTTGAGGGGGAGGAGTGATTTCATGGAATCATGACGTCACCGGAAGGGGCGGGGCCTTCTCAGTCCAGTGGACACTATTCCACCTGCAGCTGCAGCAGTGCGCACATTGTGCCGGGACAGGAGGACTGGTGATGAGGAGCTCGTGTTCAGCGTTGTGCTGTGAGGACTGAGGCGGGGAGAACTGACCATGTGAATAAATGCTGTGCTGGCATAAAGGGGGGGTGGTGTGAGGGGCATCCAGGGGGCTGTGTGGGTGGTGTGAGGGGGCCAGGAGTGGATTAAGAGTGGCAAGGGCCCAGGACACACACACACCTGATGTATCATGTGACATGTCACATGATCCCCTGTGATAGATCATGTGATAGTTCACGTGAAATTAATTTGGCACAATATTAATTATAATAATTTTTTTTAGGCTGTGTGCCCACTATTCGTTTTTTAAGCGTTTCCGCAGCGGCAATTCCGCTGCAGAAACGCTTAAAAATGCTTGGTAGAAGGTCTGCCATGTTCCCCAATGATAATCCGCATGTGCTGTGCACATGCGGAAATTTCCGCTGCGGATTATCATTGCGGAAAAATCCACAGCATTACCAATTATTCTGCGGAAGTGCGGCGAAAAGAGGGATTGGAAAAGCGGATGTCTGGTGTGTTTGGAACCATACTTTGAAACATTGTGGAACCTCTGTGATTTGTCCTGGACAGTTACCTATTGAGGGATTTAAAGGAAACATCGCCCAAGGCATCTACCGTGACCTCAGATGGACTAGAGATCAGATAAGTCCATTTCTCTTTTTTGGTGTTTTGAACAGTATTTCTGTCATGTAATGGTACTCATTTGTATAAGTGGGTGATTGCTGCTCTTATCTATCTACCTATATGAGCAAAAATTTAGAGGGGGTGGTCCTTATTTGTTGACAAATTATTTATGGGATCCATTCCTCTGTGTATTTATTGTTTTTTCCACTGACATAAATGTTGTGTGATTTTTTGATGTTTAGCATGTCAATTATGGCATGACTAGTATATACTGCTGGTCAATATGTTTATTGTTTGTGTGTGTGCTTAGGGATACGTAGGGATAAGCAAGGGACAGCCTCCGAGGAGCGGGGACACCAATCTGCACTACTAGGGTGAAAACACTCCGATGTTAGGGAGGGAGAGATACTCCACTAGGGCTGCTTAGGGCAAGTCTGTCTGTACTACCTACCACCCTTATTATCCATCCCTCATATGGTGCTTTTATTGATATGTGTAGTTAATTTTTGTCCTAGTTGTACTATTGAGTACACTTTTAAATGGCTTTGATAGCAGCCTTCAGCTCGTCATCATTGTTGGGTCTGATGTCTCTCATCTTCCTCTTGACAATACCCCATAGATTCTCTATAATAGATTCTCTATGGGGTTAAGGTCAGGCGAGTTTGCTGCCAACCAAGCACAGTGATACTGTTGTTTTTAAACCAGGTATTGGTACTTTTGGCAGTGTGGACAGGGGCCAAGTCCTGCTGGAGAATGACATTTCCATCTCCAAAAAGCTTGTCGGCAGAGGGAAGCATGAAGTGCTGTAAAATGTCCTGGTAGACGGCTGCACTGACTTTGGTCTTGATAAAACACAGTGGACCTACACCAGCAGATGACATGGCTCCCCAAACCATCACCGATTGTGGAAACTTCACACTAGACCTCCAGCAGCTTGGATTGTGGGCTCTCCACTCTTCCTCCAGACTCTGAGACCTTGTGGAGTGTGTCAGTGACTGCCTTCTGGACATCTGTCAAGTCAGCAGTCTTCCCCATGTTTGTGGAGCCTACTGAAACAGACTAAGGGACCTTGTTAAATGCTTAGGAAGCCTTTGCAGGTGTTTTTTGTTAATTATTCTAATTTATTGAGATAATGACTTTTGTGTTTTCATTGGCTGTAAGCCATAATCATCAACATTAACAGAAATAAACACTTGAAATAGATGACTCTGTCTGTAATGACTCTATATGAGTTTCACTTTTTGTATTGAAGAACTGAAATAAATTAACTTTTTGATGATATTCTAATTTAGTGATATGCACCTGTATTATTAGAATTATCACACCAGTACACCTGTTTTCTCATTTGCAAGATTTAAGTAAACCTTGTATTATATCTTTTTCATTTGTGAATGTCCTTATACTTTCAAGCAGAACCTAGACACCCCACAATACAATAACCCATCGATCACTACAAGCCCTCCGTATTATGGACTGAGTATACCTTTCTTATGCCTGAACTGCGCACCCCTCGGTGAAGACAGTGAGTTTTTTGGGGGCAGCTTATGGTCGTCTCAGGATATGAACACCCCCTGATCTGCTTGAAAATAGAACTGAAATAAAATGTTGAGAAAAAATGTCAAATATCACGTTGACCCTTCAAGTCACTGTCTTGTAAATCTTTATCACTTCTCCACAGAATAGGTGATTGGTCTGAAATCACTCAGGGGGTAAAGAGACTCTGTCATCACAGAATAACTAATCAAACCAATGGCAGCCCCTCAGTGTATCATGGCACCCTGTATTTTGATTGGCAGCTGTAGCTTTATAGACTCGAGCGGGGGTCTCAAACATTTTGCCACAGGGGCTGCTTCATGCAGGCCGCAGGCACCATACACCTTGAGGATTGTGGCACGTCAGCACTTTTTCAGTGGAACATATTGCAGGCGCCGTGCACAGACAAGCTCTTTGCTCAGCTCTACCAATGCCAACTGTGGGTCAATCACAGGCCAGCAGCTAATGTCCGCAGGGGACCAGGATGGGAACAGGACTAGAAGATGAGGATCAGGATGTGGTACCACATTTTTAATCTTGATTTCTTTTAGTGTTTCTTAAAGCCATAAAGTTGCCATTTGAAATTACTTTAGTTTTGTGCCATGTCTGTGATCTGCTTTTTTTCAACAACATTAAACAACTGAATGAACATCCTCCGAGCCCGGTGACTCCATAATTTTTGCCAGGGGTTGTAGAAAAGAAATATGGTGTCCCTGAAAATGGCACTTTGTCTTGCTAAGAATGAAGCACAACCCCCCTCACCCCACTCAAATTATTTATTTTTCTAGGTGCGGACAATTATACCCCATTAAGGCTCATACACCTGGACTAGAGAAAAGCAAGTATGTGGTAAAGTGCACTGAACTGTTCGGCACAACAAGGGTGCACCGAGTGCCTGCACTACATTGGAGCCGTCTTTTTTTGTCTTTATGACAGAATCCCTTTGCAGAGTTACTATCCTTTAGGCAGAGTGCACGTGGTTATAATAATAGTCTAGCTAGTCCCATCCGTAGACATGAGTGATCGTGTGCTTCTCACACATGCCTAACATAGCTGTTTTGCTGTTTATTTACCCCAATTTGATCAATAAATGAATGCAGAATAATGTTTACTGCTCATTTCCAAGGGATCTTGGTGCAAGCCCCCCAAAAAATGCTTCTGTGCGCAGGCACAATCATTATTATTTAGATACGTCCGTTAGGCAAGCTGTACTACTGTGCCCAGAAATCATGTACCTCACTGCAGCAACTCAGTTCTAGTCATCTCTGTAGTGAGACAGAATGGAGTTACTGTATAGAGAACATACTTATATTCCTTACAGTGCACAGACATCACGAGCCTCCATACAGCAACTCCAAGCTAGTCACCTCTGTAGTGAGACGGCTAGCATGGAGTTGCTGTACAAGGGGCGTCCTTATACACAGTACAGTGCACAGAGATCATGGACCTCAGTGCAGCAACTCCCATCTAGTCACCTCTGTACTGAGACATCTAGACTGAAGTTACTGTACAGAGGACGTCCTTATACACAGTACAGTGCACACAAACTATGAATCTCAGTACAGCAACTCTGATCTAGTCACCTCTGTACTGAGACATCTAGATTGAAGTTACTGTACAGAGGACGTCCTTATACACAGTACAGTGCACAGAAATCATGGACCTCAGTGCAGCAACTCCCATCTAGTCACCTCTGTACTGAGACATCTAGATTGAAGTTACTGTACAGAGGACGTCCTTATACACAGTACAGTGCACACAAACTATGAATCTCACTACAGCAACTCCGATCTAGTCACCTCTGTACTGAGACATCTAGATTGAAGTTACTGTACAGAGGACGTCCTTATACACAGTACAGTGCACACAAACTATGAATCTCACTACAGCAACTCTGATCTAGTCACCTCTGTACTGAGACATCTAGATTGAAGTTACTGTACAGAGGACGTCCTTATACACAGTACAGTGCACAGAAATCATGAACCTCAGTACAGCAACTCCCATCTAGTCACCTCTGTACTGAGACATCTAGACTGAAGTTACTGTACAGAGGACGTTCGTATACACAGTACAGTGCACAGAGATCATGGACCTCAGTACAGCAACTCTGATCTAGTGACCTCTGTACTGAGACATCTAGACTGAGGTTACTGTACAGAGGACGTCCTTATACACAGTACAGTGCACAGAGATCATGGACCTCAGTGCTGCAACTCTGATCTAGTCACCTCTGTACTGAGACATCTAGATTGTAGTTACTGTACAGAGGATGTCCTTATACACAGTACAGTGCACAGAGATCATGGACCTCAGTGCTGCAACTCCGATCTAGTCACCTCTGTACTGAGACATCTAGATTGAAGTTACTGTACAGAGGACGTCCTTATACACAGTACAGTGCACAGAGATCATGGACCTCAGTGCAGCAACTCCGATCTAGTCACCTCTGTACTGAGACATCTAGATTGAAGTTACTGTACAGAGGACGTCCTTATACACAGTACGGTGCACAGAAATCATGATCCTTACTGCAGCAACTCTGATCTAGTCACCTCTGTACTGAGACATCTAGATTGAAGTTACTGTACAGAAGACGTCCTTATACACAGTACAGTGCACAGAGATCATGGACCTCAGTACAGCAACTCCGATCTAGTCACATCTGTACTGAGACATCTAAACTGAAGTTACTGTACAGAGGACGTTCGTATACACAGTACAGTGCACAGAGATCATGGACCTCAGTACAGCAACTCTGATCTAGTGACCTCTGTACTGAGACATCTAGACTGAGGTTACTGTACAGAGGACGTCCTTATACACAGTACAGTGCACAGAGATCATGGACCTCAGTGCTGCAACTCTGATCTAGTCACCTCTGTACTGAGACATCTAGATTGTAGTTACTGTACAGAGGACGTCCTTATACACAGTACAGTGCACAGAGATCATGGACCTCAGTGCTGCAACTCCGATCTAGTCACCTCTGTACTGAGACATCTAGATTGAAGTTACTGTACAGAGGACGTCCTTATACACAGTACAGTGCACAGAGATCATGGACCTCAGTGCAGCAACTCCGATCTAGTCACCTCTGTACTGAGACATCTAGATTGAAGTTACTGTACAGAGGACGTCCTTATACACAGTACGGTGCACAGAAATCATGATCCTTACTGCAGCAACTCTGATCTAGTCACCTCTGTACTGAGACATCTAGATTGAAGTTACTGTACAGAAGATGTCCTTATACACAGTACAGTGCACAGAGATCATGGACCTCAGTACAGCAACTCCGATCTAGTCACATCTGTACTGAGACAACTAAACTGAAGTTACTGTACAGAGGATGTCCTTATACACAGTACAGTGCACAGAGATCATGGACCTCAGTGCAGCAACTCCGATCTAGTCACCTCTGTACTGAGACATCTAGATTGTAGTTACTGTACAGAGGACGTCCTTATACACAGTACAGTGCACAGAGATCATGGACCTCAGTGCTGCAACTCCGATCTAGTCACCTCTGTACTGAGACATCTAGATTGAGGTTACTGTACAGAGGACGTCCTTATACACAGTACAGTGCACAGAGATCATGAACCTCAGTACAGCAACTCCCATCTAGTCACCTCTGTACTGAGACATCTAGATTGTAGTTACTGTACAGAGGATGTCCTTATACACAGTACAGTGCACAGAGATCATGGACCTCAGTGCTGCAACTCCGATCTAGTCACCTCTGTACTGAGACATCTAGATTGAAGTTACTGTACAGAGGACGTCCTTATACACAGTACAGTGCACAGAGATCATGGACCTCAGTGCAGCAACTCCGATCTAGTCACCTCTGTACTGAGACAACTAGACTGAAGTTACTGTACAGAGGACGTCCTTATACACAGTACAGTGCACAGAGATCATGAACCTTACTGCAGCAACTCTGATCTAGTCACCTCTGTACTGAGACATCTAGATTGAAGTTACTGTACAGAGGACGTCCTTATAGACATTAATCCAAGCAAAGTGGTATGAAAGTTTAGTTAAAATATAACCTTTACTTAGTGCAATTAAAAGGGTACAATAATATGTCACCCAGTAAGGTTGTGTGCCCACGATGCGTTTTTCAAGCGTTTATGCTGCGGAATTTCCGTAGCGTAAACGCTTGGGAAACGCTTGGTAAACCTTCCCCCATGGTCTCCAATGCAATTCCGCACTTTCAATGCCCATGCTGCGGATTTTTCCGCAGCGTTTATGCTGCGCTCAAAAATCTGCAGCATGTCCATTAATTTTGCGGAAGCGCTACGTTTTCCCCGCCATCGACTTGCATTAGAACGCGCCAATTCGGCAAGACTGCATCTGTACTTGCGTAATTGGCGCGTTCTAATGTGCGGATGGTACCCGGGTGTGGAGGACAGGAGACTCTCCTCCACACCCAGGTACCATTAAAAGCTGTAAAAAAAAGAATAAAATAAAAAATAAAGATTATATTCACCTTCCGACGGCCCCCGGACTCCTTCCCTGTGCTTGCCGATAGATCGCGCAGGACTGAAGGACCTGCGGTGACGTCACAGTCATGTGACGGCAGGTCTTTCAGTACAGCGTACCGCGATCTGCCGGCAGCCAGCACAGGAGCGCAGCAAGACTGCAGGGGCCATCAGAAGGTAAGTATAGGTTAATTTTTTTATTTTTAACCATTCTCTCGGGTCACACTATATAAATCCATGCCGTTTGCATGGATTTATATAGTGTGACCTAGTTGTCAAGCACTTTCCAAGTGATGCTAAAATCGCTTGGAAAGCGCTTGACACCCGCATGCGGAAATGCATGTGAAGAACGCTTCACATCCGCATGTCCCTGGCAGGAAAAGCGCATGTACAATCCGCATGTACAATCCACATGTACAATCCGCATGTACGATCCGCATGTACAATCCGCATGTACAATCCGCATGTACAATCCGCATGTACAATCCGCATGTACAATCCGCATGCGTTTTTTTCTGCCAGGGAGATGCAGAAACGCTCAGGAAAAAATCCTGAGCATTTCTGCATCGTGGGGACATAGCCTAAGACAAAAACTAACAACATACAAACAAACTCAGAGGCAGTGGCGTACCGTCCATAGAGGCAGACCACGCAACTGCTATGGGGCCCGAGTGATCAGGGGGCCCGGCGTCGGATGTCCTGTCCATAGACACGCCCCTCTAGATGGCTACGCTGCGTGCACAGCAGAGAGGAGTTGAGGCTGAGCAGCCTGAGCGACCATCATTAGAGCTGCCTAGTGGAGGCAGAGGAGCCGGCCGCGCTGCAGGGTAAGTCTCTGACTGGCTGCACAGGGAGCCGGCCTGGCTGCAGGGTAAGTCTCTGACTTGCTGCAGAGGGAGTCGGCCTGGCTGCAGGGTAAGTCTCTGAATGGCTGCAGAGGAGCCGGCCTGGCTGCAGGGTAAGTCTCTGACTGGCTGCAGAGGAGCCGGCCTGGCTGCAGGGTAAGTCTCTGACTGGCTGCAGAGGAGCCGCCCTGGCTGCAGGGTAAGTCTCTGACTGGCTGCAGAGGAGCCGGCCTGGCTGCAGGGTAAGTCTCTGACTGGCTGCACAGGGAGCTGGCCTGGCTGCAGGGTAAGTCTCTGACTGGCTGCAGAGGAGCCGGCCTGGCTGCAGGGTAAGTCTCTGACTGGCTGCAGAGGAGCCGGCCTGGCTGCAGGGTAAGTCTCTGACTGGCTGCAGAGGGAGCCGGCCTGGCTGCAGGGTAAGTCTCTGACTGGCTGCCGAGGGAGCCGGCCTGGCTGCAGGGTAAGTCTCTGACTGGCTGCAGAGGAGCCGGCCTGGCTGCAGGGTAAGTCTTTGACTGGCTGCAGGGTAAGTCTTTGACTGGCTGCACAGGGAGCTGGCCTGGCTGCAGGGTAAGTCTCTGACTGGCTGCAGAGGAGCCGGCCTGGCTGCAGGGTAAGTCTCTGACTGGCTGCAGAGGAGCCGGCCTGGCTGCAGGGTAAGTCTCTGACTGGCTGCAGAGGGAGCCGGCCTGGCTGCAGGGTAAGTCTCTGACTGGCTGCCGAGGGAGCCGGCCTGGCTGCAGGGTAAGTCTCTGACTGGCTGCAGAGGAGCCGGCCTGGCTGCAGGGTAAGTCTTTGACTGGCTGCACAGGGAGCCGGCCTGGCTGCAGGGTAAGTCTCTGACTGGCTGCAGAGGAGCCGGCCTGGCTGCAGGGTATGTCTCTGACTGTCTGCAGAGGGAGCCGGCCTGGCTGCAGGGTAAGTCTCTGACTGGCTGCAGAGGGAGCCGGCAGGGCTGCAGGGTAAGTCTCTGACTGGCTGCAGAGGAGCCGGCCTGGCTGCTGGGTAAGTCTCTGACTGGCTGCAGAGGGAGCCGGCAGGGCTGCAGGGTAAGTCTCTGACTGGCTGCAGAGGGAGCCGGCCTGGCTGCAGGGTAAGTCTCTGACTGGCTGCAGGGTAAGTCTCTGACTGGCTGCAGAGGAGCCGGCCTGGCTGCAGTGTAAGTCTCTGACTGGCTGCAGAGGGAGCCGGCCTTGCTGCAGGGTAAGTCTCTGACTGGCTGCAGAGGTAGCCGGCCTGGCTGCAGGGTAAGTCTCTGACTGGCTGCAGGGTAAGTCTCTGACTGGCTGCAGAGGAGCCGGCCTGGCTGCAGGGTAAGTCTCTGACTGGCTGCAGAGGGAGCCGGCCGCGCTGCAGGGTAAGTCTCTGACTGGCTGCAGAGGAGCCGGCCTGGCTACAGAGTAAGTCTCTGACTGGCTGCTCAGGGAGCCGGCCTTTCTGCAGTGTAAGTCTCTGACTGACTGCAGAGGAGCCGGCCTGGCTGCAGGGTAAGTCTCTGACTGGCTGCAGAGGAGCCGGCCTGGCTGCAGGGTAAGTCTCTGACTGGCTGCAGAGGAGCCGGCCTGGCTGCAGGGTAAGTCTTTGACTGGCTGCAGAGGGAGCCGGCCTGGCTGCAGGGTAAGTCTCTGACTGGCTGCAGAGGGAGCCGGCCTGGCTGCAGGGTAAGTCTCTGACTGGCTGCAGAGGAGCCGGCCTGGCTGCAGGGTAAGTCTCTGACTGGCTGCAGAGGAGCCGGCCTGGCTGCAGGGTAAGTCTCTGACTGTCTGCAGAGGGAGCCGGCCTGGCTGCAGGGTAAGTCTCTGACTGGCTGCAGAGGGAGCCGGCAGGGCTGCAGGGTAAGTCTCTGACTGGCTGCAGAGGAGCCGGCCTGGCTGCAGGGTAAGTCTCTGACTGTCTGCAGAGGGAGCCGGCCTGGCTGCAGGGTAAGTCTCTGACTGGCTGCAGAGGGAGCCGGCAGGGCTGCAGGGTAAGTCTCTGACTGGCTGCAGAGGAGCCGGCCTGGCTGCAGGGTAAGTCTCTGACTGGCTGCAGAGGAGCCGGCCTGGCTGCAGGGTAAGTCTCTGACTGTCTGCAGAGGGAGCCGGCCTGGCTGCTGGGTAAGTCTCTGACTGGCTGCAGAGGGAGCTGGCAGGGCTGCAGGGTAAGTCTCTGACTGGCTGCAGAGGGAGCCGGCCTGGCTGCAGGGTAAGTCTCTGACTGGCTGCAGGGTAAGTCTCTGACTGGCTGCAGAGGAGCCGGCCTGGCTGCAGGGTAAGTCTCTGACTGTCTGCAGAGGGAGCCGGCCTGGCTGCTGGGTAAGTCTCTGACTGGCTGCAGAGGGAGCTGGCAGGGCTGCAGGGTAAGTCTCTGACTGGCTGCAGAGGGAGCCGGCCTGGCTGCAGGGTAAGTCTCTGACTGGCTGCAGGGTAAGTCTCTGACTGGCTGCAGAGGAGCCGGCCTGGCAGCAGGGTAAGTCTCTGACTGGCTGCAGAGGGAGCCGGCCTGGCTGCAGGGTAAGTCTCTGACTGGCTGCAGGGTAAGTCTCTGACTGGCTGCAGAGGAGCCGGCCTGGCTGCAGGGTAAGTCTCTGACTGGCTGCAGAGGGAGCCGGCCTGGCTGCAGGGTAAGTCTCTGACTGGCTGCAGAGGAGCTGGCCTGGCTGCAGGGTAAGTCTCTGACTGGCTGCAGAGGGAGCCGGCCTGGCTGCAGGGTAAGTCTCTGACTGGCTGCAGAGGAGCCGGCCTGGCTGCAGGGTAAGTCTCTGACTGGCTGCAGAGGAGCCGGCCTGGCTGCAGGGTAAGTCTCTGACTGGCTGCTCAGGGAGCCGGCCTAGCTGCAGTGTAAGTCTCTGACTGGCTGCAGAGGAGCCGGCCTGGCTGCAGGGTAAGTCTCTGACTGGCTGCAGAGGAGCCGGCCTGGCTGCAGGGTAAGTCTCTGACTGGCTGCAGAGGGAGCCGGACTGGCTGCAGGGTAAGTCTCTGACTGGCTGCAGAGGAGCCGGCCTGGCTGCAGGGTAAGTCTCTGACTGGCTGCAGAGGAGCCGGCCTGGCTGCAGGGTAAGTCTCTGACTGGCTGCAGAGGAGCCGGCCTGGCTGCAGGGTAAGTCTCTGACTGGCTGCAGAGGAGCCGGCCTGGCTGCAGGGTAAGTCTCTGACTGGCTGCAGAGGAGCTGGCCTGGCTGCAGGGTAAGTCTCTGACTGGCTGCAGAGGGAGCCGGCAGGGCTGCAGGGTAAGTCTCTGACTGGCTGCAGAGGAGCTGGCCTGGCTGCAGGGTAAGTCTCTGACTGGCTGCAGAGGAGCCGGCCTGGCTGCAGGGTAAGTCTCTGACTGGCTGCAGAGGAGCCGGCCTGGCTGCAGGGTAAGTCTCTGACTGGCTGCAGAGGGAGCCGGCCTTGCTGCAGGGTAAGTCTCTGACTGGCTGCAGAGGAGCCGGCCTGGCTGCAGGGTAAGTCTCTGACTGGCTGCAGAGGAGCCGGCCTGGCTGCAGGGTAAGTCTCTGACTGGCTGCAGAGGGAGCCGGCCTGGCTGCAGGGTAAGTCTCTGACTGGCTGCAGAGGAGCCGGCCTGGCTGCAGGGTAAGTCTCTGACTGGCTGCAGAGGAGCCGGCCTGGCTGCAGGGTAAGTCTCTGACTGGCTGCAGAGGGAGCCGGCCTGGCTGCAGGGTAAGTCTCTGACTGGCTGCAGAGGGAGCCGGCAGGGCTGCAGGGTAAGTCTCTGACTGGCTGCAGAGGAGCCGGCCTGGCTGCAGGGTAAGTCTCTGACTGGCTGCAGAGGAGCCGGCCTGGCTGCAGGGTAAGTCTCTGACTGGCTGCAGAGGGAGCCGGCCTGGCTGCAGGGTAAGTCTCTGACTGGCTGCAGAGGGAGCCGGCAGGGCTGCAGGGTAAGTCTCTGACTGGCTGCAGAGGAGCCGGCCTGGCTGCAGGGTAAGTCTCTGACTGGCTGCAGAGGAGCCGGCCTGGCTGCAGGGTAAGTCTCTGACTGGCTGCAGAGGGAGCCGGCCTGGCTGCAGGGTAAGTCTCTGACTGGCTGCAGAGGGAGCCGGCAGGGCTGCAGGGTAAGTCTCTGACTGGCTGCAGAGGAGCCGGCCTGGCTGCAGGGTAAGTCTCTGACTGGCTGCAGAGGAGCCGGCCTGGCTGCAGGGTAAGTCTCTGGCTCACTGCAGCACTCTGTTCTGTAAGTGTGAAATGTAAACGAGTTTCTTTTACTTTGTGTCCTGTTTTGGATGTGCGGGTGTTAAGGCAGGGGGGAGGGGTCGTGTTTGGAATTCTGCCAACTATCTAGGGTAACTGGGGAGGAGGGCTGCAAACAAATAAAAAGTCAGGAAGCCCCTCACACCAAGCCACTGTCTTGTGTCTGTCAGTCACCACAGAGATCCTGAACCTGGGACCAGAGGGTTGAGCTAAACATTAGGACACCTGTGACAATGGAAGCCTATTAATAAATTGTTTAAATGACTTCTTTACACACATTTATCTGCATTGCAGATCATGCACTCCTAATGAAGGATTAACTGAAGGAGGAATGGACAGGCTGCAGAGTGCACAGCAGAGCAAAGGACACGGCTGTCAGAGTGAGTACATCTGACTCCAGACCATCACTAATCACTAGTATTGCTGCAGCTAGCCACACTGTATGTGCGCACAATGCATACCAGCCTGCGGCCCCAATGCTGCGGAATAGCTACCATTTTTTTTTCACCTGCAGACTTTCCTTTGACGCTGCATAAACACGCAGCGTCAAACCCGCAGCGGCTCCGGATCATGGGCACATAGCCTAAGGGTACATTCCCACGTTCAAGATTTGCTGCGGTTTTGACGCTGCATATTTATGCAGCGTCAAACCCGCAACAGCCAGATGTTACAGCATAGTGGATGTTCTTTTCTGTCCACTATGCATCTCTGTGCACCAGCGGATCACCAGCGGAAACTGAGATGCGGCGTGTCCTTCAGACCCCGAGCATGTCGATTTCTCTTGTGGGTCCGCATGTAGACTTTCCTCATAGACTTGCTTAGTTGAGGAAGATCCGCATGTGTAAAAATGCGTGTCCAGTAATTTACATAATAAGTACAAAAATTCTGCAGCGTGAAAACCGCAACAAATCCTGAAAGTGGGAATGTACTCTTAAAAAAGTTATCCACTACTTTGACATTGATGCTCTATCCATAGGATAGGGCATCAATGTATGATCGGCCGGGGTCCCGGACGCCCCATCCCCATCAATCAGCTGTTATCATGCCGGCGGCAGCGGCCACAAGTCCTTATCTGCGGTGCTTGGCCGTCCATCTGTAGTGGCCGCCGCTCGTAACTGCACATCTGCCTCCCATTCAATTGAATAGGAGGCGGACATACAGTTACAAGCGGCCGCCACTACAACTTGACGGCCAGGCACCACAGGCAAGGACTTCCGGCCGGCGGCCACCGGCACGATAACAGCTGATCGGCAGCGATGCCACGTGTGGGACCCCAGCCGATCATACATTGATGCCCTATCCTAAGGACAGGGCATCAATGTCAAAGTAGTGGACAACCCCTTTAAAGGGTTGTCCAGGCTTGAGATGAAAGTCTGCAATCACTCTATGACTGCAGACTTCTGAATCCTCACAGCGCACACATTGCGTGCAGGCGGTCATGCCACCACAAGTATGTGATTAGTGTTATGATCTGCAACATGAACTAATGAAAGATAGGGGAAGGCTGTCCCTACAATAAGACTAAGCTGAATCCCTACGATGTAGCGGGCTGCCTGTTTCGAGTGAACAGACCCGCCTTAGTCTTCAGCTAGTCTGAACGGAGACCTATAGCATAAAGGAGAGGGGTCCCTAAAAGAACTAAGGACTGGGACAAAAATGGGACACCTCCTAAACAGAGTAGTTGCAGAACACAAAAATACAAACTGACAAAAGGGTACTAGAGGTCCCAGAAGGACCAAGCGAGCTGCCAGATAGGCACAGAAGCACCTGGCTAGAGAAGCAGTCAAACAACACTGAAGTCCAGCACAGCCAAAAGGGCGGAGCTGTAATATAAAGGCAAATGGTCACATGACCGCAATACACAGGAAGGAAAAAAAAACAAACAGGAGGGTTCTAACAATTTGCATGTGTGGCACCCCAGGGGTCTGGTTTCCACAGTAATGTAATGTTATGTCTGAGAGCAGGTGGGAGGTCCTTTGGTCAGGGATCCTGTGCATGCCACACCTCCTGCCCAGTCTTGGGAGGGGAAGAACTTCCCCTATATAAACCTGGGGCTGAGGCAGGGTTAGAGAGTTTCAGAGAGGAGAAGACAGGGAGCAGAGCTGCTCTATGGGCTCTGCTCCACAGGCAGGCCCTGTCCTGGGGCCTGAGCCTGGAGTAGAAGAAGAACAGAAGTAGAGACAGAGAAGCAGCATAGGAAGAAACAACAGGAGCTCTGTGGGAGCAGTGTTACAAAGAGTCAGGGGCTGGCAGCTGCAGAGCTCGCCCTGACTGAGAAGATTTCTTACCGGACCCGGAGTCCGAGGCTGTGGGGACTAACTCCTACCCAGCAGCAGAATCCGTCAGGCAGGGGATTTCAGGTCCTCTGGCCAAGAAGCCCGAAGGCACGGTCACACGCATGGGACCAGCACCGCCGTCGTGGAGCGGAAGCTATTAGAAGGCCCCGAGTCACCGGCCATACGGGTGAGCACCACACGGTACACTCAGGGACGTGGGCTACTTATACCCGCCTCAAGCAAGGTAGCCAGAAGAGTACAGATAGTTTGGGAGGCCTACAACTCCGCCTGGCCAGGGGAGATCCCATCTGCTCAAGGACTGACCAGGGCCCAATCACTAGCCAGTACTCCGGGAGGGTCTATCTTTATTACCAGTAAAGACCCTGAACTGCACCGTACCGTCTCCGAGTGGTTCCTGCTACCCCCATCATCCACGTCGGCTGCCCTGAGGCCATACCCCTCCCGTTGGGGGTTATACCACCACGCTGCACAATCTCACCACCGGCCTCAGCGGTCTGCCCTGCAGCGGCGGCTCCAAAGCTGCATTCAACGGGTGACGTAGTCGTCCTACATCTACCGCTGTTACATCGCCGCTCAGTTTGACTCCCTGGGCACGGACCGGGTCACCGCCACGAGACTACAACCCTCAAGAGATCCGGCTCCGGGTAAGCTCCCGCGTGCGCAACGCAGCGCGACACAGGCCCAGGGGCGCGTCAACTTTGGCGTAGTCGGCAGGATCTCGTGCCCGCAACCACCGGGTACTGCGTGCCTGAAAAAGACTGTTCAAACTTACCAGTGGTGAAGATTCCCGCCATCTGTGAAGATTCCCGCCATCCGTGGAGTTTTCCCGCCATCCGGCGCCATCTTCTGCCTTCTTCCCGCCATCCGAGGAGTTTTCCCGCCATCCGGCGCCATCTTCTGCCTTCTTCCCGCCATCCGAGGAGTTTTCCCGCCATCCGGCGCCATCTTGGAGACGCCGTGCGGGAAGAAGAGGGGCGTGGACTCCGAAAGCGCGCGAGAACTGAAGCCCCGCCTCACGTCCGGACGTTGCGTAAGGTCCTGGAAGGAGCCCAGCAGACGCCGACGTCACAGGAGCGCGACGCCAGGTCCTCTACCCCGACGATTGACTGCGGAGCCGCGGCCTACGGAAGAGGATCTCCGGAAGGTAGGCCACGGTCCACTAGGGGGGAGGAGGACACCAGGAACGGACAGCAAGATGGCGGACCGGCAGCAGACTAAACTGCCCAGCATCGGCAGTGCCCCAGTCGTCGCCGGCCCCGACCAGCGCCGGGAGAAGACGCGTGACGCAGGAGCGGTCACGGGAGCAGGTAAGAGGAGTCTCCCTGTCCCGGACGCTGCCAGCGTCAGCCTGCTCCCGGGCCCCCTGGTGGAGCCGCCGATTCCGGGCGCTGCAGACACCGACCTGCTCCAGCCCCCGCAACAAGCCCTGCGGCCAAGCCCTCCAGCCCTGGGCACTACCACCACCAGCCCGCGCCCAGGCCCAAAGTTGCACCCTCTGACCCCGGGCGTCATCAACGGCGACCCTCTCCACGCCTGGTCGCAAGGCCTGAACTCCCCAGGTGCAAAAGGACTGTACGCCCTCCACGTTCACCGGCTAACCAAGGAGGAGCTGCAGTACTACCAATACGAGGAAAGCCAAGAGGACCCGGACGGGTCTGAAGACTACCATCAGGAGGAGACAAAGAGAGGACACCGCTACTGAAGGGAAGTAGCATAAATAAAGAGCTGTACATAGTTACCCGTCAGGGTATGAGAACTTGCTGAAACTGTTAAATGATTGAAGTGTGGTCCCCGTTGGGACAAGTGTGAACTGTTATCCGTGTGTCCCTATCCCTTACCAGGCTGAGGACTGTGAGCAGCCATTCCCTATCCCTTACCAGGCTGAGGACTGTGAACAGCCGTCCCTTTTTCCCCACTGGCCGAGGACTGAGAGCGGCCACCCTGTACATAGTTGGAGCGTAACCCAGGATGGACTAAAGACTGTTAAGGACTCGGGGAAGGACAAACCCCTATCTGGTTACGTCTTCCTGTTCTGGTGAAATGGACACCGTCACCCTGTTTTGGTGAAATGGACACCGTCTCCCTGTTTTGGTGAAATGGACACCTTGCTTCCCTCAAAGACTGCACCCGGTTGCGGACACGCCGTGACCACCTTTATGTGTTTCTTTATTGTATTGTTATTGTTATATCTTGTTATGTTTTTCTAAAATATGTTTAGTCCCGGAGTACTAAATTTTACTAGGGGGGAATGTGGCACCCCAGGGGTCTGGTTTCCACAGTAATGTAATGTTATGTCTGAGAGCAGGTGGGAGGTCCTTTGGTCAGGGATCCTGTGCATGCCACACCTCCTGCCCAGTCTTGGGAGGGGAAGAACTTCCCCTATATAAACCTGGGGCTGAGGCAGGGTTAGAGAGTTTCAGAGAGGAGAAGACAGGGAGCAGAGCTGCTCTATGGGCTCTGCTCCACAGGCAGGCCCTGTCCTGGGGCCTGAGCCTGGAGTAGAAGAAGAACAGAAGTAGAGACAGAGAAGCAGCATAGGAAGAAACAACAGGAGCTCTGTGGGAGCAGTGTTACAAAGAGTCAGGGGCTGGCAGCTGCAGAGCTCGCCCTGACTGAGAAGATTTCTTACCGGACCCGGAGTCCGAGGCTGTGGGGACTAACTCCTACCCAGCAGCAGAATCCGTCAGGCAGGGGATTTCAGGTCCTCTGGCCAAGAAGCCCGAAGGCACGGTCACACGCATGGGACCAGCACCGCCGTCGTGGAGCGGAAGCTATTAGAAGGCCCCGAGTCACCGGCCATACGGGTGAGCACCACACGGTACACTCAGGGACGTGGGCTACTTATACCCGCCTCAAGCAAGGTAGCCAGAAGAGTACAGATAGTTTGGGAGGCCTACAACTCCGCCTGGCCAGGGGAGATCCCATCTGCTCAAGGACTGACCAGGCCCCAATCACTAGCCAGTACTCCGGGAGGGTCTATCTTTATTACCAGTAAAGACCCTGAACTGCACCGTACCGTCTCCGAGTGGTTCCTGCTACCCCCATCATCCACGTCGGCTGCCCTGAGGCCATACCCCTCCCGTTGGGGGTTATACCACCACGCTGCACAATCTCACCACCGGCCTCAGCGGTCTGCCCTGCAGCGGCGGCTCCAAAGCTGCATTCAACGGGTGGCGTAGTCGTCCTACATCTACCGCTGTTACATCGCCGCTCAGTTTGACTCCCTGGGCACGGACCGGGTCACCGCCACGAGACTACAACCCTCAAGAGATCCGGCTCCGGGTAAGCTCCCGCGTGCGCAACGCAGCGCGACACAGGCCCAGGGGCGCGTCACATGCTTCCAGTGACATTCTGACTAGACGTGTTCGTCCTCGATCAATACAAGGGAACTGAATGCACGTTTAATCGACACGTGACGACAGAAATGCAAAACACATACTTGTACGTGACCGGCTACTCTTGCCACTGTCATCGAAGAATCCTGACAGTGTATGATGTGAGGATTCAGATGACCGTAGTCATATAGAGCGATTGTAGACTTTCATCCCAAACTTGGACAACCCCTCTGTGTTTATGTATGTATATCGCCTCCAGACAGAATAAATTAAGTGTGAACAGGCGCTGCTGCTATCACTGCATAATAAAGAATACAGTCGCCTCTGTAAGCGTAGAGATATGGAAAATGAAGGTACTTGGTGCATAAATTGGCCAATTCATGGGAGCCCATCAAGAACGACAAGATGTACCATTCTTTCATGGGACTAACCAAATTTAAAGTGTGCAAATTGAAGTGGTCAGTGCCAAAAAGTGCCTGTTTCTGCCATTTTCCCATAACTCCACCTGATGAAGGCAGCAGACCGCTGCAGAAACGTGTTGTGGGCATTAATACTTCAATAAAGAGGTTTGTTTTATCCTTTTCCAGCGCCTTATCCAGTTTCTAGCGCCCCACTGACCAATTTGCACACTGTTCACTTTTCCCTTGGGAGTTGTGGCTGGAGGCTGCAGAGAACTGGATACAATTTCAGCTGCAGGACCTGTAGGACCTGCGATGATGTCATCACCCATGTGACCCCACCCGGAAGCACATGATTGGAAGCTCCATCTGCTAATCCAGAGGAGACACTGAAGGCATCGTGGCAGCGCTATCAGCGCCAGTAGCTGTTTAACCTGGGTTGTGCGGTCTGCACAACCCACTCAGGTGAGCAGACCACTGTATCTGCACGTATATTCCACTTCCATACAGGTTCACACAAGCACTGCGCTTTTCCACCCCACCCCCTTTTTTGTCTAACCAAATTTAAAGGGCAGGTAGGATCCACTACTAATTAAAAACAACCTTAGGACTCATTCACACTTCTGATTTTTCCACATACAAGAAAAATGGCCAATTATTCTGATCAGACTTTAATCAGAGTGTGACCTGAGTGTCATCTGTTGTTCTCGCATCTGGAGAAATAAAAAAATAAAACAATTCTCCACCTTCTTCATTCTTACAGACCATAAAAATCGACTGCACTGAGATGTCATCAGAGTGCAGTCCGTTTTTTTTTTCACAAACCCATTGACCTTGCATGGCCAAGTGTAATCTGACCCTTGGATCAAAATCGGGCATGTCTCTAAAATCACGGACATGTGAATGGCCCCATAGACTATCACAGGTACGAGTGCTATCCTTGAAGACGATGGATAGCACTCGTATGCAAATATTGCACGTGTGATTGAGGCCTTAGGCTGATGGGAGATCATATACTATTGGAGGTGGTGACTGTCTCCATATCTGACTGATCCCCTCCCATCAGCCTAAGACCTCATTCACACATCCATATTTTTGATCAGATTCTCGGCAGGCCAGTCTGTTCTTCACAGCCAGCTGACGTTCTGAGTGCTAACACAGTGGAGTGTAGAGAGATGCGCTTTGCACAATCTTCACAGGTTACAACCCGTAAGGCTATATTCACACATTGTGTTTTTGCTAATTTTTTTTCCGCTGCCAAAACCCGCTCTCTTGGCAGTAGAGAAAAAGCAGGTTTTGCTGAGTTTTTTTCTGCGTTTTTGTCAGGGTACATTTGTTTCTTGTGCATGCTGATAAAGTTTAGTGCATAAAAAGAAACATGATTCAATTTCCTCAGGTTTTTGCACCAAAAACACAGCAAAACTTGATACCTGCGTTTTTGCTGCAATTTTGCGCTACCCATTGCTTTCTATGGGTGAAAAACGCTAAAAGAAGTGACATGCTGCTGTTTGCAAAAATGCAGCTCTTTGACAAAACAGTCAGGAAAAAAAAAACAAAGAGTGTGCATGAGATTTCTGAAATCTCAGACTTTGCTGGTACTGTAAAACGCAGCAGAAAATTCATAAACGCTGCAAAAACGCAACGTGTGAACATAGCCTAAAGTTAGCTCAGTTTCTTATCAGGGGATTTCATCCACGATGTTGATATTTCGGCAAATGGACAAAGGTTGTCTTTATAAGTGAAGCTCTATACGTAATATGGACTTCACTATATATGTATGTGTGGCGCCCCTGAGGGTTCGACCGCCACAGGGATGCTGCACCTCTTTAATGGGGTGTAGTGTTCCTCCTCTGAGGTAACAACAGTGCGATGGTCAGGATTCTACCTCCACATCCAACACCACACTTCTCCCACCAGAGGGGGCTAGTAGGCACTAGGTGCTGCCCCTACTGGGAAACGGGAGACTGGGGAACCAAGAGATAGGGGAACCAATTATTGGGTGAGGGTGGAGGATTCACATTTTAGTGACACTTTAAATTTCATATTTAATACAAAGCCATCTTGGTTCTGGGTTCTTTGATTGTTCTTTGATCGTGACCTTCCTCCCTGAGCTTGGATCCTGTGTGGACCTGCATAGGATGGAGGCATGGCCCTCGTACCCTGGCTTTGGGTCGAGGGGCAGGTTGCAGATAATGAATGTCTCAGCCCGGTCAAGGACCATGACCAAGAAGGCCCGGAGCTCAGGAGTGTAGCTCCACCGCAAATGGATCCCAGGGGGATGCAGACGGAGCGGTATGCGCCACCTATCCTTGCCAACCTGATTTATTCAGAGAGATTCCGGCTGCAAGAGGGGTACCGGTCCCCGACACCTGACCTTGCCACTCTACGTCCTGGTCAGGGAAGTCCGGTAGGCCCTGAGGATCCCACCGGGTAACGGAAGGAGCGGAGCTGCCACCCGTACCCTTTTTCTGAGTGAAGTTCAGAGGGAGACCCGGCCTATCTACACACACACAGACGGGAAAGGACCCGGTCTGAAGTCTAGGAACACTCTGGTGCGGGGTCCTGATTGAACACTGGACTTACTAGGAGGTTGTCGGACCCCCCCCCCCCCCGTCTCTGGTGACCGCAGAACTCCGCGAGGAGCAGGGAGAAGCCTTCCAACTGCAATCTCCACCGTGAGTAAAAACTCTGGAAGTTAACCCCTATGGCCTCCGGACTCTTTATTCTGCATTACACCGCACTACACAGTACCAGACCTCCTAGACTACAACCCCCTCCATCCTGTCCCTCTGCCCTGAGGCCCTGCTCTGCCTGTGGGGAGTAGTAACAACGATGGCTGCAATAACACCCTGCCTCAGCGGACTGTAGCGGCGCTGGTCGCCTTCACCAGGTGCCACAGGTGACATAGTCGAGATCAGCCACTCAACCTGGATAAGCCCATACCATCGTTTTTAATGTGACGGCCCTGGGCACGGAGCGGGTCCGGGCCACGGCTGCACCCCATCTACAACACAGGACCCGGCTCCGAGTCCCCCATCTCCCAGGATAGGGCTTACAGCGTCACACATATGTACAAAAGAATGTCACTGTGTAAAATAGCTCTTACCATAGTACCAGTGGCATACCACTAATAGCGGCAGATCATATGGCCACATTTGAGCTCTTTAGGAGACCAGATGCTTAAAGGCTCCCTGCTGTACCATTCAGCCATGAGTCTGTGTCTCAGCGCACCAAGCATGATGTCACTATGTCACGTCTGCTGTGCATCGCCTCCGTTCACACGGTGCATAGAGCAGCTCATTGGGGAAACAGGGGTAGGTGATTAATTTTTATATATTTTTTTATCAGTCAGGACTTGTAGGGGGTTGTGGAGCCTTATACTGTGGAGGCGCCTACTGTGGGGTCATCACTCTGTGTGTGGGGTACCTGTGCAGGCTATTATACTGTGGCTACTTTCATCATATTGCATGGAGGTCCTGTGGAGACCATGATACAGTGGAGGACCTGTGGGCCATTATACTGTTTGGGCAGCTGTGAGGGCCATCATACAATGTGGGTCTGTGGGGACCATCATACTTCTTGGGAACCATAATACTGTGTGAGGGAGGGGAGTTGCTAGGGAGCCATCATACAGTGTGGGTATATGGGGGGCCATCATGCTGTGTGGGTGTTTGTGAGGGCATCATACCTTACTGGGGGGACTATGGAGTCATCTTACTGTGTGTGTGTCAGGGTTACTGTACAGGAATTTACTGTAGGGGGGTATAATACTGTGTGTTGGATGCATGTTTTGTTGTATTTAAATCAACAGGGTGATAAAAAGGGATGAGAACACTAAAGGACTTCAGTATGGGCACATTCACTATGTGCATGCCACAAGACATGTTCATTTCCCTGTCTTCAAAAGTTGAGCTATGCCCTTTGTGAAAGCACCTATATACTGCGATTCTACTTACACTGCAGAATTTATTATTATTTTTTACTGGTGGGGGGGCAATTTGGACTTTTGCTATGGGGCCCCATGATTTCTATGTACGCCCCTGGTTAAGGAACTTCCTTTCCAGGGTAAAGACTTGTGTATAAGGTAAAATAAATAACCAAAAACAAAAATGCTCCTCCACACCTTGGGCTATGTTCACAAGTAGCATTTTTTATGCGTTTTTGCACTTTTGTATTGCTTTCAACAGTGACAAATGCATTCACCGGGAAATGTCATTTTAACATTTTACAACCTTATCTGGCCATGTGCTGTGTGACACACGCATACAGTGCTGAAAAGACATGGGAATAGCATTGGTAAGATCCCTGGAAGCATCTCTGACACCCAGGTTACTACCTAAAAGTGTGCCCATCAGAAGTGATCCTTGCCGCATCAGAAGATGCAGACTTGCAACTATCCCCGTGCAAATCCTTGTCCCAGGGCAGTGTTCAATTTGTACCTCCCCCATACCTTTCAATGCAAGCGCAAGTATGCAGCCTGCCACACACCCACCCCCAGGCTGCAATACCATACTGCTAACTTGCACTTGAAATGGGGCCTTTTAGTTTGGAGGAGGCCAAAGCTGGCCACTACCTCATGGCTGCTTCGGCAGCGAGGTATCCATACTCAGTCCCCAGCCGCCCGGCGGCCAGGTGTCCATAAACGGTCCCCAGCCGCCCCTATTTCTCCTTGGAAGTTCCCCCACACTTTTCTTAGCCCGGCCTGCTTTAGAGCAGCATTGGACGAGCCCACTAGAGAACCAGACTCCTCCGGTGGGCCCTGGCTTCTCCATCAGGGGAGTTGAGAGTGCCAAGGTGAGGAGCATGATAAGGATGATAGAAGTTAGCGTCTGCTTTGTTTTCTTGGAATGCAAGCGCATGTGACTCGCCCCCTGGGCCGTGGGGCACTCGGATCCGGGCAATTAGGGAAACGATGGGAGTAGTAGTGGCAACCCGGTTCCGTGGCTCAGGGTGGTCAGGCCAGTGGTAGTCCGTTATGTGTTATTGATAATGTCCGACTACGCCACCCGTGGATTGCGGTTATTAGGAACCGCTGCTGCATGCAGACCGCTGGGGCTGATGAGGTGTGCAGCTAGGGTAGTGTGACTCCCCACGGGAAGAGTGCGGCCCCAGGGCAGTATAGTGGATGGTGGGAGTGATGGTAGTGAGAGTCCCAGTGCTGATAGTGCTGGAGGAGCAAGGAGCACACAGACAACAGGTTGCAGTCCAGGGTCTTTACTAAACAGGTAAACTGACCCACAAACAGTCCCAGCTAGGAGGGGACCTGGATGTCTGAGAGCAACGGGGAAATTGGCCCTGGTCAGGGTGAGGGTGTAGGCCTACCGTGCTTTCTGCGCTCCTTCTGGCTATCTCCTCCTGATAGGGTAACAGCCCACGTTTCCGAGCTTTCCGTGTATTCTCGCCTGTATGGCCTGCGACGTGGGTTCCTTTCTGCTCCCAGCCTTGTACGGCTTTACTGGTCCCTTCGGTTGTGGCAGGGCCTCCAGGCTTCTTAGGCCAAGGAATATACAGTCCCTTGCGGACTGGTTCTCTGCTGGAGGATGTAGAATCCTCCCAGCCTCAGACACCAAAGTCTGGTAAAGTAAGTCTTTTCTCTGCCAAGACAGGCTCACTGCACCTCTTGTCTCTGGCTTGTGGCTCTCCTTCTGCCACACTTCCTCTTAGGTGCAATACAACTGTCCCTCCCTGCTCTGGGACCTGAATCCTCAGGTCGTCCAGTTCTCTCTAACCCTGCCCCCAGTACCAGCTTTTATAGGGGCAGCCAGCTCCCCCTACTGACCTGAGACAGGAGGCATTGCATGCTAATGTTCCCCCTGACTAGAGAACCTCCCCCTTGCTCTCAGACACAGCTTTAATTACACTTGTGGCATCCAGGCCAGGGTGACACATTCCCCCCTAGTGAAATTTAGTACTCTGGGACTAAACAATAAACAAAGACAATATGCATAACAATAAAACATTAATAGACGACGCACAAATTGAGTTCTTAAGGTCACAGTGTGGCCTGTGACCGGGTGTCCATATCACCAACTCAACGGGGAGCCTTAACCAGGTGGGGGTCTGTCCTACCCCAAGTCCTTCACAGTCTTAGTTCATTCCTGGGTTAGGCTCCGAACGCAGTCCATACAAGGTCCCGGTTATAAAAAGTCCATAACCTGTGAGTCCTTACGGTAGCTGCAAGAAACTGAAACAGAGTATTACCAAACAAGCATGTAACTTGGCAAACATTTCAACAGTTGGTAACAGGGCTATTGACAATTTTAGTACACTCTATATTCTCCAGCGAGCGGGTATCTGTCCCTTTGTGCTCCTGGTTGACCTACGTAGCCCACTGTCTGGTGGTGGACCAACCTGGCTTTCCCCACTAGCGTTAGGGGTACAGCTACCAGCTGGGTGTACAGGTAGGGCAGGCAGCTGTCTGCGGGTCCTTTGGCTTACCGCAGGCATGGCAGGCTCACTGTCAGCAGAGGGTTGACTCTCCTGGGCTGCTGGTACAGGCTCTTCTGCCTCTGGAACCGCTTGCTCCTCTTCACCTTCCGGCTCTGGTGTTGGTTGTTGCTGTGCCGGTTGCAGGAAATGCAGGACAGGTACCACTATAGCATCATTTATGCGAGTCCAGGACTGAGGGAACTCTCCGAGAACGGTGCTGATCATTTCTTCCTTGTCCTCTGCGGGTTCAAGGTCACTCTGATCCTCTTCTGCACTACGGAGTTGCTCGGGGCACCTTTTGAGGTGGTCTCTGGAGACGACACTAGTGGTTTCTCCTCCGTCCTTGGTGATTACGCACACCTTTGGGTTGTCGTGGTCAGACTGCAGTACGGTGTAGGGTTCCCTTTCCCACTGGTCGTCCAACTTATGTAGCCTTCTCTTCCGCTTCAGGACTTGCTCACCAGGTTCTAGGGGACCAGCAGGGGCGTGTTGATTGAAGAGTTTTTCTTGCCTCTCTCTCACCTGGGCCAGGCTCTTCTCCACACTCTCCTGTACCTTCTTGTACTGCAGTTGCCTTTCCGTATCCCAGTCCGCATCCGGGGAGGTGTCCTCAGGTATTAGGACTCCCATCTCCAGGTCTACGGGCAGCTTACCTGGTCTAGCTCGCATCAGGTAAGCCGGGGTGCAGTTTGTAGCATTCACCGGGATATTGTTGTATAGGTCTATCAGGTCCGGCAGTTTTTCTGGCCACAGGCTGCGTTCCTCCAGGGGCAACGTCTTCAGGAGATCAATGACTATATTGTTCATCTTCTCACACATCCCGTTGGTTTGTGGGTGGTAAGGCGTTGTACGAATTTTCTTACAGCCATAGAGGTTGCAGAACTCCTGGAAGATTTCAGCCTCGAACGCTGGACCCTGGTCTGTCAGGACCTGTTCCGGATACCCGTGTGGACGACAGAAGTATTGTTGGAAGGCTCTGGCTGCTGTTTGGGCTGTCAAGTCTTTTACCGGGACCACCACGAGAAAACGGGAATAGTGGTCCACGATTGTCAGGGCGTAGATGTACCCTGACCGGCTTGGAGCCAACTTGACGTGGTCTAGAGCTACCAGCTCAAGAGGCTGCGTGGTGACGATGGGCCTCAAGGGTGTCTTCTGGCTGGTGCGGTCCTTCCTCCTTAGGTGACAAGGGCCACAGTCTCTGCACCACTTTTCTACAGCTCCTCTCATGCCGACCCAAAAGAACCTTCCTCTTAGCAGGAACTCCAGTTTCTTCCAACCGAAGTGTCCCGCTCTGTCATGGTAAGCTCCCAGGACCATAGCTGCATCCCGCCTTGGGACCACGACTTGCGAGGTCAGCTCGTGCGTCCGGTGGTTGACAATCCTTCTGCACAACTTGCCTTCGTAGAGGAACAGCTTGCTCTTCTCCTTCCACAGCTGCTTCGCTTCCTCTGGAGCATCCGGATCCATGCGGGCGTCTTCCTGGGTCAGCAGATCTTTCACCAGGCGGATGGCAGGGTCACTATCTTGGGTCTCGGCCCAGCTGTGGTGAGGTAGGGGATTGATCATCACAGTTGTTAGATCCTCCTCCTTCACGCGGTGAGAGTGTTGAGCGGCTCCATACCGGTGAAACGCGGGGAGTTCTACCTCCTCCAGCTCTTCTGGGTCTTCGTCACCTTCAGGTAAGTGAGGCATCCTTGATAGGGCGTCCGCGTTGGCGTTGGTTTTGCCTGCCCGGTACTTGATCACGAAGTCATAGTTGGAGAGACGGGCCATCCACCGCTGTTCTAGGGCACCCAGTCTTGCATTGTCCAGGTGTGTCAACGGGTTGTTGTCCGTGTACACGGTGAACTTTGCGGAGGCCAGGTAATGCTTGAAGCGTTCCGTCACGGCCCACACCACCGCCAAGAATTCTAGCTTGAAGGAGCTGTAATTCTCCGGGTTCCTCTCGGTGGGCCTCAGCTTCCGACTGGCGTATGCGATCACCCGTTCTCTGCCCTGTTGGTTTTGGGACAGTACGGCTCCCAGTCCCACATTACTGGCGTCCGTGTGGAGAATAAAAGGCTGGCCATAATCAGGGTAGGCCAGGATCTCATCCCCTGTGAGGGCCATCTTTAGCTGGCGGAAGGACTCCTCTTCCGGTTTATCCCACTTGAAGGGTGGCTTCTGACTCCTGGACTTAGACTGTCCGATCAGGAGGTCCTGCATAGGAGCTGCCATCTTAGTGAACCCGGGGATGAACCTTCGGTAGTAGCCTATCAACCTGAGAAACTGTCTCACCTCTTTGATGTTCGAGGGGCTTGGCCAGCTCTTGATTGCCGTGACCTTGTCAGGGTCGGGGGCCACTCCTTTCGCGCTTACCACGTGCCCTAGGTACTGGACCTTTGGTTTCAGCAGGTGACACTTCGATGGTTTCACCTTCAGGCCATAGCCTGCCAGGGCTTCGAACACCTCGGCCAGGTGCTTGAGATGGTCCTCGTAGGTCTTCGAATAGACGATCACGTCGTCCAGGTAAAGGAGGACCGTCTCGAAGTTTCGGTGCCCTAGACAGCATTCCATCAGCCGCTGGAAGGTCCCTGGTGCGTTGCAGAGCCCGAAAGGCATACAGTTGAACTCACTCAGTCCCATCGGGGTGGTGAAGGCGGTCTTCTCCTTGTCAGCCTCTGCCACAGGAACCTGCCAGTACCCACTAGTAAGGTCCAAAGTAGAAAAGAAGTTAGCAGATTTTAGTGCGGCTAAACACTCCTCTATTCTAGGCAGCGGATATGCGTCTTTGTGGGTGATACGGTTGATTTGTCTATAGTCCACGCACATTCTCATGGTGCCGTCTTTCTTTTTCACCAGAACCAAGGGGGCTGCCCAGGGGCTACAGCTATCTCTAATGACCCCAGCTTCTTTAATCTCTCTTAGCATGCCCTTGGCGTTCTGATAATGTGCAGGGGGTACAGGTCGGTGTCTTTCTTTTATCGGTGGGTGGCTCCCAGTGGGGATGTGGTGTTCTATCCCTTTTACTCTGCCGAAGTCTAGCGGGTGCTTACTAAAGACTCTCTCGTACTCCTGTACCACCCGGTAGACTCCTTGTTTTTGGTGCAGGGGAGTGGAGTCAGCACCCACGTGGAGTTTCTGGCACCAGTCCTCTTTTTGTTTCTGGGAGCCATTACCCTCCGCCTGAGGAGATGGAGGCAAGGGTTCCACGGCCCTGATAGCTTTGTGTTCGACAACAAACAGTTTGGCGAGTGTAGCGTACCTGGGTAAGTGTACTTCCCTCTCCCCAATGTTGAGGATGCGGACGGGCACCCTCCCATGACGGACATCAACCACCCCCCGGGCTGTCAAAATGGTGGGCCTGCTGTCTGAGTACACGGGTTCTACCATGGCTTGGTAGTCTCTACCTCTCAACCCGATTGCAGTCCAACACCAGATCATCATTTCACTTTCGGGAGGCATGGAAATGGGGAATGGGTCACTCAGTCTTATGCTACCGATCTCACCACCAGACAGTTCTACCTGCTGCCGTCTCATCAGGGCTTTTATCTCCTTGTTGAGGACTCTCTGTTGGCTGGAACTAGCATTCACCGCCACCTGTTGTAGAATTACAATTACCTCTGAAAGACAATTTTCAATTATGTTAGTACCCACAGTTATTTTAGGGTGACTTTCATGACGGTCAATGTCCACAATAATCACTCCCTGTGCCGGCAGTTCAACTTTACCAATTTTAATGGTCATCTCCTTGAACCCCATCTGCGGCACGGGTAAGCCATTACTGGCGATGATGCTCAAGTTACTGTCTGGATACCGTGTGATATCAGCATCAGTCCAATACTGCTTAAAAAGTACATAAGGGATTGTGGTTACTTATGACCCAGTATCCAGCAAGGCGCTCATGGGGATACCGTCCAGCACCACGGGTAAAACCGGGCGCCCCCCAACGTACTTATCACGCCAATTATAAGGGCCTGGTGATCTTATGCCTGGGGGTTGGCCCTCTGCCCCAGGTTGGACCCGTTTAAATTACAGTACCTGGAAATGTGTCCGGGCTGGTTGCATCGACGGCAAATGGGCTGTCCATCCTCTGCGTAGCGGTCTGTGGGCCTCCCTCGGAACGACGGGATCCTCCTCTGTCGACGCCACGGGACATCCTCCGGACTTGAAGCCAGCTCGATGGGTCTTGACGGGTCCACTTGCAACGCCTGGACGGTCCTGGTCAACGCCGCGACGCTCCTGGACTTGGTGGTGCAGGTCTTTCGACGGGGCTTGGTTCAGGGCCTGTGCATCAGCCCCCACGGGACCCATAGAGGAGGGCGCCGTCTCCTGGTGGTAGGTGAGAGCAGGGCGCCGGGGGATTATAGCGCCACTTGTTGCGGATTCACTGTCCTTGAATTGGGCAAAGGTCAGATCAGGGTTCTGAAAGAACATGAGGCGCAGCTGGGTCCTGTGGGCGCTAGACAGCAGACCTTCTATGAACTGTTCTGTTAGGAGCTTATCCGTATCCTGCACGCTGCCAGGGTCAGCTTGTTGGATGGCCCTCAGGGCTTCCTGCAGATTGAGGGCATAGTCTCTGATGCTGTCCTGTGCCCGCTGCTTACATCCATAGAACCTCATTTTAATCTCAGCGGAGGTACATGTGTCAAAGGTACCCCGCAGCCGGGCCAGAATACCCTTCACAGTCCTTTTCTCCTCAGTGGGCCATGATTTTACCTCCCTTTGGGCTGCTCCAGTTAACTGCCCTGTCAATATGCTGACCTTCTGTTCCTCTGTCAGGGGGTAAACCTGGAACAAACTGTACAGCCTTTCCTTGAAGTCAGTTAGGGCATGGGGCTCCCCTGAGTACTTGGGCAGCCAGGCCGCTCCAGGGATGTAGGGCAGGGAAAAGGGCATCACCGCTGCTGCAGCTGCGTTGGTGGTAGTGGGCGCCTCTGTGTCCGACATCTTCCTCCCCCCTAGTTAAGCGTGGCCTACCTTCCGACGATCCTCTTCTGTAGGCCGCGGCTCCGCTGCTGCTGCTATGGACGAGGACCTGGCGTCGCGTCCTGATGACGTCAGCGTCGCTCTCTCTCCCTTCCAGGACCTTGCGCAGCGTCGGTGCGTGGGGCGGAGCTTCGGATCTCGCGCGGTTTTGACGTCCACGCCCCTCTTCTTCCCGCGCGGCGTCCTGAAGATGGCGTCCGATGGCGGGAAGCAGCTGCGGATGGCGGGAAGACGGCAGAAGACGGCGGGAAACGGTCCAAGATGGCGTCTGATGGCGGGAATCGGCTCCAGATGGCGGGAAACGACTCCGGACGGCGGGAAACTTCGCCACAGGTAAGTTACAAAAGTCTTTTTCAGGCACGCAGTACCCGGTGGTTGCGGGCACGAAATCCTGCCGACTGCGCCAAAGCTGACTCGCCCCCTGGGCCGTGGGGCACTCGGATCCGGGCAATTAGGGAAACGATGGGAGTAGTAGTGGCAACCCGGTTCCGTGGCTCAGGGTGGTCAGGCCAGTGGTAGTCCGTTATGTGTTATTGATAATGTCCGACTACGCCACCCGTGGATTGCGGTTATTAGGAACCGCCGCTGCATGCAGACCGCTGGGGCTGATGAGGTGTGCAGCTAGGGTAGTGTGACTCCCCACGGGAAGAGTGCGGCCCCAGGGCAGTATAGTGGATGGTGGGAGTGATGGTTGTGAGAGTCCCAGTGCTGATAGTGCTGGAGGAGCAAGGAGCACACAGACAACAGGTTGGAGTCCAGGGTCTTTACTAAACAGGTAAACTGACCCACAAACAGTCCCAGCTAGGAGGGGACCTGGATGTCTGAGAGCAACGGGGAAATTGGCCCTGGTCAGGGTGAGGGTGTAGGCCTACCGTGCTTTCTGCGCTCCTTCTGGCTATCTCCTCCTGATAGGGTAACAGCCCACGTTTCCGAGCTTTCCGTGTATTCTCGCCTGTATGGCCTGCGACGTGGGTTCCTTTCTGCTCCCAGCCTTGTACGGCTTTACTGGTCCCTTCGGTTGTGGCAGGGCCTCCAGGCTTCTTAGGCCAAGGAATATACAGTCCCTTGCGGACTGGTTCTCTGCTGGAGGATGTAGAATCCTCCCAGCCTCAGACACCAAAGTCTGGTAAAGTAAGTCTTTTCTCTGCCAAGACAGGCTCACTGCGCCTCTTGTCTCTGGCTTGTGGCTCTCCTTCTGCCACACTTCCTCTTAGGTGCAATACAACTGTCCCTCCCTGCTCTGGGACCTGAATCCTCAGATAGGTCGTCCAGTTCTCTCTAACCCTGCCCTCAGTACCAGCTTTTATAGGGGCAGCCAGCTCCCCCTACTGGCCTGAGACAGGAGGCATTGCATGCTAATGTTCCCCTGACTAGAGAACCTCCCCCTTGCTCTCAGACACAGCTTTAATTACACTTGTGGCATCCAGGCCAGGGTGACACACATGTATGTAGTAGCAGCTAGGCCTGAGGTGGTCAGCATTTTGGCGCATATCCTACCTCCTCCAAGGATTGCTGGATGTTTTCCTGCTACTATCCCAGTTCTATGACTCCGGTTAAAACAAAGCTTCAGGTGATGTGTAATAGTGGGGAAGGACGTAGCCTTCCTTTGGCACTGAAGTAGTTAAAGAAAGTGTTCCCGTAGTTAGACCTCTCTGAACTGTTGGTAGACCAAGCTAAGGGGTTAGCTTTAGTGGTCCAGTCAATAGAGTAGAGGGGGAACTTAGTGCCCAGATCAAGCCTTAAGTGATATAGAGCTTGTTCCTGACATAATTCCTTGTGGGCTGCAGTACCTGTAAACAGCCACAAGATGCCACTGTCCTGGGTGAAGATGTCAGGTTGAGTCTGCTGGCAGTGTTACAGACAGTGATGGGTTAATGCTGTGTGAAGACAGCTCACTGAGGGTGGGCACATTAGGAAAATCTCTTTAGTTTCCAGGATCAGGAAGTGATTCTTCAGTTAGAGATAGGACGGTGAACCGTACGGGCAGCCTGAATATATGGTGGCTTCTAGGGTAGACGGGAGCTCCATACCCTCAGACAGTGGGATCACTCGTGTGAAAGTCTCCCTACGCAAGAGCAAGAGTCCTGTTAGCCGGCTGGAGAAACTCATCAGAGGTAGTGAGGACCCGGGGCACTTCTAGTCTGCAGGAAGCAGAGGAAGATAAATAGGACTCCCGGCTTAGATGTGGGGGAGAGATCGGATCCAGATCACTGTTGGTATTGCAGAAGAGTCTCTTGGGCTAGAGATTAGAGTCACAGAGATGCTTCACTTAAAGAGGGAACCAGGGCTGAAGATGTTGCCAGTGCCTGTGAGAGAGATAATAACCTGTCGGGCCATATCCATTATATCTGCCTGTAAATATTGTACATATTCCTCTTCCCCAAGTAAAGTTCAAGTTCTGGTTAAGAACTTCGTGTCCTCTGAATTTATTGCTGCCCTGGTCCCAGAAGAGAAATGCCTGGAGACAGCCGCGATCGGATGGTTTGAAGTAAGTGGAGAGCACCACATACACAGCCACACATCAGAGGGAGGACACAAATTGTCTGTAGGGTGTCAGAGCGAGAGGGGGCTACAGCTCGCCCACGACTACTTTGCTGGGGCACCTTACAGATGAATGATGGATGAGGTGGTGGCAAAGGAGAGAGCAGGAGGAACAGGGACCATTCACATCAATATCAGGCCAGTCAACCAAACATGTCTTGTAGGATATGTTTCTGTACCAAAAGGAGTGGTTCGGCTACACAGTTATAGGGCATACAGTGAGTGCAATGCCTACCAAAAATTTTGAGGCACTCCAATGCCCCTTGGAAATGACATGGAGGTCAGAGGGCATTAACTAAACCGTTTTTTCCATTTATAGCAACTGGGTCTACTGTGCACTTTTGGCCTAAGCAGTGAATGGAAGGCTTTCCAAAAATTATGAGGAATTGCAATGCCCCTTGAAACAGACGTGGATGACAGCATACTAAAAACCTTCTACCCATTATTGGGGAGTGGGTCTCCCTTAGTGTTCACCTACGCATTGAAGAGCAAAAGTTGACTAAAATTAGGAGGAAATGCAATGCCCGTTGGAAGAATGGTGGAGGTCGCAGTGGAATAAAAAGAGAATATCAATGGCCCTTGAAAAAGTGGTGGAGGTCGCAGTAGCTTAACAAGACGGTTTTATGCCCCTTGGAAGAATTGTGGAGGTCGCAGTAGCTTAACAAGACGGTTTTAATGCTCCTGGGAAAGTGGTGGAGGTCGCAGTGGAATAAAAAGACAATATCAATGCCCCTCGGAAAAGTGGTGGAGGTTGCAGTAGCTTAACAAGACGGTTTTAATGCTCCTTGGAAGAGACATGGAGGTCGCAGTGGAATAAAAAGACAATATCAAAGCCCCTGGGAAAAGTGGTGGTCGCAGTAGCTTAACAAGACGGTTTTAATGCCCCTGGGAAAAGTGGTGGAGGTCTCAGTAGCTTAACAAGATGGTTTTAATGCCCCTGGGAAAAGTGGTGGAGGTCGCAGTAGCTTAACAAGACGGTTTTAATGCCCCTTGGAAGAGACGTGGAGGTCAGAGGTCCTTAACTCTGACTGACATAGGGCCCACAATCCCCGGTGTGGGGAGGATGTGTTCCGTCCCAAGGTCCGACTGGGTTGCAGTGGAATAAAAAGACTATCAATGCCCCTGGGAAAAGTGGTGGAGGTCGCAGTAGCTTAGCAAGATGGTTTTAATGCCCCTTGGAAGAATGGTGAAGGACGCATTAGCTTAACAAGTTGGTTTTAATGCCCCTGGGAAAAGTAGCGGAGGTCGCAGTGGAATAAAAAGACAGTATCAATTCCCCTGGGAAAAGTGGTGGTCGCAGTAGCTTAACAAGACGGTTTTAATACCCCTTGGAAGAGACGTGGAGGTCGCAGTGTAATAAAAAGACAATATCAATGCCCCTGGGAAAAGTGGTGGAGGTCGCAGTAGCTTAACAAGACAGTTTTAATGCCCCTTGGAAATGACATGGAGGTCAGAGGTCCTTAACTCTGACTGACATAGGGCCCACAATCCTCGGTGTGGGGAGGATGTGTTCCGTCCCAAGGTCCGACTGGGTCCCGGCTTCCACTATGTTTACCCAGTGTGCCGTCAGGGAGATGTACCGTCCCTGGCCACAAGCACTTGTCCGTTGTCAGGTGGACTCTCCCAGTAACTGCGTTGTTGAGGGCACGGCAGATGTTTTGGGACACGTGCTTGTGTAGTGTGGGGATGGCACACCGGGCAAAATAGTGTTGGCTGGGGACCGAGTACCGAGGGACGGCCGCCGCCGGCAGCATTTCCAATGCAAGTAGTCGTGAAATGTGCGAATTTAGGACTGTGACCTGTGGGGCGTTGGCTGCGAATTTGCGCTTTCGTTCAAAGGTCTGGGATATGGACAATTGAACGCTGCGGTGGGACGTGGACGTTGATGCTGTTTCTTGAGAAACTGCCATAACAAGTGAAGACTGAGTATGCAGTATGGAGAGGGGATTGCCTTGCACGCACAACAGGGGGTTCTCTTACATGCACAACAGCGGAAGAAGCAGTGGTGACACCCACTGACACAGGTCGTGGACCCTGGGGTTCGCCCCACAAAGTCGGGTGCTTGGCTGACATGTGCCTGATCATGCTGGTGGTGGTTAGGCTGGTAGTTTTGTCACCCCTGCTGATGCTGGCATGGCAGGTGATACAAATGGCCTTTTTGGGGTTATCAGCAGAGTCTTTAAAAAAATTCCAGACTCTGGAAGACCTACCGATTGTACTGGCAACGTCCCTCGTGTTGCTGTTACGGGGAATGGTTGCCCGCCTTCTGTCTGCGGCCACCACACTGCTTCTTCTGCCTGTTGGGGTACTCTGCCTCCCTCCCCCTGTGAGCTGCTGGCCTCGCTCTGCGTGTCCTCCTGCCACGTTGGGTCAGTTACTAGATCATCCACCACCTCCTCCTCTTCCACTTCCGCACCACGGTCCTCCTCCTCACTTCGTGGCAATTGTGACTCGTCATCGTCCACCTCTTGTGACAAATTGCCAGCGTCGCCTTCCTGTGGCCATAGCTGTTCAAATATTTGGCCATCGCTACATGGGATCTCCTCTTCCACCACTTAAAGCGCAGCAGACGAGGGGCCCAAATATGGAAATGGACCAGTGAACAGCTCTTCAGAGTGTCCAACTGTGGGATCAGTTGCTGTCTGACGACACTCAGCATGATGGGAGGAAGGTGCATCAGAGTGAAGAGGAGTATGCAGTTGATACTCACGGCTACTAACACTTGACCATGTGGAAGACAGACCGGAGGTGGTGGTGCCCAGGTGACTGGAAGTATTATCTGCTGTCCAATTAATAACCTGTTCACACTGATCAGTTGGCAGTAGTGGTGTTGTTGTGTGTTTCCCTAGTAATTCGGTCAAGAACTGGGAGCGAGAAGATGTGGCTGTTGGTTGTGACACATTTTCACCTTGGCCACGGCCCCGTCCTCTGCACGCACCATCACCAGAACGTTCAGTTCCACGTCCCTTGCCACGCACCTTGCCCATTGTAAATGAAGTAAAATAGCTTACACTTGCACTATCAATGGCAAAAGGGTAATAAAAAGGAGATTTGAACTGTGGAAGAGAAAAACCACAGTTCTAGTTCTCTGGCCTACACCAGAATCTTTTAAACAGATATATTTGTGTCTGAACAGTCAGCCAGACACTCAAACTTTTTTTTTTATGAAAAAAAGGCAAAAAAGTGGATAACACAGAGATTTGAACCGTGGAACTGCAAAACCACAGTTTTAGTTATCTGGCCTACACCAGATTCGTTTAAACAGATTTATTTGTGTCTGAACACTCACAGACACACTCAACTTTTTTTTTGGGGGGGAAATACCAAAAGGTTAATAAGACGATTTTTGCAGGCTTTAGAGGCCCTACACTACCTATTTCGCAGTTTAAATCTCTCCCTAGCTCAGCAGCACTCTCCCTACACCGTCTGATCCGGAGCGACTGTGTCCAAGATGACGGCGCCCGGTTTTAAATACCCGAGGTGATGCTGTGCGGCCAGCCAATCAATGTAATGCCCACAACCAACATGGCTGCGGCATTACAGTGACTGGCTGGCAATCCCTGCATGTTCACTGGCTCTGTAAAGAGCGCCAAACGTGCAGGGCGGAGACCTGAGCTCCCGCCCGAGTTAACCGAAAATGCTCTGTGCTCGCCGAACATCCCGAGTAGTGAGATGCTCGGGCGAGTACTGAGCAGTGTCGAGCATGCTCGCTCAACACTAGTAATGACGTCACTACATCGCATCTGCTTTGCAGAGTGTGAGTGCACCAAAGATCTTAACAGAGCGTTGGGGGAGTGGGAGCGAATTGAGTTTGTGTAGTTTTCTTTTTCATATTTATATGGGAAGAGTGTCTGTATACAGTGGCTATTTGAGGGCTCATACTGTTGTAAGAGGGTGTGACATCAAGGATGAGAATCCCCAGCACTGTGTAGCATTTGTGCATGAGGACTGCTATCTACTGTCCAAACGGGACCCTGCGGGACAGACCAGAAGAGGGAGAGTTTCAGGAGGGCTGAGTTTAGATGGAGCACCCGATCTGGTGACCTTGATGATGCAGTTCCCGGGTATAAAAGGACAGCACTCCAAAACGGGAGGAAATTTGGCGCCTAGAGAAGGGATGGACAGGATGTGTGTCTTGGGAGATGCTGAGGGCAGGGTGCCGGGCCGTTACAGGAAGCGCAAACCTTGTGGCGCGTCTGGAAGCAAGACCTAGGCAGTCCCAGACAAGCCCCGGAATCCAGATGATGCCAGTCAAGGCCCAAAGACCAGACCTGCCCAAGGCAAGTTTCAAGTCCTAAAGATCAGACCCAAGAACCGGAGCCCAGACGACGCAAGTCAAAAGCCGAGGCCCAGCCCTCATCCCACCGGGTACGAGAGACATCCGCCGTTGGTCAATACCTGAAGATTTTGAGGAAACTACGCTTGGGGGTGCACACCTGTGTCAACAGGAGGCGCGAGTGAGCTGGGCCGTTGCTTCCAGCACTGACGTACGGTACAGCGGTCGGCCTAGACCAGTGCAACAGAAAGGGAGAAGTGAAGGAGGCCCAGTGAGCCTTGCTAGACTTTGTCAGGAGTTCTTGCGGATTAGAGGGAAGAACTGGAAACGCCCGCTAATGCCTGTGCTAGAGGAAGAAACAGTACAGTGACTCTCGTTATCGGGAACACCATGCCTGCTAGAAGACTATACAAATACTGTATATAAGAAGAGACTGTTATAATAGAGTGGACCTGAGGATTCATTATATGATTGATATTGTATATTTCATGCTGTAATTACCCTGTTATTCATTATTTACTAGTGTTGAGCAAGCACTAAAATGCTCGGGTGCTCGAAGCTCGGGCCGAGCTCGCCGTGATACTCGGGTGCTCGACCCGAGCAACGAGCCCAATGTTAGTCTATGGGAGACCCAAGCATTTTTGCGGCAGCACCCCCGGCAGTCTTTTAAAAGCCTAACAAGTGCCCAAAACGATAGTGACAGTGCTCATATGACATGGTGACAGCATGGGGATCGCCCCAGGAAGCATTTCTGACCCCCAGGTCACTGCTGTCAACAACGTGGTCAGAGTTATAACCCATTTTTAAGGGCACACAATAAAACGTTCACAAACGAAACTGAAACTGCTTTTCTGTGAAATATGTTAAGGAAGTTCCTTTCTAGGGTAAAGACTTGTGTAAAAGGTAAAATAAATAGCCCAAGGTGTGGAGGAGTATTTTTGTTTTTGGTTATGTTCACAAGTAGCATTTTTTATGCCTTTTTGCACTTTTGTATTGCTTTCAACCATGACAAATGCATTCACCGGGAAATGTCATTTTAACATTTTACAACCTTATCTGGCCATGTGCTGTGTGACACATGCATACAGTGCTGAAAAGACATGGGAACAGCATGGGGAAGACCCCTGGAAGGATCTCTGACTCCCAGGTCACTGCCTAAAAGTGTGCCCATCAGAAGTGATCCTGGCAGCATCAGAAGATGCAGACTTGCAACTATCCCCGTGCAAGTTCTTGTCCAGGGCAGTGTTCAATTGTACCTCCTCCATTCCTTGCAATGCAAGCGCAAATATGCAGCCAACCACCCAACTCCCCCCCCCACCCCAGGGTGCAATACTATACTGCTTGCTTGCACTTGAAATTGGGCCTTTTAGGCATGTGGAGGCGGAATCTGGCCACCACGTCATGGCTGCGTTGGCGGCCTGGTATCCATACTTAGTCCCCAGCCGCTCGGCGGTCGGGTGTCCACACTCGGTCCCCAACCGCCAGGGGGCGGCCGGGTGTCCACACTCGGTCCCCAGCCGCCAGGGGGTGGCTGGGTGTCCATACTCGGTCCCCAACTGCCCCGTCGGCCGGGTGTCCACACTCGGTCCCCAGCCGCCAGGCGGTGGCCGGGTGTCCATACTCGGTCCCCAGCCGCCCCGCGACCGGGTGTCCACACACGGTCCCCAGCCGCCCCTATTTCTCCTGTCAACTTCCCCCCACACACTTTTCTTAGCCCGGCCTGCTTTAGGGCAGCATTGGACGAGCCCACCAGAGAACCAGACTCCTCCGGTGGGCCCTGGCTTCTCCATCAGGGGAGTTGAGAGTGCCAAGGTGAGGAGCATGATGATGATGATAGAAGTTAGCATATGCTTTGTTTTCTTGGAATGCAAGCGCATGTATGTAGTAGCGGCTAGGCCTGAGGTGGTCAGCGTTTTGGCGCATATCCTACCTCCTCCGAGGATTGCTGGATGTTTTCCTGCTACTATCCCAGTTCTATGACTCCTGTTAAAACAAAGCTTCAGGTGATAAATGATGGATGAGGTGGTGGCAAAGGAGGAACAGCAGGAGGAACAGGGACCATTCACATCAATATCAGGCCAGTCAACCACATATGTCTTGTAGGATATGTTTCTGTAACAAAAGGAGCAGTTCGGCTACACAGTTATAGGGCATACAGTGAGTGCAATGCCTACCAAATATTTTGAGGCACTCCAATGCCCCTTGGAAATGACATGGAGGTCAGAGGGCCTTAACTAAACAGTTTTTTTTCCATTTATAGCAACTGGGTCTCCTGTTGTAGCACCCTGAGGATTCGGCTGCTACAGGGGTATTGCACCTCAACCCAGAGGTGTGATATTCCACTCCCGGGTAAGGATGGAGTGTGGACCTGAGCTCGGTAGGCTGCATGCACTACACACATCCCATTTCCGAGGAACAGACCAACGGTACTCCCACTTAGAAATGTGCAGGTACGACCGAGTCTGTTCCTGGCTGGAGTGGGAGGGGGGTGGAACATCCCAAGTAGTGTAGGGGCAGATAGGGGGAGCAGCCTGGGTAAAGATAGGAGCTCATTGGGTGCTGGTCACCTGAGCTCACACATAGAGGGTGTATATAAGGTGGGCACCATCAGAGAACAGGGTCAGTCAGTCTGCCAGCCTTTTGCAGAGAGAAGTCAGAGGAGGAAGAGGAGCAGAGAAGCCCCAGAGAGAGAGAGAGAGTGGAGCAGAGAAGGAAAGACCCAGAGGAGACAAAGAGAGGACTCTGAGAACCCAAATTCAATCCCCGGGTGAAGAGTCGGCAATAGGGTACCGGATCCCAAACTGGTGGGGGCAAAAGCACACCCTAGCCAGAGACCGGAGGCCGTGGGCAGCGTCTGCCACAGCCACCCACCACATCCACCCCGAAGGCATACCACGTGGAGGGTCAGGGAACCCAAGGCCAAGGGTCTCCCAACAGAAGGCCCGAGGGAGCTGGACCTAGGTGGATCACTAGTGGGGACGGCCAGAGGAAAGGACAGAAGGAGAGCTCAGGGTCACGCTCCGGACTTGCTTGGGGGTTGGCTGAATCCAGGACCTGGTGGACGCAGCACGGCTCGGGTGGTCACTTGAAGCTGGAGTGACCGGAACATCAGCAGTGAGTAAATACCCTAAACTGCACAACCCGACTCTGTCTTCATTTAACATCTATGCTGCACCACCACAACCCCCATCTTCTGCACCTGACCCCCTGAGGCTATACCCCACCCGTTGGGGGTTATACCATCACAAGCTGCACCTATACCATCAGCCTCAGCGGACCCTGCTGCAGCGGCGGCCATAGTGACCGCAATACAACGGGTGGCGTAGTCGACATTAAGAACTTAATAACATCTGTAGGACTGCCACATACAACTGAGTTTGACACCCTGGGCACGGACCGGGTCGCAGCCACTCGGAAGACTACAACTCCCATCTGATCCGGCTCCGGGTATTCCCCTAAAGAATATGGCCCAGGGGGCGCGTCAACTTTGGCGTAGTCGGCAGGATTACGTGCCCGCAACACCCGGGTACTGCGTGCCTGAAGAAAAGAACAAGTTTACCTCAAAAAGAAGTCTCCCGCCGGTTCCGGAGGGTCCATGCCATCGGACTCCATCACAGGTCGATTCCAGCCGGTTGTCCGCCATTAACAGCTTTTTCCCGCCATCTGCAGAGTTTCCCGCCACTGGGAGACGATTCCCGCCATTTCCAAAGGTTTCCCGCCTTGTCAGAGCGGACGCCATTATGGGCGTGCCAGAGGGTGGCGAGAGGCCACCTCCCATCGTGGGCCAGGACCGAAAATGGCGCCAAAAGTGGAAACCGCCCCCACCAACAGAGACTGTGATGCTAGAGGTGTCTGTCAGCGTGAAAGAACTTCCCCTGGAGCTGACAATCACCAAGTGGCCCCGGGACCGCCCTCGAAGTGGGAGGACTGAGAAGAAGAGAACAAAGATGGGTGTCGCCTGGAGCAGTCTGGAGCGAGCGCACCCGGAGGCAAGAAGCCTGGAGAAGAGTATCGGAGGAGCTTACCCGGAGATGGCGAGAAAGCAGAGCAGCACCGGCCCGTTGGCCAGGAGCCTGCTAGAAACAGAGGAGGGAGAGCAGAGCAGCACCGGCCGCTGGCCAGGAGCCTGCTAGAGACAACAGAAGGAGAGCAGAGCAGCACCGACCCGTTGGTCAGGAGCCTGCTGGAAACAACGACCCCACTAGGCCTAGTGGAGGTCCTAGCACAGCTTCCCCGAGACCGGGAGTGTGCACAGACCGCTCTGGAGGGCCTCGCAAGGAGGATGGCCCGGGTGCAGCGAGAGACGTTGGCGGCGTGGAGCCGTGAGATGGCCCAGCAGACCGAGACCTGTCAGCGGAGCACGCCACCCGAGACGAGAAGACAGACCGCCTCTGAGGATGGCGCGGGAGGACTGAAGGCCGGAGACGGCGCCGAGAAGGGAGCCGAACGAGTGGAGGCAGGTAAAGGGGACGTCTATACCCCAAACCGGGAAACCGCGTACCTGCCCCAGCTCCCCGTCGCAGAGCCCGAAGTCTATCCTGCCGTGCCCGTCGCTGCAACGTCACCGCCGCAGACTAGGCCTCAAACGGGAGCCGCGACCCCTGTGACGTCACACGCCTCGACCCCGAGCGTGACCAAGCAGGAAGTACCACCAGCCTGGTCGCAAGGCCTAGTACCCCCGGGCGCCGCAATACCAACAGCGCCCCCTACCTCCGCGGAGCCCCCGGCCTGGTCGCAGGGCCAAGTAGCCCAGGGTGCCGCCGTCCTTACGGTGCCCTTCACCTTCCAGATACCCCAGGCCTGGCCGCAAGGCCCGGGCAACCCGGGCGCTAACACCACCGCGCCCATAAGACCAAAAGTGCCGCATCTGGGAGAGGACCTGTTTACCCAACACACGTGCCCGGATGGGCAGCCTTTCATCTGGCCCCAGGAATATCATGAACTAGAACGGCAGAGGAAGGCTGGGGCCATGTGTGCACCCCTGATCCCGGCTCCAAAGCCCGTAAAGAGGATCTCGCCCCCGCTAGAAGAGACCCAGTTTGAGTGGGACCCCACCGGAGAAGATCTCATGGGGTTCACTCAGGAGACTCGGGCAGCTGCAGCGGAGCGTGCTGAGTGCTGCCGCCAACAGCTCGAGGTCTTCGAGAGGGAGCGGAGAGAGAGGCGGGTCCGGGAACAGCAAGCTCAAATAAGGAGCGCGGAGCAGAAGAGCCGGGCCAGGAGAGACCCCCGTGCAGCGCATAGTCCCCGCACCACCGGGACTGTGATAAAGTTTGACATGCAGCATGGGTGGGGCTTCATCCGAGACCGCCGCACCCTAGGCGGCGTCTTCGTGACCGGGAGAGACGTTGGGTCCCGCCTGCCGGGGGGACGCGGAGGTCGTGGCCTTTGCATCGGGGACGGGGTCGCCTTCACCCGGCACAGGTGTGCCAGGGGACCCTACGCCCTCCATGTGCATCGTCTGACGGAGGAGGGGCTGCGGTGTGGGGAGGAGGAACGGGAGAACCCGGACGGGTCTGAAGCCAGGGGTGACCATAGGGGGGGAGCGGGAGGACGCCGTCGTTGGGTGCAGCGGAGTGCAGGCTGTGTGTGGTTGCCCGTCGGGGCACCGTGAACTGTAACTGCTGCTATCATAGTCCCCGTTGGGACCAGCAAGTGTGAACTGTTTACCCGTTTAACCCTTAAATCCCACTGACCGAGGACTGAGAGCGGTCATTCCTCCCCAATACCTGGCCGAGGACTGAGAGCGGCCACTACCCCTTTTGTATATAGTTGCGCTTCCTAAAGCGCCCCCTACCGGTTTTATAGGAAAACCATTTTTCTAAGAGACTGTCGCACTTTTCCCGGGCACACGTTGCACAGTGACCGGAGGAGGAGCCAGAGGCGACGAGAATGTTTTATATGAAAAGTTTTATGATGCTGCTAATATATATGTTTTATATGTTTTATTAGGTTGTTTATATGAAAAAAAAAATTTGTATGTTTTGGTGTTGTTTATGTCTTACAGCCCGAGGACGTGCTGTGATTTACCAGGGGGGAATGTAGCACCCTGAGGATTCGGCTGCTACAGGGGTATTGCACCTCAACCCAGAGGTGTGATATTCCACTCCCGGGTAAGGATGGAGTGTGGACCTGAGCTCGGTAGGCTGCATGCACTACACACATCCCATTTCCGAGGAACAGACCAACGGTACTCCCACTTAGAAATGTGCAGGTACGACCGAGTCTGTTCCTGGCTGGAGTGGGAGGGGGGTGGAACATCCCAAGTAGTGTAGGGGCAGATAGGGGGAGCAGCCTGGGTAAAGATAGGAGCTCATTGGGTGCTGGTCACCTGAGCTCACACATAGAGGGTGTATATAAGGTGGGCACCATCAGAGAACAGGGTCAGTCAGTCTGCCAGCCTTTTGCAGAGAGAAGTCAGAGGAGGAAGAGGAGCAGAGAAGCCCCAGAGAGAGAGAGAGAGTGGAGCAGAGAAGGAAAGACCCAGAGGAGACAAAGAGAGGACTCTGAGAACCCAAATTCAATCCCCGGGTGAAGAGTCGGCAATAGGGTACCGGATCCCAAACTGGTGGGGGCAAAAGCACACCCTAGCCAGAGACCGGAGGCCGTGGGCAGCGTCTGCCACAGCCACCCACCACATCCACCCCGAAGGCATACCACGTGGAGGGTCAGGGAACCCAAGGCCAAGGGTCTCCCAACAGAAGGCCCGAGGGAGCTGGACCTAGGTGGATCACTAGTGGGGACGGCCAGAGGAAAGGACAGAAGGAGAGCTCAGGGTCACGCTCCGGACTTGCTTGGGGGTTGGCTGAATCCAGGACCTGGTGGACGCAGCACGGCTCGGGTGGTCACTTGAAGCTGGAGTGACCGGAACATCAGCAGTGAGTAAATACCCTAAACTGCACAACCCGACTCTGTCTTCATTTAACATCTATGCTGCACCACCACAACCCCCATCCTCTGCACCTGACCCCCTGAGGCTATACCCCACCCGTTGGGGGTTATACTATCAATAGCTGCACCAACACCATCAGCCTCAGCGGACCCTGCTGCAGCGGCGGCCATAGTGACCGCAATACAACGGGTGGCGTAGTCGACATTAAGAACTTAATAACATCTGTAGGACTGCCACATACAACTGAGTTTGACACCCTGGGCACGGACCGGGTCGCAGCCACTCGGAAGACTACAACTCCCATCTGATCCGGCTCCGGGTATTCCCCTAAAGAATATGGCCCAGGGGGCGCGTCACTGTACACTGTTGGCCTAAGCAGTGAATGGAAGGCTTTCCAAAAATTATGAGGAGCTGCAATGCCCCTTGAAACAGATGTGGATTACAGCATACTAAAAACCTTCTACCCATTATTGGGGAGTGGTTCTCCCTTAGTTTTCGCCTTTGCATTGAAAAGCAAAAGCTGACTAAAATTAGGAGGAAATGCAATGCCCATTGGAAGAGTCGTGCAGGTTACAGTAGCTTAACAAGACGGTTTTAATGCCCCTCGGAAAAGACGTGGCGGTCCCAGTAGCTTAACAAGACGGTTTGAATGCCCCTTGGAAGAGACGTGGAGGTCACAGTAGCTTAACAAGACGGTTTTAAGGCCCCTTACAAGAGCCATGCAGTATAGCATATTACAAACATTATTCCCATTATTGGGGAGTGTGTCTCCCATTGTCTTTGCTTATGCCTTCCAAGCAAAAGCTGCCAAAAATTAGGACGGAGGAACTTGCAATGCCCCTTACAAGAGCCATTCAGTACAGCATATTACAAACATTATTCCCATTATTGAGGAGTGTGTCTCCCATAGTCTTTGCTTATGCCTTCCAAGCAAAAGCTGCCAAAAATTAGGAGGAAATGCAATGCCCGTTCGAAGAGTCGTGGAGGTTAGAGTTAATTAAAAACAACATTTCAATGACCCTTGGAAGAGCTGTGGAGTTCAGAGTGGTTTAACAAGACGGTTTAATGCCCCTTGGAAAAGTGGTGCAGGTCGCAGTAGCTTAACAAGATGGTTTGAATGCCCCTTGGAAGAGATGTGGAGGTCACAGTAGCTTAACAAGACAGTTTTAATGCCCCTTGGAAAAGTGGTGGGGGTCGCAGTAGCTTAACAAGACGGTTTGAATGCCCCTTTGAAGAGACGTGGAGGTCCCAGTAGCTTAACAAGATGGTTTTAATGCCCCTTGGAAAAGTGGTGGAGGTCCCAGTAGCTTAACAAGACGGTTTTAATGCTCCTTGGAAAAGTGGTGGAGGTCACAGTAGCTTAACAAGATGGTTTTAATGCCCCTTGGAAAAGTGGTGGAGGTCGCAGTAGCTTAACAAGACGGTTTGAATGCCCCTTGGAAGAGACGTGGAGGTCCCAGTAGCTTAACAAGACGGTTTTACTGCCCCTCGGAAAAGTGGTGGAGGTCCCAGTAGCTTAGCAAGATGCTTTTAATGCCCCTTACAAGAGCCATACAGTACAGCATCTTAAAAATATTATTCCCATTATTGGGGAGTGGGTCTCCCACAGTCTTTGCTTATGCCTTCCAAGCAAAAGCTGACAAAAATAAGGACGGAGGAACTTTCAATAATGGCAACATGGACCACGGTCACCCTGGTGGTATAGTGGTGGTGGAGGCTGAGGATAAGGAGAAGAACATAAAACAGCCGAAATGAGGAAGCGTATACCCATGTGTGGGTGTGAAGCAGTGCATGTGATTACACCTCCCGAAATAACACAGTGGATTTGACTTTGTTACTCTGCTGTCATTTGGTGGTGATGAGAAGTCTGGCCCAATCCAGCCCTTGTTCATTTTGATAAGAGTCAGCTTGTCAGCATTGTCAGTTGACAGGTGAATGCGCTTATCAGTTATAATTCTCCCAGCGGCACTAAAAACACGCTCCGATAACATGCTAGCGGCAGGGCAGGCCAGGACCTCCAAGGTGTACAGAGCGAGTTCATTCCAAGTGTCCAGCTTGGATACCCAATAATTACAAGGCACAGAGGAATCACAGAGAACGCTGGTACGGTCGGCAAGGTACTCCCTCACCATCTTTTGAAACTTTCCACTCTTTGTGAGAGTACCCCGCGCCTCAGGGCCTGTAAGCTTGGCGGGTATGAGAAAACTGTCCCAGAACGTTGACAGTGTTCCCCTGCCTCTGCTGGATTGGAGTTGCCTCTCTCTCGCTTTTACGCCTTGGTTGGTCAACGAACTGTGACCTCTGCCGCAAGCGTGTTCAGATGGGAATTTTTTTAACAGTTCTGCAGCAAGGGCCTTCTGGTACTGACACATTTTTGTAGACCTTTCCACCTCAGGAATAAGAGAGTGAAAGTTCTCCTTGTAGCGGGGGTCTAAAAGTGTCACCAGCCAGTAATGACTGTCACCCAATATTTTGACAACGCAAGGGTCACGGTTAAGGCAGCGTAACATAAAGTCAGCCATGCGTGCCAGACTGGTAACGGGCAAGACTTCCGTGTCCTCACCAAGATGACGACTGACCATGGTCTCCTCCTCCCCCCTGTCCTCAGGCCACCCACGCTGAACCGACTGTATGACAGTTGTACAGGTACTACCGTCTACAGCGCATGATACCAGCTCCTGTTCTTCCTCCTCCTCCTCCCTTCCCTCAGGCCACCCACGCTGAACCGACGGCATGACAGTTGTACAGGTACTACCGTCTACAGCGCATGATACCAGCTCCTGTTCTTCCTCCTCCTCCCTCCCCTCAGGCCACCCACGCTGAACCGACGGCATGACAGTTGTACAGGTAATACCGTCTACAGCGCATGATACCAGCTCCTGTTCTTCCTCCTCCTCCCTCCCCTCAGGCCACCCACGCTGAACCGACGGCATGACAGTTGTACAGGTACTACCGTCTACAGCGCATGATACCAGCTCCTGTTCTTCCTCCTCCTCCTCCCTCCCCTCAGGCCACCCACGCTGAACCGACGGCATGACAGTTGTACAGGTACTACCGTCTACAGCGCATGATACCAGCTCCTGTTCTTCCTCCTCCTCCCTCCCCTCAGGCCACCCACGCTGAACCGACGGCATGACAGTTGTACAGGTACTACCGTCTACAGCGCATGATACCAGCTCCTGTTCCTTCCTCCTCCTCTCCCTCATTGTCCCTCAATGCACGTTGGGATGAGATGAGGCTGGGCTGTGTGTAATCGCCCGCTACGGCTTCTTGATCCATCTCATCATACTCTGGCTGCAATGCCTCCTCTTTAATTCTCTGCAGAGAGCGTTGCAAAAGACAGACAAGTGGAATGCTGACGCTAATGATGGCGTCATCGCCACTCACCAGCTTGGTGGAATCCTCAAAGTTTGTCAGGATGGTACATATGTCAGACATCCAGGTCCACTCCTGAGGTCTTATGTGTGGAGTCAGACCTAAATATCGACGGCCTTGTTGCAGCTGGTATTCCACAACTGCTCTCTTCTGTGGGGGCTAGAGTTCCAATGTGTGGGAACATCACACACCAGTCGGTGTGCCGGAAGCTGCAAGGGCGGCGGAAGCTGTAGCCGACTTGCGAAAATGAGTTGACAGGCGGCGTACTTTGACGAGCAGATCTGGCAACTCGGGGAACGATTTAAGAAACCGCTGAACCACGAGGTTAAGCACATGAGCCAGGCATGGTACGTGTGTGATCTCGCCTCGCCTCAGAGCCGCCACCAGGTTACGGCCATTGTCACACACGACCATGCCTGGATGTAGGTTCAGCGGTCTCAGCCACAGATCTGCCTGCTCTTTCACAGCTGTCCATAACTCACAAGCAGTGTGAGGTTTCTCACCTAAGCTTATGAGTTTCAGCACAGCCTGTTGCCGCTTGGCGGAGGCAATACTGAAGTGCTTCCAGCTTGTAACTGATGTGGTGATATCTGAGATGGAGGCTGAACATGAGGAGGAGGAGGAGGATGATGCGTAGGAGCTATACACTGTGGGGGCAACTCTGACTGACATAGGGCCCGCAATCCTCGGTGTGGGGAGGATGTGTTCCGTCCCAAGGTCCGACTGGGTCCCGGCTTCCACTATGTTTACCCAGTGTGCCGTCAGGGAGATGTACCGTCCCTGGCCACAAGCACTTGTCCACCTGTCCGTTGTCAGGTGGACTCTCCCAGTAACTGCGTTGTTGAGGGCACGGCAGATGTTTTGGGACACGTGCTTGTGTAGTGTGGGGATGGCACACAGGGCAAAATAGTGTCGGCTGGGGACCGAATACCGAGGGACGGCCACCGCCATACGGTTGTGGAAGGATTCCGTCTCCACCAGCCTAAAAGGCAGCATTTCCAACGCAAGCAGTCATGAAATGTGCGAATTTAGGACTGTGGCCTGTGGGGCGTTAGCTGCGAATTTCCGCTTTCATTCAAAGGTCTGGGATATGGACAATTGAACGCTGCGGTGGGACGTGGAGGTGGACGTTGATGCTGTTTCTTGAGAAACTGCCATAACAAGTGAAGACTGAGAGGAGGGGGCATCTTTGCATGCAGTATGGACAGGGGATTGCCTTGCATGCACAACAGTGGAAGAAGCAGTGGAGACACCCGCTGACATGGGTTGTGGACCCTGGGGTTCGCCCCATAAAGTCGGGTGCTTTGCTGCCATGTGCCTGATCATGCTGGTGGTGGTCAGGCTGGTAGTTTTGTCACCCCTGCTGATGCTGGCATGGCAGGTGGTACAAATGGCCTTTTTGGGGTTATCAGCAGAGTCTTTAAAAAAATTCCAGACTCTGGAAGACCTACCGGTTGTACTGGCAACGTCCCTCATGTTGGTGTTACGGGAAACTGTTGCCCGCCTTCTGTGTGCGGCCACCACACTGCTTCTTCCTGCCTGTTGGGGTACTCTGCCTCCCTCACCCTGTGTGCTGCTGGCCTCGCTCTGCATGCCCTCCTGCCACGTTGGGTCAGTTACTAGATCATCCACCACCTCCTCCTCTTCCACTTGCACACCACGATCCTCCTCACTTCCTGGCAATTGTGTCTCGTCATCGTCCACCTATTGTGACAAATTGCCAGCGTCGACTTCCTGTGGCCGTGGCTGTTCAAACATTTGGGCATCGCTATATGGGATCTCCTCTTCCACCACTTCAAGCGGAGCAGGAGAGGGGCACAAATCTGGAAATGGACCAGTGAACAGCTCTTCAGAGTGTCCAAGTGTGGGATCAGTTGCTGTCTGACGACACTCGGCATGGTGGGAGGAAGGAGCATCAGGGTGAGGAGGAGTATGCGGTCGAGACTCACGGCTTCTAAGAGTTGACCATGTGGAAGACAGACCGGAGGTGGTGGTGCGCAGGTAACTGGAAGTATTATCTGCTATCCAATTAATAACCTGTTCGCACTGATCAGTTCACAATACTGGTGTTGTTCTGTGCTTCCCTAGTAATTCGGTCAAGAAGTGGGAGCGAGAAGATGTGGCTGTTGGTTGTGGCACATTTTCACCTTGGCCACGGCCCCGTCCTCTGCACGCACCATCACCAGAATGTCCAGTTCCATGCCCTTGCCACGCGCCTTGCCCATTGTAAAGGAAGTAAAATAGCTGACACTCGCACTATCAATGGAAAAAGGGTAATAAAAAGTAGATTAGAACCGTGGAAGAGGAAAACCACAGTTCTGTTTCTCTGGCCTACACCCTACTCTTTTAAACAATCTGAAAAATCAGGGAGAAACTATTACTGTTTACGGAAAAAATACCAAAAGCTGGATAATAGAGATTTTTTACCGTGGAATGGCAAAACCACAGTTATTGTTTACTGGGGTATACTAGACTTTTTTAAATATATATATTTGCAGCTGAACAGTGAGCGATACACTCAAACTTTTTTTTTTAGATATAAATGGCCCAAAAGTGGATAATACAGAGGTTTGAACCGTGGAACTGCAAAACCACACTTGTATTTCTCGGGCCTACACCACACTATTTTCAACAGATATATTTGTGTCTGAAAAATCAGAGACACACTTTTTTTTTTTTTGGGGGGGGGACACACCAAAAGGTTAATAAGACGGGTATTTGTACAGTGTGAAGGAGGAAAAAAAAAGAGGATTTAGATGAAAAAAAAAAGGATTTTTCCTGGCCCCCGAGACCTGGAGCTAAGTCCATCAATTTCAGCAACAAGAGCACACAGGACTGTAATGCAGCGTTTGCTGGTATAAACACTGCGTCTCCTATACAGCCTGCCTGCCTGGTATCTGGGATGGATATTAGTCCTGAGAAGGACTGTTTGTTTGATCTGGCAGCCTTTACAGACCCTACACTAACTATTTCGCAGGATATATCTCTCCCTAAATCAGCAGCGCTGTTCCTACACTGTCTGATCCGGAGCGACTGTGTCCAAGATGGCGGCGCCCTGTTTTAAATACTCGAGGTGACGCTGTGCGGTCAGCCAATCACTGTAATGCCCACAAACAACATGACTGCGACATTACAGTGACTGGCTGGCAATCCCTGCATGTTCATTGGCTCTGTAAAGAGCGCCAAAAGTGCAGCGCCGAGACCCGAGCTCCCGCCCGAGTAACCCGGAAATGCTCGTTGCTCGCTGAACATCCCAAGTAGCGTGATGCTCGGGCGAGTACCGAGCAGTGTCGAGCATGCTCGCTCAACACTATTATGTACCATTGCTATAGTTACCACAATTTCCAGCCACATTAGGGACACAAACAGTTTCATTGGGTACTTCCACCTTGTCCCTGCGCGTTGCATCTGGTCACCTGCTTACACTGTATGTAGGAGGCTGTGTGGGGGCTCATACTGTATATATGGGGCTGTGTGCAGGCTCATATGGTATATGGGAGGGTGTCAGCATACTTAATTCTGCTCAATATTAAGTGATACAATTAATATTAATATAATATAATAATTATAATTAATATGTTAATATTAATATTGAGCAGAATTAATTTTAGACTTCTGGTTCGGCATCCAGAATAGTAACTGTCTCTCATGTGGCCCCGCGGGAATATTAATTGCCCACCACTAAGAGATTATATTTTCAGTCGATGCTGGGAACTGTTGGGAGGGCATCGTCCATAGATCACTGCTTGCCCTCTTCTTTATGCTTTTATTGTATAATGCCAAACCAATACCAAAGCTCCGACAATTGTCTCCTACACATACTGTAACCATTAACTGACACTAGCAAAGTGGGCAACATTTCTAGAACGAGTGCACAGCAGACTGTGACACTGCCCTTGGCAATCCGTCAGAATCCATTACATGTCAGTAACAGAATTGCGTGTTTCTCTTAGTAATCATAAGAGCACTATGCCATTAGCTTCCCGCAGAGATTATCAGCAAGGTAGCTTTTCATGACTTTTTCAGAAACATTTTTCACAAAATTGTCCTCCTATTATTTGATCAATTAGTTTAGTATAATAGTGTACTTTTATGAAAAGAATGGGGAAAAGCATTGATGACTGTGAACCCATTTTGTCTCACCGTGAGTTAAAATGGTCGCTTGTGAGATAAAAGCTGCAATAACTACCAGAACAAAGCTGGATCCAGTCTAACTACTGTATTCTATCTGACTGAAGGGAGCTGCGAAGAGCGCGGGAGGGAAACAAGAATGTACTCTCAAAGGAAGAATCACATTAGAAGACCTAACAAATCCTTGGTAAAACATTGGAGATCTGGTTGACAACCTAGAGGAGAGCATAAGAAGAGTTAAAATACATATGGATCCATGTGCTGAACGTTTCTGATAGCGTTAAATGGGCATTGAAAGTTAGATAAAAGTCACCTAAACTCTATATTCAACACATTTTATAGAATCACTTGAAAATCCCTTAGATTGCTGTCTGTATTGTTGAGACGGTGTATTCATATACATGAGACAGGACAGGTGTCCATACTTGGAATCTTTTAAAAGACTTCATTTCAGTTTTCAAGGTTAATTCATTGAAGGTTTTTACTTCATCGGTTAAAGCTTTTATGAAATGAATTTTTGGTCCACTCTTCTTTAAAGGCTTTAAAAGCAGTAAAATGAGACATCAGCCATAATAGTCCTTGTTCAATATGGACCATCTATGGTATTAAAACACTTATCTGAAAATTCATTGTTCCTGTCCTTAAAGGGAACCTGACAGCTGATACATGCTGCCCGGTCCACTGATACCATGCGTGTATCAGTCACTGGCTGTATTATCACAGCCAGGTATGTTTGACTCTGAAACGCCACAGCATTTACTTTAAAAGCTGTCAAGGACCAAGCCACGCAGTGACTAGTCGAGAAGGCCAGTCCCCTGTGTGCATGCATAGAGAGAGACCAGTCACTCAAGGGGAGCAGGCAGGGATGAGCTGCCAGGGACCCGCCTTTCTGACTAGTCACATGTGCAGCTCAGTCCAGGTGGCTTTTTAAGTATCTTTTTCCCTGAAATGCTGCAGTGTTTCAGGTCAAACAAACATTGCTGAAATCTTACAGCCAGTGACTGATACATGCAGGTTACCCTAGGATTGGGCAGCATGTATCAGTTGTCAGGTTCCCAACATTTTTGGCACTGCAGTTAATTGAGTCCTAATAGTGTGTAATATTCTTGACAATTCAAGTGGTCGCCATGTGACCCCAAGTATGGGATTTGCTTAGATGCACTCACATGCCGACTAGATTCTCATCTGCTTCTCTCAGTGTTCTATTGAGAGTGGCAGGAAAAGAAACTAGTTGGCATGTGACATAAGGATACAAATCGCTAACTTGTGGTCAAGTGACGACTATTCAAATTGGCAAGCAGACTCAAACCCTAATTCTATATACAAGCAGAGTTTATTTAGGAGCTTTTTTTTGCTTTTGCTTTCCAAAATTCCCATCAAAAACCTTTTCAAAAACACTTGGAAAACTCTCCCTATTCATTTCTGTGGCAAATCCACTTTGCTGATAATGAGATTTTTTTTCTAAAAAATTAAAAAAAAATCCTGGTCTAAAAAAATAAACTACATGTCACTTCTTTGAAGTGTGTCCTGATGGAAACTGCACCAAACTAGGCACTGTCCAATCTGAAGGCAGGAAATAATGCTTTAGGAAAAAAATTCTTCTAAAACCAAAAGGAAAAGAGAATACTTTGCTGAGCAATTTACCCTTGAAAAAGCTGTCGTTTTTTAACATCTCAAAAAAACTCATGCATAGCCTAACACTTTGTATATTACTGGCTTTTAAGGTTTGGCAAATTGCACTCGGCTGAACAACCCCATTAAGGTATAATCTTAAAGAGGTTGCGCAATATAGGAAAAAACATTTTTAACTCACGGATGGGCTTAATATAAAAAATGGCATTAGGCCACGTGCACACGTTCAGTATTTGGTCAGTATTTTATCTCAGTATTTGTAAGCCAAAACCAGGAGTGAAACAATCAGGAAAAGTATAATAGAAACTCGTCACCACTTCTGTATTTATCACCCACTCCTGGTTTTGGATTACAAATTCTGAGATAAAATACTGACCAAACACTCAGCGTGTGCACGTGGCCTTAAACTCACCTTTTGGTGCAGACACTGATCTAGTGCAGGTTGCAATAGAGGTCTCTACTGGCTCTGACTGCAATACCTGCTCTTTCAAGAAGTAGCAAAATCACTTCAGTCTGTGATTGTTAGGCTGTGTGCCCACGATGCGTTTTTTAAGAGTTTCCGCAGCGGCAAAAATGCTGCAGAAATGCTTAAAAAACGCATGGTAGAAGGCCTTCCATGTTCCCCAATGATAATCCGCATTATTTTGCGGAAGCGCTGCGTTTTCGCCGCCATTGACTTGCATTGGAACGCATGGAATCCGCATCACTGCATCTGTACATGCAGAATCCATGCGTTCCAATGCGCGGATGGTACCCGGGTGTGGAGGACAGGAGACTCTCCTTCGAACCCGGGTACCATAGAACCTGTGAAAAAAAGAATAAAATAAAAAATAAATGTTATATTTACCTTCTGATGGCCCCCGCTGCGCTCGTCCTCCCATGCCGGCAGATCGCGGTGGACTGAATGACCTGCGCTGACGTCATAGTCATGTGACGGGTCACGCAATGCTGACGTCGGCAGGTCCTTCAGTGTACCATGATCTGCCGGCAGCCAGGACGGAGCGAAGCAAGACTGTGGGGGCCATCGGAAGTTAAGTATTGATTTATTTTTTTATTTTTAACCATTCTCTCGGGTCACACTATATAAATCCATGCCGTTTGCATGGATTTATATAGTGTGACCAAGTTGACAAGCACTTTCCAAGTGATGCTAAAATCGCTTGGAAAGCGCTTGTCAACCCGCATGCGGAAATGCAAGTGAAGAACACTTTACATCCGCATGTCCCTGGCAGGAAAAACGCATGCACAATCTGCATACACAATCCGCATGCACAATCCGCATGCACAATCCGCATGTACAATCCGCATGCGTTTTTTCTGCCAGGGAGATGCAGAAACGCTCAGGAAAAATCCGGAGCATTTCTGCATTGTGGGCACACAGCCTTAGCAGCAGGCAAGTGACTAGCAGAGCCCACCATTAGTGAAACATATGATGACGTGCTCTTCTCATCACCTGACCACTGTGGCCAATCACAGGTTGTAGCAGTCCTTCTACTTACGAATGGCGCAAGCATCGTTTTCAGAGCTGGTGCAGACCTCCATAGTGATCTGCACTGGATCTACAGGAACGCTAGAAGCTGAGTATATCACCATCCAAGCCTTTTTCTATATTGGAGAATCAATGCTGCCCTACTGGCTAATTTATAAAACACCTGCAGGCAGCCTAACAATAAGATGGTCAGCAGCAGGGCCGTATTTGGCATTCATGCTGCCCTAGGCATGTTAAGTGGTCACGCCCCCTACTAATCAGTCAGACTAAGGCCGGTTTCACACGTCCGGATATTTCTGGTACTGGGAAAACCCATACAGGAGATATCCATGTCCATGTGTGGCACACATGTAGCAGCTGTGCGCCGCATCAGGAGCAAACGTACCGGCGCTTGGAAATAAGTGGTACAGTCAGCGCTGTTACCAAGCGCTGGGTGCTAAACGCTGCTCTCATTATGGTTCCCTGCCAGCACTGCGATCAGCACCAGCAGGGACCATGATGAGAGTAGTAGTGTCTGCTCCCGCAGTGTCCGACTGTAAGAATAAGAATAGAATAAAAAATCCTTATTCTCACCTGTCTTAATTGTCCACCGCAGTAATCCATACGGCCGCTCAGGCAGAGGAGCCGGGGAGAATGACTCCTGCAGCAAGCTGGCCCCAGAACTGTGCTCAATAAGCGGTGTCCTGGCACTCACTGAGTGCAGCGCAGCTCCGCAGCCCGCTCACTGCAGCGGCTCATTCTCACCAGCTCCTCTGCTGAGCGGTCACATGGATTACAGCGGTGGACACTTACAGTAGAACAGGTGAGTATAAGGAGTTTTTATTTTATTCTTATTCTGACAGTCGGACACTGGAGGAGCAGACACTACTACTCTCATCATGGTCCCCTGCTGGTGCTGATCGCAGCATTGCCAGGGAATCGTGATGAGGGCAGCATTCAGAACCCGGTGCTTGGGAACAGCGCTAACTGTACTGCTGATTCCCAGGCGCCGGTACGTGTCACACAGATGGCATCTGTGTGCGGTATGTGTTTACATGGACCCATTGACTTGAATGGGTACTTGTGATCCGTGCTGCTGTCATCCAAAAACGGACATGTCAGCATGTTTTGCCCATGGACACACGGTCTGTGGAAGCACATTGACATGTGCGCAGACCCATTAATTTGAATGGGTCTATGTGTGTCAGTGTCTCCGGTACGTGTGAAAGAGACTTAAAGGGGTTTTCTCACTAATGAAAGTTGATTTTAATCAATAGATCTTGGAATAATAATAAGTTCCACAATTGGATGTGTTTAAATATAATGTTCCTGTGCGGAGATAATCTTATAAATGTTCCCCTGTGTAATGGCCGTGTCTGACCGTGTATGGAACATGGTCTGATCATTCCACAGCTCCTGGGCAGGGGAAGAAGGAAAAGAGTATACAGACATTACAGCAGGGAATGCAGCTGATTCATTTTCTGAGGTAAAACATTTCCCTGCCTGTTTTTAAACAATGTTTTACTTCTAAGAAAGAATCAGCTGTGATCCCGTCCTGTAATGTCTGTATACTCTTTTGCTTCCTCCCCTGTCCAGGAGATGTGGTATGATCAGACCATGTTCCTGCACGGTCAGACACAGCCATTACACAATACACAGCAGAGGCACATTTATAAGATTATCTCAGCACAGGAACATTTTATTTAAATACATTCAATTGTGGAAATAATTATTATTCCAAGATTCATTGATTAAAATTAACTTTTGTTTGTGGGAAAATCACTTTAAGACACGTCAAACTCTACTATATTTGGCCCGCGACGCTGGGGACTATGTGGGGCCCATTACACTGTATGGAGGACTATGTCGGGCCATTTTACTATATAGAGGACTAAGTGGGGCCCATTATACTGTACGGAGGACTATGTGGGGCCCATTATACTGTATGGAGGACTATGTGGGGCTCATTATACTGTATGAACGACTATGTGAAGCCCACTATACTGTACGGAAAACTATGAGTTGGCCCCTTATTCTGTATGGAGGACTATGAGTTGGCCCATTAGTCAATATTGAGGACTATGTGAAGCCTATTATTCTGTATGGAGGACTATGTGGGGCCCATTATACTGTATGGAGGACTATGAGGTGGCACATTAAACTGTATGGAGCACTATGTGGGCCCATTATTCAGTATTGAGGACTATGTGGGGCCTATTATTCTGTATGGAGGGCTATGTGAGGCCCATTATTCTGTATGGAGGACTCTATGGGGCCCATTAAACTGTATGGAGGACTGTGGGGCCCATTATACTGTATGGATGAATATGTGAGGCCCAATATTCTGTATGGAGGACTCTATGGGGCCCATTATACTGTATGGAGGACTATGTGGGGCCCATTATACAGTATGGATGACTATGTGAGGCCCATTATTCTGTATGGAGGACTCTATGGGGCCCATTATACTGTATGGAGGACTATGTGGGGCCCATTATACTGTATGGATGACTATGTGAGGCCCATTATACTGTGTGGAGGACTATGTGGGACCCATTATACTGTATGGGTGACTATGTGAGGCCCATTATACTGTATGGAGGATTATGAGGGGCCCATTATACTGTATGGAGGATTATGAGGGGCCCATTATACTGTATGGAGCACTATGTGGGCCCATTATTCAGTATGGAGGACTATGTGGGGACTATTATTCTGTATGGAGGACTATGTGGGGCCCTTTATACTGTATGGAGGACTATGATGTGACACATTAAACTGTATGGAGCACTATGTGGGCCCATTATTCAGTATTGAGGACTATGTGGGGCCTATTATTCTGTATGGAGGGCTATGTGAGGCCCATTATTCTGTATGGAGGACTCAATGGGGCCCATTATACTGTATGGAGGGCTTTGTGGGGATCACAGTTGCGGCATCATATTGTGTTGGGGTCACAGTAGGGTCATCATATCGTGTGTGTGGAGGGTTACCATGGAGGAAATCACTGTGATGGTATCATACTGTGTTTGGGAGGCACTTTTTTTGCATCATACTTTATTATCTGTATTATTTATTAAGTCAAAGTTTTTTATCCTTTGTTATTACATATTTAAATTAGGCCATTGGGCCATTTGCTTTTTACTGCTCTTACATAACATTATATTATTCCAGTATGCCCTTTTTGTGATTGTGTTTTATTCTAAGATCTATTAATTAAATGTACTTTGTTCGTGGCACAACCCCTTTAAGAAAAGTTTCATCATTATATTTGATAAGGAAAAACGTCTGCAATTCTAGACATTTTTTTAAATATGAACATTAGCCTGCGACTTTGTCTAAGTTTTTAATTTTGGCCATCTGTGTATTTGAGTTTGACATCCCTGCCATAAATCATCTGATCGCTGTGTTGTGCGGGTCGTTATAGGTACAGGAACACATATGTCCATGGTATTTGCTGATTTGTGATGTTTATTATCTTAAAAAGCTCAATGAAAATGGCATTATTGTAATTGTTTTTCATTATTTTTTAGTAATGTTATAGGAAAAAAATCTTTTAATTTCCCTCTATAATACAGGGACAAAAAAATACACTGCTATGTATAGATGTATCTCTATGTATCAGTAGCATTTGCCTGTGGGTTCAGATTGTGCAAATATCGAAAATCCTCCGTGATATCAGCAGAGGCTGTTGCTCATAGCTTTAGTTGTTACCGGCAATGATAGCGGTTGTGGGTTTGATTCCCATGGAGACCAGAAAATGGTTTATTTAATTCATGTAAGAACAAAGCAGAGATGCAGACCCCACCCAAAGGAGCATGTGCTGACACCCATTGGACAAAAAGTGTAGTGGGTTTTATTTTAACCCCACCTAGAAGTGAGAATTTCTGATGAGGCAAGAAGAGGCAGGGTTAGGGATGGAACATAAAAGTCCCCATAAGAAAAAGTGATCCCCAATGATAAGAAGACTGAAAAGCCCTGATCTAAGTGATCAGGAGATTGGATCTTCAAATCCCCTATAGATTAGGAAAAAAAAACATTTTTCTTCGGTCTTGGTGTTGGAGCCATAGCTGTTGCTAGAGACTATAAAGATATCTATCCTTCCCACTTAAAAAAATAAAAATACTTAAAAAATGTATCAATCATTTGTATATATTATAGGTGCTGTTTATGCTGCCAATCAATGGGATATAAGGTCCTGATCCCAGCACCTATTGGTCAAAAGACCACTCTGAAGTGCGCAGCGCCTGCATAAGCTGTGTGGGGGCTCAATGGTAAGTCCTTGTGTCCGTACACCGCTCTCAGAAAAAAATCACATCATGCAGAAATCAATGGGGTCGCTCTGCTCCCATCTGCATCAGTTATTAGACAACCCCTTTCTAGTAGGACAGAGCAGATATCCATCACTGCTTACTGTTGGGAAAGAGAGCCTGATGAAGGCATTAACACTGCCCCCTGCTGGATGATGTCTGGGGCGTTTCCTAGAGCAGAGCACATCCATCATGAATAACAAGTTTTACAATAACTGTCGCACTATAAGCCATTTGTCTGCAGCCCGGGCCTATGGCAGCAGGATGAAGACTACAATGAAGCTCTGTGTGGGCAGGGCTGCACTAACTACTGAGCTACTGTGTCAGCCAATCACTGAGCTCCATCAGTGACATATGCAAATGAGCTTCTGGGAAAAGGGACAGAGGCAACGTGTATTCAGGGTAAATCTCCTAAATTTTCGCCGTAGTTGAGCTTTCTATAGCAGGAGGGTGTTCAGCAGGGGCGGCTCATTATATTAGCAGAAAAAAAAGTTTCTCTCCCTAAAGTCAAAGTTTCTCATTTTACGGACTATAAATACAGTATAGGTCGCAGGAGTATATTGGAGGTGAGGGGTAGTCTGCACTAAAGAAAAAAAAAATAAAAAAAAAAATAAAAAAAAAGATATACATATCGTATATAAAAAAGTGATGTGACGCCTCAGTGTCTGCACTAAAGAAAAAAAAAAATAAAGAAAAAAAGAGATATACATATCGTATATAAAAAAGTGATGTGACGCCTCAGTGTCTGCACTAAAGAAAAAAAAAAATAAAGAAAAAAAGAGATATACATATCGTATATAAAAAAGTGATGTGACGCCTCAGTGATCCACCACGTGCATCTGAATGAAGGTTAATGGACTTGTGCCAATTATCCGTCATGAATCAGATATTTTTTTAGAATTTTTAATTTATAGAGATACTACCATTAATACTACACAATATATCAACAGGCCATAGCCGCATATCACCAGCACTACAGTAGTGACTATATACTGATCATTGACAAAACTGCTGTACAAAAACCAATATTCCCACCATACGGTGAGCATAAAGTAGTAGATACCAGTCCTACAGGTGCGCTATGTAGAGCACACGTGTCACATTCTGGCCCACGGGCCAAGTCTGGCTCTCAGGGTGATTGTGTTTGGCCTGCGACGCTGGGGACTATATGGGGCCACTATACTGTCTGGAGGACTATGTGGGGCCATTATACTGTCTGGAGGACTATGTGGGGCCTATTATCCTGTAAGGAGGACTATGTGAGGCCATTATACTGTATGGAGGACTATGTGGGGCCATTATACTGTATGGAGGACTATGTGAGGCCATTATACTATATGAAGGACTATGTGGGGCCAATATTATGTATGGAGGACTATGTGGGGCACATTATTCTGTATGGAGGACTATCTAGGGCCCATTATTCTGTATAGAGGAATATGTGGGGCCCATTATTCTGTATGAAGGACAATAAGATGGCCCATTATTCTGTATGGAGGACTATCTGGGGCACATTATAATGTATGGAGCCTTATGTGGGCCCATTATTCAGAATGGAGGACTATGTGGGGCCTATTATTCTGCATGGAGGAAGATATGAGGCCCAGTATACTGTATGGATGACTATGTGAGGCCCATTATACTGTGTGGAGGACTATGTGGGGCCCATTATACTGTATGGGTGACTATGTGAGGCCCATTATACTGTAAGTAGGATTATGAGGGGCCCATTATACTGTATGGAGTATTATGAGGGGCCCATTATACTGTATTAAGCACTATGTGGGACAATTATTCAGTATGGAGGACTATGTGGGGCCTATTATTCTGTATGGAGGACTATGTGGGGCCCATTATACTGTATGGAGGACTATGAGGTGGCACATTATACTGTATGGAGCACTATGTGGGCCCATTATTCAGTATAGGCGACTATATGGGGCCTATTATTCGGTATGGAGGACTATGTCGGCCCATTATTCTTTATGGAGGACTATGTTGGGCCCATTATTCTTTATGGAGGACTATGTGGGGCCCATTATTCTGTTTGTAGGACTATCTAGGGCCCATTATTCTGTATGGAGGACTATGTGGGGCCCATTATTCTTTATGGATTACAATGAGTTGGCCCATTATTCTGTATGGAGGACTATGTGGGGCACATTTTACTCTATGGTGCACTATGTGGGCCCATTATTCAGTATGGAGGACTATGTGGGGCCTATTATTCTGTATGGAGGAAGATGTGTGGCCCATTATTCTATATGGAGGACTATGTGGGGCCCATTATAATGTATGAAGGACTATGTGGGGCCCATTATTCTGTATGGAGGACTCAATGGGGCCCATTATACTGTATGGAGGGCTTTGTGGGGATCACAGTTGCGGCATCATATTGTGTTGGGGTCACAGTAGGGTCATCATATCGTGTGTGTGGAGGGTTACCATGGAGGAAATCACTGTGATGGTATCATACTGTGTTTGGGAGGCACTTTTTTTGCATCATACTTTATTATCTGTATTATTTATTAAGTCAAAGTTTTTTATCCTTTGTTATTACATATTTAAATTAGGCCATTGGGCCATTTGCTTTTTACTGCTCTTACATAACATTATATTATGGAGGAGTATGTCGGCCCATTATTCTTTATGGAGGACTATGTTGGGCCCATTATTCTTTATGGAGGACTATGTGGGGCCCATTATTCTGTTTGTAGGACTATCTAGGGCCCATTATTCTGTATGGAGGAATATGTGGGGCCCATTATTCTTTATGGATTACAATGAGTTGGCCCATTATTCTGTATGGAGGATTATGTGGGGCACATTTTACTCTATGGTGCACTATGTGGGCCCATTATTCAGTATGGAGGACTATGTGGGGCCTATTATTCTGTATGGAGGAAGATGTGTGGCCCATTATTCTATATGGAGGACTATGTGGGGCCCATTATAATGTATGAAGGACTATGTGGGGCCCATTATTCTGTATGGATGACTATGTGAGGCCCATTATACTGTATGGAGGACTATGAGGTGGCACATTATATTGTATGTAGGATTATGAGGGGCCCATTATACTGTATGGAGCACTATGTGGGGCCATTATTCAGTATGGAGGACTATGTGGGGCCTATTATTCTGTATCTAAGACTATGCTGGGCCCATTATACTGTATGGAGGACTATGTGGTGGCACATTATATTGTATGGATAACTATGTGCGGCCATTTTTCTGTATGGAGGACGATGTGGGGCCATTATTCTGTATGGAGGAATATGTGGGGCCCATTATTCTGTATGGAGGACTATCTAGGGCCCATTATTCTGTATGGAGGAATATGTGAGGGCCATTATTCTGTATGGAGGACAATGAGTTGGCCCATTATTCTGTATGGAGGACTATGTGGGGCACATTATACTGTATGGAGCAGTATGTGGGGCCCATTATTCAGTATAGAGTACTATGTGGGGCCTATTATTCTGTATGGAGGAAGATGTGGGGCCCATTATTCTGTATGGAGGACTATGTGGGGCCCATTATACTGAATGGATGATTATGTGAGGCCCATTATACTGTGTGGAGGACCATGTGGCGCCCATTATACTGTATGGGTGACTATATGAGGCCCATTATACTGTATGGAGGATTATGAGAGGCCCATTATACTGTATGGAGGATTATGAGGGGCTCATTATACTGTATGGAGCACTATGTGGGCCCACTATTCAGTATGGAGGACTATGTGGGGCCTATTATTCTGTATGGAGGAAGATGTGGGGCCTATTATTCTGTATGGACTACTATGTGGGGCCCATTATACTGTATGGATGACTATGTGAGGCCCATTATACTCTATGGAGGACTATGAGGTGGCACATTATATTGTATGGAGGACTATGTGGGGCCAATATTCTGTATGGAGGACTATGTGGGGCCCATTATATTGTATTGAGGACTATTTGGGGCCATTATTCTGTATGGAGGACTATGAGGGGCCCATTATTCTGGGTGGATGACTATGTGGGGCCCATTATAATGTATGAAGGACAAGAAGTTGGCCCATTATTCTGTATGGAGGACTATGTGGTGCCGATTAATCTGTATGGAGGACTATGTGAAGCCCATTATACTGTATGGAGGACTATGTGGGGCCCATTATTCTGTATGGATGACTATCTGAGGGCCGTTATACTGTATGGAGGACTATGAGGTGGCACATTATATTGTATGGAGGATTATGAGGGGCCCATTATACTGTATGGAGCACTATTTGGGCCCATTATTCAGTATGGAGGACTATGTGGGGCCCATTATATATTATCGAGGACTATTTGGGGCCATTATTCTGTATGGAGGACTATGAGGGGCCCATTATTCTGGGTGGATGACTATGTGGGGCCCATTATACTGTGTGAAGGACAATAAGTTGGCCCATTATTCTGTATGGTGGACTATGTGGGGCCCATTATTCTGTATGGAGGAGTATGTGGGGCCATTATTCTGTATGGAGGACTATGTGGGGCCCATTATTCTGTATGGAGGAGTATGTGGGGCCATTATTCTGTATGGAGGACTATCTAGGGCCCATTATTCTATATGGAGGAATATGTGGGGCCCATTATTCTGTATGGAGGACTATCTAGGGCCCATTATTCTGTATGGACTAGTATGTGGGGCCCATTATACTGTATGGATGACTATGTGAGGCGCATTATACTGTATGGAGGACTATGAGGTGGCTTATTATATTGTATGGAGGACTATGTGGGGCCATTATTCTGTATGGAGGACTATGTGGGGCCCATTATATTGTATCGAGGACTATTTGGGGCCATTATTCTGTATGGAGGACTATGAGGGGCCCATTATTCTGGGTGGATGACTATGTGGGGCCCATTATAATGTATGAAGGACAATAAGTTGGCCCATTATTCTGTATGGAGGACTATGTGGTGCCGATTAATCTGTATGGAGGACTATGTGAGGCCCGTTATACTGTATGGAGGACTATGAGGTGGCACATTATATTGTATGGAGGATTATGAGGGGCCCATTATACTGTATGGAGCACTATTTGGGCCCATTATTCAGTATGGAGGACTATGTGGGGCCCATTATACTGTATGGAGGACTATGAGGTGGCACGTTATTCTGTATGGAGCACTATGTGGGCCTATTATTCTGTATGCAGGAATATGTGGTGCCCATTATTCTGTATGGAGGACTATGTGGGGCCCATTATACTGTATGGATGACTGTGAGGCCAATTATACTGTATGGAGGACTATGAGGTGTCACATTATATTGTATGGAAAACTATGTGGGGCCATTATTGTGTATGGAGGACGGTGTGGGGCCATTATTCTGTATGGAGGACTATGTGGCACCCAATATTCTGCATGGAGGACTATGTGGGGCCATTATTCTGTATGGGGGACTATGTGGGGCCATTATTCTGTATGGAGGACTATGTGAGTCCCATTATACTATGTGGAGGACTATGTGGGGCTCATTATACTGTATGGATGACTATGTGAGGCCCGTTATACTGTATGGAGGACTATGAGGTGACACATTATTTCATATTGAGGACTATGTGGGGCCTATTTTTTGTAAGAAGGACAATGAGTTGGTCCATTATTCTGTATGGATAACAATGTGATGCCCATTATTCTGTATGGAGGACTATGTGGGGCCCATTATACTGTATGGAGGACTATGTGGGGCCCATGATTCTGTATGAATGACTGTGTGAGGCCCATTATACTGTATGGAGGACTATGTAGGGCCTATTATCCTGTACGGAGGATTATGTAGGGCCATTATACTGTATGGAGGACTATGTGGGGCCAATATTCTGTATGGAGGACTATGCGGGGCCCATTATTCTGTATGGAGGACTATCTAGGGACTATTATTCTTTATGGAGGAATATGTTTGGCCCATTATTCTGTATGGAGGACAATGAGTTGGCTCATTATTCTGTATGGAGGACTATGTGGGGCCTATTATTCTGTATGGAGGACTATGTGGGGCCCATTATTCTGTATGGAGGACTATGTGGGGCCCATTATATTGTATGGAGCACTATGTTGGCCCATTATTCAGTATGGAGGACTATGTGGGGCCTATTATTCTGTATGGAGGAAGATGTGGGGCCCATTATTCTGTATGGAGGACTATGTGGGGCCCATTATTCTGTATGGAAAAATATGTGGGGCCAATTATTCTGTATGGAGGACTATGAGGTGGCACATTATTCAATATTGAGGACTATGTGGGGCCTATTTTACTGTAAGAAGGACAATGAGTTGGCCCATTATTCTGTATGGAGGACTATGTGATGCCCATTATTCTGTATGGAGGACTATGTGGGGACAATTATACTGTATGGAGGACTATGTGGGGCCCGTGATTCTGTATGAATGACTGTGTGAGGCCCATTATACTGTATGGAGGACTATGAGGTGTCACATTATATTGTTTGGAGGACTATGTGGGGCCATTATTCTGAATGGAGGACTATGTGGGGCCCATTATATTGTATAGAGGATTATTTGGGGCCATTATTCTGTATGGAGGACTATGAGGGGCCCATTATTCTGGGTGGATGACTATGTGGGGCCCATTATTCTGTACGGAGGACTATGTGGGGCCCATTATTCTGTATGGAGGACTATGTGGGGCCTATTATTCTGTATGGAGGAAGATGTGGGGCCCATTATTCTGTATGGATGACTATGTGAGGCCCATTATACTGTGTAGAGGACTATGTGGGGCCCATTATACTGTATGGGTGACTATGTGAGGCCCATTATACTGTATGGAGAATTATGAGGGGCCCATTATACTATATGGAGGATTATGAGGGGCTCATTATACTGTATGGAGCACTATGTGGGCCCATTATTCAGTATGGAGGACTATGTGGGGCCTATTATTCTGTATGGAGGGCTATGTGGGGCCAATTATACTGCATGGAGGAAGATGTGGGACCCATTATTCTGTATGGAGGACTATGTGAGGCCCATTATACTGTATGGAGGGCTATGAGGTGGCACATTATATTGTATGGAGGACTATGTGGGGCCATTATTCTGTATGGAGGACTATGTGGTGCCCATTTCATATTATCGAGGACTATTTGGGGCCCATTATTCTGGGTGGATGACTATGTGGGGCCCATTATACTGTATGAAGGACAATAAGTTGGCCCATTATTCTGTATGGTGGACTATGTGGGGCCCATTATTCTGTATGGAGGAGTATGTGGGCCCATTATTCTGTATGGAGGACTATGTGGGGCCCATTATTCTGTATGGAGGAGTATGTGGGGCCATTATTCTGTATGGAGGAGTATGTGGGGCCTATTATTCTGTATGGAGGAATATGTGGGGCCCATTATTCTGTATGGAGGACTATCTAGGGCCCATTATTCTGTATGGAGGAAGATGTGGGGGCCATTATTCTATATGGAGGACAATGAGTTGGCCCATTATTCTGTATGGAGGACTATGTGGGGCACATTATACTGTATGGAGGACTATGTGGGCCCATTATTCAGTAGGGAGGACTATGTGGGGCCTATTATTCTGTATGGAGGAAGATGTGGGGCCCATTATTCTATATGGAGGACTATGTGGGGCCCATTATACTGTATGGATGTCTATGTGAGACCCATTATACTGTGTGTTGGACTATGTGGGGCCCATTATACTGTATGGGTGACTATGTGAGGCCCATTATACTTTATGGAGGATTATGAGGGGCCCATTATACTGTATGAAGGATTATGAGGGGCTCATTATACTGTAGGGAGCACTATGTGGGCCCATTATTCAGTATGGGGGACTATGTGGGGCCTATTATACTGTATGGAGGACTATGTGGGGCCCATTATACTGTATGGAGGACTATAAGGTGGCCCATTAAACTGTATGGAGCACTATGTGGGCCCATTATTCAGTATTGAGGACTATGTGGGGCCTATTATTCTGTATGGAGGGCTATGTGAGGCCCATTATTCTGTATGGAGGACTATGTGGGGCCCATTATACTGAATGGGTGACTATGTGAGGCCCATTATACTGTAGGGAGGATTATGAGGGGCCCATTATACTGTATGGAGGATTATGAGGGGCCTATTATACTGTATGGAGCACTATGTGGGCCTATTATTCAGTATGGAGGAGTATGTGTGGCCTATTATTCTGTATGGAGGACTATGTGGGGCCCATAATACTGTATGGAGCACTATGACATGGCACATTATATTGTATGGAGGACTATGTTGGGCCACTATTCTGTATGGAGGACTATGTGGGGCCATTTTTCTGTATGGAGGACTATGTGGGTCCCATTATTCTGTATGGAGGACTATGTGGGGACCATTATTCGGGATGGAAAAATATGTGGGGCCAATTATTCTGTATGGAGGGCTATGAGGTGGCACATTATTCAATATTGAGGACTATGTGGGGCCTATTTTACTGTAAGAAGGACAATGAGTTGGCCCATTATTCTGTATGGAGGACTATGTGATGCCCATTATTCTGTATGGAGGACTATGTGGGGACAATTATACTGTATGGAGGACTATGTGGGGCCCATGATTCTGTATGAATGACTGTGTGAGGCCCATTATACTGTATGGAGGACTATAAGGTGGCACATTATATTGTATGGAGGACTATGTGGGGCCATTATTCTGTATGGAGGACTATGTGGGGCCCATTATATTGTATAGAGGACTATTTGGGGCCATTATTTTGTATGGAGGACTATGAGGGGCCCATTATTCTGTGTGGATGACTATCTGGGGCCCATTATTCTGTACAGAGGACTATGTGGGGCCCATTATTCTGTATGGAGGACTATGTGGGGCATATTATTATGTATGGAGGAAGATGCGGGGCCAATTATTCTGTATGGAGGACTATGTGGGGCCCATTATACTGTATGGATGACTATGTGAGGCCCATTATACTGTGTAGAGGACTATGTGGGGCCCATTATACTGTATGGGTGACTATGTGAGGACCATTATACTGTATGGCAGATTATGAGGGGCCCATTATACTGTATGGAGGATTATGAGGGGCTCATTGTACTGTATGGAGCACTATGTGGGCCCATTTTTCAGTATGGAGGACTATGTGGGGCCTATTATACTGTATGGAGGAAGTTGTGGGGCCCATTATACTGTATGGAGGAAGTTGTGGGACCCATTATTCTGTATGGAGGACTATGTGAGGCCCATTATACTGTATGGAGGACTATGAGGTGGCACATTATATTGAATGGAGTACTATGTGGGGCCATTATTCTCTATGGAGGACTATGTGGAGCCCATTATATTTTATCGAGGACTATTTGGGGCCATTATTCTGTATGGAGGACTATGAGGGGCTCATTATTCTGGGTGGATGACTATGTGGGGCCCATTATACTGTATGAAGGACAATAAGTTGGCTTGTTATTCTGTATGGTGGACTATGTGGTGCCCATTATTCTGTACGGAGGACCATGTGGTGCCCATTATTCTGTACGGAGGACTATGTGAGGCCCATTATACTGTATGGAGGACTATATGGGGCCCATTATTCTGTATGGATGACTGTGTGAGGCCCATTATACTGCATGGAGGACTATGAGGTGGCACATTATATTGTATGGAGGATTATGAGGGGCCCATTATACTGTATGGAGCACTATGTGGGCCCATTATTCAGTATGAAGGACTATGTGGAGACTATTATTCTGTATCTAGGACTATGTGGGGCCCATTATACTGTATGGAGGACTATGAGGTGGCATATTATACTGTATGGAACACTATGTGGGCCCATTATTCTGTATGGAGGACCATGTGGGGCCCATTATTCTGTATGGATGACTGTGAGGCCCATTATACTGTATGGAGGACTATGAGGTGGCACATTACTTTGTATGGATAACTATGTGGGGCCATTATTCTGTATGGAGGACGATGTGGGGCCATTATTCTGTATGGAGGACAATGAGTTGGCTCATTATTCTGTATGGAGGGCTATGTGGGGCACATTATACTGTATGTAGCACTATGTGGGCCCATTATTCAGTATGGAGGACTATGTGGGGCCTATTATTCTGTATGGAGGAAAATGTGGGGCCCATTATTTTGTATGGAGGACTATGTGGGGCCCATTATACTGTGTGGATGACTATGTGAGGCCCATTATACTGTGTGGAGGACTATGTGGGGCCCATTATACTGTATGGGTGACTATATGAGGCCCATTATACTGTATGGAGGATTATGAGGGTCCCATTATACTGTATGGAGGATTATGAGGGGCTCATTATACTGTATGGAGCACTATGTGGGCCCATTATTCAGTATTGAGGACTATTTGGGGCCCATTATTCTGTATGGAGGACTATGAGGTGGCACATTATTCTGTTTGGAGGACTCTATGGGGCCCATTATACTGTATGGAGAACTTTGTGCAAATCACAGTTGCGGCATCATATTGTGTTCGCGTCACAGTAGGGTCATCATACCGTGTGTATGGATGATACAGTGGAGGAATTCACTGTGAGGGTATCATACTGTGTTTGGGAGGCACTTTTGTTTGCATCATACTTTATTATCTGTATTATTTATTAAGTCAAAGTTTTTTATCCTTTGTTATTACATATTTAAATTAGGCCATTGGGCCATTTGCTTTTTACTGCTCTTACATAACATTATATTATTCCAGTATGCCCTATTTGTGATTGTGTTTTATTTTATTCTAAGATCTATTAATTAAAATGTACTTTGTTCGTGGCACAACCCCTTTAAGAAAAGTATCATCATTATATTTGATAAGGAAAAACGTCTGCAATTCTAGACATTTTTTTAAATATGAACATTAGCCTGCGACTTTGTCTAAGTTTTTAATTTTGGCCATCTGTGTATTTGAGTTTGACATCCCTGCCATAAATCGTCTGATCGCTGTGTTGTGCGGGTCGTTATAGGTACAGGAACACATATGTCCATGGTATTTGCTGATTTGTGATGTTTATTATCTAAAAAAGCTCAATGAAAATGCCATTATTGTAATTGTTTTTCATTATTTTTTAGTAATGTTATAGGAAAAAAATCTTTTAATTTCCCTCTATAATACAGGGACAAAAAATACACTGCTATGTATAGATGTATCTCTATGTATCAGTAGCATTTGCCTGTGGGTTCAGAGTGTGCAAATATCGAAAATCCTCCCAGTGATATCAGCAGAGGCTGTTGCTCATAGCTTTAGTTGTTACCGGCAATGATAGCGGTTGTGGGTTTGATTCCCATGGAGACCAGAAAATGGTTTATTTAATTCATTATAGGCATGTGGAATTATACTCTATGGTTGGGGCCCAATTATACTTTATCGAGATCTATGGGTTGCATTATATTATATGTACTGTATGTTTGGCTGCATTATACTATAGGGAGGCTGCATTATACTCTATTAAGGACTGAGGAGAAAGCATTATACTATATGAAGGACTATGGGGAGTGCATTATACACTATGAAGGACTATGGAGAGTGCATTATACTATAGGGAGGGCTATGGGGAGTGCATTATACTATAGGGAGGATTATAGGGAGTACATTATACTATATGGAGGACTATGAGGTGCATTCCATTATATGGAGGACTATGGGAAGTATATTATACTATATGGAGGGCTATGGTGAGTGCATTATACTATATGGAGGACAATGAGGTGCATTATACTATATGGAGGACAATGAGGTGCATTATACTATATGGAGGGCTATGGGGAGTGTATTATACTATATGGAGGGCTATGGGGAGTATATTATACTATATGGTGGGCTATGGGGAGTGTATTATACTATATGGAGGACTATGAGGTGCATTATACTATATGGAGGGCTATGGGGAGTGTTTTATACTATATGGAGGACTATGAGGTGCATTATACCATATGGAGGGCTATGGGGAGTGTATTATACTATATGGAGGAATATGCGGTGCATTATACTATATGGAGGACTCTGGGTAGTATATTATACTATGTGGAGGGCTATGGGGAGTGTGTTATACTATTTGGAGGAATATGGGCCACATTATACAATATTGAGCGCAGTGGGGCACATTATACAGTATGGAGGACTATGGGGAGTACATTATATTATAGGGAGGGCTATAGGGAGTGCATTATACTATATGGAGGGCTATGGGAAGTGTATTATACTATATGGAGGACTATGGGGAATGTATTATTCTATATTGAGGAATATGGGTCACATTATACCATTTGGAGGGTTGTGGGGCACATTATACTATATGGAGGACTATTGGGAGTGCATTATACTATATGGAGGACTATGGGGAGTATATTATACTATATGGAGGACTTTGGGGAGTGCATTATACTATTTAGAGGGCTATGGGGAGTGTATTATACTATATGGAGGACTATGAAGTGCATTATACTATATGGAGGGCTATGGAGAGTGTATTATACTATATGGAGGGCTATGGGGAGTGTATTATACTATATGGAGGGCTATGGGTAGTGTACTATACTATATGGAGGACTATGAGGTGCATTATACTATATGGAGGGCTATGGGGAGTGTATTATAGTATATGGAGGACTATGAGGTGCATTATACTAATATGGAGTGCTATGGGGAGTGCATTACACTATATGGAGGGCTATGAGGTGCATTATACTATATGGAGGACTATGGGGAGTGTATTATACTATATGGAGGACTTTGGGGAGTGCATTATACTATTTAGAGGGCTATGGGGAGTGTATTATACTATATGGAGGACTATGAAGTGCATTATACTATATGGAGGGCTATGGAGAGTGTATTATACTATATGGAGGGCTATGGGGAGTGTATTATACTATATGGAGGGCTATGGGTAGTGTACTATACTATATGGAGGACTATGAGGTGCATTATACTATATGGAGGGCTATGGGGAGTGTATTATAGTATATGGAGGACTATGAGGTGCATTATACTAATATGGAGTGCTATGGGGAGTGCATTACACTATATGGAGGGCTATGAGGTGCATTATACTATATGGAGGACTATGGGGAGTGTATTATACTATATGGAGTAATATGAGGTGCATTATACTATATGGAGGACTATGGGTAGTATATTATACTATGTGGAGGGCTATGGGGAGTGTATTATACTATTTGGAGGAATATGGGCCACATTATACAATATTGAGCGTTGTGGGGCACATTATACAATATGGAGGACTATGGGGAGTACATTATATTATAGGGAGGGCTATAGGGAGTGCATTATACTATATGGAGGGCTATGGGAAGTGTATTATACTATATGGAGGACTATGGGGAATGTATTATACTATATTGAGGAATATGGGTCACATTATACAATATGGAGGGCTGTGGGGCACATTATACTATATGGAGGACTATTGGGAGTGCATTATACTATTTAGAAGGCTATGGGGAGAGTATTATACTATATGGAGGACTATGAAGTGCATTATACTATATGGAGGGCTATGGGGAGTGCATTATACTATATGGAGGGCTATGGGGAGTGTATTTTACTATGTGGAGGGCTACGGGGAGTGTATTATACTATTTGGGGGAATATGGGTCACATTATACAATATGGAGCTCTGTGGGGCACATTATACAATATTGAAGATTTTGGGGAGTGCATTATACTATAGGGAGTGTATTATACTATATGGAGGGCTATGGGGAGTGCATTATACTATATGGAGGGCTATTGGGAGTGTATTATACTATATGGAGGACTATGGGGTGCATTATACTATATGGAGGACTATGAGGAGCTTTATACTATATGGAGAACTATGAGATGCATTATACTATATAGAGAGCTATGGGGAGTGTATTATACTATTTGGAGGAATATGGGCCACATTATACAATATGGAGGGCTGTGGGGCACATTATACAATATGAAAGCCTATGGGGAGTGCATTATACTATATGAAGGACTATGGGGAGTATATTATACTATATGGAGGGCTATGAGGTGACTTATACTATATAGAGGTCTTTGAGGTGCATTATACTATATGGAGAACTATGAGGTGCATTATACTATATAGAGAGCTATGGGGAGTATATTATACTATTTGGAGGAATATGGGCCACATTATACAATATGGAGGGCTGTGGGGCACATTATACAGTATGGAGGACTATGGGGAGTACATTATATTATAGGGAGGGCTATAGGGAGTGCATTATACTATATGGAGGGCTATGGGAAGTGTATTATACTATATGGAGGACTATGGGGAATGTATTATTCTATATTGAGGAATATGGGTCACATTATACCATTTGGAGGGTTGTGGGGCACATTATACTATATGGAGGACTATTGGGAGTGCATTATACTATATGGAGGACTATGGGGAGTATATTATACTATATAGAGGGTTATGGGGAATGCATTATACTATATGGAGGGCTATGAGGTGCGTTATACTATATGGAGGACTATGAGGTGCATTATACTATATGGAGAACTATGAGGTGCATTATACTATATGGAGAACTATGAGGTGCATTATACTATATGGAGAACTATGAGGTGCATTATACTATATAGAGAGCTATGGGGAGTGTATTATACTATTTGGAGGAATATGGGCCACATTATACAATATGGAGGGCTGTGGGGCACATTATACAATATGGAGGACTATGGGGAGTATATTATACTATATAGAGGGTTATGGGGAATGCATTATACTATATGGAGGGCTATGAGGTGCGTTATACTATATGGAGGACTATGAGCTGCATTATACTATATGGAGAACTATGAGGTGCATTATACTATATAGAGAGCTATGGGGAGTGCATTATACTATTTGGAGGAATATGGGCCACATTATACAATATGGAGGGCTGTATGGAGGACTATGGGGAGTATATTATACTATATAGAGGGTTATGGGGAGTGCATTATACTATATGGAGGGCTATCGGGAGTGTATTATACTATATGGAGGACTATGGGCCTCATTATACAATATGGGGGGCTGTGGGGCACATTATAAAATATGGAGGACTATGGCATGTATTATACTAAACAAGCAAAATGCTGCCTATTCATCGAGTAATTGGATTGTTTATGCCAGAACAAAAATCCTTGTTCTCAGCAGCACATCGGCCGGTGTAACCTGCAGATGTGCTGCTGATAACATGATGCTGTATGGGGACAGATTGATCTATTAGTGATTGTTCTGTATCCATCATTCTTCCTCAGCTGGTGTAAAGAGGTCGGGAAACAAGCGTTGAACGGCTTCAGTATTGTGGATTGCGCTCGTTTAGCGGCCTGATCTCAGCGCATGTACATACAAGCTAAATGTTTGTGTGGTGCTGTATGTCAGCATTTGGGACCCCACTTTAAACTTTTCCCCAGGGCCCCACTTTATCTAAAATCGGCCCTGCACCCATTTAAATGGTTCCCGTCCGCTGCACAGACTGGGAGAGAGAGGGGAGACTATTTGTGGCTTATGTAGTGGCGCTCAGTTTTGTGGACATCGGAGGGAAAGTTTTCTTTTAATTTATGAAATTCAATTCATGTGATAAATTTACAAAAATAATATTAGTAACAATTCAACTTTATTTTAATGCTTAGGTTATGGGTGAGGATCTTTTGGCAGAAAGAACAGAGGAAGGACAAATGGACACAAAAACCGCTCAGACATTGGCCTCTTACATAATGCCGTCTGACGCCGAGTTCAGAGTCAAATGGTTTCAGAAAGCGACCACTTTCCTAATGAGCAGCGAGTAAAGATGGTCAGCTCTCCGCCATCACTGACTGTCTGCCAACTGGAGCTTGTCCATCTCTAATCATTCCTGCTCAATGGGGGCCACAATATTTTGACTTCACAGTAATCACTGACATCTTTTTGGAGTATATTGTATACATAGTGATCTTTATACGGCTGGAGCACTTACAGTAGCCAATCAGATGGCATGCAGGTAGCGTTGTGCGAGATCCAGTATGCCGTCCTGCTTCTATCATTAGAGGGTCCTGCTAGAGAACAGCGGCCACACTATTATACTGTGTCCAGAGTTACAGGAGTCGGTCAGATGTGGACTGCTACGTTGCAAAAAATGCTTAATAAGTTATTTTTTTTCAAACTGGATTGATATGCAAAATATTTTTAATAAAATCATTTTCTTATACTTGCAGGGTTTCTGTTTATTCAGTAATGTTGTAGCTGTTTTCTCTCACGCTGTGGATGATTGTAAATGAATACAGTTTCCTACATAATCATTGCAGCGGATCAGTTAAAAACGGGTGCCGTGTGTGTTGTACCCAGGGCCGGCATCACCACCCGGGCAAGTGCCTGGGCCCTGAGCGAGCAGGGGGCCCACTCACCCTCTGGGACACCAGCGCGCTATGGGGCCCATGAGTCAGCGGGGCCTGATGCCAGCGAATGGGCACGTGCACTGGGCCTTCCCCAGTGCTTTAAACTGTTTGCAATACTTACCTCTCCCTGTTCCTCTTCTGCTCCTCTGTCTTCTGCGTCTTCTTACTCTGTGACATCTCAGGGCAGAGGGCGCGATGACGTCACTACAGAGCGCCCTCTGCTAAGCAGTCCCAGTGCAGAGAGTCGGAAGACCCTGATGAGACAGGCCTGCTTCCAGCAAGGAGCGGTGAGTATTTGATTTTTTTTTTTATGTAATGAGTATTATATGGGGCTCATTATCTATTGAACAATATATGGGGCCCATTATGTATGGAGTATTATATAGGGCTCATTATCTATTGAACAATATATGGGGCTCATTATGTATGGAGTAATATATGGGGATCATTATCTATTGGACAATATATGGGGCTCATGTATGGAGTATTATATGGGGCTCATTATCTATTGAACAATATATGGGGCTCATTATGTATGGAGTAATATATGGGGCTTATTATCTATTGAACAATATATGGGGCTCATTATGTATGGAGTATTATATGGGGCTTGTTATCTATTGAACAATATATGGGGCTCATTATGTATGGAGTATTATATGGGGCTCATTATCTATTGAACAATATATGGGGCCCATTATGTATGGAGTAATATATGGGGATCATTATGTATGGAGTAATATATGGGGATCATTATCTATTGGACAATATATGGGGCTCATGTATGGAGTATTATATGGGGCTCATTATCTATTGAACAATATATGGGGCCCATTATGCATGGAGTATTATATGGGGCTTATTATCTATTGAACAATATATGGGGCTCATTATGTATGGAGTATTATATGGGGCTTGTTATCTATTGAACAATATATGGGGCTCATTATGTATGGAGTATTATATGGGGCTCATTATCTATTGAACAATATATGGGGCCCATTATGTATGGAGTAATATATGGGGATCATTATGTATGGAGTAATATATGGGGATCATTATCTATTGAACAATATATGGGGCTCATTATGTATGGAGTATTATATGGGGCTTATTATCTACTGAACAATATATGGGGCTCATTATGTATGGAGTATTATATGGGGCTCATTATCTATTGAACAATATATGGGACTCATTATGTATGGAGTATTATATGGGGCTCATTATCTATTGAACAATATATGGGGCCCATTATGTATGGAGTATTATATAGGGCCCATTATCTATGGAGCATTATATAGGGCCTATTCTTTATGGAGCAATATATTGGGCCCACTATTTATGGAGCAATATATAGGGCCCATACTGTATGGAGCAATATATGGGGCCCATACTGTATGGAGCAATATTTGGGCTCCATTATTCTGTATGGAGCATTATATGGTACCCATTATGTATGGAGCAATATATAGGGCTCATTTTACTTTATGGAGTAATATATGGGGTCCATTATACTGAATGGAGCAATATATGGGGATCATACTGTATGGAGCATTATATGCGGTCCATTATTCTGTATGGAGCAATATATGGTGCCCATAGTACTGGATGCAGGACCATGTGCTGCCCATAATACTGTATGGAGGACCATGTGGTGTCCATAATACTGTATGGAGGACAATGTGGTGTCCATAATACTGTATGGAGGACCATGTGGTGTCCATAATACTGTATGGAGGACCATGTGGTGCCCATAATACTGTATGGAGGACCATGTGGTGTCCATAATACTGTATGGAGGACCATGTGGTGCCCATAATACTGTATAGAGGACCATGTGGTGCCCATAATACTGTATGGAGGACCATGTGGTGCCCATAATACTGTGTGGAGGACCATGTGGTGCCCATAATACTGTATATGGAGGACCATGTGGTGCCCATAATACTGTATATGGAGGACCACGTGGTGCCCATAATACTGTATATGGAGGACCACGTGGTGCCCATAATACTGTATATGGAGGACCACGTGGTGCCCATAATACTGTATATGGAGGACCACGTGGTGCCCATAATACTGTATGGAGGACCACGTGGTGCCCATAATACTGTATAGAGGACCATGTGGTGCCCATAATACTGTATGGAGGACCATGTGGTGCCCATAATACTGTATGGAGGACCATGTGGTGCCCATAATACTGTATATGGAGGACCATGTGGTGCCCATAATACTGTATATGGAGGACCATGTGGTGCCCATAATACTGTATATGGAGGACCACGTGGTGCCCATAATACTGTATATGGAGGACTATGTGGGGCCCATAATACTGTATATGGAGGACCACATGGGGCCCATAATACTGTATATGGAGGACCACGTGGTGCCCATAATACTGTATATGGAGGACCACGTGGGGCCCATAATACTGTATATGGAGGACCACGTGGTGCCCATAATACTGTATATGGAGGACCACGTGGTGCCCATAATACTGTATATGGAGGGCTACGTGGGGCCCATAATACTGTATAGAGGACTATATTGTCTGGTCTGAACTGTGCGCTGGAAGGATTCACCGGTTTCTGAGCTGTTGTAGACTTTACAATAGATATCACTCATGTAATGTGAGAAGTAAGTGAAATCTTTAGCATTGTACTATACCTATATTTCTGTGCATCATGAATCGTGGTAGGTGTGAATGGGGCCCACTGAGACTTTTGCCCGGGGCCCATGAAATCCTGGAGCCGGCCCTGGTTGTGGCATCTATTTCTTTTTGTACTGTATGCATGAGTTTTAATGGCGAATTTCTTTCAAAAAACAGTGGGATAAACCGTCATCTGAACTTGTCCCTTAACTTACATTGGTCTGTGAGGTGATCTGAAAGCAGAAAATCCAGTGCTGACTTCTAGAACATTTGGGGTAACTTTCCCGCATTGGTCTCTACATGATCTGTGAATTCAGGGAACTGCTAGATCTGCAGCAGATAAAAGAGGGATTATATCAAAATGACATCATGCAGACCAGCAAGTGACACATCGCTGGGATTAGGTCCTCTGCCCCGACTTGTTGCTTTTAGATTACATAGCAAAAAGCTGATGACAGTTTCCCTGTAATAAAATCCCAGAGCTTCTCCCATGGGAAATCCAGCGGGTGGCAGATACTGGCCTGGAATCCTGCAGATACACAGCACTGCCGTCGCCTATACACTGCATTGTGAAAGGATTTGGCCCCCTTGAACTTTTCTACCTTTCGCCACATTTCTGGCTTCAAACATAAAGATATAAAATTCTATTTTTTGGGGGAAGAATCAACAACAAGTGGGACACAATCGTGAAGTGGAATGAAATTTATTTGCTATTTTAAACTTTTTTAACAAATTAAAAACTGAAAAGTGGGGCGTGCAATATTATTCGGCCCCCTTGAGTTAATACTTTGTAGAGCCACCTTTTGCTGCGATTATAGCTGCAATCGCTTGGGGAATGTCTCTATCAGTTTTGCACATCGAGTGGCTGAAATTCTTGCCCATACTTCCTTGCAAAACAGCTCGAGCTCATTGAGGTTGGATGGAGGGCGTTTGTGAACAGCAGTTTTCAGCTCTTTCCACAGATTCTCGATTGGGTTCAGGTCTGGACTTTGACTTGGCCATTCTAACACCTGCATATGTTTATTTTTGAACCACTCCATTGTAGATTTTGCTTTATGTTTGGGATCATTGTCTTGTTGGAAGATAAATCTCCGTCCCAGTCTCAGGTCTTTTGCAGACTCCAACAGGTTTTCTTCCAGAATGGTCCTGTATTTGGCTCCATCCATCTTCCCATCAATTTTAACCATCTTCTCTGTCCCTGCTGAAGAAAAGCAGGCCCAAACCATGATGCTGCCACCACCATGTTCGACAGTGGGGATGGTGTTTTGAGGGTGATGAGCTGTGTTGCTTTTACGCCAAACATATCGTTTTGCATTGTGGCCAAAAAGTTCGATTTTGGTTTCATCTGACCAGAGCACCTTATTCCACATGTTTGGTCTGTCTCCCAGATGGCTTGTGGCAAACTTCAAACGAGACTTTTTATGGATATCTTTGAGAAATGGCTTTCTTCTTGCCATTCTTCCGTAAAACCCAGATTTGTGCAGTGTACAACTGATTGTTGTCCTATGGACAAACTAACCCACATCAGCTCTAGATCTCGGCAGTTCATCCAGAGTGATCATGGGCCTTTTAGCTGCATCTCTGATCAGTCTTCTCCTTGTTCGAGATGAAAGTTTAGAGCAGTGTTTCCCATACTCCAGTCCTCACAGACCCTACAGGTCATGTTTTAAGGATTTACATAGTATTGCACAGGTGAGAGAATTCCTGATGCCTTGATGATACTTCCATCACCTATGCAACACTAAGGAAATCCTGAAAACACGACCTGTGGGGGTCCGTGAGGACTGGAGTTTGGGAAACACTGGTTTAGAGGGACGGCCGGGTCTTGGTAGATTTGCATTGGTCTGATACTCCTTCCATTTCAATATGATCGCTTGCACAGTGCTCCTTGAGATGTTTAAAACTTGGGAAATCTTTTTGTATCCAAATTCGGCTTTGAATTTCGCCACAACAGTATCTCGGACCTGCCTGGTGTGTTCCTTGGTCTTCATGGTGCTCTCTGCACTTGAAACAGAACCCTGAGACTATCACACAGCAGGTGCATTTATACGGAGACTTGATTACACACAGGTGGATTCTAGTTATCGTTACCAGTCATTTAGCACAACATTGGATCATTCAGAGATCCTCACTGAACTTCTGGAGTTTGCTGCACTGAAAGTAAAGGGGCCGAATAATATTGCACTTTTCATTTTTTATTTTTTTTTAACAAGTTTAAAATATCCAATAAATTTCATTCCCACTTGTTGATTCTTCCCAAAAATGTGAATTTAATATCTTTATGTTTGAAGCCAGAAATGTGGCAAAAGGTAGAAAAGTTCAAGGGGGCCAAATCCTTTCACAATGCAGTGTATCTACCACTCGCTGACCTCCCTCTGTGAGAAGCTGATGGTTATTAATGATGGAATACAATGTTTTATTATAGCGGTGAGTGCTGCATTCACTTCTTACACTCATTCATGTGGATTTGTCTGATTAGTGACCTGCACCAGCTTATATCATGGGGCTGCTCAAAGTATAAACATTTACAAAAAAGGTGTGGTCTGTTTATTTTCTTTCGGTTTCCATTTTTTTTTACTTTTTTTTTTTCTTTACGTGGATCTTTCTGTAAAAGAGAAATAAAAAATAAAATATAGTCAACCTCTGGTATGCTCTACTACCATGAGATCCCCATAATAAAGGCAGAATTTAATAAAGGGTTACACATTTATCCAAGACATTGAAAGTTATGGTTAAAAAGGTAAAAAGACTTTTCTTTTTTTGCAGCAAAATTGGCTACAATTGCCCAGACAGGTTATATTTGCCCACAGCGTGGGACTGGGGAGACTGGGGCCCACCCTACAGCTAGATGCAGATACCTGATAGCCTTTATCCCCGTTATAGTGGGACCTCGACTGTAAAACACAGGCGGCTCCTGCACATCTACTGTGCGCATAGCACAACTGGGATGGACAATTACGGTAGTTTGCATTAAAGGGCTTCTTTGGTGAAAACAAGTTATCACCGATCCATGGGCTCCTCAGGATTGGTGATAACTTAATGATCGTTTGGGTCCGACCATTGGAAACCGCACTGATCAGAATTGGGAAGTTTTATCCCTGACAGGACACTTTTATCCCCATTTTAAAATGCAGCGTCAGGTGGGATGTCTGACCGCAGATCCATTCATTCTCTTTGGGGCTTCCAGAAAAAAACAAGAGCAGCGCTCGCAGCCATTGAGGGAATGAATGGATCAGTGGTGAAGTCGCACATGAGCTCCAGTCTAGTGGGGATAAAAGCTCCACATTCTACCAATCGGTGCGGGTCCCGGCAGTCAGACCCCCACCAATCAATACCTTATCACTTATCCTTTGGAAAGGTGATTACTTGTTTTCACAGTAGAATTCCTGTAAGTGCATCTTGTTCCAAGTATTTAATCACAAATCTAAATAAAGATTATTCTCCTAATTAATATCAGAGAGAACAATTCACTGATATACACAACACAATCCACTTTTTCAAGACCAATAACACGACATTCAAGGGAGAACTAAGGTGACACTGTGACCAGACCACATATTACCAGCATAAAGCGACCGAATAATCCCACGTAGAAGGGAGAAATACAGCCACACCGTGACCAGACCACATATTACCACCACATAGTGACCGAACAATACCTCATACTGTAAAAGGGAGAAATATCGCCACACCATGACCAGACCAGATATTACCAACATATAGCGACCAAATAATTCCACATACAAGGGAGAAATACCACCACATCATGTCCACACCACATAGTGACCAAATAATAACACATACAGGGATAAATACCACACCATGACCGGACCAGATATTACAACATAGTGACCTAATATTACAGTACTGATCATTAATGAAATGTCCTCCGGCGCACATTCAGTTGAAACCAGTGGGCCCCCTCTACGTCCTGCTCAGGGTCCTGCCAAGGACCCTGGCCCACCGGATAATCGTCCAGTGTCCCGGTGCTCCAGTCAGACCCTGTATGCCCACCAAACTCATCCATTTAAATGTCTGATTTTAGAGTTTGCATTGTGTTCCTTTTCTTTGCTTATAAAAACATAATAATTATAGTCTATGGACCTTTTCTGATGCTGATGGTTCACAAAAGAAATTTGAGACATGTTTGATTGTAATCTGATTTGCAGATAAAACTGGCCATTCAAATGATTGGATTGCCAAAAAAAGATCCATTTGCATCCTTGTTCTGTATGTTTTTCACTGACTAATGTTAGAAGTTTGTAAATCTTCAGCACTTTTTTTCTCTCATCAATAGGTGGCAGAAAATGTCATTTTTCAACAGGAGAGAAAACTTCATTCCATCACTTTACCTGATGGGCCCATGCAGGGTTGGACTGGCCTGGTGTGATAGCGCGAAAAATTCCCGGTGGGCCCCGATGAGAGAGTGAGAGAATTGGTAGCGGGGGCTCTTAAAAAGTGCGGGCCCTTTAAAAGCGCAGCCGAAGGAAATGTAGCGTCGCGTGCGGCGCTCCTACTATTCAGTGGTGACAGCGGGTGACGCGCATAGTCACATGACAGGAGGACGTGTTCTTGGTGGGCGGTGACACGCACCGCGCTCTGCTTTCCCGCTGGTGGCTGGCAGGTGTGTGGTGTCAGGTGACACGCTGACGTCACGCTCTCCTCTCTCTGCTCCCCTGCCGGCTTTTGATACGCCGACGCCGCGCTCTGCTCTCCAGTCCCGGCTCCTGCTCCCTTGGAATTGGCCTTGTAACACCGGCTCCCGTCCGAGTAGGTAGCACCGCGCACCGCCCTCTTCTCTCCTGCTCTCTTGGCTTTTTAAGCCGGCTCCTGGGCTGAGTATACGGTGACCTGCACTCTGCTCTCTCACCATCACCCTGGAAACAAGGCTGCAGGCCCCGGCTACAGCTCTCCCTGCTTCAACTTCAAGTCAAGTGCAATATCCACGTTTTTCTGGGTGAGTGTTCCCAGCATTGGTCATCATCCATATATGGAGGGGTCGCAGGCTGGTCACATGGGGACATGGATGGAGACATGGTGCTGAAGGGGGGGCTGGCTGGACCCATGGGGACATGAATGGGGGCATGGGGCTGAAGGGGGGGCTGGCTGGACCCATGGTGACATGGATGGAGACATGGGGCTGAAGGGGGGGCTGGCTGGACCCGTGGTGACATGGATGGAGACATGGGGCTGAAAGGGGGGCTGGCTGGACCCATGGGGACATGGATGGAGACATGGGGCTGAAGGGGGGGCTGGTTGGACCCGTGGGGACATGGATGGAAACATGGGGTTGAAGGGGGGGCTGGCTGGACCCGTGGGGACATGGATGGAGACATGGGGCTGAAGGGGGGGCTGGCTGGACCAGTGGGGACATGGATGGAGACATGGGGCTGAAGGGGGGGCTGGATGGACCCGTGGGGACATGGATGGAGACATGGGGCTGAAGGGGGGGCTGGATGGACCCGTGGGGACATGGATGGAGACATGGGGCTGAAGGGGGGGCTGGTTGGACCCATGAGGACATGGATGGAGACATGGGGCTGAAGGGGGGGCTGGTTGGACCCATGAGGACATGGATGGAGACATGGGGCTGAAGGGGGGGCTGGCTGGACCCATGGGACATGGATAGAGACATGGGGCTGAAGGGGGGGCTGGATGGACCCGTGGGTACATGAATGGAGACATGGGGCTGAAGGGGGGTTGGATGGACCTGTGGGGACATGGAAGGAGACATGGGGCTGAAGGGGGGGCTGGCTGGACCTGTGGGGACATGGATGGAGACATGGGGCAGAAGGGGGGGCTGGTTGGACCCGTGGGGACATGGATGGAGACATGGGGCTGAAGGGGGGGCTGGCTGGACCCGTGGGGACATGGATGGAGACATGGGGCTGAAGGGGGGGCTGGCTGGACCCATGGGGACATGGATGGGGACATGGGGCTGAAGGGGGGGCTGGCTGGACCCATGGGGACATGGATTGGGACATGGGGCTGAAGGAGGGGCTGGATGGACCCATGGGGACATGGATGGGGACATGGGGCTGAAGGGGGGGCTGGCTGGACCCATGGGGACATGGATGGGGACATGGGGCTGAAGGGGGGGCTGGCTGGACCCATGGGGACATGGATGGGGACATGGGGCTGAAGGAGGGGCTGGATGGACCCATGGGGACATGGATGGGGACATGGGGCTGAAGGGGGGGCTGGCTGGACCCATGGTGACATGGATGGGGACATGAGGCTGAAGGGGGGGCTGGCTGGACCCATGGGGACATGGATGGAGACATGGGGCTGAAGGGGTGGCTGGCTGGACCCGTGGGGACATGGGGCTGAAGGAGGGGCTGGCTGGACCCATGGGGACATCGATGGGGACATGGGGCTGAAGGGGGGGCTGGCTGGACCCATGGGGACATCGATGGGGACATGGGGCTGAAGGGGGGGCTGGCTGGACCCATGGTGACATGGATGGGGACATGGGGCTGAAGGGGGGGCTGGATGGACCCACGGGGACATGGATGGGGACATGGGGCTGAAGGGGGGGCTGGCTGGGGACATGGAGGGGGACATGGAGCTGAAGGGGGGGTGGCTGGACCCATGGGGACATGGAGGGGGATATGGGGCTGAAGGGGGGCTGGCTGGACCCATGGGGACATGGAGGGGGACATGGGGCTGAAGAGGGGGCTGGCTGGACCCATAGGGACATGGAGCTGAAGGGGGGGCTGGCTGGACCCATGGGGACATGGAGGGGGACATGGGGCTGAAGGGGGGGCTGGATGGACCTATGGGGACATGGAGGGGGACATGGGGCTGAAGGGTGGCTGGGTGGACCCATGGGGACATGGAGGGGGACATGGGGCTGAAGAGGGGGCTGGCTAGGGACATGGGGCTGAAGGGGGGGGGCTGGCTGGGGACATGGAGGGGGACATGGGGCTGAAAGGGGGCTGGCTGGGGACATGAAGGGGGACATGGAGCTGGAAGGGGGGCTGGCTGGACCCATGAGACATGGAGGGGGACATGGGGCTAAAGCGGGGGCTGACTGGACCCATGGGGACATGGAGGGGGACATGGGGCTGAAGGGGGGGACATTGAGGGGGACATGGGGCTGAAGGGGGGGGCTGGTTGGACCCATGGGGACATGGAGGGGGCATGGGGCGGAAGGGGGGGCTGGCTGGACCCATGGGGACATGGATGGGGACATGGGGCTGAAGGGGGGGCTGGATGGACCCATGGGGACATGGATGGGGACATGGAGCTGAAGGAGGGGCTGGCTGGACCCATGGGGACATGGATGGGGACATGGGGCTGAAGGGGGGGCTGGATGGACCCATGGGGACATGGATGGGGACATGAGGCTGAAGGGGGGGCTGGCTGGACCCGTGGGGACATGGGGCTGAAGGAGGGGCTGGCTGGACCCATGGATACATGGGGCTGAAGGAGGGGCTGGCTGGACCCATGGGGACATGGGGCTGAAGGGGGGGCTGGATGGACCCATGGGGACATGGATGGGGACATGGGGCTGAAGGGGGGGCTGGCTTGACCCATGAGGACATGGAGGGGGACATGGGGCTGAAGGGGGGGCTGGCTGGGGACATGGAGGGGGACATGGAGCTGAAGGGGGGGCTGGCTGGACCCGTGGGGACATGGAGGGGGATATGGGGCTGAAGGGGGGGCTGGCTGGACCCATGGCGACATGGAGGGGGACATGGGGCTGAAGAGGGGGCTGGATGGACCCATAGGGACATGGAGCTGAAGGGGGGGCTGGCTGGACCCATGGGGACATGGAGGGGGACATGGGGCTGAAGGGGGGGGCTGGATGGACCTATGGGGACATGGAGGGGGACATGGGGCTGAAGGGGGGGCTGGCTGGACCCATGGGGACATGGAGGGGGACATGGGGCTGAAGAGGGGGCTGGCTGGGGACATGCGGCTGAAGGGGGGTGCTGGCTGGGGACATGGAGGGGGACATGGGGCTGAAGGGGGGGCTGGCTGGGGACATGAAGGGGGACATGGAGCTGAAGGGGGGGCTGGCTGGACCCATGAGACATGGAGGGGGACATGGGGCTAAAGCGGGGGCTGACTGGACCCATGGGGACATGGAGGGGGACATGCGGCTGAAGGGGGGACATGGAGGGGGACATGGGACTGAAGGGGGGGCTGGCTGGACACATGGGGACATGGAGGGGGACATGGGGCGGAAGGGGGGGGCTGGCTGGACCCATGAGGACATGGAGGGGGACATGGGGCGGAAGGGGGGGCTGGCTGGACCCATGAGGACATGGAGGGGGACATGGGGCGGAAGGGGGGGCTGACTGGACCCATGGGGACATGGAGGGGGACATGCGGCTGAAGGGGGGACATGGAGGGGGACATGGGACTGAAGGGGGGGCTGGCTGGACACATGGGGACATGTAGGGGGACATGGGGCGGAAGGGGGGGCTGGCTGGACCCATGAGGACATGGAGGGGGACATGGGGCGGAAGGGGGGGGCTGGATGGACCCATGAGGACATGGAGGGGGACATGGGGTGGAAGGGGGGGCTGGCTGGACCCATAGGCACATGGGGCTGAAGGGGGGGGCTTGCTGGACGCATGGGGAGACATATGGATGGAGGCATGGGGCTGAAGGGGGGCTCGCTGGACGCATGGGGGGACATGGATTGAGGCATGGGGCTGAAGGGGGGGGCTGGCTGGATGCATGGGGGGACTTATGGATGGAGGCACGGGGCTGAAGGGGGGGCTGGCTGGACGCATGGGGGGACACATGGTGGTGAAGGTGGCCAAGTTGGAGACCTGGATGGACACATGGAGGTGAAGGGCGGCAAGCTGGACACATGGGGACCTGGATAGATATATGGGGTGGGGTTCGATACATATATGAGGGGGACAGGATGGATATATGAAGGGGGGCGGGCTGGACACATGGAGGCCCGGATGGATATATGGGAGGGGCAGGCTGGACACATGGGGACCAGAATGGATATATGGGGGGGGGTCAGGATGGATAGATGGGTGGCCACGCTGGACAAGGGACTTTATTACTGTTTAGGGGCCAGATTGAGGAACTTTATTCGTTTATGATGGCGAGTGGGGAACATTATTACTTTAGAGTCCAATTAGGGACATTATTACTTCTGTAATATAATTTACTTTTTAGGAAACTGTTTTCCATAAGAGGGGACAAAAGGGGGGTCCTGTTACTGTGCAGGGCGCCACTATGTCGCTTTATTTCTTCAACTGGTGTAGTGTAGAATCCTGGGGAAAAGTGGGAATGTGCTCTAAAAGAGATCAGTTATTGATAACTGTGTGTTATTTTCTGCAGAGATGATTCCTGGCTGGAAGAAGTGATGGCGGACTGTGCCAGATGAAGAAAAGCGAAGATGAAGAACTTCACCTAGAGACATCACTGGTGAGTCAGTGTATTACTGTACACTTACACTATATAGTATATTCAGAGCTCCTGTGTATGTCACTGGTGACTAGTGTATTACCTATACACTATATACAGAGCTCCTGTGTATAATGTCACCGGTGATCACTGTATTACCTGTACACTGACACTATATACAGAGATCCTGTTTATAATGTCACTGGGGATCACTGTATTACCTGTACACTGACACTATATACAGAGCTCATATGTATAGTGACAGTGTTGTTAGTATTGTGGTTTGTATTCCTGATCAGTATTGTATTATTTGGTCACTATGTGGTGGTAATATGTGGTCTGGTCATGGTGTGGCGATATTTGTCCCTTTTGTATGTGGTATTATTGGTGTTGTTACAGTGGATTATGTTGTGTATGGCGGTCATTTGTTCTCGCTGAGATTAACTAGGAAAAGATTTTTTTCCATGAAGCCACGGCTTCACTATCAGTATTTGGTCAGTATTGTTTCTCAGTAGTGAGAGGCAAAAGCAGGAGTGGGTGATAAATCCAGAATTGGTGACTTGTTTCTATTATTCTCTTTCTCTGATTGTTCCTCACCTGGTTTTGGCTCCCACTCCTGAGAATAATCCTGACTGAATACTGATAGTGGGGCTGTGGCCTTAGAGATGAAATACTTGGAGCAGAGCGTCAGAGATGCACTTACAGGGGTTCTCCGGTGAAAACAAGTAATCACCTCTCCACAGGATAAGTGATAACTTATTGATTGGTGGGGGTCTGACTACTGGGACCTGCACCGATCGGCAGAATGTGGAGCTTTTCTCCCCATTAGACTGGAGCTCATGTGCGACTCGACCACTGATCCATTCATTCCCTCAGAGGCTGCGAGCGCTGCTCTTTTTTGGAAGCCCCCAAGAGAACGAATGAGGCTGTGGTCAGACGTCCCACCTGTCGCTGCATTTTAAAATGGGGATAAGTGTCCTGTCAGGGATAAAACTTCCCCATTCTTCCAATCAATAAGTGATCACCTATCCTGTGCAGCCCATGAATCTGTGATCACTTGTTTTAACCAAAGAAGCTCTTTCATGCAAACTCCAGAAATTGTCCATCCCTGTTCTAGTCTGTGCACAGTAGATGTGAGGAGCCGCCGGTCACTGCTCCACTATAACAGGGAGAGCAGAGAAAAGAGATCTGCATATTGCTGTAGGTGGCCCCTAGAGTCAATGTCCCCTGTGGGCCCCAGACACCCCAGTCCGACCCTGCTGACATCTGATTAAGGCCTAAGGCCCCGTTCACATGTCAGGTTTTAATCAGTGTTTTTTTCTCATTTTCATCTGATTTTGGTCAGTGTGGCAGTTTTTCTCCTCAGTGGGGCATATTTTTTATATGTAAAGTAAAAAGCTAAAGGTTTCCTGGCCTCGCTTGCCCGGCCTATAGACACTGGAAAACAAGCAGTACAGGCAACATGGTTGGTTCTGGCCATTTTTCTGACAGACTCATTGACTTCAATAGATGATCTTTATCTACAAATCGGATGAAAATCGGACCGGTCTCAGTTCTGATTTACAGATCAATCGTCCACAAAAAATAGAGCTGTAAACCTGTCCCCGGTCTATAACGGAGCATATTCTACCTGTTACAGAAATAACCAGACGTGAAAAGAGCCATGTGCTATTCTTACACGGAAGGGGCCACCATTTTATGTTTTGTATTAATAATTATGTAATCAATTATTTTTAATACAAAATTAAATGTCCCACTTTATTAGTTTTTTAGTTATTTATTTTTACATTGGCCACTGGGGGCTGCCATTTTTATTTGGGGGGTGTGTAAGAAGCGCTCTTACACACCTCATTTACGGCAGCCCTGGCCATAAGAGACAGTAGTCTGTCACCGACCCAATCTCTAACATTAGAGGCCGCTCCTCCTGCCTCTAGCTGTGACCTGGGCACGCCCCCTTGGCTGTTGAGGTCGCAGCCGTGGGAGGAGATTGCAGCCATCTTTGTGGAGCCTGCAGTGTAAGCGGTACATTCCCCCTGTCGTCGCACGCACTGCTCAGTCAGAGCGTGCCATGACAGGAGCTGCCGGGGAGGAAGTGCCTGGGAGTGGAGGCCCCGAGTGAGTATCTGTGGCGGCGCCGTGCGGTGATCTCAGCTTCTCTGCTGTTATCACTGCCGACATCTTCAGGCAACACAGACACAGCGCTGCATGGGAACGTGGAAGGTGAGTAGAAGCTTTTGTTTTGTTTGTTTTTTTCCCTTTGCATTGAATATATGGGGGCATAAACCCACCAGGATGGAGGAGGGGGCATAAACCCACCAGGATGGAGGAGGAGGCATATACCCACCAGGATGGAGGGGGGGGTATATACCCACCAGGATGGATGGAAGGGGCATATATCCACCAGGATGTAGGGAGTGTGCATATACCCACCAATGAAGGGGGGCATTTACCCACCAGGATGGATGAAGGGGGCATATATCCACCAGGATGAATGGAGGGGGGGCATACACCCACAAGGATGGAGGGGGGGCATATATCCACAAGGATGAAGGTGGCGCATATACCGACAAGGATGGAGGGGGCATATACCCATCAGGATGGATGGAGGGGGCATATACCCATCAGGATGGATGGAGGGGGGCATATACCCATCAGGATGGATGGAGGGGGGGCATATACCCACCAGGATGGATGGAGGGGGGGCATATACCCACCAGGATGGATGGAGGGGGGGCATATACCCACCAGGATGGATGGAGGGGGGGCATATACCCACCAGGATGGATGGAGGGGGGCATATACCCACCAGGATGGATAGAGGGGGGGCATATACCCACCAGGATGGATGGAGGGGGGCATATACCCACCAGGATGGATGGAGGGGGGCATATACCCACCAGGATGGAGGGGGGGCATATACCCACCAGGATGGAGAGGTGGCATATACCCACCAGGATGGAGAGGTGGCATATACTCACCGGAATAGAGGGAGGGGGCATATACACCTACCCAGGATGGATGGAGGGGCATATACACCTTCCCAGGATGGATGGATGGAGGGGGATATACACCTACCCAGGATAGATGGATGGAGGGGTATATACACCTACCCAAGATGGATGGATGGAGGGGCATATACACCTACCCAGGATGGATGGATGGAGGGGCATATACACCTACCCACGATGGATGGATGGATGGAGGGGCATATACACCTCCCCAGGATGGATGGATGGAGGGGCATATACACCTACCCAGGATGGATGGATGGAGGGGCATATTCTCCTACCAAGGATGGATGGAGGGGCATATTCTCCTACCAAGGATGGAAGGAGGGGCATATACTCCTACCCAGGATGGATGGATTGATAAAGGGGCATCTACACCTAACCAGGATGGATAGATGATGGAGCATATATACTTACCCAGGATGGATGGAGGGACATATACACCTACCCAGGATGGATGGAGCGGCATATACACCTACTCAGGATGGATGGAGGGGCATATACACCTACCCAGGATGGATGGAGCGGCATATACACCTACTCAGGATGGATGGAGGGGCATGTACACCTACCCAGGATGGATGGAGGGGCATATACACCTACCCAGGATGGATGGAGGGGCATATACACCTACCCAGGATAGATGGAGGGGCTGATACACCTAAACAGGATGGATTTATGGATGGAGGGGCATCTACACCTACCCAGGATGGATGGATGGAGGGGCATATACACCTACCCAGGATGGATGGATGGAGATGCATATACACCTACCCAGGATGGATGGATGGAGGGGCATATACACCTACCCAGGATGGATGGATGAAGGGGCATCTACACCTACCCAGGGTGGATGGAGGGGCATATACAGCTACCACAATAGACTACCCAGGATGGATGGATGAAGGGGCATATACACCTACCCAGGATGGATGGAGGGGTATATACAGCTACCCAGGATGGATGGATGAAGGGGCATATACAGCTACCCAGAATGGATGAATGAAGGGGCATATACACCTACCCAGGATGGATGGATGGAGGGGCATATACACCTACCCAGGATGGATGGATGGAGGGGCATATACACCTACCCAGGATGGATGGAGGGGCATATACACCTACCCAGGATGGATTGATGGAGGGGGATATACACCTACCCAGGATGGATGGATGGAGGGGGATATACACCTACCCTGGATGGATGGATGGATGGAGGGGGAAATACACCTACCCAGGATGGATGGATGGAGGGGCATATACACCTGCCCAGGATGGATGGAGGGGCAAATACTCCTACCCAGGAAGGATGGATGGAGGGGGACATACACCTACCCAGAATGGATGGAAGGATGGATGGAGGGGTATCCACACCCACCATGGATGGATGGAGGGGCAACTACACCTACCAAGGATGGATTGATCGATCGAGGGACATCTACACCTACCCAGAATGGATGAATGGAGGGGTATCTACGCCTACCCAGAATGGATGGATGGAGGGGCATATACACCTACCCAGGATGGATGGATGGAGGGGCATATACACCTACCCAGGATGGATGGATGGATGCGCATATACACCTACCCAGGATGGATAGATGGAGGGGCATATACACCTACCCAGGGTGGATAGATGGAGGGGTATATACACCTACCCAGGATGGATGGATGGAGGGGCATATTCTCCTACCCAGAATGGATGGATGGAGGGGCATATACTCCTACCAAGGATGGATGGAGGGGCATATACTCCTACCCTGCATGGATGGATGGAGGGTCATCTACACCTAACCAGGATGGATGGAGGGGCATAAACACATACTAGAATAGACTACCCAGGATGGATGGATGGAGGGTCATCTACGCCTACCCAGAATGGATGGATGGAGGGTCATCTACGCCTACCCAGAATGGATGGATGGAGGGGCATATACTCCTACCCAGCATGGATGGATGGAGGGTCATCTACACCTAACCAGGATGGGTGGAGGGGCATAAACACATACTAGAATAGACTACCCAGGATGGAGGGTCATCTACGCCTACCCAGAATGGATGGATGGAGGGTCATCTACGCCTACCCAGAATGGATGGATGGAGGGTCATCTACGCCTACCCAGAATTGATGGATGGAGAGGCATATACACCTACCCAGGATGGATGGATGGAGAGGCATATACACCTACCCAGGATGGATGGAGGGGCATATACACCTACCCAGGATGGATGGATGGATGGAGGAAGGGACATATACTGCTACCCAGGATGGATGGATGGAGGGGTACATACACCTACCCAGGATGGATGGACGGTCAAATACACCTACCCATGATGGATGGAGGGGCCGAAACACCTACCCAGGATGGATTGATGGATGGAGGGGCATCTACAACTACCCAGAATTGATGGATGGAGAGGCATATACACCTACCCAGGATTGATGGATGGAGAGGCATATACACCTACCCAGGATGGATGGATGGAGGGGCATATACACCTACCCAGGATGGATAGATGGAGGGAGGGACATATACTGCTACACAGGATGGATGGATGGAGGGGCATATACACCTACTCAGGAAGGATGGAAGGGTATATACACCTACCCAGGATGGATGGATGGAGGGGCATATACACCTACCCAGGATTGATGGATGGAGAGGCATATTCACCTACCCAGGATGGATGGATGGAGGGGCATATACACCTACCCAGGATGGGATGGATGGAGGGGCATATACACCTACCCAGGATTGATGGATGGAGAGGCATATTCACCTACCCAGGATGGATGGATGGAGAGGCATATTCACCTACCCAGGATGGATGGATGGAGGGGCATATACACCTACCCAGGATGGATGGATGGAGGGGCATATACACCTACCCAGGATGGATGGATGGAGAGGCATATTCACCTACCCAGGATGGATGGAGGGGAATATACACCTACCCAGGATGGATGAATGGAGGGGCATATACACCTACCCAGGATGGATGGATGGAGGGGCATATACACCTACCCAGGATGGATGGATGAAGGGGCATATACACCTACCCAGGATGGATGGATGAAGGGGCATCTACACCTACCCAGGATGGATGGATGGTTGGAGGGGCATATACACCTACCCAGGATGGATGGAGGGGAATATACACCTACCCAGGATGGGGACCATATTCCATATACCAGGATGGGGCATATAGAAGGATGAGGGGCATATACTGTAGGGCGTATATTGGGCCATTACGATTTGGCTCTTTTGATACCTGTGATACGTCTGACCTCATAGTATGTCCCCCCTTTTTACTCTTTTGAAGGAGGCTGTTTTACACTTGAAGCATATATGTGTTACAATCCATAACTAAATCGTGTATATTTTTTATTTTTCCCCTTTAGTGGTTAACTCTGGAATGAAGCACCGCTTTGTATTCATTTATATGAGATATTTTCATGTGCTGAGTGTCGGCTTATTTGTTACCCCCCCTCTTTTTCTCAGATTTGATTGTAATTAGTGTTGAGCATTCCGATACTGAAATATCGGGTATCAGCCGATATTCGCGGTATCGGAATTCCGATACTTAATTCCGATACTTTTACATCCTATGGATGCGCCATTTCTGGGGCGGCTGACGGCTGGTGTTTCTAGCCTGGGAGGGGGCCAATATTCATGGCACCCTTCCTGGGCTATTAATATCAGCCCCCAGCTGTCTGCCTAGCCTTTGCTAGCTATTAAATTAGGGGGGACCCCACGTCATTTTTTTGAGGAGGTCCCCCATTTTAATAGCTAGTAAAGGCTAGGTATTCAGCTGGGGGCTGATATTAGTAGCCTGGGAAGCTCCGTGGGTATTACCCCCTTCCCAGGCTTCAAACATCTGCCCCAGCCGTCTGCTTAACCTCCGCTAGAGACTAAAATTAAGGGGAACCCCACGCCAATTTTTTTTTAAATAAATCCTTTATTTTAACACTAAATGACAAGTACAGTAATCAACACTGTCACTGTACTTCATATATATGTGACCGACATGTTTCTATCTATCTAATCTATGTGTGATGCTCTATTCTTTCTGTTCTAAATTGTCGGGTACAGATGCTGAATTGCCGGCCGGCTTTTTTAAAGAGACGGTGCATGAAAACACAATTATTTTTTTAAATAAATCCTTTACACTAAATGACAAGTACAGTAGCAACACTGTCACTGTACTTCATATATATGTGACTGACATGTTTCTATCTATCTAATCTATGTGTGAAGCTCTATTCTTTCTGTTGTAAATTGTCGGGTACCGGTGTATGCGCTGATGAATTGCCGGCTTTTCGCGTAATACATTCTACATTATTCTTAGTTGTTTTACTTCATGTAGAATTAACCTACAAGGAAAGAAAGGGTTTATTTTCATTCCGATATTTGTGTCCCATTGACTTGCATTGGTTTCCTGTATCGGAATCGGCGATATCCCATACTTTTTGGGTATCGGTCCGATCCAGTCTGATACGATATTTCCTGATATCGGAAGGTATCGCTCAACACTATCCTTAACATATTTCACAGGAAAGCACTTTCACTTTCGTTTTTGAACGTTTTATTTTGAGCCTGTAAAAGTGTATTAATACCTCTGACCACGTTGTTGACAGCAGTGACCTGGGGGTCAGAAATGCTTCCTGGGGTGATCCCCATGCTGTCCCCATGTCATTTGAGCACTGTCACTATCGTTTTGGCCACTTGTTAGGCTTTTAAAAGACTGCCGGGGGAGCCGCCGCAAAAATGCTCGAGTCTCCCATAGACTAACATTGGGCTCGTTGCTCGGGTCGAGCACCCGAGTATCACGGCGAGCTCGGCCCGAGCTTCGAGCACCCGAGCATTTTAGTGCTCGCTCAACACTAATCGTGACTCATTAGGAAGCATCTGACTTTAATGAACAACTATAACTACGCATGACCTGATACGGCCAATGTGGTTTCCTACTTGATGGCTTCCCTCTTCCCAACATACCAAGGGATCCCATGATCCCGTCCCTGAAATAAAGACGCTGCAACCTGTTATTCGTTAAATAAATTTGGCCACAGCGGCTGTTTATTAGCAAACAACAAATAACAAACAAAATAACAATGATATATATATATATATAGGGAGGGTTCTTGGAGCTAATAGATCTGGCTTTAAATTAACTTAAAAAATCAACCGCCATGTTACCCTCAGCCGTTCAGCACCAGCTCAAGGTCACCAAAAACTTCCACATTCCGTGAAAGACGAACCAACTAAATGCTCCCGAGGTAAAACCCCGTCCAGAGCCCAGAACCGACTGCCAGATCACCCCCCACTCAATTTAAACGACCTGGAATTTTCCCAATTCTTTCCACCGACAATTCGGTACCAACTCCAAGAACCCCACCCCCGCCAACCACAAACAGCCCTGAAACCTTAGGCTCGTGAGTGCCCCAAAGCTACCAACGCCCTTCAATCCCCTCTTGTATTGCAAGGGCCCAAAGATCGATACCGATATCATTGAGATGAACACCGTCCTTCAACCAAAAATTACCAACCCCCTATTCCACCGCAAAGTGCCTAACACTTATCCCACCATTCCTTGACACAAAGCTAGACACGGCCCTATTTAATTTCACTCTTGCTCTAGTTATACCTTTTTCTGATCTGACCACCCGTCATTTCTTCCTGGGCTCTATATCTGACCAAACCGTCAGAACCCCTGGGAACGAAGTCCACAATCTCAAAAAATCAAAATGGATATCCCGAATTAACTCTCTCACGGGCCTTGCCCCCAAATCGTTCCCTCCCAAATGCACAACCAGAATATCCGGTGTTCTGTCCAATCTTGCCGCTTTATGAAACTCCGACAAAAACCGGCTCCATACCATCCCTCTAAAACCTAGCCACCTTATAACCACTTGTACCTTCAGAAAGCCCAATTGCCTACAGTCACGCCTTACGTCAGCATGCAGCGCCCCCCAATGCACGTACGAATGTCCGAAAATCCAAGCTAACACGGGAAAGCCACCTAAAAGCATAATAAACAAGCATATTCAACAACTCACAAATGAACAAAGTCCTGCGTTATTTAACGGCGAACATACGTCAAATAACGGTCCGAACTCCACCTTCCAATCCGCTTTATCACCTCCGCCCCCAAACCGCGCCTATAAGTCTCATACTCTGCGCCAATCCTAAAGGAATGTGAACCATAAACACCCGGGCTAAGCCCAACTCCTGCACCCCCTTTTTTAGGACCACTATAAACTGGAAACGGGAAAGATATGACCCGTTGCAATGACGTAACAGTAGGCCGGATCTACACGACCACACTTGCCAATAAACCTCCAAGCACCTTCTTGGACACAACAGAGCCCCGTCCACTCTTCCTCAAACGACGCGCTTACCTCTACCCAACTGATCAGTTTTTGCGCGTCTAATCCAAAAATCGATACACCAGGCCCAGCAACTCGTGTCTTCGGCTAATAAACCTCCCGCCCTATTCCTGCTGGGGGCGACCAACTCGCCTACTCTCATCGCCCCGAAGCTAAGGAAAAGGCTAACGTAAACAGGGCCGCCTCAAAAGTAGAACAACAAATCCTTTCCAAAACCAGACCTAACCTTTCCAACATACTAAACGTGACTGGCCTACGCTTATCCAAACTCTTGCTACCTTTTCGAAAACCTCTAAGTGCCTGCTTGACCAAAAAGGATTTAGTAACATTAGTCAAACCCTGTAACTTGAAACCGAATGCGAGCCCAGCAACAAATTTACTAATTCTAGATGCCGACCACCCTAAGTCCGCAGCCTTACCAACCAAAAACAAGACTGCCAACGTCCTATCCTCGTCACTCTCTATCGCCCCCCAATGCGACACCCAAATTACCACAGACAAACGAATCTGGGGGACCTATGAACAAAAAATCATCCAGGTAATGAATAACGGACTGCACACCTGCAACATCCCTGACCACCCATTCCAGAAAAGTACTGAAAGTTTCAAACAATGAACATGAAATAGAACAACCCATAGGCAAACACCTATCTAGGTAATAACCTTTGTTCCAAAAACAACCCAATAGCGGAATGCTAGCCGGGTGAACCGGAAGTAGCCTAAAAGCTGATTCAATGTCAGTTTTCGCTAACAGTGACCCAGGCCCGTACCTACGAACCCATGACACAGCCGCATCAAATTATGTGTATTCAACCGAACATAATTCCGGCGCTATACCGTCATTGACCGAACAACCTTTTGGGTACGACAAATGCCGAATCAGGCGAAATTTATTTGGCTCCTTCTTAGGCACTACCCCCAAAGGAGAAATGATCACGCCTTCAACCGGTAGACTATCAAAAGGCCCCGCCATACGACCTAACTCCACTTCCTTTACCAACTTAACACCGACAGCCTCTGGATGCAACAAAGCAGACCTCAAATTCTTAACAGAAAAAGGAACTGACGCGCCCCCTGGGCCTGTGCTGTGCAGGGGAATACCCGGAGCCGGATCGCTGAGATGCTGGGGGTTGTAGTCTCCATGTGGCGGTGACCCAGTCCGTGCCCAGGGTGGTCAAACCAGTGGCAGTCTATTTGTATTGTAATAAGTGTCCGACTACGCCACCCGTGGATTGCGGTCAGTGGGGACCGCCGCTGCGCTGCAGACCGCTGAGGCTGATGTTGTTTGCGCAGCTGAGTATGGGATGACTCCCCACGGGAGAAGTATTGCCTCAGGGCAGCTAATGTGGAAGATGATGGGAGTGATGGTGTGAGGGTCCCAGTGCTAATGGTGCTGGTGCGGCAAGGAATCACAGAGACGTGTGGTGCGGTTCAGGGTCTTTACTGATGGTACAAGGCAGACCCTCCCGGGAGTACTGGCTAGTGTAAGGGGCCTGGTCAGTCTGCGAGCAAGCAGGAGTTCCCCTGGCCAGGTGGAGTTGTAGGCCTCCCCGTTAATCTGCACTCTTCCTGGCTACCTTGCTGTCAGCGGTTACAAGTAGTCCACGTCCCTGAGTATACCGTGTGGTGCTCACCCGTATGGCTGGTGACTTGGGGCCTCCTGTTAGCCTCCGCTCCTGGATGGCGGCGCTGGTCCCTTCTTTGTGACTGAGCCTCCGGGCTTCTATGGCCAGAGGACCTGGAATCCCCTGCCGGCTGGTTTCTGCTGCTGGGTGTATATCAGTCCCCACAGCCTCGGACTCCTGTGTCCGGCTTTAGTATTTTCGTCCAGGGCGAACTCTGCTCAGTTCCAGCCCCTGGACTTCTGCTACTGCTCCTACAGAGCTCCTGTTCTTGCTTTCCCTGTGTCTGGAACTGTCTGCAGCTCCACTCTGACTCTGACTGCTCTAATCTCGCCCCAGACCCAGTTTATAAAGGCAGATTCCTCCCCTCCCAGGTCTGGGCGGACCGTGTTGCATGCTTAGGGATCCTGACCAGAGAAACCTCCCACTTGCTCTCAGACATAATATCTCTATTACTGTGGCAACCAGACCCCTGGGGTGTCACATTCCCCCCTAGTAAATTTTAGTACTCCGGGACTAAACACATTTTTTAAAGAAACATAAATACAGGGTATAACAATAATACAATAACATATTTACAAGAAGCTTTAGTTCTTTAAAGGTCACGGCGTGTCCGCAACCGGGTGTCCATATCACCAAAGGTGAAGTTTATGAAACAAAGGGGGTGTCCATGTCACCCAACAAGGCGAAGTCTTGGCACAGAATAGGGGACCTGTCCAAAGCAAACCCCTTGCGTTGTCCTTGGGCGTGGCTGCAAGGGTAGACTAACTACTTTGGGCCGCAAGGAGGCCACGCCAGACAGGTTTTCTCTTCCGCGGCCGTCTTCGCAAGAGGCACCAAGGTGCAACTATCTACAAAACTGTTCCGGTTATCCAGTGTCCATAACCTGTTAGTCCAAATAAATCTGCAGGGTAACTGAGAAACATAATTAGTAACAGGCAACAAACATAAACCATAAACATTTTTCAATAAAGTCAACTTTACAGTGCATTGGTTTAGATTCTCCAGCGAGCGGGCATCTGACCTCTAGTGACTCTAGTGGACCTACGGAGCTCACTAACTGGTCCTGCACTACAGGGTGTAGGAGGTGTTATGGGCAAGCTGGGCAGCTTTCTGCGCACTCTTTGGCTCACTAGGGGCACGGCAGGCTCACTACTAGCAGAGGGTTGATTCTCCTGTACTGCTGGTGTGGACCCTTCTGCCTCTTGGGCCGGCTGCTCTTCCAGCTCTACCGGTTCCTCTGTAGGCACTTGCGGGGCTGGCTGGAGAAAGGTGAGGATGGGTACCACGACAGCGCCGTTTACTAGTGTCCAAGACCGGGGGAAGTCTCCGAGTACGGTACTGATCATTTCTTCCCTTTCCTCTGCGGGTTGAGGGTTTTCTTGATCTTCTTCAGGGCTTTGCAGCTGCTCGGGACACTTCTTCAGGTGGTCTCTGGAGACAATGGCTGTGGTTTCTCCTCCATCCTTACTGATTACGCAGATTTTTGGGTTCTCATGGCTTGATGGCAGTACGGTGTACGGGTCCTTCTCCCACTGGTCGTCCAACTTGTGGAGCCACCTCTTCCTCTTCAAGACCTGCTCTCCAGGTACCAGGGGAACAGCGGGAGCATACTGATTATAAGCCTTCTCTTGCCTTTCTCTAGCTTGAGACAGACTTCGCTCGACGCTTTCCTGTACTTTCCGATACTGCTGCTGCCGTTCTGTATCCCAGTCTGCCTCTGGCGAGGTGTCCTCAGGCGTCAGGACTCCCATATCCAGGTCAATAGGCAGCTTACCAGGTCTTGCTCTCATTAGGTAAGCCGGGGTACAGTTGGTGGAACCTACAGGGATGTGGTTATACAGGTCCACCAGATCGGGCAGTTTCTCAGGCCACAGACTGCGTTCTTCCAGGGGCAGTGTTTTTAGCAGATCTATCACCACCTGGTTCATCTTCTCGCAGAGTCCATTGGTTTGAGGGTGATAGGGCGTTGTTCTTATCTTCTTGTAGCCATACAGGTTGCAGAACTCCTGGAAGACCTCCGCTTCAAAGGCTGGTCCTTGGTCTGTCAACACTTGGTCCGGGTACCCGTGTGGACGGCAGAAGTGCTGCTGGAAGGCTCTAGCTGCTGTTTGAGCCGTTAAGTCCTTGACCGGGACCACCACCAGGAACCGGGAGTAATGATCTACGATTGTGAGGGCGTAGACATACCCAGATCTGCTTGGAGCCAGTTTCACATGGTCCAGGGCTACCAGTTCCAGTGGCTGTCTGGTGATGATGGGCTGCAGGGGAGTCTTCTGGCTGGCTCGGTCTTTTCTTCTCAGGTGGCACGGGCCACAGTCTCTGCACCACCTCTCGATGGCTCCTCTCATGCCTACCCAGTAGAACCGTTCACGCAACAAGAACTCCAGCTTCTTCCATCCGAAATGCCCTGCTCCGTTGTGGTATGCCTCCAGAACCATAGCCGCGTCTCGTCTTGGGACCACTACCTGCCAGGTCAACTCATGCGTTCGAGAGTTAACCATTCTCCGGCACAGCTTCTCCCTGTAGAGGAACAGCTTACTTTTCTCCTTCCACAGTTGCTTGGTCTCCTCCGGAGCATCTGGGTCAAGATGGGCATCGGCCTGGGTCAGCATTTCCTTCACCAAATGGACTGCGGGATCACTGTCTTGCGTCTCCGCCCAGTTGTAGTGGGGCAAGGAATTGAACGTCACGGAGCGCCTGTCCTTCACACGGTGGGAATACAGGGTAATCCCATGACGGTGGAACGCAGGGAGCTCAACTTCTTCCAGATCTTCTGGATCTTCCCCTACGTCCGGTAAGTTCGGCATTCTAGACAGGGCATCCGCGTTGGCATTTGAGCGTCCTGCCCGGTATTTGATGGTGAATTCAAAGTTGGACAGGCGGGCCATCCATCTCTGTTCCAGGGCACCGAGCCTTGCAGTGTCCAGGTGTGTCAATGGGTTGTTATCCGTGTACACGGTGAATTTGGAGGAGGCAAGGTAATGCTTGAAACGTTCGGTCACTGCCCACACTACTGCCAGGAACTCCAGCTTGAATGAGCTATAATTCTCAGGGTTCCTCTCCGTGGGCCGTAGCTTTCGGCTGGCGTAAGCGATTACCCGTTCTTTCCCTTGTTGGATCTGGGACAGTACGGCTCCTAGCCCGATGTTGCTTGCGTCCGTGTGGAGGATAAAGGGCTGGCTGTAGTCTGGATATGCCAGGATTTCATCCCCCGTGAGGGCCATCTTCAGCTGGCAAAAGGACTCCTCTTCCAGCTTTTCCCACCTGAAGGGCGGCTTCTGGTTTTTGGCTTTCCGAGATTGACCTATCAGGAGGTCCTGCATAGGGGCTGCCATTTTGGTGAAACCGGGAATGAATCTTCGGTAGTAGCCTACCAACCCGAGGAACTGCCGCACTTCCTTTATGCTGGAGGGTCTTGGCCAGTCCTTAATCAAAGTGATCTTATCAGGGTCGGGAGCCACTCCGTCAGCACTCACCACGTGTTCCAGGTATTGCACCTTTGGTTTCAGGAGGTGACACTTGGAGGGATTCACCTTTAGGCCGTAATTCGCCAGAGCTTCGAACACTTCTGCCAGGTGTTTCAGGTGGTCCTCGTAGGTCTTGGAATAGACGATAACATCGTCCAGGTATAACAGGACCGTCTCGAAGTTCCGGTGTCCCAGACAGCATTCCATCAACCATTGGAAGGTTCCTGGTGCGTTGCAGAGCCAGAACGGCATATAGTTAAATTCGCTGAGACCCATCGGGGTGGTGAATGCGGTCTTCTCCCGGTCCGCCTCTGCTACAGGAACCTGCCAGTACCCGCTAGTGAGATCCAAAGTAGAGAAGAAGTTAGCAGATTTTAATGCAGCTAAGGACTCTTCTATCCTTGGTAACGGGTACGCATCTTTGTGTGTGATACGGTTGACCTTCCTGTAGTCTACACACATTCTCATGGTGTTGTCTTTCTTTTTCACTAAGACTAGTGGAGCTGCCCAGGGGCTACAGCTGTCCCTGATTACCCCAGCCTCCTTCATGTCTCTAAGCATCCCCTTGGCGTGTTGGTAGTGTGCCGGGGGTACGGGTCGGTATCTCTCCTTTATGGGAGGATGGTCTCCAGTGGGGATGTGGTGTTCTACCCCCTTTACTCGCCCGAAGTCTAGCGGGTGTTTACTAAACACTCTCTCGTACTCTTGAACCACCCGATAGACTCCCTGTTTTTGGTGTGAGGGAGTGGAGTCAGTACCCAAATGCAGTTGCTGACACCAGTCCTCCATTGGTTTCTTAGAGCCGTTACCTTCCTCTGGTTGAGATGGAGGCAAGGGTTCCACGGCCTGTACAGAGTTCTGGTTGATGGTGAACAATTTGGCTAGCGTGGCATACCGGGGCAGGTGTACTTCTCTCTCCCCAATATTTATGATGCGAACGGGCACCCTCCCATGGCGTACATCGACCACCCCCCGTGCTGTCAAAATGGTGGGCCTACTGTCTGAGTAGACGGGTTCTACCATTGCTTGGTAGTCTCTACCTCTTAGAGCAATAGCTGCCCGGCACCAAATCATCATCTCACTTTTTGGGGGCATGGCAATAGGGAACGGGTCACACATTCTCACGCTACCTATCTCACCACCAGATAGTTCCACCTGTTGCCGCTTCATCAGTGCCCGGATCTCTTTTTGGAGCACACGCTGCTGGCCGGAACTGGCGTTCTTGGCAACCTGCTGCAAAATGAGAATCACCTCTGCAAGACAATTTTCAATCACATTAGTTCCCAAGGTTATTCTAGGGTGACTCTCATGACGGTCTATGTCCACTATAATCAGTCCTTGTGCCGCCAGTTCGACTTTATCGATCTTAATGGTCACCTCTTTGAATCCCACCTGCGGCACGGGCTGACCATTGCTGGCGATGATACTCAGGTCGTCATCTGGGTAGCGGGTTATGTCCGAGTCATTCCAGTACTGTTTAAAGAGCACGTACGGGATGGTGGTCACCTGTGACCCAGTGTCTAGTAGGGCACTCATAGGAATGCCATCCAGTACCACAGGCAAGATTGGACGTCCCCCTACGTATTTATCACGCCAGTTGGATGAGCCTGATGGTCTTATGCCTGGGGGTTGGCCCTCTACCCCAGGTTGTGCCCGTTTAAATGACAGTACCTTGCCACATGTCCGGGTTGATTGCAGCAGCGGCAGATGGGTCGTCCGTCCTCGTTGTATCTGTCGCTGGGTCTTCCTCTGGCCGGTGGGGTCCTCCTCAGTCGGCGCCACGGGACGTCCTCCGGTCCGGAGGCCAGCTGGATCTTTCCTGGAGAAGAGACCTGTAAAGACTGCACAGTTCTGGTTAGCGCGGCAACGCTCTTAGTCAGCTCTTGGACCTGATGGTGCAGGTCTGTAGCCGGGTCACTGTTTAAAGCCTGCGCATCAGCTCCCACAGGCCCTGCAGACAAGGGCGCCGTCTCCTGGTGGTAAGTGATAGCAGGGCGCCTGTGGGTCACAGCGCCACCTGGTGCCGGTTCTCGGAGCACCCGGATGGCTCTGTCCTTGAACTGTGCAAAGTCCAGGTCAGGGTCCTGTAAGGCCATTGCCCGCAACTGGGTTCAGTGGGCATTGCACAGTAGACCCTCAATAAATTGTTCAGTCAACAGCTTATCTTCATTTCCCACGCTGTCAGGGTCTGCCTGCTTAATGGCTCTCAGGGCCTCTTGTAGGTTTAAAGCATAGTCTCTTATACTCTCATGTGCCCGTTGTTTGCACCCATAAAATCTTAGTTTTATTTCGGCTGAGGTGCGGGTGTCAAATGTGTCTTTCAGCCGGGTTAGTATGTCTCTGACAGTCCTCTTCCTCCCAGGTGGCCAGGACTTTACCTCCCTTTGGGCTGCCCCGATTAATTGGGCCACCAGGATGCTCACTTTTTGCTCTTCTGTGAGGGGGTACACCTGGAAGAGGCTATCCAGTCTTTCTCTAAAGTCATTTAGAGTATGTGACTCCCCTGAGTACTGGGGTAGCCAGGTTGCCCCCGGGATATAGGGCATGGTGAATGGCATGACTGCTGCAGCGGTTGCGCTGGCGGTGGCTGTGGCAATGGAGCTCCCCTCGGTATCCGGCATCCTCCTCTCCCCTAGTGGACCGTGGCCTACCTTGCGATGCTCTTCTTCCATAGGAAGCGGCTCCGCAGTCGATCGTCGGGGTTGAGGACCTGGCGTCGCGCTCCGATGACGTCAGCGTCGCTCTTCCTCCCTTCCAGGACCTTGCGCAGCGTCAGAGCGTGGGGCGGAGCTTCGGATCTCGCGCGCTTTCGGCGTCCACGCCCCTCTTCTTCCCGCGCGGCGTCCCGAAGATGGCGTCCGAAGGCGGGAAGCAGCTGCGGATGGCGGGAAGAAGGCAGAAGACAGCGTGAAACGGTCCAAGATGGCGTCTGATGGCGGGAATCAGCTCCGGATGGCGGGAAACGACTCCGGACGGCGGGAAACTTCACCACAGGTAAGTTCAAAAAGTCTTTTTCAGGCACGCAGTACCCGGTGGTTGCGGGCACGAAATCCTGCCGACCACGCCAAAGTTGACGCGCCCCCTGGGCCTGTGCTGTGCAGGGGAATACCCGGAGCCGGATCGCTGAGATGCTGGGGGTTGTAGTCTCCGTGTGGCGGTGACCCGGTCCGTGCCCAGGGTGGTCAAACCAGTGGCAGTCTATTTGTATTGTAATAAGTGTCCGACTGCGCCACCCGTGGATTGCGGTCAGTGGGGACCGCCGCTGCGCTGCAGACCGCTGAGGCTGATGTTGTTTGCGCAGCTGAGTATGGGATGACTCCCCACGGGAGAAGTATTGCCTCAGGGCAGCTAATGTGGAAGATGATGGGAGTAATGGTGTGAGGGTCCCAGTGCTAATGGTGCTGGTGCGGCAAGGAATCACAGAGACGTGTGGTGCGGTTCAGGGTCTTTACTGATGGTACAAGGCAGACCCTCCCGGGAGTACTGGCTAGTGTAAGGGGCCTGGTCAGTCTGCGAGCAAGCAGGTGTTCCCCTGGCCAGGTGGAGTTGTAGGCCTCCCCGTTAATCTGCACTCTTCCTGGCTACCTTGCTGTCAGCGGTTACAAGTAGCCCACGTCCCTGAGTATACCGTGTGGTGCTCACCCGTATGGCTGGTGACTTGGGGCCTCCTGTTAGCCTCCGCTCCTGGATGGCGGCGCTGGTCCCTTCTTTGTGACTGAGCCTCCGGGCTTCTATGGCCAGAGGACCTGGAATCCCCTGCCGGCTGGTTTCTGCTGCTGGGTGTATATCAGTCCCCACAGCCTCGGACTCCTGTGTCCGGCTTTAGTATTTTCGTCCAGGGCGAACTCTGCTCAGCTCCAGCCCCTGGACTTCTGCTACTGCTCCTACAGAGCTCCTGTTCTTGCTTTCCCTGTGTCTGGAACTGTCTGCAGCTCCACTCTGACTGCTCTAATCCCGCCCCAGACCCAGTTTATAAGGGCAGATTCCTCCCCTCCCAGGTCTGGGCGGACCGTGTTGCATGCTTAGGGATCCTGACCAGAGAAACCTCCCACTTGCTCTCAGGCATAATATCTCTATTACTGTGGCAACCAGACCCCTGGGGTGTCACAGAACCGTATGGTCAGGAGGCGGGATCCTGAAACCCTCCAAAAAACCATCATTAATAATCCTGGCCTTCGATTGATCGGGATATCTACTGAGAAAGGGGGCCATCCCTAGGAGATTCACTGGAGTCACCCCCTTCACCGGTACCCACGACATCCTTCCTTTTCCTTTTTTTGAAGCATTTTGCAGCCCCATGGGAGCTCCAGTTGCAATGGGAACAAACGTGCTTGAACTTACAGCCGTTCCCTTATTTGCACTGGCCATCATTAAATTGCCAGCACCTTCCCGACTTCTCTTTTCCTCCCTGTGCTCCCTGACTACCTCCCCCCTGTCCCGACGATTGACTCCCGCTTCCCCTGCTCCGGTGAAAGGACTGCCCGTATCTAGCAGGGGCCATCACTTTTAACCAAAGGCCAATATCTTTCTGGTCCCACTTAATCTCAGGCCGCACCGCCTTCCTCTGCCTGAATTGCTCGTCGTACCTCAGTCATGTTTGTCCCCCGTAAGTATGATGCACTTCCCCAATCGCGTCTAAGTAACAGAATAGACCCGAGCAATTTTCAGGAAACTTTTCCCCAATGACACCGGCCAATATAGCGAATGCTTGAAGCCAATTTGCAAAAGTCTGAGGGATCAAGCGCCACCTGCGCTTCTCCTCCTCTTTGCTATTATCCTTCCTCCCCTTGTCTAAATTAAACTTCTCCAAGGGAAGGAGGGAGAAAATTTTGACATATTAATCACCCCAAATTTTCTCCTTCACCTCTTTTTTTAAATGTGCCCCCAGTGGCCCCTCGAAGCACACATACACCTCACCCTTTGCCCTATCATCCAGCTTCACCGTATCGCCCTTGTCCTTTTCCGTCTGAACCGATACTGAAACGCCCGTAGATGCTGCCTCTGTGCCCGCCGCAGACCCTACCCTAACGCAACTGGGTTGCAGCAACACCTCCTGGCCTGGTAACCAAGCTCCTATGGGGGATGGCCCTGCCCCACCCGCTGCACCGCTCTCCATTCTAAGCAAAATCTGTGACATGCTATGCAAGATATCCCTAATCCCCGATACCTCTGCACCCCCTTGACCACCTAAACTCCTCCCCCCTGGCCCTACAAACTGACCACTACCTCCCCTTAGCAAAACAGCCCCTGCGGGCGACAAACAAGATATAGAATCATACTCACGCAGTTGCGCAGGTGCTGTGTCCCCGCCAGCCGGAATTCCTGAGTCCTGATGATCACCTCTTCCGTCACGGTCACTGCTGGAATCGGTTCCTTCTGTGTCCATTCGCCACTCAAGGCCCGCGCCCCTGGCCTCCGCGTCACCAGGGGGTACCTGAATGGTCACGGATGCTGCAGACTGGCTTCTCCCCGACGATCACCTCCCGCCAGACCGTCTTGCACTCCTGGATGCAGCCCTTGGGCTCCTCCGGCAACCAGACCCAGACGCACAGGCCTGGACGCTGCCAGGCAGCGCGGTGTCGCTACCTGCCGCTCCTTCCCTTCCGCGTCGTCCATGTGAGCCAGGCACCAGTGGTTCCCTGGACTGCTGCCTGCCTGCAGATGCTTGCCTCCCTGTTGTCATGGCGACGTCTCTGAGCTGGCCCACCAGGGATTTGACGGATGCCATTTCTGGGTAAATCACTCTGCTGCTCCTCAGGGAATGGCGGTTTTCCCACACTTTTCCCTACATATGCGCCTCTCCCACTACCCACCCCCCAACTTCCCATTATCCAATCCCCAAGGCTGCCTCATTCAAAAGGGGGGGGTGAAACCTCCAGACCAATCCCGGGGCTGGCTGGAGATGATGAACGTCTCAGCCCGGTCAAGGACCATGACCAAGAAGGCCCGGAGCTTAAGAGTGTAGCTCTATAGCAAATGGATCCCAGGGAGGACGCACACGGAGCGATAGACGCCACCTGTCCTCGCCCACCTGATATATTCAGAGGGAGTCCGGCTGCAAGAGGGGTACCGGCAGCCGACACCCGACCTTGCTACTCCACGTCTTGGTCGGTAAGTCCGGTAGGCCCTGAGGATCCCACCGGGTATCGGAAGGAGCGGAGCTGCCACCCGTACCCTTTTTCTGAGAGGAGCTCAGAGGGAGACCCGGCCTATCCACACACACACAGACGGGAAAGGACCCGGTCTGAAGTCTAGGAAAACTCTGGTGCAGGATCCTGATTTAACACTGGACTTGCTCGGAGGTTGTCGGACCCTCGTCCCTGGTGGCCGCAGAACTCCGCGAGGAGCAGGGAGTCGCCTTCCTTCTGCCATCTCTTTTATGTGAGTAAAGCCTTGGAAGTTCACCCCTATGGCCTCCGGACTTTCTTTAATCGGCGCTACACCGCACGACACAGACTTTCTAGACTACTACCCCGCCTCCGTCCTGTCTCTCTGCCCTGAGGCCTTGCTCCGCCTGTGGGGAATAGTAACAACGCCAGCTGCCCTAACACCAGGCCTCAGCGGACTGCGGCAGCGCTGGTGGCCTTCACCAGGTGCCACAGGTGGCGTAGTTGTAATCAGCCACTCAACCCGGATAAGCCCATACCATCCCTTTTAAATTGTGACGGCCCTGAGCACGGAGCGGGTCCGGGCCACGGCTGCACCCCATCTCTCCATCTTAGGACCCGACTCCGAGTCCCCCATCTCCCAGGGTAAAGAAAAGGGCTTCCGCGAAGAGGCGTCACTGGGAGAACATACAAAATCCTACATTCATGCAATAATGAACCCTTTAAAAATGTTTTAAAATATAGCATCAACCACAAGTATTAACTTCTATCTATTTTAAGGGTTATTCCCATCTTCAAAGTCAGGTATAATTGGAAAGCGCTTGTAAAAACAAGCAACTTTCTAATTTACTATTTATTTAATGCGGCTCAAACTGACAATATAAACTTAGCACATAGACGGGTAGATATATTTAGTGGTACAAATCACTGCATCTTTTCTTGAGAAACTGAAGTTTAAAGGGAATCTGTCACCTGTTTTTGCTCTGTAATTTGAGAGCAGTATGTTGTAGGGGCTGAGAGCCTGATTCCAACGATGTGTCACTTATTGGACTGTGTTTTGCTGTTTCAGTACAATCAGAGTTTTATCAGCAGGAGATTATCACTATAGGACAAGCTGCCCGCATGCCTCCTAGGCCATCCACACACCCCAACATTGAATGGCAGCTTTTTGTCAATATACATTGGCAGCTTTCTGTGTACAATCAGTGGTATGGGCTGGATTACATAGGGCTCAACATTTCAAGGTCTGCTAGACCTTCAGCAGAGAAAATTGTGACTCTATCATAAGTGCTGGACCCAGTAACTAAGTTATACATTGCTGGAATCAGGGTCTCTGTCCCTACATCATGCGGCTGTCACATTACATAGCAAAAACCTGCTGATAGATTCTCTGTAATCATATATGCTTATTATAGTTCACTGTGCACCCTTAGAGTGGTCTAGAGGCTCAGTGCACCGTTCCGTACACTGGTTTTGCATGCCCCGCCTCCCTCATTAGTGATCGACAGCGCTGCCTTGCCTGGAGCTAGAACTGTCTGCAGAAAAAGCTCAGGCTGACAGTCACCAGTGAGGGTGCAAAATCAGTGGGAGATCGGTTTGCAGAGCCTCTTGGTCACACTAAGGATGCATCAAGCTCCTTAATTTGCTTATTTGATTAAACTTCAATTACTGCAGAATAGAGGCAGGATTTGGAACTATAGGTGTAATTTTTCGAGTGACTATATCCCCTACAGGGTTTTGTTTTATAATGTCAGATTGGGCTGACAGATTCCCTTTAATATCTGCCCCCTGATAATTAAAAGTGCATTTTTTTATTGTTTACTGTTCATAGCCTAGACAGTAGCAGTGGCTAAAGATGCACTTACAAGCTCTTACATAGTGAGCTTGCAAACACTGCACTGAAACTGGACAGGATCTTTGGAACTTGCTATTAGTTCCGATTCTGGCCAGCTTCAGTACCACTGCACTTCTTTAATGCTGCCTCATATAACATCAGGGAGCGCTAGATTCACATCTGGCCTGAACTGTCAATCAAGCAGGAGCGCACTGCTTCTTAGCAAGTAGGTAGCTGTGAGCCTGGAGAGCGGTGCGCTCCTGAAAATAAATCACGGGACAAGCCCTTTAATTCAATTTATGTTGTGCACCATTTTATTTGTCCAATAAATAACAGATTAGCAGAATTTCGGGTGCTGCTAACACACCCTCCAGGAATGCATTAGGGCAAGCATAACTAGCGGATTGCCAGATATAGTGGTGCTCATCTTGAGATAAAACAGTACAAAATTATGAGCAAAAACAGCATGAAAAACTGAATGAGAGCGGCACTCACAATTGATACGTGAAAATACAGCACTGTATTGTGGTCGTCATATGAGGAGACATAAAGACAGTGTCGGACTGGGGTGCCAAAGGCCCACCAGTAACATTGACTTTGGGGGACCCACTTTTCAACTGCATGCAAATATTACACTACCCTTGTTCACAAATTTACCTATACCTCTATATAATAATAAACTGGGTATTTTGGTGAATGAATGATGGTATGCTGCTTTTTTTCTGTTCCAAGTGAATTATGCCAAGTACTGCCCATATAGTGGAGTTGGGGCCCACCAGAGGATTTCCCTGCTGCCCTATGGGCCAGTCCGAGCCTGAATAAAGAGGAATGTAAGTGACAGCTGTTTCGCATAAACTACACTTCTTCAGGCTCAGCCGAAAAAAGCGTCGTTTACGTGAAACAGCTGTCGCTTATTTATGTCTTTATGTCTCCTCATGTGACAACCACAATAAAGTGCTGTACTTTCATGTACTAGTGGTGAGTGCCGCTCTCATTCAGTTTCAATCTGTTTTTGCTCACCATTTTATTTGCAAATTCTTATGAATGACAGTAAATCACGTCTTATAAAAGTGCTTTGTGTTTTTTAGCCCACTGAAATTGGCCATCAGAAACTGTTGGCCAAATGTAAAATTCTGCCTTTTTTACCATCCTTGGCCATTTATTGGCTGTGTTCTTTTGTGCAAAGAACTGGGTAGATGGGACAGATCATAAGTTGAAATTTGGGCATGTGATGTATTTTAGTCTGTGTTGGTCATCGGTAGCCCAGCAGTTATAGATTAACGTACATCATTACAACTAGAAATCCTATTTATACAAGCAATACATATAAAAACCCAGGATACAATGATTAGAATAGTGTAGAAGCTTCATGGCAGTAGATCACTACGTTGTGGGAAACCTCTGCTCCTGAATGGAGTAAATCTATAACACGAGGCCGATCTCATGATGTAACAGAAGTTCCTCCTGGTTCTTTATATTTCTGGGGAAGTCGACTGAGTACTTATAATACTGATGAAAAGAATAAATGGCCGTGTATAAGACAGAGAAGCTGTTTGACCGTATCCAACTTGAAGAGAAAGAGATGTCACTTAGTTGATAGATTTGTTGCCATATCTGTATTTTATCTTTTAGATGTTGAAGGCTTTGATTCCCTTGTGTCAACTGGAGAGAAACTTAGTCCTCCTACTGCTTCAAGGCCTAAATCCAGCGGGAGACGTCCACCTTCCCAGTCTCTGACGTCGCTATGTATGTGCCGCAATTCATGCTCCACACAACTAAATGCTGCTCATGACTAAGGGACGGCCTATAATGCAATCTACAGAAGTGTCCTACAGAATAGGAGACCTGAGCGGCAGGGATCACTTTACACCACTGACAGACCCAGCCTTACACATTCTTCTCATTATTCTGTTTGTCCTGGTTATAAGTCGTCACTCTCCTGAACCCAGCTGCTAAATGTATAGACACGTGCAATTTTCAAGGAGTGTAAAGACTTCTCATGAGTACAGATGCCTTAAAGGGAAGGTGCCATCAAAAGAAAACTTTTTTCAACATTTGCGAAAACGTAAAGTATTATTGTTTTGATTCGTTTCTCCAATATTATCATATTTTTTTAATGGAGCTAAATATGAAAAATAATTTAAAAAGTTTGACATGTTCCACTTTGAAACACTAGGGGGAGCAGCTACTGAAATTAGGCATGAAAACCTTGTGTAGAGCTGGCATGCATTACGACTGCTGAAAATCTGGGCTGGATTTGCTCCATGTCTGATGTCTCCTCCTCCCCCCTCCCTTTCTGGGTGTTTACAAATGGATAAGAGACAATGAAGTTTAGGAATTAGGATCTCTCACAGTGAGGAGCCATTTTGTTGTAGACACAAAGTGATACCAACACACAACTACATGCAGATCCTTATGCAGCAAGGTCTGATATTAGGCTATGTGCCCACTTTGCGTCAATTAAGCAGAAATTTCTGCATCATTTCAGCATCCCCCTGCTGTGGGAAAGCGCAAGCCTAATTCACATGCGTTTTCCCGCAAAACACAAGCGCAAATCAAGCGTTTTTGCATGCATTTTAGCATGCACATTGTCAAGAGCTTTCCAAGCGATATTAGCATCACTTGGAAAAGTGCTTGACAGGTTGGTCACACTGCATAGTGCTTGACAAGTGTGACCAACTTTTTACTATTGATGCTGCATATGCATGTAAAAAATAATAAGTCTCCTCACCGCTACTCCCCGCTAGCTTTGTTCCCATAGATACAGAGCGGCAGGACCTGTGAGGACCTCACGGTCACATGACCGCAGCGTCATCGCAGGCCATTGCCGCAATGCATCTCTGGGTTCGGAGGCAGCGGCGGTGAGGAGATTGTGGGCTGACAGAGGGTAAGTATATTGATATTTATTATTTTCATTATTTTTTTACAACAGGTTTTATGGTACCTGGGCCTGGAGGTGAGTCTCCTCTCCTCCAGACCCGGGTACCATACACATATTGAAGCGCACAATATACACATGGTGGGCATGGACATACGCATAAGGCGGTGATTACGCCGCGCAACCAGCAAAATTAATGGGCATGCTACGTGTTTTTACGCAGCGATAATACGCAGCATGTGCTCATGACTTGCGTTCTCACATAGGGGACCATGGGGGGCATATATACTAGTGTTTTTCAGTGTTTGCGCTGCGTAATTTACGCGGAAAAAACTCTTAAACACTATGTGGGCACACAGCCGTAGACACATAGTGATACCAACACACAACTACATGCAGATCCTTATGCAGCAAGGTCTGATATTAGAGCGTCAGCTCTGCGGCCCAGGCCTGGATATACAGGAGTATATAGTACAGAGCGGTCACTGAGGTCTGATATTAGAGCGTCAGCTCTGCGGCCCAGGCCTGGATATACAGGAGTATATAGTACAGAGCGGTCACTGAGGTCTGATATTAGAGCGTCAGCTCTGCGGCCCAGGCCTGGATATACAGGAGTATATAGTTCAGAGCGGTCACTGAGGTCTGATATTAGAGCGTCAGCTCTGCGGCCCAGGCCTGGATATACAGGAGTATATAGTACAGAGCGGTCACTGAGGTCTGATATTAGAGCGTCAGCTCTGCGGCCCAGGCCTGGATATACAGGAGTATATAGTACAGAGCGGTCACTGAGGTCTGATATTAGAGCGTCAGCTCTGCGGCCCAGGCCTGGATATACAGGAGTATATAGTACAGAGCGGTCACTGAGGTCTGATATTAGAGCGTCAGCTCTGCGGCCCAGGCCTGGATATACAGGAGTATATAGTACAGAGCGGTCACTGAGGTCTGATATTAGAGCGTCAGCTCTGCGGCCCAGGCCTGGATATACAGGAGTATATAGTTCAGAGCGGTCACTGAGGTCTGATATTAGAGCGTCAGCTCTGCGGCCCAGGCCTGGATATACAGGAGTATATAGTACAGAGCGGTCACTGAGGTCTGATATTAGAGCGTCAGCTCTGCGGCCCAGGCCTGGATATACAGGAGTATATAGTACAGAGCGGTCACTGAGGTCTGATATTAGAGCGTCAGCTCTGCGGCCCAGGCCTGGATATACAGGAGTATATAGTACAGAGCGGTCACTGAGGTCTGATATTAGAGCGTCAGCTCTGCGGCCCAGGCCTGGATATACAGGAGTATATAGTACAGAGCGGTCACTGAGGTCTGATATTAGAGCGTCAGCTCTGCGGCCCAGGCCTGGATATACAGGAGTATATAGTACAGAGCGGTCACTGAGGTCTGATATTAGAGCGTCAGCTCTGCGGCCCAGACCTGGATATACAGGAGTATATAGTACAGAGCGGTCACTGAGGTCTGATATTAGAGCGTCAGCTCTGCGGCCCAGGCCTGGACTGAATATTGTCCTTGTGTTCTTACTATTTATTTTGTATATAATGTATATAAATGTTTCAGTTTTATTTAGTAATTTGTATTTTCATTATTAATGCAAATATAAAGGGTCGCCGGTCATGTGACCTCTCATGTTATGGATTAGGTACCAGTGACAAGTAACAGTAGAATAGTGAGCGCATCCCTGGAGGTGACTGGAGGATAAGACCAGATGTAACAGCAGAATAGTGACCGCAGCTCTGGCAGATAAAACCAGATGTAACAGCAGAATAGTGACCGCAGCTCTGGAGGTGACTGGAGGTTAAGACCAGATGTAACAGCAGAATAGTGACTGCAGCTCTGGAGGTGACTGGAGGATAAGACGTGCTGTCTTATTGTTCAGTCACCTCCAGATCAGAATTCACTATTCTGTTACATGATGACACAGAATAGTGAGCGCATCCCTGGAGGTGACTGGAGGATAAGACCAGATGTAACAGCAGAATAGGGAGTGCAGCTCTGGAGGATAAAACCAGATGTAACAGTAGAATAGTGACCGCAGCTCTGGCAGATAAAACCAGATGTAACAGCAGAATAGTGACCGCATCTCTGGAGGATAAGACAAGATGTAACAGCAGAATAGTGAGTGCAGTTCTGGAGGTGACTGAAGGATAAGACCAGATGTAACAAAAAATGAATACAAAAAAACAACAACTGCGGCACCTTCACTTTAATGCTGTGAAAATAAGAAGGAAGCTGGGGATGGAGGAAAGTCAAATGGTCCCAAAGGGTAGACTATAATAAAAAGCGCAAGACAGCACTTAGCTACCATATTAGTGTTGTTCTCTAGTCAATTCATTTTCACTAAAGAAGGGGGCTGGAGGCAAGGAACCTAGATGGAAGCCCCACATGACCGGGAGGGGACAGGAGGGTGTAATTTGAACTTAAAAGGATAGGGATTGGATATAGGTTGAAGGGCGGGCATTTGAGGGGGGTGTAGATAAAGCAGAAAGGGTGGGGTGAGAAACGGTCAGTTCAGAGAAGAAAGCATTGGAAAAGTCCCAAAGACAAGAACATTGGAGAAAGTCCTTTTGTGTGAAGACACTTACCCAGAATATGGAAACTGTAGATTCCTTGATCGCCAGACTGAGGGAGGCTGCAAGATCCAGAAGTGGAGGGTGGCTGGAGTCCCAGCTGTCTGGATTGCTGGGGAGTGATGGGGCAAAAGCACCTCCATCGAGATCTGGAAGGGCCAGCAGGAGGACGAGGCCCCCCGTTAGGATTTCTCCGGACACGGTTACTGCGGGCAGCAGGTGCAGGCCGCGGAGCCCCTCAGGGGACCCTGCGTCCGGTGAGCGTGTTGTCGGAACTCCCCGTCAGCGTGCCCGCCGCGGCAGGAATCCGCCTAGCCGCCCTGCGGGTTCCATCTGCAGTGTATCGCAGTCCTCAACTGAAAGAACCCGGTCGGCTGTATTGCGGCCTGCTCCGGTGTCACGCCGCAATACCAGGGCCCGGGCCGCGCCGGAAGCAATGCCCACGATACAGCCACGTCAGCTCCCGGTGGGCGGGACATCACCGGAAGTGCTAGCAACGTATCTTCCGGAACCGGCATCTTCGACGGAGATATGCACACGCCCCCCAGTTGAAGAAAAGGCGCCAATTCAAAGCGCCGTGACCACAGAGGACGCGGAGCGGGGGGGAGCAGCAGAAGGACCATTTTCATGGCAGGTACACCTGGTGATGCTCCAGTCGGGGTGCCTGCTAGAAACAACGGGACAGGGATGCAGCAGCGGAATTTCACGGGCAGGCAGCGGCAATTTGAAGATCTGCTGCCTGGCTCGATGCAACACATTCAAGGCGGTGGAGCAGCGGGCATTAGCACTGGGATGCCTGGCAGTCAAACTTGGAACACGACAGGTCGGACACGAGAGTCAGGGTCTGGAAATCAAGGAAGGTCACGGACTGCAGGAAGGACCAGAGCCAGGATTGACGGAGGACGAGCAGCAGAGACGGCGAGTACTCAGGTCCCCCCTGGTGACGAGGAGGCCAGGGGTGCGGGCCTTGCGCTGCTGCAGGAGTCGGACGGATCGGAGAGTGGGGAGGATAGAGGTGAATCCAGGCGTCGGCAGGACACAGGAATTTCGGCTGGCAGGGACACAGCACCTGCGCAGCTGGGTGAGTTTGCTTCTATCTCTTGTTTATCGCCCGCTGGGTCATTACTGTATGAGGGAGTTGATAGGCAGTCGGCGGGGCCCAGCGGACAAAATATTAGGGGAGGTTGCGGGTCAGATATAATGGGTCTTAGAGACATTTTGTTTAATATGTCGCAATTTTTGGCTAGAATAGATAGTGGGGGGAGTTAATCAGGGAGGATTGGCACCCGCGGCAGCGACGTGGGTGCCTAGTCAACCGGTGTCTTTGCAGGTGGGAAGCGAGATGGGCAGGTCGGGGGTCAGTGCAGACATTATACCTTCTGGGGTATCGGTTTGTGTGCAGACAGAGAAGGACAAGGCGGATAATGTAAGACTGGACGATAGGGCAAAAGGGGAAGTTTATGTGTGCTTTGAGGGGCCGTTGGGGGCACACCTAAAATAAGAGGTAAAGGAAAAAATTTGGCGGGATGAGTACGTAGAGATTTTTTCCCTTCTTCCATTGGAAAAGTTTAACCTGGATAAGGGAAAAAGGGATGAGAGTAGAAAAGAGGAGGAGGAGAAGCGTAGGTAGAGGTTGATTCCTCAGACGTTTGTAAATTGGTTACAGGCTTTCGCAATATTGGCTAGTGTTATTGGGGAGAAAGCTCCTGATAATTGCTCAGGCTTATTCTGCTAACTTGATGCTATCGGGGAGGCCCAGAGGACTTACGGGGGTCAGGCGTGGTTAAGATATGATGAGCAATTTTGGCAGAGAAAAGCAGTCCGACCGCAGATCAGATGGGATCAGAAAGACATTGGGTTGTGGTTGAGGGTTATGGCTCCATTGAGGTATGGGCAGTCCTTTCACGGGAACAACAGTAGCGGGAATCAATCAGCGGGACATGGGGGAGGTAGTCAGGGGGCGCAAAACATTAAAAAGGAAGCGGAAACTTGCTGGCAATTTAATAATGGCCAATGCAAGTACGGGAACTCCTGTAAATTCAAGCATGTGTGCTCCCATTGTAATGGAAGTTCACATAGAGCATCAAAATGCTTTAAGGGAGGAAAAGGAAAGCCGTCGGTGGTTACCGGTCAAGGGGGTTACTCCGGTGAGGGTTCACGCGATGGCCCCCTTTCTAAATAGGTATCCGGATCAGTTGAAGGCTAAAGTTATTGAGGATGGGTTTTTGGATGGTTTTAGAATACCAGCTCCTGATCATGTAGTCCCTTTTTTGGTTAAAAATTTTATGTCGGCTCACCGTTATCCAGAGGTGGTTAAGACGAAGTTAGCTAAAGAGGTTGAATTGGGCAGGATGGCGGAACCGTTTCAGGGATTGCCTAGCAACAAGGTGATTATTTCACCGTTAGGAGTTGTGCCCAAGAAAGAGGTGAATAAGTTTCGCTTGATTCAGCATTTGTCATACCCTAAAGGTCTTTCAGTGAATGATGGCATTGCGCAGGAGTTGTGTTCGGTCCAATATACATCTTTTGATGCGGCGGCACAATGGGTACGGAGGTATGGGCCAGGCTCGTTGCTAGCTAAGACTGATATTGAGTCTGCTTTTAGGTTGTTGCCAGTTCACCCGGATAGCATCCCGTTGTTGGGATGTTTTTGGGAAGGGGAGTATTATGTTGATAGATGTTTGCCAATGGGTTGTTCAATTTCGTGTTCTTTGTTTGAAACTTTCAGTAGTTTTTTGGAATGGGTAGTGAAGGACCTGGCTTCTGTGAAGTCGGTCATTCATTATTTGGACGACTTCTTGTTTATAGGTCCCCCGCAATCCTTGTTATGTATGAATTTGTTAGGTACTATGGAGTGGGTGGCAGAGCATTTTGGCGTACCTTTGGCAGTAGAAAAGACGGAAGGCCCTTGCACAACCCTAAGTTTCCTGGACATTGTAATTGATACTGAAAGAATGGAGTGTCGGTTACCAGATGATAAATTGATCTTGCTTAAACAGTAGGTCGATAGGATAGGGAGATTGCGCAAGGTGACACTGAAGGAGTTACAGTCACTGTTAGGGCGTTTGAATTTTGCGGGCAGGATTATGGCAATGGGCAGAATATTTTGTCGCAGGTTGGCTGGAGCGACAGCAGGAGTGCGGGCTCCGCATCATTTTATTCGCTTAAATAAAGAACACAAGGAGGATCTGAAAGTTTGGAAGTTGTTTCTGCAAAATTATAACGGAAGATCGTTAATACAGGAGGAGTTTTTGAACAGTTATGATTGTGAGATATTTACGGATGCTGCAGGAGGTGCTGGTTATGGGGCATACTGGAAAGGACGGTGGAGTGTAGGTGAGTGGCCGAATATGTGGAAAGAGAGGGGTCTTACGAGGAACTTGGCATTTTTGGAGTTGTTTCCTATTGTTGTGGCGGTGAATATTAGGGGGGAGTGTTTTGCCAATAGGAGAATTCGGTTTCACTGCGATAACATGGGAGTGGTATCGGTCATCAACACTTTGTCGGCCTCGTCGCCGCCTGTGATTAGGTTGCTGAGGGAACTTGTACTTTGTTGTCTTAAGTTGAACGCTTGGATTACAGCAGTCCATGTGCCAGGTGTAAAAAATTCCATAGCAGATGCCTTGTCTCATTTTCAGTGGGATCGTTTTCGGGCACTAGCACCAGAGGCAGAGGACGTGGGTCAAGAATGCCCTTCGCGGTTGTGGCAGATGGTTATGGAGGAGCGGGACGGTTAATACAAGAGTCTATCACAAGGCAGACCTGGGCATCATACGAGGCATCGTGGCGAGTATGGCAAAGTTGGATTCGGGAGTGGGGTGGAGATGAGAGTGAGGTAGATAGAGAGACGGCTGTGTTGCTTCTGCTGGGAAGGGCGGCGGAGAGCGGATGGTCGGTTTCAAAAGTTGGCAAGTTTGTGGCAGGATTAGCATTTGGTTTTAAATTGCTGGGTACGAAGGATGTTACGAAGGCCTTTTTGGTGAAGCAAGCTTTGAAGGGCTTTAGGAGAGGAGGTAAAGTGTTGGATAAACGTAGGCCGGTAACCTTTAGTATCTTGGAACGTTTGGGTTTGGTAATGCATAGGATTTGTTGTTCATTTTTTGAGGCCACATTGTTTAGATTGGCTTTTGCATTGGCATTTTTTGGTGCACTAAGGGTAGGTGAATTGGTGGCACCAAGCAGGAATAAGGTTGGGGGTTTGTTTGCTGAGGATATGAGCGGTCGAGATGGGGGCATTAAATTTTGCATAAGACGGGGGAAGACAGATCTATTGGGCAGAGGAAAACGTGTGGTCTTAGGTGAGGTTAAGGGATCTTTGGTTTGTCCTAGGACATGTTTAATGGCTTACTGGCAGGTTTGGTCAGGGAGGAAGGGTCCATTATTTTGTCATGAAAGTGGTGAATTTTTATCGCGTTTCCAGTTTATAGCAGTGTTTAAGAAGGGTATTGCTGAGTTGGGCCTTAGCCCTGGGGTATATGGGTCACATTCCTTCAGAATTGGCGCGTCGTCGGAAGCAGATGGTTTGGGGTTAGGCAAGGAAGTCATAAAACGCATTGTGGGATGGAGTTCCGATCGATACCTGTCTTATGTAAGGAATTAGGCATTCGGTCTAATGTAATTATCTTTTGGATTTAAATAATTTTGGTTGTCTTGTTGCAGGTGGAGTCCCGTTGTTAGTGTGGATTATGGGGCACTCTTTTGTCCACTGGGGGGCGCTGCGGGCGGACGTGAGGCCCGACGGTAGGCAATTGGGCTTCAGCCGAGAGCAAGCCGTGGTTCGGTGGTTGGGTTTCCGAGGGATGGTGTGGAGAAGAGTACTGCCAGAGTTCCATAAAGCAGCTCGTTTGGATCGGGCACCGGATATTTTAGTGCTGCACATGGGATGGAATGATTTGGGGGCTCGACCGGTCAGGGAATTGATGAGGGACATTAAAATTGATCTTTTAAGGCTATGGACATCGTTTCCTGAGGTGTTGACTGTTTGGTCTGAGGTGGTGCCCAGAAAAACATGGAGGGAGGCCAGATCATTGAAGTGAATTAATAGGGCACGTATAAAGTTGAATAGAGTCATATCAGCTTTTGTTAACAGGAATGGGGGAGTAAGCGTACGGCATCTTGATCTGGAAGCGAGAGTTGGAGAATTTTGGGCAAAGGATGGCGTGCATTTGAATGATATAGGCATCGATTTATGGGCACTGCCCATACAGGGGGGATTGAAAGGGCTTTGGCGGTGTTGGGGCGCTCACGAGCCTGAGGTGATCAGGGCTGTTCATTTGTGGCGGGGGGGGGGTTGGGGTTCTTGGAGTTGGCACGGAAGTGTCGGTAAAAAAGGAGATTATCAAGTTACAGGCATTGGCTTTATTAAGTGGGGTGATCTGCCATTTTGGTTTTGGGGGCTCTGGACGGGGTTTTACCCTGGGAGCTTTTGGTGCCCTTGAGCTGGTGTGGTACGGCTGAGGGTAACATGGTGGTTCAAGTACTGTTTGGTTTATGCCAGATCAATTTTTTAACTCCAAGAACCCTTACCCTTGTTATTATAATGTTTATATGTTTAATATTGTTGTTTGTTAATAAAACGGCCACTGTGGCCAAATTTATCCAAAGAGAAAATTACAGGTGCAGTGTTTTATTTGGCATGGGTGAAAAGGGGAGGAGGAATGTGAACAATGGAACCCGGGTTGGCCGTACATGGTCAAGAAGGGGGCTGGAGGCAAGGAACCTAGATGGAAGCCCCACATGACCGGGAGGGGACAGGAGGGTGTAATTTGAACTTAAAAGGATAGGGATTGGATATAGGTTGAAGGGCGGGCATTTGAGGGGGGGGTAGATAAAGTAGAAAGGGTGGGGTGAGAAACGGTCAGTTCAGAGAAGAAAGCATTGGAAAAGTCACACCCACCCCTTTTTTCGGTTGCAGTGTTTTATTTGGTATGGGTGAAAAGGGGAGGGGGAATGTGAACAATGGAACCCGGGTTGGCCGTACACGGTCAAGAGTCTCTTTATAGCTGTGCTGGTAAGAATGGAGATGGCTGGCTTATTACGCATCTTCTTGTCATGTAGGAAATATTGTTACATTCAGTAGACTTTTATTCACTACGATCTTTTGTAGTCCTCCCTTTCCAGTCCTGATTTCTTTGACTCTCCAAGTCCAGAAGATGACAAGGATGATATCAATCACCTGTCACAGAGACCTATAGACTCATCCAAGAAAGCCCCACGTAGTCTTACATCACAGGTAAGTAAGGGGAGCGTGCTCTCTGTTGTGGATCAATACAATTAGGACTGGGAGGGTTAAAAGTCAATCTCTAATCTTACCATGGAGGAAAGGTGTAGATGATCCATGCTTATCGGGGAGTATAGCAATATAGCTGCCTACTGTAGCTGCTCTATTTCCTGTTGCGCTGATGGTCCCTAATGTCACGGGTGTACTCTCTTCCCTTATAAAAGCTAAGTAATTGTGGGAAAACCTTTTTCTAGAAGTAGATTTTTACCAGTTTATCATACATTGCATCCTTTAAGGTATTGTCCAACTTGACTAAGTTATTACCCATACATAGAATGGTGATAATTTGTTGATTAGAAATTATCAAAAAGATTTGTAGGACCCTAGTCCAGCTGCCATATTAGTAGTCCATGGCTGCCAGAGCAGAGCCCTGTGAACCTCCTCCTACCTGCTGGTGTTCCCAGTGTCTCTTCTGATCCGTAGGCCTGGCTCACTGTCATTGTTCTGGTACAACGCACACATGACGCTTAGCCCGGCCTGCCGATCAGAACAAGCACCAGGGATCCTGGCAGTTAAAAGGAGGTTCACAGAGCTCTGCTCCGGCAGCCATTGACTACTGAAGTAGTCGTTGAACAAGGATCCCGCAAATCTTTTTGATCATCTCTATTGCAGATTGCTTGAGATCCCACTGCTGTGATTACCACAGTCTCAAAATATGAGCACAGCACCACTCCATTCATTGTCTGTGGAACTCTGGCCGGCCATAGAAATTGAATGGAGCAGCAGTGCACATGCACAGCCATCACTCAAATCCTGTACATAGGTGGTAACTTGCTACTTGGGATAACTCCTTCAAAGGAATTATCCTACAAACGAGGTGCAGACATATCATTGGTGCAACCTATGGGGCCGCACAGGGGCCCAAGAGATAAGGGGGCCCATTTCTACCTCCAAAGCAGGTGCAATTTTGCATTCTTATGAGCTCTTGGACTGCAAAGGGCCCATATGTTGTTCTTGTCCCCGGGCCCTTTTCTGTCTGTATACACCAGTGCTACAAATAACAGGTGATTATATGATGATGCAGGGTCCAACTGCTGGGAGTCCCACCAATCCTGAGGACTGTATTTCACATGTGAATGGAGCATTAGGGCATATACATGACCGCCGCTCTGTTGACTGCCTATGGCACAGGTGGTCACACATACTGCTGTTCCACAAAACCATAGAAGTGAATGGAGCTGTGGTCACACACTGTGGTGCACTGCTGCTCCATATTGCAGAAATAAGACCCCTGTTCTCATGACTGGTGGAGGTCCCAGCGAACAGACCCCCAGTAATCTTACATTTATCCCCTATCTAATAGATAGCTTATGCTGCATTAGCCAAGTCAGCTCTGTACCATCTATGGGGGTCTCTGTATACATTAGAATATTAAATGAAAGTGTTTTTTGTGTTTTTTTCTCTTTAATCAGAGCATTGCCTATGACTGAGCTGTAATTGTGGCTGCAGTTGTGCCTGCATTTTCTTAATATCTTTCAATAATGAAGACCACCTAATAGCACATATAATACCGCTGTATTTAGGCAATGATTTACCAGCATATGGGAAATATTCATTTATGATTACTACATGTGTCCTTTTAATAATAATAGTTTTCTGTACATATTCAGTGTATTCCTGTCTTGTAGGTACCAGAGAACAGAGCTGCATTGCCCCCCAAACCAGGAGGCTTGATTTCAAGTGTTAGTTTCTCACACAGCGCTCCTGGAGCCCCATCAGCATTTCACATTGTCACCTCAAGTAGTCACAGGTCAAACTCTCCGTCCTTTGGTAGCTCCGATGCAAGACACAAAGTTGAGCATGGCCAGTCATCACTAGAAGAGCTGCAGGCACAAGTCAAGGAGCTTCGAAGCATCATTGAGACAATGAAGGACCAGCAAAAGTAAGCTTTATTATACCAGATGTCGGCAGCCGGGAATTAAAGGACTTGTTCTGATTTAATATTTTTGTGTAAAGTTTCAAAAATGTCATGGATGACTTTTTTATAATGTGCAAACCAAATGAATGGCTATCATGTCATACATAGATAGCCCGAGTCCACAAGATGGAGAGCCACTGCTTGTCGGGGCTCAAAAAAGAGGTTCCCTGGAGGTGGTCCTCTCTAACAGGTTTTCCTGATGAAAGAAACTCTTAAAATGTCATGATACATCGTATTATTTATGGAGTATTTGTTTATTTCATCGTCTTAATAATTAATCCATACCATTTTTTCTCTGAGCGTGAATTCAGTCGGAGCTTCTTTTCATCAGATCAGTGCTAAGAGACACTATAATTGTCACAGTCAGTGATTTCCATCTGGCTAAAAGAAGAATGTGCAAAAGACCAAAAACAAATCTGCAATTATGTTCCAAAATATCAATTTAGCAGAGAATAGGAAGTAATTAACACAAACTATTCACACTCATCTAATAACAGCCTCTAATGGATGTTATAAGACTTCATTCAGCACATTGGAAGCAGACAATTTTGCTATACGTTCAGAAAATGGACCTTTTCTCTAGATGGATCTAAAGGTGCAGTGAGCAAATGTACAGCCATATACTTAGGTCCATTTACTATTAGCTTCCAGCATTAAAAGAAATTAGTTGGGATGCTGTTTTTGACAGGGCGGAATAAAACCTCAGACTGTGTGACTATATGACTATATTTTTGCTATAGTTTTTCATACTTTTTTACATTTAGTACATCACACTTTGCAAGTTCCGTGAATGTACCTATCTTTCTTCTGCTTGTATATAGTGAGATCCACTGGGAATCTAAAACATTGGGACAGTGCTCTAAGAGGAGAAAAAGAAAAAATTAGATCTTGTACAGTACAAGGTCTAGAAAAGGGCTCTCCAACCTGTGGCTCGCAGACCTATAATGTGTGGCTCGTGGCTGTGTGTCAGCTTGTTGCCTTAGCACCATGTCTAACAACAGATATGAAGAGCAGGTCTCTAGTTCCTGACGTTTGTGAATAACCCCATACAGAAGAGTAGATCTAGATGCTCATATATAAGAGGTTGTCCACTACTAGGACAACCCTTTATCACTCTGAATGTTTGCCCTCGTTAAAATAACAACACCTGTCCTCACCTCCCGTGCTGGCGCAGTTCCAGTGGTGTCGGCACTCACGTTCTGGGGCTCTCGTGCGGTTATGTCACGTGAGCCCTGCACCATATCAATACTGGTGTCCTAGTCCTAGTACTGGACAACCCCTTTAAGAGTTGGAGAGATAAATTAAGTCTGGAGATGAGACTGGAGATAAGATGGTACTGCTAGTTAAAGTGTTGCTTGAAGTTGGATGCAATAATATGGTGGGAGTGCCTGCTGCGAGAATACCGAATATGAGTGCGGTGAGAACCCCTGTATGTAAGCACACTGCCTTGGTTTTATTTCTATGGGGAAGTTCTGGCTGTTATTATACCAGTAATGGGGCTCTGGGTGTAACTACTGTGGGATAAGGAGCGGGATCTGGATGTCACTAGTCGGGGGGCTCTGGTTGTTGCTCATGACCCTCTCTCAGAGCTGAATGCGATTCCCAAGGTAAGAAATGTTGGGGATCACTGATCTAGAATAACTCAGGCCTGAGTGCAAAGGGGGGTAGATTTCTTGATGGTAGTGACTGTAGACGTCACTATGGTGGAGCATTTTGGACAGACTAGTTCTTTCTTGGTAGTGAAATTCTGGGATGCATGATATATTATAATCTATACAATCTGTGAGTTCTATTTGCCAACGATAGGTAGCACCAAAGTAATTAATTTCAATAATTTAAATGGATGGTCAGTGGAACAAAAACGTCTTTATATTTAGTGCCATATTAAAAATGCGAGAAGGATGGAGTGAATTGAAATATAAGACAGTGGAGTCTCTTGGCTAATGTGATGTAGTGTCTGAAGCAGGTCTTATAGTCACTGAGCGTATCACCAGAGCAGCAATAAGGAGCCTGGTGTATCTGGCAGAGTAGAGGAGATGATAGGCGTAGCACATGTAACTATGGCATAGCAGGGATTGACCTAGGTGTGATTATAGTGGACGCACATAAATACATAACTGATTGGTTCAGTTGATTCTCAATTGGTTGCCTGAGTCTCTCCTGGAGATGAATACTGTGTCGCATCTCCTCCTAGGGATCCAGTACAATCACCATAGTGGGTAATCCTTTTGTGGACTGTCACTGCCATGTCTCCTCAGAACCTGCCCCCTTGGGTATTTCCAGCCTCAGAGATCTTGCAAGCCAAACAAACCAAACTACAACCCAAAGATGAAGGGTTTTTTTAGGTGGTAGGTATAGGTTGTACCACTGGTATCTTGCAATGGGGTGAGAGCTCAACTATGAATTTGAGGCTTCAGCATCAGAATTATTCAGATCCTGTCCAGACTAGGCTTGAAACATTAGTCCATGCGTAAGCAGTAAATTCATGGGCTCTATGCTTAAACATATGTAGGCCTAGGATTATTAAGAGGCTCGATGTGGAACCCAGGATGATGTGTCCACATCAGCTGACTGTTTTTTTTATATATATTTGTTTTTTTTGCAAATGAGCATTTGTCATCTGAACATTTGTTGCTTTTCTGGTGAACATTTGTCTGTGTCCAATATAAGCACAGGGTGATATATTAGATGATAATTATCTGAAAATAAGATGCTTCACCCTATGTATTATTCAGTATATGCAAAGAAGACTGTGAAATAGATAATCTGTGGAGCACATATCATCTCAGATCTCAGCACAGCTTACCCCAAGCAGAGTTTCAGGAGTCAGATTCCTACTCAAACTATTTGGTTATTCGGATTCTCCACATGTTTCATTGTCCTTGTTCTTCACTTTGCTGCCTTTTAAAGTATAGTTTAGTATACTCGAGGTTACCCCAGAAAATTAATTCCATCGTTCTTGTATTTTTATTTTAGAAAAGAAATAAAACAATTACTGGATGAAGAAAAGAAGATTCGTCTTCGATTACAGGTACACAATATTTGACTTGAAGCCCTTCCGAAATAGTAGTTTGGAAATGTATGCTGTAGTTGTGCTCTGACAACAGGTTCCAGTGATAAAAGTCTGAAATTCTCAGAGTCCTGTTAGTACATCATCAATCATAGGCTTACTCATTAAAATGGTGTAAAGAAAATCCAGTTGTCTTTTTTCAATAATATACTTTTTATTAAGGGATGTTTTACAAAAGAAGGGAAAGGGAAAATAAAATATGATATAAAGACAATATAGTAGTATTACAACAGTTACATCATCCTAACAAAACTTTTAACTTGGAGGAAAAATCTGGAAAAGGATAGCCGGAGAGGAAGAAAGGAAAGAAAGGAAGGAAAGGGAGAGAGGAATGGGATGGGGAAAAAGGGAAGGATGAATGAGGAAAACAGGGGAAAGGGAGGTGAAAACAAAATAGATCATCTATAGTATAAATCCTTGTTATGGCATCACAGGATTTCAGTTTAATTATGTTAAAATAATAAATGATTTGTATACTTTCTGGCTAAAAGATGTTATTTGTTTGGAGAGGTATTCTTATTCAGGGAAAAGTATCCAGTATCCAGATCCAGAAAGACCATATAGAATAGTATTTCTTAAGAGAGCTGTTTCTTAATGCATAGGAATGTTCTAAAGAATTGTGAACTAACATTTTATCTATAATTTCTGAGATAGTAGGAACATTAACTGACTTCCATTTAGATTCAATAAGTAGCTTTGTTATAGCCAATATATGAATGGAAATATATTTTATCTTCTGTGGGAGTAAATTTGAGTCAAGAGATAGAAGGGCTAGTTGTGGTGAAATTTTAACTGTAGAGTTGTTGATTTTATTCAACAATTTAAAGATCTCTTTCCATATTAATGCAGCTTTAGAACATGTCCGAAAGATATGAAATACCGTATTTTTCGGACTATAAGACGCACCGGACCATAAGACGCACCTAGGTTTTAGAGGAGGAAAAAAAAAAAAAAATGTAAGCAAAAAATGTGTTCATGATGCACTTTTAAGGGGGAGGGGGTCTTCTGCTGACACTGGTATAGGGGTAATGTTCCCCAATTCTGACAATATCCCCCATCCTGGTATATATGTCTCTCCCCTTCCTTTTATACGTGGTCCCCATCCCCATCCTGGTATGCCTGGCATCCCTCCATCCTGGTGTGCATGGCACCCCTCATCCCTATTCTGGTATGCATGGCACCCCTCATCCCTGTCCTGGTATGCATGGCACCCCTCATCCCTATCCCGGTATGCATGGCACCCCTAATCCCTATCCCGGTATGCATGGCACCCCTAATCCCTATCCTGGTATGCATGGCACCCGTCATCCCTATCCTGGTATGCATGGCACCCCTCATCCCTATCCTGGTATGCATGGCACCCCTAATCCCTATCCTGGTATGCATGGCACCCCTAATCCCTATCCTGGTATGCATGGCACCCCTAATCCCTATCCTGGTATGCATGGCACCCCTCATCACTATCCTGGTATGCATGGCACCCCTAATCCCTATCCTGGTATGCATGGCACCCCTAATCCCTATCCTGGTATGAATGGCACAGCAATCCCCATCCTGGTATGCATGGCACAGCAATCCCCATCCTGGTATGCATGATACCCCTAATCCCTATCCTGGTATGCATGGCACCCCTAATCCCTATCCTGGTATGCATGGCACCCCTCATCCTTATCGTGGTATGTATGGCCCCCTCATCTTTATCTTGTTATGTATGGCCCCATCATCTTTATCCTGTTATGTATGCCCCCCTCAGCATTACCCTGGTATGTATGGCCCCCTCATCCTTACCCTGGTATGTATGGCCCCCTCATCCTTACCCTGTTATGTATGGTCCCCTCATCCTTACCCTGGTATGTATGGCCCCCTCATCCTTATCCTAGTATGCATGGTCCCCCTAATCCCTATCATGCTGCACATTAAAAAAAACCCACTCCTACTCACCTTTCTTCTCTCCTCCAGCGCTTCGTCCTGCCTGCCCACACTGATCTCTCCATGTGAGCCGCGCATGGCGTCACTACCATGCGCAAGGAGAGATCAGCTGCCGGAAGTCACTGCTCCCCACGCCGGTACTGTGTGCACGGGGAGCAGTGACTTCATGCTTCTTCATAGCCGACACATAGCGTAGCCGCGCTGCGGCTCCTGCTGCTGCCGGGCTACCGCGTGTGCCCGCTTATTAAAGGGCATGAATATTCACCCCCTCTCCATGCCCATGGGCGTGGAGAGAGGTTGAATATTCATGCCCTTTAACAGCGGGCACAGGCGATTCCGGCAACAGCAGGAGCCGCAGCGCGGCTACACTGTGTGCTGCTATTAAGGAGCGTGGGGAGCACTGAATATTCATTTTCTTTAGCAGCGGGGACAATGTAGGCTGCAGCGGGCGGCTGCTGCCTCCTGTTCCCCGCTCCTTCACTGCTACTGCTCCCCCCACACCCCACATATATATACACCCCCCCCTCCAACATTCGGACTATAAGACGCACCCCCCATTTTCCTCCAAAATTTTGGAGGAAAAAAGGGCTTCTTATAGTCCGAAAAATACGGTAAGTTTGCTTTTTGTCCACAGTATCTCCAACATGAATCAGAGTAGTCCACAAAGGCTTTCTTTAGTCTGGCTGTACAATTCCTCTTCTGGAAGATTATGAAAAGTTTTTAGGGAGAGGAAGTTTATAATTGATTCGTTTTCTGCTATTTTCTGCTTTGAATAATAATATTAGCTTCAGAAGAAGCCTGGATATTTGGTAGGGCAATTCCCCCTTTTATTTTTGAATAGTAACATTTTTGCAATTCTCTGAAACTTTTTTTGCCATCTATAATTTGACAGTTGTTTATGAAGAGATTTAATCCATATTTCTGGGACTAGGATAGGAATTGTTCTGAAAATATACTGTAATTTAGGTAGTATAATCATTTTGTAGATAGTAATCCTACTCATCCACAAAATGTTAGATTTATCAAAGTTACCAATGCTTATTTGGATTTGCTTTTGCAATATGTTTAAGTTATCATCTAGGATTTTATGTAAAAGGTTAGCGAATTTGATTCCAAAATAGCGATTATGGGATTTTTCCATTAATTTTGTAAATTGATAATCTAAGAAAAAAATTAACATTTTTGATTTTTTTGGCATTTATTTTATAATTGGAAACCGCTGAAATTTCTTTGATATTTTGGGTAATAACTCTTAGTGAGTTGATAGGGTCAGTAATGGAAATGAACGTGTCAACCGCAAATAAACAAATTTTATGTTGTCTAAAATTAAGTGGGATTCCCTTTATGAGGTTGTTGGTTCTGGTAATTTCAGCAAAGGGTTCCATTATGAGATCAAATAAGGGTGGAGATAATGGACTTCCCTGACGTTTACCATTAGTAATAGTAAAGGTTTTAGAGAGTAAATTGTTAATTTGGATCTTTGCTGAAGGGCATGAATAAAGAGCAGTAATAGTTTTAAGAATTTGTTCTTGAAATCCAAATTCGTTTAAAGTGGCGACCATGAAATCCCAGTTGATGCGAACAAATGCCTTTTCGGCTTCTAAAGATAGTAGTATGGAAGACAATTTTTGTTTTTCCACATATATAAGTAAATTTAAAAGTCTTCTTGTGTCATCTGAGGCTTGTCTTCCCTTAATAAAACCCTACTTTATCAGAATGAATTAGTATAGGCATAATTTTAATTAATGTTTCAGATATTAGCTTAGCGTATATTTTCAATGTCTGTATTTAGAAGAGATATCGGCCTTTGGTTCGACATCTCCTCAGAATTACTATTTTGTTTAGGTATAACAACAATGGTGGCTATTAGGGATTCATTTGAGAATAGGCCATTGTTGGTCGCTTGATATAACAGAAGTTAGGGGGTTAGAGAGATGATGTCTAAATAATTTATAATATTCGGTGGGTATTCATCAAGTCCGGGGGATTTATTTTCCGGCAATTTCTTGATGGCAATATCAGTTTTGTTAGTAGAGAAAGGGGAATTTAATAATTTAATTTGCTCTGAGTTTAATTGCGGGAGTTCTTCTGAAAGGAAATTATTTATTCATTTAATATTTAATTGGGTAGTTTCTTTATCGTCTTTCAGATTGTATAGGGAAGAATAAAATGTAGAAAATTGTTCCACTATAACTTGCGGGTGTATGTAGTTGATTCCATCTTGGATTTAAGTTCAGCTCTAAGACTTATTATGGCAAAGTGAGTTTTTTCCGTCGGATTTTGTTGTTGTTTTGCCACTGCCTTGCTAATCTTTTGGGTGATTTTTTTAATATATTTTCTTTTGTTTTCCTTTTGTGTTGTGCATTGAGTTGGATAAGGATCCCTCTAAGTACTGCCTTATGGACATCTCAAATACTAGTATTTGCGGAATAAAATAATTATGTAACCACTTATGGTTAGACCTTTAAAATGAATTTACTCTGAGGGTCTACTTTTCTTCCTTGTTCTGGATTCTGACCATTCTCGGACATATTCCGTTCGTCCTTTGCGTCTTGAATAAGGTTGGCTTTTCCATTGAAGAAGACTATGAGTCTAGCAGAAAAACACCACTATACGAAATGTTATTCACTCTTAAGATGCTAGTTATGCCAGCAAAGGATTTTCCTAGCATATCTCTTTTGAGAAGTCCAGAAATATTTTTATTGACTGGTAAGGAGGAGGTAGATATTAATTTTTCTTTAGATAGTCCAGAAGGCGACCGGTCCTTAGTCTGGAAGAAATGTATTCTCGCAATCGCTTCTCTTGAAGTGTCTCCTGACAGAAAACTAGGTTTTGGTAGCCTATGGGCTCTGTCTGTTGTCAGTTCTGCATTAGGAACCGATGGTAGTGTTTTATATATTAAGTCTTTAATATATGGAGCCATTTGTGACGGGGAAACATTCTCAAGTATTCCCCTAAATTTTAGATTGTTCCGCCTGTTGCGGTCCTCTAAATCTGTAAGTTTTAATTTTAGTGTTTTAACTTCGGTTTTAAGTAAACAATGATCCTTTTCCAAAGCGTATTGTGTGCCAGATATGGGGATTTTACTTTTTTATTTGTGTCATTGATTTTCTGATTAATATCTTTTCAGCGTTGTATTTAGGCTTTGGAATCCATTGACCATAATTATGTTCAGTTGTTGAATGTAAGATGAATGGAGGTCTAGCAAGTATTTTTCTGATGGAGAAAGATTAACAGGTTTCTCTTTTATTAAAATTGTGTTTGCGTTGTCACTATATCTATTAATGGGTATCAGAATAGGAGACATATCAGAAGAAGTTGTATGGTCCCTTTTAGGTCTATGTTTAGAGGGGGTCAAATTGGGAGATATGTCCTCTGAACCATCATCTGTTTCAGATGAGTGTAAGTCCTTTTTATTATCATTGTTACCCTTTATGCCACTTGCCTGCTTCTTTCTTTTATTCCTTGTATGAGATCCACCTAATGTGAACGATGTGTCCATATTAATAGGGGCAGTACTGGAAGTATATGTAATAATATTATCAGACAGTTCCTCATCTTTGCCTGTCATCATTTATCTTGGAGCTGCGCTGTATGCTCAGTATCCAGAAACTCTGCTATTAAACAGCGTGATTGCGGCCGTTGCTAGTGTCTGTCAAGAGGGATTCCCCAAGTGCAGGGACTTCTCCTGAGCTGGTAAGTAGCCCGGCTTCTGAATGACATTGGCGCTGCCCGCTCTATTGCTGGCACGGCGCTCCGTGTCATTAGTGAGGCGTGCGGTGCTGCTCCGGGGTAGAGGGAGTTTACTCACTGCTGCTCTTCAGTGATTCCTGTCAGCGCTGGGCTTTTGCTTCCCACGGTGAGTTCCTCTCTTTTTACCTCAGGTGGAGGTAGTGGTCCCATTGGATTTTGATGGTGGGCCTCAGAGGTGGGTCCTGGAGTATCTTGAAGGTCCAGGGGGTTCTTCTTTTCTTTGTACAAGAAACAGTTGTTGCTCTAAACATTCTCTATCCATTTTTATTCCAGATGGATGTCAATGAATTTAAGAAATCTCTACAATCCAAATGAGAACAATGGATGTGTCACAGCCCACATCAGAAGTCCTAGAATCATGAACTTTTCTTCCCTCCAAGGCCAAAATACTTTTGGTGCCAAATGATCTAAAATTTGCCTCAAACACGACAAGCACAACAGCCGTTCTCCTACCAAGGACGCCCTGGTGACTTTTCTAGCTCTCATCCACATATCGGTGGACTCCACGTTGCGCTCAAGTGTTCCTCCTCGAAACTGCGCATGAAGGAAACTCCGGCAGTTTTACTTCAGAGTGGCACTTTTTTATGATATTTTTCCATGAATAAAGAGTATTTCCAATTGTCTGTTTACAAGCTTTATAATTTTATGGTTGTTTTTTCTTTCCTTTTTTATTACGTCTTTTATCTTGGATTTTCTGAAATCTCCGTGCAGCTGAGTAACCCTTTCCTGTCCTTTCTGTTACCTTCTGAGACATACTATATGGGTTTGGATCTCTGACTGTGACTGGAAACGTTCATGTGCAAAGTACTGTTCATACAATGTGATGAAACGCTTTGCTTTTCACTGTACTTTACGAATGTGTTCCCTAAGAGAGAAAAGTATGGCGTTTTACGATAATTTGTGCCTTTTTTTAATGTTTGATTCCTGCAGAAACATAGTAGTTACAAGTTGGCCCTAACTACACTGGTGATCGGACCGGCCAGACGAAGCTTGTAGGGTAAGAACGCCCTTCTCCGGACGTCACCTGAGACAGGAGGTTAATAGGACTGTTATAATAATAGAAAATGCAATAAAATAACTTAAAAAATAAACTTTATCATTTAGGAAGTACGGTTACATTTATTTTAAAGAGACAGGATGCAAATTAAAAATACAAAAAAAACAATTATCATTCTAGTAATGGAGGAAGAATTATAGATTTATGCTAAAAGTAAAATAAAGATGCAAATGGTTGGTGAGAAATAAGTGACCACATTGAATATTTCTTTAGATTCAGTAGTAATGGAATTCTAATTGGACAATACTTTACAATAGTTAAGTATGCATTACAAGGGATCGTAAATGTATTTTAGGATAGGGCTTTGGATTAGTTTACATTATCTTTCCAAGTAATGAAATAATAAGAAGCAATGAAGAAAGACAATGATTGTGAAAGCCAAGGCGTCCCTTGTTTACAAGCAGCTGAGATTTCTGAATTTCACTCTAGTGGTGACGTTTGGTACTGCGTGCAGCGTATTTGAAGCCACTGGATAGAGTACAACAGAGACCTCTAGTGGTACAAATTGTAAAAGACATGTTATACGAATGACTATATTTTTAATTGCATGGTGCGCAAATGTTTAAATCAAAAACCGCAATATAAGTATATACTGTATTGATGTCCAACATGTTATAGAAAAAATGTATAACAAAGCCCAAAAATAAGCATTAATAATCATATTTGTAGACAAACTGGTTAAGATTCTACTCAAAATAGCTTCTTGTGTTGGAGGCGACAATTGTGTGGATTATCGGTGTTGCCATGAGGTCGGTTGCTGCACTTGTATTATTAGACTTGCCTCTTTAGGTTGCAAGAATGAAGAAGATGCTGAATATGTCTCATTTTCTGTCATCCTCGAGTGAACGCAAATGGGAAAGTATAGAAGATAAATCTAATGTGACATGTCTCTCCCATATTTATATGTGACGTTGCCCTTTCTCAAGCTGCACCCCACATGGGGTCTAAGTATCAGGACAAACACCTAGAAATCTGGGTGCTTGAGTGTTGTATGTATATATACAATAAAATGTCTTTAATTCAGCTTTGATGGGACCTGAGAGGTGACAGATGAACTAATACACTGGATTATTGGACTGTCATGTA